>NC_086213.1:2831862-4031862 GCF_035770615.1 Melospiza melodia melodia | reverse complement strand
TGCAAGGTATTGGAGTGCCTGGTGGAATCCTAGCCTGGGACAGCTTTGAGCTGTGTCTGAGAATCCTTTGGAATAACACTAGTTGGCCAAAATTGTGTCAGGGGCCATCCTAAATTACTGCTTAATCTGCTAATGTAGACTTAGCCATTATAATTTACTTTTTCTCCTTTGAATTTCTTCCATGCTGTCTTGCTGATTCTAGAACTGTCACTGTAAAAGCCCCCCAGTGCCAGAAGGAATCACAGGTGCCAACTGTGGAACAGTCTCCTGTCTTGCTGAAGTGGTTGTTACTTGCTCCTGCCACCCTTGGGGACAGTTCACCCTCTGCTCATTAACCTGTGTAATATCAGTCTCATCACTCTCACTCTTGGCTCTGTTGTGAATGTAACAAAATCCCTTGGGTCTTTTGTACAGATGATGAATCCCCAGGTCTCTATGGATTCTTGAACGTCATTGTCCACTCTGCCACGGGGTTCAAGCAAAGCTCAAGTGAGTTGCAGTTCTGGGGCACACAGGAGGTACTGATAGGGGGTGGATAAACCGTGTACTGGGACAGCTGGGCATGGATTCTGTGGTGGTGGTGAGGAGGAGAGGTGTTTTGGGGAACTGGAAGTTCTACTCTTAACTCCCAAAAAGATCAGCATCAAGGATCGAGCTGACAGCATTTATTGTTAGGCCTCGTCTAAGCAGTGTTTGCTGATTACCCAGCTGTTCTAGAAACAAGTCAGCCCTTATTCTCAATTCTTTCAGCTATATTTTGTTTTACAAGGAAAGAATGAAAGGTGTTCTCTGGCATCCAGAATTTTTGTTGGGAAGAAAGTGGTGTTAAAATTCAGGGGAATGACTTGACAGAAGGATCAAAAAAGGTGACAGAACTTCCTAAGGACAGCTGGGCTGATCAAGGTGATGAGATTTGTATGGGATGGTGTTACTGGTACTAATACAGAGATGATGGAAATGAAGGCACTTTGTGCAGCTGATTAATGCAAGTTAGGAGATTCTAGATATATTTTTAAAGTTTTTGTCTCTCCTGTCTCCCCTCCTCAGATTTGTACTGCACGTTAGAGGTGGATTCTTTTGGGTATTTTGTGAACAAGGCCAAGACCAGAGTTTACAGAGACACCACAGAGCCCAACTGGAACGAGGTAAGTTTGATTTTTCTTGATGTGACTCATTCCATGTGCCAAACATCAACACATGATGGGTAGCAGACCTGCCAGTGAAGGAGGGTGCTGCATGCTCAGCACTTGTGCTGCACATGCTGCTTCTCACAAAACACTTTTCTGCCAGGTTCATTTGGCTGTCAGGGCTTGCAGAAGATTTCCTCTTGGATTAGTGGGAATTAAACAAACAGTTTGATACAAATGTGTCTTGTCCAGTATTTCATCTTTTAAACAGATTAATGCTTGACAATTTTTTTAAAGATATAAGTAAAAATATGTTGAAGGAGATGGTTTTGTTTATTTGTTGAGAGGGGGAAGAATTAGCTGTAGACATTTTGCCTGTTTAAAGCCAACTCAGACCTGCTAGTGAGCAAAATTTCTTACATGGAAGAGCAAATTTGTGTCTTTGAATAATGCTTTGCTGACACCTGTGAAACCTGACTAAGGAGTGAACCATCTTAGTCTCCAATTTGACCATCTTATAGAAACAAAATACAATTTCTGCTTATTTCCAGACCAGTTTCAGCAGGGAGGAGGTTTTGGCCAGTCTTGAAGTGTTCTTCTGATGAGTATTAAAGAGTCTGTATTGATTATTCTGAGACTGGTGTCCTGTTGTGATGCAGCCATTGCTCTTTCCTTTCCTGGTGCCCTGCAGGAGTTTGAGATTGAGCTGGAGGGCTCCCAGACACTGCGGATTCTGTGCTATGAAAAGTGCTACAACAAAACCAAGCTCACCAAAGAGGATGGAGAGAGCACAGATCGCATCATGGGGAAAGGACAGATCCAGGTAAGACTGTGCCCATCTCATTCCTGATACCCTTACTGCAAAACATCACAGGACTTTGAATCCTGCTGCTCACCACAGAGGTTTTTTCTGCCTTCTGGTTGTCTCAGCATTGAAGATTTTTCCCTCAGACAGTGAGGGACACAGTGTGATTCACAGGCAGGAAATCAGCAGCTTTGTCCCTCTAGCTTTGTGCCTTTTGCCTGTTCCATGGGATAGCTGCTTGTTCTCATCTCTCCTTTGCCCATTAACTTCAAAATTTCCACACCACTGTATAGGAAGTGCCCCTGGGCACTGTGAGGATGCTTCATTTGTGACAGGAGGATGCAAGAATATTCTCTCTACTCTGGAAATCCTGTGCACAGAGGCTGCCAGCTGTGTGTGCTGGAAGCTGATGGATGTGTTGGCCAGGCCCTGGGACAGCCTGCCTGTCCTAGTGAGTGCCATGCCCAGAGTGTGGTGTCCATGACAGCATCTGAGGAACATCTCCACTGCTGGGAACTGGCCTGGGACACTTTGTGTGGCAGATGTGTAATACAGTGGGGGAGGTGATGATTGCAAAGGGCTGCTGCTCTTGGGGAGCTGCTGTGTGACACAGCACTAAAGCTGGATGTAGGAGAAACCAGGCCTTGTGTGGAGGAAAACATGGGGAACACATGTCCTCCATCCTGTTCCATTTTGTTGCACTGTCTGTACACTGTCTGCACATCTTTAGGAGGTGTTTAAATGCCTGCTCTGAGGACACATTCTCTGTGTTGGAGTGGCTGTTGAACAGAACAATGACCCTGCCCAGACACCTTTTCCTTTCTGGCATGTTTAAAGATCTCACCAGCTCCCCTCCATTTGGGTCTGGCTGTTTCTCTCCCTGTGGGTGATGCTTTCCCTGGCCAGCACTGCAGTGATGGCCGTGCAGGCCAAGGCCATTTGTGGGATTGCAGCAGCAGCTCAGGGTGAGGGTGGCCTGTGGGATCACATCCCACCTTTGCTCTGGCAGGGTTCATTGCCTAAATGACTGATCAGCCTCTTCCTCCCCTCTCTCCTGGTTTCAGAGAGAGCTTTTGTCTCAGATGCATGGTGGGATGTGAAGGGAGCTGGTGCGAGATCAATAAATGCCAGCACAGGCTGCTGTGTGAGTGTCTCAGCTGACCAGAAATCCCTGTGTCCCTTCAGCTAACAAAGGCTGTTTTCCACAGAGCTGAGCAACTACAAAAGAGCAAGCCTTCAGCCCTGAAATGCCCTGGAGATTTGTGTGCTCATAACAGAGAACCCTGAAATCACTGACCTGATAAATTCTACAAATATGTTACATAGAAAGATTATAAAAAACCAAATAAAATCTTTCAAAATTTGGCCTTTTTTTCCTTCTCACAGCCATGGGCATTTTTATGCAGAGCAATTGTATATTCTGTAAATATATTCTATACTTTAGTAAATAAAAATACTCTTTAATGGCAATTAAATATTAATTGCATCCTGATTCTTTTAGAGAAACCTAGACAGTGGGAAGGTTAAAAAATCAATTAAAATGTTTGTAATCAATGTACAAATGTTGCATTCTGTTGTATCATAAAAGGCACATGGAAAAGGTCTCTTGGTTTCTGTAAATCCCCTTTGCACTTTATAAAGAAACTTGATGAATTGCCAGAATAATCTCTTAATTTTCAGTGATTTCTGTCCCATCATGGATTTCAAACACTATTGAATCAAATAGAAGTCATATGACAGTCTGGTAAAATTTTGGATTGATAAAAATTATTAAAGGTTTTGATTTTGGTTTAGTTCCATTTTTGAAGTAAACACCATTTCTCTATTAAGAAACCATAATAATACAACAACAAAATCTGATTACAGCCTGAAGGTTGGCTGTTCTCCCAGGTGCTTTTATATCAAATTTTGTTTGCCATAGAGTTTTTAGTTTATCCTGGGTTTCTGATTTGTTGTTGCACTGTCATTATTCAGCCCAAGTCTGTCTGTCTAAAGGCATGGTCTGTGAGATTGGGTGAGGATTTTTGTTTCATAAATTCCTTTTAGGTAAAAACTCTGGGGACATGAAGAGTCGTGTCTGCATCCTCCTTTGATAAAAGCAGAGAAGTTTCTCTGTTGGCCAAATTGCAGTGTATTGTTAAGCCATGAATTATTGTAAATATGCAACTTCCCACTACTGGGAATTGTGACTCACCAAATACTGAGCCTCAGTGATGAAGACAATCAAGGAGACTGGGACTGTTTTGGCTGTAAAAATGTTTATTAAATCTCTCCGTTACATTATGGTAGTGAAGGAAGGAAGGCTGGAAATTGGTCCATGTCACCAGTTTCCAGGAATGGGCTGCAATTTTAATAGCTCCCATTGCTCATACTTTCTTTTCCTATGGAATATTTTATTTGTCTGTCTGTACAGCCAGATGCAAGAGCTGCTTCTTTCCTGCCAGTCTGCAGGGTTTTTATCTCTGAAGCATAAACCCATGAGGTTTTAGTGTACAGAACCTCCTGTAAATGTAGGGGTGAAGTCCTCAGCAGAGCTGGGCACAGCAGTGCTGGGTGTGCCCTGCTGAACTGCCTGGCACACGTGGCTGGGGGCTTCTGTGCACCTCAGGCATGAGAATTTCTATTCCTGAGCACATTGTGAAACTGGAATTACTGGGGAGCTGGAGGAGGACAGAATGGACAGCACATGATGGGAGGAAATGTGAGGCTTAGCTCAGCTGGGGGCATAAGCCCCTCTCATTGTGAGCACACTGGCTTTTCTTTCTGTTGTTACCTTGCAGTCCATCTCTGGCACTTGGCTGGCCCTTTGGTCCTTGAATTGTGCACTTCCTGTGGCAGACACATCCCCACGTTTGGAGTGCAGCAGCCTTTGTTTGGCGTTGAGACTGCACCACTGGGCACATTTGTCAGCAGGACCAGCCTGGCTGTGGGAGCTGTGAGTGAGTGAGGTGATTCCTCACCCTGTGATCCAGCTCCTCCCACCGGTGCCTCCCAGAAATGCCATTTCCTTGGCTGTTTTCTTTTTCTGCATGATCAGCTCAAGCTAAATATTTCCTTCTCCCTCACAGCAGTGCTGGAAAATCAGGGAGGATGTGACCTTAGATCACTCATTCTGTGGAGCAGCACCATTCCCTGCTGCCTTGCAGAACAATCACTCTTACCTTAATTATCTGGGATGTCTCATAGCAGTGCCCATGGCTATTTCAGGCATTAAGTTGCTTTGCATGTAAACCAGATTGTCCCAAGTTGTACCTCCCCAGTGTTAACTTGGAAACCTTTTACTCACTCAGGCTTGTTTAAACAGTTTGCTGAAGCAGAACATTGTCCCAGCAATGAAAACAGGGGGGAAATGAAGAAGGCAATGGGTCATGCCTAAAGGGTGATGGTGGGAAAGATTAAGCTGTCAGTGGGGAGCTGTGAGAAGAATGGGGTTATGGCAGGACTGGGAGTTCCCAGCAGCAGTGAGGCTCTGACAACATCTATGTCACATTAGTTACAGTTCAAAATTGATGGGGTGTAAAGTTGCCTGGGAAGTTTAATAAAGGGAACAAGTAGTGTGAATGTACTGTATATATAAAACACACTAACCTTAATGTTCCACAGTCCCTGCTCTTTCATTTCCACTGAGGCTTCTTTGTTTTTCCCTCCTTCTGCATGTTTTCTTTTCTCTCTGGGGAAAAAGAAATCATGATCAAACTCTCTGTGGTGGTTTCCTAGGGCAGAGCATAGACACCCTTCCTTAGTGCCTGGCTTGCATTTGCCAGAGCAGCATTCCCAGTTTCCCTTTTTTCAGTTCTCAGCACTCTGCTGTGCACTCTCAGCCTTTCCTGACTGCTGTGCTCTGTCTGAATTCAGTGCTGAGCTGCTACAAGGGCCAGAGCCCTGCACTCAGAAACCCCTGTGGTGCTGAGCTGCTTTGTTCTCTTGTGTTTTGGGCAGGATCCAGAGAGGTATTGGCTTGATTCATTAGTGACTTTGGGGCTGTAGCTTGCCACTGCAAATACCAAAGGCCACAAGGGGACTGGAGGGAACAGCAAACAGACAGAGTGGCTGGTTTGTATTTTCCTGTTTGGCATGAGCTTTTGGTGGGGGCTGTGCAAAGAAGCCCCAGCAATGGAGTCTGTGAGGGTTTGAGCAGGTCTGTCCTGTTTGCACAGAGCATGGAAACAACCCAGTGGCTGTGCTTCAGTGGGGATGGGGCAGGTCACTCAAACCAAGCAGCTGTTTGGAGGAACAGTGTAGAGGAGCAGTAAATTGCACTGTCAATGCAGAGGCAGCAGCTGCACAGTGCCTCCCCTGCCTGAGCTGGCACAGCTTGCTCAGAGCTGCCTCCCTTTGCCATGCTGGCCGTGGATTGCATTCTTCTACTCAGTGTTCCTTCTTTCAGGTCACTGATCTCCAAATCAGGCCAGAAGACAGCATGGCCCCATTTGTCCTCTGTGCTGGAGCATCACTCTTGCTAGCTCATGTCCTCACTGTGCTCTCTCCCTGCCTGCTCCAGCTGCCCTTTCCCTCTGTGTCTCTTGCTGGCCTCAGAAGGTCAGTCATCACTTGGGACCACGACTGAAGCTTGATTGAAGTCCCAGTGACAGCTCTTGGTTTCCTATTGACTCTGTGATGTCCTGCTGTGACTTATCAGACTGTTAGACCTGATCTTCCTGTCTCACTCAGTGTTGCTGAGAGTTTATTCAAGCTTTGCTCTTTTAATAGCTTCCATCATTTTGCTTTGTTATTTAAAAAGCTCCTTGGAGGAGTTTGGGTTTTTCCCCCTTAATTACTGTTGTTATTGCCAGTGATTTATGCAGGGTTGGCAGGGTCAGCCAGCCCTGGTGCCTGCTGTCCCTGGCTGTCCCCATTCTGTACAAGGCATTTTCCAGCAGGAGTCAAACAGTAGGAGGGAGTGCAGGGGTCCTGCCAGCTCTGCAGGAGGGTTCAGAAACAAGGGAGCAAGAGGCAGCAGCAGATACATGGAGCTTTACTTGTAGCCCTGGCTCAGCCCCAGCAGTTATCCAGCGAAGAAAAGTCTCTGTGAGCTCTCAGCTCCAGCAAGGAAAAGTCTTTGCAAGTTCTCAGCTCCAGCACTCTGCTTCTCCTTGTTCTTTGCAGCAGTGTCAAAGTTACTCTTGAGAGAAAGGAGGATGGTTTTATTTTTTAACAGCTATTTACTTGATTTTGGTTTGTGCTGTGACAGGAATTCCCTGGTCATTACTGAGACATACCCAGTAATACCTGTTAGCCTAAATAAACCATAACTGGATTCTGCTGGACTCTTCCTTTGAAGTTTTTGGCAAATATTCAAACCCTCTTTCCCCTTTAGTCTTAAACTATAAATAATATAACTCCCTGCTATAAATAATACACTCAGTGACTCCATTCTAAAAGCATATGGAAAACTGGTTCCCAGCAAGAGGATTGGCTGTGACTGTGTCCATCAGCAGGGCCATTTTGGCAGCTTAACAAGATGACTCCTCAGAGCTGGAGATCAAGCTTTCAGGAATAGTTAGCATGGTTGCTCCTCATAGGAAACCAGACACTTCAGAAATGGTTTCCTCTTGATTCTGGGAAAGAATTCAGTTGTTGAAAGAAATCAAGCTTCCAGCACGGAAGTTGAGGGTAGAACAGCCCAGAAGCTGGCCAGCTCGTAGGGCCCTTGGCCAGCCCCACAGGCGGGGCGGATCTGTGTGCCGGAGTTAAAAGCGATCCCCCTTGGCCAGCAGTGCTGTGTGTGGGGTCACTGAGGCACTGAAGCCAAGCACTGCTGCCCATCCTTTGCACAATCCCAGAATGTGGGAGCTGCTGGTTGCTGACAATTCCTTACAAGGGCTCTTCAGGAATTTCTGCCAGCGTTGCACCTACAGGAGCCGGTCCGGTTCGCCGTGGAAGCACGTGTGTGCTGGCAGCATCCCGCTGTGGGCTCTCGGCCGGAACAGAGCGCACAGGGATAAGGTTGGCCTCGCTGCCGCTGTGCTGCTGGGGGTCCCTGCAGAGGGAGGAACTTTGCTCTCTGCTGCTTGCCTTTCTTTGGGGAGTGGGGAAGGTTTAGGTGGGGGCTTGTGTCTGTAGCTGTCAGCAGCACTGGGCTGCTCTGTTGATGATCTGAGTGTGACCGTGTCTAAGCTCTCCCAGAATTTCCTGCAGCTGCCATTGTTCCCTGCCAGAGCTCTCTGGCTCTGCACGGGGCTCTGTGAGAGGGGGGAGCTGTGCTGCAGAGCAGCTCTGGTTATGACAGCCTGTTTGCTGACAGCAGTAAACTCAAAACAGAGTTTGCTGCAGTTGCATCCTCCTGCTCCTACTGTGCCTCCGTGTTCAAGAGCCAAGTGTTACAAAGCTTTCTCAGGAGACACTGAATTCTTGCTTTGGCTGGTTCCAATGCCTGATCAAGCCCCCAAGCAGACAACTCCTCTCTCTTGCCAGTCCCCCTGGAGCTGAGTGCCACTGCTCAGGCCTTCAGATGTGTTGGGGCTCTCCAAGGCAGTAGTGGAATTGCTGGGTGACATTCTAGCACTTGAGTCAGCTGCTCCCCAGCCTCACAACTGTCCACTCAATAGATCAAGCAAAGCTGAAAATGAGAGATTGGAACTCGTGTCTGTTTAATGACTGCTTGCAATAGCAGGGTCTGGTGTTCTTCCTGCCTCTATGCTCAAATAGAAATGAAAAGGAATAGGCTGTTTGAAGGACAACTTTCCATGATTTCTCAGCAGATTCAAATATTGGTTGTGCTCCCTGAGGTTGCCTTTATTGTTGAGCAGACACTGCTCTCATGTTGCTGGGTTTTCCATGGGTATGAACCCTCATCAGCCCTCTTTAGAGAATTGCACAGTATCCAAAACCTGCTTTCCCTGAAACCAGGGAAACTTTGGAGTGTTCCATAGATATTCCTATGGAAAAGAAATAAGAAGGTAAAAGTGATTGTGCTCTGCTCACTTGCAGAAGCCTCCCAGACTAGCTGGTTTCTCTGAAATCTGTTCCTAGCTCATGGGTAACTTCTGTTTTCCAGCTGGACCCACAGGCACTGCAGGACAAAGATTGGCAGCGCACAGTCATCTCAATGAATGGGGTAAGTGTGCAAACAGAAATTAGCTCTGCTTCTGTACCTCCTGTGGGCTTTATTTCTCTGCTCTTCATTGCAGCATGAAAAAGAAAAGAAAATGTTTAAAAAGTGACAGCTGTTGTGTTTGGTTCAGGTGGAAGTGAAGCTGTCAGTGAAGTTCACCAGCCGGGAGTTCAGCCTGAAGAGGATGCCGTCCCGCAAGCAGACAGGAGTGTTTGGGGTCAAGATTGCCATTGTCACCAAGTGAGCTGATGGGTCACGTTTCTCCCCGCTGTGTTTCAGGAAGACAGCTGGCCAGTGGGGTGTATTTGCCTGTGTCCCCTTGAGGGGTTTGGCAGTCCAGCCTGCTCCACTAGTGTAGGAGTGTAGATGTGGCTGCAGACTGGAGATGCTGTACAATCTCCGAGCTTCATTTTTTGCAGAGATAAAAACCAGTGTGCACACAGGCTGTTTACTGACAGCCTGTCACTCCTCTGAATTCCGGAAATCCCCCTTGCACTTGCCTTCTCTGTAGTTAGCTGACATGTCACAAATTTCCAGAGCCACTGAACAGTGATGTTTCCTTTCCATAATCAAAAATGTTCAAGGTCTTTGGATCCCATTGTATTATTTTAACCCCTGATCTTTTGTCATGAATCATTTGCCAGCAGAAACCTGTTTGTTCTGTTGTATGGTTTGGGAAGTGTGGTATTTCCTCCCCATGGAATTGCATCAGTTTGAAATCAACAGAGTTGCTATGTATCCAAGGGCTGTTTGGGAATCCTCTCATTACCTGGGCAGGCTCTGGGGGCACTGGGACTTGGCCAAGAGCTCAAGTGCTCGAAGCTGCAGAACAGCCAGAGCAGGGCTGACACAGTCAGAGTTTCAAAAGGAGTTTTCAGCTCAGTCCTGACTGCCTGCTCAGACTTCCTACCACCCCATTTGCCCAGGGAAGTGTTGGGGTGCTTGGAGCCATCCTGGCTGGCTGGGGAACAGGCACAGAGGGTCTGGGCTGAACTGAGCCCTTCTGTCTGGAGAACTGAACAGTGAAGTGAGCCCCTCTGTGTGTGTCCCCTCAGGAGAGAGAGGTCCAAGGTGCCGTACATCGTGCGGCAGTGCGTGGAGGAGATCGAGCGGCGCGGGATGGAGGAGGTGGGGATCTACCGCGTCTCCGGAGTCGCAACCGACATCCAGGCTCTGAAAGCTGCCTTTGATGTCAGTAAGTATTTGGGTCTGATTTTTCCCTTTGCTCTCTCAGAACCTGCCTCAGCTCCCTGTCAGGTGGCTGTGCTATTTTTAATCTTATGTTGCCCAAGAAGCATTAAGAAGTAGAGCTTCTCACTCAAGGAAAATAATTTTAACCATGACTGCATATTTTATTTACTGATATAACCCAGGACATAAAACAGGATGATCCTTGTACCAAACCATGTTTTTTTATTCTTCCCAGCAGAGATGAAATGATGGCTTTACCTGCCTTGCCAAATCTTTGTAAATGGCAGACACCTCTCTGGGGGAAAACATCAGCAATCAGCAGTCATAATTTCTTCACTGTTGTGAGGTGTCTAAATTAATAGAAGTCTTTAAAATAAAGAATGTTTTGTGAAAGCCAGTGTTCCTTAGAACTAGGAGGGTTATTTATGTAACTGGGGTTGGGTGGTCAGGGCTTCTCTCCCTAACTCCATCTGGACTGATGTGCACAGGCCTAGAAAATTAGATCACTTTGAGCAACCTTTACAAAGCTCACTTTGATCTTGAGCAGAAAAAGGCTCCTTACTGGTGCTACATTTAAGAGTGGCCTGTATGTCCCAAAAGGCACCTGAGATCAGGCAGGTGAAATGCTTCTGAATTGCTGAGGTACAAAAAGTGAAATTTTTCCCCACTTCCAGCTTCTATGTGATGGTCCAAGAACTGTTCAAGCCACACTCCAACAGTCACAAGATCTGTGCCAGACACTTAAATTCACCCTCCCTGCACTTTTCCTTCAGTTTCTAGTGAAATTTCCTTCTTGTGTTTTCTTTTCAATGACCCTAAGATATTTAAAACCACTGATGAATCACTGCTAGTGCAAGTGAGGGTCTTTCACAGTTTGAAAAACAACTTTTTTCATTTCTGTGAAATGCTGGCTTACACTGCTTTATGAAACCAATGCTGATTGGTGTTTAGTTCAGGGAGAGGGGCTGGTTTTATTGTTCTTAATAGTAACAAAATGGAAATATAAGGCCTGAATTGCCTTGGCTACACTCAATAGGGAGTTAGAGAATCTCAGAATCTCTTAGTCTAAGCTGTTAGAGGCAGGGAATTGGAATAACAACTGCTGTCGGTAATAAAAGTTGAAATGCATATAAATACAGTCAAGTAGGGCTTGTTCAGATCAGGCCAGGTTTGCTGGCACAGCACAGCTAGCCCTGGGAGGGTGAGGTTCCCTGGCTTGCTGTAAAGCAATGAAGTGTTTGCAATCATTTTTACAGTGCTTCTCAGCTGGAAGGTTGCTCATTTAATCTGGAGAAATGTAAACAGGAAAACTCCCATCTATTTGGGCAGAGACAAAAGATAAACAGACCCAAAGGGAGGAAAAGGAGGAATGCAAGGCCAGCAGTCCCTTTACCCTTGCTGTACTGTCCCTGTTTCAGATAACAAGGATGTGTCGGTGATGATGAGCGAGATGGACGTGAACGCCATCGCGGGCACCCTCAAGCTGTACTTCCGGGAGCTGCCGGAGCCCCTGTTCACAGACGAGCTGTACCCCAACTTTGCCGAGGGCATCGGTGGGTGCAGCACGAGGAGCCCTGGGCAGTGGAGGCTCTTCCATGGGAGGCTGCTCTTAAAGCATCACAAAACCCGGATTTAGAGTGTTGGGCACAAGCTGGAGCAGGCTGTGAGGGGAGGGGGATGGAGCTCACGGTGACATTGCCTTCCCGGTGGTGCGGTGTGGGTGCCTGCCACGCCGTGCTGCAAGCTGCAAGGCCCAGGTTTCTGAAGGACAGGGTCAGGACAGACTGCCAGCCTGCCTGCTGGGGCCCTGCACACCCACTGCCCAGGCAGCCTTCAGGGAAGCCCCCTTTGGAGGGGAGGGGGATATGTACCTCATCTTATCTTGATGCAAAGAAAAACGTCAATGATTGAAAGCCTCAAAGCACTTGAACTGCTTTGAAAAAGAGACAAAAGGATTCTTTAAACATTTGTGAAATAAATGGAATGAGATGCTGTGGGGTATTGATGTGCAACTCTGACCTTCCAGCCCATGATGATGTGGTCACAATCCTTTTGGGACTATCCATATTGGCTGTTCTGGGACTTGGCTCAGTCAGCCAGACTTGCACTCGCTGCCTGTGGTGATGTCTTGTTCTCTGTCTTGCAGCACTTTCAGATCCTGTTGCAAAGGAGAGCTGTATGTTGAATCTGTTGCTATCACTTCCAGAACCCAACCTTGTGACATTCCTTTTCCTTCTGGACCATTTAAAAAGGTAACTGTGGTTCCTTCAGAAATGCATTTAATGTGTAAAGCATCAGCTATTTTGAAATGTGGAGCCTTTTCTTTAAATACCTGCTGAATCACAGAAATGAGGAATTATTTGCTGATCTGCTGGAATTGTTCATCAGATAACTATTGTCTCATGCTCCCTTAGTGAGGTAGTAAATCCTGAATTCCATTTCCACTCATACTGAAAAAGGATTAGGACTGGAGGAAAGGAGTAACAAAAGAGTCAGGGCTTATCTATTGCATATGCAAATTTCTGCTGCAGTGTCACTGAGACTGCACCTGCACCTGGATACACAGACCAGGAAAGGTTTTTGTACAAACCATGAAGATTTACCTATATTTAAGGTCTAGGGAACCTTGTCTCAGAAAGTGTCTGAATTCCAATACGCTCTATTTTTTTAATTCCAGCACTTTGCCTAACTGCATTGTCAGTTCCTTTTGTAGTCAAGTCTTTCTGATTTTGTATATGTCTTTGTAATATGGTTGTACCTGTGAAAAAGTATTGCCATGCACTTGACATTAATGCAATAAGCTGGCTTAATGCTTGCCCAGTGTGTTGATTTGCGTGTGTTGTACATATCAGAGACTGTCCCTGGAGACATGAAAGATCATTTTGTGATTAAGAGTCTGGATTAAAATCCAGGAAATCTGGGCTTTAGTTGTGTTTCAGCTGCAGACTTTTCTGCCCTTGGGCAAATTTTTTAAACTTTGTGCCTTGGTTTCTCATTTAGAAACTCAGATATTTATGAAGGTCTGCCTTGTGCATTGTTCCTTCTCCCAGGGTTGCTGAGAGGGAAAGTGTCAACAAGATGTCCCTGCATAATCTTGCCACTGTCTTTGGACCAACACTGCTCAGACCTTCAGAGAAGGACAGCAAAATCCCTGCTAACCCAACCCAGCCCATCACCATGACTGACAGCTGGTCACTAGAAGTCATGTCCCAGGTAAAATCCTGAATGTGCCATTCCCTCATGTGAAGACACTTTCTGGGAAAGCACAGTCCTGTGGCAGGCCTGGCTCAGTGACCCCACTGGGTTTTCGTGGTCATTTCTTTGGTAAACAAAACAATTTTTGCCCTCACAGAGACATTTTAGCTTGTCTGTAGAACAGTGTTCCTTCAGGCAGGTCAATCTGCATCTGTACAAATATGGTTTTTCATGAAGGGATGTCTGTGTGTGTGCATCCTGTGTGTGCTCCTGCATGGGAAGAGTTTCTGGGGAGCTTTGTCCCAGCACCATGCTGCTGGCCTGGGATAAAAGAATTGGCAGTGTTTCCACAATGCTCCTCAGCACTTAAACCACCTTCACTGATGCACAACAAAATTCTTTGGCCACTGCTGCCTTTGAAGGCAGAGGATTGGAGCACAGAGCCTGTGTCACTGAGTCACACTGGTTTGTATTTCTCTGTTGAGTAATGGCAAATTCTAGATTGAATTTTTTCAGTGCTGGAACTTCCAGCATGATTTTTCCACCTGGAATCTAAAAAGAGTATCTCTGAAGCACATCAAGTTCTACTTTTTCTGCTGCTGTTTTACAGCATATTAAATACACAGCTGCTAGATGTCCCAGAGAGAGCTGTGTCACTTGCTCTCATATAACCAGGATGAGAGTGAATTTTTACAGGGCTTTAGTATTACTTTGTCATTTCTCTTTCCAGGTTCAAGTTCTTCTGTACTTCCTGCAGCTAGAGACTATCCCTACCCCAGACAGCAAGAGGCAAAGCATTCTCTTTTCTACAGAGGTGTAGGTGCCTGCGGTACCAACAGGACACAAACTGCTTTTGGCAAACTCTGTCACCCTGGGAAAAAGATGACTGGTGTTTCCTCAGACTGTTCCTGGGCTGGGGAATTCTGGCCCTCAGTGCTTCTGCAGTTTGGCACCCAGAGACAAGCTGGAGAGAATGGAGAAAAACCTCCTTGTGCTGGTAGAACCAGAACTGAGCGGAGATGGAGCTGTGCAGAATCTCCACTAGAAGGAGCAATAGACACTTGGACAAATGCACCACAGAACGTGGTGGATATTCTTGTTAGGAATGTGACAGAAGGTATTCCTCATTTTATGGATTTAATTTATCATAAAGAAACTTCAAGATTTCTACTGGACCACTTGATAGGACACCCCTTTTTGGGAGAGGGGACGTTAAAGGATATATCACAACTGTGTCTTTAATAACTGCTGTTTTTCAAGTACTGTTTGAGGCCACAAAAAATAGCATTGCTTTGCAAGAGGAAGGAGAAGAGAAGGGTCTGGGATCTAAAATTCTCTCTGCAGAAATTGAAGTCTTGATTTGAATATGGTTCTAAAGAAATCAAAGAGTTTAATGTACAGCTAGAACTGTTGGCTGGTTGGGGGCTGGGTTTTTTATTTTGTTTGTATGATTTTTTGGCTCACCCAGCCCTTCCCATAGAAATGTTTGTACACCCCAGGGAAGGAGATGCCCTGCTCTTGCCTATGTTGCACTTCTGATGGCTTTTGTTGGGTTGAGACAGACTCAACAAAATTAAATAAATAAATACAGTAAATGAAAGGCAGGGAGAATAACAGTTAGTGATTCTGTTGTTCATTTGCTTATAAAAGCAGGGGCCCTGTTATCCAGGAAGGATTGCTAAATTCCTTAGACCCCACCAAACTTAATGAAAATTAATTGGGAAGACTTAATACCCAACACTCCAAAGAAAACATATTATCTCTGCAAAGGTAATTGAAGAATTTGTGGATTAAAAAAAAAATTAATAGCTCTCAGTTTAGCTGGCTACTTACTCCAGACATTTATCAGAACTTTTTTTTTTTGATACTTGAATTTTTGGAGGCTTTGTACATTGTTTCTACAAGAGTCTTTTTCTGATAGATACAAACACTCTGAAAAAATGCCAGAATGTACTTCATGGACAATCTAGCAAGTAGCATGCATTGTGAATTCTCCAGAAATTCCAACTCTGTTTTAATTAAGAGCAGTGGAGAAATTTCTGTGGAACTCCATCTAGCAGTACAAAAGATCTGGCCAAACACCAATTTTTTATTTCCCTCCCTAAGTCAGTTGAAGCTACAGGGGTGGAAAAGGCAGCAGGATTTGTGCAGGGAATTGAAAGTGCAGGATTGAGTAGCTGGTATCCAGAGGCAGCACTCTGGCTCTGAAGCAGTTGTGCCAAACATCCTGGGGGTGGGAGCAGTGCCATTGTCCTAAACTATTCCAGCCCCAACTACTCCTACCCAGCTATGCAGCATCCATTTAGTGGCATCTGTCCATCATCATCCTGGCTGGAAGTACAGCTGGAACACAAGGGAAGGGATTGGCACAACAAGGGGAGAGAGGGACAGATGTTGAAAGATTGGTAGGGTCAGGTTGTCAACATCATTTACAGGGAAAAATGACACAGAAAGCAACTCCTCTTGTGCTGAATTGCACATTTTCTGATGGGTGATCTGCAAACTCTCAAAAAAAAAGCAAAGGAGTGTTTCAAGCAAATAGAAAAAAAAATTAAAGGGATTTTGTAGTCACTGTAATTCTGACTGCTGCAGAATATTAGAAATTATTGTACTGTGAAGTTGCAAAATCAGAGAGGAACAAATATAAATTTCAATTTTGTGAGTATATCAATATTTTGCATGCTTTGTAAGGATTCTTATAGGAATTTAATATTGCTTAGTATCCCTCCCTCCTTAGGTCTGGGAGCAAACCTCTTTGTAATGTAATGTACAACTAGAAATTCCTTCTCTCTTGTATGTATCTCCACAACATTCCAACTTCTGAACCCGCAAAAAAAAGAAAAAACTGTCTGTAGTAGGAAGTGCTTTTTGGGGGAGGGAGGGAATGAAGGCAAGGAAACTTGAAGGCTTAAGATTTTGATTTTTTAAATTTTTATATTCATTTTTTGCCTGTTTGAAGGTAAAAATTGGTCACAATCCTGCAAAACCATTGACTTGAGCCATGTTGTGCAGAGCAGTAAAGCATTCTCTGTGTTTGTTTCTCTGTATTTGTTCTCCCTTTTCCCCAGCAGCCCCACAGCAATCCTTGCACTCCTGCCTGCTCCCACCTGGGGGATGGACCTGAGGCAGGAGCAATGCTGGTGACTTCATGGAAAAGGGAGAAAAGCCAAGCTGCACCTGGTGCTGGGTGCTAGCCTTTTCCTTTGGTGTTTGCAATCTGTGGCTGCTCCTTGCAGTGCTGAAACTGGAAAGTAATACCATAATGACTGTGCCAATTTACTTTTGCCCAACTTTTTAATTTTTTATTTATATAGGAAGTTAATTTTAATATTAGATTACTGATCTATAGTATGTAACCATGAGAAAATTGCTTTTGCTTTGGTTACTGTGACAGGTTGTTGCTGTCAGTCTCTCATTACAATGCTCAGTTCTAATGTAATGTTATCTAACATGCAGGCATGTGGATCAGGGAAAAAAGTTAATTTAACTTAACCCATTAATTATTTCTGTTAAGTATGAATATGTTTTCCCCAAAGCTGGTAATTTTGGGCTGGAAAAGATAGTGGATCATATTGCTGATGATGAAATAATGGACTGATTTGAAATATGAGAATTGATTTCTTGAATTTCCTTTAATTTTGCAATTCATTTTTTTTCCAATAGTCTTATGTTTTCAGAAATTAAGTATTTCCAAAAGGCTTTTATGTTTCTTTCCCAGGGATGTTGGCTGGGTTTTTTTGTTTGTTTGGAGGGGTTTTTTTTTGTGTTTTGGCTTTTTTTTTTTTTTTAATAAGCCTTATCATACTTAAACAAAAAGGGAAATGCAAAACTTGGCTTCAGAAAAGGCCTTCTGATTTCTCCTCTTATATATTCCCTTGTGAGTTGTGTCAGAAAATTGAATTCTTTAATTTTCTGTGTTAAAAGGTACAATATAAACAACACAAGAGCAAGAAGTTACCCTTTATGTGTGCACTGGGAGATTTTGCTCCTTCAGTTTCTAACGTATTGGAGAGAATTTTTTACAAATGTCACTTTCAGGAACAGGAATCTGAAATGTTTAAATTTTCAGCTAAGGAAATTCAGGTGATTATGATAGTTTGTGTCTCTCCAGTTTAAGGAGAGGAATAAGCATCAGTTTCTTGGCATTTAGAAATTACCTTAAAATTTCTTGTGGGTTTTTTTAACACTGAATAGGTTTTTAAGTAAAATTTTAAAAAGTTAAGTAAATGAAGGGAAAAGTTTTCAAAGATGGACAAGAAATAACAGTTACTAGCTCAGAGTCAGCTTTGTGTTTGTGTATGCTTTGTACGGGAGGGAAGCGTCAAAAACCAAATTGAAATACATCCATTCAAATGCTGCTGGTGTTCTTTATTCTTGCACATTTTTAACAAGGTGAGGTAGTAGCTAAGCTATTTCAGGCTGTATTTTAATGCTGCTATTTTTCAGTGTATAGCTAAGGGCAGGATGCAGCAGTGGGGTGCCCGTCCTTGCCAGTGCCCACTGCCCACCCCGGCTCCGGCCCTCGTGGAGTGGCCATGAGCTGGTGCAACCACAGCTGGTGGATATTTATGGCAGGTGCAGGATTTTTACAGTTTATTAGTTTTACCTGTTTAAAACTGTTTTATGGTTGTTCCTGTTAGTTTTCTATGAGTTTATTTAAAGAAATGGACTGTTCCCTAAGGCAGACCTGGATCTCCGGATTAGTTTGTCACCTGTGTAACACTGGAAGACATCACAATGTGTCAATTTACCTTCATGTGCCATTCTTTCAAGTGTGTATCAAATGTAAACTGACCAATGTGGTTTTGGAAATGTTTAAAGTCTGATGGCAAACCCCCAACCTTCTCCCATTCCTCACTAGGTAATCCTTTTGTTTCAGTGCTGGTCACCTACTGGGATAATTTTACCAGATGTGGCATTCTTCTTATGGAAGTTTTAGTATAAAATGGGAAATGTTTTAAGAAAAAAACTTCCCCTTTCTCTTTTTACTTAAATTCAAGATGACAGGGATTTGTAGTAACAGGAGACCAATACATTTGTGCAGGGACTTGGGGGGATTTGCTTCTGTTCCTTGAAGAAGAAAAATCTGAAAGGGCAATTCCCAGATACAATCAAATTCTCATATGATATATAAAGTCACTTGTTTATGCCCTCTTAAATTTCTGCTCCAGGGATGTTTTTCTTTGTAGATTTGCTAACACTGTCCTACTGCTATTAGTGAAAAATAAACATGGTACCATTCCCTTCCTTTAACACAGGGCCTGTACAACCTGAGATACTGGACTTGGACTGGTATTAGCAATGCTCCATTCTGAACTAGGATGAAATAAATGTTCATGTGTGTTCTGTGAACTTTCTAATTGAATAGAATTAAATCCATGGATTGCCCTTAAAATCAACAGAAGCTATAAAGGAAGCACTTATAGTTAATAGACTGTTCCTTAACAGTCATTAGGGAATGAAACCATCACAAATGGAAAAGGGAAGCAAAATTAGGAATTGCTCAAGGTGATGTTGCTTGGGGCTAGAATGAGGCTCTCATTTTGAGTTCCAGAAGGTGGCTCATGCCCTAGATCACTGAGCAAAGGCTCTCTTGCCAGGAAATGAACATGAACATGGGAATGGCAGGAATTTAGCTACAGCAGCCTCACAGTTCTGATGTGCTGCAACCCCTCTTTCTTGCTAGTGAGCATTCACAGTTCAGGGCTAAGAAAGCAAAGCTTATCACTTGCTCTCTACATTTCTCCCTGAGGCAGCAGCTATAGCAGCTGTTTGTCAAAGTAGGTGAAACCACCACAAGGAAGAAAAAAGCTCCTAAACTCCTAGAACCACAAAGTTGGATTATTGTTTAAGCTAGAAGTCTGGTTTTGGGCTGCAAGGATCAAATGCCACAACAGCTGTAATGACAGAAGGGTTGGGGCAGTAGGACCAAAGCAAACCTGAGTTTGTGTTGCCTTGAGTCTCCCTTCCCTGACCATATCATTAGATTTATCTCACTTGGGTCAAGGAAATTCATAAATCCTCTTGTCCAGAATTAGAAAATGACTGAATTACCTAGTTTGCCTCCACTGTTGATTCTCTTGTGCTACCATCTTACAGTGACATTGCTGGAGACCACTGCAGAACGTGCAGCAGTTTTTACATCATTTATTTCCTGCTGCCATGTTTCCCCTCACAGTAAGACAGACCCATCCTTTCCCAACAGAACCACTTCACATCTTTCTGCTCTGTAGAAATACCACACTGAGAGGTTCAGTTTGTAGCAGAGCCCTGGAGATAATTAAAATACTTCTAGTCTTCTTTTGCAGAGTGGACCAGGTAGTGCTAAAGTTCTGGGCTCACACAGGGATGTGTTGTGAGCTAAATAAAATTTTATCACTTACAGCTGTTCAAGCATATTTGGGAATTAATATGGTTACAGAGTGCCCAAACCTAGATGAAGTGTTTGCTCTACTGCTTTGTCTTAACCACAATCATGTTCAAATCCTCTTGTCAAAAATGGTTCACCAGAAGAGAGAAAGTTTTGTTTTGTGCTAGAGCTTTTGCTTGTGTAACTGCTGTGGTTTTTCCCCTGTGGTGGGATGTTCTGAGGAGACATTCTACAGATGAGCTGTTTCTCTAATCTGCAGGATGATTTATACCACCCAGCATTTTATATCCCTGTGGATGTACAAAAGGGCAGGCTTGTGTACAAAACAGCTTCCTGCCTGCAGGGAGGCTCCAGCAGCTTCCTGGAGTGACCCCAGGCAGGGTCACAGCAGCTCCAGCCCAGCAGGGAGCAGGGCCTGGCTGGGTGCTCCCATCTCCCCTGGGCCAGTTTGATCAGGCTCAGAAGGAAGCTGTGAGTTCCCTCTCACTGCACCCAACCAAGTGATCAGCTGCTGATCTAGAGTAGCTCAACATTCTTCTATTTTAGTCCCATTTTGGGAGAAACAGGGGCAATGCTAATTTGGGAATATACAAATAGCTGAGAATCAATCTGTATCTAAAACCTATTTCATATCTAGTAGATGGTAATATAGAAGCTGCTATAGCAAAAGGTCATTTCTCCACAAGAGCCTTTTCTACTCCCTGCCTTCTTTACTGCTTCTTACAGCCTAAAAGAAGTCTTGTCTTGGGTTTCACAGTCACATCCAAAACTTGCAGAACCCTGGATAAAACTTAGCTATGCAGGGACCAATGTTTCAGGAGTACTAAGAGTGATTACCAAGGTAGCAAAAAGAGGGTAAGGAATTGTTGTGTTGGGATAATGAAAAGCATCACAATGAAATGGTGAGTTTAAAATGATCTCACAGCAGGACACTGAAATGTTGTCCTTTCTGTGTCTGTCCAGCAAAAAAACCAAAACAAAACAACTCAACCTTCTCTTGCCTATGTAAGTTGTGTAGTTTGTTCTTATCTCTAGTATTATAAGTGTTTATAATCCATGAAGAATTCCAAGGAAAGGAGTTAAGACTATTTATTTAAATATAAATACAATTAAATTATATAATTAGTCCTAAATTATCAGATGTAGAAGACAAACAACTTGTTATTGTTTGGATAATTTTGGGTTTCATCAGAGCTAATACTGTTGGCATTATTTTAAACACTACTGTGTTAGGGAGTCAGTTTTTGACATTTGATTCTGCTGTTGGTAGTGCTTCAGTATCTCATAGTGCTCAGTTTTGGGGAAAGAAAACCTAATCCTAATAGTTTAATATGGAAAGGTGTTGAAACCATACTGCTAAACATCTCTCAGTTTAGGCCCAAAGAGAAGGGGACAGGGAAAAATTGTCATTTTGGATTTTTTTTTTTTAACTTTCTGAGAAATGTGGTATGAAAAAGGGATCCAAGAACTGTATTTGGGGGAAAAATGTCTTAAGGCATTTGTAGCCTTTCTTTGTACACAATGTTAAATAAAATCTCCTGTATCTATGTTGTCAGGTTCTTTTGGTCTTATTTAGTTAAAAGTGGGTCTATATTACACTGAATGTGTGAATTGCATTCAGCTGAGTTTGCTGGGGGCATGGAATTCAACACTGCTGTTTCAAAATAAAAGCTGTATCTTGTTTTACAAGGTAAAAGCTGTATCACCTAAAATGTAGAGGTCAGTACAGAGAACTAAACTGGAACAACTTGAATGTGTGGAAATAGTTTACATGGAAGGTAGAGAAACAGCTGAGCAACCCAGTCCCTGTTCAGATCTGTATGAATCCTTTTGTAGGAGTTCTGTTTCAAAACCCGGCCTGTCTCAGACTTTGTCAACTTTGCCCTTGTGTGCAGAGCACTTGAACTGTAGTCAGTGTTTACTGAGAAATCAGCTCTGGCCTCCAGTTCTTCAAACACTGCATGAAATTAGTGGGATCTTGTAGGAATCAGTGTGGAAACTGAATCAGTTATTTAAATCAAGTTAACTTGGTGCTTTATTTAAACATTGTTTAAATTATTAATGTAATTAAAGTACATTTATGTTTGAATATAGTCCAAATTTAATATAATATATAAACCTTTCTACAATAAAAAGATACCTGCTTGAAAGCTCTCTAGCCCATTTCATTAAGTGTGGACCACAAAGATGACAGGGCTCCATTGCAACATTGGAAATAGATAAAATGCAATGTAATGATTGGCTGCATTGTTTAAAACTACACTGAGAGTCATGCAAAGGAGGGGAAACTCAATGACTATTGCTAATACTTCTGACTAATACATCAGTGGTGTGATGATATAATGTAAAAATGTGGAATTCTTCTGCCAAATGGTTCTCCCTGTCCCAGAAAATGAACCCTTGAGGTGCAGCCACATGGAACAGCAGCCTCTGGATGAGCCTGGCAGGGATCATGTCCTGCCCCGGGCACTCTGCACCCACAGCCAGCTCCTACCGTGTCCAGCTCTGCACTGCCAGCCTGGAGCATCCCAGCCACTCCTCCTGGATGTTCTTCCCCTGCTGAAGGCCCGGGTGAGGCTGGTGCAGCCTGAGCAAAGCACCCAACACACCTTCAGCACCTGGAATGAGAGGGAGTGAACAGACCCTAAGGCTGGAGCAGGATGAGAAAGAACACGAGTATAACAAGCACGGATGTCCGTGCAAATTGCTGCACCTGAGCAGGTGTCTCTCCATTTTCCAGACTGCCCTGGGGCAGCAGCTCCCCCGAGGCCGGCGGGATCCAGCTGTCGGTGCGAGCAGGATCAGCCCTCCCTGCCCGACTCCAGGGACATTGGTCTGCTCTTTGTTAGAAGCCTGCAGTTATGGAGATTCTGTAATCCTCAGGGGCAGGCGAGCCCAGAACTAAGCACCGAGAGAAAGCGTTCCTAGCAGACAGCTGAACCGCTCTCACACACGTTACAGCACACAATGCTGCCATTTAACGCGCTTTTTTCAGCGACCTTTCAAGTTCCAGAACCAAGATCCAAGGCATATGCACCGTCAGCTAGCAGCTCCTTCATTAATTCACTGAGCTGAGCGGTTGCTTCCTGCTGCAAAGCAGAAAGCTGAGCCCTTTGTGGGCTGTCGTGAGAAATACATTGTTCAGAACAAATGCAGCCACTTTTCACATCCTTCATACAGAATTATTGCCATTGAAATGCCACTTTTTAGCTGATAACTTCAAAATCAACCCGAAGGTGGAAACACGACAACATTTTGCTGAAGGTATCACGAAGCAGAAATTATAGCAGAATAACATTGGTCATAGGGTAGGAAAATAAACATCATTATTATTTAAGCATAAAGAGCATTTCACTGTCAAACGAGTGCACCTTGTCTGTGCAGGGGAATCCCCACCAGGTAGGAGCGGGCAGAGTGACAAAGAAATGGCCAAGGAAGGGCATCTCATGAAATTGACTTTGTAAGAGGCACACACAGAAAAATTTTCCCACCATGTAAATCAAATGATGTTGCAATATCTGGCAGCACACATCCTGCTGGTTTTAAAGGGAATTCTGATGTAATAGAGATATCATTTACTTTGATTTATAATATTGAAAATTTAACTTCACCAAAGATAGTGAGGGGACTGTAAATCATACTTGCCCTACCAGTCTGCAACGTACAAATTCTGTATTCCTGTGAATTCTAGGAAGGAATGTACCTCAAGGGAGAACACGCAACTCAGTCTTACACTGAAATGTTTCTTTTGCTAAAACAGCTGAGTTGGGAAAGCTTTAGCCTAAATAGAGGGAAACTTTTACAGGAATGTGTCAAATCAGCACATTGTCTTCATTAGTGTGTTCATAGCATTTCCCAGGCAGTGTCTGTAAACACAAACTCTGCTCTACCTCCCACCAAAGCACCCACGCTGCAATTTGGGGTTATTAACTTCAGTTGCTGGCTGTTCGTGACAAGTCAAACATCCTGCACATGATAGGCTACCCAGCTGAGCTCAGTTTAGTGTGTTTGAAGGGAGCTCAGACTCTAAAAGCTTGTGTGCAGGAGTTCTTGTCACCTAAGAAGGGAGAGCTATTTCCTACCACAATGTGCTGGTTTTGGCTGGGGTAGAGTTAATTTTCTTCAAGGTGGCTAGTACGGGCTATATTTTGGGTTTGTGCTGAACAGTGAAGAAAACTCTAGCCCATTTAAGCCATGACACACATTTGAACATCTCACTCGAATGAAAAGCTACAATTACAGATCTGGACAGTAAGGTTTACAAGACCCACAGCTCCCTCACTCACACGTTTCCTGCACTGTGCACACTTGGTGCTGGAGCTTAAAATATGCATGCTTATTCCCTCGCCCCAAAAAAACCCACAAAATAATTTATTTTTTCACCAGTCCCAGATGTGGGTACTGGGCTGGGGCCATTGCTGCCCTCCCACCCCTCAGCAACGGAGCTAGGGAAGGGTGTGGAGCACAAGTGTGATGAGGGAGCTGGGGGGGCTCAACCTGAAGAAAAGGAGGCTCAGGGGGGACCCTCTGTCCCTCACAGCTCCCTGACAGGAGATGAGGCCGTGAGGTGTCGGGATCTGCTCCCGGCAACGAGGGACAGGATGAGAGGAACCGGCCTCAGGCTGCGCCAGGGGAGGTTCAGGTTGGACACGAGGAGTAATTTCTCCACAGAAGGGTTAATCACACATCGGAACGGGCTGCTCTGGGGGGTGATGGAATCACCGTGCCGGGAGGTGTTTGAGGACAGACTGAACGTGGCGCTCACTTCACGGCCACGTTCTAGATGACCCGATGTGTTGGGACACAGGCCGGGCTCTGCCACCTGAGAGTTTTTCCTCCCTACCTGAAGCCGCTACCCCGCGGTTCCGAGGCTCAGGTGCGGAGCGGGGCCGCCCTGAGGGCGGGGCGCGCTCACGGGCGGCGCGTGCGCGGGGCGGCCCCGCCCTTTCCCCTCACGGCCCCCGGGCTGGCGGGGGGCGCGTGCGCGGTGCCGCCAGGGGGCGGGGCGGAGGCGGGCGGAGGGGTCCCTGCCGTGCGCGCGCCCCTCCGCGCCCCCCCCGCTCCCGCCGGCCCGGCCCGCGCGGCGCCCCCGGAGCCGGGGCTGCGGAACAGCGGGAAGGAGGCGGCGGCTGCCCCGGTAAGCGCCGAGCGCCGGCGGGCACAGCCCGGCCCCGACCCCCGCCCGCCCGCCCGCCCGCCGGGGGGTCGCCCGCGGCCGCGCGGGCTCCGGCAGGGCCTGTGTCCCGCGCCCCGGCCGCAGCGCCTCGCGGCCGCGGGAAGCCCCGGGCGCGGCCCCTCCGCACCGCCTCCCCCGAGGGGCCGCGCTGTCACCGCGGCGGTGACACCGCCCCGCGCCCGCTCGGGTCCCCCGCGCCCCAGGGGCCGCCCGCGGCACCCTCCGGCCGGCCTGGCGCTGTCAGCCGCGGCGCGGGGACCCGCGGGGCTGGCGGGGAGCGGCGGAGCGGCCGCCGGTGCCGGCTGGCGGGGAGGCGCAGCCTGGCCCGCGTCCGCATCCCTGGGGGAATCGTTCGCTTCACGCTGCGGGCTGGGAGAGGGATGGTGGGTGCGTGTGCAGCTCCCTGAGGAGGAACGCGGAGTGCCCGCGTTCAGCAGCCTTCCGGCTGGGTTTGGTGTGTTCGGGAGCACCTTTGTCTGCATTCTGGTGTCATGCTTCTCTGGAGCGCGGCTTTTCTGCCTTTGTAGGGCTGAAGGAGCCTCTAAGTTCCAGTTTTGTGCCTGCTGTCTGCTATCCTGTGCCTCACTTCCAAGTCTGTCATGACCTGGTATAACTCGGGATGTAGGAAGGCAGGTTCCTATAGCAGGGCCAAATCCGGTCACCAGCCTGCTCTGAGGGTTCTGTACGCTGTGTCTTGAGAGAGAAAAACAATGCGGTGCTGTGCTGATGCTCCGCAAACTGCACCCTCCTCTCCACAACACCATCTGTGATCGCGTGAAGTGTCTGTCTGTGCTGGGATCTGGAGAACAGAGTTCTCTTGTAGCCGAAAATGTGTCATGTAAGTGGCTCTGCTGGGTGAAAAAAGCTCCAAGGAGCCGTGGGCTCTGTTGAAGGGCATCGTCTGTGCAAGCTCTGCTCACCCCAAGAGCAAACATAAACCTTCTGGAGCTGCTTCCTGCTTCATTAATGGTGTGGACTTTGGCTGCTGAAAGATAGGCAAACTAAAGCCCCTGGCTGCTTTTAACACTGTGGATCACAATGTAGGGCTGTAGTAGCTCAGAAGAAGAGAAGCAGTTTCTTCTCTGTCTCCAGCCTGGTTGAGTGTTGTTAGGTAGTTGCTAACAAAATGAAAAGAGAAGGTCATTGTAAATAGTCTGAGATTAAAACTGGGAAACTGAGACGGGAGTAGTCTCATGTTTCTTGTAACACTGCCACTTCGCTTTCAGCTAATGGAAAAACCAGATTCCAGGCTGGTAAACTACATGAAGTAAGGAAAAAAAACCCTTGATTTCTCAGATGTTTTTGTATGGCTGAAGATACATCTCTTTTTCTTTATTTTTTGAAAATGATACATAATTGGGAATAAAACCTCTCAGATATTTTTAACATATTTTCCTATTCCTGTCAAATAAAGGGCCATCTAATTAGATAATGCAGCCCACATTTTCCCAGTTACTTTATCTGCTCAAGCTAATTGCTGGCATGTGTTTTAGTGTGATCATCAGTAAAGATCTGTCTTCTCTCTCTGATTGTTTGAGGGTTTGTTGTATTAAAGTCTGATGATGGTGGAACATCACAGTGGGAAAACCTCAGTGCAGGGATTTCCAGGTGTCATGGACTGTTACCTTCTATTGTGATTTGCAGCTCTGTGGTATTTTTCATTTCTCTTTGTGCTTCAGGCTGGTGTGATCTCTGTGGCCTTCCAGGTGTCTCCCAAAGGTATTTTCTGCATCAGGATGAACCCAGAGCTAAGATTTTCATCAATGGAGAGTGTGTATGGACACAGCAAATCAAACTTGGGCATTAGGCTGAGGTCTGGTAGGTGTTTGGCCACGGCACTGTCAGCATGGGCACTGGCATGGCTTGCTTGGGCCAGCTGGAATTTTCCTGAGCTGTACCTGGACATCATTTAAAGGTGGCAATTGCCAGGGCTAAAACTTCCTGAGCTTTAGAAGTTTCTGCCTTTAGCACATGTTGGGATGGATATTTTTATGCTGCAAAGATTTGCTTGTACAAAATAAATCTGATATGCAGTCGACATTTTATGTATTGATAGCTATGTACTTAAAAGTAACATTTTGCAGTCAAATTTGTGCCATTTTTGCTTTACTGTTGGTATGAGGGAGGAAAATAGATTCTCAGTAGGTGGAGGCTATGGAAACTCCTTAGGAGATTTTTCACTAATGTAATTCAGAAGCTCTTCTTGGACCTTGTGGTGTCGGAGCCTGTGTTGCCAACAAGGATCCAGTCCTAGCAGTGTGTAATGCTATTAATGGGACTGAATCAGTATTGCTCATTGGGAAAACAGCATAAGAAATGTGAGGCTTGTACTTCCTGCCTTAAAAATCACCCCATTTAGTCTTATTTTTGGTCTTTCTACTGAAAAAGGGAGAAAGAGCAGTGTTGGAAGCTGATTTATGCACATAATGGTAGCCTTACATGACTAGCTACAAGGAACCCATTACTTGTTTCTTTTGAGCTTATTCCAGCTGAAATGATCAGAGAAGGCACCATTTGGAGCACTTAGCACTAGTGCAGCCTGGAAATAATCACAGGATTCTATCTTTAAACATAAATAATTCATTAGTAGAGTTTTCACACATATGTGCATGATTTTCTTTGGGAAAGAAGACTTTACTGTCCTACACCTACAAGGCACTACAACTTTTGATCTTCATCAAACATACAGACTTTTGATCTTCGTCTTCTCAGGGTGCTTCAGTTTTGCAAAGAACTGATACTGTGTTGTAAATCAGTGGCAAAGCTAGTAGCTTCCCAAATTGCAGGGAAGAATAATACAAGGATAAATTCTGAAGTTAGGTGAAAGGAGACTTTATGGAGGGTGTCAATCCACAAGGTTTCAATACAAAAAAAAAAAAAAAATTTAGAACAAGTCACTTATTGCATATTAAATGTTTATAAAGCCACTAAAGCAAAATTTCAGAAGAGTAAATAACAAGTTTTTACTTACTTCAAAACTTAGTTTGACATTTTTGACAGCTAAATCTTGCATGAATTTTATTTTCCATCACTGTGTGCCAGAACAGAGCCAAGGTAATGACTGGCTGCAACTAACTGTTAGATATGCAGTTTTATTCAGGAAAATGAACTGAGCACCTAACATGTAGTATTTAAATAACAGTAAAAAAGAGTTAAGGTAGAGTTGAAGTACTGAGTGATGTATTTGATGACATCAGCCTGGAAGTATTTGTGTATTTTGGATGCTGAAAGCATTTCCTTGGCTTTGGTCATTTGGCCAGCGTGGGGCTCATGCTCTGCACAGGCACCTGCAGTGAGTAAAGGCTTTCTGTGGGATCTGCCTTTGGGGAGGTGGCTGGGAGGCATGACCAGGGTGCTGCCATTCTCGCTGCTCCCTGAAACTTTGTGTGTTCTTCTCAGTGCATGTCTGTGGATGTTCTTAATTAGAAGCACACAGTGGTTTTGGCAGATGGAGCCTTCGTGAAGCTTCGGCTGCAGAATTTCTTTGCTGTGGGAGGGTTGGTGCTGGAGAGTGTTCCAGCATTGAAATAATTCAATGTATTTCTCTGCTAGAATATTGGCTTTGTATGGACAAGTCTTAAGTGACGTGGGCAAGTTTGACTTTCTCTTTTTAGCCGTAGATTTTTAATTTTTTTTTCTCCTTTTCCTGAGTTGCTGGATTATACTGAGCTAAAATTTTTCTTTTATTTAGCAAAACAAAAAATTTCTTTTATTGAGGGTTGATAATGGGTGTGCATTTAAAGTAGCATCTGCTGTGCAGTGTCTTTTCAGACAATGGTCTTGAATGTTTCAATTTGCTCTTCCCTAACAAGTGACCAGCACTTTAAATGGTTAATGGCAAATATTTCCTTCAAGTCCCTGAAGGAATATAGGCTATTCTGGAAGAGAAAAGGAAAACCAAAGCTACTTTTATAGGCATGATTCCTTCCACAAATCTGAGTAACTGTGTACACTTGAAGTTTTAGTTTTGTTTTTATTTCTTTCTGTGACAAAAAAACCAGAACCTTTCCTTTCAATGACAGAATCATGCAAAGCTACTTTGTATCTACACCTGCTTACATGAGATGGACAATTTTGGAAATGATGAACTTCTTAAATACATACAGTTGTTGTCATCAAATTATTCTTGATTTAGGATTTGTAAATATGAGATGCGTCCTTGAATGTGGCAATAGCATTGGATTGAACTATGCTGAGGTCATAAAGAAATGTCATGTTAATATGAAAACTTTGTGACATAAACTTTTCCCCCGTTACTGTTGCTCTTCTTTCTAGTTTTATACAAAACTTCAGGAGGAAGTTTCCTCAGCCTGCAGCATGGGTGTGCCTGGGACTTTGGAGAAGTTTAAAGGTGCCATCATGCTGTTCTCCAAAGGTTTTGATAGTTTGCTGGGATAGATATTGCTGTAAAAGATGCAAATTCTGTTTGTGAAAACTCAGGAAAAATGGTAAAGACATTTTAAAGGGTATAGATTCAAGTGTGCAGATAAAAATTTCAGTCCACTTTTTCATATTCAGAACTACATTTGCTGTGTTAAAAATGTGAAATCATACAAATTCTTGTTAGAAAAACTTATTGACAGTTTTCTCAAAATCTTTCTGATGTACACACCTGTAAGAAATAAGTAGTGTCTATCTACAGAAGAAAATTAAGTCTATCAGTTGTGGACATTAGCATTGTAATACAAAGGATATTTAAAGGAAAATACTTCAGTATAGCCTTTTTTAATAGTAAGACTGCATTTTGCTGGAGGAAAAATTATTCTGAGGTCTTCAGTCATGCATCAAAGGTTTGCCAGGAAACCTGGAGATCCAGGAGCTTTTCAAAGAAATACCTTAAAAGTGTTTCAGAGTTGAAAGTGCACTTTGCATTCCATGAGGATATCAGCAGCTACATCAGCTAGGGATGCTGTACTGGGATTTTGGTGCTTTCCCAGGCTTTGTCCCATGTAGAATCCTGCATTGCTCCTGCATTGAACCAAACTGTCCCAGGGAACAGCAGCTCCATAAACTGCCTGGTGATTCACCCTTTTCCAGAAGGCTTGGAATAAAATTTGGAAGAGAAATAGTCCTACCCTTTTTCCCTGGGGAAATAAAAAAATTACCAGTAGATGGGAACCTCTCCATGCTGTCACAAGGACTTTTCTTCCATATGACTCAAATTTGTGTCCTTGAGCTTCCACACTGGGGCCAGTAACTGCTCCTCCCTTAGTGACACCAGAGTGTTTAGGAAGGATTTGCATGTGGCTCTGTCTGCCAAGCCTGAAGCCTTTAAACTGTGTAATGAGTGTGCTGTTGACAGGTCTTGGAGGTGAGGAAAGATGTGGGCCACTGCACAGGATTGAAATCTGTAGCCAGCCAGGCTTCAGACCCCTCAGTGCCTGTTTAGTGACGTGGTGATAGCATAAAAATAACACAGTTCATCTGTGCCCTGGCTTGGAAAGTGTTGGTGGCTTGGTAGGGGACAGTAAGAGGTTCATTTAAAGCAGGGCTGTTGCTGAGAGGCCAATTGCCTGAAACTGAATTAAAACAAATTTGGGGCTACACCATCTCTGAAAGGATGAGACTTCCTTCTTGTTCCCAGTCCCGCTGCTTCCTTTGCATAGTATCTAGCAATTACAAGGTGAGTCACATCAGTCCTCATCTGTCTGAAAGACCAACTCATCAAAAATGAGCTGTGATCTCTAGAGTGGAGAGAAGGGAGAGGACTGAGCAAGGGGTGGGACTGCCTCTTTAGGTGGCAAGGTACAATTAAGTTATTTTCATGACTAACTTAAGCAATCCACAGCAGGCACTTCTCTCCCCCAGCCTTAGCAAGATTGACTTGTGCATGAGCCATTCCCATTCAGGCCATTTGCTTTGTGCATCTGAGCCCAGGATGGTCCTCCTGGGCTTGGGAATCCCAGAGCTGTGAGCACCTGGGGCCTGGGAAGCTCCTCAGGTCATGCATCTCTTTATTGCTTCTCTGTCCTCTGGGATTTTCTTGTTGCAATGCCTTCAAGAATGTTGTCAGACCAGGTTGGGGGTGAAGTGGACATGGTGAGCACTCAGTCACCTCCCAGCTCCAGATGTCCAGGCAATAGAAAGTCCTCAAGCTCAGAATTAATCAACTGCTGGTAAGAACAGATCTGTCACCATAACCATCCTGCTGTCAGGACTGGGAGTGTTTGGATTTTGCATGAACTGAAGATCTGGTGGAGTGTTTTGGATGAGCATGAGACCCAGTCAAAGTGAATCACTTCTCTTACAGGTTTTACCTGTCACACAGTGTGCTGGGAGCCACTGGTCTGCCTCTGAAATGGCATTTTGCATGTCCCTTCTCTGTCCCCCTCCTGTGCTGGGCACTGCCTGCTGCCTGCCTTGCTCCTCCCTGGGAACTTGGTGCAGCAGAAACCTTTGCTGCAGCTGCTGCTACCTGAGTTCAGCTGACAACATTTACAGTGCACCAAAGGGAAGGAGGAGGTCACCACTGGCCACCTGCTCAGGGCAGAGGCAGAGAGAACATGGCAGTGAAATGTTGTGTGCTGAGCCAGTGACTTTGAAAGGGAAGGAAGCTGTAGTGTCGGTCCTGCACCTTTTGTTGTGCTGTTCTACCAACTCCCCTGGTTCTAAAATTGCCAGGGCTGGTTTTGGAAGTGCTGCCAGGCAGTGCCAGGGGAATTTCCACGTATGAGTTTGTCAGTAGGACTCGTGGCTGGAGGAATCACAGCAATTAACACTGCAAGCATTCTACCAGTGGACTTTGGTTGTTGTGTGAGCAATACAGTATATGCTTAAGGTTATAGGACACTAAATACACCTTTGGAACTGGAAGGTTGTTGATTTTTGGAGTAACACTTGCTTTAGACCCTACTTGGAATAACAGGTAAGAGCACTTCCAATTAATGGAGTTAACTGATCAAGTATCACTTTTTAGATTACTGGGGTTTATGCTTAAAGCTGGCCAGTCCTCTGGCTGGGAAAGTCTGTGTGTTAATTTTTTTATTTTCCTGGAAAGCAAGTGTCACTGTAGGAGTTAGCTCTGTTTCATCAGACAACTAACCCAAGGGTTTTACAGGGAAGGCTGACATGTCTGCTGCTTGCTCAAGCCTGTAAAATCTGACATAGAAGTGCAATTGCTACCCAGGAAATAGGTATGTGCTGCCTCTCTTAATGTGTGGCTTAACATTGGGATGAAACTGTGAAATTTACCAAAAGTAGTGAAAAATGGCAGTGTAACTAAATTACCTGTATTTTCAACACCAAGGAAACAAACCCTACTTTATAGAGATGTGGCTGGTGTTTTGATCTGCACTGTGAGCAGCTGTAGTTAATGGATTGACATAGAATGTTTTGTAATCATTTTAATGATGGATACCAGTTAGATATGGATTTACCTGGTCTGTTATTCTGTTTCTCAAAGTTTTTTAATTAAAAAAGTCTTCTGAAGCTGCCATCAGTGTAGAATCTCTTGCTGATACCAAGTCGTGGGCAGTGTTGCCCTTCCCTGTAGTTTCTCCATGCTAGCTGATGAACAGTTGTTTTTTCTTTCCTTGGCAGTGGGTTGAAATAGCAGTTGTTTGAAATAGGAGCTTGAAAACAAGGCTACATAATTTAATTTTGTTATGAAAAGGCCTTTAGAGCACAGTTTGTGAGTTCAGGAGTTCTGTAAATGTTCCTGTCACTTGTCTGGAATGTTAAGTATTGCAACGGTTCCACATTGCTTGCAGCAGCTACAGCTCTGAAGTTTTCTCCAAAGAAGGAGTAGAGGAATTGAGGTGTGCAACAGCCAATTCTTGCCCAAAGCTCTTCTCTTTCCTCCCTTCTGTTTGAAAGAGAAGTAGCAATAGCAAACGCAGCTTAAAAACAGTGGATGGATAGCATAACTTAAATGCAGAATTCCTATTTTTTTAATTCCACAACTTGTAATGGAAAACTGGTAAAGGGTGTTCAGAATTTTTAAGACAGAAAGTAGTAGAAAAGTCTTTTCTCTCTAAAAGACTCCCTGCAGCCCTGTGTGCTCTGTCTGTATTGCAGTGCAGTGCACAGTTGTGCATTATTTTCCTCCCAGTTGTGCATTATTTTCCTCCCAGTTGTGCATTATTTTCCTCCCAGTTGTGCATTATTTTCCTCCCAGTTGTGCATTATTTTCCTCCCAGTTGTGCATTATTTTCCCCCCAGTTGTGCATTATTTTCCCCCCAGTTGTGCATTATTTTCCCCCCAGTTGTGCATTATTTTCCCCCCAGTTGTGCATTATTTTCCCCCCAGTTGTGCATTATTTTCCCCCCAGTTGTGCATTATTTTCCTCCCAGTTGTGCATTATTTTCCTCCCAGTTGTGCATTATTTTCCTCCCAGTTGTGCATTATTTTCCCCCCAGTTGTGTATTTTCCCCCCAGTTGTGCGTTTTCCCCTCAGCACAGGAGCAGAGCAGGCCCTGCCCATGCTGGCACAGGGATCTGCCCACCTGGAGCTCCAGCCCACCTGCAGCTGGGGGCAGATGCCTCAGGAAAAAACCCAAACCCAAAATCTTCCCTCCTACCCTGACTGCTCTCCCAGCTTGTAATTAGTTTTGGCTCAGGGGGGTTTCTGAGCCCTTTGTGCTCAGATGTTGAACAGCCATCAGGAAATTTCTGTGCCTTGTGCATGGCCAGTCTCCCCATCTCCTCACACAACATACATTAAACATACAGCTCACTTTTTTTTTTTAAACTTATAATCTGGCTCTAAATTAATTTGCTGGTTAGTAGTTATACTTTTTTACTGGAAGAGATGTTTAACAGCCACTCCCAGCCTGCCTTCTTGATGCCATTCCAGATTTGATAGGCTTTTGTCATGATCCCTGTGAGATATCTCATGGGAGCTATTATATACCTTTGATCTTATTTTTGCCTCTTGCTTGATCATTTTAAGATCTGTAAGAATTTTTTTTTTGAGGTTGAGAGAAGAACTGCACATAGCAATAAAGGGTTGGTAGATGGGCGAAAAATTGATTTATTGAGTGTGATATTTGTGTTTTATGGTCCATTCTCTATTCCTTTCTTTAATAATTTTTGGAATTGCTTTGCTTTTTTCCTTTTCCTATTTCACACACTGCACTGATGGTTTAATGAAGCTGTGAATCAGAATGCTGGAGTTTTGCTGAGCAGTAATGACACACTGAGAGCACATTTATATTTGAAGCTGAGGTTGCTTTCCTGTGAGAGATAGATGTGTTTGTGTTTACCTCTATTTAATTTTGTTTGCTGTTTTTATTGTCCACTTAGTCTCATAAGGGTTTTTGTGATTCCATGGACTCTCTGTTATCCTTGGTATCTTAAATTACCCACTAGCATCAGCAAACTTGCAAGTCACTAAAACTGATGTCTTGATCTTAAGCAATAAAAGAAATGCACTATTTGCTCTGGGCTGCTGGAATCCAGTGGCTTATATATCATGTTTTTGGAATTATTGAGCAAGAGACATTGTTGTAGAGTGCTTGTACAGCTTGCAGGCTGAAATTATAGATGTGGAGACCTGTGTCTCTTTCTAGATAACTTATTTCATATTCCAGATATGAAATGCTGTCTGTGCTGTCTTGTCTGCAGAGACTCGGGAAAGTTCTGTGTCTGTGTTTTACAGGGGGTTGATGAGGCTGTATTTTATAATCTCTTTGCTTTTCTGCCTTTTGGGACTGTATAAGTGACCTGAAAACGTCATTCCCTAATTATTTGGGCAAAGTTGTCAGCCTGAATATATCAAAACCAAAGAATTTGCACACATACAGAGTGAAAGTGTACTGACTCTGTTGCTCTTAGATGTGAGCAATTTCTTCTGTAACTTGGGTATTTGATTTTCCAAAAGTGCTCAGTAGCCTCACATTTGAGGGATTGCTTTCTTCTTTTATTTTCCCTTAAAAGATAATTCTAAGATAATTTATAATTTTCTTAATAATTCACTATTTTTAGTAGGTAGTGTTGCTTGATGCCTCTCAAAAACACTTTTGTTGCTCAACCCTCTATTGTCTTCCAGGCACAGGAAACTATATTCTGTACTCCTGTAACTACTACTCTTTACTTTTGTGACAACAATATTAGCATAAACAAGCAGATTAAATTAAGGATGAGATTAAAATAATCACAGTGAGGAATCATCCCCTCCCTGCCCTGCTCAGGGCTGTGAAGTGTAATGCTGAGAGCATTGCATGTTGGCTGCCTGCGTGCATCGTATCAGCTTGCAGGCAGCAGCAGAGCCATGCTATTGGGCAGAGCAGTTGGGAATTATTATTTATGCAGTTGTGTGTGCAGCTGCTATAAAGGCCAGGCTGGTTCCACAGCAGCAGGGAGAGCCCTCCTGAGCTTGCTGTGTGCTGGACTATGTGTGCTGTGGAGAGAGAGACGCCTGGGAAGGGATACAGGTTAGAGGGAGCACTTACAGTGCACTTCAGGAATGCAGTCCTTCTATCTGATACTTTGGTTGTTTTGGCTTTTTTCCATTTTGATTAATTGATACTGTTTGTGCTATCATTAATCAAATGTTTTCCACTAACGTCTTCTGCCTGTTGATGACTATTTTCTTTAGCAGTGCCTTTTTTTCCTTTTTTTTTTTGAGAAGGAAGTGTGTATAAAGGGAAAGGAAGTCTTCAGTAATTCTTTCTTTCTCCCTAGGGCAAAAGATAAAATACAGTTTTATATGCAATATTTTCTTTTTAAAACAATAGTGAAATAATATTTTTTGTTCTCGTTTGAATTGTTAATGCTGTACGTTACTCTTCAGAAAGCTTCCTTTGGTTGGAGAGAGTTTTATTTCTTATTTTAAAATTTATTGTTAAATTTTCTTGTTGGGCAGAGACAAGATTATTGCTGATTCTTAATACTCTTTCTTCCTAAGGAATGTGGTTGTGTTCTTCAGAAACAACTACTACAAAAGTAGTTTTATCTGCCATATCTGCCTTTTGAGGAACTGGGTGAAGCAGGGCCTTTTCTGCTTCCAGTCACACAATATTAATGTCTCCTGTATTCAGTGCTGAAACCCCATCTTCTTTTTCCTTCCTGGAGAAGGCAGGAGGGGAGAAATTGGCACAGAGGCCATAAATTCACTTTAGGGCTCTTAGTAAGCAGCTGCTTTTAGAACCTGTAATGCAAATTGATGTCTTGTTCTTGTTTTGTGTCACCCATTTGTATATTTTTCTCAGTTTTTAAACTCTAATGGTGTAAACTTCTTTCATTAGGAATTAACTACTAAGGCTTTGTTTCTGTGGAGTTAAAACAGGAACAGTGGTCTCTAAGCCTTCTTGTCCTCTGTGTATCTTTAAATCTTTTATTTCTGGAAATGTGGTTCTAACTTTGAGTTTCAGTGAATCAAAAATACTGGTCTTGAGTGTCAAATTTCTGGATATTTTAAAGTAATGCTGTGATGAAACATGAGGATTTATACTTAGCTGACATTGCTGAGTTTTGCTTTCTTCCATCACTGCTTTGCAGTCGCTGTTCCTGAAGCAAACACTGTGGCATGTTTTCAGGAACACTTCTCATGGATAAAAAATGCTACTTTGATTTTTTAAGGTTTTTTAAGCCTTCTGATGTTTACATTTTTGCAGTAAACTTTTTCACACACTTTCTGTAAATAATTTAGTGTTTTACATTCTTTATAGAAGAAATTTGGTAGACTCTTAAGTTGTCCAGTGTCATTGGAGAGGTGGCACTGTCACCCTCCAATCCACTGTCTCTTTTAGAAAACTCTAAATGTTAGAATCAGAAAATAAACTCCCCTTTTCTTCCCCTTGAGAGCAGTGGTGTGTGTGCTCATGTTGTGCCCTATAGTGACAGTGAAACATTTGAGTTCACGGAGTCTTGTCACTGCTGCCCCCTGAGATATCTTGATTCCAGTAGAAATGGTTTGTTCTGTAAAAGGCAGTGTTAGCCTGCATCTCTCTGAGGCCATCACCCAGTGGGTTATGTTGTTCTTCCTTGCTGTGGTAAACAGATCCAACTGTGTTTACTGTGCATGCAAACTCGTGTGTGCTGTGTCTGGCTGTGCAAGGTGTGGCAGGGCTGCTGACTGTGCTCTGCAGGCGTGGAAATGTGCACTGCAAGCAGTGCTGGCTGTCCCCATGCCAGCCAGGGCCCCTGCTTGATCTGCATTGCCAGGCAAGGGTGGCACAGTCATGGCATTGCCAGGGACCCAACCCTCCTGGGAGCTCTGACCATCAAAAAGGGATGGTTCTGACTGACTGATTTATCACAACTGTGTAGTTTTTCTTTGGGATGATTTTTAAAATGCAGTCAGCTTCACTAGAAACCGTGAAAATTCATTTGGTTATTCCTCAAGTGTGCAATTTATTTATGTCTGTAAAACATCAGAAATAACCACTCAATGGTAAAGATGCCAGTTCTACTAAAGAACTCTATCCTCTTTAGTATTTTTCAGTTTTAGTTTTCAGTCGAATAAGATCAAAAGCACAAGTAAGTGACTCATAAACATGAAAAAGGCAAGAAATAGAAGTGTGGTGACTTAGATGGTAGCCAGTGTTACCATCTGCTTCTGGAATCTAGTAGGCAGTTGTGCCACTTAATATTAGTTGTGTATAACAAACATATTGCCTTCATGGGGCTTTTCTGGTTTGGGTTCTGGTTTTCTAAGGACCCTCTCATTTCAAATTATCTCTCAGTTATTTAGTCTTCTGTGAAAGTGTTCTGATTACTTGTGGCTATATGGCAGGACTGGTGCATTTTTGACATTGTGATGATGAAACTGCAACAGCAAACAAAGTTCTCTGTGTCTGTTCAGGGCAGCTTTCAGAACTAAAGGAATCTGGAGGCTATAAACAAATTTTCTCAGTGTTTTAAGATGAAGCTTCCTGTTGCTTCTGTTAACAGTGCTTAGGGATCTGAGGAGGCAAAACTCCTGCAGTTTTACTGACTTTGATCAAAGTCAGAATTGAAATGTACTTGTGTGCAGCTGAGGTGGTGCTCAGAAGGAAGGAGTGTGTGTAAAGGTACGGTGTTAATTTTGTTAGCTGAAATTATTTAGTACTTCTGACCACTGTGTTATGTCAGATGTCTCATGCACACAGCCATCAGTCTGCTTTTTGTGCCTTTGAAATGCTTCAGTTTTTAAGAGATGGAAATGACTGAACATATTTCCAGTCAGCTGTGAGATGCTGGGCTGACATAAACCTGATCACTCACTTCCACCTGGAATCCCTCAGACTGAAAGTGGAGTGGGGATGTTGTCCTTTTAATCTTGCATCCCATGACATCTGACTCAGGGTGATGAGGAAAACAGCTGCCAGCTCTCCCTCTTGCAGGAGGAGAAGATCCTGCTGTGTCTGGTCTTTCTGGTAGCCCCTGCTTCAGGTTCTTCCTGTGGCTGCTCTCCTGTCAGTCTGTGCTTCCTTGGAATCAGCTGCTGTTGCTGTAATACCTGCAGTTTTCTGCTGTGGCTGCTCCCGGTTTGGACAAAGCCAGCTTTGTTTTCTGGGTGTTGATCAGTGCCTGTGGGTGGAATGGCAGTGCTGGCAGTTCAGAGACAGCAGGGCCAGGCTGCAGGAGTGTCCCCACTGCAGGCCATGGAGCCCAGGGAGCTGCTTCTGGCTCCTTCCTGCAGGTAATCCTCAGAATCACACCACTCATGTTAAATTTGTAAAGTTCCTTGTGTTTATTATTGTGATTTTTAATAACTGGCTGGAGGGAACCTGAATTTTTCAACTTGTTTGGATTTTTTGTACAGTAATTTTTTCTCCACGACTGCTGTTTCACTGAACTGGTAATCTTCTCTCAGATCCAGTGTTGTTGGTAGTTAAGCTGTTGCCTGAGTACTCCCACAGTGTTTTCCTTCCCACAGTCAGGAATAAAGGACATTGCTCCCTACTAAGCCTTTCTTTTGCTGGCTAACGAGTGAGCTCAGCTACATGGGTCACTTAGAAAATATCCTCAGTTCAATGCCATTTGTGGAACAAGAACTTAAAAAAAAGAAATTATTATAATTTGGAGTGGAGCTTAGTCCTTAGCCAAAATCTCCTTAAAAAAAAGGCAAAAACCATTGGTCAGTCACATGCATTTTGTTTGGCTCTAATTTGTGGTCTTTGCTGCTCTTCTGGATGTCTGGTCTTAAATAGAACATTATAAAAAAAGACATTGCTTTTCATCTGTATTTTATGTTTAAAGTCTCTTTCTTTCTGTTTGTAGATTTGTTTGTAAATGCATCATAAACAGACAGCCCAGAATGAAGAAAGCAAGCAGGAGTGTTGGCTCAGTGCCCAAAGTGCCTGGAGTAAATAAAGCTCAAACAAGTGAAAAAGCCAAACCAGAAAACGGCTCCTCAGTGTCTGCAGTAACAAAACTCTCCAAAACTGGGACATCAGCATCTCTTTTGAAGGTAATAACCAGTAGAACATTCTGATTATTTGTATTTTTTTTTAAATAAAGCTTTAGAAAGGGTAGAATTTCCAGGCTTGTCTTTAATGCAGCTTAGACTGGAGGTTTGCATGGGTAGCTGGAGGGAATGTGGGTGTTCCAGAGGGCTGGGCAGGGTGACAGGATCTGGTGTGTCATTCATGCTGAACTTTCATTCTGCAGCAGGAGATGGAGAGCAGAGTGCTGTGCAGCCCTTGGCTGCTGTGCAGGAGGAGCAGAGGGGAAGTTGTGCTCTGACCAATGTTATTTGTTTGCTGTTATGCTTGGATGGTGTCAGTGACTAATAGGATTTGATAGGAGTTATTTACTAATTCTGAAAAAAGAACTAATGAAGTATCTAACATGAGAACTTCTTTATATATCAGTGATCTGAGTTGGGTCAGTGCAGCTGAGTTCTTCTGGCTGTTTTGGCCTTTGCTTTGTGTTCAAGTACTGCTTGAGCTGAATTTTCGCAAGTTGATTCTTGCTCCCAGAACAAGTTCAAAGGTGGAGGTTTTCTCTTACAGTAGGAAAACAGGGCAGTGTATGGAGGAGCAAATGGCTTCCAACAAACAGTCAGACACACTGAGGAGTTTTCACCTGGGAACAGCCACATCTGGGCTGGATGGATGGAATGAGCCTGCCTGCTCCTGCTCTGCTCCTTTTCCTGGCATGGAGACGTGGCTGGATGCAGCTCCTGCTGCTCTCTGCACCCAGGGTGCAGTGCTGTGCTGTGCTGCCCTGCAACAGAGGAACAGGGCAAGGAGCAGGGCCTGAGCCACTGTCACTGACCCACAGGGAGCCACAAAGGCCATTGGAGCAACTGGCAAATAAAGATCCAGAATTAAAGAAGTGTAGGAATTGAGGTCTCTCTGTCAGAGCCCTGCAGGATTCAGAAGTCAGAAGCTGTGTTCCCTTTCTCTTCTTCCTTTTCCTCTATGGAAGAATGGTTAATACTTTTGCTGATGAACTTGCAAGCCAAGTTTCAGGGAGGTTTTCTCCCAGTGCCCCTCCTTTCTTCCATCACCCAATGCATCTTGCAGTTTTCTTAGCTTTAAATAATCTTTTGATGCTTGTTGACATTACATACTTTGTATTTCTAGAAACCTCTCAAAGCAACTAAAGCCCTTTGTAGTTCACTTATCAAGTTTCTGATGTCATTCCTCTCAGGGAGATAAAGGAGGAGGATGATGTGACACTGAACAGATTTGACCCAGTATGCTTTCACAGTTTTACTTATATTAGTAACACTTCTGGCTATGTTTTGGTGTGGGATTGGAATTCATGACAATTTATGAGTTTAGGCACAATGAAAATTTTCTTTTGATTACTGGGGCTTATCTCAGGTTTATGTTCAACCAGGCTTACTCACACACTTGGATGTCTTTTACTTGTTATGGTGCTGTTGTGCCAGCTGTGTGACTTAATGATAGTGATGAATCTTCTTTGAGTGTTCTGTACTTATATAACAAAGTTGTTTGTGGGGCTTTTTATTTACTGGTACTGACAAATCACATAATTTCTGGCTTGAAAGAAGTATCAATAGAAGTTGCATTTTTAAAAATACGTTTTTAAATATGATTTTGTATTTGATATTGTTGATGAAACATTTGGCATATTGTTTTCCTCATAGAGGCTGTAGGATATTCTCTTAGAGTTGATGAATTGCTGTGTGTTATTAAATTAAAATTTCATATTCTTTGACAAAAATAAAAGCTGGCCTTAAATAACTTTATTGCAGTGCTTACTAATTTATTCAGTCCTTTGAGGTGGATATTGAGTGAAAGGCTCCTATTAAAGATTAGAAATACAGTACTACAGCAGTCTTGGTTCAGTCAGTAATAATGTTGCAGAACAGAACATTATTGTGTAATTATAGCATCCCCTTTATGATACAACTACAGGCCAACATTCAGCTTTGGGTGGGCTTCTTTAACTGCATTGTTCCATACATTTGTCCTTTCTTGTGGAGTTTTCAAATGTATGGACAATGAGCACAGGAAGAAACTTGGGCCCACCCTTGGGCAGAGCTGAGCCTGTCCCAGGGTCTGGTTCCCAATGCCCTTGGTTGGTTCCTTCTCTGCAGTTTTTGTCTCCCACTTTGCCCAGCACTTGGGTAAATGTTCAGCACCCCACACACTTTATTAGTACAGAAATTTAACTGCCAGCCACTTTTAATTTGTAATTAAAAAAAAAAAATACTCTACAAATAATATATTCTTATTTTTAAGATCATTATTTTTTGACTTCTTCAGCTAATGAGCTTGTGATCCTGCTACCATTCCCAGCTGTAATTAGACAGCAGCTGTACTTCAGACAAATTGCAAAATCCAGTGTCCCTGAAAAGCCAGGACTTGGAGACCAATATTTGAATATTAAAAATTAGAGTGTGTTTTCAGTATTCATGTGTCTAGGCTTCTATTCTGTTTGCAAAATGCAGTCACTTAATTACAGATTGTTGTGAAGTTTGATGTTTGAAAAACTCAAATGCAGCAACAACAACCATCAAAGAAAATCTTAGGCAGGAATAATTATAGATATATATAAAGGGATTTGAATGAGATGCAGTAAATGGGATATACCTGTTGAGAAACTGAGATGAAATGAATTGTATAGGTCATTATTCAAGTTTCGTTGCACTGAAAGAAAGTGGTGAGAGGAAAACAGAATATGAATTGTATAATTATAAAGTGGTTTTTTAATACAGAAAAGCAAAATAGGTCTGGATGAGCATTTCTAATTATGAGAGTTTCTAATTTTTCATATTTTAATGTAGGAGTTTTTATGCTAAGCAGGATGGCACAGTTCTTAGTAAATGGGAAAAGTTGTTTAATAAATATGCAGCATTGCTTTTACTTCAATTAAAAAGATATGCTACAAAAATACTTTGATTTTAAAGGTTCTGAATGGTTGCCATTGTGGAACATTAAGAAGAGAGCTGCTGGTTTGTAATTTTTCCAAAGCTTTGCTAAATAGTTTTCTTTGCCAAGAGTATAATGTTACAGCTTTGAGAAGCTGTTTACTAATTGGCTGCAGAGGAGGCAGTGCCTTCCAACCTAGACCAGAAATAGTTTATGGGTAAGTCAGAAGAAGAATGGCTGTCTTAAATTCCTTTGTTCAGCAAGGACTGCAGATGAGTAATGTCTGAACCTGTGTAGTTCACTTTGAGTTTCTTCTTCAAGCTGAGTCACATCTTGACCTATTTGGCTTGATAACATGTACTTGTACTGTTAGTGTCTGAAAGTTTAATCTCATTTCCCCAGTCTTTCAGCAGGGTAAAGATGCTGACAGCTCATAGTCTGTTTGAACCATCACGTTTGCAGGAGGGTGGGCAGATCCAGCAGCAAACAGAAAATCAGTTCAGTGCCTTTTTGTGATACCTGGGTTTAGGCAATAGTTGCACGGGGTTGTTTCCCTCCCCCTGTGCCCCCATGCCCACAAAATGAGCTTCAATTAGATACAAAATCTAATCACAGGCAAACCAGGATTGTTGTTCATCAGTAGTTTGTGCTCAGCCCATCCTCACCCATGAGTTGGGTGGGCTTTATGGCTTTTGTAGCCCTCTGACAGTTTTGCTTTCCTATTTGTATTTCCATTGCCTGTCCCTGTTTGCATGGCTGTGTGACATGGCAGACCAGGGAGCTGCTCTGAGCCCTGGGAGGAAGGAGCCCTTGGAAGAGCTTTGTTTGCACAGCAAACAGCAATGGCATTTCCATAGCAGAAAAGCCAGCTTTAGGTGCACATCAGACTGGATCCTTGGAGTGATGTGTTTTCTTCCAGCCTTTTATAAACCTTCTCAGAAGGCTACACCATTTCTGACATGATTTCAATAAAAACATCCTTGTCCTAGAGGATTTTACCCTTACAAATAGTTTTTTCTCTCTGTAAATTTTCTATATTTCTATCAGTTCATGCAGAGTAAATATGTTCTCCTCCCAAAGCTCCCTTTTGTTTTGTAGCTGCTGTCTGTAAATGGCTCAGATCCCATCCATTTCCACAGTGCTGTGCTCAGTGTTCCTAGCTGTTCTGGAATTGGCATTTGCAAAAATAGACTCTAGAGAAGAGAGTGACATGCAACTATTTTTTTAATTAAGCAAATGTACCTTCATTCTAAATATATAGAATTTTAATGTGTGCAATATGGTTTTTAACATGGATGTGTGTGGGAGCTGGAAGTTACAAACTTGCAGACATGATGGAAAACAACTGGTTAACTCCTCAGCAGTACCTTTAGCTGGGATGTTGGAGGAGAGTTCAAATGTGTTATCCAGCTGAATAATACAGTTGCTCAAGAATGCTGCTAGCACAGCTGCTTCCTTTTAATTTTTTTTATCCTCATATAATGGGGAAAATGTTGAGCACATTTTGATTTTCACCATTTCAAAAAATGTATTTTAAAGAGTATAAAGCCTGCCAATTAATGCTTAAGAGTTTGGTATTTCTAGACTTTGCTTTATTCTGAAAGATGTATTCTCTGTTTGGGAGGCTGGTTGTTGGGAATCCTGTGCTTGCTGCCTTGTCACATTCCAGGCAGCTTTGTGGCCAACAGTAGTTTCAGGAACAATCATATGAGGTTAGACAAAAAGTCCATCAAACAGATACCCCATCTCTTAAAATTCCCTAGAAAAGAGCTTGAGAGCAAGGCAAGGATATGTGGTGAGAGTGGCTTTTCCCCTGCCTCTGTCCTAGTTTCTAGTGGTCTGTAGCTCAGTATTTCTAGCTAGAAACTGTATTTTGCTAATGTTGGATTGATTTTTGTTCTCCTTTGATTTGAGCTTTTTGTTGTGAATTTGTCCACCAGAAAATACTTGATCATACTCAATTGAAGGATATTGTACTAACTTCCTGGTATTTGGTGGTTTCATTATCTAAGAATTGCCTTCATTCTTATGCATAAGCAACGTTCTAGACAAAATTGAGAAGTTTTACACTATGATGTTTTACTCTGCTTTAATTGATTTTTTTTTAAATTTTTCTCCTTGTTACTGAAAGATTAAGAATTTCTGGGGGAAAAGAGAAGACTCAGTTTCAATATTCACTCATATGTGAGGAGTTAAAGTTCCATTTCAGTTTACTGACTCTGCACAGTGCAGCACACTTACACTTTTCAGCATTCTTGCATAGACACATGACCTGTCAAATATGTACTTTTTAAGCTGAAGGAATCTTTAGCAGTAGAAATGTTGGCTGTGCAGAGTTCTGGGCCAGCTGTTTTAAAGCTGCTTCTTCCCTTTCTTTCAGACTAAGAGTAACGATGACCTCTTAGCAGGGATGGCTGGTGGCGGCGGAGTGACCATGACCAACGGTGTCAAGGCCAAGAAGAACTCTTGTGTATCATCAACAGCGCCTTCAGCTCCAGGGACAACCATGAACACTCTAGAAAACAAACCCAAAACTATTGCAGGTAAATGGATATATTGATTCTTAAAGGTGGAAGTTGGGGGCTTTTTATTTTCATTTAATGTAGTGAGGATCCAGGCTGCTTACTGAAATGCTCAGTAATACCATGATCAAATAACACCTTCTAAACTATTTTCCTGTTTTTAATAATGTAATTGCTTTTTTGGAGGGTGTTCCTTTTAGTTTTTTCAGTACTGACTATGCAACTATTATATAAGATGAAATAATATAATTAATTCAGAGAATCATAGATGTTTTTCTAAAATTGTCTGTGTAAAAAATCCATGACAGAAGCACTAAATCTCTAAGATGAGTTGTTACAATGAACATTTTGGACGTTTTGTATTGCTTTACAGAAATTAAGTAGGAGAGCTTTCAGAAACTGTTGAGAAAAATGAAATCATTTAGTGTGTTATTGATATGGATTGAAATAGGTCTTGCCTTCTTCCATTGCTGTGTTTTGGATTCAGTAATGCTTGCAAAGCTGTAAACCATCTGGAAATAAAGGAGTAATGATTTATCTTTATTTTTATGCAATAAGATGAAAATAGAGAAAACAGAAAGCGCTGAATGTTGGGTTAATGCTTACTTCCAATATTTTCTATGGAATGTATTTAACTTGTGTGCTCATAATAAATGTGTGTTTCAGAACATCAGCCACTGTGTTGCTGATACAAAGCACGCAGCCTGCTGTGACAGATACAATATTTTAAATTAATCTCCTAACTTTCAACCAACACACAGGTACAAGTTCCACAGCTAAACGTAGCACTTCCTCTGGAAACAAAGAGTCCAGCTCCTCCAGGGAGAGGATCCGGGAGCGTTCCCGGCTGAGCCAGAGCAAGAAGCTGCCCCTGGCAGGGCAGGGCCCCGGCGACGCGGGGCTGGCCAAGCGCTCCCGCAGCCGCGCCAACGCCGACTGCGACGTCCGCATGAGCAAGTCCAAGTCAGACAATCAGATCAGCGACAGAGCTGCGCTGGAAGCAAAGGTGAATGATCTCCTGACGTTGGCAAAAACTAAAGATGTGGAGATCTTGCATCTGAGAAATGAATTGAGGGACATGCGTGCTCAGCTGGGACTCAACGAAGATCATCTTGAGGGGGATGAGAAATCTGAAGAGAAAGAAGCCATTGTTGTCCATCAGCCAACTGATGTAGAGTCTACACTGCTCCAGTTACAGGAACAAAACACTGCCATCAGAGAAGAGCTCAACCAGCTGAAGAATGAGAATCGAATGCTAAAAGACAGACTAAATGCTTTGGGCTTTTCTTTGGAACAAAGGCTGGACAACTCTGAAAAGCTCTTTGGCTATCAGTCTTTGAGTCCAGAGATTACAGCTGGCAACCACAGCGATGGTGGGGGCACTCTGACATCTTCAGTGGAAGGGTCTGCTCCTGGATCGATGGAAGACTTGTTAAGTCAGGATGAAAACACTCTCATGGATAACCAACACAGTAATTCCATGGATAATTTAGACAGTGAGTGCAGTGAAGTTTATCAGCCACTGACATCAAGCGATGATGCCTTAGATGCTCCATCATCCTCAGAATCTGAAGGAGTACCAAGCATAGAAAGGTCTAGGAAGGGAAGCAGTGGCAATGCAAGTGAGGTGTCCGTAGCCTGTCTGACAGAACGGATACATCAGATGGAAGAGAACCAGCACAGTACAGCTGAGGAGCTCCAAGCCACGCTTCAAGAGCTTGCAGATCTGCAACAAATAACACAAGAGCTGAACAGCGAGAATGAAAGACTTGGAGAGGAGAAGGTAATCCTGATGGAGTCCTTGTGCCAGCAGAGTGACAAGCTGGAGCACTTCAGCCGTCAGATCGAGTATTTCCGCTCCCTCCTGGACGAGCACCACATCTCCTACGTGATTGATGAGGACATGAAGAGCGGGCGCTACATGGAGCTGGAGCAGCGCTACATGGAGCTGGCGGAGAACGCGCGCTTCGAGCGGGAGCAGCTGCTGGGCGTCCAGCAGCACCTGAGCAACACGCTGAAGATGGCAGAGCAAGACAACAAGGAGGCCCAAGAGATGATAGGGGCGTTAAAAGAGAGGAACCACCACATGGAACGGATCATTGAGTCAGAGCAGAAAAGCAAAACGGCTCTGGCATCCACCTTGGAGGAGTACAAAGCCACGGTAGCCAGTGACCAGATTGAGATGAACAGGCTGAAAGCTCAGCTGGAGCACGAAAAGCAGAGAGTGGCCGAGCTGTATTCCATACACAACTCTGGAGATAAATCAGATATACAAGACCTGCTGGAGAGTGTCAGGCTGGATAAGGAGAAAGCAGAGAGCTTGGCCAGTGGTCTGCAGGAGGAGCTGGCACACACCCGTAACGATGCCAATCGACTGCAAGATGCCATTGCTAAGGTAGTGCCTAAAATGCCATTGCATCCTAACATCCCACCACACAACGGCCTGTTGGCCTCTGTAGTTCTTTCAGAAGTAAAAGATTAATTATGAGCTTAATTGGATTGCAGTAGTGTTAGGACTGAGTACTTTCTCTTGACTTTTGTTATGAAAATGAAGTCAGCATTTGAGAAAATTATATAGATACACTGAGCTACAGGGTGACTCTAGTGTTACTTTTTAAACTCCACAACTTACTTCAGTGTCCAAACTTAAACAGTATTTAAGATACTCTACTAATTTAGTGCTTAAATTGCACACCTGCAAGACTTCATGTGCTGACTAGGTTTTGGATCAAAATGTTTATTCCCAGTTCTGTTTTGACCCAAATATTTCTAATTTATGCAGTAGCTATGTCTAGTAAAAGTATTTACCATAATTTAATGTAAAAGCAGGAATCACACAATTTATTTAATAACTTTACGTATGCATTTAAAGGTATATCTTCCTGAAGAGACAATTTATACCAAATTTAATGTATGAACTATCTATTAGCTGCAAAACAACATGTTAGTCATGCTCACAAGCCTGTTAGAATCAACCTTAATTTGAGGTGAAAAACATACTAAGATGATTTTAATAATTAAAGTTGGAGAGTGCTATTAAAATAAAAACCACTGAAGCAGATGACTTAAGGGCAGGGTATTTTGTCTGTTAAACTTGGTGCCTGCCAGCATTGCTCACCCTAAGCCACAACCTATTTTCTCTTTTCTCTTGTTTTTCTGACACCCTATACATACATACATACATACATACATATATAAAGTTATATATATTTTTATATATTTATATTTTAACCCTGTTGGGTTAATGTTCCTGTGCCACTGATCCCAGCCTGTTACTTATGTTACATTTTTGTGAGGCAGGATAAAAAAGCCTCTTCCCCTGCTCCTGAATGAGAGAAGTCAACCACTTCTTCCCTTCCCTATTTTGGTTTTTTTTCTAATTAATTGTTTGCCAGACTCCTCTGAGAACTGCTTCAGCTCACTAAAACACCTCACACACAAATGTCACACTTGCTTAAGGACATCACTCATCACACAGGTCCAGCAAGCACTAAAACTGATGCACAAGAGCCCAGGCTTTTTCTCTCTTGGCAAGAGAAAGGAAAAGTAAAGAGTTTTAACATTTCCCTTCCACCTTGTCCATTTTCCATGGCAGGTGGATGTAAAATTGGATCAGCTGCTCATGAAACTTCAGCCTTGGTACAATGGTGGTCTTGCTTCACTTGCATGCAGGGCACTGCTCTGAGAGTAGCTGGGAATGCTCATTTATCCAGCCTGGGAATATAAAAAAGTTTAACTTTGGCCCAGAAAAGAGTTGCACTAGAACAATGTATAGGCAAAGGCCTAAATTTCTCCTGTATTTTTCTCTTTGCAGAAATAGATTGTAAGTGTGGTAGTTACAAAACAAAAAGTATGTTTAATATGCAACTGAGATTTATTCTTCCTTAGGTTGAAGATGAATACAGAGTGTTCCAAGAAGAAGCCAAGAAGCAAATTGAGGATCTCAATGTGACTCTAGAAAAGCTTCGGACAGAGCTGGATGAAAAGGAGACTGAGAGGAGTGACATGAAAGAAACCATCTTTGAGCTGGAGGATGAAGTGGAGCAGCACCGTGCTGTGAAGCTTCATGACAATCTCATCATATCTGATTTGGAGAGTAAGTATTATGCATTTCTCTTGAGAGAAAGGATAATTTAAGGAAAGCTCAAGTAGAACATTGGAATATTGAAAATATTTTCACTTGTCTTTTGTAGGTCTGAATTCAAGTCAGACTGGGTTTTGCAGAATCCTTACACACTAGGGGAAGAAAAAAATCAAGTTGGCTTAGCTTTTCCAGACCCACTTAGTAGTTGGTGTGGGAATAAAACCTATGAATAGAGAACAAATGGGAAATCTGCTAATACTGTTTTCAGGTTGTTCTTCAAAGTAGAAAACATGTGGTAGAAAACATGTTTACTGTGTACCTGTCTAGCTCTCTGTGCCTTATTCCCTCTCTGATCTTGGAGACCTGCTCAGACATTCCTACCACGGGCTGGAATTCTGCAATTAGTCACCATCTAATTAAGAACACGGGCAACTCTACCCTGGCAAGCTGCATTTGCACAGTGCTGCTTAGAGGATTTAAATATCTGTTAGTCTTCCATGTCATTCAAAGATGAAACAAGATAGCAAAAAAAACCAAAGCATGATTCCTTCTAACAACAAGGGAAATATTCATAGAAAGGGTTTTTAATTGCTCTGCTATCAAGAAAAGTTGGTGTCTTAAGCAAACTAAATTGTTTATTCAAGCTCAGTATCTTCAGACATGGCTGTGAGAGTTGTTTCCCTAAGCAATCCTTTTTTATCTTGAAAGGCAATCACTGTTTCTCTTTACAAAATAGTTGTAAGTTTTTATTCTGAATTTTTTTCCCTTTCTGTGCAAAAAGACAGTCATTTTTGAGCAAAAACTCAAAAAGTTTGAACAGTTTTCTACTTGTTTTGTTTTGTCCATTGACTGAAATACTCTCATGGAGGGAGCAGCACTATAGTCAAGTAGATATTTGGGAATCTGCCTAGCAATACCTCATTACAAGGCAGCTCTGATTTTTAGATGCTTCTGCTTTGTGAGTACAAACCAGCTCTCAGATATTTAATTTCGACTGGTGAAAATTCGGGCAGGCAAACCTCTGCCAGGGGAAAAATTCTCAACAAAAATTGCAAAAGTCTTTGTTATTCATTGGTCTTGGAAAATTCATGTGGACCAGCCAATGTCCTGACGTGATCCTTAGGATGAAGCAAGCTGTTGTTTTTGTTCTGTGCTGGAAGGAGAGTGGCATCTAGTGGCAGTAAGAGAGGATGGCACACGAGGAATTCTATAAACTTTGAAAAGTGCTTTTTTTCTGACTACTTGAAAACTCTGTTGATTTTGGGTGCATAGTTCAACCTCTTAGAGGAGTTTTTTCGTGAAAGTCTCTAAGTACTGACAGCAGAAAACTTCATGAAAAATCTGGGACTTAGAGGTAGTGCATGCAACATTTAAAAGATAGAATTCTAAATACAAAATGGAAAATTATAATTTAAAAATTTTGCTAAAGACAGACTTAACACTTAGGAGAAAGGTGCCTCATAGATGAGGGAGTGAGTGTTCATTCCATTTAATGATTAATCAACACAAATAGTAATGTAGAAATGGGAAACACTCCAAGCACTTAGTGCATGCTTCACTGTGGGCTTTTCAAACACCAAGAAGAGCCACAAGGAACCTCCAATGGAACATTTTTCACATTAATCTGGGTATTGAACTGTCACATTGGAGCTGTTAATATGTCTGCCTGCAGAAACAAGGATCTCTCTGATATGTGCAGCAGGATGCAAGTTGCATTGATGAAAAGCACACAGGATGTTCCTGCCATGCATCCAGATGTTGCAGTCACTGCAGCTGAGCTCTTACTGCTGGCATGAGGAGTTTTAAGCACAGTGCTTAAAGGGCCTGGAGGGGAAGCCTAGGGAGGAGCAGCTGAGGGCACCTGGTTTGTTCAGCCTGGAGGAGACTGCAGGGAGACCTCACTGTGGTCTTCAGTCCCTGCTCTGTGACTGGTGACAGGACTTGAGGAAATGGCTGCAGCTAAATCAGGGGAGGTTTGGGTAGGATAGCAGAAAGTTCTTCACCCTGAGGGTGGTTGGGCACTGGAACGGGATCCCCAGGATGACCCCAAGGCTGGCAGAGCTCAAGGAGTGTTTGGACAATGCTCTCAGGCACAGGGTGGGATTGTTGGGGTGACCTGTGCAGAGCCAGGATTGTGATTGACTCGATGATCCTGATAGAGGATATTCAAACTGAGGCTATTCTATGATTCTCTTGTATGTAAAAAAATCTTAGAAATACTAAAATATTCAGTGTTTAATATCCCCCATGCTGTGCTGAGCTGAAACGTCAGTGGGGAAGGCAGGAAGGACAGTGGGGAAGGCTGACACTGCACTAGATGGCGTGTTCCCTCTGGGTTTCACTCCTGACTCCCAAAAACTTGCAGCACTCAGGTAGCCCAGCTGTCACATGAGTCATCTGCAGTAACTAAGTGGGAAACAGAAACCTGTTATTTTCCCAAGCAGTTAATAAGAGTTTTTGGGGAATTTTTTTCCAGAAGAGTTTGACTCCTGATGTGCAGAAAATGTATATTTGTAGGTTAGCTTACCACTTCTCAAAGGTTTCTTCTGAAGCACAAAAATAATCATTGCTTGTTCTCTTAGCACAGGTGCACATAGGTTCTCCTAGTCTGTAACTAAAAGTCAGTAAATTTTTAGGACAAGTGTAGGTGAGCTAGAAGGTGGATATTTTTAATGTTCAATGAATAGTTCTTTTATGGAGCTGACAGTGTTAGTTTTAATTCTGCTATATTTTATTTGAAAAGGATCTTGACAGCAGTTATGAAATGAAATGTTTGCTTTACCATATTTAGGCCTTTTCTAACAAAGTGCTGGAAAAGTCAATAGGATGTTCATTTTTTGTGCCCTTTTTTAACATTTTTAGTTTTGTGACTAATGGCAGACCCTTAAAAAGTCACCTTTCTTGCTGTATAGATGTACTGTCTGACGCGTTGAGCTCAAAAGCAAGATTGGTCTACAAACTGCCTGAGCGTTGGTATTTGTGCCCAGTGCCTGTTCCTCACAGAAGGAAACTGTAGTTCTTACACTACTCTGTGTATTTGTGGTTGTGTTGGGATAGCCATTTCTGTGCTAAAGAACCAAAATGCTGTCCCAGTGTAAGGCATGCCTGTGAAACCAGTACAAAAACTGTGAGAGTGTCCATTGTGGAACTGCCTGTGTCAGAATTACTTAATTTAGTGTCCCTTCCCAGGAATTGTCATGTCATTTTTCCTGAAACTACTGCACATGAATATTGTTAATATTTTTTCCCCAGAAACGATTGAAATTATACAATTGAATGTTAGTACTCATTTTTATTTCATCGTGATAAATTCTAACAGCCAGTTATATTATAATTAGTAAAAATTGCAGATACAGAACATTGTGATACCTTTTCTCTGGTAGCCTTACAAAACTCTTCTTCCCACCCCCAGCTGTTAAGGTTTTCTTTACCATTTGTATCTGCATGTCCCATAAACTTTTTTTTTTCTGCCTCTTAGGCAGAGGCAAGGCCTTGTCAAACTGTGGCTTAAATCAATATAATTTTCTGAAATGTAGATGTAATTGCATCCTCCAGTCAAACACAAGCTTGCTGATTTGCCATTTTTAATTATCCTGTTCATTCATCAGAAGAGTCTCCTTGTTCTTCATTTACCCTAACATGTAGTTACTTTTTCTTTTATCTCAATCTTCTTTGTTGTCTGTGATCATTGAAGAATGAGACTGGGTAAAGGTGGAAGTACCTGTCTTACCATACTGAAAATCCAGGCAGTGGAGGTGGAAAGGGTTTGTGTGTGTTAGAGAAGAATGTGGAGTTTGCAGGGATGCAGAAAGGAAAGGTGCCACATGGCAGCCTCTACCTGTTTTGACTACTTGAATTTTCAGGCTATTGTTGGTGGAAGAGGTGAAATCACTTTCATTAGTCATAATTTCTCACTGCATTTCAAATTCAGTTGCAGTTTGGTGGGGGGTATTTTTAGTCTCCTTGGTTGACTGGGGAGGAGGGAGAGCACTGTTTCCAACAACTGCTCTAAACTGCTCTGTATTATTTATGTACCTGCAGAATATCCAGACCATTGTGTTTTACTTCAAAGCATAAATGCACTAAAATTTAATGGTGCGTTTCATAACTCACAGGAGCTCAGAACAATGGCACTACACAAGCTTTAACTGGGTGCATTTGTGGTTTCTGGTTTGTGGTTATTTTTAGATAGCTTGCTTTTAGTAGTACTGCAAATTTTGTTTTTAAAAACATTTTTTCTTTGAACTGTTTTAAAAATGAAAATGAATATCGACTTGATTTGTTCCAAAATGTATTTAAAGGAAAAGGTGGGGGGAGCAAGTTTTATAATTTGGCCTAAAGCTGGCCTCCTAGTTCTGAATTTAGCTCAAACAAATTGTGTGTCAAGAGACAAGCTAAAAATTGGAGGGCTTTGCTTAAGTGTCATGGTAGCATGAGATTTGAGTGGCCCACCCTGTGTAGGCTTATCTTCAAAGCTTAAAGATCAGCTGGGTGCAGCTTAAAATGGGCAGTTTTACAAGGAGGAGATAAATACAGAAGTATCTGCCTATTTTTTATGTTCCAACTTTTCCAAGTTTGAAAGGTTATTGTGGTTTCATTTTTACAATTCTTGTAAAGAAATTACTGTGACTTTAAAAGTCCCTGTACTTGGGGCTGTTGAGGAAGGTTTTGTGTATTGAACAGCCTAAATGTATTAGGCACCTTCAGTCATGTTGTGGAAAGAGCATTGCTAATATACAGGAAAAATACTTGTTGGGATAATGAACCTGAACAAAAAAAAGTATTTAGTCAGTTTCTCCATCATTTTAACAATTTTTACAGTCACACAATGCTACAGAAATAAAACATCCTAGAATGCAAGGATCAGTGAAGTGACACACTGATTAGAAATTTATGCTGCTTCATTAGTTGTTTGGTTTTAAGAATGGAGTAATCAATCACATGGTGCTTGTGTATTGAATAAAGTCACAAATGAAGAATAATTGCAGTAGCCAGTCTGTCAGACGCCACACTCTGCTGCTGGCCAGGCTGGGCACCCTGCTGTGTGGCTGCTGACAGATTTAGGGACCCTCTCTCTCATAACACAACCTCACAGACTGTTTGGCCTTTTTGCTGTAAATATAGTTTGCTTTGACCTCAAACAGTAGCTTGATAGACAAGAATGTCAGATTCTTGGGGACACGGGCTCAGTTTTATCCCTGTGGAAGGCAGGGCTGTGAGTGTTGTGTCAGCTGCTTGGTGGCAGGAATTAAACTGTGAATCAAAAGGCTTCCTGTGGCTGCAGCTGATGTTTGAGGAGGGGAAACCCCCAGACATTCATGTTTTTAGGATCCTTTCATGTTAAATTGCCTACCTTGTTTACTTGCTCTTTGCTATTGCTTTGTCATTTTAGTATTGTGATTTGGGATTTGTATAAGAAGTGAGTTTGCTTTTGCTGCTGCCCTTACCAGTCACAGAGGAGTGTGTACCTATTAACACCCTCTGGCAAATTATTCCCTCTCATGCTATGTTTCTTCAGATGTCTTTGGTTATAAACATGTCTGAGTAAATCTTCAAAAACATTTGCAGGTCTTTTCAGTTATTCATTTTCAAGTAAATAAATCCCTGACTAAGGTCTTACAGGGAATTTAACTTTTTTTCCAGATACAGTTAAAAAACTTCAGGATCAAAAGCATGACATGGAAAGAGAGATCAAGAATCTTCACAGGAGACTCCGGGTAGGTAAAAACCAAAAAAGTCAATAAATTGTCAGCTTAGAATGTCTTCAGACCAGCTTATGAAATTGTGAAAAGATAGTATCATTAGATACAATGCCAATAGAATAATTATTTCTGAAAGACAGGCATCACGGGAATATATTTACTAACCTACAAACACTAAATAATGTTAAAAATTTCTCAGTGTCACAAAGATATGATGTTGGGCTTAGGAGAAAATGTTCCTATGTATTTTAATGTGGAGTGTAATATTAAATATTTTTCTCCTCCACTTTGAACGTTTTGTCTCCAGAAAAGAAATTCCTGACTTCCAAAGTCTAGTTATTTCCAGCAAAACCTCTTCAATCTATCTTATGAGTTAGGTTGTGCCTAACACCGAACGAGTGCCTGTGTCGTTCCTGTAAATAATTTCCTTTAACAGCATAGGAAGACTATGAATTATTGGAAAAAGGCTCCCAAAATTACCAGTTAGATTGTGCCTGGGCCAGTCTGACCCTCGCTGCTGGGCCAAAGGCAGCAACTGCGGTGTATCACCCCAGAGATACCTTGGCTTGCTGGTGGTTGCAGCTGGGCACTGAACAAGTCCAGGCTTGTTAGGAACCCCGTTTACCTCAGGAGGAATGGCTTCAGGCGATGGTGAAGAGAAAAATGATGGATTCTGCTGGAGGGTTTAATGTCCAGAGGTTTATTCCATGGTTACAGAGGTCTGAACGTGAGCAACTGCTCCAACAGAACACTGACCACATGGTCTGATCACCTTTTAAGCTCCGGGACGGGGAGGGGAGGGACAGGTGAGCCACCAACCAGGTGAGAGGGGCAGGGTCTCAGGGGAAGATGACACCCAGACAGGCCAATGACCTCTGGGCATAGGGGCATCCTTTGAACTTGACCAACCACACCACGCCTTGCTGGAATGTTCAGCCTGAGTGACAGGACTCACTCAGCATGGGGGCAAGGGGGAAGGGAGAGAGGCACAGGCACACCTGGGGAAATGACCTGGAAGGCCAAAATGGGACATCACAGCACACCACAACAATGAATAATAAGGATAACTTTTATTTTTAACTTCCACCTTGGTGTTTGCAGGAGGAGTCGGCGGAATGGCGCCAGTTCCAGGCAGACCTGCAGACTGCAGTGGTCATTGCCAACGACATCAAGTCCGAGGCGCAGGAGGAGATCGGGGACCTGAAGCGCCGATTGCACGAGGCGCAGGAGAAGAACGAGAAACTCACCAAGGAGCTGGAGGAGATCAAGTCTCGCAAGTATGCAAATTACAACAGGGATAGGTGCTCTCTTCTGCAGGGAAAGGGCACTTTGGAATCCAGTTTCTTATTTATTGAGGCTCCAGAAGTTTGTAAATCCTCTCGCTGAGGATCTGTATTTCAGCTGCTTTATGCTGCTTTCGGTTATCATTGTATCACGGGGGTTCCACACTGTTGTCTCCTTATCACAAAAGTTTTACACCTTCTTGGTGTTTCTCGTGGGCATCTCCTCAGAGCACTGACTCTCTCTTCTTCACAAAGCAGCCAACTGACTCCAGTTCCCTTCTCACCCAGCCACCTCACTCTGTTATAGCACTCTTCTTCTCATTGCTTACAGACCTGGTAAAGTCTTTTCCTAATCTTTGATAATTGACCCAGCTGCAACTCCTTACTTTCTACACTATCTTTATTATCTTCTATCCCCCTACAGCTTTCAGCATTTTACAACAGCAATATTTATTTCTTTATACTGTATACTTAACCCACCCAGGGTTTTACAAAACCAGGTTGGAGTGGAGGATTTTTCCACTTTAACGGTTTTAAATTATTTGGCTTCCCATAGTGTGAAAAACAAGCAGTGTTAGCTTTCCTGTACCATCATTAATGGTACATAATTTCTTTATTAGCAGTCAAGGCTTTTGGTGTGGTTAAAAACACAGCTGGGTTTTACCTGAGAAGAAACCTTCATCTAGTTCTGCATGTTACTTATTCTGTTTTCTTTCCACTGATAATTAGAGGTGCTTTCTATATAAAAACAAAAATAATCCAAATTGTGGTTTGAATTAGGTGCTCCAGGTATTTAGAAGCTGAGTTATATGTCTTTCAGAAGTAATAAAGTCCTCAAATAGGAACATCTTGGACAGCACCATTTGAATCCTGACTGCGTTGTCTCTAGGGGTCAGATCTGTATATGGTTTACAGTAATGATGCTTGTGATGTGGATATATAAAACAATTTTTTTCTGCATGGATGGGAATTTGGTGAGATTCACATTACATTTAGCCCAGCATCTAGGAGGATAGGAGATCCTTTCACAGGCTGTGAAACTTTGAGAAAAGCTAATGCTACCTAAAAATGTACACCAGGAACATATTCTTACCTCATTAGTATTAAATTGTATTCCACTTATTCAGGTGGAAAAAAATTCTCCCCTCTGAGATGATTATTTTCATTTAGAATGATGAAATCCTTAAGTCTCATTTTTTTCCATCCATGTGTCTGAGTAGGAGTAGGAATTAAGCTTTATATCAAATATTGATTTGATAGACTTTTTTTACCAGATGCTGAGCTCTGTTACAAGTAGTAAGAAATTACAGTGAAAATTTGAGTTGATAACCCATTTCTGAATTACAGTGGAAAGAAAGGCTAATGTAATGACCCATTTGGACCATAGATTTTCATTCAGCTTCAATTTGTGTCGATTTTTTTTAAGCCTTTGCATGTTAAAATGTGTTTTGAATGCCCTAAATGAGCAGCACGTGTACTCCAGGCAGGAGGAAGAGCGTGGCCGAGTGTACAATTACATGAACGCTGTAGAGAGAGATCTGGCAGCCCTGAGACAAGGCATGGGCCTGAGCCGCCGATCCTCCACCTCCTCGGAGCCCACGCCCACCGTGAAAACGCTCATCAAGTCCTTCGACAGTGCCTCCTCCCAAGGTGGGTCCCGCAGTGCCCCAGGCTGCCTCTGCTCCTCTCCTGGCTCGCAGGCAAACTGCTTCACCCTGTCCTGGCTGAACCAAACCCACCCAAACTGGGCTGCAGCACAGATTGCTCACTGCACTTCAGTGCAAGCATCCTTTTTTGTCTTGGCTTTATTTTTCTCTTTGCTGTCGCATTGCCAGTGACTCATATGCTGGATGCTTTGATTCAGTGCTCCTGTATATTAGAAATACATAAACACATATGACACACATAATTATAGCTGGGAGCACAGCTGATTTCAGCCTGATTATTAAAATGTGAACTTAATGTTCCAAATTAAGCATTTTAAAAGCCATGTAATAGCTAGAGCTGAGTTTATTTCTTTTAATAACTTATGTCTTATACTCAGAGCTCTGATGACAGTTAAAAGTAAGATCCAGCCAATATCACCTATTGAAAGATATAGGAGATATTTTCTAAAATGAAAGGAGTCTCACTCTTGAGGCAATGGACTTTACTATTATTCTGTTTGTGGCAGCAAGTGGTGCTCTTCTCCATAGGTGATCAGAATAAGGAGTCCAAGTAATTATTCTGAAATGAGAAACACTTGGGTTTCACCTTTAGCTGCATATGAAACCTTGTGATGATTAAAGTATTTCCCTTGCCGGGTCTTTGGGTTTTGACTTTCATGTCCAACAAAGTCACCATAAGTTTAATGTAAAAATGCTTGGTCTGAAGCAGACTAAGTTAGCAGAGCCAGTCCAGTACTGTGCACAGCAAAGCTGCTTTCCACTGCCTAGAACCAGGAAGTTTCAGATACAAAATCATCTCTGTTATTTAATCATTCTCTAAAGGCTTCCGTTTCCATGCTTGCTTGATTTCTTCACAGGTATTTACAGTTTTTTACTTTTCTACTGTTAATTTAGCAAGTTTTTTTTTTAATGTATCACTGGAGGAAGGTGCTTTCTTGCCCAAGTTACTTTAGTTAAATGATAAATCCCCTCTCCCTTCTTTGGAATCTTCTATTTCAAGCTAATATCTGCCTTCTTCCTCAGCATTCCTGTCTGATCATGTTGTTAAATCATCAGATCACTGATTCACCAATTTAGAATTTTTTTGTTTTCATACATTTCTAAAAATGTTACTTGTTTAATCCCAAAATTTAAAGTATATCATAATCTAGTGCTCGTGGACTTTGATTAGAAGCTAGAAAGGAGAAGCAGGTGATAGAGTTTATCTTTCTTGTATTACCAGCAGAGCCAGGAACTGCTGCTATCTCTTTAATTGTCTGAAGATCAGAGAGTAATGCCATGATTTATATCTGCCAAGGTAATAGTATCCTGCACCTTAGCCTTGTCCACCCCCAGCCAGCTCAGGCTTTTACCAAGGATGATAGAAAGACAGCAAATGAAGGTAATTGCAGGGGAGTAAATGTGTAGGCATACTTTCAAATGACTTTTCAGTCAATTGCTAATTGAAATTCTGAGAGTGTGATCTGGTAGAACTGGTAATGTGAAGAACAAGGTGAGGGTTGGCTTTAGCAGTCTCCTGTTGCACTGCAGAACAGTGTTGTGCTCACCATGGCTTCTTTTCCGTGTTCCTCCTAGTTCCAAGCCCTGCTGCTGCCACAATTCCTCGCACTCCCCTGAGCCCAAGCCCCATGAAAACTCCCCCAGCTGCTGCTGTATCCCCCATGCAGGTGGGTGTTTCATGACTGCACTTAATCCTTCTGTGTGAAGAAGATTGTGTGAAACTACAGGTGGTGACATACAAATATTGGCTGACTTGCTGGGGAAATAAAGATAAAATGTTGCCTTAAGTAAGTAATTACTAAACTGTTCAGTCTAACAAGTGTTTCACTGAGAACCACGTTGGGAACTTGGAAGTTCTTGTTAAATATTTGCAACCATTGCTATTCCTGTGCTGTTAAAAAGCGTGAGAGGAAGACTTTATTTGCATTCCTTAGTTTTAGAGTTCATTTTGTCAGTTCTTAGTCCTGTGCCTGGCAGGGAAACAGCAGTGATCCCTTTGGCAGTGGACTGAGGACTGTGCAGAATCTGTCAGCAATCATCAGTGTAAATGTATCTTTCAATGCAGGCCTTACAGGTAGGATGGAAATAATTGCAGATTTCTGCTCTTTGTTCATTTTGCACTGGCAGAGTTTGGCCAGTGGGTGATGGTGCTGTGTGTTTTGTGCTGTCCCCTCTGAAGCTTTGTGCTTTTGCTCAGCTCTGCAGCAGCCTGGGTGCACTGAGATGGCATTGGCAGGACTCTGATGTTCAGCTTTGTAGATCTTTGCTGGCTTTATTACCTCACTTATTGTGTGAAGTGAGATTTTGGCAGAAGCCAACAAGTTTAAGGACCAAGCAGGTGGGACCAGGTTCATAAAGAAAAGTCAAAGAATGTATGTTGTTTTACTCCTTTAATATCCATAATTCTCCTATTGCCATCAAGATATTGCTATCCCAAAGTTCCAAAACTTGATTTTCACTGTAGGTCAGTGTAATGATTTGGTAATACATTCTCTCTGCCTGAACTGAGGACTCTGTGGCCATATCAGCTTTTAGTCCCCAAGGAACAATACCTGGAACAGACTGACTGTTCTGTTCTCAGACTAGTGCAGCTTTTATTCACTTAAGAGTGAATTTCATGAAACAAATAGATAGCCTTAAAGCAAAGAGAAAGAATTAAATGGTTTCTTGGGAGAGCTTCTGCTTCTTCTTGTGGTTCAGTCACTCTTGACAGCAGTTCTCTAAATTAGTTAAATGTGATGAGTTTGCTGACAGATGCTTTGTTCCTATTGATCTGGCTTTATATTTCTGTTTATTTCTGCACTCTTGGAGGAGGAGGAAGACTTAATCTTGTGTTCCAAAGGGCTGAACCAGACCTTTGGCAGACAGAAGACTTTTTGGTGAAGCCTAAGGCTTATCTCACTTTATTTACCTGTAAATTAACCATGAACCAAAGTAATCTCTTAGAATACTGCAAAGCTGCTCAGGTTTACAGCTCTTGTTTGATGTTCTTGATGTGCCAGAATTACTTGAATTTTGAATTCAACTTCTGGTATAGACCCAAGTCATTAAGAGCTGGATGCTCATTAGTGGGAAACATTGCCTGAAAAACAAAGGGAAGGGTGTGTAAATAAAAACAGCTTCTATTGTCTTTCTGAAGATAGGTGGTTTCTTCAAAGTGCTTGTAATTATCCAGAAGGCAGTTGGGTTTCATGACCTCAGTTATGTGAATATTTTCTGCTCAAGAGAGAAGGGGGTTGAGCTTTCTTTATTGTCAATTGCTGCCTCATTTTCTACTGTTGCATTCTATGTAATTTTTTTAAAACATTTTTTGTTTGTTCTCTTACAATTGAAAAGCAAGATTTTAATAAGTAATCACTATGTGAGCTGAACTATTGGCTCCCAACTTATAGAAGTCATCTATGGTTTAAGGTCTTTGAGGAAAGGTGGATCTTTGTATGGGTGTTGCAGTGTTTATTATCATTCATTTCAGTTCCTCTTAAATGCTGTCCCAGTGGAAATATTTACATGGGCACCTGCTGAGAAACTGGCACTGTGTTACAAGATGGATTGGTTGTAAAAAACATTGTCCAAGTACAGAGGCATCAACCATGTGCTTTGTCTTTGGACTGTGAAATGAATTTCCTCAGTCTTGAAGAGTTTTTGTTTGCTTGGTTTGTTTTTCTTTACAGCTGTGTGTATGTATAATGAGATAGATTCTTGAATATATTTTGCAACTCAAAACAAACAAACAAAACCCTTTGTGGCTTCAGGTCCAAGCCTGCAGTGGAACATAGCTGTGTTTTACTATGGCTCTTAGCAGCACTGCAAAGCAATTTAGGAAGGGAGGTATGAAGAGAATGCTCTTCAGAATGTGAAAACAGCCCTGCTGGGTTAGCCCAGAGCTTAGCTGGTCTGGAATGCCACTGGGAGTGACCAAAGCACATGCCTAGGGAGGAATATGAGGACAAGGGAGCATGTCTGCTGCTTCCCCTGGGTACTTCCATTTTCTGTTTTGTAGCTGGAGGACTCTCTGAAGCAGATGTGGTTCAGATTTACAGGTTACCATTGAATGTCCTGAAACACACATGGTTTCAGACTTACAGGTTACCATTGAATGTCCTGCTACAAAAATGGTTTCAGATTTACAGGTCACCATTGAATGCCCTGAAGCACACATGGTTTCAGATTTACAGGTTACCACTGAATGCCCTGTTACAAACATGGTTTCAGATTTACAGGTTACCATTGAATGCCCTGAAACACACATGGTTTCAGATTTACAGGTTACCATTGAATGCCCTGAAACACACATGGTTTCAGATTTACAGGTTACCATTGAATGCCCTGAAACACACATGGTTTCAGATTTACAGGTTACCATTGAATGCCCTGTTACAAACATGGTTTCAGATTTACAGGTTACCATTGAATGTCCTGCTACAAACATGGTTTCAGATTTACAGGTTACCATTGAATGCCCTGTTTTGATTTGAGCATATGAACTTCCAGGGTCCAACCAGTTTAGTGTCAAAGCCTTCCTATATCTGAACTGGTCAATATGTGAAGAACTGTTTGTTCTGCAGTGGCCACGTGCAGGTGCACTGGCATGAAGTGCAAAGTGATCAGGAGGAGGTACCTGGATAGTGGTGATGGTTGCGTTTCCTTCCATAGCTGACAACAGACACAAGGATGAGAAGTCAGAAGCCAAATATTTGAAGTGATTAGTTCATCCTGCCATAGTTCTGTTTCAAATTTAAAGCCTCTCCCAGACACCTGTGCACTGCTACATGGATGAAGACAGGTGAAGATAGATAAACATCACTTGGTCCATGTTCCTCTGGTTTGCAGTGCATCAGTCCCTGTGTTAGTGCTGGTAGCTGTGAGATTTGGAATTAGGAACTAAACAGTGCAAGGGAGCCCTGTCTGCTGTGCCAACAGGAACAGAGACAACCACTTTGTTTTATTGCAGAGACAAGAACAATGTACAGCAAGTTGTCAGCTGAGTGATACAGCCACTTTCTGACAATTTCCATAAAGGATGTTTGGTTTTAAGGGATAAATGGATATGGTTATCCAGCTCTGTACATACCTCTGTGTCTTGGCTGAAGCTCTGCACTCCCCAGTCTCTGTAGTGCCAGTCCCAAAGCTAACCAAAATGAAATATTTTTATTTTAGCCTCATATTTCAGCTGTTTCCTGGGGTGGGGAATGCATTGAAATGGTTCACTTTGGTACAGTTCATATCCTTTAGTAAGGAAATGTTTGGGGTTTTTTTAAGTAGGTGATGCAAATGTGAAATGGCAGCTCTGAGGGGAAGCTGTTGTGGGCATTTCTGTGCAAGGCTCACAGTCACACACCTGCACATTTTAAGGTACAATCTTTGTGTGTGTGTGTGCAGGACATTGGATGTATGAAGTGATGAAATTCTTCATGCTGTATTTTGGCAGTTGTTCTCTCCATTTGGTTTCTAGCACAAAAGCATAACTCCAGTTTGACTCTTAACTGATGAATTAGCAGCCCTGTAATCCTGCCTGTGCTGTGGGGTGCTGTAAAATATATACTGTTAACTCATTTTAATCACAGTTCTGGATTTGTCTGTCTTGCCTGCATAATTTGGTGTGAGAAACATCTGACCTTTAGTATTTTGTGAAGATAAGACTCATTTAACCTTGGGCCAGATGGAGACCTGAAAGAGTTTTCAGGATAAACACATTAATGGACTGATTATGATTAAATATTGGAATCTAATAGAAAGGACAGGGTGAATAAAGAATGAACTGTAATTTGCAATAGGCTCTTTGAAATGATTAATTTGAAAGAATTGTGGGCGATCCTCCATGAGTCTTCAGCAACTGAATCTGTTTCAGTAACTCTGAGGGTAATTATTGCTTTGTACAATTCACTGTGTGAGACTAAAATGCTTATTTTAGTCCTTTTTAGTGCTTGCTGAATTGTGTGTACAAGCCTGAACACAGCTGTGATCTTGTGCTTGCTAAAAGCCATATATTGCTAAATATTTATATAAAACTTGAAAACTAAATGCTCAATTCATAGCTCTTTAGAGGAGAACAAAAATTGAAGTGACTTGAGAAGGCAAAAAAAATGTTGTGTATTATCACATCTTTGACAAATAATAAAATGGATTTCTCCATTTGTTCCCAGAGCATCTCAGTTAAATATGTGGGAACAAAAGCTCGTGACATTCTGAATAAACCCCATTTTTTTCAGTAGTGTTTTTCTTATCAAAGAGTGCTTTGGGTCACTGTACCCATTGCACCATTCTCCCAGATTTCCAGGAAGAGGCACAAAGCTGTGAAAGCTTCTGTTAATAACACAGATCATGCACTGAAACCTTGGCTTTGTATAGGGGGTTCTGTGGGTTTAAATAAACACATCGAGTTTAACCAGAACAGGTTTGTTCAAACAAAATAGAAATGAAGGTGAGAATTAATACAAAAACTGCAGGAGCATTCACAGCCTTAATTTTTAACATTGGTCTGAGGAACAGGACTCAGCTTAAAGTAAATGTTACAGGTTCAAGGCATAGTCAGATTGGCAAAAGTAAAGGTTTTATGTAAGGAAGGAAAAAAATTCAAAGGTTCCTTTATTGTTGTAATTCTTTAAAATTAGTAATAATGTCATATCTGAATTTCTAAAGCTAATTCTGCAATTCCATATTTGTTTTTTTTTACCTTCTAGTTATGTCTGACAGAAATATTTTTCCATTTCAGAGGCATTCCATAAGTGGGCCAATCTCAGCTTCAAAACCCCTTGCTACACTGACAGACAAAAGACCAAGCTATGCAGAAATTCCTGTTCAAGGTACTGGTTCAAGTTCATTTAATTTTTGGTTTTAGCATTGCTATTGATAGTTTTTTAAAAAATTTAGTATCCAAAGCATTATCATGTTAGATACTTTTTATTATCCAAATATCTTAATAGAGTCATAGTCTATCTCATGTTTAAGTTCTTTCTACTTGTGCTTCATCACATGTGGTGGTGTAGCAAAGATGCTTTTTTGAATTTCCAGCAGAACCACAATTGCATGCTGATAACTTGGTACTATTCTGACAAGTTTTAGTGTGTGCATAAACTAAGATCACTTGTAAAATCAAGATAAGATAATTTCAGGGACATATGTTGCAGCTGTCCCAGTTATTAAAAAACCCAACCTCTGGAGTTAAAGGTATTTTAACCCCCCAAAATGCAACAAAAATGATGGTTGGCATTGTATTGCATGTGAATAATAAAATAAACTAATTAAGCATTGAACCTTCAGCAGCCAGATGAAAAATTGAATGGAATTGAGTGTTGATTTATCTATTTCCCAATATTCCCCTGTTCTGTGAACTTTGTTTTGTCTCTCAAAACACTGTTCACAATGTGCTCTTCCTGTGAGAATGAATGGCTATCATGTGTTGGGTGTAGTTCTCTGATTTATGCCTGCTTTAGGGGCTTTTTGTGTGTAGATGTTTCTCAAGATAATCCCCATATGACTCCAGGCTGAATATTTCCTCTCCATTTGGTATTCCTGAGGTCTGATGTTTTCTAAAGGGTTGGGCTTTTTTTTTTTTTTTTTTTTTTTTTTTTTTTTTTTTTTTTTTTTCTGTAGCACTTCATAATAGTCTGTATGTGCCAGATTTCCTTCTTGCTTTTGTTGAATCCATATTGAGGCTGTTTGTACAATGCAGCTGCAGTTTTAATTTTAGAAACTTTGATATTTTTAGGAATATTGAAATGCCTTTCCAAGAAGATAATACAGGATTCTTTAATTGTTACAGAGTTCAGGGTAAGACATAAGGGTTAGGCATAAGCTTAAACACAAAATGAATGGTATGTTTTACATGGCTTTTGTGGTTTTTTTCAAATCAGTGAATGCAGGAGCAGGACTGTGTTCCAGGAGTGAGGGTGCCAGACAGAATTCTTGTTTGCAGCCATACAGATACATTAAAAATATATCTTTCCAGCAATGTATGAAAATGTCACATTTTCAATTAATAAATGGGGTTTCTTAATCCTCGTTTCCATGAGGTTTTATATTCAAATTACTGTCATCTAAGTGTTTCTACGTAGGAGTATGTAAACCTTTTGTTTGCAGTTTTTACTTGAAGGAATATTTCAAATAGCTTTGATTTGTTGCTATAGAAAATTAATTTTATTGTAGTTTTTTTTTTTTTTTTTTTACTCATTGGTGTTAGTCAGAACTGATCTTGCAATGCAATATGTAAAGGCACATTTTAGACCCTACTGCATGGAGGAAGGAAGGAAAAAATGTGTAATTTTATTTAATAATAAAATGAAAAAACCCCCAAAGCCCAAAAACCGTCAATCCAACAAACCAGAGAGGAGGAAAAAATAAATCACCTTAGGGATAAAGCAAAATCTGCTTTACCATTGAACATTATGAAGGACATATTGAATATTTTTGGCCATGTGCTGAATGGGGGTTCCTTTCCCAGCCTTTTGGTGTAAGGATTGTTTATGACCAGGGCAAGTGGATTAGCAAGAGGCTTTAGGGCAGAAGGATTCAGGTGTTCATGGTGCATTCCTGGTGCACTTCATTGGCAATGGGCAATTTCAGGGCTTTTCTATCTCCCAGATAGAATCACCTGCCCTCCCTAAAACAGCCAAACTCAGGCACTGGTGGGCAATATTGGTGACTCAGACCTGAATGTTACATTTGGAACCTGTAGTAAGGATGACTCCCTCCTTTTCCTTTCTCCTTGTGCAGAGCATTGCTGAGAACATCCTCCGCCATTTGCTGAGAACATCTCCTTTTTGCTTTAGGGCAAAAGGATTCAGGGAGTCATGGTGGATTCCTGGTGCCATTGCCCATTCCTGGAAATGGACAACTTTAGGGCTCTTCCATCTCCCACCTGCCCTCCCTAAAACAGCCAGACTCGGGCACTGGTGGGCAATATTGGTGACTCAGACCTGAATATTTACATTTGGAACCTGTAGTGAGGATGACTCCCTCCTTTTCCTTTCTCTCTGTGCAGAGCATTTGCTGAGAACATCCTCCACCAGCCGCCCGGCGTCTCTGCCCAGGGTCCCTGCCATGGAAAGTGCCAAATCCATTTCAGGTAACACCACAGCTTTCAGGTGTTCAGGAAAATGGGGAACTCTCATTTCAGTCATGTACTTACAGGTCTGCTTTGTGACTGCCATAACCCACAAATACTCTTCAGCACTGCTGGACATTTGATGTTAAGTTTGGATTTTAAAAAAGCCAGACTTGCTATAAATACAAATTTATGCAGAGTGTTAGTTTACTATCAAGCTGTAATACTGATGTTTCAGTATCAGCAGGGGCTTCTGAAACCAAATCTTTATGAATTATAGCACAAATAGTGTAATACTATGAAAAGGATGCTCTGTAAAATCCCAGCAGAATTGATTTTAAATCAATATTTTTTAAAACCTTTATATTTGAGTAAGTGCTTACAAGTTTTAGATAGTTTTTGTTTGTATAAGAACCCAAACTTCTTGTGTCTGGTATTTATAAATTAATATACTTGCCCCCAGGTCATTAGAAAATAAGTCCCTGGTTTATGTAGAGAGTTGAATCTTTGATTTGCACAAACATGAACAATGGTGATTATTTAAGTATAAAGACAAGCCTCATACTTTTAACTGGAAACTCTTCCATGTATAGAACATGTAACAATTCCAAATTTGGTTTTACAGAGTACAATGCTTGTGCTTTCATTTGAAACAAAAACTATTTCCTTTGATAAAATGAAGCAAGCTCTCTGGAATGTGGCTGACTGATCTCAGGTCAACACTTGATATTCTTGTTGATGATATTTAATTAATGTCCAGAGCATCACATACATGCCAATTCTTCATTAAAATTAAATGGAAATAAAACAGCTGTCATCTCTAAACTGATTTGGTTTTCTTTTTCCTTAACTACTTGAAGCTTCACAGTGTAATTATATGGACTAGAGGAAAATAAATGTTTTGATGTTAAAATTCCTTCTTACTCATTAAATCCTTCAAATGGGAGTAGTCATATTCCATTAAGATACATCCATCAAACTGTCTTTGCTTCAAAATAAAGGCTTGATCATGAATGTTTCTAGTGCAGTCTAAATCCTTCATATTCCCAGAGTGGAAAGCATCAAGAAGAATATTGACACCTACTATTAGGTACAGGTTTCTGTGCTTGGTTTCTGAACAAATGCTTGTCTGAGAGCAAGTTGGGAAGGTTTTGTGTTTCCAAATGATAAATGCCTGGGCAATTCCCCCCTCAGTGTCTCGAAGAAGCAGTGAGGAAATCAAGAGGGACATCAGTGCACCTGATGGAGCATCCCCAGCATCTCTCATGGCAATGGGCACCACCTCCCCACAGCTGTCCCTCTCATCTTCTCCTACAGCATCAGTCACCCCTACAACCAGAAGCAGAATAAGGTAATTAATTAATTAACCCCTTTATTGGGTGTAATTTCACAGCTGTCTGCCTGCATACCTCTAGTATATGATATTGGTACTGAGACTGCAGACCCCACACAATAATGATCTTCAGTAATCTGTAAGAGCTTCAGAAAGGTTTTTCTACAGCTCAGTATTTGTTTTAAAAGTGAGACTAAAAGTTAAGCTTTTTAAAGCTTATAAGTTAATAGCAGACTCTATACTCTACTAGAAAAACAAGCTAAGTCATGTCACTAAATAATAATAGCAGTTCAAAATAGCACAGAGCCAAATTCAGGAAGGGAGCTTGCAGCACATGGAGCAGATCATGCAGACTGCCTTGGACCCAGGGAGACCATGATAAACCTTAACTTCTGTAATCCCAGCTGAAGACAAAAAGCAGCATGCCCAGATCTTAATCCCAGACACTGACAGGTCTTTTTAATGACCATGAGTGAGTGGGCCTGGGTTTTTTGGTCCCACAGATGGAGTCATAGTGCAAGTCTGAGCAACAAATGGCCAGACAACCTCCTTTGATTAGTAAGAGAAAAGATAAGTCTGTGGTAAATTTAAAACTTTTCCTCTCTGGTGTGTTATCAGTCAGAGGACTTCAAAGTATTTAATCCTCACGTTATCCAAGTGAAGTATGTCCTCAGCTCTGCTTCATAGATTGGGAAATTTGCAGACAAAGGTTAAATAATTCTGTCAAGACCATTTCTCACAGAGCTTCCTGACAAAGCTTTTGTACAGCAGAAGTATTAAACTCTTAATGTTCAGAGACACTTGTAATATATATAAAATTCTAAGATATTTACAGCTGTGGGTGCTTTTGAAAGTGATTTTTCTGAAATCAGCTGAGACAGGCCTCAGTGCCACCTTCCTTTTATTGTGCACAAATTAAACTGAGTTTAATTGTGGGAACTTTACTACTAGCAATTAATGTGTATGTTAGCACCTAAATTTAAACTGAGTACATCCAGTAATAAGTTTGAAACACCTGTGTATGAACTTTGAACTGGTAACATTGAGTTGTGTTGGTGTCAGTCTGCAGACTGGAGCAAGCAGTGTGGCATTCCAGGGTGAAACTGGACAGTTGTAATTATGAAATCATTACTGTGCTCCCAACCATTGCCTGCAGTGCTCAGTGCTACAAGAGACTTAATGGGCTGTGAGCAGTGGGTGTGTGGTGATGAGTGTGGCCTTTGCAGACACTCTGGTTTGTTACATGAGCAGATTTTTCTGTTTTCCCCCACCATTTTCTGAAAGTTATTGGTAGATAAAATTATTGGTGTAGTTCACTAGAACAAATACCTGCAGTTTGCTGTTCCCTGTTCTAGGTGAAACTTCATTGGCTCCTTGATTTGAAATGCAGTTGACCTAATATGTGAACATGTAAGATTTGTATGTCAAACCATTTCTCATTGTCTCCATACGACTTAAAGCTAATTTATTTTCTTCAGCAGTGTTTTCATAGCTGTGAGAACCTGATATAAACCATGTGCTCTTGCTGGAATTTGAGAACAGGCTGTACAGCTCCCTCGTGGCTAAACAGTATGTTTAGCATAAAGAGAGAGGGATATTTTTATTTGAGTTCTATTGTTGCCCCAGATCTCTGTTCTTCAGTTCTCAAAGTGTTGCATAACTCTCATTATAGATTGAATATGCGATCCCATTGTTACTTGTTTCAATCACCAAAGGAAAAAATCACCAGTGTAAGTTGTTGATATTTGTACTGATTTAAGTACAGAATTTCTTGAAGCATCGTTCTGGCTGTGTGGTGCCTATGAAGTTTAAGTACAGTGACCTGTTCAGATAATTTATTTCACATTTTAAATATGCAATTATTGACTTCCTTTTCGTGTTAAATCAAGATAAGCAGTTAGGTTTGAAGGCTCAGCATCAAAGATAGCAGTTACTGTTTTGTGTTTACTGTCCTGTTGGGCATAAATTTTCATGGATATTTCAGCTGTTATCTCTAAGTAACTTGGAGATCCTGCCCATCCATATGTCAGTGAAGACTGGCCAAGAAAACTGCAATACATGTATTTGAGATTAGTGCCTTAAAACATTTCCTTGTCTGTTGGGCCATGTTCTCTTTTGTGCATTGACCAAGAGATGTTGATGCATGGAATAGTCTCTGGTGTTCTGTTTTTAGCAGGCACACAGGAAGATATTCACATTCCATGGATGCTTTCTTTCCCTTAGCAGGAGCTGGAGAGTTGCTACCTGAAATCTGCAGCAGAGAATCCACTGGTGCTATTATTTACTTCCACATTCCACCCCTCTCTCCAGTCACCATATGGGCTGTAAAGAACAAAGAGTTGAAGATTTGAGAGTGAATGTATACAATCCCTGTGTCTTTTGGGAAATATTCAGAAACAGTAGCTTACGGTATAATTTCTGTCTATTTTGTGAAAACTTTGCTTATTCAAATCTGAGCACCTATTGGTTTGACCACAGCATCCCAAAAAATTTACTTCCTTTTCAAACCAGGACACTGATAAAACTCTTTAAAAATGGCAGATGGGGAAGTCTTTGCAGTTCACTGACATCTATCTTATTTTAATTTTCCAAATGGAGATTATTAAAAACAAGAACAATTGCTGTCACACTTCCTGTGTGGTACCTAATATCCACAATGGTGTTGTACTTGCTCTTTTTGTCAAAGACTGTTCATTATAATATCTATAGAAATACTGAGTCATGTAGCCAGGCCACTAAAGTTTTAGCCTTTATAATATATACTTTTTTAATCTAAGAATTCTTTTCTGAACCCTGGTAAAGAGATGCTTGTAATGTAAGGCTCATGAAAAAGTGGCCAACTTAGTTAGGTTGTTCTTTTCTTTCTCAAACTTTTCTTAAGGAAAAAATTACTTAAGATAGCTTGACAAACTGGAATTGAAATTAATTGACTGCTTTTATTGTGCTAATACATCAAATGGCAGATCAGCCTACATAGATCTCCCCCTTCTTTTTTGAGAACTCCAGGTCTCAGGCAAGTGTTCTGTTAATAACACCGTGCTGCTCAAATGCAAACTTGTTGTTTCAAGGTGACATTTGTAATCAGCCATGAGATGCAAAAGAGATAGCATCAGTTTATATCCTTTCTAAATAAGAAATAAAGTCACTTGAGTTAGCTTAATGGTTCAGGCTGCAACTTAATATGTTGTGAGTTTAATTTTTCAAGCTCTTAGAAAGAAATATCATTGAGGTGGAAAGATCTAATAAAAAAAGCTTAAAGGACAAAGAAGGATGATTTGCTAATTAAAGAATTACTCCTAACTAACTCAAAAGTCTTTTGCAGGTGTTCCTGTGTGTTCTGTTTTTCAGTCATAAGTGCTGTATCCTGCTTCTTCCAGTGTGCCAAGAATTTGTTCTTCTATTTGAGCCTTTATAAATACCTATTTCTGTTGTGTTACAAGCTCTTCTGGCCTTGTTCCTAGGGAAGAGAGGAAAGATCCCTTGTCTGCCCTGGCAAGAGAATATGGAGGCTCCAAGAGGAACGCCCTGCTGAAGTGGTGCCAGAAGAAAACAGAGGGCTACCAGGTACCTGCAGAGCTGGGTGTGCAGTGGCTGCAGGCAGCGGAGCCTGCCCGTGGCACAAACCAGGCTGCTCCACACCTGACTGCATGGGCTGAGTGCCCTGGCATGTCCTGTACCCTCCCCTGGGAACGGGGGCTCCAGCAGCAGCAGCTCCTCAGTCACTGCTCCACAGCTTGGTCTGAAGGGACAGCTGCCCTCCCTCTGAGGCGCTTGAAATCAGCCTTGCCCTTGTGAAATTGGAGCTGAAACTTTATCAACTGAATGTTTAAGTGACTGTTTCCCAAATGCAGCTAGAGTACCATTTCTCAGATTTCAGAGATTTATTTTTTATAGGTAATTATCATAGGGTTTTCTTTGGATCTTTGACTCCCATTTGGCCCCTTAGGGAGTTTGTTTTGTGAAGGTGCCATTGTCTTGCATTTTGAACTTGGCTTTCCACTGTGGTTGCAGATTTCTTTTTTTCTTTTTTCACTTGGTCCAAATGTTATCAGAAGCCAAAAGAACTAACAAGATAACTGTCCAGAGTTCTCCTGATTACATTATTTTTTCAAAAGAATAGTGGCTTCAGCAAACCAAACCAGGATGTTAATAGTCTGACCGTGATGTATTTGTTTGGTTAACTTGTATTGAAAGTGTTTGGAGTTCCCAACACAATCCTCAGTTTAAGAACTTTACTCTTTCCATGACTTGAGGCTCACAATGCAGGAGGAAGTTGAGAGCCACATAACAGGATGGTGGCCCATCCATAGGAAAAGTGCTCCTCCAGCACAATGGGCAGGCTGGGATATAACCCTCCCCCTCTTCCTGTGCACGTCTGATACTCAGCTGTGCTATTTCTGAGGAGAAGCAGCTTTGTGGAAAGAGCCTTTCTCCTTCCCCACGTTTTAAAAAAGGCAGGATGTTACATTGCTTTATAAATCCTCAAACTAAGTGCAAAAATATTTTCCCATATTGTCTTGAAATGAAAGATGAATGTGACAGCTTCGTTAATCTGGTTAGGAAAAGTGATAGAAATTATTCCAAACTTTTCACTCTCTAGTTGTGTGCACATTGAAGAATACACTTCTGATTCTACAGATTGCTGCTTCTAATTCCTGGAGTTTCATAAACACTGCTCAAAGGATAACTTTTGAGACTTTCTGTACTTGCTTCAGAACCTGCAGCATGGTGCTGAGAATGCACAGTGCATCTGCAGAGCCACTGCAATGCCTTCATTGAAATTGTGAGATAGTATCAGGAGGTTATATTAAGTAGTTCTGGGACAAGAATGGCTTTTGCTTTAGGCACACTCATTTTTCATTTCTTTGTTGTACAGAGTTTGATTATTTTCAGCATCCCCTGAAATTCAGTTCTGCTTGAACACTGTGTTGGTGGTATTCTAATGTTTTAAACATACCCAGCAGTGTATTCATTGTGAACAGTGCTTATCCAGATTTCTGGCATCTCAATGTTATCAATAATAGATAAGGATCTTTTTCTTTTTTTATTTTCAATGAATCTCTGCTTCATTTAATTTTATTTTAAAACTATATGCGTTCAAAACTGCCAAACAGGAGACAAGCATCAGGGTAATGAACGTCTCCCTTCCTCATTCAGTCCTGCTGAAGGTACTCAGCTCTTCTTCCTTCCCTGTCCTGCAAGCATGGACATCCTCTTTCCCTCCAGCTCTTCCTGGTATCTCACACTCTGCCACAGCTCCCTTTTCTCCCCAGCATTTCCTACCATCAGAACTTCTACTTTTCCTCTGTCCCACTGTTGTTTTATTGCTTTAGCACCTGGGTGAGAGCCAGCACGAGCTTTCTGAGCTGCAGGGACATGCTCCTCTGTCTCTGAGCTGCTGCAGGAGCCTCACAGAACACAAGTCCCAAATATCCCAACCTTCTCCTCTAGGAAGAGCAGTAGATCCCTTCTATCCAGTCACCAATTTCTATCCAATATCAGCTGTAAATGTGGCAGGCTAAAGGAAGGATACTCCTAGATGGAGTCTGTAACCAGTTCTAAAATGACCTGGGAGATTGTAACCATCATTGGAAACAAGCAAAGGAAAAGAAAGGATTAGAAACCTTTTGTTTCAGAATAATTCTTTTCTTACTTTTGTCCTATTCATATTAAACTACCAATCCTTAGGTAAAGCCCTGTTAGCCAGTATTTTTCAAGATGTGTTTAAATCACAACTGATTCATGCACTGCCAACAATAATCACTTTTTTGGTCTTGTTTCCTCCCTCTCACCTGGAGGTGTAGGTCTTTATGCATTAATGTATGTAAGGTATTTATAGAAAATTATTTCAGCTGTTGGTGTTTCACAGGGAAGATGGAGCCATGCACCTTGAGTTAAAGCTCCTTTTCTAACAGAGACATGTTTGCTTCTGGCATTGTTTTGCTTTTTATCTCTGGTGTTATATTTCACATTGGATAGTAGAAAGTAGATAATGAATACTAAAAAATAGTAATCACACAAGTAACCAGATACTTCTTAATTTCTAGAATTTTTTTGAAGGTGTACAGAGTTCTAGGTGAGCTGCCAGTGGTTTAGCCTGTTAAACACCTGGTGTGGTGGAGTTGATTAATCCTTATCAGCAGGGGAAAATACTGCTGATACTTATTTTATTTAATAAAATTAATTTCTCTTCTTTAAAGAGAAAAAAAAAAAACCACACCAAATTCTGTCCTGTTTCAAAGACAGAAGGTTTCCTTTACTCACAAGATACTTGGGGAGAATACAGCCCTACAGAATTGTCTGGTACAACTGGTATGAGTTTCTTGTCAGCTTAAGTAAAATGGAAGAGCAATAACTCCTGCTTTCCAATCCCTTCTAGAAAATTGCTTTCAAGCTTTTGATTAAAAGTTTTAAGTCCTTATTTCTGCTTTAGAAACTTGAAACTTTGTAAATGCTAAATAATTCAAATATGATAGTGTGGTGAAGCTCTTAATTTCAGTCCATTATAGTGGAATAAACCCTGTTAAAAAACCTTGTAAATTACTTCATAGTACACTTTTCTTGATTTATTCAAGCAAATTTGGAGGGGAATAAATGAATAGTCACCTTTAAATGTAGTTGTTAATATTTAACTGTGTTCCAAATGTTTTTTCAAAACCTCAGTAAAAAAAATCAGGTTGATACAGCCAAAGAAAAGAAGAGAATTTACTGGTGTAAAAACCTGAATGAGTACATCTCTTACAATATTGTAGCTTTTGCCATGCTGCCTGAATGCTGTTTGCAGGCAGGATTTCTCCTTGGAGCTCAGTTTGGAGGATGGTGATCTGCAGAAGGTCAGTGCAGGACTAGCAGAGGCAGGTTCTGAATTAATTCCACCCTGAGCCTGTTCAGTCCTGGCACAATTGCACACCCAGGTTACTGAGCTGCATTGTGCTCTGGCCTGAGCAGATCTCTGAGCCTTCAGAGAGGAGAGCTGCTCTCAAGATAAGCTTTTAGATAAAAGAGGAGCAAATCACCTTTAGTTTTCAGATCCACAGGCAGAAAATAGTTGAAATTTCATTGTGTGTTAGCTGTGCTCAGGGTCTGACACTGCTGCACAGCACAGAGCCAAGTGCTGCATTTTTCAGAGGAAAGAATCCTCCTGGCTCCTCTGAAATATGTGCACTGTCATAAAACTGTCATAAATTCCAGATATGTTCAAAGCATAAAGTAATCCCATCCAGCTGTTAGGGAGCATTTACCCTGGCTGGAGCACAGCTACTTTCATTTTGAGTACACAGCTAATAAAAGTCCCCAAAAGGATGTGAGCATGCATGTTTCATGTTAAAAGAGGACTAACAAACAGGATACACACACACATCCTTACCCATTCTTATCTCCACCAGTATTTCCATTTATTTTCCATTTTTGTCAGCATTCTGAAAGATAATTCACTTCCAGAAGTCTGGCACCAAAAAAGCAATTAACAAAATTGCTGTAAGAATAGACTAATTTTTAAAAAAAAACTTTCTTTAAGATTTACACACTTTCTAGGTACAGATACACTTAGTGTAGCCATGTAGTACTTGTGTCCTCTATTTCATGCAGTGCTGATTTCTGGAAAGACTTTTGCTGCAAGGACCTAATTTTTACCTCCTGTACAGATCAAAGCTACATGTCTTACAAGAAATTGAATGCTGTGCTCAATGCACCTTGGAATCAAGCAATGCTTTTTTTTGTGCTTGGGCCATAAGTGTAGAATAACAAAATTTGAAGTAAAAAATGGTTCAGATTCCTTTTTTTTTTTAATTTATCAACACTGAGCTAGGCCATATTCTATTCAAAGTGCTATATTGATTTTAAAAATGCACAAGAAAAGGACATGAGTGTGCTTATGTAAGCCTGTGTTCAAATACTGACTCCAGGGTGTGCATTCTGTGCTGTCTGGTTGATTCATCAGAGCAGTCAGGATGCCAAAACACTTCTCTCCTTGGTTTAGGCTGATGCTTTAGCCAAAAATCATTGAGTTATGGAAAGACATGCTTCCTTTTTTTGTTTGGATTGGATTGTGATACAAGGGAAATGTCAACTTGTTAGACTTAATTATGACAACATTTAGAATAAATTATGAAGCTGTCTGTACCTCTAAGTGTTTCAGACATTAATGTCTGAAGCTATTACTGGATTTTGTGAGAATGACTGATTTTTTTATGGTTCTTCTTTATGCCCAAAGTGAAAAATAACATGTGTTTGGTATGGAAAGAAACATTACCAGTCAGTGTTTAAGAGTTTTGATGGTCTATATTTGCCATTTACTGCCTTTCCAGAAGCTGGCATTGAAGAGGCAGTAGCTGGGACTGCTGCTAAGTCTATTCCAGAAATATTTTCATGTTCTCACCCACTGCCAGGAGCAGATAGGCACAGCTTTATTCCATGATTTGAGAGTCAGTGAATCCTGATTCAATGGAGTTGTAGTTAACCTTTGTAATCTTCTGTAATGGATACTCTTTTCTTTTGTGGATATAGCTTTAAAAGCTTTTAAAAGCATTTTACTAGTAATTTTCTGCCATGGGAAGAAGTCTGCCAAGCTCTGCACACTTAAACTTCAAATCTTGTTTTAAGGCTTTAATATATTATAGCACAGAATCATATTAATGGCTTTGTTTTCTCAACCCACTTATTTAATTACTAATACAACAGAGACATAGACACGTGCTTTTATTTTCTTCATGTCCTGACTCTTTTGAGAGCCAAACCAAGTTTGCATAGGGGCATCTCTTCTCCTTGTGCTCAACAAGGGTGGAGAAATGGCTGCTGTGCAGGATGCTGCTCTGCTGGAGTTCTGATGTCCACAGTTCAAGGAGATTGAAGCTGGGGATATGTCTAAAAAAGTGATCAAAATTCCTTTGTTCTTAATTTGTAGCTGCAAGTTAGAAACCATGCTTTCTGTAGTTGGGTTTCTTGATGTTTGTGGGGTTTTTAGCTGTGGAAGTTTTCTGGGAGGATAAAAAAATTAAAGAGTTACTGGGTTATAATAGTTAACATCTGTTTCTTGGTTTTTTAAGAAAAAGTATTTTCACTGACTTTAGATCCTCTATTAATTTAGAATTATTGCAAAAATCAATAGGAGAAAATTTTAAAATTAGCAGTATGATGGGTAAAACCACTTGAAAATGGTGAGTTTTAGAAAAGCCATAGGTTTGCAGAGATTGATGTTCTACAAAGTTCAGTCTGTTAAGCAGTATAGAAAGTTTCATGGGGAATACTGGTTTTAGTCTTTTCTATGTGAGCTCAAGGGAATCCTCATTTTGTGGTGGCTGCTCCTGCTCTGCAGTTTCCAGTTCAGGAGTCCTGCTTGAAATGCTGCTTGGTTGTGGATCTACCAGGTTGTTCTAGTACCATCTATTTTTCACTTGATATTTTTATGTTCTGTCTCCAGAAAGTCTTACAAATTTGTAACTCTGTTGTTTACTCCTGGTTGGAAAGTGTCTTCCACAGATCTTTTTATGACAATGGTCTGCTGCTTAACTTTTGTAAAAATCACCTATTTAAAAACCATCTACCCCAAACACAGAGGTGGCTTCGCTGCCATCCTACCCATTAATCATTAATAGACAAAGAATGATAAATGCCCTTCTAGTTCATTTATCTCCAGAAAAGCTTTTTCCTCATTTGACAATTTATCTGAAAGTATGTCCTTGAGTTGCTTTATACTTTGTGGTCTGAAATGTCTTGAAGAATAATTCTAGATTAGATTCCAGCAGAATTCTCTTAATAGAGCCAATTACTTAATAAAAGCAGTAACAAAGAAGAAATTATGGCAGAGATTTTAGATTGATGTTCTGTTTACCATCAATTCTTTGAGAAATAAGGGCTTAATGCAAGATTGATTTCATTATACTGACCAAGCTTTTTCAAAAAAACCACAAGTAGTTAAAAGCATTTAGGAAATAAAATTTGCCGTATTTAAATGTGCCAGTTATGTGCTCAAAGCCCTACATGAAAAATTAAATTTTCAGTTTAAATGACAATCTGTCCCCTTTCTAGATTTGTTTTTACTGTCTGACCAATATTATACTTCTTTTAGTCTGAGAGGTAATAATAATTCATAATGCTTAGAGCAATTGGAAACAGAAACCAGTCCCTTTTAATTGTTTCCTTCCGTTGTATTTAATTCAGCTTCTCTGGATACATTAAAATTCTTGGATGATAGGCTTGCTTTCTGCTTGTTGTCTTAATATAAAAGCTGGACCCTACAAGATGATTTAGAAAAATGGGGTATTTTGAGTTTGGTTTTGTTTGAGAACCAACCAAATGTGTAGGTGTACTTTGAGTGGCCTTTTTCATTCCAGTGTTTATATTAAAAATTCAGCATTCTATGGATACTTACTAATATTAAAGTGAAGTTTTTAGTTTGTACAATTGTAATGTTGAAGAGAAGACTTTGGCTTGTTGTAATTTCATTGTGGCAATGCCAGTGTACATCTTTCTCCTCCCCTTCCCACATCACTTGCTCATCTCAGGGAAAGGGGGAGAACATTTCAGCCAAGAGGGGAAAACCAGGTTTGAGTTTTTCTCCCTCAGTGGATTGTATAGCAAAGCACACAGGATCATTCACACCTGATTTTTACAGCCAGCTTGCCACACAAGTCTGTGACAGAAAAAGCCCCTCTCCTGCCTTTATCTATATCTTACTGACACAGATGTGAGCCTCAGGCCTTATTGGGTACAGGGCAGGAGAAGAGAACTTCCCAAATAGTGACTTCTGTAAATTGACACATGTAGAAATTTATTTGCTTTAACAATCTGACATTTCCCCCTTTTTTTTTCCTTAAAACCTCATCCTATGTGTTGCATATGCTTCCTTAATTTAAGTAACATTTAGAAAGCTTTAACCATGCATTAATTTAAATCCAATTTCCTGTCTCTCTTGAGGAAAAAAAGAGAGTGCTTTTTTTTTTTCCTCCCTTTATTTTTTCCCTTTTGGTGTTGAGTTTTCCCAGCCTGTGGCTGGAGGAAGCTGTGAGCAGAGCGGTTCCCACAGCCCGGGGGGCTCCGCTGTGAGCCCCAGCACGTACACTGAGCCCCAGCCCGGGGCCACTGCACAGCACAGGGGCTGGAGCTGGGCAGGAAACACAGATTTCCCTCACATTCTTCTAGAAATTGCCCAGAGTTTTGTTTTTTTCCTCTGTCAGAGGAGGTTGTGGCCGTTGTTCATTTGAAGTCCAAGTGGCCTGGGCTGCCTGGCACAGAGCGCTGGCTCAGGGTGGAGTTCCCTGCCTTAGCAATAACCACTTTCGGTGTCCTGTCCAAAACAGCTGATGATGATGATGATAACTAAATTACTGTCAGGTGAAAGGCTGGCTCAGGTGATTGTGATCCTGCACTTCTGTCACTGGAGGTTTTAGTTTCTGCTGTTAAAACTTTGAAAACTAAGTAAAGTTCTGTGTAGCATTTACATTTTTGAAAAAATTCTTTCACTTAGGATTTTTTTCCTGGGAAGCTGAGAAGCCTCAGAGAAAAGGAAAACAATTCTCATATCATTTGCTCCTCTTGTATTTTGCTCCTTTGAAATGTGTTTAGAGATTTTTTTACCCAAAGGTGATTGTTTCATTAAATTCTGGTGTGAGTTGCTTTGACTCATTGGCCGACCTGTTTTGAGACTCTAAAAAGAGTTACAAGTTCTTATTATTATCTTTTTAACATTGAGTAAATATCTTTTCTGTATTCTTTAGCATAGTTTAGTATAGTATTCTTTAATATAATATAGTATCATAAAGTAATAAATTAGACTTCTGTGAACATGGAGTCAGATGCATCATTCCTGCCTTCATTGGGGCATTTCCCTGCAAATACAATACTTCTGCTTGAGCCCAGTTAAGTGGGTTAGATATTAAAGCATATTTATATTTCTCCCTGAGAGTGTAAAAGAGATATGATATATTGTTGTTACTGGTTGTTTCCTAATTAAAGTTTAAACTGACTGCTATCCACTTAGCCTCTCTAACATTGTTTGACTGCCAACAGCCAAATATACACTCATTTAAAAGGTCACTGAGGCATCTTGTTCATAACTCTTTTGGACTGGGCTGACTCTCCAATAATTTATACAGTCTCAGGAGATGCATTTACCAGTGCCACTGAGTTTCCTATGGGAACTAAAAGATCAAGAGTGCAAGACAGCAGTTTTCAATTTCAGTTTCAATCCCAAAGATTCTCTGCTACTGTCAGCACTAAATCTGCTAGAACATCTTTATTTCCAAATGAAAGTTAACTTTTGCTTGTCTTCTTGTTCTCATCAATTTCTATAGAGAAATGGTTTGTTTAAAAGAGAAAATACTTTCCCTCATCAATTAGAAATTTTGTCTGGATATGAATGTCATAGAAGGAGAAAATAGAATGAACATGAGCAGAGATAGGAGCACATTGTCTGATCAGGGATTTGGGGTACAAGTCTTTGACTCATTTGCTTTTCTGTCTTGGGGATGTGCTGTAACATCAGGGTGGGCAGCAGGACGGAGCTGTGGGACACCTGGTGCAGGTACAGCTGTTCATCCTCTGGATCCTGGGGATGGAAACACTTCCATGGGTGTTACACTGGGTTTGGGTTTCAGTTGGTTTTCTTTAATCCAGTTTGATTTGGCTGTTTGTTTCATAGAAACACCAATTTAGTATTTAGTGAATCTCTGGCCCTCACAAAAATGTCTTATTGCCATGCCTTTGAAGTACTGAGTGAAACTTCCACTTTTAAATTTGTGTTTGTGGTACAGTTGTACCAAATCCATTACTTTTTCTAGCACAACATTTTGCAGCTTTTAACACACACTCAAGCACACATTTTGCACTTTTTTTGAAGGAGGATTTAAGATTAGCAGAAATTAATATATAAAATAACTGACTTTCTTACCACTACATTATTTTGTTTTCCTCTGGTAGTAGTGCAGTTCTTACCACAGAACTTTGATACTGGGCTGTCCACTTTCTCTGCCAATTTCTTTGAAGGTATTAAAAAGAAGTATTGATCAATTGGTAGCATGTAATAATTGTTAGATTACAATTGTAATATTGCTTCTATTTTTGTTTTCCTTCAAGAATATTGACATCACAAACTTCAGCAGCAGCTGGAATGATGGCCTGGCTTTCTGTGCAGTCCTCCACACTTACCTCCCAGCCCATATTCCCTATCAAGAGCTGAACAGCCAGGACAAGGTAAGACATTAAAAATCCCATTCCCAGGACTGCACTGCTTTGGTTGACATGAGTTAATAAAGGCCAGTGAACTAATCTGAGTTCTAAAACCCCCAGTGTTACTAGGATTTCCATAAATCTCTTTGTATTCTGGTCTGCCACAGTTCCTACCTACTGATTAGCCCAGGGTGTACAATCAATGATAATAGATCCTAAAAACAAAATATTATTTCATTAATGCATGAAGAGATTTTATTTATTTATTCTTTTCAGAGAATAAATAATCTCTTCGTTAGCATTTTATAACTCAGCTGTTCTTCACTGACAATGATATTCAGCATTATCTTCTGAACAGGCAATTGATAATTTTTTTATAAATTTTTGGATGATATTAAAACGCGTTCATTCCTATGGCTCTTTAAAATTACTGTAGTCTAATTATATACTCCATTTGAAGTTTAAGTAGTAGCATTATTATGAACATTAAGACCATTTTGTTGTGTTTGAAATAGTATTTCCTTGTTTTCTAACATGTTTTTATATCTCATGCAGAGAAGAAATTTCACTTTGGCTTTTCAGGCAGCTGAAAGTGTTGGCATCAAATCTACTCTGGTAAGATTTAAATGTATATTGAATTAATTATGACCCACTTATAAAATCCAAATAACTCCATTTTGTAGTTTCAGAAGATCTGGATGTTTATACTTAAAAATAGCAGCAGATGAGCTCAGCTAGAGGTTATTGCACTAAATAATGACTGACCTGCAGACTGGTTAAGCTTTAAAAGGAAGGTTCACCAACACTTATCTCCCAATGTGAAAATAAATATTAATGACAGCAGTGGATTTTTTTGAGAATAATTTGAGAATAAGATTTCAATAATCCATTAAATCTGTCCTGTCTCTGACCTACTTCTAAATTATTCAGGATTTTTGAACTCTGGAGCTACAAATCAAGCAATGTAATTTGTTCCTTTTTGTGTAGTGTGAGTTGAGATTTGCCTCTTAAGGTTAGACTTTTGTCATCATTGCAAATAGTTGTAAGGTTTTTTCAGTGATGGTTTAAAAGTTGTCTTACACAAATGTCACAATAAAAGAATTAGTTTTCAGCAGTAGAGTAGAGCAGGAGTATTTCTGAAGGTGTGGAGTTGGGAGTATCCAAACCCTTGTGAGTGATCACAAAAACTCAGCTGAAATGGCCACTATCAGAAATGAGATTTAAGTGATACTTCTGCAACCTAAGTTCTAACAAAGCTGCCATAGTTAGCAACTACCAGTACAACAGAGTTTTTAAAAATAACACTTTCCTTGATCCTTATCAGTGCTTTTACCCCCCAGCATTGTGTTTGCTGACAATGGCAGTGCAGCTCCTGGGCTTTCCTACTTTGACTTTGGCACTGACTTGAGATGTGGAAGTTTTTTACCAAGTGCTGATGTAAGAATGAGATAGTGGAAAATAACTACAGAAATTCTTGCATAACTCAGCCTTAGTCCAAATGGTTGCTGTCTGCCCTTCCTTTTTGTGATGTACTTCATTAGAGAGACTCCAAACAGGCAAATTGAATGGAATTCAGTGTAAGTGCAAATTACATCCATCTGAAGAAGTTAGTAGCTATTTGCATACCTGCACTTTGTGTGATGTGGAGGTTGTGCATTTTTTCTCATCCATGTTACATGAGTGAGGGGCTAAGAAGGGTGTGAAACCTGCTGTATGTAAACAGGAGGAATGCAAGTAGAAGTTACTCATTCTCTGAAGATGTTCAGCTAAAAGAACTCCCAACTTCTTTTTTGAGTTCTGGAGATTCCTGCATCCAAAGCTTTCAGACAGAGTAAACAGAAATTACTAGGAACTGCATCACTCTGCTTTGCTTTGTGCCATGTGCTTAAGAGGGTAGATGAGAGTCACTTATTTATTGGTGCTTAACCTGATGGCAATTTTGAACTTTAATTAATATCTGGCCCTTGATTCCGTGGCTCACAGCTCCTGGGTGGGTTGTGTTGATTTGCAAGGCTGGTGCAGGGTTCTGTGAACACTAAAGTCTGACTGCTGTACCAGCTGTGCTCAGTGGGGCACAGCTTGAGCATGCACAGCATCAGGCATTTCAATCTTAAGTCAACAAAAGAGTTGCCTTACAGATATGCTATTCAATACAGTTTGTAAGTAATACCAAGATATATGGAAGAAAACAGAGCTTTCTTCATCAGTGCTTTAAACTGTGGAAACTTGACAGATTTCCCATTGCCAGGAATGTGTGAAAGCACTGCCACATTGCTCTCAGGGTTTCCACTGCTGCTTTTGACCGATGTGTTTTGTGTGACAGGACATCAATGAAATGGTGCGAACGGAGCGTCCCGACTGGCAGAATGTCATGCTGTATGTTACAGCAATTTACAAATACTTTGAAACCTGAACCCCAATCGTTCAGCACATCCATGGGATACAACCAACGTGAGCTACCAGATGGAAATCTTACTGAAATGCTAATCCCCATTTCACTCAAAACTGGCAACATTTGAGTCCCCTCAGACTTCAGTGACACTATCATGGATTGCTTCAGCTACTAAGCATGGGAACAACTGTTTAAAAGTAAGAACTTGTTGCCACAGTGCTTGGAATAACCCAAGTTATTAAGCTATTCAGATTAATTATGTAGCCTAAAGAGCCTGAACTACTTCTGTGCTGCCTTTCCAGTCAGACTTCCTGAAACTTTCTTTGCTGGGAGAGAGATGAATGCTTCCTCTGGCATATAGGAGACTGAATGTACAGATAAAGCTTTGAGAAGGAAAAGGATAACATGGCATCATATCACTGAACTATCTGTAGCATCCTGATTTCACAGACTCTGAATATTCTGCCCACAGCATATGGCAGCCCCATACAGTAGAGTTCTTAATGGTAACTTAGTTACTGCCTATACAGCTATTTTCCATCCTTTAAAATGTGCACAATATTCTAGGAAAACAAGCTTTGATTCCATAATGACAAATTGAGGGGGAAAGTGCTCTTGATACCTCGAAAAATCTGGCACAGAAGAAGTCTTCATCCTAAAGCTTCATTATAAGCCTACCTCTGTCACAGTGATGTGGCTTTCATCTTTATCTTATGGATTGTAGAGACTAGCACAATGCAGCTCCTGGCTTTCAGGGTACACTACACTTCAAGGAATCTGTGCAAAGTCCCTGTGCTTCCACTCTAACAGCAATGAATCAATGATCACCCCTTGTCTGGCTTGTTCCTTGCTCTCTCCCTGCTCTGCCTGTGCTGCTTTCCCCTGCAGCAATACGAGCACAGATCATGGATGGCTGTGCTGGAACTGTGCAACTGGGACAGCATTTCCTCTGCAGAGAAGATACTCTCCATAAGATGTCATAATGAAGTAGTTTGTCTCAAAATCCAACTTTGCCATGTTTTCTCTGTGTTTTTCCTCGGTCTTGCACATGCTCATCTGAGTGACAGGAGGTGAGATGTTCTCTGGGAAGGACTGTGGAGGAACTGATGTAATGTGTGTCCACCCAGCCGTCTCAAATACTGCGTGGAAATGACTCACTGTCACAAGGAAGGAATTGAGAAACTTTAGTCTGCTCAACTTCTTTTTCTTTCTGAAAATGTACCTGAATTCATTTAGCAGCTCTTGGGCAAAAGAGTTTAAGTGCCTTAGCTATCATTGAGTTGATAGGTGCTGGCACTTCAGAGCCTGCTGTGGAATGTTAATGGCTCCCAATGGCTTCGTGGCTCCCTTTGTCATGAGCTGTTTGTTGTAATCTTGTTTGTCAAATCCTGGGGAGACTTCACTCTGTCATTGCTTCTGCCTCTTGCTTTTCTGAGCACTTACCAGCAGTTCAGCCATGGAACATCTCATTAATATTAAGCAGAAGCCAACTTGAGCAGTGAGTTCTGTAACAGCTGCTATTTATAAGCACAGGCTCTTTCAGCAGTAACCCCATTGTAAAGAAAATAAATCTGTTCTATGGTGCTCTTACGACTGTTAAGGACAGTTTGAATGTCATAGATGTTAACCCAGTGAATGCAACTGTGCTTGGCATCTGTGAAACTTCTTCATGGTAAAAAAGCACAGATTTAACTCAAAAGTATTGCCAAATCCAAAACCCCATCATCTGAAGAACATAGCCCATGTGAAGAGTAATAATGCAGCATGTCTCTAGCATTGCATAACAGTACACACTTACACTGATACGTGCCTGTGAGAATTATGGAACTTTGCAAAATAACTATTTAACCTGTGCTGAGGGCCTTTGGAGAAGTTTGCAGAGCAGTGGTGTCTCAAACATTCTTGCAGCTCTTTAGAACTAGAAGTAGAGACCCTCAGATTATTAACTGGTGCATTTGAAGAGCCAGCGTAATCTAAAGACAGTTGTTACAAACGAGGTTTCAAGTGAAAGATCTTCATTAATACATTTTAATAAAAGTCTGAAATGCATTTTCCTCTCCTCTATATTTCTTCAATTTTTTTTTTACTTCATTAGTTTTAATAAGAATAGTCTTAGTGGAAATACAACTTAGTTCTGTCTTGCTTTCTATCTCCTATTATTAAATTCCAGATTTTGCCAATCAGTGTTTAAAAACCCTTCTGTTTATCCTCTGAACTGATATCCTTATCTATGATTGTCTTATTCATTGCCTTAGAGTTAAAAAATAATATTTTTCTAATGAAAAGGATAGCATTTCTTGATCTAAATTCACTCATCACCTGTTTTGGTGAGGTAATTCAAGCTTTGAGCTGATTTTTTTTCTGTCCAATGGTCACCTTCATTTACCTGGAGTGTTGTCAGAGTCCTTAACTGCAATAACCCTGAGAGTGTCACCACTTGTGAAAGGAGAAATCATGTTTGCCAGATCCCTTCTGTTGAAACATGAACTGCTGGTCTTCAGAAAGGAAGAGAGAGAAAAGCTAGCAGTAATTGTAATAGGGATCTTGTAATGAACTTCAGAGCTCTGTGAACTTCTTCTTGCTGTGATCTGTGTGATAAAACTCTGTGAATCCAGCCCAGGAGCCCTGGGCTTCAGGAAGAGGCTTCTGTGTCCTGATGTGTCTGAGCCTTTGTGTCAGGTGCTGCCCATGGAAGGAATGAAGCAGTGGGAGAGCAAAGCAAACACAAAGCCCTGCTGCACTCCACAGTGTGGCTCTTCCTGAAGGTTCAAACCACATTCAGTTGCTCAAGAGGAAAAATAGCAGTAGCCCTTCTGGATGTGGAATAAATACACTGTTGTGTTTTGTTTCTGTTCATAGTTAATCCTGAAACAGCCTGGTTTTCTGTTCATGTCAAGTGCAAGTTTATGCTGACTTATTTCCCTTTTAACCCAGAAGGTATTGCTGAATGTACTGAAAATATATTGTCATCCATTTATATTTTCTATGTGCCTTGCAAAAGCCTGTGCTGTGGAACATCAGGGTTACTCCTGGCCAGGGTGGGCAGCAGGATGGAGCTGTGGGACACCCTGGTGCAGGTACAGCTGTGTCATCCTCTGGATCCTGGGGATGGAAACACTTCCATGGGTGTTACACTGGGTTTGGGTTTCAGTTGGTTTTGTTTAATCCAGCTTGATTTTGGCTGTTTGTTTCAATAGAAACACTGTTTAGTTTCTCCAGTGTGAATCTCTGGCCCTTATTCCCATGCCTCTGAAAAACTGACAAAATGAAATTTCCACTTTTAAATTTGTGTTTGTGGATAGTTTCTCCAGAATATAGTATATAATTGTGACATGTTCCAATTTAAAGGTAGGTTTTTGTCTATTTTGCATAGAATATATTGAGTTCCACGTAGTGATTCTGATAATTTTTTGCCTCCAATTTTATGAAATATTTCCACTGTTTGAGTTGTTCTCTAATGTTCATCATTGTGTCTTAGAAGGCCCTTAATTTGCCAGAGCTAAATGAGCTCTGCTTTAATTTATTGGTGGAGACTCCTGTCCATGTCCTGGCAGAGGGGATGCTCTGGTTTTTGGTGCATGAGGAGAAATGAGCAGCAGCCCTCCTGCCATGGTGCAGTGCTGTGAGCTGAGGCTCTGCCCTGGGAATGGTGGAGCTGTGACATTGGGGTCTCATTTCTCTTCCTGATTTCACTGTTAAATTTTAGCTTTTTTTCAGTCTGAACACTCCAGACATTTGGGTTCTTTTTCATCACCAGATTACTTTCACTCAGTTGTGTTTCTGTACAGATTTGGCCCAGGGCACAGTTTTTATTCCAGCCTAGTTTTAACCCAGGTTATTTGGGAAGCTGGAGATTTGGAGAACTTGTGGGTGTTTTTCTTCCTGCCTGTGCCTGCTCTGGGGACACTGCCTGGGCTTCAGGTGGTGTGTGACAGTTCCTTCCACAGGCTGAAGTGAAAGTTGCACCCTTAAACTGTGACTCCTGTGGGGACTTCACTTCTTGTTTGCCTCTTGCCACTAACACAGCCCCAAGCAGGAGCTCCTAAGGGGCAAAACTCTTCTGCAAGGAATCCAGCTGTGCATCTTCATGCTGCTTTCTGCCTGCTGTGAGTTATGCTGGGGTGGTGTAGAAAGAGAACCTTAAAATAGCCATGTTCATGGATGGACTGAGTTAACTGTATGCTTTGTTTGTGGTCCTTCCCTAGACTTGGTAAATATTTATTTCTGTTTGCTTTTTATGTTCTATGAGCTCTATTTCTGCAACTCCTTCCTTTAAGCTGCCATTAGTGTATCCCTTTCTTTAGGCTGATGTTCACCAGTTTGAGGCATTATTTGGTGAGAAGGGCTATTTAATTTCTTTGTCAGCCAGGAGTGCTGGACATGGCACTGTGCTTTCCCAAGTTAGTGTGTGTGGACTGGCAAAACACAGACAGCCCTTAATACATTCATTTGTCCCTATTTAGAAAGGTATTTTTAATAGTGTTCCTGCTTTCACAGGAGAGTGGCTGGATGGGTTTTAAATTACTGTGTGGCTTGCTGTGTCCCTCCTTCATCTAAGGTTCTTCTGTTGTGTTCCCTGATTTCACAGTCAGCCTTTTAGTAAGCTCTATAATTATCTAACCCAAGATGTTCAGCATCTGGAATATGTAGCAAGTATGCTGTGGGTGATTAATGCTAAATAACTTTAAAGGTTGAGTTTTGTACAGATCTGATTTCTGTTAATTGATACAAATGTTTTTTCTTTGTGTTTTTGCTACACTTGTTTGGATGCAACACCCTTGAGCTTGGTTTGACAAAGCTACTGTCCTGATCTCCTGAGCTAATTCATTCTGGGATATTAGAATTATTCCCTCCCAATGAAGCTTTAGTAAAACCTATGGATCCCAGATGACTTCCTTCCAAGTGACATTAGCTTTTGCTTGGAATATTCCTTACCCCAAGGCCACTGCCTGCCCCAGAGCTGCGTGTGAGCTTCCCATCAGTCCCAGCAGGACCTGGGGATGCAGAGCAGCAGGGTAAACTCTGGCAGAATATCACAGCAGCCTGATGCAATTAAGCTGGTTTCATTTTAATCCCCTATTTTCAGGGGTTTTCAGTTTAGACAAAATCATTTACTGAAAGCTGAAATGTGGCCTGTTAGTTCTCCACTGGGAAGTATGCTTCTGTTTAATAATATTTTTATGAGATTGTATTTATGGAAATGGAAAGAAAAATGTCATAAAGCTAGTTTTGTTGCACTTTTCTAAGGCTTTTGTATTTTGCATAGTTCTAGAAGATGAGGAAGTTGCTTGGGGAAGTCAAGGCTTGGAACCTGCTCTGCCCCAGCACAGGAATGTGTGATGTGCATTTTCACCTAGTGATCCATGTATGATTTTAATTGCATGTAGCTGATGTATTTATGTGGCAGTGAGGGAGCCCAGCAGACATTTCCTGCTGCACAGGAGCCATTGGCAGTCCCAGTTCCACAGTTCATCAGCTGACCTGTGCTGTGGACTGCACTTGCAATAATGGAATTGTCCATTTTTGATTCTGAGCTCTTTCAACAAATGAGGAAAAAGGGGCTCCTTTTTTTCTTTTCTTTTTTTTTTTTTTTTTAATTTTTATTCCATTGTTGAAATTTCTCTGGAGGCTTTTAATGGTTTCCAATTATTGCATTTGTTCATTTTAGGATGATTACTTGGAAATCAGTTCATCTAGGAGGGCACAAATACATGTAACATTCTCAAGTAATTAATCCTTGTAACTTACAACATTTCAGTTTGATAGAAACTTTTGGTTTTATGTGTATTGTAAGGTTAATTTTTCTGTCTATAAGTAGCACTTTTATATGTATCTGAAGGGTTTTTTTGAACAGAAATGTGGTTTTTTTTGTATATTATCTAATGGGAAGAAAGTATAACACTGCTAAACAAGGCATAGAGTAGTTTGCCTCCAGACTGTAAGTTCACTTTAGGTCAGTAATGATCAGGAGTTGTTCAGAGTATCTGAAATAAGTCAGTGATCCCATTTACTGCTGGACAACTCCCCTGATCAAACCCAGAAGGGCATTAATTGGTACCCTCCTCCTCTTGGAGGGTGCTTCCAGTTCAGGTGTGAGGCAGAACTGACACAAGTGTGAGGAATTTTGGACTTGGTGGAAGAACAGAATTTAGTGATGCCTCAGTCTGACTTCACAGCACTATACTGGATAAGGACTAACCTTGTTTGAGATGACACTGCAGCCAGTAATGATATCTCCTAAACAGCTAATTTAAAGCTCACTTTCCATGGCCTTTAAAGATGACCTAAAACCCAGTGATTCTAAAACCTCTTCTCGTCCTTCCAGCTTTTCTGATTTGTATTGGTTTTACTCTTCCCTGGAACGCAGCTGCTGTGTGTCAGTCTGTGGATGGGTTTAGAAATTCCTCCAGACAAGTGCAAGTACTTTGCTTTTTTTTTTTTCCAGAACCCTTTTGAATAGTTTACACATATCTTACATAGAGAGAGGCTTTGCATCAATGTACAGATGTACCCACATGTGTAAATGTGTGTGCAGATAGGTGCTCCTGCAGGTTCTGATAACACAGAACGTGTTTCAACGAGTGCTTATGTCTTGAATACTTAGGCTGGTGTATTAGTGTAGATATTTAAATGACAAGGAGGAAAAAACATGTTGTTTGCTTCTGGTTAGAGCTGAGAAATGCAGCTCTGAGGAAAATCTGAGTGTTCCAATTGTATTTGTGGTTTGAAAGACACAAGTTGGCCATGATTGGAACATGAGAAGTCAGCAAGCCTGTGTTAAGCTAAACCTTTTGGAGGACCCAATATGCTTTCAGTTTGCAAGGACCACTAGAGACCTGGGCATTTTACTTTCTCCATGATGTATTCTGTACGAGTATTTAGTATGTATGCCTTCAATTTGCCAATGTTGCCATGTTTTCTTCTTAATTATTCATGAAATAAAGGTTGCAAATAGGAGAATGTGTGTTTGTTTTCTTGGGGCTGTTCTCAGGCTGCCTCTGCACTGTTTGCTCAGGGGTGTTGCTGGAAGCAGGGCTGGAGGTGAGCAGTGTGTGCACACAACCTCAGGATATTTTTGGAAATCATATCTCTCTTGGGATGATACCAGCAGCTTCTACCCCCAAAGAGTTTTAAGTGATAAGACAGTGAATGCCCCAGATAAGAGAGACATGTTAAAGGCATCTGCTTAGCCTGTATTGTTCCAGAGAAGGAAATTGCAGAGAATATGTTCAGTTTGGGCAACTTCTGTAACACATTGCAGGTTTAGAATTACTTAAATGTTACTTAGCCCAACCCAAGTAAGGCAATTGTGTGCTCACCCCCTCTCTGTGTCCAAAGGAGTTGGGGGCTTAATCTCTAGAACAATTCTGACTATTTAAAGCAGAAGCCTAAACACAATTTTTTCCAGGTGAAAATAAAGCTTGGAACACCTTAAACCTGGTTTGGTCTCAAATTGTCCTGGATGGTAACTGTTAACAACTGCTGGTTTAGTTTCAAGTGTTCTGGAACAAATTGGATCCAGAGGTTTGGATTGAGCTCCTAATTATTGTAAATATTGTTCTGAAAGGCACTGGCTAGTGTAGGTATTATAATTTTACTTTTTTTTTTTTTTTTGAGACTTTGTATGGTGTTTTCTGACTGTTAAGCAATCCAGAAAAGTCTTTGTCTCAGTGATGTTATGCTGCAAGAAAGTGCCTTGTTTCTCCTTTCTTGAGGTGAAATTCTCCCTGAGAACTCCTTGCAGTCCTGCCTGCAGTGCCTGCAGCTGCTGGAGGGGTGTGGTTTAAGAACATGCCTGATTTAAGAAAACGTTCTTAAAATGGATTTATATCCTGTTTTTAATACTTTTCTTGCAAATAAATGTCTCAGAAGTGCATTGCAGTACAATGTCAGAAAATAGATGTTGTTCTTTTGTGTAGCAAGCACATAGCAGCTCCATGGGAGGGACTGGTCCACGTGCAGTGGGCATCTGGGGGGCAGGACTGGGCCAGGCCTGAGGGGTGCTGAAACTGCAGGGTCTGCACAGTCTCTAGGGCTGCAACTTTCCTTTCCAATATCCACTGAAATAATATTCCCTCACCAGAGTATTTTCATGGATTGCCTTCCAAGCTGTCACTAAAAAATTGTGTTAAAAATATGAAACCAGCTCCGTAAGTGTCTAAGTTTAATATAGTAAAATTGATTCATTAATGTTTAAGATCTTAACTGTAATGAAAAGCTGCAACTATATGGAATAGTGAAATAAATACATCAGAAGCAATATAATATTCCATTGTGTTAAATCACAGAATCTGGTATTGGAGTCATGGTTTTTCTGCAGTTAAATTCTGTGGAGGAACTAGGTTAGCAATAGAGACTTTCTGCTGAAATTGTTAAATTCTGTGGATAGAAATACAGATCTTCTACTGGGATTGTGCTAAAGGGTTTCACAATTGCTTTGATAGAGGAGACTTGGATTAAATCATGTCTGTTAGAAAGTTCTACAAAGGGCAGAGATCAGAGCAGCTCACAAGATGTGCATTGTTACCACACAATTATTTTAGAGGAGACCCTTATCATTGAAAGTTAACTCCTTTCTAAACTTTTAGGGAGCAATTTACAGCCAGTAGCTCCTGGAAGAACTTTAAACCCAAGAAAAAGGGAGTTGGATTCTGTGCCCTCTCAGCTCCCCCCCTCAGTGCTTTGTCTGTGGTGTTTGTTCAGCACTGGCTTTCATGGTGACGTGTTCTCCTATCTCAAGCTGGTTTTCTTTTTCATCCTCACTACTAAAGGTTGAGTGAATTCTCCTTGAATTTGCTCAGGAATTTGTGTTGGCATTGAGGAAGCCCCAGTGCCTTCCCTGGGAGCTCCTGCTTGGTGCTGCAGCCCAGCCCCTTCAATGGGCAGGTTGGATAATTAGTGTCTCTGGTCCTGGCAGCTCAAGATCAAAACAGCATTTATGTCTAATTAAATATTTTTATTAGTTTCATTTCTATTAGAAGGGTTGAGTTGAAACTTCTCCCATGCAAGTCTTTGTTCAGAAAAAGACATTGTCTATGAATTTTTAAAGAAGCAGATGAGGGAGTGGTGCCACCAATTCTAATCCAGGTTAAGGCTTTTATTAGCCTTTATCTGCAATTTCCTCTGTGTCACCATTGTTTAGTCCTTTTTGTAGGACTGGATTTCTGTATATTTAATGCCCTATTTGAAAAATATGATGTCGATTTTCCTTAAATGGTCCTTGTCCTTCAGGATTTTCAATTCTTTGGAACCTTCTTAATCTCATTGTGAGAATGGGGTTGGGCACAGTAGTGTCTCACCACAGTATTTTTGCTCTTGGACATCTGCATTGATTCTATAGTGTGGGGCAGTATTTGTGCTGCTCTCCAGTGCTGTGCATAGCTCACTCCCTTGTTTATGTCCTTTTCTTAAACCATTTTAGGCTCTTTCCTCACGCCAGAAGCCTAAAAGTTAAGCTCTTAAAAATGAAAGAAACTTGAGAAGGAGACATAACAGTCTGGAGACAACTTCACTGAGCTGTTGACAATATCATATTTTTCAAAAATAAATATCCCACAGAGCACCAAAATGCCACTGTGTTGAGTTAAGGCCGAGTCTCCGTGGGGCCACACTCAGAGTGCATGGGCTGCACCAGGGCACAGCCTGCCCTGGGCATAGCTGGGGCTGGCTCTGCAAAATCCCAGCTTTGCATGGTCAGCTTTGCAGTTCAGGAGCTGCCAAAAAATCCCCCCAGAACGGCTGCTCTGGGAAATTAATGCAGCTGGACTTTGGTCTGGGCAGGGACAAAACGTCAAAGGAGGTTTGGTGCCCTTCTGCTCCTGGCCAGAGGAGCAGCTGGCGTTGGAATGGGAGCTAAAACACGAGCCCAGCTCTATAAACCTCTGAGGTTGTGTCATTTTGCACCAGCATCTCCAGCACACGCTCATCCCTGGCAGGGAGTGGTGGGGAGCAGGGTCAGCAGCCACTTTTTGTGTCCAGTTTGCGTTGTGACAAAATGGGGTTGTACACAATGTGTGTTTTGTGGAGTTGAGTAAGGGCTGCCCTCTCATTGCTCCTCAGAATAAAATGAGAATAGTTCAAGTGAAGAAGAATCAAGTGACTTCTGCTGGGCCTTTCAATTCAACAGTTCATTTATTGTGTAAAGGTAAGTTATATTTTAGCTGTTGCTCTGCAGCTCCCACATGATGATTCATGCTACCAGTTTTTCTTCTATTAATAGTTTACAGAGAGTGCTTAAATTTAGATTGAATTCCATCTCATAGTCTGTCATGCTGGATAGCGTTGAGAGGAATAAAGCCACAGTCTGTTTGGGCAGTGTCTTTTATGGAGAGTAGTCAACTCCTGACATGAAATTACTGAAAATCCTTCCTTTGTTCCTGACCCAGACTGGACTCAGATTGTGTTGGGGACATGGTGAAGGCAGATCTTACCTTGACTTCAGCTTCTTTTCCTTCAGCCTTTGGTAAAAGCTGAACTGGAATTGAACAGTTGGTGCCAAAGGCTTCAGTCTCTGACATGGGAGCGTCCTTCACTATGATTTTAGCTGTGGGCATTGCCAGCACAGCTCTGCGTGTGTAACTTTGTTAAAGGAGGCACTCTTCAGAAAAATCGAGCTTTTCCCAATGTTGATTTTTAAGATGCTGTCAAATATTTAATGTTGAATGGTGTGTGTGAAATAATCACATATATACAAACACACATACAGGTTTGTATTTATATATGTATGTATCTGTCTTTAATGTTGAAGGATTTGCTGTTGTATCCAAAGGACCTCGAGTAACTGTGCCCTCATCCCTGCCTTTAGACTAACACAGGTGTCTCTCATTGCTTTTGAGGAGATTCAGGCAGTATTTGTGGCAGTGGGATGTGTACAAGTAAGAACACACTATTTTAAATGTCCTGTTTAACAACATTGAACACGTGTGCTAATGCAACACTCAGTTTGATGTTCTTGGCAAAATATACATCCCTTAAATGTAATTTTGCACATATTAAATCATTCAGTCTGGTTAGAAAGAAAAGTTTCATGATAGAGAAGAGCCTCAAAACTGATAAATCATTAATCTCTTTGTAAAGACAGAAATAATTTTTCTGTTCGAAATAAGATTGATTCTTCCAGATTCTGTCCTAGGCAAACTGATCATTTTCAGTCCTCCACATGGAAGCCTCAGTACCTGGGTACAATTTTCTGCCTCCCGGGGTGGCAGGCTGTGTTTGGTTGTGAGTCTGTTTTGTGTTCCAGGGGATCCCTGATGTGCCCAAGGTGTCACTCGGGCAGTGCCAGCACAGGAGGGTGAGTTTCTCAATAGGCATGAGGGTTTTATTTACTTTGCTCTCACCTTTTTGGAGTGAGCATTTCAAGGGTTGTTCTACACAGGTTTCTAGAGTTTACTGCTTGAGCTGAGTTGCTAAATCTGAGGAGTGCAAACATTCTTATCACCACTTTTCAGCTGCCCGGAGCTCAGGAGTTTGGCTTGTTCAGTGAGACAGTGAACAGGATGTCACTGATCTCTGCTTTCCAGGAATGAGAGAGCCTGTCTTGCCTGCACACGGGAGAATCAGAAAATTTAATTCCTGTCCTTGCAGTCCTGGACTGCTTTGAGCTCAGAGCTGGCTCTGCACGTGTGGCAGCCCCACCACGGCTGTGGGGCTGTTTGCACTCTGGGAAGTTGCACTCTGTGGTGCTGCCACCCCTGCATTTATTATAAAAAACAAAAAAAAGATAAAAAAAGCTGTTTGTATTCCTTACTGTCAATTTGCTGTCACTGGCCACTGGTAAGGGAGGGCATAAGTGGGATTACCCAGAGGTAAGGGCAGCGCACATGGAATATGCACAAGAATTATGGTCTGGTACCTGACAGGAACAATGGCATAGAACCACTAGAAAACCAATTCATTTTTTATTTCAAAAGAAAGGTAACATAACAGATCTATTCAGATCTTATTATAGTAATGGAAGTTGTCCTATCCAACTGCTGAATAGGACATAAAACAGCAGCTGCTCATTATAAACACAGTTACTTGTGCAGAAGTGAGAAATGAGCATGCAGAAGCCATAGGGGTCTGGCCCCGTTGCCCTGGGAGGTGTTAATATCAATTTTAACATCTTGGATCCCTGCAGAGTTCCCAGCTGCACAGATAAAATCAATAGGTGACAATGGGGATCTGATATACCATCCAAACTGGAATGGCCAGTGAGGGAAGGAACCAGTGCTTCTGCAATCAGAACACTTTTATAGAAGGAAAGTAATTCCTAAGAAGCTCCAGAAGCTGGTCAGGGAGTCATTATCAGCCAGTCCTGGGAAAGTTCTTGGACATTTGTTTTGGATCTTCTGACTTGCTAATTTAAAAGAAAATCTATGTAGTCTGCATCAAATACTCTTAAAATTGGTTAGCTGCAAAAAGTCAAAGACTTGCAGCTGGGAAAAGAAGCACCCAATGATGCCTTTCTGGGGTCCCTCAAAGGAATGGTCATCAATGTTTGTGACTTGGGCAACTTGTAAGGTGATATATTGAGGATGGGATGGTTGGAATAAACCAGTCTGGCAGCTCAGTGAAGAGGGTTGACTGCAGCAGCTATGTTTAATGTATTCTGGAACAAAATCATATTTAGAAACTGCATCCCTGCTCCATAAAAGTATTTTGATTTCCAGCTTTCATTGATTTCAGTGGGAGAGAGTAATTTGGATGGCTTTGAGGATCTGGGCCAAAGAGTGAGGCAACCTCTGCAACACAGCAAACACAAACACAGCAAACACTGCCCTGGAAAGGAGCAGCTCGGAGCAGATGCAGCAGAGCATGGCAGGCAGCTGATTCTGACTCGCTCCTCCAGTTCAAAGACAATTGCACTGCATAAGATTTCATGGAATATCAGCTAGGAGTGGGAAAATGCCACCTCTTGTACAGGGCAGATGTGAGGCCCTTACATGAATAGTATTCCATTCCTAGTGTCAGCACTTTTTAAAAAGCTCTGGTAAACATCATGTAGGCAGGTGGCATTTCTAAATCTATCATCTATGCAGCATGTTTTGATGAGGCTCCTAATTTTCTCATCTCCCACTTTTGTTTTTCCTCTTGACTTGGCTAGTCAGTGTATGTGTTCCTTAAAATCACTTCATGTTGCTGTGTGGTAAATTACTCCAGCTTTTTCTGTAACTTCCTGGGAAAAAATACTTTTTTTTTTCTTTCTCCCCAGAGGATTCCCATTGTGTTTGGAGCAGCCCTCACTATGCTCTGTATTTCTCAGCTGCCTGGCTGAGCCAGCCCATGAACCAGCCTGCCTTCCTGACAGGGTAAGAGTGGAGGGGAGGGCAGCTCAGCGGCTGGCTGCTGCTGCCAGTGCTGGATTTTTAGTGTTTAGATGCTCATGGATTTTGAGGTTGGCACTGGAGAGGCTGGTGCCAGTTCTGCTCCTTTTTCCCTACACCAAGGAGATGCAAAGCATCCCTGCTGCCAGGGAAGGCAGGGTGGGCAGTGCTGGGTGTCAGTGATGTGGGAATGCTTTTGGAGTTGGGAATCCTGGAATAAAACCTCACTGCATGACACAAGCAGGCCCTGCAAGAGGGCCCTGGCCTGCTGTCACCGAGGTGGATCAGTCTGTCCCAGCCTGGGACCTGCCATGGAGCTGGTGGGAAGTGTGGAGTCACGCTGGTGCTTTTTCCTATTTGCAATGTCCCCCCAATAGGAACACATAGATTACTTATTTGCTAAGAGGTAAACTTGAAAAACAGAACTTAAAAAACTTAGGAGATACCCACAAAGACCAGTGGGATCAAGTTCTGGAGAGGTTCTCCCCCTGTTTCGAAATTGCTGCCAGATGAGTCACGGCTGTCCCCAGTGCTTCGGAGCTGCCTGGGGACCGGCGCGGCCCCAGGGGCACGGCGGGCAGGAAATGTGGGGTGTGCTGGGGCATCCACAGCCGCCTGCCCGCTGGGAACGTGGAGCTGCTGTCGGAGAGGCAGCATCGCTGCAGAGAGCTCCTAAACGTTGAGAGCGGCAATGCACGGGGCTCCTGTCCGCGGGTAGAGGTGGCAGCCGGGCAGAGGGGAGCGAAGCTGCTCCGTGCGTGCAGCCTGGCCCGGTGTCCCCTCAGCCCTGGGTGCTGCAGCTGCAGCTTCACTCGCTGGGTGGGTTTTCCAGCCTGGAAAGAAGTAGATGCTTAAAATAATGTAGTGAGAAATCCCTCCTCTCCTCCCCTCCCCTCTGCCCTCTCCCCTCTCCTTCTCCCTTCCCTTTTCCCTCTCCTCTCCTTTCTTTCCTCCTTCATTGTATGCAGATCGAGGCCGGTCAAAGCGCGCCGCTGTCACTCGCGGGTCCCTCACGGCGAGCCAGGACTCCCAAGTAAGTTCCGTCCCTCCCGCAGCCCGGGCTGCTCTGCGGGCTCTCCGCGTGGGTGCCGGGTAAAGCCGCGGCGCTGCCGGGCCCGTCCCGCGGTGCCGGTGCCGGTGCCGGGCCCGCCCCGCGCCGCCCTGCAGGGGGAGCCGCGGCCGCCGCGTCCTGCGCGGAGGCGGGAGCGGAGCGGGGCAGCGCCGGCAGCAACGCGCGGCTCCGGGCGCGGCCGGAGCGGAGCCCCCAGCCCAGGTGGGTGAGGCCGGCGGGGCCGCGGGGGGGGCGGCGGGGCCCGGGGAGCAGCGCCCGGGGCGGAGCGGGGCGGGCTGCGGGGCTCGTCCCGCCGGAGCATCCCGAGCGCGGCTCGGTGCCGCCCCGCGGCCGGGGCTCGGGTTCCCTCACGGCAGCCGCGGTTCCTCTCCTGCCCGTCCCGCGAATTTGAAAAGTGGCCGCCCGCTGCCCTCTCGGTGCAGCGAGCCCCCAGCCGCAGGACGGGGCGCTTTTGCCCGGCTGTCGCTTTCCGCCGACCCGGCTCGGACGGCGTTTCCCCGTGGAGCCGGTGCGTTTCACCCCGCGCTGGTTCCCGACTGTCAGTCCCTCGACACACCCCCGCGCTCCAAGGTGTTTGCTCCGCGGATCTTCCCTCAAACATCAGGCGCCGGACTTTGCTTCCCTGCACCCACCCTTCCTCGGCCTTCCGCAGATATTTGTGCTTAATGACAAAACAGCGATTCCGGGGGAGCACCCTTCATCCTGCAAACTTCTCTGTAGCGCTTTCAAGGAGATTTCTATCCGCTTCATAGTGTTAAAGGGAAAAGGGCGGGGACTGAATAGATGGCTCCAAACCTGTGCGGTCTTGTCCCAAAGGCTCCATCATCTCTGCCTTATCCCTGCCCAGCAGCTGAAAGTTCCTCAGCAGAGCCCCTTTGCCCTGGAGCGCTCAGCCTCGGCACCCGCGATGGAGCCGGCGCTGCCCGAGGGCCCCGTGCCCTGTACGCGGTGCCCTGTGCGGGGAGAGGCGGCTGCCGGACGGGCTGCGGGCTGCGGGCTGCGGGATGCGGGGCACGGATCTGCCCTGCCCTGCCCGGCCCTGCCCTGCCCGGCCCGGCCCTGCCCTGCCCTGCCCTGCCCTGCCCTGCCCTGCCCGGCCCTGCCCTGTCCTGCCCTGCCCGGCCCTGCCCTGCCCTGCCCTGCCCTGCCCTGCCCTGCCCGGCCCTGCCCTGCCCTGCCCGGCCCGGCCCTGCCCTGCCCTGCCCTGCCCGGCCCGGCCCGGCCCGGCCCTGCCCGCCCGCGGTGCCCCAGGCGCGCTCCCAACCCCGTCGGGGCTGGTACGCGGTGCCCTGTTCGGGGACGCTCCGGGAGCAGATTTCTGCATGGACCGACAGTCACGGCTGCTTTATTGCTCTTTGGTTGCTTTATTGCTCTTTTGTGCCCTGGACATTGTGAGTTTGGGGGTCTCGAGTGCGGGTTTTGCCATGGCCTGAAAGGAGGGAAGGTGGTTGAGCGCCTTCTTCAAAACTGCCTGGGGCACTGAGCCCACAGAGAGACAGGAAGGGTTAACTTAAAGAGAACAACATGACTCACTTGGTAAATAGTTAATAGAATTGCTGTAACTACTTAAAATGATTTTCCTAAGCAGATGGCCAACTATTAGATAACTCTGTCTTTGGATGTATTTGTTTTCAGGTTTCTTATCAGGCTTGCAAGTCTCAGGCACATGTAACTCAAGAACTGGAGTAATTGATAAATTCATTCTTGTGCATGAGGGAAACTAGCAGAGAGAAAGCATGGTCAGCCCCTGCAGTTAGAGACACCCCTGGAGCATATTGCCCAAGTGAGGTAGAAAAACATTAGATAAAGTGACCAGCAAGGATGTGAGAGATATTTCAATTGGATTAGGTCTGTTGAGGAAATGCCTTATTCTGAATCTCAATAAAAACGTCAATATAAACGTAATCATGTACCACAAAAACCTATGGAAACAAAATCCTGTCTAATGTAGCAAGCGGATTAAATTCTGAATTAACCAGGAAAGCTGTGAACCTCTGAATTTGTAGAGAAAACATGTGGGTACAAACTGCAAACATGTATGTGTGTACCTTAAATAAAAATGACCTATTGCAGGGTGTGAAAAAAAAAAAAAACCAACAAAGGCAAGCAGGTCTCCTTTTTAATGGTGGCCATGTGGTACACCTGTAATTTTCATGTGTATATAATCTGTGTCTTTCTGTATATATTTTATACATAAAAAAGAGAATCAGCATGACCCTGTGCCAGGTCAGGGGATGTTGGCCCAGTGCTGATGTTTTTAGCTTCTGTCCTTCTATCAGTGGGTGCAAAAGGCACTAAAGGTCTGAGCTGCAAAACCTCTGCAGGTCTCCCATATTTGCATTTCTGTTTTTGCTGATTTTTTAATAGGGTGTTTCCATAAGGGCTGCTGCTGCTATTGCATTTGAATAGAATCAACTTTTGAAAGCTCTTCATCTTTTTTGTTTAATCTTCAATGACAGATTTCATGTAGATCTGTGTGCTTAATTTCTCCTGAGAAGCACTGGGGAAAGCTCAGCCCTGCAGAAGGTTTGGGGGAATCTTTACTCTTCCTTTCAGTGCTGTCTCTCAGAAGGGTCTGGTCCCCCCTTGTTTTTGAACCTGGCTGCTTTTCCATCTTGTGCTGAGGGAAAGCCTCTCCCTTCACCACTTCCTTTCTGCCTGGCTGACTGATGGCTGCATGATTTCTTGATGTCTGCACAGGATGTTTAAGGTTTCACAGATTTCTCACCATTTTCACTGTGCTTCAGCTCTTCGCTGGGGTTTGACATTTCTGCCCACACCAGGTGGGACAAGGCACAGAGTGGGGAAAGTCTCTGAGCTCTGCACAGCTGGCAGTGAGCTGTTCTCCACCCAAAGGCTGGTGCCAGCATCTCTCTTGGTGTCCTGCAAAGTTTGTCCTTGTCTTCAGCTCAAACAGATTCTGCCTCTGCTTGTTCATCTTCTCATTTGATCCGGATGGTGATTAAATCTCGAGGTTGTTCTTTATTGTGTGATTTCCATCTGTAAATGGAGATGGGCTGTTAAACATTTTTTTGGTTGGACTCTAAATCAAAACCAGGAAAGAGATCTTGAGCTGTGTGTCAAGGAATCAGAGAAGATCCTCACAAGTCAGTGAAGGGTTGTTCCCTTTTATCAGGATATCTGGTATTTAGGACCAGAAGGTTTGGTTGCTTCATGGCCCATCTTCAGGTTTTGCACAGTGCACCTGAACAGCCTTGGTAAAGCTACTTGAGCAAAGCAGCACCAGTTCCTTGCCTCTCTGCTCATTTCAGAAATGCTGAGGAAGCTGCCCCATTAATGAGATGCTTTTGTGGCTGAATATTGAGGGTTGGGCTGTTAGGGGTGAAGAACTGGCAGCACTCTCTCTTGGGAGGGCAGGAGGGTCTGGCAGATGCACAGAAGGTGATTTAACCTCTGGAGGCTTCAGTTCCTTCTGCAGTCAGAAGATGCCTCTCCCTTCACAAAGGTTGCATCTCTATCAGGGATAATCATTGGTTGTATTGCACTTTTTTTCCCTTGCAGTAGATCAGAATGGACAGATGGCACATACAATTCTCAATTATGGAAAATATCCTTAGGAGGCTCTTGGAGGTCATCTAATCCTGTCCTCTGTCCAAAGGCAGGATCAGCTATGGATCTGCCATTCCTGACATCTTTCCCCATCCTGCTCCTAAAGAGCAGCAGTGGAGACTCCTCACTTTCCCTGTGTGCAGGAAATACCCTGATTCCAGCTTAAACCTCCTTTGCTCCAACTCATTCTTCATCCTGATCACAGTGGGCAACCCACAGGCAATCAGCAAAGAGTATTTGAAAGCACTTCACCAAATGCAGGAATTTGGCAAATGTGAGTGGGTAAAGGTGTGATCCCTTTCATTCCTCAACCCGGGTCCTGGGGCTCTTGCTGATGGGGATTTTTACATTTTTATTTCTTTAAAAGTTACAGATTTCAAACCCAAATAAAGTAATTTTATGACCACCACAAAGGCAGCTGTGGAAGAAGGGTTTGAAGAGAAATGACAGCTACAAGACAAATTGTATTTATCTTAGATGGTAAGGCAGGGGTTGCCTGCAGTGGGTTTATCACTATCTGACAGGTGACAAGATAAAGTCCAGGTGTTACACGGGGATGTGGAAAGACTTGAAAGACTTGAAACAGGAATAAAGGATACTTTACAAAGCATTTTTAGGGAACATTTGCAAACAATGCATCTGAGACAATGGAGGAGTTAGCAGGGAGGGAAAGAAACTTCTTTCAGGGCTGACTTGAGCCAGGGGGAGGGAGGGAAAGGCTGAGGGAATCTTCCTGTGCCGCCGCGACACAAGGAGAGGAAAGGGGGGTTTTCCTGGAGCTGTGGAGACGTGACGGGGGACATGCGGGGCTCCCGTCCGTGTGCCGATCAGCGTTTGTGATTGCTCCCGGCTCCGGGGCAAGGCAGCGCCGCGCTGTCCCCGAGCCTGGGGCTGCTCCATCTGCATTCCCCGTGTCCCCGTGTCCCCGCCGGTGCTCCCGCCGTGCCCCGCAGCTCCCGATCCCTCTGTGTCTGGCGGAGCCTCTGGAAGCGGAGCCCGGTGCGAGCTTCCAGCGCATCCTTCGGGAATGGTGAGCTTTGCAGTTCTCCCCGTTACAAGTTTCCTCATTTAGTGTTCAGACCTCAGGGTCTCCTCTGTTTTTCTCCCGGCTTTGCTTTGTTGGAAATGTTTTGGTTTGGGGTCGCACTGTTGTGTTCTCATCTTGCTCCTTGTCTCCCCTTTCTCCCTCCCCACCCTCTCATTTTTTCTAACCAGGACAGCAAAAATGTTTCTGCTCTCTCTGCTGTTCTCTAATGCTGGCCTCTTGTGCAAATTCCCCTTCTTGTTCTGGGAAAGTCCTCCACAAACAGCCCTATCGTTTTGATTTTTGAGTTTTCCCCAACAGAACAGCATTGTCAGATCCTGGTATGAATCAGCTGCTGAGCTTAAGGATTTAAGGGAAGTAGGTGGTTAAATGTCATATTCTCTGATAGTAACAACTTTGGTTTCAGTATAGGATCCATATACTTGGGCACAGGCTGGGATTTTCCATAGGAAACATTCCCCTGGATAAAAGCTAGCTAAGAGGTGGGCAGCTTTTTACTAAAATCTTCAGAAGAGAGGCACGTGATTGAAATAGATTTGAGTAATTGCAGTTTCCACATACGTCCAATCCACAGATCAGTGCCCAGGTTCAATGGGATGGTGGAAAATCACATCAGACTGACCTGGGCTGGCACCAGCACCATCACAGCTCCTGCAGCATGTGTGAGGAAGCACATTGACATTTAAAAAGTTTGTAAAATGTTCTGCAGCCCGGATTTTGGCAAAAAAAAAAAAAAAAAAAAAAAAAAAGACTCTTGCTGATGGCTGCCTAGGGATATCCAGAGATGATCTGGGACTGTTCCTGATAATCCCAAAATGCAGGCTTTTAGCAGACCTTTTAAAACTGCGGTACCTAACTCTGTCAAACACCTGAAAAACATTAAGGCTTTGTTTTATGTCATCCTGTGTCTTACAAAATGTTGATGCAAACTTTGCTTGACCATTATGATTCATTTAGGGCTCTTGTTAACTTTCCTAACCCATTCCTAAAGGGAAGCCTTCCTTTTCCTCCCTGTGGCCACCCTATTGCCCAGCAGGATGAGATGGACACAGTGCACCTGGGAGAAACCATCCTGAAGGCTTGGGCAGTCTGTTCTGAGAGCTCCCCGGGATCCACCTCTGTCTGATTAACATCTTCTGTGTTTGGAGTCAAATGCCACAGTCCCTAAGGAATTTGCCTTGGGGGTCTTTTTTGGTTTATCCTTGTTTGGCAAGGTGTGAGCATCACGGTTGTCGTGCATTTGAGAAACGATCGATCGCAGGTTTCTTTACAGATGGACCTTTTGATATCTAAATATCTAAATTATCTGAAGTTTTCACAGGACAGAAGGGCCACTTCCCAAGGCTGGTGGAGGGATCTCTGCTGTAGTGGGGTCCTGACAGCTCCTCTCCTCTCCTCTCCTCTCCTCTCCTCTCCTCTCCTCTCCTCTCCTCTCCTCTCCTCTCCTCTCCTCTCCTCTCCTCTCCTCTCCTCTCCTCTCCTCTCCTCTCCTCTCCTCTCCTCTCCTCTCCTCTCCTCTCCTCTCCTCTCCTCTCCTCTCCTCTCCTCTCCTCTCCTCTCCTCTCCTCTCCTCTCCTCTCCTCTCCTCTCCTCTCCTCTCCTCTCCTCTCCTCTCCTCTCCTCTCCTCTCCTCTCCTCTCCTCTCCTCTCCTGACACTCTGCAGCAGCAACAGGAACGCTGGAAATTCTTAATTAATCAGGTTATTATCAAGGATTTGGGGAAAACCCAGTCCCTGTGAGTGCGTGCGGTGTCGGTGTGGCTGGGACAGTGGAAATGCGAGTCACTCACAGGGTGACAGCAGCGTGGTGCGAGTCACAGCAAAGGAGAGGGAGTGAGGCCAGGCGGCCTCCAGGCATCATCAGAGCATCCACTCCTTATCCACAGAGGGTGGCAGAGTCCTGGACATGTCCTCAATAGCTCTGAGGCTGTGACCGAAGCACTGAGAGGATGGTGAGGCTGACCCTGAGCAAATCAGCGTTAGCAGTAAGAGCACCTTACAAAATGGATGAAGGAAAGTTGCTGGAAACAAACTCAGGGCACAGAAAATTTGCTCTTGTGGCTTTTTGCCTGCTTTTGGGATGAGCAGGACAATGCTTCCATCAGGATAGGGATGGACAGTTTAAAGTTACGTGGAGAGACACAGTAAGAGTCACATTCTCCCTGCTGTGGGAGGATGCTGGCTGACCTGCCACAGCAGCTCTCCCTGCTCTGGGGTGAGGTTTTGTTTCACCATCGGGGTTTAAGCAAACACTCCTGGCAGCCTGCAGGACCGTGCTGGAGGGAGCAGGCATCACCCGGGGCAGAGATAACCTGCACTTAGAGAAGGCAAACAGGGGTTGGGAATAACTGCGTAAAAATGCAAGAAATCTAACAGATGTACCCAATTCTCAGCTGCCTGTCTGCAAACTTCATACAGAAATGAGAGGCAAAGTCACATCTGCTCCATTATTTTAAAATAGACCAGAATGGATGCATTAGCAATATGATAAATATCTTTAGAGTAAATTCTTCCCTTGCCTGTATCCCTCCGTGGGTCACCTCTTCTTTATATTCTGTTTCCTCATTTCTCTTATTTTGTCCTTGAAGGAAATGCTCCTCGTGTGTGAACACAGCTGGCTTTAGTAGGGCTGTGAGGAGGCAGGGTTTGCCTTTGAGTTCTTCCCTCGCACAGGAAAGGAAAACTGGCTCCTCAGAGACATTGTGGATGCTATTGGCAGTAGTAACTTGTTTCTGGCCATGGTACATGGTTTTAATTATGCTTTTTTACTTGTCTGCCTTATGAAAGCCTATCCAAATGCTTCATTTTTTTTTTTTTTTTTTTTTTAGAAACACCACATAGATAAATGAACATCAGCTGTCCTGAGTACAAAAAATTTGCTAAAAAATCCAATGTTTTGGTGTCTTTTGGCAATACCTCATGATGCCTGCTGCCCAGCGAGACTTTGGTGAGCACAGGGGAGCTGTTTTCCCTTCTCTTTGTTTGGTCTGGCTTATTTAACTGCTGGTCATTCATCCTTACTTAGTTTTGCCCTCCTTGGCTTTTTGTGACCATTAGAATTGGGATAATTACTGTAAGGTTTTTTTTCCTTGCTTTTTAAACATTTATAACATCCACTTAGGAAAAAAAATATGGTCAAATGTGTTTTGTTCTAATCTTCCGCTGCCACAATAAAGATTAATCCGCTTGTAGCACTTGGAGGGCAGGAGGCAAAGCTGCAATGTTGGTTTGGGATTTGCCATTCCTGTCAGCCAGCCCATCTTGCTTGTTGTCCAGTGGGATTTCACTTTTGGGGCAGTTTTGGTTTTTAGGGTTTTTGCTAATGGGCATAAACAGGAGGAGAGGAGAGGCTCAGGGCAGGCTGGCAGGGGGTGGGTTTGTCACGCTGCTGTCACTGGTGCAGCACTCTGGGTATCTCTGGTAAATCAGCCAAGGTTTTACACCCAGGTTCACCGTGCTGGAGCACAGCCTCCTTTCTTGGCCTGGGCTGCAGCAGGGATGGAAATGTACAACAGCATTGCTGCCCCTCTTTGCCATGTTTAGACTGATAGACAAAGTTCAGGCACAGTACAGGTCTCTGAAGAGCCATTCCTTCTGCCTTTCACCAGTATGTGAAGGGAAGGTTTTAAGTCTTGGAGGGCTGTTGCTTTCCTGTAAGAGGGGATTACACCAAATTTAGCAAAGCTGAAGCTCTCATTTTACTTAGTATTTCAGGAGAACTTGCAAAGCCTATCCAGAAAGCTCATTACCCCTCTGTAGGTTTATATTACAGCAGACTGCACTTCCCAAGAGGAGACAAAGCCTGTGCTTCCAAAAATCCCTGGCCTTGCATTTTTGCAGTCAGAGCATCAGTGGCTCAGATGGTATTTTGGATAAAATCTGAAACAGTGCCTGGAAGGGTCAGACTGGCACGTGGAGCCCCTTGATAGAACAAAAATTTCCACACCTGCCCATGTCCTGCTCTTTCAATGGTGTCCATGCAGGCAGGCATGCAAGTGCTCCAGGTACCTGAAAACCAAGACCATGGTGTGCTGATAATTTTGCCTGCTTTGTTTCACTTGCATCCTTTGTTAACAAAGAGCAGTCTAGAGGGAAATAGTCTATTATTAATATTTAATTTCCTCCTATTACTGTAAGCAGATGACCTAAAAGATCATTTAGGCAGCAGCCAATAATAAAGCAAAGAGAGGAATCAGAAAATGTATGTCTTGGTTAGGTGGGTGATGCCTCCTTCCTCCTCTTTCCTGCCCCACCCAGCCACAGCTCCTCATCCTCCCATGGGAGGCAGGGCTGGGGATGCTCCCCACAGCTCTGTGTGAGCACTCAGGGACCTGGGAAGCTGCTCTGTGTGAAGCACTCATAAAACACTGAACTACAGAAAGGAAACCCCTGGGCAGCACAGAGAAGTGCTCCTGCTCCTTCCCTGTCATGCTCCCCAAAGGACACCTGTTTTCAGCATGTTTTACAGCCCCGGTTGTTTTGCAAATTTGTGTTCTGCCTGTGAGCACATTGGCTGGTTTATTGACTTGATCCTCTGAAGTGGTGGGGAGAGACAAGATTTCTTGGAGTCTTTGATTTAAAAGATAGGGAGATTCTCTTTGAGCCGAAGGGATTTCAAAGAGAGGATAAAAACTGACAAGCATCTCCCCCTCCAGGCTTCGGAAAGTAGGAAACAAATGATTTAGCAGCACCAATTTTTCTGCTTAGGGCCATGTGTGAATCCAAGGATTCCCCCTAGGGGAATTAGGTAATCTGCACGTGGCTGGTACCTGGGAAGGGTCATGTAGAAGGAGATGCAAGATTTGATCTGTGGAATGAACACCCCCCTGGCCCCCTTGAGCTGCCTGCTGATCTCCTGCCCCATCCCAGAGCAGGCACAGACCCCGCTGGGGCCAGGGGAGGCTGCACTCTGTCACCACAGACTGTCCTGGTGCCCCGAGGGCCCAGGAGCATCTGCAGCTTTGCTGATGGGCGAGAGGAGCTGTCAGGCTGAGGTGTCCCAGGCACTGAGGGGCATCTGCTCTGCAGCAGTGGCAGAGCCTGGGCTGCCCAAACCCCCAGAGCAGCGTGGGCTCAGCACAGGAGCTGCTCTGAGCTGGGTGGTTTGAGCCAAGCCCTGGCCAAGGGCTCAGCTCAGCGTTCTGGCACTCAGAGCAGGGGCAGCGCCTTGGTCCAAAGTCAACTGGAGATGCAAAGCTAAAGCTTGCCTGGGCTCTGCTGGTGAATTGCTTCATGGGAACATGCTGTGCAGATGCTTTATTGGATTTTCAAGGAGGAGTTTCGCATTGGGACTGAAATATGAGAGAGAACAGAGTGTTCCAAGTCACTACAAACGAACAGAGCAGCAGGTTTTCAGGTTTGTGAATGAGAAAAAAAGGTTTATTTAATAATGGGGGAAAGGCCGGAACATAGCCCGGGGTATCAAGAAGGAATTAACAAAATAAAACAAGGGCTGATGAAGAAATACTAATTGTAGCTGTCCAGCCTGTTGAGTGATACAGGTTATTTTTTCTTAAGTTTCAAGAAGCTTGCCATGCTGATCCCTCAAGGGCTTGAGATGTTAAATATACACTTCCCCAGTGAGTAAAGCAGATTGTTAATTAATTTTTTCTTATTAGACCTGATTGCTGAGCCTTTGGGTCTTGCATGAAGTAGACAATTCTGCAATAAATTTAATTTGCCTCTGGATCTACGTCATGATCTCTGGGTGGTCTCTATTTAATTTTGTCCCTATGCAGTGAATTTCTAGCTGTATAAGCAGAAAGGCTGAGCCTGTTCTCGTTGTAAAGCAAGTTGCACCTACTCCTGAAATGGAGATTTGTTGTGCCAGGTGAGCAGTTCAGCAGCTGGCACTGTGAGAGAGGAATGAGCAGGGCTGGGTGAGCTCAGCTTGAGCGCGAACCCTCCTGCACATCCTGTCAGCAGCAGGTGAGGCTGGTGTGGTCAGTAATTGTAATTGGCTTTTCTGATGTCAGGGGCTGCTCAGCAGCACTGAAGCAGAGGCAGAATGTTGTTTTGTGGTGGCTGGGACACCTGCTCAGCTGCAGCCGTGTCTCCCCTGAGATGTGCTGGCTCTGCAGAACTCCGAGTGTTTTCCGGCCCATCTGAGAGCAGAGGGTGGAAGGACGTGCTGTCCTTTTCTGGACATAACATTCCAATTGCTTCAGAATAAATGGCTGGGGCTTGGGACGAGGAATCAGGCCACTCACTGTTTGTGTAGAGAGATGGAAGCAAGACACAAACAAACTCAGAGATAAAAAATTCAAATTCAACACGAGGCCACGAAAGAGTCAAAGTGAAAGGTTAAAAGCTCTGTTGTGTCAGAGGACAGTGTGTGTGCAGCCACTGAACTGCAGGTTCCTGTTCTTTTTCAGGTTCAGGCAGAGGTGTAGGGAATTTCAGCTCTGTGCTGAGCCTTTGGTATGTGCAGGAGCTCCACAGCGACGTTTGGAACTTTCCTCCATGTCCTGCTGGAGTCTGAGATGAGCCAGAGTCAGGATAAACAAAAATGCATCTAGGATTAGTATGGATTTGTGATCCTACTGAAGGGAGCTCTCGATGGGGAAGAATATGCAGTAATTTTGCTTTGATCCTCTTCACTGAGGTGTTTGAGCTGTGAACTCGATGGGCAAGAGCAGCAGCAGGGCTGTAGGTAAATGAAGGTGCCCAGTCCTCAGGGCTTCCCTCAGTTCTGACTCTCTCAGAGGAGCTTGTGGGGGAATCACAGTGGCTCTAGCAGCGGTGTGGGCCCAAGTATGTCAGAGTAATTTGTTAAATGTTTCTGACCTTGGGCTGGCACTGGAGTTTGCGGTGCTCTTGTCCTGCATGGCGAGGGGTGAGGCTGTGGGAGGCGTGTGCTCCCACTCTGTCCTGCTGAGGAGCCAGGGGCTCACACCCACCTCAGTCTCAGTCTCAGCCATGTCCTGCACCCCCTTCCTCTGAGGAGCCTGTTTTGCCCACTGCTTCCTTTGTTAGGTTGTTTTTTTCCTCCTACCAGCTTTTTCCTGTCTTTTTTTCCTCCCTTCTTGCTCACACACATGCACAAAGCTTTGTTTATTTCTCATCCTGCCCCTTCTGTTCTCTCTGCCTCCAGATCTTCTTTATTTCTGTCTTATATTCATTCTAATCCTCTTCCCCAGAAGCTGGGCTGGAGGGTGAGGTTTCAGTGTTGCTGCTTTGGAACAAACCTGTTGGGATTTGTAATGGACAGGCAGATCCTTGCAGGGGCATATCACTGACATCCCTAAAATCCTAGAAAGTAAAAGCCATCCTTAGGAAGCCACTGAAAAACCGAAGGTTTTGCTGTAGGAGCACAGACAATATATAGAGACTTCTTGGGGTTTTTCTTCTTTAAAAAAGATTAAATGGATGATCTTTATCTTCCTCCTAATAGCTAAATCACACACTGATCTCTTCTGTTGATCTCTTCTGCTAAAACCAAACAAAACACAGAAACAAGATAGCTGAAGGTAGAGAAAAGCAAGGGGTTTGAAGCATGTCCAAACCACCAAGAATCATTCACTTTCCTTTCAAATGCAGCATTAGCAATAGAGCTCTAAATCAATGAAAGGTCTAAAATTAGATTATATTCCTGAGATCAGATGTGAATCACAAGTTAATCATATTTTCTTTTATTATCACTGTCTTTACCCTTTTATTTTATCCTGAGAAATTAGGTTTCTGACTTGAAAACAGAGTGAACTGTGAAGGCATCAAACCCTGATGGGTGAGACCACGCCAGATCACCTGTGGATGGAGCTCAAAAATCTTGTGTTTTGGAGGTCCTTGTTGCAGCCAAAACTGAGCTCAGTGATTTATCAGTTAGTGCTGTGATTCTCTCTCTCCTAACCCTCTGATGTATCAAGCTGTTTCTTAAATTAATGAGAAAATATTATTGCTAAAGCTTGCTAAATAAGGTTTGCAACCCACTCTGGAAATGACAGGCGAGGACAGCAAGCAATTATCTCTTGACTGTGGCACAAAGCTCAGGGAATTGTGTTCTCCCTTCTGCATTTTTAGCTGTGGTGAAATGCCCCCATATCTGAACAGAGGTACGAGGTGACCTGCAGGGCCGTGCAGGTGATGTGCATTTCATATGAAATGCAGCTGCAGGGTTGTTTCCTCACAAGCAGCAGCAGCTTTAGCCCAGAGCTGTGTGCAGGAACTGCAGGAGCTGGAGTGCAGCCCTGAGCATGGCCCTGTGCCTGGGTGTGTATATTTTGGGGGAGGTGAGTTTGGGTGGGCCTGGTTCTGGCTGGCTCTAGGAGAAGGATGATGCTGTCCTGGATGCCACCAACACTATGGACAGTGCAGGTATCATGAACCCGTGGTTTGCTTGTAGGATAGAATAGGATTTACATGAACAAAAATAACGGGGTTGCAGGAGGGGAGCCTGCAGAGAGCCTTGCAAAGAGTGAGCGTGGTCAGCAGGAGTGCCCTAGAGATGTCCCTGTCTGAGCTCCTTGGACACTTCTCCCTGCCCTGGGTCTTGCACCGTGGATCCATGGAGGGCACAGAGGGGTGCCCGCACACAGGGGTGCCAGCAGTGTCCTGTGGCAGAGGGCTCCTGTCCCTGCAGAGCAGGGCCCTGGTGCAGCAGTTGTGTGGCCGAGCACGTGAGGGTGGGCCGCGCGTGATGGCTCCAGCGCGGTGTTTGCCCTCAGAGGGAGACAGGTGTGTGGGAAAGGCTCCTGCACCTTTCCTCTGTGCAGCCTCAGCACTTGCCAGCACATAATTAGTGGGGCTCTCGTGTTTCAGGGCGGGCTGTGGAGCAGCTGCTCAAGTGCCAGCTCAGTTGGTAGCCTCGAACACAAAACGTCCCTTGTTTCCCATCACCGCTGTGAAACGCTGCCTTCCTGAACTTGGGTTTGGCCCTGCAGCTTTAAGGATAGACAAAATGTGAGAATTTTGCCAATAATGTATTCTTCTAGGTCTGTGTAATATCCGTTATCAATTTAATGTGCCACTTTAATGAGATTTTGCTTTCTCCATCTCCTCCGTAGAGCTGATTACTTAGTCTATGTGGTTGGTGTTTTCTTTTTTTTTTTTTTTCAGAGGAAGCTGCAAGTGAAGAAGTTTAATGTTTGCTTCGGCTGAAGAGAATATTTCCCAAGTCCTGGTGGGAAAAGGTGAAAAAGAGGACCAGAGGATGTTGCTATGGCATGGAGATGACAGGAAGCCATGACTAGAAGGAGGATTGTCAACAGGAAACAAAGCACCGCAGCCAATGTGGCTCTGCTGTTCAGCACAGCTGCTGTGCTGCGCTGCCTGCTGGACCCTGAGGCCTGGCCAGCACTGCCTGTCCCCAAGAGAGATTCTCCTGTCCGTTTGTCTGCTGGAGCCTGAATTGTTCTGCACCTGGTTAATCCACTGTGCCGGAGCTGGCAGACCCTGGGCTTCTTTTCTCGACACCATCCACTGTAAAGTCCTTGAGCAGCCATGGGGGGGAAGACGTGTGTGTGAGCAGCTTTCCTGGGCTGGCTGAGCCCTGCAGGGAGCCCAGGCAGCCTGAGGGGTGCTGGCTGTTCAGGGCTCTGCAGATATGAACGCTGAGCTCTGGGGCTGGTTGTTCTCACCATGCTAGAACATGGGAAGGACGACTTCCCCTCAGACATAGCCTACATCATCCTGGAGCTGATCATCGCTGTGCTGGCCATCCTGGGCAACATCCTCGTCTGCTGGGCCGTCTATCTCAACAGCAACCTGCAGAACGTCACCAACTACTTTGTGGTGTCCCTGGCTGCTGCTGACATTGCTGTGGGGGTGCTGGCAATCCCCTTTGCCATCACCATCAGCACTGGCTTCTGTGCCTTCTTCTATGGCTGCCTTTTCATTGCCTGCTTTGTCCTGGTCTTGACCCAGAGCTCCATCTTCAGCCTCCTGGCCATCGCCATCGACAGGATCATCGCCATCCGAATTCCCCTCAGGTGAGCAGGGGCTGGGCTGCGGTGGTGGGGGCTCAACATCCCTAAAAACACAGGTCTGGAGATGAATCAAGGAGGGAATAGCTAAATGAGGATTGGTGCTTTTTTCTCCTGTATTTTGAAAGCAACTTTTCCAGGTCCTGAAGTCTGCCTTGACTGGTGAATTTTCTGGTTTCTACTTTTTCCTGTTCTTCCCTGCTCTCCTGTGGTGGGTGTCCATGGCATCTCAGAGGTGCTGCCTGGGAGCTGCCTCTCCATACCCAGGCAAGCTGTGCCCCGAGCTGCAGCCAGTGGCACCAGAGAGATGGTGAGAAAGGGGGTGAGGTCACCTTGTCCATCCCCATGAGGAGCAGGGGGTTTCTGCCTGAAGCTGGAGCAGCAGGGCTGGGGCAGGGAGCTGGGGTTTCTCTCAGGGCTCTGGTAAATGTGGAGGGAGAGGAAGCAGCAGGCTACCAAGGAATGGGCCTCAGGAAGGTTTGGAGTGGCTCAGGCACTGCCTCTGGAAGCACAGCACAGGCTGGGTCAAGGTGGAGCCTTGTCCCAGCCCAACCTGCAGGTGGGGATTTTGTGGTCTCTGCAGCTGAAGGAAAGGAAAGGACATTTTAATGACTGAGACTGGCTGCTGTGTGGTGTGTGACCAGGGAGGCTGGCATGGGACAAGGGCAGGTTTATCACACACACAGGGGCTGCTGCTCATTCAGTTTGGCAGGAGCACATTCAGTTGCTGCAATGGGCTCTGTGTGCCCGTGGGTGCCCCGCACTGCTGTGACTGCTCTGAGGCACTCACTGAGCTCCAGAGATGGAGAGGAAGCTCTGGAGAGGCTGCAGAAGGACTGTAGGAGTCTCCTTCCTTCCTGTCTTGTCCTTGGGAGGATGCAGCACGCTCTCAGGAAAGGAGAGACCGCCCTCGTCTCCTGAACAACCAACGTGGCTGCAAAAATGGAAACCAATTCCTGGTTTTTATGCTCTTGAGTTTGAGTTTTTGGACATCCTCACTCTTCTTGAGCTTAAATCACTTCTGCTGATCTGTACAATTTAGTTCTGTCTCTTCTGAATACTTTGGTCATGCAGCACTTATGTCAATTAACACAAACCTCCTGTTCCAAACCAGAATGGGAGCCCTGGAGAGCGGAAATTGCCTTTCCATGTGGAAGGACCAGTGCAGCCAAGTCCTTCTGAAGCCTCACCTCAGCAGCTTTGTGCTGCTCTAACACTGACTCCAAACCCTATTGGTCATACCTGTCACAGCCTCTGGTTTTGATGTAGGTGTAAGGAATTCCATTCCATTGCAGAGAAAACTCTGTTATAATGGTTACCTATGAACTGGACTGTCTATGCTTTTCCGCAGTTCTGCTATAGATGATTTCAGTTTATAAACCAAAATAATGATAAATGGTACAAGGAAATACGTTGAGTAGCCCCTGGGAGCTGCCTCTGGAATGGTTTTGAAAAGGGCTGATGTCTTGATTTCATCTCTCACAAGGTAACTCTGAGGATGTCTGCTGACAGTTTAAGCTCCCTTATTGCTAGAGCATGACTTGCCAGGAAAGGGATTTTTAAAATCTGGATTTCTGCCCACGTTTTGGGCTATCACTGTAACTATATTGTCTTGAAAATGTAATTTCCTGGAACAGCCAAGGTAAAGAGTCTTTTCAAAAAAAAACAGAGTACATCAGGGCTGGGCAGGACACCGGTTTCACTATCTTGTTTTGGAAAAAACAGAGCACACCCTCTTCCTCCCCAGGAACAGAGGGACTGATTGGATGCAGAAATCCACAGGTAAATCCATGGGTTCCTCTCCTCTCTGTCCTCTGCTCTTTGTCCTTTCACAGCAGGAGTGATGGACTTGTCAGTTGGGTTTTGCCTTTAGAATTTATGGATGAATAAGCATTTATAGCCTCAGACATGGTGAGAAAGTGAAAGCTGATTATCTGAAGAGGGAAATGTGGTATAATTTAGATTGCCCACATCCTCGTGTGTTTTCTTTTCTCTAATAGCTGTTTGTCTCAAAAAGGGGTCAAACAATTTGATGGAAAGTTCTGCCACTAACAGGGTGTTGTTTTCACCTCATCCTTTAATACCTGGGAAGGCCCCTTCTCCTTCTCACAGGACATGAAAGGTACCAGCAGGTATTCCTAATATTCATTAGCTGAATAATTAATAAGCCAGACTTCCTTCACTCCAGGGAAACCAAAAAGGGCCAAACCTGTGCTTTATTTTTCTGTTTCTCTTTAAATATTTTATGTCTGATCTGTCCTAATGAAGATAACTCCATATGTGGATGTGTATTCCCACAGAAATAAACTGTCAGTATTAAGAAGGCAGAAGAATGGGTTTTCTGATATTGCTTGGTTTTGAACCCCTCAGTACATTATTAGTTACCTTTGAAATTATTTTTTTGTGGAGAAGATACCCTCCTCTGAAAAACAGCAATGAAAAAAATATTTATAGGTGAAATTTTAAAATAGACAAATACCAATTTGTGAATATCTTATGTGTTCTGCCTTTCAAACAACGAAAACATTTTGTAGAATTTGGTCTATTTTCCACAAGTTCTCAAGCACTTTGCTGAATTCTGCCAGGTTTTATACAAATGTACCACAGTAAGGCGCTGCCAGGGAAGGGAGCCCGAGCCCATTGTTCACTCTAGGACAATGAGAGGTCTCTCACATGGCAGGTACCTGAAAACCTGCACTAATATCCAACCCCCAGGTGCTGTGCACAAACCTGGCTGTGAGTGTGGGCCCCGGGATGGAGCCCTGGGCCAGGAGCAATTGCTGCTTTCCAGGCTCTGTGGTGCCAGCGTGGGCAGTGTGCCCGGCCGTGTGAGCCCGGGCAGGGATCTGTGGAGGGATGTTCATTCCCAGGAAGGACAGGTGCCTCCAACTCACAGCACAGCACACAGAGGGGAGATTTTCCTTCCTGCAGCCAAACAGAGAAGTTTGCTGAGGCTGCTGAGGCTGCTGCTTGCTGTCTGTGCTGAAACACGTGGGTCACACCGTGCCACTGCAGCCTTTGCCTCTGGTGAAAGCTGCTTCTGCTGCTGCCAGGCTTCTCTGGGGAAACATTAGTAAGGTGCAGCTCCCTGGTGTTTGGAGCTTTGGGGCTGATTTATCCCATGTGGTGGTGATTTAAACTGCAGTTCTGAGGTGGCATGGGGATGTTTTTGTGCCAGAGGACATGAAGAATCAAGGAAGGAAAAGCTAAATGAGGATTGGTGCTCTGGCTTCCCAAAATCTAGGAAACATAGGAGAAATGAACACCAACCCTGAATAAAGTATAGGATGTGCAAGGGACCTTTCTGCTGGGAACAGTCTGTTTCAGTAGTTGCTTTAATTCCCTAGATTTCCTTTCTTTAATGCTCATATGTGAGCATCTAAACCAGTGAATCAGGGTTTTAATGTTTTATTGCCACTTTGAGCCATATGTGGATTAATTTCTTTCCCTGCTCACCATAAACCTTTTGACTTTATGGCAGGCATTTCCTACGTATGTTCATCTGTTAAATAGATTTAGGGCAAGTTCAGCCTATTGTGAGAACAGAGTAATCCTCCTCCTTCTTTTGAACGAGCACAGCTTTGAGAGCAGTGCCCTCATGGCCTGCACAGAACTTGCTGTTACCAAGGTTTTGCTCAGGAAGCTGATCACACCACAAGCAGAACGTGTCTGCCCATCATTCCTGCTCCTGCTGATCAAAGAGATAATGCTGGGCACCTGTGCCCACCTGTGGGACCCCACCTGCCCCTCTCCATAGCAATGGATAAACACCAGGATCTGTTGGTACCTGGCAATAGAGGAGGAGGGTTCCAGATGGGTGGTTTGGGAAAGGTTGTTTAATGGGTACATGTGAAGGTCTCAGTTTGATTTCTTGCCCTGTGACAGATTTCCTGGATGATCTGGGATTGCCAGGGTCTCTCATTTCCACCTACATGTAATAGGGACTGAATCTCCTGCTTGGTCCTGTCCCTGATGCTGCAGCCCTCTGCTGAGGTGTGGCTGTGGGTGCTTGGTGAGCAGTGTTTTGTAGTGATTTGTTAAACACCTTTGAGCAGTGCTGAATTCAGATCAAAGCCCTCAGCTCCACACCTGCCAGAGGATGTGCAGTGCTGTCCACAAAGGAGGGCTTGGAAGACAAGCAGCAGGATGGCTGGACATGTGAGGGTGAGTTAGGCCAGCTACACATCACTCAATGTAGTGAAAGAGTTTGATTTCTCCCTGAAGACACTCTGGGCAGACTACCAGCTCTGTCTTCCACCCAGTCTCAGAGGATTCTTTGTCTTCATGGCACAGAACTCAGTCCAAGGGCCCAGAAGTGGCACATCCACAGCTGGATTACTCTAGGCAGCCCGGAGGAGCTGTACATTCACCAAGGGTACCTGTTCTCCTGCTCCACTTTGCCAGCTGGATATTTGGGAGAGCAGCAGAGCAGGTTGAAACTATTTTGGGGAAAACTTTCACACTTCCATGTGTTTGCAAAAGCTGGGTTTGCTTTTTAGAGGAGACGTGACTCTGTCCCCACCATGAGCATCCCTATGCTCACATCCTTTGTGTCTGGAGTTTCACAAGCAGAAGTGGTTGGTTGTGTAGCAAGTGGTTGGTGGTGTAGCAAGTGTGTTATTTCCAGGAAGCAGAACTGCTGCTGCACAGACAATCCAGTGCAGCCTGGACACACCAGGCACGCTGCAAAGTCACCTGCCAGCTCTGCAGAGCAGGGGCTGCAGGTGTGAGCAGCTCCTTCCAGCAGGCTGTGTCTCCTGCATGGTGCCAGCAGCCCCCGGGGCAGGGGATGTGTCTGGGGAGCCCTGAAGTCACCCTGTGGAATGGAATGGCTTTGGCCTGGCTGCTGTGAGCCTGGAAAGATACTGAGACAAAGCACACAAAGATGTACACAAAGTCTTCAGTGATATCTCCAAGTGGATGAGAGGAAAGAGCCCAGGAAAGCCCATCTGGACTGTAACGCTGCCTCAGCCAAGTCAGTCAGAGGTGCCTCGTGTGGATCCCAGAAATTAAGCTCTCCTAAACAAATCCACACTTCTCAGTGGGTACCTGGCCAGCACAAGGCTGTTGGCTTTGTCACCAGTTGCTGTGAGCCCTCTGTCCTGACCCTGGCAGATCCTGAGCAAGGTGCTATGGACACGCAGGACAGTGCTCTGCAGCTGCTGGGGCCCGGTGCTGCTCTGAAGCCTTGCACAGCTCCTTGCATGGGAATCCCCAGAGGACAGCAGGGAGGGGGAAACGCGGCGGGGTGTTTGTCTGGAGCAGCGGTGAATGTATTTTTAGTGGAAGGAAGGGACATCTCTAGTCGTGGGATAACAGCTGCACAGTTTCAAAATTCCTCTGACAAGATGTAGCTAATTCCAGGGCTGCAGGGTTTTGGTGGTTGTGGGATGTTTTTGGGATTTTTTTTGGTAGTTGTTGGGTTGTTTTGTCTTTTTTTTGTTTGCTTGTTTTTGTTTGTTTTCTTTTGTTTGTTTTGTTTTGTTGTTTTTTCAAGCTTCAAGGGCCCCCAGCCACTCTCTTGCTCCCTGAGTGTACATTTCAAAGCACAGATGCTGTTTTGATGTGTTGATGAGGTCTGAATGGAGCAGCTCTCCACTACCATTCATGCTGCGCCCTTTGCATCCTTTAAGCACTGAGCAGGATCTGCTAATTGCTGGAAAAAACCTTTTTCTCCCTCAGAATCAGCTGAAGTCTTTCCTCATTTCTGGAAGGGCAATTTAGGTGTGTTTTTCGTGCTGGGAATTGTGTGCTTGGCTCCCTTACCCACTTACTCTTTTCTGGTTTTGAAATGCAACTGAGAAAGGGAAATTGAAGCCTGATGGGTCTTGTTTTTTTCCAAGGCCCATGGTCAGGGATTTAAAGCATGTGCAGGATCTCCATTCTGTACTGTGCAAAAGCAGCCACTCTTCTCCCCTGTCTTGAACTCGTGCTGGGATAGGAGCATGAACCTGTGGGAGCAATTATTTCACTGGAAGATGGAAAGATTTCTGTGGTTTGTTGTATTATTTCTTGTAATGTTTGTTTTTGGAAAGAATTCTGGGGACAGAGGCAGAAGGGTAAACACTGGGAGCTACTGTTGGGTCAAACACAGTGTGGGACCCACGCTGCCATGTGGGAACCCAGCCATCTACTTTCCATGCTGAGCCTTACCCAGGGAAGCAAATTGCACTGAAACGTTAAACTGCTGCCCTAATTTACATTTTCAGAGGGGAGAACTGGTGGAGTCAGCTCAGGATTCGCAGTAACCTGTGAGGCCCTGGAAACTGGCTGATAACAAACAAACTAAGGTCTCTGCTGCACTGACAGATCCTTACCATGTTGCTTATTGTTTCTTTCAACAGATTTTGGAAAGTTTACTTTTAAGAGCACTGGCTTCAGCCAGGCATCAATACCTCCACCACTGAGGTCCCTTTGGTGTGTGCAGTGCAGGCCATGGCACACCTGCAGTCAGAGAATTGTCCCCAGCTTAATTCCTCTTTTCTGAGAAAGACATGGGGTCGGCTTAGCTGGGCTGGTGAGGAAAACTTGCCTCGGTTATTTCAAGAAGGTTGGTGGTGCTGCTTTTCCTGAAAGTGCCACTGAGGAGCAGAGTGAGGTGCCATGCAGGCAATGCCAGCCTGGCTGCTGCAACGGAGCCAGCAGGATCTCCCTGGAGCACACCAGAACGTGGATGCAGGGCTGGTGGCACTGTGCCTCCAGGCTCTTTTGTGCTGTTTGGTTTACAGCTCTACTGCAAGACAGACCGAACAATTCCATGCTAAAAGGCTGCTCCTTTGCCAGGAAGGAGACGCTGCCTTAGGCTTTGGCAAGAGATCCACAGTGGTCTTCATCTCTTCATCACAAGGGTCAGAGCAGCGCTCTTGATTATCCAGGCTGCAAGATCTATGTGCACACCCAAGTGGACTGGTGCAGTGAAGGAGCACAGATGAAAACTGAATTATTTCCCTGCTTTTCTGTCAACTATTCACCGCTTAAAGGAAAGGGGAGGGAAGTAGGTGGCAGACAGTGTTAGCATGTCCTTGGTGTGCTGCATGGGTTCTGCACATCAGTGCAAAGGCCCCTCTGATGAAGGAGGTGCCTTTATCAGTGTCTTCTGGGCCATGGGGCCACTGTGAGGTTGTGTGGGTGCCAGCAGCTTGTTGAATGACACTGACACAGCTCCCATCTCCTCTGCTTTACAGGTACAATGGCTTGGTGACCGGCTCTCGAGCCAAAGGCGTCATTGCCATCTGCTGGGTGTTGTCCTTCATCATCGGCCTGACCCCAATGCTGGGCTGGCACAACGGAGCCCAGATCCAAGAGCCCCATTCCAACTGGTCCTCTCCCATCAACTGCAGCAACAGCATGGTGGCGTGTCTCTTCGAGGCCGTGGTCACCATGGAGTACATGGTCTACTACAACTTCTTTGCCTGTGTGCTCCTGCCCCTCCTTCTCATGTTTGGTATCTACTTGAAAATCTTCATGGCAGCGCGGCGCCAGCTCAAGCAGATGGAGAACAAGATGGTACATGGGGAACGTTCCCGCTCCACGCTGCAGAAGGAGGTCCATGCAGCCAAGTCCTTGGCCATCATTGTGGGGCTGTTTGCAGTCTGCTGGCTCCCGCTGCACATCATTAACTGCTTCACCCTTTTCTGCCCGGACTGCGCCCACGCTCCCCTGTGGCTGATGTACCTGGCCATCATCCTGTCTCACGCTAACTCGGTGGTGAACCCCCTCATTTATGCCTACCGCATCAGGGAGTTCCGCCACACCTTCCGCAAGATCATCAGCCAGCACATCCTGGGCCGCAAGGAGCCGTTCAAGGCGGGAGCCGCCAGCTCCAGGACTTCCACGCACGGCGGGGACGCGGAGAACGCCAGCATACGGATCGGTGAGTACGCGCTGGAGCTCTACGGCAACGGAGACATCCACAGGGACCCCGAGAAGCAGGACTTGAACAAATGCAAAGCTGCCTTGGAATGGCACCAGAACGGAAACGCTCTGGACTTGGAGACAAACGGACATCTCCCGCATTCCTGTAAAAATGGGATTCTCTCAGACGCATGCCTGAACAGGGAGCTTCACAGTGAAGAGCTAATTGATGCCCAGGTGTCTTACGCAGACCTGGAAAGAGCAGCCTTTGCTGCAGCTGATGTTTCCTGATGAGACTTTCAAAGTTTTCCTGGTAGAATTATTTTTTTTTCCATTGGTGACCTCTGCCATGGCAGAAAGGGAGGCTGGGGGGCGGGGGGAGAGCAGTGTATTCAGATCACTGTGGAGAAAGGGGTCCATATCCAGGACTGTTGGATGATCCTAAATACCAGGCTGGAGAAGAGCCAAGAGATCACTGAAGTGGACTAAGGAAGGAGGACACGTTACCCATCACTGACCTGTCACCAAGGGCAGTGCCAAGGTCCAGGATGGCATTCCAAGTTGAGCACTGGGAGACTGCTGATGCAGGGATTTTGGGACACTTTGCTGTACTGTGCCTGTGGTTGAGAGTTGGTTTCACTGTCTTTACCAATGGAATGGCTGGAAGTATTCCCTGAATAACAAAGAGCAACTGGGAAGGAAGGGCCTCTGAGTTCTGTGGCCCTGCAACAAGCAGAAGGGGGATAGCAAAATCTGTTGTCAGGAAGGATGCCAGGAACTGCTTGAGAGGGAAGGAATTTACCTGATTGGAACTCTGGATATTTTCAACCATGGCACTTTGTCTTTCAGTTTGTGTTCTTGAAGCTTTTACTGCAACAGGTTGCTCAAATGGTTTTTTTCCACATGATGATAAGGTTACTTTATGTTAACTTATAAAAGATGGGCAAGAGCTCATGTCTGTTCCCTGAGTGCTCAGTGTTGCAGATGCACATGGCAAATATAACCTCTTAGCACTCCCTTTTGTCCAACAAATCACCAAAGCTGAGCCTTGCCAAGGATTTCCCTTGGCAAAAGGGCTGTGGTGCTGTGGGCTGTGTCCTCAGGGCAGGGCTGTCAAGGGCTGTGGGTGTGGGAGCTCTTTGTAGAGCTCTCCCCCTGCCTCTGTGCTTCTCCTCCTGAGCTCCTAGGATGCAAATTCTTTCCATGGCCCCAGATGTGTGTGAGGGGAGGTAATATTCCATATTTCAGTCATCTTCATCCTCACTCAACAGGCTGAGGGACTTTTTTTTTACTTCTTTCTTGGGATAGAGAACAACCCACACACATACCTTGACCTAATTTTGGAATTCCAATGAGCTCTATTTAAAAAACCTTTTCTCCTGCATTTCAGTTTTTTTCCTGTGAAGCCTGATGTGTCCCTGTGGTGCAGAGGCCAACAGAGGAAGCTCTGGGCTCTGTCTGGTTAGAAGATGCTCCTGCTCTGAGAAGCTGAAAGGTGTCAGTGGTATTGGAACTCAGCTTAGAAACTGCAGTTTCTACTTTCTGTGGAAGGGAACAGGCAAATTTGTGCTGCAGCAAGTGTACACGTTGCTGTGGTTTGTTGCAGAGGTGTTTCACTGCAGTTTGGTAATTTTCTGGAAGGAAAATTAAGGAAGTCTGGCAGCTCAAGAACAGCAGAAAACCACATCAGCTTGAATTCTACCTGAAGATTTTCTGGGTTGTGTTTTTCAGACAAATAATCCATGTCCAGTACTACCAGCCTTCTGGAGACACAGGCAGTAGTCCCAGGTCCTGCTGGGAAGTGAAAAGTCTGGTAATTCCAGGGATCTGAAGCTCATTCCCTAGCTGAAAACATCAGAAATATCCTCCCTCAATCAGGTTCCTCCTCGTGTCTGTCCACGAACATTTCAGAAGCCAAGGGGGATTTTCATACTTGAGTAAGAGAAGGTTAGGTCTGTGTGTTCTTATTCCATGTTTATTTTATATATTGTGAACTATTAAAATGAAAAATCAGTTTTATTTTGAGGAGAATTTTCTTTTTGCCAGTTTCCCTACATGCATGTGGGGAGAAGTTTGTGATGCTGAATGTGTTTGAGCATGTAGCTGCTGTGGGCTAGCACAAAGCTTGCTGTGAGATGGATAAAATGATGTGGCTGCCACCACAGTCCTTAGCAGAAAGACAGGCCAGTTGTAAAACAATGGACTTGGTGGTTTAATTGAACTGCTGCTTTCTTGGCAGGGCTCTTGCCCGTGGTCTGATGTCAGAGGAGAGGATTATCCCTGAAGGAGCTCTGAGCCATTCCCTGTCCCTGATGTCACAGGCAGCTCCTGCGAAGGGGGACTCGGGATCTCGTCACTCCTGATCCTCCTGCATGGAATATTTCTGTGGGTTATTTGTGTGCTGCCTTCTCTGACCTCCTGTAACAGCAGCAGAGAACTCAGGAAAATGGGGGGCTGTTCTCTTCAGGCCTCAGCTGGAGCTGAAATGTTTCTAAGAATAACACAAGATTACATCCGGCACTCACGTCAATAACAATTAGGTCCACAAAGAGCCAGAGCAGGGGAGGAAGTGTGGGAAAATACCAGCATTGCTCATGTGCTGGAGCACACACCAGTGCAGAAGTGTTGCCTGCTGAGCTCTAGCTGCCATTGGCAAAGGGATGGTTTGCACAGTTGGTGTGGATTGGTTGCTTTCTATATTTCCTGAGCATCTCCACACCTACTTGTGGCTGTTTCTTGCTTGGTTTCCCCAAGAATCAAGCTGATCTATGTTGATGGACAAGCTTAGGATTGCTTTGCTTTCCAGATTGCTCTGGGAAACTTTCCTGCCCAACTAGATCACCACCTGAGCTTAGTGACTTTCCACATGTCTTGAACTGAACTTTTGTGGTGCTGCTTGAGCTGCCCCCAAGAGTGTCCAGTCCCTTTCAATATCAGTGATCAAACTTGAAGTGAAAAGGGTGTGTGAAGGGAAGGGCAGGGAATGGACAGGGTGCTTTGTGGAGTTCTCTGCAGCCACAGGAAGGAAGGGATGGCAGCTGCACCACAGGCTGGGCCTTCTGGCAAGCACATGGCTGAGATGGACCCTCAGAGGATGTTTCTGAAGCAGTTGTTGGGGAGAGCAGGAGCCTTTTGAACAGAATTTTAGCCTTCATATTTCTTGTTTCCTAGGGATCATAATTTCAGGGCTTCCTGCTTTTTGGTTTGCTTTCCATTAAAAAAAAAAAAAAAAAGAATAGGTCCCACCAATGAAGTGTGCTCTTTCCTTCTCTGGCAGCTCTCCACTCCTGAGAGAAGTACCTGCTTTCCAAACTTCCTAGGACCACTCAAATCTCCATTTTTCTTCCAGCTGGAGAATGTTTAGCTGATGCAGCTGTTCTGGATAAACAAAGATGGTGCCAAGACAAAGGGAAGAATGAGGTGATCTCAGGAGAGGCTGGAGAAGACCTTCCTGGGAATCCCAGGTGCAGTAGAGTAGGAGCTGGAGTCAGCAGAGAGTAATTTAATTGAATCAGAACTTCTTGCTAAAAAAGTCTGAAGATGCATAGAGAGATGTGGTGCCTCATTTGGTGTGAGGGCATTCCATGAATTTCACCATTCCCTGAAGACTCTTAGGCTCCAGAGTTTATTTGCTTTATAAGAGTTTTGGAGAAAGCAACGTTTGATCAGTCGCCAGGAGTAATTTTACCAAGAGTTCTTGGTGCTCTCTCCTCAACAGGGCACTGCTTTTTGTGTGTGCAAATAAATGCACTCACAGCTGTATCCTGCAGAGTCCCTTTGGATCAGTGATATTTCAAAGCTCTGTGCAAGTTTGAGCTGCAGCTTTTGAACCAAGAAGCAATGTGGCATGGTGGGACACAAAGAGTTTCTCACTGGTCCCAGTTGGTGCAGGTGGACTTGGAGTGACATAGAATAGTCTGAGCCTTTGGTCATTTTTTGATGATGCCTCAAGGGATGCTGGTGGAAATAGAGAAGTCTCTAAGGTGTGGGAGACTGGAGGGTCAGGATGCACAGGAATTCCTGGTAGTGAAGGAGCATTTGCAGAGCAGGTGTTTGGGAGGCTTTCAGGGGAGCAGGAATGTGCTGGGAGGTGCTGAGGGGTGCAGAGGTGATGCTGGCTTGAGACCAAGGTGGGACTTGCTGAGGAAGGACTCTGGAAGGGATGTACAGCCTTATCCTGAGCTCTCCTGGGTCACTGCAAGGATCAGCCCTTCCTGGGGCGTGCACAGGGTTGACTTTGTGGGGTCTGTATTGACAGGGATGGTTGTTATGGGTTATGTTCTTTTCAGATACATTGTCCCATTTCACGAGCACCTCCAGGTATAACAAATGCCCTTCTGCTTCATGAGCATGGGCCCTACCTAAACCAAACCCTTCCAGCCAATTCTGTGGAAGGACAAACAGGCTGCAGTGGTGCCACAATGCATTAAACCTGCATGCAATACTCTCTGGTGGTGTTTGCTAAGTTCAGCTGCCTAAAAATCACTTCTCTCCCAAGTTGTTTTGGGCATCAAATTGCACTGAGTCATTTCAGCGGTTTTTTTTTTTTCTTTCCAGCCCTCAGCTTCTGGCTGTCTTTATGGCAAAACACATAAAGAGTAGCAAAAATCACAGTTCCTCATTTGCATGAGAGGTGACTAACCCTGATAGATGAGAATCTATCAGGCAGTGCTGTGTATTACTCCCCCCCTGGCTTGCCTGCTGGGGCTGTTCACACAAGGATGTGTTGAAATCAAGACTGGAACCTGTTGATCTGAGAACATCCATCCCTCCCCTCACTGTCTCAGGAGCTGGAGTTCCTGCCCTGTCCTGTGGAGAGGTTCTCTGTGGTCTGCAAACCAAGACACTATGAACACCCCGCTGCACATGCTGTCAGTATGAAACAATTACTCTTTTAATTTAAATGTTTTATGATATAGGTGTTGTTTTCCCTTTGTCAGTTACCATTGGGGGGGTGGGAAGGGGGTGGGAGAATCTGTGCATGCAAATGTATTTAAAGTGCATTGACCAAAGGTTTTTTTGAATCTGTGAAGTTTTCTTATCTGTGAAGTCATCAGACTGCTGGGCAGTGAGGAGCCGCCGGTGCTGCGGAGTCTGTCTTGGTTACATTTCTTAATAAGCATTAAAATAATAAAATATATTTGTAAAAGAGAGTGTGAGTGCCTTTGTCCCAGGAAGATCCGGCTGGCTGGATCTTGTGTGCAAGTATTTTTTAATTATGTTGTTACCTTTCTCCATTGATTGATCCTTCTGGAGAGCTCTCTCCCTGGTGATGCTTTCACAGCAGAGATTAGCATGGACTAAAGTGACAGACTCAAATGGACTGGGAGACTTCTCCCATCGTGGCAGTAGAGATCCCTCACAGCTGTGTATGGAACACAAATAGAGCTGTTTTCACCCAAACCACTGCCCTGGCAGGAAGGGGGTGTTCCACAGCAGGACCTGAGTGTCCATACCTGCACCATGCAACAGCTTTGCCAGCTGTGACTGGGCCATCCCACCCTGCTGGTGCACCTCACACCATCACCCTTTCAGGCTTCTGCCCAGTTCTTGCCAGCCAAATTAGTCTGGAAGTGGAGGCAGGAAATCGAGATGCTGCTGTGGTGTTTCTCCTGTCAAATCTGAGCAATGCTGAAGCAGAAGTAATTTCCAGCTTTTTCCACCTGGCAGCTACTAAATGTGTGTCTAAGGAGGTTAGAAGTCTGTTCAGTCCAGGAGCACTTGGAATTGGGAGATTCTGAACTGAAAGTTCACCAGATATCCATCAACCACTGGTCATTCCCTCTTCTGGGTCACTTTGCTCAAGGTCTCCTCATAGGAGGCCCCAGTTTGTGGCACCCTGGTGCTCTGCAGCCCTGGTGTTCTGCAGCCTGAGCTGTTCAACCAAGTGTGGAACGGAGCAGTTTTTGATTTTCCCTCCTTTCACAAACACTGAGCGTTTTGCTCCGCAGCATCAAAGGCCTTCAGAACAATGGGCGCCTGCAGGAGCTCAGGGAACAATGCTGTGCCTAAGAAAGAGAACTTGGAAGAACAGAGAGAGCTCCCAGCTCAACAGCACAATTGGCCCGATCAGAAATCTCTGCTCAGGGATCCACACCTTGGCTCAGTCCCCCTGGGCAATCAGACTCTGCAGGGCTTTTGATGCAGACATGAGCTGGCTGCAGCACTGGGGAACTGCTGACATTTCTGAGTGATGAAGTAGGATGGGACTGTGGAGGATTAGTAGGTTTTTCTACAAATGGGAAATAATGATTTTGGCTCTAAAGAGCTTTTCACAGTATTTAAAGTAGCAGAATGTTCCTTGTCACTTTTGCCCCCAAACTGGAAGGCTTTGCTGCTAAGCATAATGCACACAAGTGTCTGCATGTGTTTCAAGAAGTTTTAGGTAGTTAAAAAGCTCTGAGCACCTCCTCTGAGGCCCTGTGGACCTCACAATTTACTTTCACAGGAAAGATTCCTCCAGTCTTACATTTGACTGTGACTACGGAGAAAATAGATTCTCTGTGTGTTCATTCGTGGGAAGGAGACAGACTTTTGCCTGCTCTGAGTGACCCTGAGAGGAATCCACTCCTCTGATCCCACAAATGAGCACCTCGGGTGAGATGATGGGACTCACATCAGGTTGGAGTCTCCCTGAATAGGAAGTGGACCTGTGCTCCTCCATGACTTCCCAATCTCCTCTTCAGTGCTATTCAGACAACAGAGAGGGGCATCTCTGGATATTGGAGATGTTTCCTCAGAAATGACCCAGTGGGTGGAGTTGTTGGAGGAGTTTTGGCTGTCAGATGCAGTAATTTCTCTGCTTTGGGACTGCAGCAGTCACTGCTAAGATCCTGCAGTGTCAGGAAGGTGCTGTCTAGATCTCAGAAAATCAGAATTTCATTTCAAGAATTAGAGTCCTTGCAACACATCAAAGAAGGTAAAGTAAACCAAGTTTGGATCTGAGAGCAGCGTGGTGATTTCTCAGCAGGTGAAAGGCAAGGAGTGGGAAAAGAAGTTTCCATCTGCAAGTTCAGAGTGAGCTGTACAAAGATGAGGTTATGTGGAGTGCAGACCCATAATGTGTGGTCCAAGACTGTTACCCTGAACTCCAAAGCAAAGACTGTGGTTTCTGGGAGTGTTCTGCAATCCAGAGAGGTGACTGCAACTTCTACAGATCCCAGGGAAGCCTTTAAACCTGCTAGCTTGGACACTGACAGCAGTGGAGCTGCAATTGAATGGGTTTAGCCAAGGATTTACCCAGAACCTGAGGCAGCTCCCATCTTTTGTCTCTCCGAGGTAACAGCTCATGATGACAAAGAAGAAATCTATGTGTGGGGGGTATCTTGCTGCCTCAGCTGTTGATGAGATCATGGGGATGTTTTTTGGGCTGATATTGGTCCAAGATATTTCTTCTAATTGGGACTTAAGCATATCTTGGGTACTTCATGTTGCTGGAGAACTCACAGCTGCATCATTTGGGTTTTTGGCATCATCTGGGCTGTGAAAGCTTGTGCCTGTTCTTTGGGATTTCCATGGATGCAGGGCTCTTGGGCAGTGTGGTGATTGCATCCAGGAAAAAACCCACCTCCTAATAAAGAGAATGGAGCAGCCTGGATCAGTTCTATGAAGAATGCAAAACAAGGCTGGGCCATCTCAGGGTAAGCTGCACTCACGGTGCCTCCTGAACCCATGTCCTGTTATTGTTGGTGTGGAACGTCAGGGTCTGGGCCAATGAAAATAAGGAAGGTGACTTGACAGACACAGATTTTATCTTTTGAGATTCGTCATGACCTTTCTTGTGTATAATAAATAAAGTTGACTCAGGAATTGGCAAGTGCCCTATAACACGCAGTCCTGGTGCTGGGACTCGGCAGAACGTTCTGCTTAGCAATGCACTCCGTTGGCTCCGTTTGCCAAGTTCCTATTTTGGAGGTGCTGAAGGGCTGAGCAGGGGCGGATGCTGAAGCCTCCTGTGGACAGGTGTGCAGGGCCCAGCTGGGCTGGGTGAAGGCCGTTTTCACTCCGTGCTCATACAGCTTTTCCCACTGAGCTCTAGAAAACACAGTCCTGCCAATCAGAAATGCTGCTTGCAGGGCTGTGAGTCCTGGGCCCAGACAGGCTCCCATCCTTCCACATCACTGAATAACCTGCCAGGCAGTTAAGTCAACATTGAACAATATTGCTTCTTGTGTTAATGTCTTGAGCAGCCCTGCCACACACACTGGATCCTGTGATATTAAACCATTCCATCATGCAGAGAATCTGACTGGTTTCACAGGTGACAGCAATGGTAGCTCTGAGACTTGCTGAGTGACTCCCTGACATCCTGTCTTCTCTGTTAATGTGATTGTGAGCAATCACAGGTTTCCTGATCCAGCCCTGAGATACACAAGGCTCCTTGCTGGCAACTGAACATTGTGCTGCTGACTTGAAGCTGTTCTGTGCTGGTGACACATCCAATTGTGAAGTTATTCTGCAGATACAAAAGACTTTGGGGAGAAGAGGGCTAATGTTTGCATTCCCAGTCCCAGAGAGGCTACTGGGGGACAGCTGCAGTTAATTCACAAGGATTGTGGCTGATTGAAAGGCAGAGCCTCAAGAGGAGAGCACTCAGCCCCAGCACAGGGGTGCAGGGCTATGTGGCACCCAGCACCTTAAAGGACAGCTGACTGCCTCGGTTCTGAGGTGCCTGCCATTTGGGAGCAGTCCAGTATTCCAAGTGTTTCCTGCCTTTCTTTATATCCATGCCAAAAGCACTAACAGAATAGGGTGGAGACAAAAAAAAAAAAAAATCTCAGACCCTCCTCAAGATCCTCCTCTAATTCCAGAAGGATCAAAATGCTAAAGGTTGCATTGGAAAAACAGAAATAGTCTTTTCTCCCACCATCAGTAACTCAGTGCCACGAGTAAAGCTGAGACTCAGCCGCTTGTTCTACAGCTGTGTCCTTTCTGAAGTCATGAGAAACAGCATTTTGGTTTCCTTCCAGAGGAAATACACAATAATATCCCTAACTTGCACTGAGGCCTTCCAGTCTGCTGAACTAACCCAGATAGCATTCATCTACACAAAATTAAACCCAAGATCCCCTTTCCTTATGGATTGAGCCAATGCATAGGAATCAAGTCTTTTGATCAGAAACACTTCCAGCTTGCTTTCTCTGAGCATTTGCTCCCCAAGAAATTTCTCTCTCATCCCAAATTCTGTGTTTGCAGATAATCCCTCCTTTCCTGCCACACACCACACCTAATGCACAAGGAGTTTATCCAAGATGCAGGGGCTACCATGGTTCAGAGCTACCTGCACTTTCAAGGTCTGCAGCATCTGTGTTCCTGTAGATTTTCCATGTGTGGCTGGAGGAGACATGCTCTCTATGCTAACAGAAGTCTGATTCCCTTGCAGGAGGACCTTTCCATCAGCATTTGATTTGGAAACACTGTGTGGGACATGCAGTCCTCCCTGGGAGGGTTTGATGCCTTCTTCCCGTCCAAAGCACGAGGCTGCGTCCTGGGGCCGGGGTGTCAGTGACATGTGGCTGACACTGAGCACTGAAGCCTGAGTGTCAGTCAGGGCTTGGAAGAGCTGTGCTCTGTCTGCTGCACAGACACGTCCATGGTCTCCAAAGGGAGCTCCTTGAGGACAGAACCGTGAATTCAGTGTTTTCCAGGTGGCTGTGTTCTCTGTGCCAGATGAATCCCAGCACTGTGAAATGTGTCCCTGCTCTTCCTCCTAAAGAGATTCATCTGCTGATGTCAACTTCCAGGTAAGGACACAGGAACCTGCTCCCCCTCAGCATTTGTGGCCTTTGGCCTCTGCTGGTACTCAGGCATCCCAAGAAAACTACAAGTGACCTAAAACCCTTTTTTTTTGCTAACCCTTGGCCAGTGTTGCAGATAGAGAAGTAATGGCAGTTTTCCAGCAGGTGAGACCCTCCAGGCCAGCTAAGCAGACAAGAAAAATAAACACAGGAAATATCATCCATGCAATAAGATAACAGAGAAAGGAGAGGCTGGGAGAGCTTTGTGATGCTTGTGTGCTGAGGGGAAACCCAGAGCTTGGAGCTCTCTCCAGCAGGAGCAAGCAGATGTTGAACCTCAGCACAAAGGAAGGGGTTACTGCCTGGACGAGGGGAGAGCAGAGAAAAGGAGTTTTCTGCTTTGCCCAGACAGAGCAGGGGTTGCTCTCTAGGGTATGGGGTCGGTGGAATGAAGATCTCGGGTCTAGATGTGGGGTGAGTTAGGGCTTTGCTCCAAGGCAGAGACTGATCAGCTCTGCTCTGTTTTTCTGTCTCAAAAGCAGTTCTCAGTCTCGGTGTTGATGGAAATTCTGCTCTGTCTCACCTGTGAAACCCATTCCCTGAACTCTTCCCTTTGTGTCCCATCCCCCCAGATCCAGTGGGCTTATCAGAGCCTTCTCACTGCTCAGTGTATCCCTGGTGGAATGGCAGAGCAGTATTGTGGTGAGGCATCTGCTGCCTCCATCCCTGTGCTCAGCGAGATGGAGAAACCACCTGTGGTGCCCAAAATAGCCCAGGCCTGGGCAATCCAATCCAAATGGTGTTGATAGTGCTGGGGGATTCCCATGCCTCATAAAGAGCCTTTTGTTGGGAGGATCTAAACTGAGCTCCAGGCCTTGCCAGCTGTGGAGAGAAGCAGATGGATCTGCAGTATAAAAATAGACGGGAGCAGACTTGTTCTGCCTCTTTTCTTCACCAGCACAAAGTACAGCCCCAGAGGTGCCTGGTCAGCAGAACCAGAGCAGGGAACTGGGTGCTTTGCAGCTGCCAGTCTGCCTGGAGCCCATTAGCTATTGTCAGAGACAGAAATTTATCTCTTCTCAGTCCCATTGCCTTACAGCTGCCATGTGGACAATCTTGTTTGCTCGCAGCTGTTGGCAGCATGTTACATCCCATTTCCCTGGGGCAACAAAAGCAGGAGAATGGGGCATTTCTGTGAGACACCATGTCCCTGAAAGAGGTATTAGTCTGCGGCTATGTCCTCTGAGATCTCTGTTCAGCACTTTAGGAAATGTGCTGAAGACTTGCACCAGTGTCAGGGGCTGTTTCGATAGCTGGCTGGTAGATTTTTGCAGCATCCGAGGCCTTTGTGTATTTCCCATGGAAATCTCACCTTTCCCCAGTCCCAGGGGGAACATTTTGGACTGGGATTGTCTTTGTTGTTGCTCCAAGTGACTTGGCTGCCTGTTTCAATGCCATAAGTTCATATCCAAACTCTGAGGTTTAAACACCTTCCAAAGGCATCTGATGCTCATCAACCTTGGTCTCTTATGTAGATTAAAAGGGGATGTGCCCGGTGGGCACCTCCAGGCCCAGATGTTCATCCCAGTACTTTCCATTGAAGATTGGAATTTTTCAACTCTAAAATATGATGGTTCTTGTGCACTAAAGCAATTGAGAGGCTGCACCAATATTCAGTACAGGCAGAACATGTCCCTGTCAGTCCATCAGTCCTATGTTTGCATAAAATTCCTTTCTCAGCTGGGCACCCCCACTCCATCCCTCCCTACTAACTGAATAAGGGGCATGTAGATGTTTCCTGAAGGGGCTTTTTAGAGGCACTAATTTGATGCACATAGGGGCATCTTCCTGTAATGAATATTCCTGAGGTAAGTAATTAAAGCTGAGTCTGCATGGCTGGCAGAGATCATGGGATGAATAGCAAAAAATTTATTGTTCCAATGAATTCAAATGTGTTGTCTCTCTTTATGCTCCCCAACTTCTACCTGTGCTGTTTGTTTTGAAGGTGGTTGCACTCTTCCTCTCCTCCTCACTTTTTTCTTTTTCATTTAATCTTGTGAATCTGTTCTGCACTTTTTTTATTTTTAGCTTTTGTTCCTTTGCTGGTTTCTTCTCCTCTGCCTCATGCTCTCCTGCTTCCTGAGAAGCTGTATGCTATGGTGTGTGAGGCAGAGGCCCTGAGGCTGGCCATTCCTCTCCACACAGGCATCCAAGGATGTACTGATATACTGATTCCCTGATATTTGTGTGTGCCAAATAGCAGCAAGAAGGGAAGAGGGAGCAAAGAATAACATCACTGGGAGAAACCAGGTCAGAGGCTGAGGTGGGTGTACAAACGGGGCCCTTTTGATAAGAAATTTCCAAAAGGCTGCAGAGATTTTTCTCATCAGGAATATTCTCCTGGATCACAGACCCCTGTGCTCTCATTTGGTGCTGGGAGTCAGGAAATAGTGGCAGCATTGAGCCTTTCCACTTATTTACAGCATTTCCTTTTGCTTGCTGGGGGCAGAAGGGCTTGTCTGAATAAGTCTGATTTGTCAATTAGAGGCAATTGCTGTTTCTATACCTTGGGAAGCACATGGTGGGGGCAAGGTGATTTCTGGAGCCCAGGACTGGGGTTTTTCCTCACACATCTAGAAAGCCTGGACTGACAGAACTGCTGACAAGAACCCACCAGTAACATGCCAGTAAACAGAACCAGGAAGCACCTGCCCTGCATTTCAATGGTGTAAATCTGACATTTAGCCCCTGACTGTTTCTTTTTTTAGCTGCTTCATGTTTGCTACTTACAGGAATGCTTTCAGCCCCTAAAGTGATGGGATTCAGCTCACAAGATGTTTCATCTCTAGTGACAGCCATGAGAGGTCTCCACACTTCACAGGGGAGCTCAGTGCTGCCTCCACTTTGGACAGCCAGAGGCTGGGATCTGTGGGATGGAGCTTCACAGGAAATTCCAGGAGCACTGCAGGAAAGGTGGGATTAAACCTGGGGGCTCCAGCAGTCCAGTCCAGAGCACATTTCCGTCTCCACATGTGCAGTGAAACCCTAGATACAAACCAGAATCAGAACTAAATGTGTGCTGTGATCACTGTGTGCTTGGTGCAGCACAGCAGGGGAAACATCCTCTAAAACACCGCCCTCCTTAAGCACCTGATTTGGGCAATAACTTGGTCTAATAATTCAGCAGCATTCGAACCACAAGTGCAGCATGAGTATATCGGCACCTCCATTTTCCCAGGTGGCCACCGGGGGTCATTTTTACTTTTGTTTTGCATTGTTGGGCTCGGACAGGATGCTCGAGCTGGGGACCGGAGCAGTGAGTGCTCCCTCTGCTGTCTGTGCTCCTCCAGGTTCCTGGCCAAGCTGCTCCCTGCTCAGATTGAATGATTTGCCGGGCTGGAGATGACACTGGAAGCTGTTTGGTCTGCAGATGGCTCTGTAAAGAACCCATCAAATACATTTATTGCTGTTTATGTGCAAGGCCCAGCGTGACTCACAGCCTGCGTGTGACTGTGAATTCAGGTCTGGACTCACAGCCTGTGTGTGACTGTGAATTCAGCTTTGGACTGAGTGTAATACCCCAATGAGAAGGGATGGATGTATCAGTTTTGTATTCAGCTGAGGATGGACTGAGGGACACTCATGCAAGTGGTCTTTCCTGAGGAGGTGACACCTGTGATGTGCCATTCTGTGTCAGAGAAGAGGAAATAAAACCCAAAATTCAATTTGTAGGCGCACAGTTTGTGGTAATCAGGAATGGGGTTGTGGCTGAGCCTCATCCCCAATGGGCACTGCTGTGAGCAGCAGGTGAACAGCACTGACAGCAACGAGCCATGGAGTGCCCAGTGCACTGAGCAACCACCACAGGGAACAGAGGGCACGCAGGGGCAGTGCATGAATAATGAGGGGCAGAAAAGGCTGGGATAAAGACCCAGATGGGCACATACCTGCAGCCTTCTGAAGTGATGTGGTGTTGCTCTGTATGCGTTGAAGCCTTCTGAAATTGTATGGTGATACTCTGTCCATTGTGGCTCTCACAACTGTGACACAATTTGCAGTACAAATCTCAGGTCTGTAAAGCAGCTTCTGCCATGGGCTTCTCTGAGGGTTTATTTCAGGCAGGTTTCTTTACTCTTAAAGGAGAGAAATGATGGAGGCTCAGACCAGGACACATGACTTGACTCAGCATCAATGCTAAGGCCCTTAGGGAGGTGCCAAGAAGTCAAGGGGGAATGGGGCAACCACAAAGGATTTTTAAAAGCAATTAAGCAATTTAAGAGCAAAAGTGCCTCTAAATTACTCTGTTGTGATTATTAAGCTTATTAACCCTGGTCATTATTTGTTTGGGTGACGATAGAAAACATTCTGGCTGTTTGAACTGGGCAGTGCCTTGCCAGACAGCAGCAGCAAGTTGGGGGGCAGCCCTTCCTTTTGCCTTGGACTTGTGTGGCTTCCCACTTCATGTTTATGAGGCCTCTTTTTGCTTTTGGAGGGTCTCCCCCTTTGTTTGCTTGTTTTCTGGGGTTTTTTGTCCCCTCAGGACTCTGTTTGCAGACCACATTCTGGAATTGTGCTCAGGAAGACATTCCTGTGTTTCTCAACTGTAACATAATTGATCCTTTGTTATGGTATTTCATTTAGTTCAGGTGCTCTGAAGGATGAGCAACTGTGGTCAGAAGCAACAAGGTTTTCTGGCTGTGATTGCTCACTGGCCTGGCAACTAATAAAAGTGCTATTTTTCTTCACCTTGGTTAAACTGCAAACATGTCCCTGCACGCACAAGATGTGGAGGTTCAATAAACCCAAAGGGCTCATTGTTAAGCAAGGTAAATCATCCTGAGAGGCTGGGCATTACATGGTTTTCCACATTTAAAAAAGGAAATTACCTTAAGTATCTTTCTTGTTGTTGTTAAGTTTGGCCCTTGCTTTGTTAGCAGCTGTACACATTAAACAAGCTAAAATAAAATATAGCATAAAAAATGAGAAACAAAAATAAGACAAAGGAATAAGAGAAACAAGCAGCAATCTGATCATATATCTGAGCTCATCCAGACCATATGGAAGCTTTGAATTGTAAGCAGGCAGCTGAAAGACAAAACTGTAGTAATTTTAGGAGTTTTGTTTGAGTTTATGAAAGTAAGTGAGAACATACTTATAGGCCAAGTATGTGGATGAGGGAAGCTGAATCACTGGCAAATGAGAGGCAGGAAGAAAGAGGTGGATGCAGAGGTCAGGACTGGGAAGGGTTGTTGCCTGGGATATGAATATTTTGTCTAATGCATAAGGAGATGGAAAGGTGAAGAAAGGCCACAGGCACATTAGTTATTTGTAAATTGCACTATGCCTTCCCTCCCCCTGCCCATTTTCAGCCATTGTGTGGAGCAGGCAGCAATATGTGAGCATGCTGCATCCATCCATCTTCATAATAGCTGGCTTAAATTGCACAATCTTTAGGAATATCATTTGCAGGCAGCTCTTACTGCTGCTCCCAGCCTCTGTCCAGTAATCTGTGGCTCCAGGGGCTGGGCACATTTTGAAACTGTGGTGAGACAGAAAGTATTTGTATGCAGCTACTCCTCTCACCTTTATATTCTATTATTCTGCTAAATCGTTGCTTTGTAAGTAAGCATTCCTCTAGGACTGGTAATTCAAGATCTGGTGATTCAACATGACTAGAGCGTGATTGTTTGTACCTGTAGGAAGTGAGGAATCTTTCCACTCAGATGCTTCTATCCTTGGGGAAGGCTTCCACTGAAAACTGCAGCTTTGTACATACAGAGCTTCCCAGTGGTTTGGTTTCTGAAGAGATCTTGCTTGCAGTGGAAAATTACACAATTCTAGAAGGAAGCTTAGAAGACCTGTAATAGCTTACATGAAATTAGGCAAGAAAGGTGACCAGAGAAGCACAGACCAGCAGATGTGATAGTCAGTGTATCATTTTTTTGTACGCTGAATGCAAGGTCCAAGTGAATCTCTGAAGTGTTGCAATCCCTCAGGATCACAGCCTAACTGGATGTTGTTTTGCAATGCTGAGCAGCCCTTCAGTGTGATTGCCTCTTCCCTCCCAGAGCCTGAACATCTGGATTTATGGTGACAAAAGCAATCCAGCAAGAAAGAGCATGAGAAGTGGTACCCCTGTGGATTAGAAGAGATACCAGATATGATCTGAGTTACAGCACATGTAAGACTCTCTGGCATTCCCCAGTTGTCCCATCCCTCAGTAACAGTTCCACTGCTGCTCCCCTCTGTTGGGAACTGCTGCTCACAGGGATGGCTCCTCAGCCAAAACATCTCAGAGCTTTCTGCCATCACCTAAATGGTGCCACATCAGCCCATTTCCATAGGATCTACTGATAACAACCTCCACCATTTTGCCCTAATATCAATTTATTAATTACCATTCTGTGTTTTAGGTGCATGTTGGTTAATTTTCACCTGCTCACCTCTCTGGGGAGAACATACAACCTGTGTGTTACAAGATCATAAAAACTCTATAGCTGAAGGGGATGCAGCAGTAATTGAGGTGACCACTGTCTCCTCCTGGGACAATTAGGAATTCTGGTGCCTCTTGAAGGAGCTGTATGGACCCTACTCACACATCTTCACCTCTGCCTGAAGTTCCTGCTGATGATCTGTGCAGTCAGGGTGGGGAGTGTGGATGTGCAGATAGGCAGATACGTGTTCTTCACTGCTCCTTCTGGTTAACACAGGAGGAGGCTGTGCTGGAGGGGCTTCCCAGGGCACAGCTTTGATGGAGGCTTTTAAAAATATCTAATTTTGTTCAGTTCCTGGAACTGAGCTGATGCTGGTGACTGTCATTACGCCAGGCCAGGAGGAACTGAACTGTGTCAATGTATTTGTGAGTGACACGCTTGTGACTGCTTCCCATCATGGAACAGAGGATGTAAAGGGTGAGTGAACAGATAGCAAAAATCTCCAGGCATGCAAATAAAGGGGGGGTATGCATTTTTTCCAAAACCATTTATTTTTGGTATGTAAAAAGAAGGGTCCTTTGTTCAGGGTATTTCTCACCCAGACTTGCATCTTGGAGAAAAGCAAGAGCTGGTGCTCATGCTGTTGTTAGTGATTAAGAATTCCCACAGGAGCCCCAGTGTATCTTTGACATACGCTCGTTCCTTTGTGTGCTGGCTGCCTCCATCCCCACCAGTGAGCCTTTCTCTGCCTCTCTCTCTCTTCTCCCATTGCCTTCTGCCCCTACCAACTTGAAACAGCATCTTTTGAATAATCTTTGTTGACAGAAGCTGTCTTAGTTGTAGATGCTGCAGAGGTTGGGAAGGCTCCTCAAGCAAAGTTCAGTCCTTGGGGTCGTGGAAACCAGCCAGGAATTTCTGCTCTCCCATTCCCAGGGGCATGAGGAGCCCACAGAGGAAAACCAAAGGTGACCATTTCCTCAGTTTAAATGTCATTGACCTGAATTGCAGATGTTTTCCAAGGCTTTTTAAGATCAAGAGAGTAGTTTTGGAAATATAACTGGTATCTTGATGGAGGATCATTTCAAATTATAGAGTCCTATAAAACAATATAGGAAATTTTTATTTGAAAATAAGAAAGCATTATTACTGTCTTTTTCAAGTCTTCAGAGCTTTTTTTATCACACTGGAGACATGTGTGCAGCTTGTTCATTGAGGGAGCTGGATATTAAATGGCCAGATATTATTTCTTGAAAGTCAAGATGGTCTAAAATGTTAGCTATGTGCTATAGGATCACTGAGGATTCTATGTTACAAGGAGAAAGGAGGTGACAGTGGGACTAAAGCTGCCTCTTTTCTGTAAGGGTGATATCTTAACAGCTCTCATGGGAGGAAGGACATGTTCAACCTAATAGGATAATGGAATAATATGTTGAACATATCAGCTTTGACACAGACCATCTGGTGGCTGTAGACACAAATAACCTAAGGAAAACAAATTTGAAATGTTTCAGGAAATGGCTATATGCATGCAGCACAGTGGGGGGGCAGGAGGGTGCCTGTGTGTAGAAGGAAAGAGATAAAAGCCCCTCTCTCTGGCTGTGGGAAGAGTGTCTCAGTCGTTCCTGGAAAGGACTACATTCCATCCTTAATGATATCTGGGCTATAAATTTAGCGCTGACATCTCCTCAGGACCCACAGAACTCTGCACTGTGAGGTTGGACCAAAGGTCTCATGTGGACTCTAGCTGGTAAACAGAAAAATCCCCAAAGCCAAACAAAGAATCTTCCTACAGTTACTGTTGGAAATTTGCTCAGAAATTGTTGGTATGGTAACTATTGCTCAGCAGGGAAATTATCTCCACCAGTAGGTCATCTACAATCTCTTCCCTTCTCTCTTTCTACTGCCTTTGTGTTTCTAGCACATCCTGTCTCCTTATCTCTGTCCAACCAGTTTAAATTCCAGTGACCTGCGTGTCGCTCGTGTCAAGTGATGTGTTGTGTCTTGAGGCAGATGTGAGCCTGCTCTGTGTGCACAGCCCAGCCCCACGCTGCAGCTGCTGTGTGACCCCCAGAGACATGACCCCCAGAGACATCACCCCCAGAGACATCACCCCCAGCACTCTGGGCTCCCTCTGCTGTGCCTGGGCGTAGGGGGATAGAACATAAGTAAATAAAGGGAGTGTAGAAAATAATCTCACCCCCTAAAGCGTTACAGCTGAGCCAATCATTAAGGATTAGGAGCAGGCCTGATGTTAACAGGCCACAGCTGTAGCCAACAGAAGAGTGTTATAAAGGAGTGGATTGGTTGGTTGAGGGGAACTGGAGTCAGTTGGTTGCTGTGAGGATGAGGAAGAGTCAGTGCCTAGAGGAGCTGCCTACAAGAAACATCAAGGAGGTATGAAACTCTAGCAATATGGAACCCTTGCAATGTAATGATAATAGAGCTCTTGCACTATAATGACAACACCTGGGAATGTGTTACCAATGACACTGTCAGTGACATAAACTGCTAACAAGCATTTAAAAGATGCTGAAAATACCCAAAATCTCACAGAGGCAAATCAATCCTTGCAGAAGTCCTCTTCCCTTGGTGTCTCTCATTTGGAAGTTTTTGGTTTGTGCCATTACAAGTCCACAGACATTTGTGTGGGCTCAGGAAGGACAGCAGAATGTGTTACACTCTTCCTAAATGCACCTTCCTCCTTCCTCATGTGCCAGCAGCACGTCAGCAGCAAGTATAACTTTCCTGTGCAGGAATGGCTTTGATAAAAGGTACACTAATAAGATATAGTCCATTGAGGAGTTATTTCTGGCACAGACAGAACTGGAAGGAAGTCAGCATTACACACAGACACTCTTTGGCCTGGGAAGGTCTGAGAACCCTTTAAACACTTGGCTCAGAAATGGCTCTTTTCCTTTTATCTAGGAGATTTTTCCTTTCCTGTTAAGTTAATTAAACTTCTGTTTTGTCTTTGTCATGCCCTTTTGCCAGCATCTAGGCTGTTCATGAAGACACCAGTTCAATAACCATCATTTAGAGTGTCAAGCTTATGTTCCTGCTGTTGGTTTGCCAAGTGCAGCTGCAGCTGTCTGCCCAATTTCACATGTTCCTGTGAGCCAGAGTTATTGGCCTTCACTACACAAATATGCCACTGAGGCCTCCCAACATCTCTTCCATGAGTTGTCCTTAAAAGATGGCAAGTTTTGTTGTCCTCCCGCTTCTCTGAAAAAAGGGCTTGTTTACACTGAACAACTGATTTGGGTTGCAGTGAAATATGCAGTCCAAATGAGATATTACTTCTGGTTTGTGCCCTGTATTCTCAGTAATATCATAGGTATTCTCACTGTGGAATAAAGTATGTTACTCAGAAATAAATCCTACAGCAGATCAGGTTGTTCTCAAGCAGAAGGTCCAGGCTGGGTGTCAGTGTCAGTCCCTGTGTATAAAACCCCTGAAATCCTGAGAGAATGTGTCTGGGTGTCAGGGTATGGATCAGCTCATTGGGTAAATTCAGTTGAAGGGTTGCAGCCCCTTTGCCACTCCTTAGCACAAAATGTGCTCCCACATCAGGGTGCAGCAGATGGATCCCACAGATGCTCCCGTTTTTCTTGCCTTTCCTGCCACTGAAATCATTCTGCAGGTCTAGTTCCTTCTGGTCAGTGGGAGCTGTGAGTTCAATGGCTTTGGTGAGAGACTAATGAGGAAGTATTTAATATGGAGAATGTTCTGTCTTTGGGCCAGCCTGTGCAACCTGCACTGGAGGGCCTTTTATGAAGAGCATAAAGATCTCTCTGTATGAGAGATCTAACACGTTTTCCCTAATAATTCTAGTGGTGGGAAGGGTCTCATCCTCTATGAGACAGACCCTTACTGCAATTTCCTCAGTCTCAGCATGAGATTTTCCCAGAAAAGCAAGGTGTTGACTGGTAGTGGATGTTGCTGTTCCTTTTGTGCTGTCAAGTGTGAAACTAAAGATTAATAGTAGTCAATAGAGCAGCACTCTATTGACTTCTGTGTGCAGGTTTTGACCTGCCTGAAAAATATTCAGTGCCTATCCTAAAAGTTACCCATTTGGTGTCCAGCTCAGTGGGCAAGCTCTGAAAACAAACCTCTTCAAGGTCCTTGTTGAGTTGCTTTGAATAGCACCAAACCCCAAACTGTACAATTGAGAGCCAGGGCAGTGCATGGAATCATTTAATAACACTTTGCCACTGGCCAAGCTATTAACCAAAGCTCTCACCTTGAAGATAATGGGTCTTGGGGCCATCTAACAGGCTCACCCAGAACAATTTGCAGTTTTTTTGCATTAAATAATTTTTCAATTACTTTTTTGCTCTAAGGGCAATGTAAGGCTCCCTTAATCTGCTTTTGGTTTTAACTTGGGTAGCTCTGAGGTAGCTGTTTGGGATTGCATTACAATCAGATCCTTTATGCAAGGTTAAATGACTGAAAATTGTCCTTTTCAGAATTTCAAACAAACTGCCATTCCTTTCCGTATAATCTCTCTATCAAAAGCTTTTCCAAAGTTCATACAATTCACACAGAGCTTCCACTCAGAGGGGAACTCCTTGAGGATTCTGAAGTTAGGCCTGTGCTAAATTCAAGCCCATCTTTCTCAAAATCAGATCACTCAGTTCCAAATTAGATGTTTGCTAATTCCATTATCTAACAATATTCTTGACAGGAATTGGGCAGTATAGAAATGTCACCTTCCAGACCCTTCCTCATCTCTCCAGCTCTTATATTTTGAAATTCCTAATTTCTGCAAAGATTGAAACAAAAGATCTTTCTCCTCCTGTGAGGGGAGGGACATCTTCCTCTTCCCAGATTATACCTAGAATTCATTCATTTTGGTATAGACTACTACTCACTTTGATGAAGGATTAAAACACTATTTATAGTAGGTGCTTAAAACCGAGCTTCCTGAACCCGTGGAAAACAAATGCGCCAGATTTTATTCTTTTGTTCTTTTAATAAACTGTCCGTGAGATTCTTCCCCTCCCCTCCTTTCCTGCTGGTTTACTTGCATTCTTATATGTTCAGTGTTTTGCTCTTCTGTCTTTGTTCCAGTTTATCAGCAATTTACACACAGTTGTTTCCCAGACTCCATGATGTGGACAGCAAAAATAACACTGACCTTTTGAGCCCGTGAGCAATCGTGTTGGTGGTAATTTAGCAGAAAGTTACAGTAATGAACAAGAACTCTGCTCTTAAATGTTAGATCACTAAATGTGTTTTATGAGTCTTTATTACTTCTTTAATGCACTTCCTGTGCACCAGGGAGACAGCCATGTTCCAGGGGAAGATGAAGTTTTTAATTGGTAAAGTAGCCAATTTGCAAATCTCCTCTGCTTTAAGGATACATTTTCAGGTGTGATTCAGTCAAAGCAATCAAGGAAAATGTTTCTAGCTAGAAAGACAACAACAGAAGGGATCTTCCAAAGAGATATTAACTCTGAAGACTGTGAGCTGGGCTTTTCCTGTGGGAGGGAGGGGAGAGTGCTAAAAACTTAGATTTCACTGCCCGGATTTGGGGCTGCCTGGGGACTGCTTTGGTCCCAGGCATGCCTGAGAGCAGACAAAATGTATTGTCAACAATAAACTTCCTCAGTTTTCAGCCACTTCCCCTCACCCAGCCTTCAGAACAGCAGGAAGCCAAAGCAGAGGACACAAAGCCAACTGGATGAGGTTTGTAATTTGGCTCTGCTGCTCTCTAGGTGATTGTACCTATGGCTGTTGCAGAGTTCACAGTTAAGACAGGTAATCTAAATGTAGGCTGGAATTCTCCATCCATATCAAAATCCTCAAATTCACTTTGGCTTAAGTTCACATACAGACCCATTTCTAAAACTGGTAACAGTGCTTGTAAGGATTTAAGTAGAATTAGGAAGAGAGCTTTGTCTGTAAAAACCCAAACCCCAAAAGCCCCACCAGAGTTAAGTGTTATTAGCAAGAGGTCATGGTACAAAGGAGTGACTTTAAAATGGAGAATTTTGGTTTTCCTTCACCACGGCACCCTTAAACCAAAGCAGAGAGACAGGAAGGTTACCAACTCCCTTCTTTTAGCTGAGTATTAAGGAGCCTGAAGCTTGTGTTTTATCTTCCCTCTATATTTTAGAACTTCTCCTCTCCTACACTTCTATTATGCTAATTCCCCTTCACTGCCTGTCTCTTAAACTTGAAATGTTTTGAATCAGGTGTGTTTCGAGATAATTGTGTTATATTTCCACATGAAGCAAGGGAATTTGTATTGGAGGTGAAGCAATGTAAAGACCTGATTGCAGTGGAATTCAGTACTTTATTTTGTGGCCACTGGAAGAGGACATTGCAGAAGATAATTTTAAAGGGTATTGCAGCATTAGAAAAGCAAGCTTAGCCAGAGCACCAACTTCATGTGCCCTTGCAGGACACATCTTTGTCCACCCAAATCCCTTGATAGGGGTCGGTGACCAGCAGCACGATACTGGGGGTATCTGAGGCAGGTACTGGATCAGGGACATGAGTTATTAATTGATTTAGCTGCTCTGGGGAACTCTGTGTGACCAATTTCAAGGATTGACATACAAAGAAAGTGTCAGAAATGTGATTCACATGATGATAGTAGCAGGGTTTGTAAGAAGCTGGGTGTTTAAGAGGGAGCACATATACTGCTACTGCCTCAGGAAGGACAGACAGAAATTCTGTCTCTAACCCTCCCTATGAGCACTGGTTTGTGATGCTGTTCAGCCTTTCCTCCTATCTTGGGCTACAGCAGAAAGACTTTGTTTGTTTGTTTAAATCTTTTCTTGGGTCTTTCCCAATTTTAGCCTGAACTCCAGATATTTGGCTCTTAAATGAATTCTCCAGGGTGCTTCTGACTAATGCCAGGGTGCTATTGTGGGCTTTTACAGGAACTCTTGGGAACAGTTGCAGCACAGAGTTGTGGACTAGCACTACCATAGCCCAGGTTTAGCTCTGTGATGGTGTCTGTGCAATGCAGGGTTTCAGCACAGAAACACATGAAAACTCTTTCTGTACGGACTGCACTGTGTGGTCTTGACTTCTCGACTTTATGGACCACCCTGCCTGAGGGCAATGGAGATGAAAAGCATGTGCACTTCAGAACTGCTTTGCAGGAATTTCCCCTCGTTTTGAAGTGCTTTTGTTCCATAAAATACTTATTTTCCTCTAAATCAGTTATTACAGTTTGGGTTCATACCAAAAGCTTCAGCTGTTTCCCAAAACAATTACTTGGTCCAGGTAACGCAGAACTGAGAAGAAGTTTAAATACAGAGGTTTGAAGAAGTCAGAATCAGCACTGGGATCTGGATTCGAGCATCCTACTTAACAGATAATTGCAATGACTGAGGTAGAACATTCAGACTTAAATCCAAGCCCTCTAATATGCTTTGTCTGGGATATGGAAGGCATCTTCCTTTATTAGGTTACCTTCCTGCTCAACATTAACATTGCATGCTTTGAAGGTTTATTGTGTTGGCTGGAGTTATACCTTTATATACACACAGTCCCTATGGAATAGCCTGGTCTCCTTTCATCATTATTAGTAATTCTAGGCTTGTCATTTCCTATCCATGCAGTCTGGACCTCACCACGTTGTTGCAGGATGGTTGATACGGTGCACAGGAAATGTTCTGTTTTTTCAGGTCTCCACTGTTCCTAAGTATTCTTTTCAGGGGCTTCAGTTTTATTGCCATGAAGTCCATTTCCTACATGTAGTACAATTTACTAAATTACAAATAAACAAGGCACCAATAGAGAAGTCAGTGAAAGTTCACACTAAGAATAGAACTTAAAGAGAAAAGTTCAGTTATGTGACCTTCTTCAGGAGCTGGATACAAAATAGACCTGCTGTTTTTCCCTTTAATTTCCAGTCCAGGCAGAAAAGAACTTGAACAGTTCCCAGAGAAACCCAGGCCCTTCTGTTTGTTTCTATGAATCCTCCAGAAATGCTTTATCTGTTGACATCCTGGCTATGCTGATACGGAAATGAACTTACTTGGCCTCCTCATTTCACCCCTACATTGTCAGCTGACTTTGTCATTGATCTCCCTCCCTGCAATGTTTAAAGATTTGCCAGCCATGGACAGAACAAAATGTTACAGACAGGTACCTTTAAAATTGCCTTTTAAAGAAAATTAGGATAATCAGATGAAAAATCTAATGTACGTATCAGTCACTGCTTATTATTGTCATTCAGAAACATGTTTGGGAACGAAAAGTAATTTCACTGAAAGTTTTTTTGGTTAAAAAGGGTGAATTAGAGAGAAAGAATCACATGTCTCCAAACGCCTTGATGAAACCATACTACCTCTGGACACTTTCTGCCTAAAGTTAAATATTAGACACTCTCTCCCTGACATTCTTTTTTTTTTTTTTATTTAGTCTAAAAGGCTTAATATTTAACTCAAAATACCTAACAACTGCAAATGCTAAGTGCTGAAAGTTGTTACATCCTCCAGCAGATCCATAAAGCAGTGCTTAAACTCAGTGGGATATATTTAGAGAAGTGAAGCCATCCCTGGACTTCGTGTTCCACTCGAATGAGAAATCTGGTTGCTATGTTGTGAACTTGTGTGTGTTTTGAAGCAGAAGGCATGGCCAGTGCTTCAGTCGGAAAATCTGCTTTCAACAGGGTGTCTACCTTGGAGCTGCAGAAGGAAATGGCCTTTATTTGGTGCATTTTTATTTTGTCCCAGATCAAGGTCTTAATTGGTTCAATCCTTTATCTGACATTAAGTCTGGTTTTGGGATGGATTTCCAATTATAATGGGCCGCAAAATCCATGTTAAACTCAAAGTTAATTATTACTGGCTCCTGTTCAGAGTTTTACTGCAACTTCAGTGGACACACATCCTGAGAACCACTACTTTTTTATGACTTATTTCTAGGCCTTTTTGTTGGACAGGTATCACCAGAAAAAGCTCCTAAAAATGTTCTACTTTTAGATGTCTGAACCACAAGAGTTGCTCAAGAAGTGGCAAGAAGCCAGGAACGGCCTCATCCCCTCAACATCCCATCGGCTGGACCGATGGAACCAGGACTGGTGATCTTTTTCCTTTCATTCTTTTTCTTTCTTTCCTTTTCTCCTTCTCTCTTTTTCCCCCTTTTTCTACTCTTTCCTTTTCTCCTTCTCTCTTTTTCCCCCTTTTTCTTTTCATAGAGTAGGTCAGGAACCAACATAAAGGATTTCCAAGTGACTTTTTGTGGGCTCTCCGACTTTGTGGCTCTTTTCCACTACGAACATTTACAAGTCCTGCGCTCTCCCTCTTCCCTCCCCCCACCCCGTCCCTGAGGGAGCGTCCCGCCAAAACCCGTGAGGGGAGCGAGGCGTGGCCGACGGGGCCGCCCGGGGCAAAGTGCAGGGGCCACCCAACGCCTGAGGGGCTGCGCGCGCTCGGGCTCCGCCATGGCGGCAGAGCTGGAGTCGCTGGAGCTGTGCCTGGAGCGGCACATCCCGCCCGGGGAACTCGCCGAGGTGAAGCGGATCCTTTATGGGGGCGAGCCCAGGTGCGCCACCAGGACGGGCTCGCCCCTCGCTCTGCGGGTTTCCGTCCGCCCCTCCTCTCGGCGGCCTCCGCGGGGATGCCCAGCCCCGGTGTGAGGGGAAGGAGGCAGTTATGAGGGGGGGTGTGCGAGACACAGGGCTGGGCTGAGGGGAAAAAGGAAAAGTAGGGCTGGTGGTGCTGCAGTGAGGTGACTGGGGGATTTTGGAGGTGATCCAGGTGTGGGGAGCAGGACAGTGTGAAATGATGTTGGACAGGGATGGAAGACATGACGGGAATAGTGATACCGGGGCGATGGAGCGTGAGGAGTAGGGATTAAACTTGAGGGAAGGACATGGGAGGGAAAGTGTTTGTAATCCAGTTATGGCAGGTGGAAGTTTGTGTGTGTGCTCCTTGATTGCTGCAGCAAGGAGTCAATGTCTGGGGGACACTGATGACAGGAGGACAAGTGGGCGATGAGGGGTGAAGTAGAGATGAACAAGAGGGAATCAGCACAGGAGCTGGGCTCTGCCTGTGCCCCGGCTGTCATGGTGACAAGGGGCATGGGAGCTTGGGTGTCTCTGCAGGGTAAGGCAGAATTGTCATTCCCTTGGTCCACTGCATTCTCAACAGAAAAAGAGAGCATCTCATCTTGAAATGTCTTTGTTTCCTGTTCAATCCAGAAAACTTGATTTGCCAACTGCTGCACTGTCAGCAGCTCAGGAAAAAGATTTTGAACTACAGGGCTATGGATTTGAAGCTGCTCTGGAGCAATTGAGAAGGCCACGAATTGTTCGAGTGGGACTGATACAGAATAAACTTCCTCTTCCCACAGACACAGCAGTGGCAGTCCAGGTACACAGACTGGGACTGTTTTTATCTGCTCTTCTGCTGGATTGAAACATAACACAGTTCAATTGTTGATTTTAGGAACTTAGCATGAAATGTCTTAATGATTGTCTGGCAGTACAGGACCCATCACTACTGCAGTAGAGCATTCTGTAAGAAATTTGAGTGACACGTTTAGTTTTGTTTCTCAGAAACACCTCTTGTATTTACCTACCAAACCCAACCTGCTTGCAGTTTTTCCAAAGCTAAATATTAGTAGCTCATTTTACACATGGAAGTCCTTTGCCTCTGAGATGAAACACAAAATCATTTACACGAAATCAAAAGGGATGGCAGCCAGTGGAAACCACAGGTGCAGTTCTTGTTTTAATTGAGAAATGTTCCATTACAGGAAAATCCATTAGAGGAAACAGATTAATAAAGCTGTGTTCATTATTCTTTGTACAGCAGTGAAATCTTATTACAAGATAACATGGTTTAGTGGTGACTTGGCAGTGCTGGGTTAATGGCTGGACTTGGTTGATGATCTTAAAGGTCTATTCCAACATTAATTATTCTGAAACCATCATCTCTTAATATCTTGGACACAGCAGCACTGAAGTGACAAATCTGTATAGAAATAGTCTCCTGAAAGTAGCTTTAAATAAAGGAAAGAAAAGAATGCATTTATAAAACCTCCTGGAGTAGTTTTGTACAGGGACAGGACAGAACACTTCTGAAGTAGTTTGTTTTGGAAAGATTACCCATCACAGATGCAAGTCATTAATTCAGTGAACAGATCAAGTTGGGGATTCTTTATAACAGCTGTTGAATAAAGTACCAGCTGTATTAATGATTTTACTTTATGAATAACTAGTTAACTGTTTCTGTAAATCAATGTACAGTTTTTGATGTCATAGGTCATTGTAGTTTAGTTTTTAGTAATTTTTTTTGAAGCCTGAAAGTAGCAATGCAAAGTACTACACCTGTGCTTATCTTTACATAGAATATTCTAGAAAACTAATTCATAAATACTTTGATGATTTTTCATGGTAATAATTATTTAGCTCTTAGGACAGAGGGCTTAACATCATCCTGTAGATTGTTTACAATGAGCAGCAAAATTATAGTTTTTATTAATTCTGTTTAGATTTTCAGCTTTTTGCGAGTCAGGCAGCACTGAATTTCCAGGTATATAAATGTTACTACCATGGAATTAGAATCCCATGGGAATGCTTTCTCTATTCTCAGCATCTAAATGCTTTTAAAAATCTAAATCTGGCTGTATTATCAGTGTTCAGGGATGATAGCTGAGTTGCTCCCCCTGAAAGCAATGGCTCTAAGCACAGAACAGGTGAGGTCAGTGTGAGCACGGGGTGTAAAGCAGCAGTGGCACGGAGGTGAGTTAAGCCCATGGCATTTTAACGGTGTGACAATTTACCGGTGTGACATTTGTCACCGCCAGGTGGCTGCTCTGCACAGACGCATCGAGGAGATGGTGGGAGTGGCTGCCATGTGTGGGGTCAACATCGTGTGCTTCCAGGAGGCGTGGAGTGAGTATTCCCTGTGCTGCCCTCTGCGCTCTCAGATGTTCCAGTGCCCTCTGTTTTAGCAGCTGTGCTGTAAATGAACACCAGAAATCTCCCAAGATACAACAATTGACTGCAGTGATTTGCTTCCTAAAGGAAAAACCAAAGAGTCTGAGGTAGCAGAACTGTGTGGAAGATATATGAGGGGTCTGTTGTATTGAAGACTGCCATGTGGTATTTGGAGCTCCTTCATGGCATCCTTTATGATGCCTTCCTCATTATTTTTCTCCTAAAACTTTGGGGTTTTTTTCTAGACAGGTATTCAAATTTAAAAATTGTTTTTAATTTACATGTGGCGTCTGAGGCTTAATTGAGGCAAACCCCTTCACTTTCATGGCAAGTGAAGGCCATGAAATGTTTGTGAAGGCAGGTTGTTCACAGTGTACACCAATGACTGGGATATTTTGTCTTTTTACCCCTCTGAGGCTTCACTAAATGCATCCATTCTCTTCTGGTTTGCCCTGTGTGAGCTCAAAGCTCCTTGCCCTGGCTAAAAATATTTTTAATAGCTTTTGCCATTAAAGAAGGAAAACAGTTGAATCATTCTTAAGTGTTTAATTTTTTTATCTGTATTCATGCAAATATCAATTATTTCTTGAGTGACATGAACATTTTTGTACATTTACCTTGCTTTGGTGTTTTCCAGCCATGCCCTTTGCTTTTTGTACAAGAGAGAAACTTCCTTGGACTGAATTTGCTGAGTCAGCAGAGGATGGGCCAACAACCAAGTTCTGTCAAGAGGTAAAAAACCAAGCAAGCAAACAAAAAAAAAAAAAGACCAACTGACATCATTTGAAGGAAAAGACAATATATCAGTGAACTGGCAGGCAGAATTTGCTGTATTTCTGACTTGTACATGTGTTATTTAACATTTCTTTTATTTTAATTAGCTGTTTTCAGCTGGCTATGGTGTCTGTCATTCTGGGGTGCTGCAGGTTGGTGTCTGATAGAGGAATTGTGTTTATTTGTGCAGCTTGCAAAGAAGTACAACATGGTTGTGGTGTCTCCAATCCTGGAGCGAGATGAACTGCACGGTGGAGTTCTCTGGAATACTGCAGTGGTCATTTCTAATTCTGGAGCACTCCTTGGCAAAAGCAGGAAAAATCACATTCCAAGGGTTGGAGATTTCAATGAGGTAAGGTGCAGTGTTGTGACAAACAGGTCAGTCTTACCTTGCAGCTCTGTTTGTGCCAGCATGTGTTGTGTCAGAGTCACAGTGACAGGAAATGCAATGTGTTTCTAGAAAATGTGGTCACTTGCTGTCAAATCAGTTTTTCTGAGGTGAACTGATAGTTAATTTATCAAGAAGGATTAATTTTTGTGAGAGTGATGAGTCTTAAAGGAAGAATAACATTAAATCTTGTTAGGTACTCTTCCTTGGCCCAGTGAAACTTCAGAAGAATCACTCTCCTTTAATAAAAGGATTGTTTAATTACAGCTGTGTTATGTTTGTTGTGCACAATTGGCTTGGGTACTTTGGTCGTGTGTGCACATTGAACTTACTTTAATTTGCAGGGCAATTGTTTCATGGTTCAAGCATGAACATTACTTGCAGCCTTTCTGTTTCTCTGGGAGGTTGTCTTGGCAATGACAGTTCTTTTGCTTGTGCTTATTCGAGCAGAATCCCTTAATTCATTGTGCCTCTGACTGAGTGGCTGCTTTATGGCATCTCCTGTTTACTAATGGCATTATTGCAGCTGAAGCCCCCAGCAGGTTTTGGGCCATCCTCCAGGATCACAAACTGAACTGGCACTAAAGGCAGTGACTGGTACATCTGAAATGTGTTTATTCATCCAAACAATTATCACATGCAGAAAGATCAGGATTAAAAATTAACTGAAGTCTAAAAATACATTGTCTTACCTAACTAAATCTCTCCTTGTCAGCTAAAGTGAGTAATTAACAGAGGCATTTCTGCTAAGCACTGGAGGCTGCTGTATACCTGCAGTAGCTTTTGTTCCCTGTCTGACTGCTCCAGTCATCAAACTGAGGCTTCAGAACTTTTTTATTAATGTAAAAAGTTCTTTTGGGTGTCAAAACTTTGTGTTCAAAGACCTCTGGAAGCTTTGACCTTGCTCCCAGACCCGATCAGGCTGGTTTGAGTTTCTCCAGAGGAGGTTGTTAATAGAGTTCTACACAATGAATTTCTGGCACAGCCTGTCAGTCACCAGCCTTACCTTGTGTTTTTAACACTTACTCTGATATTTAATATTATTTTATCAGGTCTGTCCTTTAGCTAGCAAAAGTAGTAACTAACAAATCCATTGGTTACTTTCCATATTTTTTTATTTGTTCATTATGTAATCTATCAAAAAAATAAATTCCTGTTGCTTGTGCTAAGATATGATGTCTTTCAGTTTTCCTGACAGTGTTTAATGGAGAATCAACAGATTCCAAGAAACTCACTGTTTCCAGCTATGAAACTGTAATGAGACACCTAGAAAAAGAAAGACTTTTTACTTTCTCATGTGAAGTATAAATAGAATTTCACTAAGAGTTTTGCATAGTTGCTAAAAGAAGTTGTTCTTAGAATCCTAAATGCCAGAATTACTACAAAACTATCTGTTTATAGCTTCCAGATATACTAGAATGATCTGGCACTTCTTGTGTCTACTTGCTACAGAATCAAGTAGTGCTTACCCAAGACAGCACTGTCTTCAGCTGGCTTTGGTAGCAAAGCATTAAGTCCACTCTTCTGAAGTGAACAATTCTGATAAAGCAACTTCAGAAACCACCCAGGCTACAGGAAGGGATTATATTCATCTGTGTTACTTTAATGTTGTTTTCTTTATCAACAAAGTTAAACCTCAAGGAAATATCGAATTTGAAATGGTTTGTTGTGGGTTGTCTCTGTAGGGCAGATGGGAAAGGAGCCTTGTTAAAGTCGTGCCCAGTGAATCAGTAAGAACTAAATGGAAAGGGCAGAGAGGTTGGTCTGTGGCCTATTCAGCCATGTGTGGGAGGCCTTACAAACAAAAATCAATCCTTCTTGAGACATCACAGTTTATTGCTGTGGAGAGGATTGTGACCTCTGGTGTGAAATAAAGAAATAGGAACTGATGAATTCCCTGAAGCAACAGCATTCTTGTTTTTCTTCTGCTGTTGTAAGAAATGAAACTGAGAATAGAATAAAAAATGGAAATACATTCAAACAGCAGAATTGTTTTGAAAAAGACTTGTGTGAGCACCCACCATGTGGTCTGCTGTCTACAGACATGAAAGGAGATCAAATCACTGCCCAAGGGACTGAGAACTGATAATAAACAAGAAACATGAGATGAATATTTCACTGGACATAGTGAACCTGTAGCCCTGGTTTCAGAGGGTGACCTCCCTGTATCTCTCATGCCACTGGCCCACACTTACAGGGGCCCAGGTTTGCTCCTCAGCTGGAGCTGCTTGCTTTGACCAGCCCTCAGGTGTTTCCACTTCCTCCAGGACCAATGGCAGTGGTGGTTACAAGAACAGATAATTTCAATAAAGAGGGGTCTGCTTTACAGCACACCTTCCTTCTGGGATGAGAGACGTGTCCTGTTGGCTCAGGGTGCTGGATTGTGTCCCTTGCACCAGAGGATACTGTCAGGAATCAGCCTGGCCACTGCAGCCTCTGTGCTCCCTTGGGATCCTCAGCACTGTATAAGGAATGTTGGGTGGCATGTCTTGTCTCCTTGTCTGTGGGTCTTTACCACTGTCTTTGTCCCTGTCTGAACCTGGTGGTGGTACCTTCAGCACATTTTGGAGGTGCATATGCCTGCTACATAAAAGAAGTTCCTTTGTTTGAAAGGAGGTGTGAGAGTGTAATTTCAGTGACTACACACTCCTGCTGCTGCCTTGGCATTTCTGTATCCATCTTTGCCACTGCCTAAGTGATTTTGTAAATCTCATCATATTATCCTCAGCCTTCCATCTACAAATTAAAAAGCTTTTTTAGTTGGAGGTAATTCTTTGCACATTTTTAAGAAGTCTGCCTTTGTGGGTTTTGTTGTTTGATTGGATTTTTTCCTTTGTTTTTTTTGTTTTTGTTTTTTTTTTTTTTTTGTTTGTTTGTAGTCCACTTACTATATGGAAGGAAATACAGGACACGCAGTGTTTCAGACCCAGTTTGGGACAATTGCTGTGAACATCTGCTATGGGCGCCACCACCCTCTGAACTGGCTCATGTACAGCATGAATGGAGCAGAGATCATCTTTAACCCTTCAGCCACTATAGGGTCACTCAGGTAAAACACAAACTGGGCTGTGCCATTGCTCCCTTTCTGGCTTAGCTGAACCTCTGAGCCCCTCACTGGGGCCTAAAGGCACGTTGCTGAGGTCTTGGAATGTAGCCTCCTTGTTTTGCCTTCAAAAAGGAGCCTGCATTCTCCTCAGTGATAGGAGCCTCCTTGAGCCAGGTCTCATAAGCTCTTGGAGGTCTGTTTCTCGCCCAAGAGAGAAATACATACATACATATATATATATATATATATATATATATATATACACACCTACCTTTGGAGGCATAAAATCAGCAGGATGGCTTCAGTTCCTCCACCAGCAATTTTGGCCTTTCGGTCTCCTCCCAGTAACTGATTCTCTTTGAGAACTTTATTGTACATCAGCAGCTCTCCTGTCTTTGAGACAGCTGGTGCTCTGAAAACTGAGAGTTTATTTAGATTTTTTATGTAATATTTTTGCTATACAATAGGTAGTGGTCATTTTCAGGCTTATTATACCAGCTTGCATTGTCCACCTAAGGAGTGTGGTATGAAATTGCAGTTTTCAGAACCAAGCTGAGATACCCTTTTCTCAGAATTTTTTTTTTAAACTGTTGGCAATTTTATGATTATCAGGCCTCTTGAACCAGACTGGACCAGTGTAAATGTCCCTTGAGATTAATCTTCTGCACATTAACATTAATTGCACCCGACTGACTTGATTTCCTAGAAGCTAACTGTGGCTGCTTGGACAGAAAATGTGCAGTGTGAGGCAGAGTGTAGATGCAGCCCTGGAGTGTCAGTTAATGAACAATTTTCTCTGTGTGTGCAGTGAATTAACACCTCTGTGTGTGTGTGTGTGTGTGTGTGTTGCAGCGAGGCGCTGTGGCCGATCGAAGCCAGGAACGCTGCCATAGCCAACCACTGCTTCACGTGCCCCATCAACAGAGTTGGAACGGTTTGTATCCTCCTTGCCTCATTCATTCCATCATTCAGGCCTTGAGCAGGGGTTTGTTCAAGGCAGCATGGGTTCCCCTGCTGGGTAACCACTGTTCTGGGGTTTATGGTGTGATTTGAAGATGGACAGTGATGAGGAGATTGAGAGCTGCCTCTGTTGCTGCAGCCTACTTTTTGGTTGCAGCTGTTTCCTGTTCTTGAATTGAATCTTTGTAATAGGCACCCACCCTTTTGCTAACTCTCCCAGTTTCTCTGTGAAATCAGTATTCTTTTAGCCAAAATGACTGAAACATTAATATATCCTTAAGTCAACAGTACACAACTTGGGGCAGTTGTACAGCTGCTATCTCTTTCTGGACTGTAAAATTCTATCATGAAATTAATTAGTGCATGCAATAAGTCATTCTTACCTTCAGACTAGCCCAATTACACAGTATGTATATTTTTAAAATCAGATTCCCTGCAAAAATCTAGAATTGTCCTTGCTGCTGTATGAATATGTTTGCCTTTTTTGTGATCTGAAAAGATATATTTGGTTAAATATCTCCTCTTTTGCCTCTTTAAACTTGTGAAATGGATACAAGGCATGTTCCTGAAGTGTATGAACAACAGGCAGTGATACAGAAAGACCTTGTGTTCTGTGCTATCCATCACAGAAACTAGGCCCCTCTGATGACTCCCTTTAGACAGTGCTGATTGTGTGCCAGAAAAAAATATTTGTAGATTTATATAAACTCCCAAAATATGATAGACTAGCAAGGATTTCTTGAATGAAACGGAATTATACTGCCACCTATGGATTCCTCTTATTTCACAGGAATACTACAAGAATGCCTTTACTTCTGGAGATGGTGGAAAAGGTATGTTCAGAAATCACATTCACTACCAGTTCCCAGATTTGCTGGAAGTTAAAGAGAATTATCAATGAGGAATATGAGATTGTCTTGTATGTACTTACATGTTGAAACACAGTAATTTATGCTGTGAAAACTGTGGCTGCTTGTGGCTCCATCCAGAGTGTGCCTGAGCCTTTTTTAGCCAGTTCTGGAGCAAAGTGTTTTTAGCAGCTGTATGAGAAAGGTCAGTGGAATCCGTGGCTTAGTAGTACAACAAATGGGATTGATTTTTGGCACAACTCAAGAGTTGTGCAATATGAAATAACATCTTTTCTGTGCCTCAAATCCCAGTGTTTTCACCTCTGACCTTTTATTGAAAATAGAATGGGTGTATCTCTGTCAGCTGGTTTGAAAATGTATAATTTGACAATTAGAATTCATTTAAAAGCAAAGTGAAAAGCAGTGATGGGAATAAATAATGGGAATTAATAATGGGATAGCATAATGGTGCATTATTTGAAAGGCAGTGCAGGGAGATTTTCCTGATAACTTCACGGTGTAGTCTGCATGAAAATTATAACTGGCCAAAACTGCAGTTATTTTAGGATCAAGCTGTGACTCTTTGAGATGATTATCTTGCCTAAAGGACAGTGAGTCCCCAAGAAATGGAGTCAGGTTTTAGGGGACACTGCATGTTAAGGTACAAACCTGTTTGCAGATGGCAATTGATGCTTTTTAACAATCTCTCTAAGCCCACCACGAGCTGGGCCATTTCTATGGCTCGAGTTACGTGGCTGCGCCGGACGGCAGCAGGACCCCGGGGCTGTCTCGCACTCAGGATGGGCTGCTGGTGGTAGAGATGGACTTGAACCTCTGCAGGCAAGTCAGTGACAAATGGAACTTCAAGGTAAGCCTGACTATGAAGGAAATACAATATTAGAACAAACAAGCTTTGGTAATGGCTCTCTGTGGTTGTTGTTTCCCTGGGTCTGGATTGAAGGCACTTGAGACAGTAGTTCGTGTTGGGACTCAGGGGTTTATTATTTCTTATCAGTAAAACAGTCTCACTGCTGTGAGTTGGGCAGGTTTCATTAGAAGGCAAAAATGGCCAACAGTTTCTTGTTACAAGGTATTTTAAGACTGAACTCTCCAATTAAGAACTGACACCTTGATTATTTTCCCTTTTAACCCAATAACTGATCCTAAAGAGCCCCCAGTGCAGACTTTTCTGCCCAATTACAAACTGCCACCCAAACCCATGAGGAAGAAGGAAGAAGAAGGATGAAGAAGAAACCCAGGCTGACACCCTGTGCTCTCCATCTTGCTTCCATCCACAATACACTAAAAACCCCAAAACCTCAATTTCTCACCAAGTGACACACCTACACTGCTCTCTATAATCTCTTTCACACTTTTATGGATTCCAGTCTATCTTGGAGTCTGGGAAACTTTCTCCATGGATGAAGGTCAAAGTCAGAGCTCCCCTGGGGGTCAGGGCACCCCAGAGCAGACACAGAAATATTCCCAGTGCCCTGGGTTTCCACAATTCTGTGATGTTACAGTAGTTAAAAGGCAGTCTTTCTTTTTAATTTTTTTTAGCAGTTCAGAGCTTAAATTGTTGAAGTAATTTAACAGGAGGTTATGGAGGCCAAAAGCATGAATGGATTTGGAAAAGGAGTAGCTAAATTCAGGGAAGCTAGGCCAGTAGCTTTCAGATGAAAACTCTAGCCTGAGGACCTTAATGTGGACTGCCAGCAGCTCTGAGGATTGCTGGGGAAGAGTTCTGCTTTCCTTGAGCAGTGAATGCAGCCATTTGTGCTGAGCTGAGCCAGGCTCAGTGGATCTATCTAACATGGTATATATTCTTAAAGGCCTTAATTGTCACTTCTGGTGAAATTTAGTGAAAACCCAAACCCACAAGCTTGAGAACTTTCTGAAGGCAAAATTCTTGCAACGTTAACTTCCTGAATTTGTGGATATGTTGAAACTACAGAGAAAGAGCTGTGTACTGTATATATTCATGTCTGAAGCATCTTAACACATGTTTGAATTTATCTAAATCAGATTAAGATAGCTGCAAGCCACTCCACATGGCTTTAACAAACCTTATTTATTACTATTTTTTTGTATTCTGAGGTAAAGTTAATTGGGTTCATCTTTCCAGAGGGCATAATTGGATTTAATTTGTCCAGCAGCAGTGCTGGTTGAAGAAATGGCTGCTTCAGCACAGCAGCTTGCTAACCCTTCAGTTGTGCCACTACAAGCTGTGTGGGTGCTGTGTTATATACTGATTTAGTGGAGTGAGCAGATTAATTTTTTTTACACAAAAGACACTCTAGTTCCTTTTTTATTCTGATCAAGTTTACAACAGGCCACACAAAGATCCTGTTGGAATAAAAAACGAAAAAAAGTGGCAACTCTGGAAATAGGCTTTGTTGATGAAGAAAACATCTTGTTTGCTTCTGTGGAGCCACATCTTTTGTTCCAGTTCTCAGTACTGCTAAAGACTAGAAGTTTTTCCTAGTCACTCTTAAGATCAGCATGATTTGAATCCTAAAAAAATAGACCAGAACTCCTGGCCAGCAGCTGTACAATACATGTAGGTTCTTCAGTGATCACCTAGTTTTTAAAATAAGTAATAATTTGCAAGGAGTGTCAGTTTTTGAACATCATGCTACTGCAAGCAGACATTTATTTTATAGAGCTGCTTTATTTGTCTGTTGTTCATTACAGTGTGGTGCAATATTCAATGTGTTTTGATGTCAGTTTGACATAAAAATGAAAAGTCTCTGGATTTGAAATGCTGAATAAGCTTTCTAATTAAAAAATAGTAATTTCTTATCTACAGCACAATTTCTTTTTTAATATTGCTAATCCATACGTAGGGACTAAAACCAAGAAGTAATTTCAGGTCATCTTCTGGACCAGAATTGCATTTGTTGTTTTACAGATGCCTGTGGTAGGCATGTGGTTGTTGCCATAATGGAATTAAGTTGTGCTGAAAGACTTTTAGCTTTTCACATCAGGCACGCATTTCGTTTTTCTTTGCCACGAGTCTGAGGCCCTTCCTCAGTGCAGAGCAGAGGCTTGGTGTGTCAGGAAGCACATGGAGCATTGCCTCTGCCCCCTTAGCAGGGGGATCTGAACAAAAGCACTAGTAGTGATTGGGAAAAACAAACAGGAAAAGCAAAACACTGCCCTTAGGCTGATTTGTGTAGAATTGTGTGTTTTTGTTGTCTTCAACGCCTGTGCTTTCAGCACCTTTATTTCATGTTGATGGTTTGGAGTGCTGTTGTTGGGTTTTGGCCCTTCAGGCACAGCTGTGGTTTTGTTTATGTGACAGGGGAGAGCTGTTTCCTTTTCCTCTCAGCTGTGGCCAGGCCAGGGGTGGTTCTTGCTGGGGGGAATGAGGAACAGTGGTCACAGGTTTTCTCACCCACTTTACAGGAACCAAATTAACCTGCTGGTATCTGCAGTTTGCACCCAGTGATGCCTGAAAGGGACATTCAGTAGAATGTCTTTGCTAAACTTAGGGCAGCAAAGGGGTTAAACAAATTAAATAAAGATGTGATTTGCCTCTCTCAGAGCCAATATTGTGGGTCCACTCAAAAGAGGACGATGGCACTACCTCAGGTGCTGTATTGCAGCACTTCCAGCACTTGCTCTGTTGCCCAAACCATTGATATTTTGTATTATTAATGGGTGAAATAAGAGAAACCCAGGGTTCTTTAGTTGTCAAGGTCATGACATGGAGCCCTAATTACAGAGACACTCCTCTGCCTTCACTGACATAACTTAAAATTGTTGATGCATAAGAAAGCAAGTCCACCTTTCACATTCAACTTTCAGCTGTCCAGAACAGCTTTAATAAGTAGGAAGTCAGTGGACATGACTGTCACTGAAGGAGAGCTGCAAAATAGGAAGGTGTTCATTTAAAACTTGGACTTTTCAGGGTGGAACTATGCTTCTTTTTTGGGTAGACATACAGTCCTAGGCAACATAATGAGTTCTTTCATTTTAAAAAAGTTTTTGTAAAAAAAAAGTTCTTTTATATAAAAAATGTTTGTGCTAAGGCACTGGAGATCTTGATTTTGAGGAAATTATAGTTTTGATGTTTGGGACAATGAAATCATATATTGTCATAGGAAAAACCAACCAGTACATAGAAGTATTTTCTACTGAAGTACTTCTGTAGCTTACTTGAAAGAACTGAAGCTTTGATTTTTCTTTTCCAGATGACTGGTAGATATGAAATGTATGCAGAAAAGCTTGCTGAAGCAATCCAGCCTTTCTTTATACCCAATATCATCAAAGAGTAAGAGAGAGCATCTCATTACACTCAAATGTTACAAGACAAATTCAAAGTTACTGTTGGATTATAGCTTTACAGTGTTGCTGTTTTAATGTTCAGTTTAATTTCATGTAACCAATTTTAAATAATAGGAGTCAGAACTGTGTTAGGTTAGATAATTGAAAATGGCTTCTTAAGTGTTTGTCATTTACACTAATGAGTCTAAAGTTGTTCCTTGCTAGAGATACATGCAGTGTTTTCTAGAGATAGACATACAGTGTACTGTGGTAGAGTTGATGGGATGAGTTCAGAGGACATGAACATTTTTACATTTTTAAGCTTTGCATTGTGCATCTGTTTCTGCTTTCTGGTTTTTACCCTCTGCCCAGATGCATAATTTAGGGAGAAATGAGACAGAAATTGTTTTCATCTGGGTTTTGTTTGCTTTTTCTGCTTACAAACTACTTGATGCAATTCAGTTATAGCTGAGTAATGTACCAAACATCCCAGTTGTGTCAAGATCAGATGTGGGTGCTGTAAAGCAGGACTGCTTTGGTTCTGTTGCCTTTACACAACCACAGCTGGAGCTGTCTTTGCAGGGCCCCTTCTAGGTGCAGAAGTCTTGTTCAGGGAGATGCTTTGGTATCTTCTGAAGCTCAGTGCCCTGAAGGGGAGCAGAAATAGAGACCCTGGCCAGTGCACAGGCAAGGCTGGGGCACTTGCCTGCTTTCACTGTGAACAGAAAGCTCAGGATGGGTAAGGAAGACTCCTTCCCTGGGGCTGCACTCCAGTAGGATATGTGGTGGCTGCAGAGTACACAAACCAGCTCTGGAATAAAGGTAGTAATGATACATTTGCTGTTCTTAGGTAGTACTGAAATGTTAGTAGCATATTTAGTGTTCTTAGGTGGTATTCTGAAATTCTGCTCTGTATGATTTGGGTGATGGCAATGAGTGTTCAGGCAATGCAGACTGAATACAATTTACAGCCCTGCAACTATGAATTTGTAGCTAGTAATAGTAATAAATGCTTGAACTTTTGTTTTTCTAAAATACAATTTCAGAGTTTCAAAACCATTATTTCTAATAAACTTGTTAATAAATGCACTTGCTACGTTATGTTACCAGGTTATTTGTGAGCTTAACCTTTATTGAGAATGGCTTAATTACAAATAAAAATATATTTATGTATAAAATCCCTGCATGTAAAATCCCCTTCCTTTGCTATTGACATCCTGACAGAAACAAAGCAACAGAACATTTTCAGAGTGTTTTGATAGACAATCTTGTAATAGGAAACAAAGTTTCAGAAAATGCAGGTGGTTCTGGGTGCTTGTGCAGTGAGCTGCTTTTTCAGTTGAATTTGTGTCACATACTCAGTCTTTTCAGTGGGCTTTTGCTTCTCCCTTGTGTTTTCATCTCTCACAGCCATCTTCCATTTGGCAGCTGGATGAGATCCTGTTGTAGGGGACCTCTCCTTTTGTCTGCTTTATCTTTCACTTTTGTTGAAGCATTTAAACCCTGGGTACCCAACACTTACCTGTCAATATTGTTACACCTGTGTGTGCACTTCAGACCACTGAGCCTGCCCTTAAGTTCATGTTTTCTGTATACCCAGGATTCACTTTTGGTAATGGCAACAGTGAGATGCTGAATGCCAATTAGAAGCCTTTGTAAGAATTGGTTTTATTCAACTAATCAAGCCTGTTTTAAGACAAATCCTGTGGCAGTTTAATGGGATTGAATGAACTACCTACCTGAAAATGCATGGGTTAAGGGGGTACTCTAACAGCCTGTAGCTTCCATACCTGTTAATTATTAACTGAGCTAATACACTCTCTCAAAATCAAACATCACGATTTTGGCCCTGGACATTAAAATTCCCAGATCAGGAGTTTTCTGGTTATTTACTTTGGAGGAGTTGAAAGGCATCACCTACAACAAACAAAGGTTTTGTGTCTTTCTTCTGGAAGGATTCTGCTGGTGGCACTGATGGACCAGTTCTCCACAAATCACATCCTACCTGTTGCTCATCACTGCCAGAATGTATTTAAACTTCACCAATGATAATCTAAATTTGACACACAAAATTTCCTGTCATGCACTTTTGTTTGGATTTTTAAGGGTTACTGCATTTTAGATGTCTGTTACTATTTTTGCCTTTGTACAAAGGAGCACTCTTGATTCTACTAAGTACTTAGTCAACACTGTGTACTTTTCAGTTAGTCAACAACTGATAAAAGAAAATGTTTATCCTGGTAACAAAACTTTCTATGCTGAAAGTAGATTCCTATTTGTTATATCCACAGTTTCAGAACTTGAACAGTTCTTTTCCTAAAACCATGCCAGAGATGTGGGACCTCTGCCTTAAGTGCAAATTTTCCTAATTTTATGTCAGTGCTGATTTTCCTACTCACTTTCATATAGGCAGGACTGAAGATTGAGACTGGTAAGAAATAAGGATGGATGAAGCTGAAATAAGTGGTTTTTTCTTACACTTCAGAGTGCTCCTCAGGTAACAGAGGAAAGAGCTATGAATGGGTATTACCAATTTCACTTAATGTCTCAATATAGCAACAACTTAATCCACATACAGCTGCAGTATTAGAGCTAGAACAATCTAAGTTCCTGCCTTCTTACTTGTAGAAGGTATGTTTGTATTTCCTCTTTCCTTAATTGATTTTAGCTCTTCTGAGAATGTCACTGAACTAATACTAACAGCAAAATTTGGCTCAAATTATGATTTAGCATTTTAGATACAATGCAGTAGATGCTGCCAGATATTTACACTTTACACAAAAATATATACCATTAGTGTGGATGATAATTTTCTGCATTTGCTTAATAAGTTCAAATATTTAAAATGTTCGTATTTAGAATGGATTCTGCAGAAACTGGCACATGTGGGTAGCATAACATTCAGAGCTTTTTGCAAAGAGCAGTAAAGACTTCCCAGTGCAAATAAAATCTTTCAATTTATAAGTTTTGGAGCAATGTGGAGTTCTGAGCAGTCATCCAAGAGGATTTAGCCAAAAGAGATTGAGTTTGTAGTGCAAGGGAGTAATTCCAGTATTGCAGTTGCATAAATGCTAAATCTCTATGAATTTGGTAGGTGGGAAGTTTCCTGCATTGCAGACAATACTGATGAACCAGCAAGGCATTTTTTGTTATTTAAAGATGGTTTAAATTAATAAATTTTTCCTTTTACAATATTCTGCTGAACTTCAAATCCATAGGTTTTGTATGAAGACCAGCCCTTCATGCTTTGACAGAGAGAGAAACAGGTATTTTGTATTTTTTCCTTTGTTTACCTAAACCTATGCAAATATTACCCAGTGTTGAAATTCATAAATTTGGTGCTTTTTCTTATGTGTTTAATTTGAAAATAAGCTGAAAGTGAACAGGCTCTGGGCCTGTATTTTAGAACTGCTGTCAAATGTGCAATTTTGAAAATTAGGGGGAGAAAAAAAACCAAAGACAGATATTGCAAAATTAAAAAAAAAAAGAGAGAGAAAAAGGTAAAGACAGCATTGCAATATAGTCCTGTAAAGCCTCCCTTGGTGAGGGTCCCACTGCAGTCCAGGAGTGAGGTGTGTGCAGGGGAGTCCTGAGACGAGCAGCCAGCTGCCCTGCAGGCTGTGCAGGAAGGAGCAGGAGTGTCTGGTGGGTGTCAGCTGTCTGTGTAGATGAACAGAATATCTTCATCCGTGCCATAACTTGTCCTGGCTTCCTCAAAGTTACTGATGCTGGTGCAGCATGTTCCTGGTAAGGAGGAGCAAAATGTTACAAAAAATTCAGAAGGATTTGCCAGTGAAAGGTTCTTACATGGGATGTAACAGAATCCACAAACCAAACTAGTGTAGAGACTACACCCAGCAGCTTAGGTTACAGCTTTACTCAGGTGGATTTTTCACCTTAGAGAGCTCACTGAAGCAGTGCTGCAGACAGGTACCAAAGTGGCCCTTCTGCTATATTCTGCACATGGACATTTCAGCACCTCTCACTAACCCATCTGAAAGCCAAACAAGCCAATTGCTAGAATGCCTATCTGAATTCTTCAACTAAATCATACCACAAAATGCATTAATGTGGCAAAACCCCTTCTGACAAATTGGGTAGTGATGCTTAAAATGTCTGAGCACTGTGAGGAGAGGTCCAGCTGTGGCTGTGTCAGACTCATTAATAATGCACTGGCTGAATCCATCCAAAAGGGACAGGCTACTCACGGTCAGCATAGGCAGGGTTGTTGTAGTAAATGCTCCCTGAGGCTTTGTTGTAGCCACATAACACAATGAAGTGGCCCTGGTAGTCAGGGCTCCTGCAGAAGCACTTCTGTCCAATGGGAAGGAAGCAGCAGTATTTGACAGGACTTGAGCAGAGATCACACAGCAGCAGGACTGCGTTCACAAGGACAATGGCTACGTGACCCTGGGACAGGTGGTTTTGGATGTCTTGAACGGTTACTGTGCTGCAAGGAAAAAACAGACACACTTATTGAAAGGGGCTGGTGTAAAGAAAGGGCCTGATGGTGAACAGTGCAGCTGGCACTTTATAGATACATCACAGATATCCTTCTTTATCACAGGTACAGCTCTTTGCTGTTGAACCCTGCAGGCTTTGCTGTGCACAAACCCTGACAGAACCTGTAGCATTCACAGCCTTTTCATTTCATTGCTGCTGCTGAAGTGCAGAGCAACAGGTCTGTATTTGCAGTAACATATTCTGAGATGACACATCAGATGCCCCACAGAAGAGAATTAAAGGAGCTGGCAACTCACTCAGTAACTTGAGGGACTTCTGTTGTAGGAAAATTTTAAGTGAAGTGTTCTCTCTTGCTGTTAGAAAAGCTTATCTCTGAAACACCAAATCTTTATCCAGTGAGTGGTTAAATGTTGTGTAACCACTAACCAAATTAAGATGTACCCAGATATGCCTGTGTCACTCAGGACTGTGATTCTCCTAGCTGAAGTTTTGAATTGCCTCATATTTTAGGCTTTATTTCCACGGACAGTAAGTATTCACCAAACACCACCTATAACCTCAGCTGTTAAATCTGTCCCTCCCTGAGGCAGATGGTGTGTTCCATATGCGTGAGAAACTCATCCCTTGGATCAGTTCCAGATGTCTGTGCTGTGTGCACCACCTGACTGAGCTCATGTGCTTTTTATTTAATCCTTCCCCACTCTGATGCCCCAGCCTCAGCACTGCACAGGTAAATGTGCCCTCTGTCCCTGCCTTGATCAAGGCCACGGACTTGCAAAAGCAACAGGGACTGTGTGTCCCTTCTGTCCTGTCACAGCTTATTCATTAAAGTGAAGGTGACTCCATGCATGTTAGTAAGGACACTTGATTCTGCTAAATATAAGTTATGCTCCAGCATTCAGATGTTATTGTGGCTGGCCCATATCCCTCTCTTCTTTCCTTACCCCTAATCATTTACCCCACTTTGAAAGCAGGGATCCAAGTCCAGCTTCCCTATAAAAAGGGTTGCAGCTCAAGTTGGAAGTTTGGTCATTCCCCAATCAAATTTCACTCCTGATTATAAAATTCTGCAGTTTTTCCATTTCCTCTGGGTTTGTAGTTCTTTCACAGAGTTCCTTATTTCATGGTCTCCTTGGCAAAAGCTGCTATGCTAATTTGTAATTTGCATGTTTGTCTGGGAACAGAGATCCATAATGTTTGCATAGCTCTGGGAACAATGAGTTCTGTACCCACACGGCATTCCCCTTAATTCCAGCAATGGCCAATTAGAGTGCTGTAGGCACTCCCTACTAAGTGTAATGGATAACCAAATTCAGAACACAGTCAGCTCCTATCAGCATTTTCTTATCACTTATTTTGCATCATGACTAATTTTTTTTCAAACTTCATTATTAGGTCTTGATGTGCATGAGGTTTTTTTGAGACATAGGAGAAAGACACTAACTGGTAAAAAAGGTTTAGGGCTTGATTTCAGTCTCTTTCAGTGATTTAGCTTGGTGCCTCCAAGAAAAGCAGGGGCCCACAGAATCTCCAAAGAGAAAGAAAACAGCTTACCATTTCTCCACCAGCACCTTGCAGTCTTTGGCTTGTGCAAAGAGCTGATTCACTCGATTCTCTTCTGTGTCAAAGTGCTTCCTGTAAAATGACTGTGGAAATAACAGAAGTTCTGAACTGGAATGGTGTTTACCTTGGGTAATCCACCACTTAGAGTCTGCTAGCAAGAGCCTGCATAAGTTGGAGGTCTGGTTATGGGATAAAAGATCTCTCCCTTAGTTTGCTGGAAACAAGACAAGGATTTCTGCTCTGAATTACAAATTAAATTTGCTCCTGGTCAGTTACTGTTGCAGTTTCTGTCCAGTGGCTGTTCAGCTGCCTAGGTAAGAGAAGCCTGTCTGGTTTCCCAGGGGAAACTGGGCAGGAGCTTGCAATAAAGTCACCACTGCTACAGGCCCTGGAGAGGCCAAGCTCTCCGTGGATGGGAGGCCAAGTTCCCCTCTCACCTCTAGAGGTGGATCTTCCAGGTCAAGGCTGAGGCACGGTGGTGGGGAAAGTGTGGAAGCTAAACACTGCTGCTGCCCAGGCTGTACCTGTTCTGTAGATAAATACAGGGCTTCAGTCTCCAAGGCTGTCAAATAGGTAGGAACCTTTCATGAACACTACATGCAAACTTTTTAAAAATTCAAAAGATGGAATCAATATGGGATCATACTGCCTTTGGAACAGAGCTGTGCCAGTTTTGGCAGTAGGTCAAATTAAATGTGGTTGACTGTCAGTAAGACACCAGAGCTTTTACAGCATGACACTCAAGCCTTTTAAAGCTGCTTGCTCTCCCCCTGTAGATGAGAACACTGACCTGATTTTTGTAGCCCTTGTCCACTCCGAGTGTCTGGGTGCAAAATTTATGCTTAACTCCGAAGTGCCGCATCAGGTAGGCCAGGTCAATAGTCCAGATACTCTTTGTTAACTGGAGATCCTGGATGGCTTTCTGAAACTCATCATTGTCCAAATGATTCAGGTACCTACAGTATCAACAAAGGCAGGGCAAGGGAAGCACAGATCTTAGGAGAAGCAAAATGTGTGCTGTAGTCCAAGCCTCTACATCACAGCACACAAAAACTGAAACAACAGGCTTGGCTAAGAAATAACCAAAAAAAAAAAACCAAAACCAAACTAACCCACAAAGGGAATTTAAGGGAAAGGAATAGGGAATATTTAACTGGATTTATTTCTGACTTTTTAAAATTGGAAATGTGGTGCCTTGACTGTTTTAGAGTGCTAGAAGTGTACAGGTGCTGTACCAGAGTCAAGCTGGTATAGAACTCTGTCCTGAAGGGTTTACAGTGTAATGTACAAGTGTATTAGAGCCAACACAGAAAGAAGAGTTAAAGACTAAAACTTCCTTCACACAATAGATGGATTTTAAAAGGAGGAGCCATAAAGGAATTCAGTAAATATTCAAAGGAAGCTTGTCTTAGGCACTGATGACACAAAAGGAAGAAAGTGGGAGATGGAAGTCAGGAGGAAGCTTGGGACAGGTTGCAAAGGGGCAGGGCAAGGTAGCTACAGGGAGTTCTGAAAGTAAGAAAACAAATGGAAGTAAATGATAAAAAAGAAAAAGCAACTGGAATTGAGGATGCAGGGCAAACAAGGTCAGATCAGCAGGGTAAGAAGATTAATCTTGGAAGCTGAGTTTTGGGCAGACTGGAGTGGCAAAGAGGTAAAGGGAGTAGAGGTTACAGTAGTCAAGATGGGAAATTACCAGCACACGGACTAACGTCTTGGCAGAAGGGATGGAGAGAAATGAAAATCTTCTGCTTCATATCTACTAAGTGGACATCTAAATAGGTATTTCTCCTGCACCTAAGCTCATGTTCCTCTGTGGAAGGAAAGAGGAGTTCAGCAGGACAGCTACTAGTTCAAAAAACCAAAAATAAACAAAAAAAACCCCAGAGGGCAACACAATTTTGAAGCTGAAACTACTCCTGGAACACAAACACTCATCCCACAGGTTGGGGCTCAGCAGGACAGAGGCAGTACAGGTACAGCACACACTCATAAACTGGGATACACCTACCATCACTTGAAAACACAGAAAGGAATCAGATGAGTCACAGCTAACCTAACCTAAAAACTATAATTTCTTAACTGTACAACAGGAAAGAAGCAACACTTTCTATGAGCTTATGCATGCCAGCCTGCAAAGTTCAGAGCTGATTAGGTATTCTGCATCTGTGTAATTATTCAAAAGGGTCTGAAGTTCACTCCAGTTTATGTTTTCCCTTGCTCCTGCTGGAGAGCTGGGCCCAAGCAGCAGTCACTGTCCAAGGGCACCTCAAAACCTGCTGTTCTCCTAAGACTGAACTCAGGGCTGCTCCAACACACCTCCCTGGGATTTGCTTCCCGCTCCCCCTCCCCATGGAATGGCATTTCCCGCTCAGAGAGCCACTTACTGAAGCACCATCCTGGAGCAGGCCAGCCCGCAGTCCCAGTGGTACAGCTGCTGAATCACGGGCACTTTCAGCTGGATGCAGTCAGCTGGGTGAGCAGGACACAAACAATGTCAATCCATACAGGAATGGTTTTCCATGCCACCAAAAGTCAGCCTGTCCTCAGCACTACAACCATGGAAACTTAGGAACGTGGTTTTGCCTGACTGGCAGGTAGATTTTTTTCTTTCTTAGGGGAACATACCTTTAGTATTTCTGTACAGGTAAGCATTTGGTTAATCTCATACTCCTTTACTGTTCCATACCTAGATCACTGGCTCTCCACCCCCTTTTCCCTTAGAAGTTTGTGGGGTTTTTTTTGGTTGTTTTTTTTTTCCTGTGGGGTGATGTACCCACCACCCCTCAATTGATGCTGTGTCTCCTCCTGGATAACAACAGCTAAGACACAAGTATTCATCTTTTCTCTTGTGTCTGACTGTACTTCTGTGCCACAAGAGTTGTTCAGCCAAACTGGGAGAAAACATACCAAGATCTCTGTGCATGAATCTCTTAGATGCCCCACAGATTTCTATAGATGCCTTTATCTCTCAAGAATGGTAATCTTCAGACTTTAAACAAAACAAGTGAAAACTCGCAAGTTGCACCATTGTCCTTTTGTATTAATTCCATCAAAACCTCAATAGAGAGGGAAAATTAATAATCTCTGCCAGAAAGTCCCAAAGTACAAGCTCCATCCTCTGCCTCAGTTTTTTATTTTTACGGTGATGGCAACTTGGTGGTTTCAGTTTCACCATGAGCAGGACTTGTAGGGTTGTGCCTGTCATTGCTACTTCAGCATTGACCAAAGTGAGTTAATCACAAAGTGCTTTTCTCAATAACCTTTGATCTCGAAACGGCCTTTGACAAGTTTTGTTAACAAGGTCCTCTACATTTTATGATGGGAATGAAAATGCATTTGACATCACGTAGACTTGTTTAGTTTTGGGGTAATATGATTTATAGAACTTTTTAGATAATGTTGTTATATTTTTCCTAGTTGTGCCCCTGTTTAATCATGACTTTAAAGAATGGCACACCAGTTGATATATTCAGTCTTTTAAATTCATCTACCAAGTCCCACATTAACCAAGGAGTATGTGTTTTCTAGGTGAAAGCTTCAGAGAGCAATAACAAGTTTCTTGGCCGCCCAGCTTCCAGGCACCTGTTTCCCAACACACCGAGAGCTCTTCAGCGATGGCTGTGGCTGTCCCGAGAGAGACCAGCCCGTCTGCGCCGTGCCTGTAAATGACCCTGCGAACCCTTCTGTGCTTGGCCAGCTCCCGCCGCCCCGACCTTACCGAGCCAGTAATTCCCCATCGCTGCTAAGGGCAAACCCGGCTCGGCAGCACCGAGAGGCCGCCGGGAGCCCTGGCAGGGCCCGCACTCCCCGCCCGCTCCCCGCCGCCCGCCGGGCGCTCTGCCAGCCCGTTCCGCGGGGCGGACTCGGCCTCTCCGCCGCCCCCTGCCCGCGGAGGCCCCGCCGGCCCGAGCGGGGCTGGACGGGCCGCACTGACCTGGCGGCGGCTCGCCAGCCTCCCGGGGACTCTTCATGGCCCGTTCACTGCCGGCCCCGCCGAGCCGGCGGCGCGGCCCCGGGGCCCGGCGCTGGCTCCTCCCGGAGGCGGGGGCTGAGGGGGGCCGGGCCCCGGGGCGCTTGCCCCGCGCCGTGGCGGCGAGGAGAGCGGCGGGGTGTGAGGGCGGGCAGGGGCATGACACGGCGGGCGGGGACGCGCAGCCCTGCCCCAGAGCCGGGGCACGGCGGGGCTGCCGGGCTGGCCCCGAGCGGGAGCGGACGGGACGGGGCTGCGCCGCCCCCCGCGCTCGTTCCGGTTCCGGCGCGCGGAGCAGGGCGGGAGGCGGCGGAGGCCATTAGGGAGAGCGGCGCGGGCGGTGAGTGCGGCGCGGGGCTCTCGGCTCCCTGTGGAACGCCCTCTCTCCATGGGCGCTCTGGGGAGGTGCCCGGGCGGTGCCGCATCCCCTGAGGGGCCGGAGGGGGCCGGGTCGGAGCGGCGAGGTGCGGGAGGGCTGGGGTGGCCGCGGCTCCCTCACGAACGGGCCCGGGGCCCCCGAGCGCGGCCGAGCTGTCCGCGGGGCTCGCAGGGGCCGTAACGCTGTGGGATCCACCTGTGGCCCTTCCCTTGGAGGTACGAGTGGTTTGTTCTGTGATCCTTAACAGTGAATTTCCCAGAAGAGACCTGGAAAAGACTGGCTGCTGATGTTTAACGTCTACATGGACACGTCTCTAGAGAAGTGTTATTGATGCATAGTCAAAACACATGTTGTATTAAAAATGTGAGAAAATTGGTTCTTCACTCTACTGGAAGAGATGATGGATTGTGTAATTGGAAGTTATTCTACATCTTTCTTTGTAATGAACGCTTTTGTTTTCCCGGTGCCTCAGGTGTAGAGCCCCAGCACTGCAGCCATGTCGATCGGAGTGCCAATCAAGGTCCTGCACGAGGCCGAGGGCCACATCGTGACCTGTGAGACCAACACTGGGGAAGTTTATCGAGGCAAACTTATCGAAGCTGAAGACAACATGAATTGTCAGGTATCTTTTGTTTCACAAGGATGGAGGGAAGGTTGGCTGATCTGGGCCTTGGAAGGCTGAAAACTTGATTAAAGACTATTGCTTTTAGTTCTGGGATTTAAAAAAAAACTGTACTGATGCTGTTTTTTACTGTGGTGAAGTGGATTCAGCGTTACAGAATGCTCCAAAGAGGCCAGAGCTTATTTCCAGTTTCAGAGTAGGATTGGGCATCCCTGTCAGTAGGATCAGAGATTTTTAAGTCTGTCCTGTGAACAGTGTTTTTCCCGGGTTCTTTGTTTAAAGCCACTGAGTGTAAGAATAAAAAAACCCTTGATTTAAGAAACGAAAGCTTATTTAATGTACATTACTGTAGTCATTCCAAGAGGGCCTAACTTTGACTTCAGGCAAGTGCTCGTGGAAATCAGAATGCTTTCCTAATAGTTAGTACTAAAATAACTTTATTAAAACTATTTGCATGTAAGAAAACAAAAATAATGATGCTGATAAAGCTGATTTGTAAACTGGTGAGACAGCAAAAGTCCTTGGTGTGTTTGAATGGTCATGATGCTTTGTGTCACAGCTGAGGGCTGTCTGAGCACTGACTGATTTTCCCTTGCAGATGTCCAACATAACAGTGACATACAGAGATGGCCGGGTGGCACAGCTCGAGCAGGTGTACATCAGGGGGAGCAAGATACGGTTTCTCATCTTACCAGATATGTTGAAGAATGCTCCTATGCTAAAGAGCATGAAGAATAAAAACCAGGGTTCTGGAGCTGGCCGAGGGAAAGCAGCTATTCTCAAAGCTCAAGGTATGTGCAGTTTGTTCCAGGTCCCTCCCCCTATTTTTCTGTAGAAGTGGAAAAACTCATCTCTGTCACTGGGGAGATTAAGCAGGAAGAAGTGGAAAGATTACTGGTTCATATAGTGTTTTTCTGTATGTTTTATCTTAAAGTGAAAGTCAAGACTCAAATTGTCCCAATTACCCAAATTGTTCCAATTGTCTCAATTGTTTAGTATTGATGCTGCAGTAATTTAGAGGTAGCGAGTAGCCCTGTTAAACAGAGCCTTTCTGTTAAACTAAAAGAATTCTGTTCTCCTGCAGTTGTGGCCACCAGCTGTTTGAAATGCTTGGGGAAGGATTCAGGTGTTCTTGTTGAGCTGTTGTAGGAAAACAGCTTTAGTTACAAAGTTACTGGGGAGCTGTAATTATTACCTTTTCTGTAGTTCACTCTCATTTGTGCCTTCCTCGGGGGATCAGTCTGGTTCTTAGGTAGCTCAGTAACAGCCATGTGCCAGAGTCCCTGCTTAACTGCAGTGTGCAGTAACGTTTGTGTGGGGGAGTAACTTACTGAGAAGTGTTACAAAACCTTGCAAGAGCGTGGGGTTCCAAGTGTCTTGTGTGTCAGAAGGAACATGAGATGTGTGAGTTTCTGCTGCAGTTGTTCTGAGGAGCTGTGGGACCATTAGGATCTGGCTCTTCTCACAGAACACTCTCACATCACTTTCTGAGCATTTCCTGCCTTCTGAGCAAGAGACCTTGAGTTTTGTTGATGTTTTGCTTGTCAGTTGTTGAGATAAATGTGCAGGCATGTCAAATTCATGTCATCCCTGATGTTTTCTTTCTTCAGTGGCTGCTAGAGGAAGAGGCCGTGGGATGGGCCGTGGCAACATCTTCCAGAAGAGAAGATAATTTTGGTCTTGGCTGAATTGCTTTTTTTATTAGGGGTGTTAACTTGACTTTGTGTGCATTGGTATCAGTTTTGTTTAATAAATGTTTCTGACAAAACTTGTCTGCTCTTACCTGACAGGACAGTTATTGGGCAAATATTTCAAACTCAAGCCAGCTTTTGAAAATAGTGGACTTTGTTATATCTAGGTTTGACCACTTTGTGTGATGCATTGGTTTTTGAAGATCATTATGTTTCCTTTTTCTTGTTAATCCTGCTGTCATTTATTCTCTAAAGAATTAGAAGGCATTCTTAATGAAGAATTTTAAGTCATACTATAAAGTCTTATTAGCAGCTGAATTTATGGAAAATACAGCAAAACAGAGTTAGCTTCCTGAGAAGCAGAGCACTGTGTTCTTTAGCTTTTTACAATAGATAGAGGTCCACCTTCAGATCTCTATATTGTACTTGTATTCTTGCATTTCTTATCTTTCTCTTTGGATATGGGGAGAATTTTTCATTAGGAACACACAACTTTGATAGCCTGAATCTATATTTGCAGTGAAAAAATCTATTCTGACTTTCTTAGCAGTTTTTCCCTGTGTCTGAGAAAATATGACAGAATATAAAATAGGCATTTTCCAGGATAAGTTTGAAATGCTTTGTAGATTTGAAAGGCAGTGCAGGTGTGTGAGAAATTTTATAAATAGTTATCCACTAAACACAGATTAATCCAAATGCTGATTTTTGAACAAAACTCACTATCAACTTCAGCTTTTGATCTTATTATCTGTACGCAGTTGTGTGTTGATCAGCTGATCTGCAGGAAGCCAAATCTAGTTGTAACTTCATTAAAGTGTGGCCTGGGTGTTTTTACTGACTTAAATGGTTGAAATGTTTCAATGTAACCCTTGTGTACCTAATCTACTTGCATAAGGTCAATTCCCAGTCTGTACACACACTGAAGAGCTGCTCTTGCTTTTCTGCCTGGGTTGCTGTGAAGACTCTCCCTTGTGTGCAGACAGGAAAGTTGAGCTAATGTATTAACTTGTTGAATTGTGTGTAAATAAAGCTGTATTTGGTCTCTAGGGAAAGCCCTGCTGCATGTTCTTCTGGGTGGTAGTGATCCTGAATATTTGCAATGGAAACCTCCTTAGAATGTGTGTAAGGGATATTTGAGCCTAACTCTAAAAGCATTTTAGTGTCATTTTGTACCTCTCATGAGGAATGTGTCCAAAAGATGGCAGTCCTCACAAACAGGGACCATTTCCACTGGTGCTGACTGGCTCACCTCTTTTAAAGTTCTGCTCTCCTTCTTGAGCAATGCCAAGCTGCTGTTCTCTCAGGAGCCGTGGATGTGGCATTCAGCAGCACTGAGGGTGGGGGACAAGCACGAATTTTGGAGAGAAACAGTAACTTTCCTCAGGAGGTTTGATGGAACAAACTGTATCTGCTTTAGGAAGTTTGGAGTAACTTCTCTAATGCGTATCAGCTTTGAAGAAGATACTGGGATTTTGCAAAAACAAAAAGCTTTGCCCTGTGGCTTCAGGTTGAGGCTGAGTCTAGGATGAACTCTTCAGAAGGATACTGTGAGTTTGGTGTTAAAAATGTTGAAGTTTCACACTAGTAGGAAAGTCTCAGCCAAGACAAACATCACTTAGCAATTTCTGACTGGAGTAACTGGAATGCTGGTTTGTTACAGCCTGCTTTCCAGTGCCTTCCTGTACTGTGTGTATTATTACAGTGTGATAAATAAAAATTTCCTCCTCACAGATGAGGTCTCACCCACTAGATGGCTCTGTTGGGAAGAGAATGAAGCTCAAGAAACCAGAACCCTCTGGAAAAGAAAAATGCGAGAAATGTGACTTCTGCTATAAAGTCCATAAACTCAAGGGCTCTTATAAACTAGCATGAAAACACTCACCTTATTTTCTTTCTTCTTCAGTGTTCCTGAGTGCTGGCTTCCTGCATGGCTGGGTTATTCCAGCTGCTGATTGATGCTGTGTTTCCCTGGTACTTGGCTAATTGGCAAATGCACTTAGATCATGCAGATTCCTCAGTTCAGTAATTTAAGCAATCTGTTTCCCTGGGATGGCAGATACTAAGGAGAGATGCAGCTGTTTTTAACATCTGCATTTATTTGTAATTTTTTTTTTTAATCACAGCTTGCAGCATTTCTTTTCATTGTTTGCCATCACACTGTATGTGGGCTTATAAATCTCATGTTCTTCAGTGGGTTCAGGGCTCTCCATAATTTCCTGCTTTTGGCAGAGAGAGACAAGCACGGGCCTAAAGCCTTGTTCCAAACTTGCCCCTTTGATAACACCAGTGCAGGTGCCTTTGAAGTACTGGTGGGACAGGGAATCTGTACTGTAGGTGTCCAAAATGGTGTGTGGAGAGGTGCAGGTGGGAATTCACCTGGTCTTCCAGGGTCAAAACCACACTTGTGCTCTTGTATGAAAACAAGGCGTAACATCAGAGAAAAGTTCAAGAAAGTATCACTTGAAAAAAAATTGCTTTGCATAGAACTGTAGGATCTTTCCTCACTGACCAGGTGCTTTCATCCCATACATGTGCAGCTCTTCTCTCCAGGTATGTCTAACTTGTATTTGATCCTAAAGTTGTACTTTTCTTTAGTTCATTTTTCAATGCTCTTCTAGAAGGGCAGAATGGAGTGGGAAATGTGAATTTCTGGTGCTGGTAGTCAGGATAACTGTCCAGTCTGTATCTGTTTGCTACTTGAGCTTTACAGTGAACTTTACTGTAAAATAGATGTGTCCTGTTTCTTTTGCCAGTAAAATGTGAGCAAGGGTGGAAGACTGATGTCCCAGTAGACCAATGGTTTGGTGAGGTAGCAATGGATGGAATTCTGAGGTCTACAAGAAAGTGTCAGTGATTCAGTTGTTTATTTCTCAGGCAAGGGCCAAAAGTGGGGAAAGAGTTCTCCCAGGGATCTGTGTTGTTTCCATCCTGACAGAAGCAGAAATTTAGATGTGGACTTGCACCTTATTGCAGCCAAACTAATTTCAGACAGATCTGATCTTCCTCCTCCAACTTTAGATAAAACTTTCCAGGACCCTCCTGCCTTCAGAGATTCTTTGGAAGGAAATACAGATATACCACTTTAAAAGCATGGTCATGGAACAGCCTTGAAGAGGTGCTGATGGGTCAGTGAGTGCAGGTCACAAGTGAGAGGAGGCTTCACCTGCTCACACCTGCAGACAGGAGAGCTGCCAGGTGACTGCAGTGTGCTGAAGTAGGCTAAGCACTGCCTATCTGCAAATATTTTCCAGGTCAAGCTGTGTTTTGATGCTCCAGGTGTCATGTTGTTGCCTAGACCTGTAATGAGAGCTCTTGATAGAGTCAAGAGTATTTTGGAGGTGGTGAATAAGAACATGCCACCCTTCCCTGCTCATGGTCACTGTTCCTCACAGACCAGGGTGTGGGATTATTTCACTCCTCCTGTAGTTAGTGCTGACATTAGTGTGCAGTATGAGTAGTAGGTTTGGGGTGGGTTTATGCCACTTAATTCAGAGCTTTAATGAGAAAAGTATTTGGGTTAAAAAGTATTTGTGTGTGATTTGCTTGTTCCTAGTAGCAGGCTATTATTCCTGGCACAGGACCAGTCATTGCATAAGCAAGTATTGTGCAGCCTTCTGCTGCTCAGCACAGACTATCAGAGCCTATGAAAAGTGGAGATTTTCCAGCATCGTTAATTCAAGGGAGAATGCTGAACCCTGGCAAGGAAACAGATTGTATCCAGAAGATGTGTAGTAATGCTGGGAGAAATGAAAAGAATTGCAGAAAAACACTATCATTGTTCTTTTGTTGGGTGAACTGCTTGCAGTGAGCATTTAATTTGTTCTTCATTTTCCCTTTCCTGGGGACTTCAAGTCTGTTGTGTGGTTGGGGGTTTGCCCTAATTCCAGCTCACTGGAGAGATGCTGGCACATCTAATCCTGAGCAAGCTACTGCTTGTGAGGCAAAACTTCTACATTTTGTCCCTTGGTGCCTAAAATGTTGATAGAGAGTGGAGCCCAGAGCCTCAGAGAGGTTTTGAGGCACTGCAGCTGATGGCCCTCAGCAGACATGCGGTGAAGCTGATATTGTGACAATGCACAGACCCACGTGGTGGCATTTTAGAATGTTTATTGATATCTTTACACTCCCCTAAAATCTCAAGTAAACTGTAGGGTGAATTGGGTTTTTCCCTGACACCATACCCAGCATGTGGAGATTTTCACTTTTCTCTAACAAAGAGGTGTTGCTGTTTGTTGCTTCATGATCAGATGAGCTCCTTTCTGTCTCATGTCTCTGAAACAGCTCCACAACAAGCCTGTTTTTGCAAAGCTCAGCCAAAAGTCAGTGTTGTTCCTCTTGAAGTGCACTATATCAAAGGGCACATCAGATGCATCCTCAGAACCAGACAGGAGTGTGTCATTTGCCTGCAGTCTTGTTCACCTCATGCTTTTGAGGGCAGCTTGGATGTAGCAGCAGGAGTGCTGTGGAAAGGAGTGGCTGCACTTAGAGGAAATGTTGCTTCTTCCTTTTCTCTTGGTACTTGTTAGCATTGGCTTTGTTTTGTCTTTTCACTGCAACCTTTCTTTTTTCTTTTCCAGTTAATGATCCAAATTTGACATGGAGAAAGTGGATGAAGCTCTAGGGAACTCATTAGAGGCTTTTCATGTCAGAATTGGACTCCAAATACATGAAGTCTAATCCTGAACCTAGGTAGAGATTTATACCATGGGACATGCTGGAGTTTCTGGATGGAGGGTTTCTTCTTGAGAGGGTCCATGTAGGAGATGTCACTTTATCTCCAAGGCTTCATTTGAGCCTGGCTGAGCTGGAGACCTTGGGAAGGAGCTCTGGGGGTGCATCCTGCCATCCTGCTCGTGAGAGCCAAGCGTTCACCAGCTCCAGAGCACCTGGCCTGGTGCTAGCAGGAGCTTTAGGGCTGCCAGCGACACTGTAAAACACTGGGATTCCCACTGGAGCTGAGGGATGGGCCAGTCCAGGGCTGAGACCCAGGCAAGGGCACCTGCAGACACTCTGGGCTCCTGTCTCTGAGTATCTGGTTACACATCAGATCTGTTCCTTTGGCCTCCACTTGGCTCTCTTTCCATTGCAGTTTCGGAAAAACTAAAACCCCAAAGAGCTGTTGGTAAAGTGAGTGGATGGGTTGTGACTTGCTCAGTTTTTCAGTTGCAGCAGAGTTCAGACAAAGGTGCACACATCAAACTGTTGGCTCTGCAAACCAAAAGATTTCAGGGGATCAAGAGCAAAGCTCTGCTCAGAAGTCTGACATTGAAACTCAAAGGCAGCTGCCTCTGCTCCTCTGGGAAAGAGCCTTTTTCCCATACTTTGTGCCATGTTTTTTCTGTTGAGACACCATGTATTTCAGGGGAATTACACAGGTTAAATAAGGCCCACATCATTTTTGATAGCTTTTCAAATGCTTCCCATCACTGTGTCCAGTGTGGGGCAGACTGACACAGAAATGGACTGGGAGGAATAACCCTCCCAGAAGCTGAGGAACTGGCTGGTCAGAAAGCAGCAAAGTGCCTCTCTTCCACCTTTGTGGCACACCCTGCATGCAAGCAGAATGAACCTGCTGCTCCTGTGGGAGGAAATGTCAGTGCCATTGTGGCTCACTTGATTTTGAGGATGCAGCAGGGGGAGTGCTGGCCTTTGGGAAAAGGAGTAAATGGAGTAAAAGCTGACTTTCCTCTGGTCTCTTCTGCTGAAGAGGAGTTCCTGTGTGGTTGTTGAGTTTAGTGGCTGTTCTGGTTTTGAATCAGCATCACTGAAGTGGGATCCTGTCAGGTCTGAGAGGAGCAGCAGAGGGTCACAGCCAAGTACTTGGTGTCTCAAAGTGGATCAAGAGGCAGTCGTGGCCCTCTGGAGCACTGGCCTCAGCCAGCAGTGTTCCTGTTTTGTTCTGTGAAGTGTCCCTTGGCAGCCTTAAACCTGCATCTATGCTGAGAGCACCTGCTTAAGGCCAATAAACTATAAAACAGGTTCTATTATCTGTGGATAATGTCCCCAGCTGGGGTGGCTGGGCCTCCTGCCAGCTGCCCTTGGAGGCTTTTTCATGCAGGGACTGCATGTGAGTTTGTATTGAGGCACTTTGCCTCTTCCAAGCTTTGAGTCACATCCTCTGGTAAGGAGCAGAGCAATCTCTAAAGGCAATGTTTAATCTTGTTTATTTTCTTAAGATGAAACAATTTATATTTTTGACATCTTTGTCAGCAGCTGTCCACTAAGGAGCTTGTCAGCCTGCCTCAAACAGTGCAAACTCCTTTATCTTCCTAGTGCTTGTGATGAGAAATGAATTATAAGTTGAGAAAAGAGCCTTGGCAGTGCAAAAGGAAAGGGCCTTGACAGGTTTTGAAGTGTGTGAAATAAAAAATAGATTAGACAAGCCTGTGCTTCCAGCTGCTTTTTGCATCCTTACCTCAACAAAATAATTACCACTTATTTAGGCAGAGTCACTGAAGTGAGGGAGGCTTTTGCTGAGCTCAGTGCTCAGCACACTGCTGCCTGGAGCATGCCAAGATGCTTACCTGGGTTTTGTGGTCAGAAGCTGAGGTAAAATACAGGATGTGGTTGCAAGGAAGGTGTTGTCCTGCTGGGTCAGGAGAGAACAAATGCTTTTCTGTGGGAGTAACTGTTCCTTCTTCCCTCCCAGGCACCAATGGCCTCATTAGCTGTGGTGCTGCTCGTTGTCTCCACGTGTGGCTGGGCTTTGCTGCTGGAGCTCCCTGCTGCTGCCTGAGCCCCGTGGAGCCCCAGCTGATGCTCACCAGCATCTTCAAGGCGATGCTTTACACCTGGTGACCCCTCCTTCCAGCACACTGCTGCAGAACAGTGAGCACAAATGTCTCACAGAGCCGTGGTGAGACCGATCACCTGCAGGAAATGGGGAAGGGCTGTGGTTCCATCTGTGCAGCTGCAGCTTCAGCTTCCAGGGCCCATCCCAGGCTGAGCATCTGCAGCCTGCACGCAGAGAGAGGCTGGTGTCTGAGTCTTGGTACTGAGTGCTGCTCTAAACACCTGAGATTACAGCAAGGGCCTCCTGAGGAGAGTATTGAGTCTGCTGTGTCACCTGAGAGGAGACAGGCTCACTGCAGGGCAGGTGTCCCCTGACTGAGCATCATAACCACGCTGGTCCCTCTGGCTGAGTTAGCAGCTCATCCCTTTAATACCCTTTGAGAGCCCTGAGCCTTCTCATTCCGTGCAAGGAAGGGCTCATTTCAGTTGTGTCATCCTCTCTGGTTGGTGAACTCAGCTTTTATAAAAATTGCAGATGTGGGGGCTCTAGGTCTGCTCCTTGAGCATGTACCTCATCTGTAGGGGGCCCAGGAGCACTTCCCAGCTTTGGGATGAGCTGGATGCACTGTGCTGCCCAGAGCCCCTCTCCTATCCATGGGACCAGGAGCTGGCAGGGAGCAGCTGGGTGTGCTGGGGTGGCTCCTGCTGAGTTCCCATCAGAGTTCATCCAAGAAGCAGTGGCAGCACTTTGTAATTTGCGTTTTCACACATTTATTCACAACCAGCTCTCCATGGGGAGCTTTCTGTGGCAAAGCAACCCAGTGCACATAGAGGAATAAACATGCATGCCACAGCTGCTCAGCTGCACCACTGTGTTTCCTGCTTTATCTCCACATCCTGGAGCTGCCAACTGGCAGGTGGCACGGCCAGAGATTGGCACAGAATTCCCCTGCAAGGGGCTGAATGTCTCATCCCTGTCCTGCTGGGTAGCAGAGCTCAGACTGAAAGCACAGGGCTGGAAACAGGCTGGGGCTGAGCCAGGGGCTCTGCAGGGAGAGCTGTGTCAGGGGTGCACCACACACTGAGGGTCTCACCTCATTTTAGGGGGTGCTGCTGGCATGGAAAAGCCGTGAGGATGCCTTGATGCAGAGCCCTAGGGGGACAGTGCTCAGAGCCAGAGACCAAATGTTCAGCAGCACTGCTCCCTCTTTGGAGCTTTGCACTGGCTCACCAGGCAGCTCCAAGCCCTCATTGAAATGCTTTGTGCCCGAGTTTTCTTCTTGGCACGCAGCAGAGTGCTGCTCTGCTTAGACTGTGAGAGTTTAAACAGATCTTGCTGACATCTGAAATGCTATTCATTTTTGCTGAAAGGTATTTTGGAAGGAAAAGAAAAAATTAAAGCCGTCTCTTCCATAGGAGGGAAGGAAAGGAAGGGCTGAGCCTGGAGATGGTGGTAAATGGAGCTGCAGCCACTGGTGGGCTTCCCCAGGGTTCAGTAGAGGGGCCAGCTCTGTTTAATGTCTTTATTGATCATCTGGATGAGGGGACCGAGGGCACCCTCAGCTGAATTCACAGATGACACCGAGTTGGGTGGAAATGTTGATCTGCTGGAGGGTAGGGAGGCTCTGCAGAAGGGTTTGGGCAGGCTGGATTTGATCGTCCAAGGACAATTGTTTGAAGTCCAAGTGCCAAGTTCTGCACTGGGTCACAACAATCCTAAACATGACTCCAGGCTTGGGGAAGAGCAGCTGGAAAGCTGCTGAGTGGAAAAGGCCAGTGGCATCCTGGCTTTTGTATATGTGTGGCCAGCAGGAGTGGGTTGTAAAGCACTGAACAGGTCACCCAGGGCAGTGCTTGAGTCACCATCCCTGGAATTATGGAAAAGAGGCACAGCTGTGGCTCTCAGGGACATGGTTTAGTGGTGGGCTTGGCAGTGCTGGGTTAATGTTTGGACTCAATGACTTCCAAGGTCCTTCCCAACTGAAACAGTTTTATGATTCTTTAAGATACTACACTGAGAAGGGAAAAATGAGTTGTGAGAAGAGAGCAGGTGGTGACCTTTGTGCAGGTTAATGTGAAGGTTATGAAGTCCTGCACCTGTGCCTGGGGTGCAGATAGGACTGGGTCCAGCATTTGCAGTGTCAGATTGTGATGCTCAGCACAGTGTTTGATCCCACCTTTCTTCCTCAGGGAACTGGTTTTATTTGGGGCTTTTGGTGGTTGATCAGAGACACCAATACCTTCCAGTGTCCTCACACTCTTGGTCCAACTGGAAGAGATCACTTGAAAAAATCACCAATTTACTTATTGCAATGTCTTGTAAAATTAGTATAGAGCATGAAAGATGCATCTATTCCATGTGAATTTGGGTTGTTTTCATATAGGAGCATTGCTTATGTGTGCTGCTCTGAGACTCACAGAGACAATCAGCAGAAGGCAAAGTTACCATTGTTAATTTAGAAGGGTGAGGATTTTTATGTTTTTAATATGTGTCATTTTTTAAACTTTTAACTCTCAAAAACTCATCCAAGTCTGAATTCCTGAGGAGACAGATAATTGAGAGGACTTGACTTATCAGCTAAATCTCATCAGTTTACTTCTACCAGCCCCTTGCAACACGAAGGATGGCAGCCTACCACAAATGAACACCCATGTTTCTCCTTCCTTAAGGCATGAACCACACTGCCCAATGCGAATGGCACCTGATCCTGTCCCTCAGGCACAGCTTGAGGGCTCTGATCCATATTCCAACACCTCCGAACCACCCAGGTACTCAGACTCTGAAGTGCTTCACGCTCATGTCCAAGAGAACTCTTTATTATGTTTACATAGAGCATGAGCAATGTGGAAAACACTGGAAATTCTGCATCAGTGGCTTGGTTTCTGGACAGCATTGGAAATGGAGATGCAGCTGCTCCCGTCGTGGCTGTGTCAGGAGGTGAGTGTGCCACGAGGAGCCAACGCTCCGCGCCTCCGACTGGGAGCTCCCACCTCTGGCACATCCCCTGCTCGCTCCTCTATGCCACAGTTGGGTGCTCAGCTGTCAGCTTTTCCTCAATTTCACTTGGAACTTGCAGTTGTAGTACCTTGGATCTTGTAATTTTAGTACAAAAGCACAGTTTTTGAAACCAATCCTACTAATCCACAAGACCGTTCCCATTCCCTGTCCTCCCCCCCTCCTCCCCATCCCATCCCAACTCATCCCATCCCCCATGCTCCCACCAACACATGCCTCCTTCCCCTCCCTCTCACCCCGGTCACACAGCAAATATCCTGATGCTGCAGTTCCAAGCCATGTGTCCGCCCCAGCCTATGTGATCCAATGGTCTCTGACCAGGTCCCTTTGTTCAGACGTTCATACAAAACACACAATAGGAAAAAAACAAAACAAAAGGAGCCAGACACAAGAGGGAGACACACTGCCGGGCTCCAGCTCTGGCCTCTGAGCCCTTCCACTAAGCTCCACAGCACTAGGCTCTTGGGGCACCTCCTTTCACACTCAAGGCTGCAGGTCCCAAGGGTTCCAAGGTGCATAGGAAAAGGAAGAAAGGAAGTAAACTACAAGCCTGTTTCTGTTTTAGGTTCCCCCCTACCCCTTTCCCTCAACCCAATGGCTGCTGGAGGATATTCTTGACTCCGACAGGTCTTTTCCCGTCTTCCAGTGAGACCCTGCCTGGGCACCAGGTTCACTGTAAGTCACCGGTTCCTCTCTGGAACGTGGGCAATGGGTTTGGCAGCGAGGGGAGGGAGCGGAACACGCCGCGGGGGGACGACAGGCTTTTGTCTCACAGCAGGTTGGGGGGGAAGATGTCAGGGAAGGCGAGAGAAAAGAGCCAAGGGAAGCCGGTCAAGCTGGCCCTCTGCTTGATGTTTGCACTCAAAAACTTCTCCTTGGGGTTGCTTCAGCGTGCCGGCGCTGGCCCGCTGTTCAGTCACCTCTCGCAGCCCTGCTGAGAAAGAGCACGTGGCGGGGCGCTTCCGGCTGCTTCATCCTCTGGCTGGCTGCCCTCGTGCCCGCCGGCGATCTCAGAGTCGCAGTCAAGCGCCTCATAGATGGTCGGCAGCGTGGTCTGCTGGCTGAGGCGCTTGCGCAGGCCCACCAGCAGCGGCTGCGGCATGGAGGACACGTCCACGTTGTTGCCGAGGTCCACCCAGGCCAGGCAAGGGAACTTGTTCATGTCCTTCATGGTGTCAGTCAGCTCCTTCATGGTGGCCCGCGTGAGGCGGTTGCCGTTGAGGGACAGGTGGGTGAGCTTGGGCAGCGCGCCGAGGAAGGGCAGCAGCAGGCGCACCATGTCGTCGTTGAGCTCCGTGAAGCTCAGGTCCACCGAGGTGAGGCGGTCGCCGTGGTTCTGCAGGTAGTAGGCCATGCGGTGCACGTCCCGCATGCTCAGGGGGATCCCTGACAAATCCATGGAGTCCTGGCTCACCTTCTTCTGCAGGCTGGTCTTCAGGCTGGTGGTGGGGAAGGGGAGATGTGGAGAGAGATCATTAAGGTTTAAGCGTCATTAAGGGGAGAACTCTCAGCCAAGTGAGAGAGCATTTGGGACAGGGGGAACTCATCAACAACATGGGCTAGAATGTTAAGGAAAGGGTTAACAGAGCTCACTGGGGAAACAAGCCTTTGCACCATACCTCAGGGCAGACTGTTCTGGGGATGGGGAGATGTTGGGGAAGGGGAGACATCAAGAGAGATCATTAAGGTTTAAGCAAAGCGCTCCCATCCATCCCAGCCAAGTGAGAGAGCATTTGGGACAGGGAGAACTCATCAACAACACGGGCTAGAACGTTAAGGAAAGGGTTAACAGAGCTCACTGGGGAAACAAGCATTTGCACCATACCTCAGGGCAGACTGTTCTGGGGCTTTGCTGTGTATTTTCAGCACTTACACATAAACTTTGCCAGAACTGGCTCAACACAGGTTGCTGAAGTGTCTCCCACCAGCAGATGTCAAAGGGTTTGTCTGTATGTGCCCATACAGGCGCTCATGCATAGAAAGCAAAAATAACCAAGGCAAGCAAACTTTCCAAAAGCACTGGTTTACTCTGTGTGGGCGCTGTTTGTGAGCCGCCTCTCCAGGTGAATGCCAAGGTCTGTGCTGCAGAGGAGAGCTGTGTTAAATATCTGAGAAATGGATGTTTCATCAGGAAAACAATAGATGGGCAAACTGCACTCCAGGAATGGATTTACTGCGTGTCCCTTTAAAAGCCTTCACAAGCAGCACTTAGTCAGTAAGCAGCACCAGTGGCTGCCTATCTGGGTCTCTGTGGTCAGCAGATCATCTGGGATCTGCTGCAGCTATGAAGAGGCAGCGAGGGCATAAGGGTGCTAAGAGATAACTTCAGCCATTCCTTTTATTGTCTGCCTGGCCAAGGGAGTGAGGAGGAGATAGGAAAGTTGTGTTGTGAGGCTGCTGGGGATGCAAAGGAAATGGGGTGTGGAGCTTAATGATGGACTCTGTGGGTTTTTAAGAGTGCTGTGAGAAGTGGGAACTGTGGGGCTACAGGAGCTGCTGGGGGATGTGTTGCAAAATTGAGTAGAATTGTGTGTTGGTATAACACAGGAGAACCTAATCCCTTACCTAAATTGTGTTAATCTTGCTGCTCTTTCAGACACATCTTGCCTTAAGGACATAGTAGGAGCCCCTCAGTCATGTGCTCAGGGGGTCTTGTAAGTGCCTTATTGAGTTTGGGAGGATCAGGGTGGGTTAAGCATTAACCACCACTTCCAAGGTCCCCACTGTTCCTATCTGGCTCTCTGTAGTGTCCTGCACACCTGTGGCACAGCCAGTCCCTGAAAGCAATGGGGACATGGGGACATGCAATTCCCTCGGAGGAGGCTGCAGCACCGCAGGAGCTCCCGTGGCAGGTGAGAATGTCCCTCCAAGCCTCAGCACGGCCAGGCTCTGCTGGAGCTGTGCAGAGGACGTGGCACTGCCTCTGCAGCTTTGCTTTACACATGCAGCTCATGGCATCCTAGAAATTTCAGTCCTTAATAATCCCCTACAAGCATGTGTTGACAGAAGTCAGTAAATGGGCACCAGTGCAGGCCACAGCCCTTTGTGGACATGTTCAACACTGGCACAAACCTGCAGCTGCACCTTCTTGTAGGAGCATGAGGCAGAAAGATCTCATGGCCTGTCCTGTCAATTCTTAAGCCCACAGATTCCTGCCCTGGGTTTAGTAGTACTTTGCTCAGGCTACTTCTATGTGTCCTTGTATTTCCCATGGGAATTCACTGTGTCCTTGTATTTCCCACGGGAATTCACTGTGCAAGGCTGAAACCATACCTGCAAGCATGCATTTGGACTAAGGAGCTCTCATGGCAGAGAGCTAATAACAGCACAAATTAACTTCTATTCAGACCTGAAGTATTGTAAGTAAAATGTATTACTTACTAAATATTTACACATCAGATGACCCACACCACACCTTAGTAGATCACAGGAGGGGCACGGGAAGCAGTGCTTGTCTGTCCTGTCAAATGGCAGGGACTGATGTGCTGGGGAATATAATTGGTCTGAGCACACAAGAGGGCCTTGAAGATGGTACTGTATATCCCTCCACTATCTGGGCCCAGAGATGGGACTGTGAAGAATTAATTAATCCAGCACATTGCTTGTAGCAGCAGTGCAGTTCTTTTGCTTGCTGCAGCAGCAGGTGTGAACTGTGCGTGCTGTGGTCAGGGTGGCACTGAGCAAGTCTCCCTTTTTCTGCTCACCCAAGACATGCTTGAGATCAGCCCAGGCTTCTGGGAGCTGTATTTCTTCAACTCTCTTGAAAAACAACATGTCTGTTTTGGTATAGTTTGTCACCAATCACTGGCAGGGGTGTAGCACAGTCTACCACAAAAGAGGGTTCATCTTGTCTGAAATTTATCAGGGACCAGCCTCGAAGTTGGAAACATCTCAGGTTTCCCCTAGCACAACAAGAGTTGTCCTTGTAGTCATGGCAGGTATTTTATCTGGGTGTTTGATCTGGAGTCCTTGTTCTAGCAGAACAGAGCATCCAATGCTCAGTGCAGGTGTGCATTCATGTGGATCAAGGGAAGCAGGGAGGAATGAGAGGGAGTGTGGACCTGAGTGCACAGGGTACCTGTCCCCTGTATCCACAGAGATACAGCAGCCTTCTCTGGCCTGTAGGGGCTTAGAATAAGGCTTTCTTGGGAGTGGGGAATAGAGCATAAACAAGCCCAGAAACAAGCCTGTAACTACTTCAGTGCCTGTGTTGTACCAACACAGCCTGTGGCTCCTGGAAATTCTCTATCCCAGTCAAACCACGGCAGACCTGGGTGGGGGACACAGAACGGAGACGCGAGCACAGGGGCACATTCCCCAGCCCTAACCCTTGTCTATGTCTGTGCAAAGCCTCCTCAGACCTTCCCTCAGTGAAGCCGCGGGGCAGGAGCGCGGTTTGCGAGGGTTCGGGACGGGGCTGGAGCGGGGGCCGCTGGAGGGCACGGCTGAGCCGGCGCCGCTCGCCGCGCCCGCGGCACCCAGGTGGGGCCGACCGATGGTCCTGCCGTCCTGAACGGGGGACAGGCCTGAGAGGCTCTCGGGGCCCCCTCCGGAGCGGCTCGGCTCCGAGCGCAGGCAGGGATGGCTGAAGGGAAATGTCTGAAAGACAAAAGCAGTGCGCTCGTCTGTCTGTGCCCGCTGAGCCTCCCCTCCCTGCGCTCCTGCCGTGAGCAGACTGCAGTAATAGGTCACGGACCGTGCTCTCGCCACAACAGGTACCTTCTGCTGCTCTCCCAATACCCCAAGGAGGCTTTAATCAAGCAGACAAATTATCTTCCCATAATTGATTCTCCAGACCGGACTGCTCCCGGCTGAATGTGCTCAAACCCTCCTGTCCTGTGCCAGAGCCCGCCCTCCCTTCTTTGCTGGCTTGTTTTTCTTTCCTTTCCTGTGTTTTTTGCTGCTTCCTTTTGCCCTCATTGCTGTACCTGCCAGGGTGACTCTGGGCCTCCTGTCTCAGGACCGGGGGGCTCCCTCCTGTGTTTGAGCTGTTCTCCTGCCTATAAAAATGCCTCTTGTAGGGATGTGTTTGTAGGAGCCTCATCCTGGTGGACACAGCCCTGTGCTGCAGCCAGGCCCTCAGCTCTCTGGTAAGTGCTGAAGCATGAGATGCAACACCCCACGCATGCTGTGACCCCTGGCAGCCTCCTCCTCGCCTCCCTGGTGTTTCTGTGCTGCTCCAAGAGGCACAACTAAACCCCATCTCTAGGGCAAGGCATAGAACAGCTACCCAGTCTCTCTATTGCTTCAGAGGAAAATGGGTCTGCAGTCAGAAGTGGGTCAAGGAGATGTGGGTAGATGCTTTACTCTGAATTATCTGACACTTGGAGTTTTTTGGAGGTCTGTTAAGCTCCATTTCTTGGGGGGAGAGGGCGATGATACACAGGGCACCAAGCTCTCAGTCACTCGTGCAGCAGCTGAGAAAATACTAGGTTTATTTCCAGGGAAATGGGTCATGTATTATCCTCTAATTTCTGCACTTGAAACAGGCTTAAAGATTGCTTCAGCTGCAGAGGGCTTTTTTCCTTTTGTGTGAGATACAACAGCTACTTAGCAACGTGGCTCTGGATGCCTGTGGGGCTCGTGGACAGAGGCTGCAGAGCACTGGGGGCTGGATTAACCCACTGCTGCTGCAACTGCTGCTCAGGGCACGTTTGTAATTGTGAGGATTTGCATCTGACAAGGATCTGGACCCTGCATGCAGGGCAGCAGACTGTGTTTGTATTATCTGCAACAACCCCCCCACTCCCTCAAATGCTGGAGAAATGGCTTGCAGGTGAGAAATTCTTGGAAACAAGAAACAAGGGCAACGAACAGCCCAGCCCTACTGCCTGCCTGGGGATGCAGCACCCAGTGGGGAATGGGGCTGGCCCAGAGCTCTTTTCATAAAGGATCAGCACCTGCTTGCAGCCCTTCTGCACCTGCTGAGGGATGGGAGCTCTTTGAGGTGCATGTCCTCGCTTCTCATGTGGAAGGTTTTACTCTGCATTGTTCCCAACTCCCTTCCTGGGGTCTGGCCTTTCTCCCGTGGACAAGGAGGGAGTTTTCCTCCCACCCTCAGTGCCACTTATCCCATCCCTGGGTGCCAACTCTACTCTTCAGCAGCAGTCAATATTCTCCTCATTACCAGCATTCCCTAGGCTGCACTTTGAGCCTGGCTATGGGAGATCCACCCTGGATCAGTCCACGCAGAGCAGGGGGCTGAGAGACCTGTGGGTGTCTGGAAAAAAAAAACCCACTCAGTGAGAAATGTGGGCTGGGAAAGAGGTGAAACCATCCTGTGCCTCCCCAGGCTTTATTTTGGGATAAAAATCTTCCTCTTTCCACTAACACCCAGCCAGTGTTCCAGCCTCCTGGAAACTCAGCTGGCATTAGCAAACACAGAGCTGTCTTGAAATGGGACAATTAGGGGACCTGAAATTAATTGCTGTCTGTTTGTCTCCAGCACCTGTCCCAAGAGAATTAACCCTCAGGCCATCTTCCAGGTCCTTCTTCACGTCCATGAAGCTGCAGGCTCAGCATGTTTGGTTTTTTTATTAGCACTGAATCCCATCAGTTTCTTGCTCATCGGCTAAATTCTTTGGTGGCAGCACCAAAGGGGTGCAGTGGCTCCTGAGTGATGCCCTGTTGGGACTTGTAGCAGTCACAGTGGTGTCTGGCCTCTTGTTAGCTCTGTGGGGTTTGGGGGAGCTTGTTGAGCCCAAGAATGTTGAATTTCCTGGAGTCTCAGCTCATTTCCTTGTCTCCATGCTATGGAGAAAGGCTGGGAAGGGACAGCAAGAGACAGAATTTTGCTAATGAGGGGTGCTCACCACTTCATGCCTATTTCTCTGGAGAATTACCAGCTTTCTACCACTCTGTCTTTTATTTTTACATTAAATTTGTCTCCAAATATAAAACTTTGCTGATGCCAGAAATTCCCATTAGCGGATATCCCCTCTGTCATTAACAGGCACTGCCAGCAGTGGCTAATTAGCCATGAGTCAGGTATCTCTCAGCTGCTCTTTCTTGCACAGAACCCCAGGCATGTCTGGATGGCATCCCTGCTTTGAGCAGTGATTTAGGGGATGGATTCTGAGCTTTTTAATTGCCTGCTTAGCATAATCTGCTTGCTTTGCTTCCCCAGTGGCACAGGGCGCTGCTGTGCAGGGCTGGCTTTAGATGGATGGAACATGAAAAAGGAAAAGAGAAGCCTCAAAAGTACTGACCTAGAGTAACCCAGCCCCAGCTGATCCTGGCCCTGCTGGGAGGATGGAGGCAGTGCACAAATGGGTCACTCCCTTGGTCACATCCCCATCCTTGTGCCCAAGCCGTGGAGAGGAGGCAAAGGCAGCCTTTCTGCTGTCTCCCTCCCTCTGCAGCTGGGGTGGGCCATGGAAATCTGGAAATCAGCAGTTGTTGATGCAGCTGAGTGCCTCTCTCCTCCTGCCTCTGCTGTCACTTTGTCCTTGAAGGTGTGTTCAAGAGACCTGTGAGCCCTTGGCCTTCCTCCTGCTGCCGCTTGATCTGTCCAAGGCCTCAGGTTGTTTTTCTTTGTTATTTAGGCCTCCCCTAGCAAAGCAGGGAGTGCCTCCTTGCTGTAAATATCATCTACTGACCCATGTCCTTGTCAGACCTTCAACTGGGTACGAGTCACAGAGGCACAAGGTCTCTGCTGATTGTTTTTCACTGCTCCCTTCCACCCAGCCTCTGTTATTTCACTCACTCTCTGCCCACCACAGTGTCCTGCTTCTCTTGGCCTTTTTACTCTGGCAGGGCAGTGTCAAGCTGCTGGGTGACCCTTTCTGCACCTCCAACAGCTTTCCAAATATACAGGAACCCCCAAATGTATGCTGTATGCTCCTCAGGGCAGTGTTTGGGATGCTCTGCACTGTAAGGCGAGGGCACAATTCCTGCCATGTCTGTCCATCTGACATCTCCGTGAGCAGCAGCTCCTTGCAAACAGTGTGTGGGGCAGTTCCTGTGCTCCCATATGATGTTTTCCATGTGGCTTCAGTTAACTGACCTGGCTTCCTCTCACTGGAGCAGGAATGATGGTGCCTGTTTACCCTGTTGCATAAGGGTGACACGAAGCTGTAGTTAATATTCTCCTCATGCCATGTGAAGGCTGGGATCTCATCTGCCAGAACTGTCAGCCTCAGTGCTGAGTGATGTTTTCAAGGAAAAAAAAAAATATGTGAAGCCCTTTAGAGCTGTTTCCTTGAAGTGCTCCAGACACAAGTGCTTTCACTGCATTTTAAAAATGCACCTAATGCTGCAGTGTCTGGCCAATGCACATCAATAACAGAAAGGGAGCAATGAGCCCAGAAGGGATACTGGATTAGCCATGATGAAATTCACTCAGATGAGCAAAGTGAAGCTGTGGTGAGATTTGTGGAAAGGAAAGGCCATATACATGTGGTGTGGGAGTTAACTCCATGCACACAACTAACTGCATTTGCTCTTCCAGAACCAGCCACTGTATAAAGAATCTGGGTTTTTTTTTTTGTCACAATTATAAAGCTGTGTCTGCTGCCTGCTTTGTGGAGTCAGGTTTGATCCTGTGCACTCAGGACTCAGGAAAGGAAGGGTTACACAGAAGGAGCCAGCTCTGGGGATGATGCAAGTGGAAGATACATTAAGGTTCCCTAACACAGCCTTGCCAAGACAGTTCAGTTGTCATCCAGAGCTTCCTAATCACAGTACCAGACTGTGATCCAGCTCTCCAGACAAAGGCAGTCTTCACCTGATACCCTTCTCCCTCTCTGCTCTGAACTGCAGCCCAAAAAGCAATACACCCTCTGGGTCCCACCCTGTTCTGGCAGCAGATGGTGACAGTTTGCTTGAATTCAGCATGGCAAGAGGCCCCAAGAATTCTGAAAACAAGAATTAATAACATCTGAAAGTTCTGCATCCGTCAAAATGCCACAGGAGTGGCACTGATAGCCCAAAAGGTTTATGTCTGTATAAGGGAGCATTTCTTAATGCATTACTCTTTACACACTAAACATCAATTTAATGAGAAAGTGAAGCTGGAGTTATACAACACTCCAGGATGTATTCTGCTCGTTAAGTGGGAGTGATCTATACAACTGTAAAATGGTGCTAAAACCAAATTCCCTCTAGGATATAAAGGACTGAAAATTGTGTAGTATTTATGCTAGTCCCTCCTGCAAAAAAAAAAAAAAAAAAAAAAAAAAGGCTGCAGAAATCTTATCCTCCACCTTTTGAGCTTTCAATTTAAAAAAACCCAGAGTAAATCTGCAAAAGCTTATCCTCCTGGTTTGGTTAGGCAGCCAACCCAAGCAGGGCAGAGCCAGTGGGGTGCAGGCTGCTGGCTGCAGACAGGATTTTGCAAAGGAGCCCCTTCTTTTCAGTGTGGCAATCTTAGTCTGAGTATCACCAGGGCAGCTGAAATAGCTTTTTTGGGTGACTGCACATCTGGGGACTGCAGTCCCCAGATTCACCCTTCCTTGTACAAGGCACACAGCCCCTCCAGGGAGCACACAGGCATGGGTGCAGAGGGCAGGTTGCCTCCCAGCTTCACCTTCAGGAGTTTGGTCAGGCACAGGAACCAGAGAGAGCCTGGCCTGGATGCCTCCTGCTCCCTCCAGCTGCTGTTGGACCCACAAAGAGCTTTCTCCTTCCACATTTCTGTACGGGCTCTGCCTGTGCACTGAAACAGCAGTGCTTGAAGAAATGTCTCTTATCTTTCTGCTTCACCAGCTCATGGGTGGCTCAGGATGTGGGTCCCACTGAGAGCAGCTGGGGATGCAACTGCTGTGAGTTTGCATGTGACCCACTGGTTTGGCAGCGGGCACAAACACCTGGTGCATGATCTGACTCCAGTATTGCAGCACCACAGCTCCGTAACAGCCCAAATGTAATTAAAACCTGGCAGATGCTCCAAGCTCTCTGTATGGCTGAGCTTGCTAATTATCTCCTGGACCCATCTAACATGCTGCAGAAAGTAGAAATTGCATTTCAGAGAGCAAGGGAGTCGGGCATCAGCTCTGTGAAAGCCAGATGCCAACACCCAGGAGGCTGCAAAAGCAAGAGGAGAATTTGGTTTCTGAATGTGGTCTCCATGCACAGACCCTCCCTGCTGTCCTTAACCCCCACTAGATTTTAGAAATTCCTTCAAAGTATTTATGCTACACCCATGCTCTTTGCAGGACCCAAAGAGCAGGAAGGGTGCAAGCCAAGGGCACAGGGTTTGAGACAGATCCTGTAGTAAAATACTCCCACTAGCAGACAGAGGGAAGTGCAGAATGTAAAAACAGCCTGCCTGAACAAACTTATGCCTTGGTATCTCCAAAAGAAGCAGCTATTTCTTGCTTGCCTGCTACTGGCAACACCCATTTTCTTGCAGCGGCCTCAGATGCCAACTCTGCAGGCGTCTTCTGCTGCAAACTGCAAAACATTTCATCTCCACACTTAAAAGAGAAAGCTGCGCTGTTAAATATTTCATCAAAATTAATTTGTGCCTTATGTAACACATTGTAACTGGGTGTGGTAGCCAGGCAGGGCAGCCCATTTCAGACCCATTGCACATTGCCTGCTGCCCTCTCCCTGCTTGTGCTCACGGGTGTTCTGTACCTGGCCAATACCTGGGGCCTGACCCTGGGGTGCTCATGGACCCAGGGCTCTTCCTCTGGCCACAAACCTCCTCTCTGTTGTTGCTAAGGATGGGTCTGCAGCACTGTGCACACCGTGCAATCACAGGGAACACTTCCAGTCTGACCCTTCATCCTCAAGTCCAGCTGGAGAAGAGGTTTGCCTGCAAGCAGGAGTCTGGAGATCTGAACTTCTTCTCTTTAAACTTGGGATGAGGTCAGGAATGCCATCTATATCGTGCATCCCCAGTATTCTGCAGGATCCCACAGGGAAAATGTCATTGAGTGGGTCTGGAAAAGGGCTCACTGAGCTCTGAGAGCTCAGTCCTGCTCTGAGCTGTGCTTGGCACCTGCAAAGCAGCACAAACAGTCCAGCCCTGTGGGTGCTGGGGCTGAGAGCACTGGGAGTGCTGCAGGTGCAAGAGGAGGCAGATGGCCTGGAAACCATGGCATTAGGGATTTTATTCCTTAGGATGCACTGGGAACCTGCCTCTGAGTCAGAACGAAAAGGTATGATGGAAATGTCAACTCTCATGGGGGATTTTAAGTTGCTGGCACACACATCAAAGACCAAAAGCATCAGAAAAGCCCAAGGCCATTCTCAGAGTGCTGCTGATTTTGCATTTCTTTTTATCCAATCCTGCATTTATTCCTGTGAATCTAATGGGGCTGACACGAGCTCTTTTCTCAGTCACTTCTCTGTCTTTTCTTCAGCAGTGGTGATCTGTGTCACAAGAACAGGGTTTGCTCCAAGAAAATGACAAGAGGAGGGGTGGATTTAAAAGACATGGGGATTGCTCTTTATCTGGGCAGAAAAACCAGCAAGTGGCAAGGAGGGAACAAGTGTGGGTGTCCAAATACACTTCTAGTGGTGCTAAGCAGCTGCCATCCAGTAGCTGTCAGTGACCAGCCTGCTCTGAGCTGGGTTCTCTGTGCATCTGCACCATCCCAGGGTGTCAGAGCCCAGAATATCCCTCTGGCTGGTCAGGATGGCCAGGACCCCTGCCAGGGGGCTCAGAAGCCCTGGCACAGAGCCCAAAACACCTGTGGGTTTGATTATGATCAATGGAGCAAATTACCAACCTTGTATGAAGATCAGCAAGCCACGACAAATTAGGTAGAATATTAGTGAAGTTATCACGGGGTGGAAAAGTAGATTTTAGGGTTTTTGGTATGGGGGTTCAGGAGGCAAGATGGAGGGAACTGGGTGTGTCCAGCCTTTCTCCTTCTTCTTCTTGGCCTCCATCTTCTGCTGTGATGTTGGCACTCACAGATTGGTTTAGAGTAGAAGCTCACTGTCTAACATAGGTGATAGGTGTTGGGAAGGAATTGTAAACATTGTACACGTAATTTTTAGTATAAAGACATAACACAGCCCTGGGGCAGGCAGAGTGCCTGGAACTGTCCTGCTGGACAGACCTTAGCAGGGCAGGAGAAAATTTTCTATAGATAAGACACAATAAACAACCTTGAGACCGAGAAATGAAGAGCTCTGACTGCTTCTTCAAGCACCGGGCTGGGAAAAGAGACTTTGAACAACCTTGGGGTCACTCTGAGCAGCAAAAGATCCCAACACCAGGGCCCTCTGCAGGTGCTGGCAGAGAAGTGGGAGCTAAGAAGGATGGGCACCTCCCTGCCAGCCATCCCAGAGGGGTTCCTGCCGAATGGGGTGATCACTGGGGGCAGTGCCTCATAGGGAACACTTTTCCCACCGTCAGGGATGCTGTAAACGAGGACAGGGTGTGATGCAGAGCTGGAAACAGCTCCCTTTGCACATGGGGGGTTTTGCAGGCTGGCAGCCCTGGCCATGCTGCTGGGGCCCAACACCCTGCAGGCCCTGCAGGAGGGGTGTCTGTGCTGTGCACTCAGGGGGGATTGATTTCAGAGCACTTCGGAGAGGGTAAGGAGCTGCAATACCACACAGGAAGGAGCAAAACACACCAAAGAGAGTCCTGCTGGGGCTGGGTTTTGGCAGAGGCTGCATGCAGCTGCTGTGCACTGCTTTCAGTCCTGTCTCCATCTGAGGAGGGCTGGGATGGGCTGCCCAGGCACATGCCCCTCCGTGCCCACCCACACCATCCCTAGATGCCCCTCCGTGCCCACCCACACCATCCCTGCCCGGCTCTTACCACACTTGGGACTTCCTGCGGGGCATCCCGTGCCGGTGCCACTTGGAGTGCGGGGTCAGGTGGTAAATCAGCTGCCTGCAGATCCTGTCCGAGGATTTCCAGGGGTCATACTCCTGAAAGCAAAGGGACAGCTCAGACTGCCTGCGCCACAGCAGAGTGTGGGAGAAGGAGGGAGGCAGAGGAAGATGGGAAAGGAATAAAGATGGCAGTGGAGAAGGGTCGTGTGTGTAAGGGAGCAGAGGAAGAGAAGAGGGAATGGAAGAGGAATGGTGAGAAGGCCTGAGATGCCTCTGCCATATGCCAACTCTGCACTGCCAGGAAGAACCCAGCCCAGCCCAGCACGTTCCTGCCCAGAGCAGGGCTACAATTTCACAGCCCAGCCAGGAACAAGTGAACCTCAGAAGAGAAGATCGTTTTCTAGGGCTGAGGCAGGGGTGACTGACAATGCTCTGTTACAGGGACCCCTGTGCTGCCAACTCCTTGTGTTACAGGACAGTGCTGAATTTCTGTTAATTACCTTGCTGCTGTGCTTCCCCAAACTCTGTCTCTGGAATGTCTGATACCCTGATGTGGGAAGGTCAGTCAGTGGCACCCTTGCCCCATCCCCAAGGTGCTTCTTGCTCCTCCTGCAGTAACACACCGACTCCACAGCCTCCTGTGCTCTAGCTGGGAGATGTCAGGACAGGAAACTTAGTCCACAGTCCATCTTACTTCCTTGCAGTCCACTCTGCTACAGGAGGTGTGAGTTTGGGAGCTTGCAATGCCAGCAGTTCCCTGCCGCCCCTGCACTAACTTGTCAGGAAAAGAAGGCACCCACATGTTTGCTCTGCCTTCCTGGGTTATTTTTGCACTTGTTCTTCAGTGCCATGGCTTGGAACAGAACCTCTTCCTCTGCTGAAGCAGAATGGCAAATGGCAGCTGCTGAAGGCTGGGAATTCTGCCTTCCCTATTGTATTTTCCAATTGCTGACAGACACCTGCATTCCCTCCCCTCAGCCCTCCAGCCATGTGCATTTAGGGATTTGACAGGTGAACACCAGTGGAGCTGTCAGGGAATGCAGGGATTTATTCCTTACTGTGAGCAGTTAAAGCTCTGCTCTGGGGGCCAACAGCTGCTCTGTGGCTTTGCTCAGCAGTCCCTGAGGGATGCCCTGCCAGCACGGGGCAGCTCCCCTGTGCCAGGGGGAGAGGGATCCCAGCCTTGTGCTCAGCTGAGCATCCCTGATCCCCATCCCAGCCTCCCTAGGAGCCCTACAGGGACTGGCCCGTGCCTCTGGCTTAGGTGCTTTGTTTTTGACTCCTGTGTGCTGGCAGGGCTGCAGCTGGCACTCTGCTGTCACCCACCACAGCAAACCTGTCCAAGTGGGCGCACGTGCACAGAGGAGGCTCCAGAGCAGCAGCAGCTGGCACAGAGCCCTGCAAGTGATTGCTGGCTCCCAGCTGAGAGTTACCCTCCTGTTCTTTCCTGTGTCCTCTCTGATTTAATTCCCACTGACAGGCTGGGAATTGCACTCAGCCTGCTTGCCTGTAATGCAGTTACACCCACCAGATGCTCGGCCAGGGTCGGAGAGGGGACGTGGGCTGGCGTTGTTCTGGGAAGGGTGTGCTGCTGTAGGTACTGAATTTCTACAAGAACTTAATTAAATCATTAAACCTCTGCTGGCTTTGAAGGGCAACTCCGGCGCTCAACATCTTCCTTAGGAATGGGGAAAACAATTTTTTTATGTAATGGGACGTGTGTCAGTGCATCCATAAGCCATGAAACTAGAGAGGGGGGATAAGCAGGTGTATAAAAGTGGCAATGTGTTATCTGCCAAACACATGGGAACTGGATTAGAGCAAGGTCCCCTCCTGCTGCCTGCCCTGAGGGGCACTGCACAGCATGGCCTTGGAGAAGGTCTGGTAGAGCAGCTGGAGATGAGGGCAGGTGAAGTGTGGGTAAAGACCAGCCCAGCCCTTCCTGCAAATGCTTACATGAATTACACAGACATTACTCTTGGAAAGGTTTTTTGGTTTTTCTTTTCCAGGCTGTGCTACAGCCTAATAATGATGATTAAACTTTGGCTAAATGTGGTTTGTCTATTGAGACATGACTGGTTAATTGTTATCAGTGAGCCTCAGGAGATGGCAGAACAAGGTTAGCAATGCCACTAATCTACACCAGGCATTCAGTGTATTCCCTGGGGCACTGCTGCTTGCTCTGAGCTCTGTGTTCTTAATATCTCTCTTTGAATAAAGAAATTCACTCTATTCCTCTCCTTATAAAGCAAACATGACACTTGCCAAGCCCAATGAGCAAATGGGTACACGGCAAATCCAGGTGTCTGAGGTGGCAAAGGGTAACAGAAATTGATGCTGGTTGTGGCAGTGGGACTGGGACATCTGTGATGTTTGTCTGTTCTCAGCCCTGCCCTTCTGCTCTGCTCTCCTCATCCTCTGAAGGAAATGCTGGAGCATTCAGGGATACTGTGCACATGACACACCAGTGGCAATACATTCCTGCAGCACCATTCTCTGTGGGGAACTCTGAGATTTTATGGGGACAAATAATGCTGGGTTGAGGTAGTTACATAAGGCAAAGGGCCCAGGAAGAGAGAGGAGATTTTCCTGCAGAGATCTCTGCTTTCCTCTGCAGGTCCATGAGCTCTAATTGCTTTGAACCCCTGTGATACCACTGATTATGTCTCTGCCCTGTCACTAAGTTTACTGTGGGCACAAAAAGTAATTTCCTTAATCTCTGTGCACATAGCCATCCTCTCCTCCAGCTGCATTCATGTTTTGAAGTATTTTTAACTGATTTCTACAGAAAAGTGCCCCACAATCCAGATGCTGCCACTCCCAGGGCACGCTCTGCCTGGCTCTGGAGGATTGATGCAGCACCAGCTGCCCCAGCAGGGCTCTCTGCATCAGTGCTGTGCCACAAAGCACTCACGGAGCTGGGGGAGAAGTCAGTCACCTTTTTGGGACACTGCAGGTCTCTGGCAAGGCTCATCAGCAGGTCATGGGAGATGGGATCCACCAAGTTGAGGAAAGTCGCATTTTTGTAGAGCACTTCATTGAGAAATGTTCCTTCCAGTCCTAGGTCCTACAACGAAAACAGACACAGTCAGGCACACGGTTTTCCTCAGGGCTATATCCATGGGATGTTCTGAAACCAGAAAGTAAATCTGCTGTGGTGCCAGCTGGATGCCCAGTACAGGAAATTATCCAGCAGAGTTGGATTATCCAGCCGTGTCTGACCCAGCATTGCTGTGCAGCCAGAGAGCTGAACGAGATGCTGTGCTAATTTCAGCTAGTCCACCTTATTCCCACCTACCACAGGAAGGTGAGAATTCTATCATTTCCAGGCTGGCTGGAGCCTGGAGAGAATTCACTTCAGAGAAACACAGTTTTGTCAGCTCTATGTGTGAATCTGCTGAAGAAGCCAAGCAGGAAGGCTGGCTCTAAAAGCTGCTTCTCCAATCTCAGCTTTTCTGGAAGAATCAGACCTCTCTCAGGTATTTAGATGCTGCCATATGCCCTGGTGGTGGCTGGCTGAGCAGAAGTCCTGCCCACCTGTGTGAGTTTAGCTGTGCTGTGAATTTCTCAGGATGGGGTGCAGTGTTAAATTTAGAGGTGGCTTCACACCACAGTCAGAGGAGCTCCTCTTCCATCTTCCACAGTGTGGGTTAGGGGAGCATCTGTGGTCCATGCAACTTATCTGTGTGCACCAGGGGATGGGGCACCTTTGAAAACCTCAGCATCTTTGGGAGCAAAAAGCCTTCCCAGGGCCAAATGGATAATACTGCAAAGAACTAAGGAGAAAGCAAAGAGCTAATATACTGACACAGTTATTACAATAAAAAGGTACCTCAGAGCTGTGAAAAACAAACAAAAATTTTTAAAAATGTAGGAAAGAGAGATGACATATTCACATATGAAAAAAATACCCTAGGAGTAGAGATGTAGAACAGAAAAAACCTCTAGTAGGGATAGTGCTGGGTTTGATTCAGTTGATAAGGAGGGCTCAGCTAAGGGAGGGAACAAGTCTTTTCCCCATTCTGTATGCAGCTGACAGGAGAAATGAATAAGCAAATGGGTGCCCCATATGTTCACACTGCTCTACTGAGTGTATGTTTCAGGCACCACCCAGTGACTGGGAGCTAAAAAAAAATGGAGTGAGAGGGGGGGAAAAGCTGGATGTGTGCACATACATCACCAACAGGGCAGAGCCATGGCTGGCCCTGGGGGTTTGGGATCTTAACTCCAAGCACCAATCAAAGCCAGTGCCTCATCCTGCTCTGGATATGCTGGACTGAGCAGGAAGCACAATCCCAAAGAGACCCTGGCTAGAGACACAGGAAGGGAGAATAAATGAAATACTTTAGCATCACTCTGTGTACACAAACGGCACCTGTAAGCAGGCAAGGGACCCAAGCAGTGGATCAGCCCTGAAGGACAGACAGCCACAGCTGGACATGGGCCAGGAGCCTGCCAAGGCATCATGCCAGTGTCTCCCTTAACCATAAGGCTTCAGGGAAATGGAGCCTCCCACAGCAAGTGTAATGTGCACAGATGAAGAAAGCTGCTGTGGGGATGGCATGGCTGGGCATGCAGCAGTGGATGTCAGAGCAGTAATTAAACTCCCCCAGTTGGAACTGTACCATTAAGATGAATCTGCATTCCCATTATAAATCCTGCCTGCAAGGTTTTTTTTCAGTAATATAGCTGTAAATGTTCATTGCACATTGATATTCCATAAATTCTTAGCCCAGAGGCATTGCAGCTCATCTTACTTATTTCCCTCTCTCCCTCCCTCTCCCTCTCCCTCTCATTTCTTGGAAAATTTTGTACCAGCTAAAAGGTGGCTGCAGACAGCAGAATATTATAACTCTTGCCAGTTCAGTTGGCTTAGTGCTGTTGTCTTAAAAATGACACTTTGCCATCGTCTCAGCACAGGGAAAACAGATTACAGCAGAGTTTTTGCTGGTGTAAGTCTAATGTCTCCCTGGGCTTCAGCTGAGGGATGCCCACCTAGATCAGCAGGAAAGCTGCTCTGGCTCCTGCTGGTGGCATTTCTGGGGTGGATGGTGTGCAGTGGAGCTGACCAAGTGTTCGTGTACAAAGCACACCTGCACCTGCACCTGCAGCTGTTCTCCATGCACTCCTCTGAAATGCTGGGATCCCACACCTCTGTCAGGGGATTTGCTGCCTGCCTTTCTTGCTTTACATTAGCACACCCTCTGAACATCCCAGGAACAGTCTGCAGCCCTCAGGGGAAAACCCCTGGCGGATCCATCAGCAGGGAGCACCTGCAGGGCTGGGCAAGCAGGAGGCACACAGGGGATCCCGTGTGCTCTGCTCTGGCTCAGCTCTCTGCTCCCCTGAGCAGGCTGCAATTCCAGTCCCACCGTTTCTCTGCCTTCCCTGGGGTGTTTGCATCCTGGCCAAGGCACGGTGATGAGGTGTGGTGTTAAACACCCTCCCTGTCCACTGGAGTGAACGAGGAATCTCTCTTTTTCCAGGTAACAAACAGACCCTCACCTGGGACACACTAACCCGTGACTCCCGAGAGCGTGACCCTGCCAAGGTAAGGGGGGACAAATGGGGACCCAGCTAAAGGGTGGATGCAGCTGTGGAGTGAGGAAAATCTGTGAGTTAGAAAAAAAGGCTGATCTGAAGCTGGCATTGGACGCGTGAGGAGGACTGGTGGTGATTGCATGACCCCAGCCTGGGGTGTGGTACATGTTAGTGGTGCCAACCCTCCATCTCTGAAACCTCTGAGTGCTCAATGAACCACAGGCTTTGGGGTGCTGCCGGATGGGTTCCCATCTTGCTTGGCAGAAGATGCTGTGATTACAGGATGCATGTGCCACTGTTCTGCTGTGAGCAGATGGGCAGGCAGTCACTGTTTCATCATGGCCAGGCAGAACTGGGGACCAGGAATAACATGGGGAACTGGAAAGGCAGCAGGCAACACGTGAATGTTCATGGCATGGTAATTCTCGAGCGCAGATGTGGGGAGGCCAGGTGTTCAACTGATCCTGAAAGGAGCTTAGAAATGGCCCTGCATTCCATATGGCCCCGTGCTTGAGCCCTCAAACCCTGCCTGGTCACAGATGGACCTTCTGGAGACCTCCCGGGTCTGTGGAAGGTTTCAGTGCCTCAGTCTCCAGGAGAGGTGCTGAGCACTACAGAAAATGACATTCTGTAGCTCTGGCCTCTGGCTTACCCTAGTAAAGTCTGTTCATGGTACATCACCACATCCATGAAGTGAGTGCTTGCCTCTCTTTCTTCACAAGCTTCTTGCAATAATGCCTTCCCAAAACTGCCTTAAATCTTATTCAACCCTTGTCTGCCATACCGGTGCACACACAGAGGTTTGCTGTGAATTTATCTGTCTACATGTGTGACAAGAAGAGTGTGGTGCTGGTAACAATCTTCCAGTGAATGCTGAAGTAGTGGACAGGAGAAGCAGAGATGGAATTTTGGTCCTGTGGGTTCTCACCTGTGAGTGTGTAACCTCCTGGCAGCCCAGGGCAGTGAGCACCACTGTCAGATGTGCTGTAAAACCCTGGACATGCAGGGCAGGCAGGGCTGTGCATGCAGCTCCCTGCAGCTGGGGGTGTGGGTGAACGAGCATCCAGTGAGCCAGACCCTGCTCCACTGCACTCACACCCAAAGGCCACTTGCTACTAAGGAAGAGATAATGCACACTGCCAAGATGAAGTTAGATGACCCTTATCTAATGAAGCAACGTGACAAGCCACAAACTGATGGTGTTTGATGTCCCCATCAGAGGTGGAATTTGTCCCCTGTGCCACCAGTCAGAGAGTTGCCTGCAGTTTGGGGCGGCTGAGTTTGCCTGGAAAGTGATGGAAGCAGTGAGTGATGGAGGAGATGGCTCGGTTCCAGCAGCAGGGCTCTGTCCCCAGCATCAGTTTGGCACCACACTGTCTGCACACTGCCTGTGCTGTTCCTGAATGGCGGCAGACTGAGACGTGCTCCCACTGATACACTGACCCCTTTACCTCTCCTCTCAGCCTCGCCTGTCCCAGAGGTGCCCTCCAAAGCCATTTTGGGGTTTCCCAGACATATCTCAGCCAGGCTGGCTGAGTGGCCATAACGGGATGTGGTGGCAGTAGGTGGCTTTTTCTGGAGGAGCATCAATCTGAGCACACCCTCGGGCTGGCATGGAGGGGTGTGGATGGGCACAGCTCAACCCCGGACCCCCTTCTCCTGCACAGCAGCTCCTCCAGCCCCTCTCTGTGCCCCGGCAGCCGGGCCAGCCGGTGGCTGGTGCCCCTGGCACGGAGGGCACGGAGCGGGGCACGGAGCGGAGAAAGGCAGCACAAAGAGCCCCCCAAGGGGGCTGCACACCCCGCGCCGGGCAGGGGGCTCCTGCACCGCGGCTCCCGCAGCCCCGCACGGCCCTTTGTCCCCGCCCGCATCCCGCATCCCGCACCCCGCATCCCGCCGTACCTTCCTGAGCAGCCGGAGGATGTGCACGGCGTGCTCCCGCTTGTGCTCCCGGATGGTGGCCTGGATCTCCCGCAGCCACCCCACCCGCCGCACGTAGGGCGCGGGCGATGCTTTCCGCAGCACCCCGGGCAGCTTCTGCGGGTGCAGCAGCAGCGACGAGAGGTGGAAGTCGCCGCGGCCGCTCTCCAGCCTGCCCGGGCACGGCTCCTCGGCGCTCTCCTCCTCCAGGCTGCTCTGCCGGCTCAGCCGGGAGCCCATGGCCGCGCTCGGGGCTCGGGGCTCGGGGCTGCGGGCCGGGGGAGGCGCCGCGGAAGGCGGAGGGTGCGGCTGCCCCGCCCCGGCTCCCCGAGCTGCCCGAGCTCCGGTGCCCCGCTCCGCACCCGCTCCGCACCCGCCTCCCGCGGCCGGGCAGCCCCAGGAGCCTCCTCCTCCTCCTCCTCCTCCTCCTCCTCCTGCCGGGCTGGCTCTGCCCGGAGATGCTCCCTGGGGAGGACAAAGAGAGACGCGGGTGCTGCCGAGACTGCTCCTCCCGTCCAGCTGTTCTATTCCTGGACAAACTCTTTGAGCATCGCAAAAGGTTGTCTAGATTAATAGTAGTTCAAAGCACACCATCTGCAGGGAATGCTTCTGTGGGCTGTGTTTTCTATCAGTCTGCTGTTGGACCCAGAGGAGGTGTCTTACTAATCTAGAAAGTGGCAGGAATTTTGCCCACCACCCGTCATCTGCAACTGATAGTACGATGCTGGCACTGTTCCTCACCTGCTGTGGGTAGAACTGTTTTCCTTGTGTGCATCCTTCCCTCCTCCAGCAGTGCACAGCAAGTATAGCACATGCTCTTTCTCAGACAAAATCACTGCCATCCAACGGGATGGGAAAAAACAAAGCCTGGATCCCATCTCCAGCCACCGAGATCTTGCAGGCAGCTCAGTCGTGCTCCCAGCACAACCAGTGGCTCAGCCTGCCCTGCTTTTGGGAATTGGAGCCATAAGCTGGCTCCCATCAGGACTATCAGCACAGTGAGCCCAGCAGGCTGTGAGTGCTGCATGCAGAGCAGGGGGAGCTGGAATGTGAGGGCACACAGCTGTAGGAACAACCTGGGGTTCCCACTGCCTTGTGCATCCATGGACAAGCATCATCCAGTGCATCTGTGGAAGAATGTTGTGGCTACTGGGCTCTCACTCTGGGGGAATGGGGATGGCCATGGCTTTTTGTGATACAGAGCCTGCAAGGATCATTTTCCTTCTCAGCCTTCCTCTGAGCCATGAATGGGGATGGAGGTGTGGGTGCTTTGCATCATGAGAGCCTCCTTCAGATACTCTGCTGGTGATCCCTGTCTGGCTTGAAGAGACAGAGACAAAAAGGGGCTGGACTCTAAAGCAGCCTGGCCAATGCATTAATTTTTGTCTGTGCCACCCTCTAACCATGGCAGGTCAGATTCTGAAGGCCCTTCTCAGAATTTTCCTCAGTTGACCAGACAAAAGCCCTGACTGTCCATCTGCCCATTTGTCCCCTCCCTGCTCTGAGCACCTGCATGAGGGAAATTAGCATCAACAGATCTTGAGATATGGCTGAGCCTGACTCAAACTAATCCCATTTGGAGGGAGTAGATGCTGAGTAAGAACTTGTGGATCTGGTCAGAGAGCTTTGAGAGAGAAAATCGCTCATATGGGGTGCAGTGCTACAGCTGCAGGATTGTCACTGGGAGGAAAGGGAAGGACAAAAAGTAAAGTGACAAAGGAGGGGTGCACGATGGCCTTTCCCTGCTGTTTGGCAGCTGGACAGGCTGCCATAAATCCATGCTTCTGAGTGCTGCTGAAAGGAGCAGCAGCAATAGAGGATGTGGAACCAGAGCATCAGTTCATGAGCAGGATGGCTTTGTGTGGCTCACTTGTCTCACCCCTTATCTCTGAGAGTCAGGAGGAAACACAACGTGCAGTTTACTCCTACTGGGGTGGAACCAGGTGGGCTGTCCTGAGGCAGTGGGAGAAGCAGGGCACACCAGTGGCCCAGAGGATGGCACTGTTACCAGGATACCCCTCCTCTGCATGTGCCTTGGCAATATCCTGCCACGGAGCAAATCCTCTTAACAACCAAACAATTGCAGGGCAGCCCAGCTGTCTCCCGGCTGTGCTTTAGCACCGGGAGCACCACAATAGAATGGATAATGGGAGCTAATGGGAAACACAGCCGTGCTCCACTTGGCTTCCCTGAAGGAGAATGCCTGGCCAGCAGCCCTCAGGAGGCTGAGATAATCCTGCCCTAGCTGTGTGTGCCTCCAAAGGGCACACGGCAGGGAGGGCATGTACTTCCATAGCTGAGATGGCCAGCAAGGGGAGGAGGCAGGAGTCTGCTTGCAAAGAGTGGACCCTTCTGTCAGTCTGCATCCTCTGGTCCTAATGCAGCCCTAGGAGAGAGTGAGCCAGCATGCAAAACCCAGGAGATACCAATCTACAGGAGTGTCCCACCTTCCTTTCATCTCTGCTGCAGTGCCAAGGGCACCCACAAACTTTACACAGAGATAGATCAGCTCAAGAGCTGGTGTGGTACAACAGAGTGGGAGCTGGGGTTTCTCACAAGGACCACAAGCTGTGGGTTTGAGACTTGGAAATCCCATCCCCGTGGGTATTTTAGCACCTCTCAGAAGGATGTGATCTTGTTTCTAAACTGAATGCGGGGTACACGGTTCTGCCAACTGCATCTAGCTGGGTGCAGCATGACTGAGTTAATTTTACCAAAAATTGCTCCTAACACGAGAAATGGGAAAAAGGGAAAGCAGAGATCCTTTCTCTATTCACTCAAATTCTGTGCTATGAGCACATCTCCTTGTCACCCAATGCCCAGGAATGGGAATGTTCCAGTTCCTTGTCTTTCAGGTAAGTGGGGAGAGCTCAGATCAGTGCCAGGACAGAAGAACAACTGTAAAGGTTCAGTACAGGATCAGACCACAGGTCTCTTTCCCCTGGGATCCTCTGTTAGCAATGGTTAATAGAGGATGTCCAGCAAGGAGGATAAAACCAGGGGGATGTAGGTCAGTATGTTGCTGGGTACTCTCCTTACCATCAGCCATCTGTAGTTCAGGAATTTTCTGAGATGTGGATCTCTGCATTTAATAGGATTTTCAAGTTTTTCCTAAACCCATTTTTGAGCCTGAGAAAATTTTGGGTATCCACAGCAACTTATGGCACTGTTCAGCTGTGTGAAGAAATATTTACTTTGTTCTGAATCTGTCACTCACTGTTTTCATTTGATGCTTTTGTAGCTTAAATATTGGAAGAGGCAGCAGGCAGTCATTCCTCTTTCATTTTCTCCAAGTCACTCTCAGATAAACCCCTGCTGTGCCCCCTCTCAGGTTTTTGCTTCCCAAATTGAGGAGTGCTGGACTTGTTCAGAAACCATTTCATCCTTAACCAAGTCCCTGCCTCTCCTCTAGCCCTGCTGCAGAGGGACAGCCACGGGGCTGCAGCTGCACCCTGGAGCTGCCTGCGAGCACGCTGGGTTTGTGATCTTGCTCTGGCTGCCAGCACTCTCTTGGATGTTTTTGATTGTGCTCAAGCTTGAGCTGATGCTTTTATTGAACACTGCAGCCTTGCTCTTGCTGTCACTTGGCCCCTGTGACTCAGTTTCCCATTAGGCTGAGGAGGGGATAAGCATTGCTCACCCCATTTATGAATCCACACTAGCAGTCATGGCCTGGGATTTCCGTGTTGTCCATCCCTGCAGGGTCTGCAGCCTGTGCAGCTGGGCTGGGACTTGGGGCTCCCATCTGTGCCTGGGGAGGGTTGTGGCTTCCTCCCTGGCATGGCCAAAGGGGCTGCCTGGAGTGGGCACTGCCTGATGTGCCCTGGCCCCTGTGTGCAGTGCCAGTGCCATGGCAGTCCCTGCTGGAGCTGCTGCCCTTTCCCCATGCCCATCTCTGCAATGCCAGTGCCAGTGCCATGGCAGTGACCACTGCCCTTTCCCCATGCCCATCTGTGCAGTGCCAGTGCCAGTGCCAGTGCCAGTGCCCATGCCAGTGCCAGTGCCATGGCAGTCCCTGCTGCCCTATCCCCCTGCCCATCTGTGCAGTGCCAATGCCAGTGCCAGTGCCAGTGCCATGGCAGTCCCTGCTGCCCTTTCCCCATGCCCATCTGTGCCAGTGCCAGTGCCCATGCCAGTGCCATGGCAGTCACTGCTGGAGCTGCTGCCCTATCCCCATGCCCATCTGTGCAGTGCCAGTGCCAGTGCCAGTGCCAGTGCCAGTGCCAGTGCCAGTGCCAGTGCCATGGCAGTCCCTGCTGCCCTTTCCCCATGCCCATCTGTGCAGTGCCAGTGCCAGTGCCAGTGCCATGGCAGTCCCTGCTGCCCTATCCCCATGCCCATCTCTGCAGTGCCAGTGCCATGGAAGTGCCCACTGCCCTTTCCCCATGCCCATCTGTGCAGTGCCAGTGCCAGTGCCAGTGCCATGGAAGTGCCCACTGCTCTTTCCCCATGCCCATCTGTGCAGTGCCAGTGCCATGGCAGTCCCTGCTGCCCTTTCCCCATGCCCATCTCTGCAGTGCCAGTGCCAGTGCCATGGCAGTCCCTGCTGCCCTTTCCCCATGCCCATCTGTGCAGTGCCAGTGCCAGTGCCATGGCAGTCCCTGCTGCCCTTTCCCCATGCCCATCTGTGCAGTGCCAGTGCCATGGCAGTCCCTGCTGCCCTTTCCCCATGCCCATCTCTGCAGTGCCAGTGCCAGTGCCATGGCAGTCCCTGCTGCCCTTTCCCCATGCCCATCTCTGCAGTGCCAGTGCCAGTGCCATGGCAGTCCCTGCTGCCCTTTCCCCATGCCCATCTCTGCAGTGCCAGTGCCATGGCAGTCCCTGCTGGAGCTGCCCTTCCCTGGCACAGCCGGGCTGTGTCCCCAGTCCCAAAGTCCCTGCCCGTCACGGGGCTGCTCTCATTTGTATGCTGGTCAAGCTGGCTTCCAACGACAATCCTAATTATGTTTGCCTTGTGTATGATGGAGGTTACATTTCTGACTGATTTTGCCGGGCTGGAGGTGTAATTGATTAATTTAGAGTTTAAGAAGGGAAAGAGGATTAAGGCGGAGGTGAGGCTGTGCTGCCAGACGCTGCATTGACTGCTTCACACTTTCACAGCTTCAGCTTTTGTTTGCCTGCAAACCAGCTTGTCTGAGCTCCCAAGTTGTTGTTTCTCGTGGCTCTGAGCTTGCTGGCAGATCCCTCAAAGCCAAGGCTCCTGCTGGGAAGGGAGCTGCAGCTCTGGAGAAATGCATGCACAAAGAGCTAGTGCAGGCTCCAGATTTAATTCCACTGTGTCTAGGGACAAATGCACTTGGTTTGGCCATGAGCTTTTCATGTGGGAGCTCCGTATCCCAAATACCTGCAAGCTCTGGACTGAACGAAGCAGCAGACCTGCAGAAGATCCATCTGTCCATGACAGTGCAGTTTTGGGGGAGAATTCCTCTTAATAACAACCAATAGGGGGATTTCTTTCCTGAAACTGCAGAGCACGTGGAGATGGGGAGATACAAGATGAACACAGCATCAGCTGGGCTTTAGGGATTTCCTGCAGCATCAGTGCTGGTGGCACCAGCTGCACTCAGGCAGTCACTGCTGGGGCTCTGTATTTGATGGAGAAATGGCAGCAATAACCCATGTAACATTCATTAGGTCTTAAACTTTTTGTTTCTTGCAGCTGAGGCTCTCTTTGCAGCCCACGAGGCCCTTGGTGGTGTTCTGGGTCTGAGGCAGTGATGGGTATTCAAAAGGACAGAGTTCTGCTATGTAATTATGGACACTGGTCTGCTCATTATTGCACAAATTAATCAAGTTCTTGCAGTGCCCATAAAAGCAGATTTGCTGGGCTGTTTATTGCCTGCATAGAGAATATTAACAACCTGTTACAGTGAAATTGTGAGCACAGGGAAGGTCACCAGTCTGCTCCAGTGACACATGGCATTTCCTTGACTTCTCAGCACGGGGGAATTCGGAGCTTCTGCTGCTTTCACAGTGAATCAGTTTGGGAGCTGAGATGCCTGGAGGATTTCTGTTACCTCCATTCTGGGAGCACACTGCATCCATTTCATTTAGATTCATTTTCTCTTGATTAAATTAAGGTGGGCTGCGAAGATGCTGTGAGGTTTGGACTGACAGCCCTGCTCTGAGCTGCTGCAGTGGCTGTGGTGCCGGGCAGCAAGGCAGGGCTGGAAGCACCACCAGAGATGTTCCTCACTGCTCTGGGAGCCCTGGGGCTGGCCAGAGCCCCCTGTCCCAGGCAGGAAGGGAATCACATACCTGCATTGTGGGGTGCATCTTCCAGCCTTGTGGCTGTGATGGTGCTCACAGGGGTCCGAGGATGAGGGAAGAGATGAGGATCTGACTCCATGTTTCAGAAGGCTGATTTATTATTTTATGATATATATTATATTAAAACTATACTAAAAGAATAGAAGAAAGGATTTCATCAGAAGGCTGGCTAAGAATAGAATCAGCAGGAATGATAACAAAGGTTTGTGGCTCAGCTCTCCGTCCGAGCCAGCTGACTGTGATTGGCCATTAATTAGAAACAACCACATGAGACCAATCACAGATGCACCTGTTGCATTCCACAGCAGCAGATAATCAATGTTTACATTTTGTTCCTGAGGCCTCTCAGCTTCTCAGGAGGAAAAAATCCTAAGGAAAGGATTTTTCATAAAAGATGTGTGTGACACTGCGGGGGCTTGCACAGGGTGGCAAGCGCTGGCTCTTCTCACTCATTCTGCCCCAGGCTCACACTTCCCCTCTCTTCCTTCCACCTTTTGCACCTCTCCACAGCTTTCCAGACACCTTTTCTGTCCTTCCCAGCCCTCTGCTTTCCCTGGCAGACACACAAGGCCCTCCAGAGGAAGGAGGGGACAGGAGAAACTGATCTAAGACAGGAGAAACATTGGAAGAAAGCCTTGCAAGGACTTAAAATACACCTTGCCATGGGGCTCTGGCACTTCCAGCTTTTAAGAGGCAGAAATGTCTGATCTTATACCACATCACTCTGGAATCCCCTTTATTTTTGTGCGCGTGTTTCTCATGAAAATATTTCTGAAGAGCTTTTGGAAAACCTGGCTTAGAAGCTCCTCATTTGAAAGCTAAGGGCTGGAGTTATGGTTTCATAAAAGAATTAAACCATCCTAAGCCCCTGCAGGAGAGGCTGAAGGCAGCACCTGGTGCTGCTAAGCTTCTTTTGGAATTTGAAACCACTAAGTGCACAGATTATATGGGCTCTAAGCATCTTAGCAAGCAGCTCTAAACCACTGAGGGCAACCACAGGCCCTGGGGGAGTGGATGGACCAGGCATGGAGGCCAGGCTGAGCAGACACAGAGCATGGAAGTGCTGCTGGCTGGTTTGAGGGGTGCTCAGTGCTCCCCATCTCTGGCTCTGGCACAGGGAAGCCCGTCCAGCCAGCACATGACACATTAGATACATCCTTCACATCATCAAACATCCTTCTGCTGAGGAGATGGCCTCCCTGACAAGGACTCTCATGTTCTGCAAAGATCTCAGCACTTTTTAAAATGTGTTTACAGTTCATGGAAGGCCTGGAAAAGCAACCAGCTGGTTTTATTTCTGTTCAGTTTGACTGTTTTTTCTCTGTGCTGGTGTTCACAGGGGTCCGAGGATGAGGGAAGAGACGAGGATCTGACTCCATGTTACAGAAGGCTTGATTTATTATTTTATGATATATATTATATTAAAACTATGCTAAAAGAATAGAAGAAAAGGTTCTCATCAGAAGGCTGGCTAAGAATAGAATAGCAAAGAATCATAACAAAGGTTTGTGGCTCGGCTCTCTGTCTAAGCCAGCTGACTGTGATTGGCCATTAATTACAAACAAACCAACATGGGCCAATCACAGATGCACCTGTTGCATTCCACAGCAGCAGATAATCAATGTTTACATTTTGTTCCTGAGGCCTCCCAGCTTCTCAGGAGGAAAAATCCTAAGGAAAAGATTTTTCATAAAAGTTGTCTGCGATACTTCTCCATTTATATCCAAATATAAAAAGAGATTTCTTGTCTAAAAATCCCCCAGATGTTTAAAGAAGCAGAACTTGGAGTGGGAATTGAGGCATAAAAGCCTTTTTGGAGCGTTTCCTTCCCTGCCCAGCAGCCTTTCAGAGGCAGGTTGCAGCACACAGCGACCCAGCATTCAGATTGAGGGGGCTGAGCAGGAGCAGGTCTCCGGGCCTGTCACTGAGAGCCTGCTGTGGAAGGGGCTTCTCTGCTGTTCTGCTCTCCTCAGCCTCTGGACCCTGGGCTGGAGCTGTCCCCAAGACCTTGCATGAGTCTCTCTCCAGGCTTTTTCACCAGGGCCGCCCACTCCAGCCTTTAGAAGGTAAGAGCCACTGAGCCAAGCTGCCCTGCTTGACCATGGATGAATTTGGATTTTACACTGCAGGCATCTGAATTAATTTTTGCTCCCACCTACAGCAGCCTGAGGGATTCCCCCTGTGGGTTTGACCCAGGTGGTGCCTGGCCCCAGTGCACTGCAGGGCAGTGCCAGGAGCAGCCAGACAGGAAAGGGCAGTGCTGCTGGAAAAGCAAACAGGCTTTTCCTTGGAGACTGGTCTGTGTCATTAATACCTGGCATCACCCAGCTGCTCAGCACAAAAGCTCTTTTGGGCTTTGCCAGGCTCAGGTTTGGTTTGGATAACACCCATGTGTGCCACTTGTGCCCTCCCTGTGCCCAGAGCTTGCTGCTCAGTGCCCCCCTGCACATGCCATGGATGGAGCCGTTCCAGGCAGGCTGTCAGAGCCTGTGATCCTCACCAGAGGCACTAACTGGGTTAACCTTTGAAATAAAGTGAATTTCTAATGGCCCAACAGCAGAGGCCAACATGCAAACCTCCACCTTGCCATCCCTTTTTTCTGTCACCACAGAAAGCACTTTGGCTTTTCCTGTGCTGACCACAGCAGCTCTGTGTGGCCGAGCCCTCGCGTGCCTCAGCGCGTCAGCCCACGCCGTTCATGGGGAAGGAATTCCATCCACACCTTAAAGAAATTGAGGAAGATGAGGCTGGGAGGGCTCTGGGGCGCAGGTCCTGCCTCAGCGGTTGCAGTGCTGAAAAGGAAGAAAAGCAGGAGGAAGAGTGAGCTGCTTTAGAGGAGCTCCCTTGTGACAAATGCTTAGAGAGCAGTGACTAAGGGCTTCCCTCCTCAGCACATCATCCCACAGGACAAAGGAGAGGTGCTGGTGCCACTCCTCAGAGCTGGCTGAGCCCACAGGGACCACTGAGGGGTCCCTGCCCTGGCTGCCTCTCTGCACACTCCGGGGATCAGGTGTTATTTATTTCATTGTCCTGGGGGCTGATGGCCAAGGGGCAGCCTCACAGTGAAACAGGACAGACGCTCCCGGGGAGGATTGTTACCCTCCTTTTGATGCACTTTGAGCCAAACCAGGTATATTCAGTTTATATATTCAGTTTTGACTGACTTTTGATGCAGTTTGAGCAAACCAGGTATATTCAGTTAGTATATTCAGTTTACATATTCAGTTTTGACCGACTTTTGATGCACTTTGAGCCAAACCAGGTATATTCAGTTTATATATTCAGTTTATATATTCAGTTTATATATTCAGTTTATATATTCAGTTTTGACTGCCTTTTGATGCAGTTTAAGCCCAAACCAGGTATATTCAGTTTATATATTCAGTTTTTACTGACTTTTGATGTAGTTTGAGCAAACCAGGTATATTCAGTTAGTATATTCAATTTATATATTCAGTTTTGACTGCCTTTTGATGCAGTTTAAGCCCAAACCAGGTATATTCAGTTTATATATTCAGTTTTTACTGACTTTTGATGCAGTTTAAGCCCAACCAGGTATATTCAGTTTGTATATTCAGTTTATATATTCAGTTTTGACTGCCTTTTGGCACAGTTCGAGCCCAGCCAGGTTCACTCAGTGCCCTGAGCTTGGCGAGGAGCAGCAGATCCCGGAGCGGGGGCACGGATGCCACAGCCCTGCTGGGTTATGCAGCCTCCTCGCAGCCCTGCTGGGTTATGCAGCCTCCCCGCAGCCCTGGCGGCGCTTTGGCCGGACAGGATGGGATATGAGGGGGTGCCCTCTGGGATGGCCGATGCCATTCCCGTGTCGGAGCCCTCGGGCAGGGGGGACAGTGGGATGGCCGATGCCATTCCCGTGTCGGAGCCCTCGGGCAGTGACAGAGGGCACAGGGGGATGGCCGATGCCATTCCCGTGTCAGAGCCCTCGGGCAGAGGGGACAGTGGGATGGCCGATGCCGTTCCCGTGTCGGAGCCCTCGGACAGAGGGGACAGTGGGATGGCCGATGCCGTTCCCGTGTCGGAGCCCTCGGGCAGTGACAGAGGGGACAGAGGGGACAGGGGGATGGCCGATGCCATTCCCGTGTCAGAGCCCTCGGGCAGAGGGGACAGTGGGATGGCCGATGCCGTTCCCGTGTCAGAGCCCTCGGACAGAGGGGGCAGTGGGATGGCCGATGCCGTTCCCGTGTCAGAGCCCTCGGGCAGCGGCAGAGGGGACAGTGGGATGGCCGATGCCGTTCCCGTGCCAGAGCCCTCGGGCAGAGGGGGCAGTGGGATGGCCGATGCCGTTCCCGTGTCGGAGCCCTCGGGCAGCGGCAGCGCCGGCCCCGGCAGCGCCTCCCGTCTGTGCCATCTAGTGCCCGGCGGCAGCAGCGGCACCGAGCCGGGCTCAGCCGCGGGACACGGCCCCGGTGCCCCAGAGCCGGCCCTGCCCTCCGGAGATGGAGCGGGAGCCCCGGGACGCCGCAGCGCCCGCCCCGAGAGCGGCCCCAGGTAGGAGCGGAGCGGGGCTGCGGCTCTGCCGGGGCTGCGGGCGGGCTGGGCCGGGCCAGGGCTGCTCCGTCCGGGCTCCGGGCAGGGACGGGGAGGCTGCAAACTCCCGGGAACCCCTCTGCTTCTCAGGCATTGTGCGCCAAGGCTGCACACGTGTTTTAAGGGGTGAAAGTAATCGTCTCTGACTGGAATTCTCCGCTGCACTTACCCGTACTTGAGTGAGCACCCTAGACTGAAAAAACTTTATTTTTTAGTGTGTTGAGCATAATCTTTGTTATGTCATTTCTTAGCTAAATTCCTTTTATTATTTTTTTTCAAAAGTTTCCATGGCTGTAGCTTGATTTGCCAGCTTTGATTCTTAACTCTGCCTCTGTCCTCTTTACCCTTTTCAAAGGAATACTTTTCCTCTTTACAGACCCAGTTTCATTTATAAGCTTTAAGTAAGAGCCAATGATTCAGGAGCTAACAAATTCTTGCTTCCTTCTTGCTGCATTTTTCCCCCTAAATCTTTGTAAGAGATTTAATTGTGGTATAAAGAGCTTCTAACTCAAACCCATCAATATATATCTGTCCTTCATATTAGTTTAGCAAAGCCTGGCATTACATATTTCTCTATATTGAATTTCATCAGCTATTATTTGCCCTGTTTCACAGATGTTTTCAAGTTTTGAAGTTTTCCACAACTTTTTCTAGCTCCATATGTTAAATGTTTTTAAGTTTTGAAGCTTTCCCACAACTTTTGCTAGATCCATATGTTATCTTTACTATTTCATTACTGGATCACAAGTAAATATATTGATCATGCTGCCTCTGGCATCCATAGGACACCCCACTGAGCTTTGACCACTTGAAGTTTTGATCATTCCTTCTTCTCTTGTAACTTTTATTGGATTAAAAATGATCACCTGACAGCTGCTTCCCAGGATGTCCTGTTGGTGATTTTAGGGGGTTAGCAGTTAAACTGAGCATATCCTTGTTCTTGGGATCACATCCAGTATCTGTGAGCTCTGCTCCTCTTCCCTTGTGAGCCTGTCTGTGGCTTTGCCTCTCCAGGATTTATTGCACAGGCACATTGTGCTGCCTCTGAAATGTAACATTTCCTACTGATTTTATTTTTCCCTTGGTGCCTAAGGAAGGCTGATTGCTTAGGAAGTCTTGGGAGCCTTTTCAGCTGTGAGAAGGTATCAGAGCCCCTTAGCACCTGGTAGGGGACTGGCTGTAGGGAAAGCCTGCTGGGTTTTGGAGCTGGCCTGCTTAGAGCTCTCCTGGCTCTGCTATTGATCTTGGCATGTTCCTGCTTTTGAAGGGACTGATCTTTGAAACCAGGCTCCAGGAAATCATTTAAGGATGTGTTTACATCCTGCTGAGCACCGAAACTGTGAGGGTTGCAGTGGGAAGGAAACTCGTCTTGAAAGAGACACAGTCTTTATCTGCCTTCCCTAATTAGCACTCTGTCTTCCTGGGGGTGATACCCTCCTCAGCACCCCCTCGGCAGCAGGAAGCAGTGCTGGGGTTAAATCCCCCCTTGGCCGAGGCTTGCCTGGTCCTGTGCCCTGTGATCTCTGTTTCTGAGCTGCCTGAGCTGGGGCAGGTGCTTGCTGTGCTGTTTGCACACCTGGGGTGCCCTTCTGCCAAGGCACAGCAGGTTCAGCTCCTCACAGCTCTGCAAACTCTTATTGCTGTCTCTCAATTCTCTGGAACTCAGTTTCTGGGGTTTCACACCTTCCCCTGTGTAACCCACTCCCAGGTCTGTTGTGGGCCACAGCCAGGCTTTAAAATGCTTGGGTACCAGCAAGAATCCATTCTGTGGTTTGTTCCCAGAGCTGCTTAATTTTAACAGGGAAGCCCAAAATCTCTGTTTTGCATGAAGGCAAATGGAGACTTGGACAGGCAGTGTGATTTATTACAATAATTTGGCCCCAGAAACAGGAGAAAACCCTTTCACTCCCCACACCTCAGTGCTGTAACCCCAAGGCCACATGAATCCCTTGCAGCAGGGTCAGGGTGGGTGCCCAGCTGTAACTGGGGGGGTTTGGTGCAGGGGGACCCCCTCCCCTGTGCTGAGGAGGCCTCACCTTCATCATCATCATCATCTTCATCTTCTCTCGTGGCATGCAGGGCTGTGCTGGGCAGGGCTGGGCTCAGGAAGGGGCTGTGTGTGTGACAGCTGTGTCCCCAAACGTCCATCCCAGCTTTAATTACTCTGACACTGCTGCCTGGCTGTAATTAGCAGCTGAGAAAATCTGAGTGTGATTTTAATAAGCTGAGAGTAATGCAATTTGTCGTTTCTGTTGTACGAGATGCTTTGCAAATAAAAGCTGTAATTAAAAAGCACATGCACAGGGCAAGCAGCAACTGTGCTGTGGGTGTGTGGCTGCTGTGTGCAGCATGCCTGGCACATGGCCTGGCACAGGGTCCCCCTTTGGGACATCGTGGGGTTCCTGAGAGAGTGTAAAAGCTGCAGCATGTAAAAACGGCAGGATTTGCCTCAATTGTGCCTTTTACAAAAGGCTCTTCCCTGTCTTCACAGATGCCCTTTGATATGCTGTTGGTTTTTGATAAGAATAAGTCCCCTGGGTGTCATCCTCCCCATTGCTTTTCATCCCTGTCGCTATTGTGTTTCTGTGTTCTCACCCAGGAGCCCAAATTAGCTCCAGGCTGGTGGGATCTCCGTGGCAGAGGCCAGTGGGGCAGCCAGGGTGGCATGGGGGGAGCCAGGAAGCCTTTTCAAGAGCAGCCAGCTTTTCTGGGAGCCTCAGATCTGAGCAGGCAGACCAGGCCCTGGACCCTGCCTCTCTTTCCTGCTCCTTCCTGCTCTCTTTAAAAAAAATCCATATCTATGAAAGGATAATCTCTTTTATCTAGTCTTCTCTCTCTGCACAATTCCGTCCTGCCCTGCTGGAGTTCAAGATTCATTTCTGTGGGAGCTCTCACAAGGAAGCAGCCCTGTTGAACCCCAAGGTTTGAGCTCTCAAAAGGAATCAGCCCTATTAAACCCCAAGGTTTGAGCTCTCAAAAGGAATCAGCCCTGTTGAACCCCAAGGTTTGAGCTCTCAAAAGGAAGCAGCCCTGTTGAACCCCAAGGTCTGGCTCCCCCAAACCCCTGTGGCACGTCAGGCTGACCTCAATGCAAGGTGTTCCTCCTCCTCCTCAGTGCTGTGGGGCAATGTGAGGGGACAAGGTGGGAGGCAGAGGCACAGCAGAAAATGGTTACACCCACAGCATGAGGGCCAGAGCTGTGGGCTGGGCCTCTGATGCTGTGGGTATAGCCATTTATATGGTTATAAATATAACAATGTTCCCAGAGTAGGAACATTGCTCCAGCCTGTGGGAAGCCCTTTTGCCTCTCTCTGCAGGGGAAGGTGAGCTCCTCTCCCATGGAAGGCCACTCTACCCCTGCAAAAGCCCATTTGTGCCTGGTTGCTGTGGCTCTGAAAGTTGAGGAGGTGTCAGTGTTTGTAGTGGGAGACACCCTGACCTTTGGGAGTGCATTGCCTGTGGCATCCCATGCTCTGCCATTTCTGCCCTTTCTTGAGGGGCTCAAGGGGCTCAGGTGGACAGAGGGGGTTTGGGCAGCTTTGTGCTGTGCCATGCAGGTGGCACTGGCTCATTCTGGCAGCCCTGGCACATTGGGCAAGCAAACCAAGCCCTCCCCAGGGATCAGGGGGAACGTGGCAGAGCATCTGTGGGTCCCAGTGGCAGTGGGAATGGGAACAGCTGTGGGAAAGCACCAGGATGTGCCCCACGCCAGCACAGAGGGGCTGAGCAGCCCCTGTGTGGGGGAGAGAGAGGGGGAGAGCTGCTGAGCCCCTGTGCAGGGCTGTGTGTCCAGCAGGGCTGTGTGTCCAGCTCCTGTGCAGGGCTGTGTGTCCAGCAGGGCTGTGTGTCCATCCCCTGTGTGTCCATCCACTGTGTGTCCATCCCCTGTGCAGGGCTGTGTGTCCATCCCCTGTGCAGGGCTGTGTGTCCAGCAGGGCTGTGTGTCCAGCTCCTGTCCAGCCCCTGTGTGTCCATCCCCTGTGTGTCCATCCTCTGTGTGTCCATCCTCTGTGCAGGGCTGTGTGTCCAGCTCCTGTGCAGGGCTGTGTGTCCAGCAGGGCTGTGTGTCCATCCCCTGTGTGTCCATCCTCTGTGCAGGGCTGTGTGTCCATCCCCTGTGCAGGGCTGTGTGTCCAGCAGGGCTGTGTGTCCATCCCCTCTGTGTCCATCCCCTCTGTGTCCAGCCCTGCAGCCTGTGTGCCCCTCCCAAAGCCCAGGGTGTGTTCCCAGAGCTGTTCTGGTTGGTGCAGGCTCTGCCTCCAGCCCAGCTGGCCCCCTCACACTTTCCAGCTCAGGTTCCAAGTGCTTTGAGGCAGAGGTTTGTATTGTGATCTCTCATAAACAAATGGCCATTTCTGGTGCCCTTGGCAGCACCTAAACAAACAAACCCTGGAGGAGACTGGGACAGGCAGGAGGTGAAGCAGGCAGGGATTCTTTTCTCTGATCTGTACTTGAGGGGTGAGCCCTGTTGTCCTGGCAGCATGAGGGGACAGGAGACTGGTTGGTGTTTGAGCACCTGTCCTTTCCTCTGCCCTGTGTTATGCTCTGCCCAAAGAAGGAGGTGCTGCAAGCACTAAATCTGCCAGATTTCTGCATTCAGGCCAGTTAAGACAGGAATCTCCTTTTGTAGGAGCTTTGTGATGCCCTTTTGCACATCACAGTCCCCCAGTGGTTTCGGTGTGCAGCCCTGGGCTGGTGAAGCTGAACATGCCCAGTGCTTTGCTGGGGTGGCTGTGAGAGGAGCCTGTCCCACAGGTGGGCTGTGGCTCGTGGTGTGCACCAACACTGACCTGTGCTCTGCATTTCTGTCCTAAGGTCAAAACTGGTGGGTTGCAAATGGCCACCCAGACATGAGCTGTATTGCCCAAGCCTTAGCTGGGCTAAATGTGAGCCTGGAGCACCAGGGCAGAATTGGATCTGCAGTGAGTGACTTCTTTAGAAAGAAAAAATTCATTTATTTCCTGAGGATGGAGAGCAAACCCAGAGAGTTTGAAGTGCTGACAACCACAGGAATAAAAGAGTTGTATGTCCAGATTTTTATTTAGGGCATGAGCTGTCTTGCATGGTGTGCACCTTTGCTGTGCAGTGCTGTTTGAGCTGTTTGTGGGTCTGCTGAGCACCCTCCTCACCTGCCCACAGCAGGGAAAGGGCTCCCAGTGTAAAGGTCCACGGGACTCTTGCTTTGGGTGCTCATTCCCAAGGCAGGTTTGCCCTCTGAAGCCTGGCAGTAGTGTAGCCAGGATGTGCATGGCCACTCAGCGCAAACCAGAGCTTTATCCACAGCTTCCCAGGGCCTCAGTGGGATTCCTTCCCTCACAGCCACCAGAGGCTCTTGGCTGGGCTGATTCCCACCCCTGTGTGAGCCAGGGGCCCTGCAGTGCTGGGGCAGCAGGGTGACAAGGGGGAGGGCAGGTTTGGGGGTGGCTGCGCTGCTGCTGTGCCCATCCCTAACCCTGACCCTGACCCTGACCCTGCCAGGGGTCCCAGTGAAATCTTGCCACACTGAGGGAGCCCAGGACAGATTCTGCCTTACCAGGACATGCTGGATTTGATGCTGAGAGGTTTCATTTGTTGCTCCAAGAGCAGTGGAGCTGATCCTTCAGCAGAGATTCCTGAGAAAGGAACAAGGAGCTGTGGGGCTTCCTGAGGAGCACAGCTCCCACAAGGCAAAGCTTGGGTGGGCTGCACACTCAGATCTCTGTGGGTCAGTGTTCATTCATGGCCAGGAATAACTTCTGAGCCTCACATCTCCAAGTCCTATTGATCCTGAAGCAGAATGGAAAGTGGACCTTGGCTCTTGCTGCTGAAGTCTGTGTTCTTCTGGTTTTAGAGCCCTCTTGCTTGGGTTAGACTTTAACAGTGATTAGTTACCCAGAAACTTTCTGTAACAATCTGCAAGTTTTCCATTAAGTACAAACACTTTGTCCTTCCCCCAGCACCTCTGTTGCAATCTAATCTGTCATTTTTCCCAAGGAGATGGAGGGTGCTGCCTTCACCTTTCATTAATTTCCTGTTTCCAGTGGAGGAGAGCCCAAAGCCATGAGGAACACTGAGCCCAGCATCCCATGGAGCAGATCAGTGTCAGCTCTGCTCTCACTTCAGCTGCCTCTGGGTTTACTGTAAATATCAGGCATTGACAGGGAAGAGAGGTGATGTCTAGGAACATGGTTAAGGGATCTGGGGAAAGATTCCTTATTCCAGCCCAGGCACTGACCTGCTCTGAAGCCCTGGGCAAGATTGTCTCTGTTTTTCTGCCTCTGAAGTGGGGATATGAATGCTTTTATCATGTGGGCTTGTAAGGCTCCCTGGCCCTGAGAGTAGCCTTAAAATGCTGTTAAGTAGTGAATTTTTTTGTGGTGATGGTGATAAGAATTCAGCAGTCTGGACTGGTTATAGAGTTTGGAGATCTTGTAGGTGCAGCAAGTACTGGAGGTTCATATTTTGGAGCAGCTTTGCAGTCTCCCCTGTGTCTCTGTCTCTTACCATGAGAATCATTGGAAAAATAAGGGAAGAGACCTATTCTGACTCTGTTCTTCCTCTTTGTGTTCACAGTTTGGGTAGAGTTTACTTTGTCACCCACCCAGCGTGTTTAGGTTGTCTCCAAACAATGGTGTAAAAACCATGCTGCACCTTGAGCAAGTGGGGGGCTTTCCTTGGGATGGATGGGGTCTGCTGCAGTTGAGGTTGTACTGAAAAGGGTCAGATTCCTGTTTGGATAATGATAGCAGAACACCTCGATGTTAATTATTTATGTTTCATTGCCAATAGCTCCAAAGCCAGGCCCTCCCCAAAACAACAGAGCAAGATGGAGTAGTTTATTGAGATTATGTAATTTGCAGAAGAGCGCAAATATAGTAGAGCACATCTTACATCTGTAAGACAGAGCTAGTTTATCCTGGATCTGAAAAAATCTCGTTGTGTATCTGCTTTCAGGTCCCTTGACACCACCAAAGCAGACCCATTCCAGGGGGTAAGAGAGACCCAGACTGTGATGTGCTCCTTGCAGGGCTGTAAGGGGCTCCTTTGCTTGAGATGGCACAGTGTTGTGTGCACAGGGGACATCTCTGGCTGTAAAAGTGACCTGTGAACAGGTAAAGGCACAGCTCTGCTCCAGTTCAGTTCACTGGGCATTGCACAAGCAGCCCTTCTGGCAAGGGTCATTCCCAGATCTTCTTCGTTCCCAGATCTTCTTCATTCCCAGATCTGCCTTCCCCACCCAAATCTGAGAATTACCCTCAGAGGCTCCTGTCAGAATGAGGTTTTGGTTCTCAGAGCTGGTGGCGTTTGTTTGGCTGCTGTTGCCTGATCCTGTGGATCTTGGTGCAGTTCCTGGTAGAGGACAGTAACTCTGTGAATTCCACTTTGTGAAAGCCTGGACTGGCTCCTGCCTTTCCCAATTGCCTCATCTGAGAGCACACAGAAACTTCTTGTTAGCCCTGGACTCTCCCTTTATACAGCAATCACAGACCTACCCAACTGATTGCTGATTGTTTATTCAGCAATCACTGACCTACCCAACCTTTGAATTAGACAAGGCTCATCCTAATGCCTGAGTGGCTCTTCACGGTCAAACAAGCCCTGCAGTGAGTTGGTGGTGGTGGAGAGAGATGGGGAGGCTGACTTGGTGATCAGAATCCAATTTCATTCTGGGATACACTTATGTACTATTGCAGGGAGACTGGTAATGTGCACTGCAATGATTGGTTAAAATCACATACACAAACTTATGCATATAACAACATCTCTTGCTTGCAGAGTTTAAAGGGATTTTCTTTTCCTGGTAAACCTGTCTGATTTAATCTTCTTGCAATCCAGGTCTAATTTTAAAAGTTCCTTTTGCTTTTGCCAAGGCATCCTGTTATCAAATCTCTTATCTTAACGAGGTCCAAAGTCCATCATTTGTCTTGTGTCCCCCAACATTCCAACAGTGAGTGGTCAACAAAACTGAAATGAAGGAAGTCAAAAATGACTATTTTCCCTTTGGACAGCAGTGGCACATCCTTGAGAGATTTCCTCTCCATTCACAGGGTTCAAGATTTCCTCTGATGGAGAAGGGGAGGATGTGCCTCTCAAGGCAGTGTCCAAGACTGATGTGCCTCTTCCCAGGTCAGTGTCCAAGACACCACCATTTATGGGACACACATTTCTTCTCCTCTATAAATCTCTCAGCCCTTTTGGCCATGGAGCTGGGCAGTGCTCCACCATCAGCCACCTTGGAAGAGTGTAGGAATGGGATTTTCTCTGCCAGGATGGGTATGGGGTCACCAGCGCTCTAATGCAGACAATGTCCTCCCTGTCAGGACTTTTGCCAGGGAAAAGCAGCAACTTGGCAGAGAATTGTTTGACGCGTGAAGAAAAGAAACAACTCTGCCAGCACGGATTCACTCCTGGGACCACCTAATATCAGAGTATTGTCTCCATTCAAGTCTGATCTTTGCTCCCCACCCTGCGCACTGTTCCCTTTGCCGTGAGAAAGTTCAGCGCGGAAGGCGCTGGACCACTCTGTTCTCGTCTTGCCCTGCGAGGCAGCAATCCTCCAGGGACAGGGAGGGGGAAGGGTGGCAAGCCTTTACTGCTCAAAGATAGGGCTTCATTACATCACCCTCCCCTCCTGACCACTCCCATATATGAAGCCTTGCTGCCACTCAGCTCTGGGTGACCGGTCCTGTTTTTGGCTCCTGGGAACTCTTGAGGAATAAGGGGCAGGAGAACCAGGCAGAAGAGCCTTCCTTTGATGTCACTGGCTGAAGGTGAGCTGCAGAGCTTTTAAAGTAGTGAGTAAACAGCTGGTTTTATCTTGGCATCTGCATATTGGTTGGACTGGGGCGTGAAATAGAGGAGTTGTTTCTTCCCCTTTATTGCGTACCTCTCCAGCTCGTTAATCCTATTTCATTAAAGGCTGCCTTTATTTCAAAAGCCTGCAGGCTCAGGTTTGGAGAGCAAGTGTTTGTCCCTTGCAAGGATGGACAGGACCTGATCTGCTGTGTTGCTTTTGGCTTGGCTCAGTTAGCAAAGGCAGCAAAGGCAGCAGGGTCTCTGTCCAAGCTCCCTGAGCAGCTGCTGGGCCACCCTGTGAGGAGCTGCTGTGGCTTGGCAGGGTCTGATGGACTGGTGGCTTCAAGGATTGGGGCTTCTGACAGGCTGAGATGAGAGCAAGGACCTGGAAGTCTGGTGAGCTGGGATCTCAGTCCCATCACTGGGGAAGACATTTCACCTCTGCATGGTCCATCCAACCCTTTGAAGGTACTGTCCATCACCCAAGCTGATAGTACCTTTGAAGGTACTATCTTCCACCCAAGCTGATGCTCCTTTTTGGGTTATAAAGGTCTGTAGAAAGGTTGGTGCAGGGTCATTGGCCTGAGTGTCAATTTGACCCTAGTTTTGCGGGTGGCATAAATGACAAGGATTGCTGATAAGAGAAGTGCTGTTTTGGCAAGCTGACACAGGAAAGGCTCCCAAAACAACCAGAGAGGTCAGAGCTACACAAACACGGGAAGGCAGATTTCATGGGGTCCCTAAAGATGAGAAATTCTTACTTCAGTCCGTGTCCCTCTGGCAGGTGGTGCTCATCAGAGGAGTCAAGGTCTAAGAAGTGGCTGAAATCCACAGATCTTGGATTCCTCTTCTTTCCCTATTACTCTGTGCTTTCTGACAAGTGTAAGCCCTGTTGGTGTGGGAGGTCCAGCACTGGCAGGTTTCTTACCTGGTACCTGGGGAAAGGCCAGGAGGGAGGTGCAGGACCAGAAAAGCTGCAGGGACAGTGGGATGATGCTGAGGGTGGAAGGGCAATGCTGTGGGAGAGCATAGCTCCTGGTGCAGAGCAGGCAGAGCACAGCCAGGGCATCATTTCTGTGTGTGGAAACTGGCCCGTGAAGGAGGAAGGAATACTCTGAAATAAATCAAGCAGTTCACATTAAATTCTTTGTAAGAAAAAAAAAAAAATCTGTTACAAAGAACTATCAAGGGCAACTGTATTTGTATGAAAATGAGCAGATTCTGCCCAGGCAAATGAATATTTAGACACATGAAGGGTCAGAACAGCACCTGGGACACTCTCTGCTCATTACCAAACGACAAGAATGGCCCTCTCCTATGTGTGTTCAGAAAACAAAGACCTGCTCCTGCTCTGGGCTGGATCCCCTCTCACATGTCAGGGTGGGCTCCCCAGGACCAGAGGGTTTTTCTCTCAAGGTCCCAGTCCTGGGCTGCATTTCCTGATCCAGGTGTCCACAGCAAACAGGAGGGAGGTCAGGAGAGGCAAAGCCATTCAAACCAGCTCTGTGCTCATTAAGGTATTCACCTGCCTGTAGAGTCTTGGTTTAGCAAAAACAGGTGAATTTAAGCAGGTAGCTACAGGGTTTTTTTTTCAGTTGAAAGCAGCTCTTTTCCAGCTTCAGCTGAAGTCTCTGAAACCTCTTCAGTGAATTCAGCCTTGAGTTCATTTATTATAACTGGAATCCAGGGGTTTTGGTGGCCTCACCCACCCATCCAGATGCTCTACATTCTATAAAACACACAGTTATCTGCCATGGCAGGTATAACATTACATAAACCTTACATAAAAATTACACAAACCCTTCTGCAGAGCACCAAGAAAGTCTAAACTTCATCTGTGATCTGAGAGTTTCAATGTGCATGTGCAGGACAGGTCCAAGTGCAGCAGTCAGGCAAGACTGGGGAAAACCTCTAGCCTAGAGAGAGAGGGCAGAGAGGGCATAGTTCATTTTTTGCCCTTCACCTTCCCCTTTTTCCGTTCTTTCACCTTTTCTGTTCTCTTATCTTCATTTATTTTGTCCCCCTTTGTTCCTACTTTCTCTGTTTTTCCCTTCACTGGTTTAGGTTTTCTTCTTTCCCTGTGTCATTATCTTTTCTTTCTCCTGCCTCCATCAGCCCTGTCCCTTTTTATTTGGTTGAGGGGAAGCTGTGTGGGATTGAGCTCAGTGCTGGCTGCTGGGGGAAAGGCAGCTCTGCCAGCTGCAAAAACACATTTCTGCAGCCCCTTTGGTGGCCTGGCAGAAGGGCTTTGCAAAGATTAAAGGGCTTTATAGAGCTGCTAGATAAATGGCACAGATTTGATGTAGGTTTTGGAAACGGCAGAGCTTGACGTAAAATTAACGAGTAAGATTGAGTTGAGACAGCAGAGAGGTAAGATTGAGGAAAAATGAGAAAAGAAGGCAGAACTTTGGACAGAGGACAGCCACCCTTTTGTGGAAGGGAGAAAGAAGCAGAAGGGCTTCTTCTGCAACAGAGACCTCCAGGCACTGAGGAGCCCCAGTGTCTCTGTCCCAGCAGCGCTGCTGCAGCTGCCCCTGGCTTAGAGGGATGTAACCAGAACTGGTTAACCAGTGTGGCTGCCAAGAACAGGTTAATAAACCTCCCTGTGTACCAGTTATCTTCCCCTTGCTTACCTTTGTCCCAGGGAAAAGTGTGCACCTGTGGGTGATAATGGGAAAACAGGTGACTGAAATGAAAGCGTGTGGGGTTTAGTGGGTGGCTCCATTTCAGCAGGTGGGTTCCAGCGAAAGCAGCTCTCACTGGAGGGGAAGGAGGTGCTTGGGCTGTAGACAAACATCTGCTTGTTTATTTTCAGCTCTGTAAGGCAACTTTTGTGTCCCTGCTCTTGGTCAATTCAACCTTTTGGTTGAATGGAAAACTGGGCATGTTTTCCATTCTTAAAGTACCTTTTCTCTAAGTCTCCCTTGGTGACTTTCCCAAGGCATTTTCAGCTGTGATCTCTTTTTTGAATCAGTGTTTCTTGGGTCATATTTAGCCTAAATTGGAATTGTCTGCTACCCATACAGCTGGCAGTTAGCTTCCACATGGTAGAGTAGAGTAAGAGGTCAAAAAGGGAAATGTTATTTAGTAGGAAGAAGCCTCATGTGCTTATGAAAAGCTCAGTGTTAGTGGGCACCCAAGGTGCTATTTTTGATGCTCATGTTCAGGTAGTATTGGATTGCAACACTGCTCTGTTGGAAGGGAAAGATTTCCTCATGGGAAAAATAGCTAACCTGCAACAAGAGGTACAAAATCTTGTAACAGCATCTATCCCAATAATGCATTGGGATGTAAAAACATTGGGAAATGCAGGCTTTGGGTTGCTTGTTCTGCCATAAAAAGCAGGAGTCTAAACTGTTGACTTGGTCTGTGCTTTCTGAGTCATTGCAGGGGTTGCTTCATGTAATTCCTACAGAAAAAATCAACAAGGGTGGGGGGAAAGAAACAAAAAGAAAAATTCCCCAGAAGTGTCTCGGGTTGCCTGATGCTTTTCAGTGTCTGCAAGTTCTGTAACAAGAGGTGTGAAGGCATTGCTTCATGTGCTGAAAGATGAATTTGTTGCTCAAGTTTCAATGTAACAGCACTTGCTAATTTTTGGGTAATTAAAGGTGACCATGCCATGAAGGTGACCACTTGGAAGGAGGTGGAAAGTCCTTCAGGAGATTTTTTTTTTTCTTTATTTGTAATGGGTTGAGAAAAGCAAGTCAGCAATGCACCTGCATTAAACATGGCATTACTGCTCGAGGTGTGGCTTTGCAGCTTGAAACTTGTAAGGCTGAGTTATAACAGGGCTCTCTATTAAATTAGTGCCTAGACAGAGATGCTTGATAGCTGCCAAATATTGTGTACAGCTGAAATAAGGTTGCTGAAACAAGGAGCATAGCACAGCCTTGCACAGCAGAGTTCACCCTTTGGAACTGCAGGCACTGACTTCAGGTTTCACAACTTTCTCTGACCCCATCTTCAACTCCACTTGTGCATAAAAGTGAAAGAGTAACCTGCTGAGGAGCATCCAACTCGCTCAGCTCTGTGCTGGTGAGAACATGGCACTGCATTGTCCTTGGAGAAGGGCAGAATTTGCCTCGTTTTGTTGGGTCACTGACATAAGCCCTGCCTTTCAGCTGTGAGGGTGAAATATTACAGTGGGATAAATATGATTTAGAGCTGGGCTTTCTTACAGCCTTTCCTTGTCATCTTGCACCCTCTGAGACAAATGTGACAGGGAGATTCTTGTCTGACCTAGACCCACTTCAGGGATGTAGCGACTTTAGAACTATGAAAATATTAAGAATAAAACCTGGTACCATCACACCTGCAGGGTCAGTAAATTAAGAAGAGGGTTCTGCTCAGTGGACTGCATCTTAAATTCCCCTGTTAATATTAAAGGTGTGACAGGCTAAAAGTGCAGGTTGATTTGTTTGGGGCAGAGACCAGACACCTTTCCACACTGTCTGCTTTTTCAGAGGATATTTGGGTGCTCCTGTCACAATCTTTTCTGTGGAGCACCATGAGTCTCAGATCAATAAATCAGACACAGTGAGAGGGGTGTGTGTGAACAGCTGAATGTGGCCTGGACTCTGATGTGTAGCTCAGACCGGCTGGTAGGAACAGCAGATACATCAAATCCTTCTGAGCCTGCAGAGTACTTTCTGTGCCAGGATCTACTTTCCAGAAATCTTCCATTTTTTGCTCAAGACCTCTTGGATAATAGCAATATAACTGAAGGGGCCTGTTCTCTTCATACAATGTCTTGAAAGGAGTATTTGAAGGTCACCTTTGAAAAATGGGCACAGACTGTATTCCTTCCAAATATCTCGGGGCTGAAATGCTCATGGTTTTTAGTACTGATTTTTCCACATGTAAATGTTAAACAGAACTCCATTTTGCGGCTATTATAGAAAAGATGATGTATTTTTAGGCAGGGAAAATATCACCCTAAAGCTTTTAATCTTGGAGCTTGGCCAGACTTTGTTAATGAGTCAGTGTAGCAGAGCTGTGCAGCAAGGGGAGATGTGGGGTGTCAAAGGCTGGAGTGGGGCAGGGGGACTGGGCTGGTCTGGAATTGGGGCATTCACACCTTTCCTGACCCCTGTGGGTCCAGAGACAGCATCTCTGTGCTGAATGCCATCCAGGCAGACTTTGCTTCATGCTGGCTTTGCAGAGAGCCTTCTGGCTGGAAGACGTGTGGGCTTGCATCCTCACTGTGCCCAAGTTTCAGGCAGGCTGTGATTTGTGTTAATTCTGGTTAGGCATTCAGCATTTCTGCATGGGCACTGAGTTTGTGCTCAAGGGAGGTTCTGGGGTTTTCTGGACAGACACAGTGGATTAAGTTTTAGTAGATGAGTCCATAAATCCAAGGAGAGTTTGTACAGCTCCTTTCCTCAGCCTGGGTTTTGTGCTGCGCTGCAGCCTTGGAGCTGCAACCTTGGAGCTGCAACCTTGGAGCTGCAGCTGTGCCTCCAGACTTGCCACAAACAGACATTGCTGCTTAAACCCTCAGTGAGATTTAGTGGTCGAGGGCAGGTTTCTCCCTCCCTGCCTTCCAGCCCTGCCGTGCTGCCTGCCAGAGGGTGCTGCAGTGGCAGCAGGCCGGGCAGAACGGGCATTATTGCATTTCTCCTTGCAGCTGGAGCACTGGTGTGGTGCCAGCTGAAGGTGGGGTGGCTGTGCTGGCTGAGAGGCAGCTGTGGAGCTGAGCAGGTGCCCTGGCACCCCTGCAGACAGGTTATGGCCACCAGGTGTGGTCACAGCTCAGTCTGGCAGTGCTGGGTTTGAGCTGAAGGGACAGACAGACACCAAATCCAGTCTGTCGTGGTGTGAGGGTGCCTGGCCATGGGGAGACAACCACATGTTTAGAATCACAGAGCCGTTTAGGCTAGAAAAGGCCTTTAAGATCATTGAGCCCAACCATTAACCCGGCACTGCCAAATCACCACCAATCCATGTCCCCAAGTGCCATATGCACAAGTTTTTAAAGCCCTCCAGAGGTGGTTGCTCCACAACTTTCTGGGGCAGCCAGACCACCATTTCAGAGAAGAAATTTTTCCTAACCAATCTAAAACTTTTTTAGGTTTTTCCTAATCCAAATTCCTAAATTTTTTCCTAATCCAATCAAAACCTTCCCTGGTGCAGCTTGAGTCCATTGTATTTCCTCACTCGCTTAATCAGAACTTCAGAGCTAGGAGTGAGGTGAGGAAAAATATTTGTACCACACAGTCACCAAATCCAGGAGCACAGAATGATTCTGCTGTTGATAAACAAACTTCGTGGATCCTAAAATATGCATTTTGAGAGGTGTGGGCTCTTGACTCTTCACCTAGTCAATGATTACTTCTGCATTCCTCTGGAACTGTGAATTCAAACATAATGAGTTCCAATGGGTTCATCTCTGTGAGCAGGGCAGTACAAATGCCAAATACAAGTTTTGGAGAGCTTTTGAGGAAGAGAAGTGGTTACTGCTTCTCCTACAAGGATGTTTTGCCCCTGGAAAAGGGTTCACTTCCTTTAAAAGGACATTCAGAGGAGGTCAGTGCACACAGGTCTGTGCAAAAGGACAGGATCAACTTGCAAATACTCTTGAGAGGTAAGGGGGAAACAGGAATTACCTTCATTGAGCCATTCCCCTCAGCCTGAAATTGCTGTGTGGGGTTTCTTATTCAACAGAATGTGTGAAAATGGGATTGTTTTTAGGAAGCAGATGAAAGCTTGCCAAAAGAGAATGATGGGACCAGACTAACCAGTCTGAATGAGTCCAGGTCTAGTAAACAACTTCCAGTTTAATGGCAAAAGAGCACCTGAAAACATCTTTTGCAACAGCTGGGAGAACTGAGATATTTTGATGAAGCATTTTGACTTTAAATTGGGAGTGACCATAACAATAATGTTTTTAATGGGGTTTATAAAAACTCATTCTGTACTACTTTAATAACTTGTGCTTTTGAGATTGAGTTCACCAGTTGTGGATTTCTGGGAGGTCCTCAACTAGGAAACACTGTGAAAACCATGGGAAATGGGGAATTCTGTGTTTATTCCACCTTTCTTTTTTTTTTTTTTTTCCACTTCATAGCTTATGCTGAAGTGTCTTAAAAAATGTTGGATTTGATGCTAAAATTTCTGCAGGGAGACATGAGGGATTTTTGAGGAAAAAGTTGCCTCAAGAGGAAATTATTGTCTCTCTCTCGGTGAACTCAGAGTTTGATCTGCATTGGGCAGAACAATACATCCCATGGGGCTTCAGCAAAGCCCGTGCCTGTGGAGGAGTCACAAATTCTGCAATGCTGGCATTAACCAAGAGGGGCTGCTGGCCCCTGGGCGGGAACCAGCACGGAGGCACCGTCAGTGAGGAAGGCTTTAACTGAGTTAAATGGAGTTGCTGTTTTAGTCCAGGGACTGCTTTGCCCTCCTGCTTCAGGTGGGAGCAGTGCCTGGGTCTGAATTTAGGAGCCTCTTTGGGCTCCTTCATGGCTTGGCTGAACCTCTGTTTGAGTTCCCTTCTCACTGGTGGAGCTGCAGACTGAGTAAGAGCTCAATTCAAACATCTCCTGATGGAATGTCACAATTTGTGATGTGTCACCAGAGCATGGCCTGTGTCCTGTGACAAGAGTCCAGATGTCCAAACTCCCCTTGCATTTCTTGGGGAAAGCAGGGGAGGATATCTCAAATGGCCCAATTGTGGCTGCTGGGCTGTGAGGGGAGCACAGGGAGCTCTCAGGATGGTGCAGGGGTGTGGAGCTCTTGCAAGATGGTTTAAAGCAGAAACCTGTTGGGATTGAGTTTGTGGTTAAAGTTTTCAGTGTTGTCAGTGGATGCTTCATTTACTGCTTCATTTGGGAACAAAGCAGTGCCTGATCGTGCCTGGGGTCCTTTGCCATGCCCTGGTATCCCACAGTTCCATCCCCACTGCTCTCCTCCTCCTCTTCCAATTCCCCTGGCGCTTTCCCTGACCATGGCAGGTTCCTCATCCCTACAGAACACCCCAGCCCTCTTGGCAGGGATGTCAGGCCCTGCCTCTCCTGTCTGTCACTAGCTAGCCACCCCCTGTTGCACTGGGGTACTTTAATTCAAGCCCAGTGTCGTGTTTAAATAAGGCTGTGCATGTTGGTGCTGCTGGTACAAGCACAGCCCTGCTGCTGCCTGGTCCTCTCCCTCTCCCAGTGCAGGTAAAGCAAGCAGGCTGCTCTGTAAATTCCATGGCTAGCACTTGCTGGTGGACCTTTATAACAGTGAGAAATAATTGTATTGCTTTTAATTGCTTTATAGCCCCTGGCTCCTGGAGGCCTGCTGCTGCCAAAGCACTCTGTGACTGGAGCCAGGCTTCCAAACAGCTGGATTTGGCAGGGATGGGAGGTTAAAGGCAGCCTCAGCAGACTGGGGAGCCTGCTCAGGTGGAGCCCTGCAGCTGCTGCTCCACTGCCATTAACAAACCATAATGGGGGCTCAGCTCAGAGGCAAGGTTCAGACAGACCATTGCTCCAAATTCCTGCAGCGTGCCTGCCCAGGGCACAAAGAGCACAGAGAGCTGTGTTAGCAGAGGGTGTCTGCAGGCTCCTGATCCCTCTCCTGATTTCTCTACATCAAACCAAGCACACATTGGGCTCTGCTGGGCCATGGTTGGGGTGTGCTCCCCTCTGGGGTCAGGCTGGGATGGGCTGAGCAGCTCATGGGAGCTGAGCTGGCTGCAGAGGTGGAGAGGATTATCCCCAGCCAGGCTTGCTCTCTGCTCATTGCTGGAGAGGAGAAACCTGCAGGTGTGGAGCCCATCCATCTGCTGCTTCCTGGGCAGGATCAGTGTGACAGATTGCACAGATGGACCTTCCTCAAGAGCATTCCCTGGAGTTACAGAGGCACGGGGTGGTGCAGCTCGGGGTCAGAGTCTGCAGGGCAGCCTGCGTGTGTGTGCTGCTGCCCAGGGGTGCATTATCCTCATGCCTGGCAGGCCAGGAGCTGTGCCTGGCTCACATGAAGTTGGTTGGAGGGCCCTTTCCAAGGTGTGCGCACTCAGCAGGCAGCAGGACACAGCATGGAGCTCTCCTGGCTCTGTGGGATGCTCACAGGTGTGATCCCATTCCAGGGAGGAGCTGAGAGCAGAGGCAGCACCTGGAATTTCCCTTCTCTCCTGCTGTCAGAACAACTTCCCTGAGGAGGCAGTGAAGCTCTGCAGACCCCAGCCAGGAGCCCAGGGGTTAAATCAGCACTACAGGGCTTGAAGGACAGCCCAGCACAGAGCAGCCTTCAGACCAAACAAAGTACCTTCTGCTGAGCTGGGGCACAGATAAAAGATCCCATGGCATTTCTTGTGTAGCTTGGAGGAGACTGCCAGTGCTGAAGCTGAAATACCTCTGCCAACAAACAAAACTGTCTTTAAACTCTGAGGCTGTGTGTGAGCTATTGTTGGGGACATAATGGCTCCTCTGTTTCCCTGCACAGTCATTGCTCTGCAAACACACCACTGGTCTCTTTTAAAAGTGCTTGAGTGTAAATTGAGTTCTAGAACCTGGAAAGAGGTTTCATCCATTTCCTTTTACTACCCTCAGCTGACACTTGTTTACAGAGCAGCACATACAGAAGATTTACAGCTGCTTTACCTGGATGGAGATGGGCGTCTGTAGTGCTCAGGCTGAGACTCACAGACACAGGCTTGCACAGCAAATGTGCCCAAATCCCCTGGTTTAGGGCAGGGGGTGAGGCTGGGGGGGCTGCTTGCTAATCACCCCCTCTAAGAAAAGTGTTGGTTTGGCTGGCCTGGCCTGTTTCCTTTATTTAGCTCAGTGCTGGCACACTCCCTGCTGCCTGATGCCGAGTGTGTGCCTGCTGCAGGGCACTCAGGGCTGCTCTGCCTGCTGAGCTCACTCTGCCTTGGGCTGCTGGGCGCCCACACTGGGGCTGGTGCATCTGCTCTCCACCACAGCTCCATGGACTGGCTTTGCCCTGAGCATGGCAGAGGCTCTGGTAAGGTAAAGGACATCCTGGCTGCTGTGCTGGAGCTGTGCTAAAAACCCAGAGCTGCAGTACAAAGGGGGGAGGTGGTCTCTGAGGGCAGTATGATTAATTTGGGTCTCTTTTGCTGGAGTGGTCTTGTAATGGAAAAGAAAATGGATCAAAGAGTAGCTGTAGAAGCTGTATTTGCTGAAGTGCCCGTCCCAGCAGGGTGGCAGTGAGTGTCCATCCCCTCAGTGGCTCTCTGCTCATCCCTGTGTGTGCCCAGAGAGCTCCCTGGGCTCTGTGCTCACTCTCAGATGAGCAGCTGAGAGCAGGACTGGGCACATGGGGAGGACCTGAGCCCTGGCCATGGCCCTCTGGGGGTGCTGGGATCACTGGGAGGGTGCTCTGGCCCAGGGCCCAGGCAGGAATGGGTGCTGTGCTCACACTGTGGCTTCAGCCAAGGCTGATTCCTAATGACCTAGATGTGTTTTGCACTGCTTCTTAGCAATACAATACAAGCAGTGTATTCTTAGTCTCTTCCAGACAGAGACTCCTCCACAGACCTGGCATTTAAAAGCAGATTATGTGAAGTTAAATTTTTTAATTTTTAATTTTTTTTTTTTGTCCTGAAGATGGTGTCAGCCATGACTGGCAGCAGTTGTGTTCTGCTCCCTGGATTTCCCTTCTCCCCTGTGCATCTGGAGGTTTCTGTGCTGTTTCCTGCCTGCTGTAAGGGTGATAGCTGATGGTTTGAGGATACCAAAGGAGGTGGCAGCAGGGCTGACCATCCTGTCTCTCCCCACAGGAAGATGAAGACGCGCTGTGTGGTGGTGGCAGTGGTGGCTGTGGCCCTGCTGGGGCTGGTGCTGTTCCTGGGGCTGTTCTTTGGGCTGCGCTCAGGGGACCCCCACACCTACAGGAGGGCGGCCGTGGCCACCGACGCGGGGCCCTGCTCCATCGTTGGCAGGTACCCACTGGGGGAGGGGGTGCACTGGGGTCCCAGCACGAGGGGAGAGATGAGAATCTTCTGAGAATCCATGTCCCAGAAGGCTGATTTATTATTTTAAAAGAAAATTTATTACATTAAATTATATAATTATAATTATATTTTATATATAATTATATTTTATATATAATTATATTTTTATATATAATTATATTTTATATATAATTATGTTTTTATATATAATTAAATTAAATTGTATTAAAATTTTAGAAGAAAATTTATTGTATTAAAAGAAAATGATATATTGAAACTATACTAAAGAGTAGAAGAAAAGGATTTCATCGGAAGGCTAGCAAGGAAAAATGGGATGATAATAAAATCTCATGACTGAGCAGAGTCCCAACACAGCTGGACTGTGATTGGTCAACAAGTAGAAACAACTCACATGGACCAATCAAAGATGCACCTGTTGCATTCCACAGCAGCAGATAATTATTGGTTTTATTTTACTCTGAGGCTTCTCAGCTTCTCAGGAGAAAAAATCCTAATGAAAGGATTTTTCATATAATATATCTGTGCCAACCAACTCACTGTGCCCTGCCTCTCATTGGCTCTGACAGCTCTGCCATGAGACACAACTGCTGCTTCCCCAATGTTCAGGTGCAAGCCCTGCAGTTGCCCAGACCATGAATATCCATCAAGCATGGATAATCAATCCCTAATCTACCTGTAGAAAGAGGAGATCCTAATAAACCCCAGGCTTTTACCATGCTTGACCAGCTTTACTGCAGCTGCTCACAGACAACATAGCAGGCAAAGATTCCTTGGATCCACAATCAGTGAGATCAAGAGTTTTCTTTCTACCTCCTTTAAATAAAACCATTTATTGAGGTATCCTTCAGTTCTGGTCTCAAGTGCTGCAGGTTCAAGGCTCCTGAGCAAGCTGTAATTTCTCATGACAGTGTAATCAATGTGTGTGGAATGTCTGTCCCCAGGTGTACTCTGTCACCTCTCGCTGTTCTCAGGCTGGTTTGGATGTGTCTCTGGCCACACTGACCACTGAGGGTCTGTTCTCCCTGGTGACAGAAGCTCAGAGCTTCCTGAGGAGCCCATGGGCTGGGAGTGGACAGATGTGCCTCGGAGGGTGTGCCATGCAGTGCTGACAGGGAGCTGAGGCACTGTCTCATGTCCCTTCCCTCCTGCTCACAGGGACATCCTCAAGCAGGGAGGGTCGGCGGTGGACGCCGCGATCGCAGCCCTGCTGTGCGTGGGGCTCATGAATGCTCACAGCATGGGCATTGGAGGGGGCCTCTTCTTCACCATCTACAGCAGCACAGGTAAGGGACACGGCCTCGCACACCTGGAACAGCTGGAGAGCTTTATCTAAGTGATTTACCCTACCTGGAGAAGGTGGATGATGCTCACAGCCTCTGGGGGAATGGCAAAAATAATTGCCAAGGACCTGGCTCACATTGGTCAGAGTCCTCCAGCAGAGACCATGGCTGTGTGCAGAGTCCAGAGCTAAACATCATCTTCCTTGCTCTGTCATTAAAGGAAAAGTGGAAATCATTAATGCAAGAGAAGTGGCTCCAAAGAAAGCATCAGAGGACATGTTTGGGAACAACACACAGCTGTCTCTGAAAGGTATGGCATGCTTCAGCATTCTCTGCTACCAGCACATCTGCATTGAGAACATTCCTTATGGTTGGTTCTTGCCTACCTACAGGATTTCTCACCTAGAAATATCCTGGAATATCCTCTTGCACAATTTGCAAACTCTGTCCTGACAAAGAAGCTAAAACCAATGCCCTTTAAACTAGTCAGGGACCCCATCACTTTCTGCTTTTCACTTCTTGAAAAAGCAGGTGAATGCAAAGCACTGAGTGTGGCCTGTTCCACATGTGCCATCTTTGCTTTCCACTTCTTTGAATTAATCTTTGTGTGGATCACCTTGGGTTTTGTCAGTTCAGGTGTTCTCCCTAAATTACTTATTGTGGTGGCTTCAACCACAAGCCCCATCAGGCTTGGGGTGTCCAGAGAAGTTTCCTTTCAGGAAAGTATTTTCTAATAAGAAATAGAAAGAAATACTAACTAGTCCTCTTCATGGTCACTCTTCTAAGCAAGCATCTTGGAGGGGGTTTGAGCAGTGTATTGAACTTCCAGGAGATGCAAGAGAAAATGGGATTGAAGCAAACTGCAACATCACTGTGGGATGTGGCATCAGCCTGTTCCAGCTGTAGCTACAATGCTGTAACAAAGTTTTGGTTCCAGTACATGACAGTCTGTGTCCTCTCCCGTGACAGCTCCTGTGCTCTGAGCAGCTTTGCTCTGATACAGAACCTACAGAGGGAAATGACCCCAAAACTGGAGTTACCAGCAAGAGCACAGAGGGCTTTCAGCAGTTCAGAATACGTAGGCGCAAATGTCAGACCAAATTATTCTGTTAATTCTGGTAATTCTCACAAGTTGAGCAGGTCCCACAAGCCCTGCCTAAACCAGGGCTGGCAGAGATGCCTGCCCTACCTCCTGCTCCATCAAACACTTTCTTTTCTGGCTGTGGGAGACTTACCCCATTCCTTTTCTGCTCCAGGGGGACTGTCAATTGCTGTTCCAGGAGAAATCCGTGGCTATGAGCTGGCCCACAAACGGCATGGCAAACTGGCATGGAAAGATCTGTTCCTGCCCAGCATCAAGCTGGCCAGAGAAGGATTCCCTGTTGGGAAAGGCCTTGCTGCAGCCATCAAATCAAAAGAGGAGGCAATTGAAAAAAATCCCTTGCTGTGGTAGGTAGAGCAGTTGCTGTTCTATGCAGAGAAATTTGGGTTGGCTGCATCCAATCTGCAAATTCCCTGTGTTTGTGCAGTGTCCATGAGGAGTGTATCATCATCATCCCCTGCAGTAACCACACTCACTGTGCCTGCTGGGGTCACTGCAGATACCTAAAGGTGCTAAATCATGGGGAATGTTCAGTCCTGACCTTTAAAGGGGGAGAAATTCTGCTCCTGAAGCCCATTTGTCTGAGCAAGGTGGAATTGGAGTACGTGCTGGGGTCAGCCTGCCCAATGGCAATGGATTTTCTGAATCCCTGCTTTTCCTCATGCTGTGAGTGCACCAAGCTGATCCTGCCTGCATTTGGAGTAATTGCAGTCTCCTTGAACATCTCATCTGCTGTCAGGCAGTGGGAATTGGGATCATCTCTGACTCTGCAATCAGCCTTCCTCAAGCAGTGCCTCTGACCATCCACTTCTGGCAAAGACTTTGAGCACGAAGGGTTTTAAACACTCTTCACTTCTTACAGTCAAACCCTTACTGTTTATGCACAGCCCTCATGGAAAACATGCTTAATTCTCTCTTTTCCTAAAATCTCTGCCAGCTGCAGGTTTGTTTCCTATCTAATTGATAATGTACACCCTGGCCTGCCTCCTGTCCTTCAATCAGGCAGGTCCACAGCAGCACAATCATGATCCATCATGGGGAGCTAGAGAGAAAACAATCTACCTTGAAGTGATCTATCAGACAGGGACTGAAACACTTCTGGATTTACTGGAATCTGTGAACCTCATAGCTTAACAGGCTGTGCTCTGAATGCACTGCTGAGTGCAAGGACTGTGGCCCCTCCTGGGCATCTTGAGGCACTTGTTGGCCCCTGGGGTGGGCAGGGAGGGTGGTGCCATGGTGAAAATCCCTGCTGCAGGCTCCATGGAGCACACTGGGCATGTGGAATTGCAGGTCAGAAAACACTGTTCAATTCTGTGTCCCAGTGCCAGGATCTGAGGAGCCCATGGCTCAGGCAGTTTCCTTCTCTCCAAGAAGCACCAAGCATGAACACTCATGCTGCTTCAGCTGCCACTGACACACATAGCTCTGAACTTATCCCTCATATCTGATCTTCCCCATCTCCTTTCTCTGCTAGTGAAGTGTTCTGCAAAGGAGGGAAAATCCTGCAGGAGGGTGAAACCATCAAGATGCCCAAACTAGCCGAGACCTACGCCACCATAGCCAATGAAGGAGCAGATGCCTTTTACACAGGAAGCCTGGCAAAGCAGATCATTGCTGACATCCACAATGCAGGTGAGGGCCAGGACACCCTTCCCGAGCAGCAGGAGTGACCACACTGCTCAGAGCCCCAGGAGCAGCCAGTGACTTGCAGAACCTTGGGAGAGGCCAGCCCTGAAATGCTGCCTCTGAGATCTGTGGCAGCAGGACACCCAAAAGAGGCACTTTAACAGATGTGTTTGAAACTCAGAAATCGAGAGTGCTTGCTGTGCATTGCTGGGCCACAGAGCCTCCCAAGTCTGTGCAGTTCAGGCTGTTCACAGAGCCTGAATGCCACGAGTTTGTGCCTAAAATGTTCCATCCGTGGTGGTCCTGCGAGCTCTGAGCTGTTTGATCCCTCGGTGCCACTAGATGGTGGCAGTATCCCATCCTCACCAGCCAGCACTGGGCTTGGTGAGCTCCCTGTGAGTAATTACTGGCTTCATTTGTGGTGGATAATTACTCACTCTCTTCCCCCTTCAGATAAGAAAGAATATTCAAATTATTCTACCTCTGGGGTGCCATAAAGCATCTGCACCCAAAAGTGCATCTTCCTCCTGTAAACAGAATTCATAAGGACATTTTGTAGCCTGACACTCCTGGTGTCCTTTGTAAAAAAAAGATGGATCACCAGAGTTGTGGCTGCTGTAAATCAGCCCAACTTTGTGCTTAGGCTATCTGAGCATGAGATGGATCTATCAAGGAGTAAATCTCCTGGGCACACATCTTTGCTTTCCTCACCTTGTTGCCTTTTGGATTTGTCCACGCTGTGATTCATGGTGGTGTAGCATGACCTCCCCTTCCCACCAGAGATGACACAAACCCACATCTCCATTTCCCTTCTCTTTCCAGGGGGAATTGTCACATTGGAAGACCTGCGGGACTACAATGCCACAGTGATCGAGGACCCCATACAGATCCAACTCGGGGAGTTCACCCTCTACACACCCAGTGCCCCCCTGAGTGGCCCAGTGCTGGCCCTCATTCTGAACATATTGAAAGGTGAGAGTGCCACAGAGCAGTGCCCCACAGGCAGCAGGAGCTGGGGGAACTCCAAAGACATCACCTTTTTTGGGGGAGCAAGGTTTTTTGGGGGCTAGGCCTCCAGCAGGTGAGAGGTCTGAGAGCCCAGGAGAGATCAGAGGTGCAGAAACATTCCTGTTCTGCTGTAAACTCAGGGATGTTGCCTTCCTACCTGAAATACAGGTGCAAGAGGAAAAATATTTTCCAGATGGGGAACTTCCCTGATACTTGTATGGGTGGAACCTAACATTTACTTGAGGCTTCTTTGGAAATCACCTCTGCAAGTACAAATTCTGCTGGTGACTCCCACAGTGCTCAGAACTACCAGAGCTCCTGAGCTCTCCATGTGGAGATGAGGACAGTCCAGTGACTGCATCTGGGCTTAGAGGTTCTACGTTTGGCACAGGTGCATTAGCAATCCATGGACCCTGTGCTTTGTGTTCACACTTGTTTGTGCTCTGTTTCCAGGATATAATTTCTCTGCTGCCAGCATCAGAACCGTGGAGGAGAAGGGTCTGACCTACCACCGCATCGTGGAGGCGTTTCGCTTCGCCTACGCCAAGAGGACTCTGCTGGGAGACCCCAGATTTGTCAACATTACAGAGGTACCTGGCAAAAACCTTTTCTTTCTGCAACACCAAATGTGACTGGAACATGGCTGAAAGTTTTTTGGTGACTCCACTTTGTCAGGCATGCTCTGTGCCCCTGGCTGTGACAGGCACAGAGACAGCTCTCAGTCAGAAAGTGATGTCCTGTGTGGCTCACGGCTGAGCTGTCAGGGCTATAAATGGAGGCAACCTTCCTGTTGGAAGGAAAAGCAAACTCCTCAATTCACCAGGAAAGCTGGAGTACATTTAGGTCTAACTCTGCCTGCTTTTATAGTGTTTGAAGCCTTATTCACCATATTCCCAGCATCCTTGTGGCTCTCTAACCAGAGGCTTGCCTGTAGTAAAATGCTGCAGCAGATGGGAAGGGATAAGACTGCTTGTCCCAACTCTGCACTTTGGGCTTTACTGCTGTGCCTGCAACAAGCAGCACACTCTGAGGCAGCCCAGTCTGATGAACACAATTTTTCAACCTACAAAACTCAGGTCAGACCTTGCTTTGTCCTTGTCCTCTGCCCCATCCCATTCCTCTTGTCCCTGCAGCAAGTGTAGCCCTGCTTCCCTCACAGCAGTGTGGAGGCAGCTTTCCATAGCACTGCAATAATGGATGCTGATCAACTTCTACACAAAGGGGTGACTTTAACAGCTGCTCCTGTGACAGCTTAAAATGATCTTTTGCTACAGTGTCCATCTTCCAAGAAGGAAGACTGTCACCATGATATTTTATGAAAAATCCTTTTGCCAGGATTTTTTCTCCTAAGAAGCTGAGAGGGCTCAGAAACGAAATGTTAACAATGGTTATCTGCTGCTGTGGAATGCAACAGGTGCATCTGTGATTGGTCTCATGTGGTTGTTTCTAATTAATGGCCAATCACAGTCAGCTGGCTCAGACTCTCTGAGAGTCACGAGCTTTTGTTATCATTCCTTTATTTTCCTTGCTAGCCTTCTAATGAAATCCGTTTCTTCTATTCTTTTAGTATCGTTTTAATATATCACTTTCTTTTAATATGATATATATCATAAATTAATAAATCAGCCTTCTGAAACACAGAGTCAAGATTCTCATCTCTTCCCTTGTGCTGGAACCCCAGTGAGCACCACCACAGGAAGACCCTTGGGGGGAAACCTGTAGCCTCACTGCTGGGATTTGCCATGTGGTTATGTGGTGTAAAGTATGGGATAATTTTTTCTCATGAGTGCGAAAAACGCCAATCACTTGTTTTTAAAATTTTAAAAGTTTCATAGTAATAAAATGGTTATATAAAAATAGTAATATAATTAGAGTAATAATAATTTGGACAATTTGAATTAGGAGAATATGAGACAATAGAGACAAAGAGTTACAGATGTCTGGGTACCTTTTTCTGGGCAGCATGTGCATGAAAAAGGACCCCCATTAACAGAGGATTAACCCTTAAAAGCCACAGCCTGTTGCATATTCATACACCTTATACATGATGCATAAATTCCATTCAAACACAGGATTCTGTCTGGTCATCATCAACGTCTTCGTTCTAATCCTAACAGCACCTTCGAGGTGGGAAGAAGTTCATTTCTTCTGATAAGAGAGCAATAAATTCTTTTTCTCTGAAAGATTCAGGTGTCCTGGCGCTGCTATCTCACTGCAAGTCCTTTCTTTAAAAAAAGTATCCTACATAGCATCATTTCTATTTTAACAATTTTTATAACCTGAAACTATATTTAACACAGTACTTAAGAGAGTTAATACAGCATTACTTTCTAAAACAACACATACAATATTCATTTTAATATTTGCCAAAAGCAAACCATAAAATACGTGCATTTTTCACACGGGGACGTGCCTCAACGTGCTGAGTGGCTGCCCTGGGTTTCTCTGGCAGGCAATCAGGAACATGACATCGGAGCTGTTTGCGGACAACCTGCGGAGGAAGATCACAGACAGCACCTCGCACCCCGTGGGGTACTACGAGCCCGTGTACTACACTGGAGACAATGCCGGTACATCCCACGTCTCCGTTGTGGCTGACGATGGCAGTGCTGTGTCCGCCACCAGCACCATCAACCAATAGTAGGAGCTCAGACATTCCTTCCCCTGTGGGCCTTTGCCATCCTCCTAGCGCTGGTTCTGGGTGTCAAACACCTCTGAGTGTCACCTCTGGGGCGGGCTGTGGGTCAGCACTGCTGGGGATGGGCACTTCTGCCGAGCCTGCAGTCGGTGCTCAGCACTGAGGCTTCTCTCAGTGCTTGTGTCCTCTCTCTTGTTGAATCCCACCACAACACTGGCTGCATCTGGATCTTCTCACGAGCACAGCTATTGCTGCTGGTTCTGATTTCCCAGGCTTTTGGAAGGAATTTGAGCTAATGCAGCTGGCCTGGGAGCGCAGTGTTTGGCTGTGAGTGCTGTCAGAAAGAGCTGTGTTCACACATATGGCCTGGAGCCAGGGTGTGAAGCTTATTTTTATCCATAGAAAATGTCTCCAGCTTGACACATCTAAGCAAGGCCCCAGTCATTCCCAAATGTGCTGCCTCTGAATGGAGGGCAGTGCTGCCCACCTGGAAGGGGCAGTAGTTGTGCTGAGGTGCTGTGCTGGTTTTCCCCACGGGATCCTCTCAGGGGAGGTGTAGGAATGGCTCTGGGCAGCCTTTCCTCTGTGTGAAGCTGTGTACTCACAGTATTAACTGCTTCCTTCCCCCTAGGGGTGACAGAATGTCCTTTACAATGGGAGGGAGTGGAGCGTTACTCCAATCAAATTCCAGGTTTCACATCACAGTAAATTCAGCTGAAGCTCTGCCTGGATTTGCTGTGGGTTTGACCTGACTTTGACAATTTGTTTTCCCCAGCTTTGGCTCTGATGTACGATCCAACGTGAGTGGAATCATATTTAACGATGAAATGGATGACTTCAGCTCACCTTACATCATCAATGGATTTGGGATCCCTCCTTCTCCAGCAAATTTCATAGCTCCAGGTAGCTGTAAACTGCATTCCTGACCCAACCTTTTGGCTGCATTGTGCATGCTCACACTGCAGCATCTGTGTCATGGGACCTGCAGGGGACAGGGATGGGAGAGAGTCAAGAAGGAAATGAGTGCAGGGGATGGTGGGATCCCCAAGGGCTGAGCAGGACATGAGCTGAGTCAGGAAGGTGAATACTGAGCCTCTGGGCTTAGATGTGGAGCAAGAGCTGGAAATTGTGAGCTGTGAGCTGCAGGCAGAAAGCTGAGCCTCTGTGTTGCCTCTGTGTCCCCACCAGGTAAACAGCCCATGTCCTCTATGTGCCCCTCCATTTTGGTGGATAAAATGAAACAGGTGAGGATGGTGGTCGGTGCTTCTGGAGGAACAAAAATAACGACAGCAACAGCACTGGTACGTGAGGGTGTGGGCAAATGGGGCAAAATGGGAGAGGCAGCATTTGGGGGGACACCTGTCTGCACCTGTGACAGGATCATGGCTGTGGCTCCCTGCTGGGGCCAGGGGCTTGCAAAGGGGATTCCTGCCTGGCATTCTGAGGGCCAGACCTCCAGCAGCAACTCCTGCCAGGGCTACAAAGGTCGGCCATTAAATTGCCCCCTTTAGTGACTCCAGTGCCTCCTTTAGTGACGTTTTTGCTGGCAAGTTGTTCTTACCACTTACACAGGATTTGCTTTGAGTTCTGTTCTCTGCATCTCCATCTCCCTATTTACCTAGTTTAGAGTTGTTCCCATCCAACATCCCAAACTTTGGATCAAAGTCCTACAGAGAAACTAAGTAAGAACTCAGTTCAGGCATGGTGTCAGGCCTGACAGGCCGGGCCTCTGTGAGCTGCTGTGGCAGCAGCACCAGGCTGGATCTGGCCTTTTGGCTGAGGTAGAGGAGAATCCTGTAAAAACCACTACAAACAAGTTCCTAAGCCCTGGACTCTGAGTGTTCTCACCTCCCAGCAGCTCCAGCCTGCAGTTCAGTGCTGTAGAGAGGAGCCAGGCCCAGGGGAACTGTTTGTACAATAGCAGGAAGCTGTAGGTGTGTTTGCTGAGGTGACTGCTGTGTGCTTGGCTCCAGCAGCATAAACCCAGCCACCATGGCTTAGGGATCTGATCCTTTTGCTGCGTTCATTTTAGTCACTCATGGCTTCTTCGTGTGGAAATCTCCCTGAGCAGATACAAGCTGCAATGTACCTTTGTTTTGCTTGGCCAAGAGAAGAACCTCTGAAAGCCACATAACCCAGAAATGGTGCCTTTGGTGTGCTCTGGTGAGCATCCTTGAGGCACCTCTGCCTGTCAGACTTCTCTGAACACAGTAATTAACATTGAGGCTTTTTGCTTCTCACAGACAATCATGAATTCCCTCTGGTTTGGTTATGATGTGAAGAAAGCAGTGGAGGAGCCCAGAATTCACGATCAGCTGTTTCCCAACATCACAGAGCTGGAGCAGCAAATAGAGGAGGTTGGTCTCACCAGAGCCATACATGAACTTGTATGAGCTGGGCCCCTGGTGCTGGGAGGGCAGGCACTGTGGAAAACCATCATGTTTGGCCAAATGTTCCCAGGTGAGCAGCAGTAAAGCTGGTACAGGTCTGGTGCTGGGTCACAAAGAGCTGTGCAAAGTGCCCCTTCAGTCTCAGTCACACAGGGGTGAAGCCAGTGCATTGAAGAGTGACTTCTGTCTGACACTGAGCATCTGCTTGCAGTGATGCTTGGCACAAAGGAATTGCAAAGCAGCAAATCACATCAGGGCCCAGGCCATCCAGCAGTCTCAATCCAGTCAGTCTCAGGGAGCTCTTGTCCTGTTGTGTAACCTCATGATGAATCTGGAAGGCCCAGAGGGACCTGGGAACAGGCTTGAAAATAATTCACAGTAGAGATGTCAGCACAGCACTGTCAGCTGGAGAGCTGATGGCAAGGTCTGCCTTGCTCTCCAGACCCCTCACCTGAGCTGGCAGCTTCATTCACCCTGAGCACCTGCACATCCCCAGAGGCCTGAGGCAGGCACAGGCTTTGGACATCTCTCATGCCTCTGTATCTGCCTCTGTGTACCTATCTCATATCTCTGTGCCTCTCTATTTGGGAAAACAGTCCTACATAATGCAGTTTTATCAAACTCTGCAGAAGTTCCTCTGTTAATAAGCTTATAATGAAGGTAAGAGCTGGAATCTGCCAGCACTGAGGAGGATGCCCTGCTCTCTACAAGTCCTGTCTTCTCCACCACTGCCAGACAGGATCCATCAGTCCTGGCTGTTAGTGTGTGAATATCTGTGACCAAGAATAGTGTTGGTAACCCACACTGAGCACCACACATATCAAATTCTGAATTCCACTCCTTCAAAAGTAGGGCAAAGGGAAGAGGAGGAACAACACAGCCCTGTGCAACACAGGCCCTGAGCACCTGGCTGGTTGTGGGGGATGCAGGGTGCAGAGCTGCAGCAGGTGCATTTTGCTCACACAGCTGTGCATTGCAGGGCATTAAGCAGGTGCTGTTTGCTCACACAGCACACACTGCAGACTGCAGCAGGCACAGTTTGCTCACCCAGCTGTGCATTGCAGGATGCAGCAGGTGCAGTGTCCCTTTGTGCTCATGCAGCTGTGCATTGCAGGTGCAGTTTCCTGCAGGTGCAGTTTCCCTTTGTGCTCACAGAGGCTGTGCATTGCAGGCTGCAGCAGGTGCATTCATTGCAGGGTGCAGCAGGGGCATTTTCCCCGTGTGCTCACAGAGCTGTGCATTGCAGGGTGCAGCAGGTGCAGTTTTCTCACACAGCTGTGCATTACAGGGCATTGAGCAGGTGCAGTTTGCTCACCCAGCTGTGCATTGCAGGCTGCAGCAGGTGCAGTTTTCTCACACAGCTGTGCATTGCAGGGCATTGAGCAGGTGCATTTCCCTGTGTGCTGTGCATTGCAGGCTGCAGCAGGTGCAGTTTTCTCACACAGCTGTACATTGCAGGCTGCAGCAGGTGCATTTTCCCCGTGTGCTGACCCAGCTGTGCATTTCAGGGTGCAGCAGGTGCATTGCAGGCTGCAGCAGGTGCCGTTTTCTCACGCAGCTGTGCATTTCAGGGTGCAGCAGGTGCATTTCCCCATGTGCTGACCCCGCTGTGCGTTGCAGGGTGCAGCAGGTGCATTGCAGGCTGCAGCAGGTGCAGTTTTCTCACCCAGCTGTGCATTTCAGGGTGCAGCAGGTGCATTTCCCCATGTGCTGACCCCGCTGTGCATTGCAGGCTGCAGCAGGTGCCGTTTTCTCACCCAGCTGTGCATTTCAGGGTGCAGCAGGTGCATTTCCCTGTGTGCTGACCCCGCTGTCGTTGCAGGGCATCGAGCAGCAGCTGAGGAAGAGGAGGCACGACACGGCGCGGAGCAGCAGCAGTGCGGTGGTCCAGGCCATCCTGCGCACCGAGCGCGGCTGGGCCGCCGCCTCCGACTCGCGCAAAGGCGGATTCCCCGCGGGCTACTGACCTGCTCTGCTCCTGCTCTAGTGACACCAAGGTGTGTTTGGGGGGAAGATCCTTTAGATCTGCAACTCAGGGACTTCTCACAGGAAAGAGAGCGCATTTACCTGTGATTCTGTTGATGGAACTGGGACAGTTCTCTACAGCCATGACCGAAGTGCCTCATGCCACAGCCGTCTGCTAGGACAGGCGCGTCCACCAGGACGTGCAGTGCTTACTTGAAGAGTCTGTTCTGCCTCGAAGAGTTTGTTCCCTGCCTCCTCTCCATCCCACGAAGACAGATTGGGTGCCCAGTTGCTCACTCAAGCTGCAGGAAGCGTTTCCCCTGCACGGTGTCCCTGTCACTGCTAGAGAAGATATTTGTTTCCTGTTGAGTAGGTGGGAGTTACAGGACTCTGGGGCTGGGTTTTCTAAGTTACAAACTAATAGGTCTGTGCCATAGCAGGAAGCCCAGCTCTAGACTGGGACAAGCCAAACTCACCATTCTGTTAACAAAAGATGTTTCTGCATTTCACCCAGTTGATTTTTGGAGATGAGGGGGGAAATGGGAAAATGGCTTCAAACTTTTTTATATTTCTGTTGAGAAGGTCTAAAGGGAAGATGCTACCTGTAAAACTCTGAGCACAACTAAAATAAATAAATACGGAGTCACACGTTTTCCTTGCCTGCACAGTTGCTGCAAAAAGGGATGGTGAGAGTCTGTGTGAAAGAAGCTCTTCTGAGACTTTTGTTTTTTCTTCACTGCTTTGATGAAGTCATGAGTAAGCAACAAGAGTTAAATATCCAATACAAGCTTGTTTTTCTGCACTTTGCATTTTATGATGTCATACTGCAGGCGTGAAATATCAGAGTTTGAGGAAATTAAATTTCTAAAAAAGGACACCATGCAGCTACTCTTGTTTAAAGGTAAGTTACTGTTAACCAGACTTTTAAGGAGCTCTCAGAAATCCTTGTCTGTTATGGAGCAGCTGAGAGTGTTTGCACCTCCATGAGGGGGTTTGGTGGAGGAGCAATACATCACATCACATCAACTTAGCCAAGACCAAACCCAAATGATCCAGGGGTTGTCATGCTCTAGTGGTGTTCTTGAAATCCTTGATACACAAGTGGCTGTAAGTTCTCTCATCTATTTGGCTTGTGGAAACTTCCTGTCAGTTCGTAAGAACCTTAAAATACAGAAAAGAAAATGAAAGTCTGAAGTTTTAGGCATCGTGCAGCCTCTTTCCTAGAAGTGTCTGGAGTTGAGGAGAGCCCAGTCTCACAGAATAAAGTGAGAGCTAGATGATGCATAAACCAGTCATGACTTTGACATACAGGTTTGCTTATATCATTTGACCCAAAGCTTTTACCAAACGTGTCCTGGGTGTGCTCTGGCTCCTTTTCCAGAGCTCTTACTGGTGGTGCTGCTTTAGGTGCAGCAAAGACAGTGACTGTAAATGACCTCTACTCACTGTGTTCCCTTTTGTTCCCCCAAGAGACCAGTCTGGGGCCAAGCCTCTGTCCCCTTATTGCCAAACTAGGACTTTCACTTTTCCACTTCTTGTAATTTCACTTCTGGTGCTCCCCAGTGTCAGGCTGCCTTTGGAATTGGGACTAGCTGAATTCTTTCTTGGCTAGGTGTGACCTGGGAAATAAAGAAAATTACTGCACAGCAAAATAAGCTTATTGGAATCTTACAGTCACTACAGTTAGTCTAAAATAGGAAGGGAACTGATTTCTGGGAAGTGCCTGATGACAATCCTGATTTCTGGTACAGGTCTGAGTGGCTGCTGCTGGGCTGCATCTAACAGTTTGTGGTGCAGCACTTGTTCTTATGTTCCTGAATTTCCTCTTGCTAGTCAGAAAATTCCCCTATTATTCATAACCTGTGTTTAAAAGCTTCCCCTGTGGAAAGCTTAAAACACTCCTAGTTACAACTGTTCTTACAAAATGCATTTGAATTCTTGACTCTGCAGGAGTTGCTTTGTTTGGTTTTTTAGCAGTAGGAAAAGCAAAGGAAGGAAGAAGAAGGAATTATTAAACTGGGCTACAGCTGCAGAGGAAGGATTTGTTTAACTGAGCCACAGCTTTCACTCACTCCCTATGTTTTTAAAAAGCTGTGGATACTTGTGCAAGCTGTAGCTATCTGCATCTCATTTGGACATATCTGTACACAGAGCAGGCACTTCTGCCACCTGCTTGGAGACCACATCCCACTACTCACCCTGTGCATCAGCAGCCAGATGCCAGGCAGTGGTTCCTGCTGTAAAACTCCAACTGCACCTCCAAGCTGCTCAGCTTATGGGATGCAGGGAAAATCTTCAGGCTAGGACAAGAGGGAATGCCTTTAAACTGAAAGAGAGTACATTTAGGGTACATATTAAGATTATATTCTTGATTATGACAGCAGTGAGGCCCTGGCAGAGGTTTATCCAGAGAAACCCTGGCTGTGCCTGCCTGGAAACGCTCAAGGACAGGTTGGATGGCACTTGGAGCAACTGGGTTTGGTGAGTGACATGCCTGCCCATGACAGGGGCAGAACAAGAGGGTCCCTGAGGTCCCTCATCATTCCATGCCCCACCTCTTGAATGCTGGCTCTGCTCCTGGGGGCACACAGGGTGTTGGTGAGGGCTGCCTGCAACAGGACACATTCATGGCTGATTCCAGCTGATGTGAAAGGAAGCTGTGCCATTAAAAGGCAATTCAGATCATGAGCTGGAGGGTTCACCTCTTGCCCCTGTTCTTCAGTCTGACATTAGTACAAGTTTCTTTTGGCACCCATCCAGCCTCTGCAAGGGAACAAAACTCAGCTGTGAGAGACAAGTGGCACAAGCTGCACCATTCCTCAGCTTCTCCAGCATCATCTGAGGCTCCAGAGTGAACAACTGGAGAAACACCTGCATGGAGTCCTCCTGTGCTTGTGTGATGGGGTAGGCAACAGGTTTAGAGGAGAAAATCCCAAACAGGTTTAAAAACATTTTATTAAAATATAACTCAAAGACTTCATTAGAAAATAGAGCAGCCTCTGTACAAAGATGCTTTAAAAGTCCATGTATATTGCTTTCAGTACAAAAATAATGCTCTTTTGTTGGGAGGAGCAGGAATGTGGAGAGACCAAACTGAGAGGCTCTTGATCCACACAGATTTCAGCAGCAGTGAGGAGGTGGCAGGGTAAGAGCAGAGGTGCCAGAGCAGGTACAGTCTCAGCTTCACCAGGTATTCTGGAAGTCTCTGCTGTGCTGAGACATCTGCACTCCCATTCCCTTCTGCCTTGCAAATTACATCTGTCAGGGGTTTTTAAACTGCCTCAGTGGCTCACTTGCAAAGTTAATAGCAAAGCAGTTAAACTGCAGTGAGTGAGTGCTGGACTAAAGATAATATTTCCATGTCTTTGTGGTGGGAAGAAGCTGTGACATTGCTGCACTGGAAAGGTGACAGGCTCGAGTGCTGCAGGGTGCTTCACCCTAAGCTGTGTCAGAAGCAAAGGTAAAGGAAGACTTTGTTACTTGGTGACTTGGGTTTTCTGCAGTGAAACATGATGGAGAGGGACCAGAGGGTGCTGGAGGTGGCCCAGCAGGCAAGCTGGGGGTGCTGTCCCTGTCTCCAGCAGTGCCACTCTCAGCTGCTGCCTGTAAACTCCCAGCTCAGTGGGGTTAGCTGGAAATAACCCCGGATCTTGCCAGAGCCAGCATCCTTCTGGGCTGTGTCTGGGGCTGCTGCAGACTTGTCTGGCCCTGTCAGGGCCTCCCCTGTCAGCTGCTATTCCTGACACCACCACCGTGCACCCCGGAGCTGCCAGCTGGGACAGGGGCGTTCATCAAGGCAGAAAACTTCACCACATTAGATAGATTTGGTTTCTTTGCTGGTCATAGCCAAAGTGAACATAAAAACTGCCCCTCAGCATTTGGGGCTGTTTCCTTTCCCATTCACCAGCACTGTGATGCTGCCTCTCAGGCTGCCAGGCCACTTCCACAATGAGTGAGCAGCTCTGATGGAGAAACCATTCTCTAATGGAGAAACCCTCCAGCAGCCCTTCCTGAGCTGGGGGATTTAAGATGAATTCCACTTGGCCAAGGAGGGAGCAGGGCAGTGCATGGAGCTGGCTCCATCCACGAGTAACTCGATTTCCAGCTTGTGGTCAGGACCTGGTAACTCATCAATCATCCCCTGCTGCAGCAGGGCAGTGCTGCAGTCCTTGGGGTACAACTTGTAAAGGAAAACACACGTCTGGCTCTGGGCAGCCTCACTCCCACCATCACTAAAATGCAAGTGAAGGCTGGGATTTCAGTAAATGGATGGCTTTATTGGACAGGCTTTGAGGGTAAAAACACTGGCGTAAAATCTGGCTGGCCTTGTTTTAATTTGTGCTTTTTAATGGTGTGTGCTTGTTTTATGTTTACAGAGGGATTCTATTTGTTGGAGACCAGGGAGTCCCATGGGCTCTGTGTGTGAGGGGGAGGCTCTGCTGGTGCCTGGCTCTGGTTTCACAGTTTCACAGCACTGTGCCCATAGGGCAATCAGGCTCAGGAGCTTTCAGAAAATCGAATTTTGGAGGATTCTGGGAATTTGACCTTGTATATTTGAAGAACTTTGGGGGTTTTCTGAGTTTTAGGCTTTATTTTCACGAATGTTTGATTCTCTTGGCAATTTTGAGCAGGGCAAGGCTATGGATTAACTGCAAAAGACCTTTTGCATCCAGGTGCAAAATCCAGGACCTTCTGTGTTCAGGTCTTCTCTTCTCCAAAAGTTTTCCTTTTCTATGATAGTTCTTAGAGTCCTACAATGCCCTCTGTGTGGTCTGAAGGGAAGACTAAAGACAACAGGCTGTAGTAAACAGGGATTTGGAGCATGGGGGATATGGGAGAATTCTGCTAATGCCTGATAATGCTGCATCACTTCTCAGCACTCCTGGTGAGAAGGCTGAGCTCAGGGCCAGGCTGGGCCCAGGGCTGCAAATAACATCTCCTGATCATGTACACTTTGCAATTTGGAGGAAGTTCTAAAGCTTCCAAAAGCAGCATTTCCACTGCCCTCCTGACCTGCCTTCCCTAAGCTGAGGTACCGGTGTTGAGGAGGGGGAGCTGGCACAGACCCATCTCACCACAGGGTGAGGCACCTCCAGGGAGCTCAGCTGAAGCTGTTGGTCCCAGGAGCAGGGAAATCACACATGCCCCCACGGGAGGCTGTCTCAGAGTGTGCAGGCTGGAGGAGGTGTTGGTGCAGTTCCCCTGAGCTTGTGCTTGGGGGAGCTTTGCACCCCAGGGCAGAGAGCAGCAGGCAGGGCAGCACTTGTGCCATGGTGTGATTTCATCTGGCACTTGGGGAAAGCTGGGCTTCTTTGGATGGGAAAACAGAGGGAGAGCGTGGAATTTTGTTCTCTTCCCTCTCCAAATCCGTGCTCTAAGCCTGAATGCTTCAGATTTTAAAATCTTGACCCTACAGATGCTCCTATTTCATGGCTAAAATACTTCTGTATTTCACATTGCTGAGCCCCAGCAATAGGCTTATTGTGGAACAGCCTGAAAGAAACTGAGATTCCATCAGGAATGGAAGATGCAGCTGGGCCATTTCACAGTGATCTCAGTGGGGTTTGGACCAGTTTTCCTTTCACACTTTGTATTCTCTCCTTCTGAGTAACTGATGTGCTCAAGAAATGTGTTCTCTGTGCATCACATAATGAAAGGTGTAGCTCTAAACAAGGCTGGCTGACCTCTCCTTGTATTGCCTGGGGTGACCTGCAGGCAATCCCAGGCTGTGCCCATGCTCCAGGAGACATTCTGATGGAAATTATGGGCAAATCCAAGCAAAGCATGTTCTGGATCTCCTGTGGCTTTGTGGATGGTGATGCCATTTCACACTAATACCCAGCCGACTTCCCCAGCTTCCTTTTATCAGAGTAAGCAGAGATGCACTTTCCTTCCTTGGAAATTCCCTGTACAACATTCATTGCAAGTTTATCTTCCTTCTCTTTATGCCCTCTTCCCAGCAGGCCAGTCTTAACCTCCTGTGGGGGGAGAGAAGAGGAAATGGAGTGAGTGGGGCAGGGGCCTGGGATCTCAACACTGCCAGGTGTGAAACAGGAGGATGTGTGTGTGGGGCCTGGCTGAGGAATTGAGGTTTAAACAAGAAGGAGGTGAGCCAGAGGCAAGATAAAGATTACCCAGGAGAGTTACAAAGCAATCTGCTCCCCACCAAGGCCACTCACCTGGCTGAAAGAGTCCTCAAACAGGACACTGTCCCTCTGGGTGTGCATGACAGGAGCTGAAATGGCGTGTTCCAAGTCATAACCAAACCACAGCTTGTTTATAATTGCCTGCAATAAAATAAAACAAATCCCACACTGCCCAGCTGGACATGGAACCTGGCCTGTCCGAGCCAGGCTGCACTGAGGCAGACCCACAGTCCTGCCAGCCTGGTGTCCTCCTTTTGTGGTGACTTTTGGGGAAGTAAAAGAACAGGATGAGCATGTAATACTTCCCAGAATGCTTTCCCTGGCCTACAGTCTCAACTTTTAGTGACTTCTAAATTGCAAATTAACAAAAGCACCGAGGAGTCAAGATGCAAGGAGAGGTGAGTAGGGACTGGCCATGGTTAGAAATCTGGGAGGGCTGGAAAACCTGGCAGCTTGCTGTGGGTTTCACTTACCATGGTGGTGGCACTGATAATCCAGCTCCCCCCAGCTCCTCCAATCACCAGCATGTCCCCTGACTTGGAGAGGAGGATGGAAGGCACCATTGCTGAGGGAGGCTTCTCTCCTAGAGCAGAAGCAGAGATATTATTCTTTCCATGTGGCTCTGAACAGGGTAGGAGGAGCACAAGGAGCACAGGTTCTTCTACCTTGCCTTTATTTTGTCTCCCATACAAAAAAAGCTGCTCCTTCCTCAAGATGCTCAAGATTTCCAGAAAATTTTCCTTGTACTGAAAGCCCATCTGCCAAGAAAATGGGACCTTTTGGCACAAGCTAAACAAGCTTCTCTTGATGCAGGACAGGGCATCCTACAAGTATTCAGGACCTGCTGCAGCTCATCCAACCAGATGAGGAGCCCTCAGCAGAAATCCTGCCCCAGCAGCACTGGTGTCCTCTCCCAGCAGGGACAGCTGATGGCACAGAGCCATGTCTGCACCAACAGAGCACACAGAGCTCAGTGCAAGCCTGCACAGCTCTGTACTCAGAATCAGACATGAGCCTAAAATATCACCAGGCTTCTTTTAGCAGTAGTTTCTCCACTTCTTCCCTTCCCTTCAGCCAGTGATCAGCTTCAGCTTTTTTTTTTTTTTTTTAACCTCTGATTTCTCTGGCTAGAAGCCAAAACTCCTGTATTTCCATACAAGGAGATATTTGAGTAGACACAGACTCACTACAGGGCTTTATCCTCTTTTAGTCTGAAATAAACTTGCTCTCATCCAGATGTAGGAAAGGAAAGAGTGTAAACTTACAAGTGTAAGTTTACAGGTTGTTCCTGCCTGTGGTGGTGCTCACGGGGTCCCAGGATGAGGGAAGAGATGAGGATCTGACTCCATGTTTCAGAAGGCTAGATTTATTATTTTATGATATATATTATATTAAAATTATATATTAAAACTATACTAAAAGAATAGAAGAAAGGATTTCATCAGGAGGCTTGAAAGCAAAGGAAAGAAAATGGAAATGATAATATAATCTTGTGACTCTCAGACAGTCCAAGACAGCTGGACTGTGATTGGCCATTAATTAGAAATAACCACGTGGACCAATCACAGATGCACCTGTTGCATTCCACAGCAGCAGATAATCAATGTTTGCATTTTGTTCCTGAGGCCTCTCAGCTTCTCAGGAGGAAAAATCCTAAGGAAAGGACATTTTATAAAACATGTCTGTGACACCTGCCCACTCGCACACAGCCTGTGTGTCCATCCCCTGGCCCTGTGCTTTATTCTGAGGATGAGGATGCTCACCTGGTTTAATGCTTCTGTTTGCTATGCAGAAGTCAGCAAGTTCATTATTTAAAATGATCCCAGTTTGGTCGGAATACACAAGGGAGCCAAACCTGCAGGGAGGAAAGATGAAGCCTTTTAGTGCCCAGGGCTCTCCTGTTGTGAATGACATTTACTGCACATGGCATCCTGTGAGTAACTTGTGTCTCCTCCCAGCCTGCAAGTGTCCCAGAGAGGGTGTCCAAAAGGAATTTGTGCTGCTGCTGGTGACAGAGATGAGTTTCCTGTTACTGGTGCCACAGAAATTCAGCAAGAGCCTCAGCAATTTCTTGCATCCTCCTGAATTATGGCAGCCCTTGGAGCTGATGCTCATGGATCTTGGCTGTCACATGAAAAAGGCACTCCTGAGACAGAGTAGAAATTCTCCAGAATAGAAATCCATTTTGATTTAGGTGAAATACACATCTTTGAGTCTGTGGTTAGAAAACATAGCTATGTAGCCTGAGTGCAAAGCCTAGGCTCAGGGAAACTGATTCAGTGAAGGACAGAGATATGGGGGGGAGACAGAGGGTGATAGAGAGAGACAGGGAGGCTGCTGTGAGCGCAGCTCCACCTGACCTAGGAATTCTCTCTGATAAAGAAGAACTAGCAGCAAATGTGACGGGAAATTCGTAAAAATGAATATGTATGAACCTACTGTGAAACTGTATGCATATTTATTTGAGAAGGGTGATAAGACCTCGATCGATGCATGATAGTCTGGATAACTCAGTCCCTCTGGGAGACAGAGTGCCCGAGTACCCAGTCAGCTCACAGCTGTGGTTACCCTTAGCAAACTCATTGATTTCAGCTCTTTAGTGATTCTCAGCCCTCCCAGGAATTCAGTTCTTTGCTTGCTAGGTAGGGAGCCCTTGGCTGAGGCTGCAGCAGATGAGAGAGAGGAGGAGAGGTCCTGGTGTTCCACAGCGATGGATTATTGGGGAGTCTGTGAAGGGTCCAGCAACAGCTCTTCTTCTGTCAAATGGGCTAAAACATTTTATAGGGTGTAGGGAGATCCAAACTTGTCCAATAGTATGGGTTAGGGGAAAAGTGGCCTATGGGGTTACAGAGATGAGCTATGGGGCGGGGGGTCAGAGACAGGAGCTTATTCTGCTGTCTCATCATGACTCAGCAGCTCCTACTGTTAAGTCTCAATCCTCTATGGAGCTCTAGTAAGCTCTATGGAGTCTGCTACAGAGGGGGATAAAAAGGGACCTGAAGTTCCCAGAAGTACACATGTCTTTCAAGGAGAGTCATCTCCACGTGCATCCAGCGCTGTAATAAACATACCGGCTTCACAACTTCCACAAAGTTGTGGAGTTTTTGGCCCTCTTCACAAAACACCCCCAGCTCAGAAGCTGCCTAAACCAGTGAAGCCCAGAGGTTTTGCTTTGCCAGCCAGCCCTCCCAGGTGCCCAGCCCGTGTGAGCGTCCCCAGCCCGGTTACTCACGGGTAGTTGATGGTGCTGGTGGCCGACACGGCGCTGCCGTCTGCAGCCAGCACGGAGATGTGGCTCGTGCCCTGGCTCCTGTGCTGCTCCCCGAGGAGGGGCTCCAGCAGGCTGTAGTGGCTCAGCTGGTGGTCACCACGAGCATCTATCCTCTGCCTGGCAGACTCAGCAAACTGCTCAGACAGCAGGGTCTCCACAGGCACCTGCCAGCACAGCAAGGACACTGAGCTGGGCACCAAAGCACAGGCCTGTCTTTGGGCTCAGCAACTGAGCCCCAAGTCAGAGCTTGGGGTGGCAGCATTCAGTCCCAGGCCACTCTCATCCCAGAAAATGGACCAAGCTCAGCACCAGGGCACCTCAACCTGCGCACAGCCCTTGTCAGGCAAGTGAGTGCCTGCCTGCAGCTGAAGCTGCAGAGTAACAGCCTGGTCCTGATCCTGATCCTGCCCTGCCTTGGCAAAATCAGCCGCATTGCTCTTCAGCAGCAGCTCTAAGGATTTTCTTTCCTTCCAGGCTGCACAGAAGGAGTGTAGGAGTGTCAGGGGGTGGGATGGTCAGGATGGACAGACACGAGAGATCTCTGAGCCAGGTCAGGAACTTGGGGTTCATTGCAGAGGGCCCGGGTGCAGGGCCCTGCTGGGAGCTGCCAAACACAGCTGGGGCAGGGCTGAGAGAAGAGAGGGGCAGAGAGGATGAGAGGGTGAGAGAGTAAAAGGGTAAGAGAATAAAAGGGGTAAGAGGGCTAAGTTCTCGTTACAATACAATAAATCTTCTTCTGTGTTGAATATTCTGATTCTCACTAACCAATCTAGTACAAGATACAAATCCTGTAGTATTTCCATACAGCCTGTAAGAATCATTACATTACCATACTGTGTTACATTTTAAACCCTAAAAACTCCTCTTTGGGCCCTTCTGCCAAGCTGCAGGGTCTGCTCTGACCCTTGGGCCTGTCTGCAAGCAGAGGGTGTTGTTCCATCAAAAGGGGATTACCTTCAGCTGGCCATGCCATTGTTTTCCAGTTGTTCAGAAACTGAGGGATCTCAAAGCTTGCTTTCATTTCAATCTCGCTTATAGTTTCCATATTCTCAAAATCTTTTGCCAGACAATCATATTGATAAGGCTTTCCTGTTTCATCTTCCCCAACAAAGGAGCATGTCAGAGCATTGCTCAGTGCTGTAGCACTGTACCCACACACCATGGAGCTCACCTGGGCTTCAGAGAAGGCTGGGTCACTCATGTGGGGTCTCAGCATGTTGCCAAACTTCAGGGCCTCTGCAATGTAGTGATAGGTTTCTACCTTCTCCTCAGGTGTTGCCAGTGATGCTTTATGGAATTTATACTCTGTGGAGCAGGATGGAATAATTTTGTTAATGGACCAGAGGCATTGTTTTTTCAAGAAGTGTAAAAAAAACAAAGGTTGAAAGGAGCCTCCTCTTCCCATCCCAGTTCTTATCAAGTTTCCCCTCTGCTTTAGCAGGATGTAGATGCAGAAACAACCAAGTACCAATTTCTACTGTGACTTCAATTTGTTTTGAAGCTTTGGGAAAGCCTTGCATCCTTTGGCCTCTGCAGCAGCTGTGGTGATGCTGACCCACTGTACAAGTGAACCAGTTCATCCTCCTGCTGCATAGCATGATCACACTGCTGCTTTGGGCCCCATTCTGGCTCAAAACCTCCATTTCTGCCCATTGCATTTTATCACTCTGGAGCAACACTCTCTGAAAACCCCTTGCTGACCCCTTTCCATTAGGAATTTACCTTCCAATACCTTGAGGATGAACATGAGCACTGCACCTCCCATGGGTGGTCCTGGAGCAAACACTTTGGTGTGGTTGTTCAGGGTGATGTTCAGAGCTGAGGACACCTGTGCTCTGTATGCCCGAAGATCCTCCAGTGAGAGACTGGACCCTTCAACAGGGAGAGACCCAGGAGCTGCCATTAGCACAGCAACTCAGATCTGCCTGCAGCAGAGCCTTGGTAAAGCTTGTGAGGAGCTCAAATTCCTCCCACCCAGCACAGCACTGCCCTCACACATCCTCATGTGCTGCCATGCATGTCACAAAGCCTAAAGGAGTCAGAGGGGCAAACACAGTGGGCAAAGGCCAGACAGGGGGTGGTCTCAGCCCTGCTTCTGGGCCTAAGTTACAGGAATTAGGGAAAGGTGGCCTCTTCCCATGTCAGGCACCACCCCAAGTGACAAACAAATGGCACGGGTCGGCTTTCCCCTGGTGCAGGCTCACTGTGACCCAATGGCTGGGAGAAAGGCCAGTTTTTATGTGTATCAGGACTCCCTGTAGCTGTTACTCACCAGCCTTGCTGATGTCCTCCACCAGGGCCCTCCCGATGTCTCCCTCATAGAACGCAGCAGCTCCCTGTTCCGCCACGGCTCGCAGCGTTCGCTGCAGCGCTGGCCACCGGAACGAGTCGCCGAGACTCAGGAATCTGCCACCAGCACACAGCAGCGGGCTGTTCAACAAGAACATCCATCACTGTCAGCACCCAGGACATCCCTCTGGCTGTCCAGGACCCCTGCCAGGGGGCTCAGAAGCCCTGGCACAGAGCCCAAAACACCTGTGGGTTTGATTATGACCCGTGGAGCAAATTACCAACCTTAGATGAAGATCTGCAAGCCATGACAGTTTAAGTAGAATAATAGTGAAGTTATCACAACGTGGAGATGTAGATTTTAGGGTTTTTGGTATGGGGGCAAGATGGAGGGAACTGGGTGTGTCCAGCCTTTCTCCTTCTTCTTCTTGGCCTCCATCTTCTGCTGTGATGTTGGCACTCATAGATTGGTTTAGAGTAGAAGCTCACTGTCTAACATAGGTGATAGGTATTGGGAAGTAATTGTGAACATTGTACATGTAGTTTTTAGTATAAAGACATAACACAGCCCTGGGGCAGGCAGAGTGCCTGGAACTGTCCTGCTGGACGGACCTTGGCAGGGCAGGAGAATATTTTCTATAGATAAGAAACAATGAACAACCTTGAGACCGAGAAATGAAGAGCCCTGACTCCTTCTTCAAGCACCGGGCTGGGAAAAGAGACTTTGGAACTTTTCTCGGAATCACTCTGACCAGCTAGAGATCCCAACACATCACTTTTACAGCATGAGCTTGTTCTTGCCCAAGCCAATGACATTTTTTTCCTCCCAGGAGCTGATCTGGGTTATGCATGCTGTGGACTTTCCAATGTCAGAGAAATTATCTGAAGCTGAGGGAACAGTGGCCCTCACCCTGCAGTGCCATCCATGGCTCTTACCACAGGCTTTTCCCTGGTCCAGAGAAGGCTGGGTGACGGAGAATTTTTTCCAGAACTGGAGAAATGACCAGTGGCTCTGAAAGCAGCTTGATGGTTGGCTCAAACAGGGCTTTCCATGGCAGGCGGCCGTGGCGCTTGTGGGCTTCCTCATAGCCCCGGAGCTCTCCAGGGACACCAATCCAGCGGGGGCCTGGGGAGCACAGCAGCACTGTCACACTCATACAGCACCCACACAACCCTGGTTTGGGGGTCCCACCTCTCTGAAAGCTCTCCAGTCCAAGTCTGAGCTGGTAGAGGCAAAAGCAGTGTTGTGGTGTGCTGTAATGTCCCATTTTGGCCTTCCAGGTCATTCCCCCAGGTGTGCCTGTACCTCTCTGCCTTCCCCCTTGCCCCCATGCTGAGTGAGTCCTGTCAATCAGGCTGAACATTCCAGCAAGGCGTCGTGTGGTTGGTCAAGTTCAAAGGATGCCCCTATGCCCAGGGGTCATTGGCCTGTCTGGGTGTCATCTTCCCCTGAGACCCTGCCCCTCTCACCTGGTTGGTGCTCACCTGTCCCTCCCCTCCCCCTGTCCCTGAGCTTAAAAAGGTGATCAGAGCATGCGGCCGGATTCTGTTGGAGCAGTTGCTCACGTTCAGACCTCTGTAACCATGGAATAAACCTCTGGACATTAAACCCTCCAGCAGAATCCTCTCCTTTTTCTCTTCACCATCACCTGAAGCCATTCCTCCTGAGGTAAACAGGGTTCCTAACAAGCCTGGACTTGTTCAGTGCCCAGCTGCAACCACCAGCAAGCCAAGGTATCTCTGGGGTGATACACCGCAGTTGCTGCCTTTGGCCCAGCAGCGAGGGTCAGACTGGCCCAGGCACAATCTAACTGGTAATTTTGGGAGCTTTTTTTTCCAATAAAGCAGGCTGGGTTTGTTCATTGCCTTTTCCTGTTCATGTATCTCCCTGTTCCTGAGCAGCAGGGGTGTGGAGAGGCTGGAGCCAGGCCTGAGGTGTGCTGAAAACATAACAGGCAACAGGAAGGGGCTGCAGCAAGGGAGGTGACAGCTGGGCACTGGAGAAATGGCACTCCATTGGGGTGGGGCCTGGGCAAACATCAGAACAAGGGAAGCAGTGAAATTCTACATCCCCTGGGGAAATTTAAAAATGAGACAAGACAAGCTGTCACATGTCTGACATGCTCCTTCTTTGACCCTGGGCAGCCTGAGCAACACCTGACATCACCCTGCTCTGAGCAGAACTCCAGCTGTCCCTTCCAACCAGAGCTGCTCCTGATTCCTTTTCAGGGGCTCTTCCAAGGCTAAGAACATCTCCAGAATCTAGGATACACCCCAAAAGATAACATTCCAAGGAAGGAGAATGAACACAGCAAGAAATGTGGAAAGATCCAAGATGTGCTGCTAAAGCAAGAGTGCCTGAGCCCAGCAACCCAACCCCTTTGTGCCAGCATGCTTCCCCCATCTGTGGACATGGCAAGCACACAAGATTGATTCCTTTTTTTCCCAAAAGCTATTGAACTTATTTTTCTCTGTAAGAACTTCTGGGGAATGAGAGCCTTGGGAAATCCAGTCTTGAACTGCAGACTTCCTAGAGAGGGAAGTTACCTTGTGATTTCTCCTCATGCTGGCTCCCCATTGCCTGGCTGGTCAGGTTGCCAGGAATTTTTTTGTGTTTATGGCCCTAATCTTTTTTGTTACTTTTGCAAAAAGCAGTCCAGGTAGAGGGTGTTAAACTAGACAGAACTGCAGATCAAGCCAGTGGGGTGCTCACCTCCCCACCCTGAGCTCTGTGCACACAGGAGCTGTGTCCTTACCAATGGGGAAGCCAACACCACAGCCAGACAGGAGGTTGAGAGGAAACACTCGTGGGGCTGTCTCACGGGCGTTGATCACCTCCACTGTTCCTGGAAAGGAGAAGGAAATACATCATGTTGTCCTCCTGCAGCAGGTGAGCATCACCATTCAATCATCACTGCATGTGCTGCTGGTCCAGAGTTGCTCTGGAGCCTTTTGCCAGGTGTGCCAAGTGCACCTGCAGAGTCAGCTGTCAGCACAACTTGTCCTTCACTCCTGTGCTTTTATTCAGAGCAAACCAAGCAGTGCCCACCAAAGGTACTGAAAGTACAGGGATAAGGCCAGGGCTTGTCTCCAGGCAGTGAAGGCTCCTCCCAGGGATCATGGCTGGGATATGGGCTGGGATATGCTGCCTCCTGCACTTCTTCTACAGATAGGACATGTCAGAGGCATAATGTCAGCCTCATGCTCCTGGGAGGGCCATTTACCAAATGATGATGAGGCAAGCCCATCATATTTTGAAGCCCTCTATGTATCAGGGAGCTTGAAAGGACAAAAACAAACCCAAACCCCCACTTGCATGCACTCATCTTTCAGGTCTAGCCTATCACTTTACTCCTTCTCTGCCTTGTATTTGTCCCTGTCACAGTCCCAGAGCCAGCTGTGCTGCAGGAGCCCACAGTGCTCCCTGGTGCACCCAGAGCCTCAGCTCTGTGCAGCAGCATAACTCAGGTAGCACAGGAGGATTGTTGTCAGGAAACAAAGTTCCATGGCTCTGCCAAAAGGAAAAAAGGAGAAAAATATAGGTGGTCTGCCAAAAAGGAAAAAGAAAAAAAACATAGATGGTCTGCCAAATTAGGCTCTTGCATAAGATACACCCAAACAATGCCAGATTTGTGACTCGATGAAACTACTTGGCAGGGATTTTAAAATTATTATATTGTTACAGTGCTTATTGTTGATATTACTATTAGATATATAAGCTCTGGGGGTTTTTGGAAGCCAAGACTTAAAAACTCCCACGTTGAAGACATAAAAGCAACAAAACAACAGTGGAGTTTAGGCCAAGCACAGAAAGGCTCCCCAGCAGACACGGAACATTGCCAGGTTTAGATTTCTGAAGTGGAGATGCATCTCCTGGGACAGGAGGTGTGAGCACTGCATGGGGAGTCACAGCAGCTCTGGTGAGACAGCCCCAGGGCCAGCAGGCACTGCCAGAGCTGCTGGGGCAGCACAAACCCCTCAGGTGCCATCCCAGGGGCTCAGCTGGCACTGCCAGCCCAACACTGCCAGCACAAACCCCTGCCTGCCTGCTTCTCTCAGCCACTCACACCTGCCTGCAGGGATTGTGTGACTTTGGGATTGCCTTGGAGGGGCAAGGAGGGGCAAACTCAGCTCATTTTCTATCAAAGCTCTTTCCTCCACACACACATTTCTTGCTGTGAAATGACAATCAGAGCTCCCTGTGCTGGATGCTTTGGATGAAGAGCACAAGTTTGCTTTGTGATGTAGCTTTTATATTCAAAATATTGCTCTGAGAGAGCAGGCAGGATTCTGATTTGTGTATCTGCAGAGGGACAGGGCACCATGGAGAGGCCATACCTGTGCTGGCATTATAGATGGTAAAAACGACCCCACCACCCAGGCCTGAGCTCTGGGGGTTCATCACTGAAGTGCAGATCAAGGCTGCAATGGCAGCATCCACAGCTGAGCCTCCACTTTTCAGGATGTCCCTGTGGTGGGAAGGGAAGAAAAAAGACACTGTTAAAACCCAGGAATGTCAGGATGGAGGAACCACATGGAAATGCCTCCTTGGGACCCCTGCAAGCTGAGGAGAGCAGCTGGAGAAATGCAGTGTGGGGTGTGAGGGGCACCTTCCTCCGCTGGATCAAAAGAACAATTAGAGGGAAAGAAAGGAGGGTCTACAGGAGGAAAGAGCAGCCAGGGCCAGACTTTCTGGCAGGCTGGACTTGCTCTGGGGAAAGAGTTATGGGAGAGAGAGAACTGCAGCTGCTCACAAATGTTGTGGGCTGAAAGGGACAGCAGGACATGGAGAAGGATGCTCTGAGCACAGAAGTGGGCTTCCCATGTACTAGGAACCAACCAACTGATCTCTAGCTTCCCAAATGCCATTCCTAATAAAGGCACATGCTGGTCAACTGGACAGGAGCACTGAAGTGGGAACACTGGGGCCATGTGAAGCAAACTCCTGAGAAGACTCCTGTCAATTAGCTTTTCATTGTTCCCACAATGTGACTTCTGGGCTTATTAGCACAAAAATGGCCCAGCCTGCTCCCTCTATTTCCAAAGATAAAACCAACAAAGAAACAAAAAAAAAAGGGCAAAAATCCCCAAAAAACCAACCAAAAAACAAAAAATACAACAACCAAACCAAACAGGAAACAAACCCTCAACTGCTTCTACCAAGGCACACATTAAGGCAGCCTCTTGCTGCTGACAGCAATGAAGTTCTGTTAGAGAAACTGTCTCAACAAATGCTTCCCTCAAGAACATCTGAAAGCCATCATTTCCTTGCAGTGGAAATGGGGTGGCATTTCCTGCACAGCCAGCACTGGGGTTTGCTAGGAAGGCTCCTGACTGCCTCATTGGGTCATTGCTCAGATAAGGCAAAGCCAGAGGGGAGACTGGAGCAGTTCAGTGGCTGCAGTGCAGCTGATCCCAGGGTTTGCATGGGAACACAGAGCACACACAGAGGCTGGTGTTTATTTTCCATCCACGGAATAGCTGGGACCTGCTGGCTCAGGAACAGGATGCTGCCAGCAGGCAGGCTGATGTGGCTTTCCTTTGTTTCCCCAAGTGCCTCAGAACCACTGCCTGCAAGGAAATGACATGTGGACGAGTGGGAAGAAAAGAAATAGTAGGGAATATCAGGCTGTCTGTTTCTGCACGGCTTTTGGCCTCCTGGGAGCTCCCTGGCTGTAAAAAAGCAAAGAGCAGATTTAATTGAAATTCAGTCAAGACAGTATAAGTATAAAAGATATATTTACACCACTTGGAAAGAAAGATGTAGGTTAAAAAAGTTCTCAGGATGTTCAGGTTGTACACCTTCAGTTTGTGTAAAACCTGTCTCTCAAATATTTTGACTCTCATGTGATTATTTTACTGTTCTTTCAATGATTAAATGCCTATGTCCATGAAAGCAGAAGGATGGGAGTTTACATGGCTGTAAAAAAACCATCTGACCATGGAGACTGAGGCTCAGGGTCACCCATCCAGCCCTTGCAGCAGGGGATGGACTCACCACACCAATGTCCCTGGGAGGTGCTTTTCTGAACCCAAGCTGTTAATGGCTGTCTTGGTTTGGAAAGACAGGAGTCTGCTAAGGAAGGCAGAAGCCTCCCCTGAAATGGAGAATGTAAATCCTCCCCACCCCTCTGAATTGCTATAAATTTTAAATTATGGGGGCACTCAGGCAAAAATATGGGAGCAGGAAATAACAGTTCTTTAATAGGGAAAGGGAAAAAAATCAAAGGATAAAATAAACAATGCAGTGCACTAGAACAACACTAGAACAACACTAGAACAACAGAGTCAGAGCCCAACCTGACACCCTGTGGGTCAGGGTGTTGGTGGCAGTGCCATTGGAATTGTGGCTCAGCCCTCCTGCAGTGTCAGGGGTGGTTCTGCTGGAGCAGGGATCCTGTAGAGAAGGATGGATTCTTCCTCTGAAGATCCAGTGGGAGAAGAGGCAGCTGCTGTTCCTCTGGGGAATCCAGTGCAGAAGCCGTGCTGGTGTCTCAGAACCTCTGGATTATATCTGGGTAGGAATGCTTGGCTCCTCCCCCTGGGCTCACATCTCCCAATGGGATGCTGTAGTTCTTATCAGCCATGCAGTGACATTCAATAGCTGTTATCAGCAATGTCCCCTCCCAGGGAGGTGTGAATGTGGTCACTCAAAGAGAGAGATAAGGCAAACTGCCCACTTGACAAAGATAATCTGCCATACAGATGGGAATGGAAAACATCTTGCATTGCAGTCTTCAACAATTGCTGAGACAAGGGCTTCCTAAAAAACTCAGTCACCTCTGCAGAAGAGCCAGAAGTGTTAGAAAGACGGAAAAAATTAGAAAATTTAAGGAAAAAGAGGGAAGAAGGACTGCTGCACTGAGCCGAGACAGTGTTCCCCAGAGCCCCTGGAGAGTGGGCTGTGAGGGAACACATGTACAAAGCCTGGTGACAGGGAAAGGCATGGATCTGACAGGCAAATGCATAGTTCTGGCTGGGAAATGCATGGTTCTGAGAGGGAAAGGCATGGATCTGGTAGGGAAAAACAACTTTGAAAAGAAGCTTGGAGATGGTATAGTGCACATTTCAGTGCAATGTATTAAGACCTTAACATGGAACATCAGGGACATTCCCAAAGCCTGAAAAGCACCATTCTCACCCAAATTCACAGCACATTCACACTGGCCTCCAGCCTTGATGCCTTTCCCCCCAGCCTCTCCAGAGACTGAAATTCAACAGAAAATACAGAGCTGGCTCTTGGCATGTTACATGTGCCTCTCTGTGCATGGCTCACTCATTTCCAGTCCATTCCTGCCCTGGGGAATTTAGGGGCATTACATATAGCAAAACCACATCTGGATTTATGTCCCATTACTTGGCTCCCTTCAGATGGATCTCTGCTGCAACGAGCTCAGTTATGATGCAAAGCCCTTCATCAAGTTGTGGCACCTCACCGGGTCTCCCTAGAGATACCCCAGAGTGCTGCAGCTGGCAAGATCTGATAAACAATGTTTTGTCCCATATCCTTCCTGACAATTAGCGTTGGGGTTTAGTCATTAATGGAGTTTCCTTATGAGAAGGAGCAGAAGAGGGTGTTAACAACCAAATCCCATTCCAGTAGCAGCAAACAGGGACTCACCTTCCCTGGAAAGGGTGAATGGTGGCACTTTGCTCACAGCAAAGATGGGCTGTGCTGGACTGCAGACCAGACCTCTGCTCTGCCCTAGGCTAGAGGGAGCCCTGAAGCCCCTTTAAACACACTGGAAATGCTAATGTATTAAATTTAATAATTAATTAAATGATGGCGTTTTTTCTGCTAAAGAAGGCTGGGGACTGGGACACCACCCATTACACAGGAGCTGCCTCCATAGGATTTATGAAGAGCAAAAGCAATAACTGCTTCTGTGAAAAAGCGCCAGTTACCAAATTTAAAATGCACAAGAAGGGAAACCAAATCCTTTGGGATGTAAACATTCTTCAGAAATCTGCTGGGCCATCACTGAAAAGGATTTTTTTGCATCAGATTCTCTGGTTAGAGCTGAGTTTCTCAGGGCTGCAGACGTTTTCTGACTGTGCAAGTCTCACCATTCTCAGCCTCCCCACACCCTGTCCCCCCCGGGGTGCTGATTTCAAAGGCTGGTTCCCAGGGTTTGTGTGAGGCTACACTGGAGGAGTGGGATCAGAGATGGCTGCTGGGCCAGGCCAGGTCAGCTCTCCTTCTGCAGTGAATCCCATCACTGGGAATGAACATTTTTCCTAAATGTGTCCCTGACCTTATGCTGGCTCTTGCTTCTGCTAATTTGGGAAACAAAGGAATGCAGAGCACTGGATGGCAGAGCTCAAACAGCACACACTGGTAGGGAACGTAGAGATTTTTTTGCATGCTTGATGAAAAGAGCCTCTTCCAGGAGGGAACAAGAGTTGAGAGCTGGAGGTGAGGTTTGAGTTCCTCTTACTGTCTCCTCAGGGCTCTTGACATGAGGAGAAATTAGTGAGGTGGGCTGTGGTACCAAATCCACATCCTTGGGTAAAAACTGCTCTGGTTCTCCTTTTGGCCTCCCATGCCTCTTCAGCAAAGCATTTCACTTCATTCAGGGACAAGTTTTCTCCCAGGGCAGGGTTTTAGTCTCTGGACCAGGCAGCTGTACAAGGCTGATTTCAGCCCCCAATTTCCAGCAGAACAAACAGAGCAAGAAACCCAACCTTGCTGAGCACTGAGAGCTGGGCACTGATGGCTGAGGGAAAGTTTAGCTCAGGAGCTGCCAACAGGGATGGTGACAGGATGAAGGCTCACTGAGACTGCTCACTTTCTGCAGGGACCCAAAGAGTTCCATAAAGATTTCAGAAATCCAGAGTGCCTGAACACAATCTCCAGAGCTGGAAAACACATGAGCCCTGAGGAGTTTTCCCCAGCCCACTACCCCACTCATTGAAATACAAGATTCCTCCTCGAGCAAGAGATTTAGTTCAGTTATTCTCAGTGAGTTCAACTGACAATTCTATTAGGAACACACAAAGACTCCCAAATGGAAGAATCTTAAACCAACAGAGTATCATGTCATCTCATTCCTGACAACTCACACAGCGTGTTGTTTGAGTTTATCTTGAAAATAAACGAGATTTTTTAATTAAAGAAAAAAATCTGTGAGTAAGTCAGAGATTAGGGGCTGCTTTTAGATTCCAAGGCTTTAGGCACCAGACCAGCTCTGTGAGCATCCCCCACACGGATTCCTGTGAGCTTTGGGGGATTTGCAGGATGAAAGGGGAGGCTGTGGGGTCACAGCAGGAGAGAGGGACTGCAAGGTCAGTGAGGAAGAGCAGGGACAAACCAGCCCTGTAGGGTATCTGGGGACTGGCATCTAGGGCTGCTTGGCTTTGTTGGCTTTGCCCTGCTCTCACCTTGTTGCTGAAGTGTCACATGAACTGCCAGTTCACAGGTGGGGACAGCAGGGCCTAATGGCCAGGACTGCTCTCAGAAATTGGATTTTATTGCTCTTGCTGTGACAAAATTCCTAAAATCTTATTCAGCAAAGATGAGGCAGGAAGCAGCTGTGTGCTTACCATCTCATGGTGCTCCCATCAGGGAGCCTGAGTCACCCTGCAGAGTCACACAGGAGGTCACAGAGCAGAGCTGATGGCTCTGAGAGGCTGAGCCCTGCCAGAGCCCCTGTGCTGAGGGATCCTCACAGTGCCACTGCCATCTGAGGGATCCTCACCAGTGAAAGAACATCATTTCCTCACCGGGCAGTTTGCTCTGAGAACTAATATAGTGCTGAGAGCACTAAAGAGCATCATGTGCTAAGAGCTGACAGCTTAGAAAGTGACATACAGGTGTAACAGCACAGAAATGTCTGGGAGAAAATGAACAGGATGACATGCAGAGCAGTGCAGAGCACACAATGAGCTTCCTAGAGAGAAAAACGAAGCCACCACTATGGGCCAGTGGGATGGAGAAAGAAATATGACTACAAGGAAAATGGCAAATATAATATAAATCTTCCGGTCCCAAGCTCTCTTGCAGAGGAACATTTTTATGAACAATTTTAATTTTATAATGATTTTTTACAAGGACATGCACAGAAGAAGCTGGGAGAACACAGGAGTTTGTCTCATTCTGAGTCTAAGGACAGCATGAAATGAGCACAAAGATTTCCAAGAATGGCTGGAGGCAAAGGATACCAGGAAGAGCAGCAGCACTCATGCAGCAGCAGGGGAATTGGGCTGACCAGGCACAGGGTGGGCAGGGCAGAGCCCAGGCACAGGAGGAGAGCAGCCGTGGCTGGGAACACCCCAGAGGCTTGGCAGGGCAGGAGGAGAGAGCAGGACCTGATGTGCAGATGCAAAAGGAAGGGAAAATGAGCTGGGAAGGTGGAGCAAGGGCAGGATTTTGTGGGGATCATTGGCAGACTGTTTGCAGGAAATTCAAGTCGGTCCATCGGAGTGGAGGGACAGCCCAGAGCTGTCAGCAAGGCTGGAGCTGCAGCTGTGGTGGAGGCTGGGGAAGCCTGGGGAGCTCCTTGCTGAGAGAAGGGAAGGAAGCCAGGGAGAGCCCAGCAGCAGCAGCCAACGAGACAAAGCTGCTCAGCTGTTCACCGGCCGCAGATTTCCGTGCCTCTCACTTCAACATCTTCCAGCTGATTACAAACTACATCAAGTTAAAGTTTACAATAGCTGCAAAAACAAATGCAATGGTTTTCCCCAGCAGATTCTTTGGGCAATCCAATTATGTCTTTTCCTCTTTTTCCATTAATAGTGATTTTAAAAGTACTTCTGCTTTCTGAAGAACATGTGGCTTCACATAAAAACCCCATCTCACTGCTTGACAGATGTGCAGCCACTGTATATTTTCTCCAGCTGCTCACAAATGCTGTACATCATTGCCAGAATCAAAGGTGAGACATGGCAAAGTGTGATATTATGGCACCATGTCTCATTTCAGTCCCCCAGCCATGAGGCAAAGCACACAGCATCCATCATGGAGCATCCAGCATCACATGTAAACTTCCATCCTTCTGCTTTCATGGATATTTAATAATTGAAACAATAGTAAAATAATCACATGGAAGTCAAAATGCTTGAGAGACAAGTTTTACACAAACTGAAGGTGTACAACATGGACATCTTGAGAACTTTTTTAGCTTACATCTTTCTTTCCAAGTGGTGTAAATATGTCTTTTATACTTCTACTGTCTTGACTGTGGAAAATCTGCTAAATCTAAATCTGCTCTTTGCTTTTTTCTTCATAGCAGACACACTTGCTGCAGGCTTCAGTCCAGAAACAGACCCCCAGAATGAAGGGATGCCTTTTGTCCTTGCCTTCCCTTCCTCGTCTCTGTTGAAGCCTGGCTGCAGCTCTCTGCAAGCTCCTTTAAGTCCCTTATCCGACAGATCTACCACGCCACGAAAAGTAAGTCTCTCCGTTCCCCACTTAAAACCAGCATTATACTTGCATACTACAAATATTTATACCTTCAAAAAGGCCAAGGGTTTGCAGATTTTTGGAACACTGCAATGACAGTAAACATCATCCGCGGAGGCAGAGGCGCCGTCTGCTCCCCCGGCTGGAGCGGCACCGGAGCGGGACCTGGCTGAGTGCGGGTTCCGTCCGTGAGCGCCCGCCTCGGAGCTCCGCGCACCTACCGGCCCATGAGGGAGCCCCCCGCCTCGGAGCTCCGCGCACCTACCGGCCCATGAGGGAGCCCCCCGCCTCGGAGCTCCGCGCACCTACCGGCCCATGAGGGAGCCCCCCGCCTCGGAGCTCCGCGCACCTACCGGCCCATGAGGGAGCCCCCGCCTCGGAGCTCCGTGCACCTACCGGCCCATGAGGGAGCCCCACACCGAGCTCCGTGCACCTACCGGCCCATGAGGGAGCCCCATACCGAGCTCCGAGCTCCGTGCACCTACCGGCCCATGAGGGAGCCCCACACCGAGCTCCGTGCACCTACCGGCCCATGAGGGAGCCCCCGCCTCGGAGCTCCGTGCACCTACCGGCCCATGAGGGAGCCCCCGCCTCGGAGCTCCGTGCACCTACCGGCCCATGAGGGAGCCCCCGCCTCGGAGCTCCGTGCACCTACCGGCCCATGAGGGAGCCCCACACCGAGCTCCGTGCACCTACCGGCCCATGAGGGAGCCCCATACCGAGCTCCGAGCTCCGTGCACCTACCGGCCCATGAGGGAGCCCCACACCGAGCTCCGTGCACCTACCGGCCCATGAGGGAGCATGTCTCGGTGTCGGCAGCCACGGCGCCGTGCAGGTACTGCTGGGCAGCGCACCGGGGCTGGCTCAGGATGACCACGAGCGTCACGGCCCCCGCCAGCACGGCCAGGGCCAGCAGCACCAGGCAGCAGATCTTGCCCGTGGACATGGCTGTCCCGCCCCAGAGCAGCCGCGGGGCTCGGTCCCGGCGAGGAGGCGCCTGCCCCGCTCGGGGGAAGTGGATTTATCGCGGGCTGCGAGGGAGGTCCCGCGGCAGTGGGCTGTGCCCACATTTTAATTTCGCTAAAAAGCGAACTGTGTTCTGTTTTTCCTACACTTTTTTATAAACTTTCTTGCAGATCCACAATCCGCCTTTTTTTTGTGTGTGTGTCTCTGATGAAAACATTTAACACATTCACCCCTGAATTTGTTCACTCTGCCCACTACTCCTGCTTCTCACAGCCTCTCTGCCTTCCCATTCCTGGCGCACAAATTACCTAACAAAAGTGTGAATTACTGGGGAAATTACCTCAGCCCTACACTGCAAACTTGGGGTGTTTTTTTCCTCTAAAACTACTAATAGAAGTAAAAGCTGAACACAGTGTACAAACCCTCAACAGTAGAAGGTTTGTAGAACTAGAACCTTCAACAGTACAAAGCTAGAACCTTCATCTATGCTATTAGTTTACCTTATATTATTATAATAGGTAATAATAATAATAATAATCATCATCATCATCATCTTAGTGACTTTCTTTCCATGTGTACACCTTGCCAGTGTCCACAGCGTGCATCCTTTGTAAATGAGCACAAGAGAACAACTGGAATAAAGCAACACATTGCAAACATTGGTGCCCAGAGCACCAAGAGCTCTGGGGTCCAACCTGTGCATAGCACCTCGCTGGGACAGACCAGATCCCTCACAGAGCAGTGATGAGCAGCAGGAATTGCTGCCCAAACAGCCTCTTAATTATAGAGTTCTCCTTATATTCGAGAAGTTAAAGATAGGGCTCCACATCTGCCTGCTGTCTTTCTAAAAGATGTTACCTGTGGTCCTTTTCCTGCTAGATTTGGGAGAAGGGGAATTTACCTGGGCAGATTTACACATGTGCTTCAGAGCAGGTTTTGAACTTGTCCCACTAAATTTTGTCTATAAGCAATACTATTCCACATGTCATATCTCAGTAAATGGATTTGATAGGCTAAAATATCTTTTTTTGTGGTTACAACCTTATGAGAACTGAAAATAGTTCAAGAAAAAGTTGGCATGAGCAAACAAGCCTCCTCAGCTCTAATGTGACTCTTCACTCCATTGCAAAACATTGCTGATTTTGTAGATTTTCTCAATCCCTACATGACTTTAATGTTTCATTTTTAACAAATTACAGTATCACACTAAAGAATCATCATCCTGCTGTTTCTGGGAAAGATCTTCCCTTTAAACTCATAGCAGGGCTGATCACTCAGTACCAATGAGACAAGTGGATTTTGCCTATTCACTTTCAACAAATGCTGTGGAGAATTCAACTGTAGTCTCTCCAATTTCTCCCAGTTTCCAGATTTGGGTTTTAACTCAACACATCAAACCTCTGCATCTGGAAAATTATCATTGTGCAATCAAGGAGGAGACCTGGAAGAGGCAAGAGAGGGAAAGAAGAGGCAAGACAGGTAAAGGAGAATGTCATCTCCCAGAGCAAGGGAGAGGCCAAGGATGGCCTGGGAAGGCCAAGTCATAGTTATGGTTAATAACTATTAATAGTTAGTTATCCCAACTAACTGCTGCTTCCTCTCACAGTAAAAACCCATTTTTCTTTTTGTATGGAAATGAAGACTGAGCCTCTTCGTCTCTTTCCCAGTGCAACCTTTACAGTCTTGGTGCAACATTCAACTTTGACCATATGTGCACTGACCCTCCCATGTCAGAAGATGCTTAGCAGTTCATATGCTGGGATTCAGGACTTTGACCTCTATTTTTCTGTTTGTTTGTTTGTCAAAACTTTCACATTTGCTATCATTGTCTGGGAGCACAGTTTGCCTTGGCAGAAATCTCCATACATAGCCTGCACTCTCTGGTCTTCTGCTGCCAGCATGAAGGGCTTTGTATGCTGCTTGAAAGGGATTCAGGTATTTACAGACCCTTACAGGCCAAGATACACTCTGGGAAAATTAAACTAGAATTTTAATTATTATCAGAATCATTATTCATTAACTTATAAAAAGGCAGAGTATCTTTAAATTGTCCTTTACATTGTTGGGGTCCTGCTACATCTTTGTCCAAATCTGTAATCAAGAGATCAAATTTGAACATTATGTAATATTTGGAGTACAGGCATTGCTAAGGTTGATGTGAAGACCACAGCTGTCTTTCAGAGGGTAAGAAATTATCTAAGGGTGTAAACCCTCAGATTTCTTTCCCAATTTCCCTCTTGGGTTATTACAGCGCTGTTGAAGAGTCTCAGCCATGGGCTGAGTTGGTGGGGAGAGCACAGGGAGTCATCTACTGACCAAAGGGGCCAGGGCAGGCTTTGGAGGCACCAGGAGCTTCTCCTTCAGCCTTGCTGGGGACGTGGTGCACCTTGGTTTGTGTGTTGCACTAAGCCAATGTAATTCCACCCCAAGCCCCAACACGTCCTGACACACACCGAGCTGCCATCTGTAGTCACTGCTGCTGGTTTGGGATGACAGCAGCATCAGCTGTATTTGAGGAGAAGAAAGCTGGTTGCTGGTTGAAAGACACCCCTCATAACCAGCCCTGAGAGCCTGGAGGTGAGGAGACAATCCCAGAGAGCCCCAGCATCCACACAAGCTGTAAGCATGTTTTCATTTGGCAGAATAAGCCTGGAGATGGCAAATCAAGGAGCCACCTTCGGGGAAGATGAAGACTCAGTGTTGAAGCAGGATTCATGAGAGTCCAGGGCCAGATGAAGAAAACAGAGGTTGCAGCTTTGTGTTCAGCAAAAGAGCAGGTTTGTGGCATGAATGACATTTCAAACATTGCATTTTACCTCCTTTTCTTTAGTGCTGCTTTCCATTGATTGAGGGAAAGTAAACAACAGACAGAAAGTCAGGTATTTGTACTCAACAAAGAAAAGCTAAGATATTGACACTCAGTTTATCATCCTTCATCTCATCTTTTAAAATTATAAATTTAAAGAACCCTAAATGTACACCAAACTCATGAGCCATTCTCACACTAATGTCGTAAATAACCTCATTTGCCTTGGTCTCTACACTGTCCAAATTATTTTGCAACATACTCAGGGGGATGCCTCTTTCTGCTGGAATTTGTCTGCAGAGCATTGTCTACAGTCACCAAGCTCTTACTGTAATAAATAAGAAATGCGTTTTATATTTCCCAGCTCTAAATTAGGTTTTAACCATTGGACAAGAGTGTAAGAAAGCTTCCAAGGTCTTGCAACCAAAAGCCAAATTGGATGTACTTCATACACCGTTTGTTCCCTACTTCAGTCATGTTGATTTATAACCCAGGAATATAAATTAATTCTATATGATAATCAAATAACCCTTTAATAGGCAATATTCAGGGAGTTTATTGTCCAAATTTTCTGAGGGACGTGGCTGTGAGTTCCACAGCTGGTGCTCATGATCCATTTGTCTCAGTACTCAAGTCCATTTGTTGTCAGAAACTGCTACACACTAAACTTTGCACATTGTTTTTCTTTGCACACAAACAAGTTTATTTTATGGAGGGTCATGGGTCTGCCCCCACAAAAATCTAGTGTTCAGGCATCTGGAGAAACAGATACTTGGAATCAGGAAATTCTGATACTCAAGAATTTCTTATTCATATTTTTCTTCCTTCTGTAATTCCTCAGAATTAAGGATAATAGATAAACCCATAAACCGCCCTGATTCAGGAAAGCCAAATAATCCTTCTTTTGTTACTGAAATCAGAAAAGGGAAATATGTTCCTAATTTACTCATAGGTTTATGCTTTGTTGAGATTAACATTTAAGTACCTTCTGAATGAAGGTTGGGTTTTTTTTTTTTTCCTTTTAATTGGAAAGCACGCCAGGGAATAACTCTCACACTTTTAGCTGAGAAACTTGGCAGAATTTCATCTCAAGTCTTGCAAACACACTTCTGGCTCCAGTGTAAGGGCTAAACAGATTCATCCAACAAAGCCTTGAAGGGTTGGAGGGCGACCACAAGCATTCCATGTTTTAGAAGCACAGCAGCAGGGCAGAGACAGATGACTGGAGAGGACAAAGCTACATCTTGAGGACAGCAAGTATCAACAGCCCAACGCTACTCTGGTGCTATTTTCCTCCACCACACTGTCCTTCAGTTTCCCACTTAAAGAATGTCTCTTTGTGGGCTGTAAGCATGAGTTTGGAAGGCACTTGAATGGGACATCACAGGACAGAGAACATTTCTCACACCACTGAAAGCCCAAAGGGACCTGCAGAATGTCAGGGATTCCTCGGCCTTTGTTGAATTTCTCAAGGTTAAAAGCAAAGCTGCTGCCTCCTTCTTCCTTTCCTGCTGGTTAAATGTAATGCCTGTTGGAAATGCTCTGTGGAACCCAAACCAGAACCATCTCTATTTCACAGTGACATTGGCCCAGTGGAAGTCAACTTTTGCACAGCTCAACTCAGTGGGACACATGGCACAAACCATTGCCCAAGGGAAACTCTTCTCCATTTGCTTTATTCAATGAGAATATCCAGGCACAGTTTACTGCAAACATCAGCACTTTATTCTTTCTCCTACACTGCAGCTATGCTCAATATTAGATTAACAGTGAAACCTTCTGATTCAGTCCTTAACTCTTGAGTGCCCTTCTGGACCAAATCCATCAGTTTTCTTAAAGACTAAACCTCATTAGTACAATTACTGTAACAGCTGAAAATATTGGCAGGAGAAAACAAAAGGGAGCTTTGTGTGCATCCAAAGACACCAACAGCAAACTCTGCCTGAACCCTGCATTGTCTAAAATAGGCTGGAGTATTACATTAGTGACCCCAAAGGATATCTGTGGAGGGTTTTAACCCACATGGAAGTATTAAATATAATATATTTATAGTATAGTGTCTGTGTATCTGTGTGTGAGTACCTACAGAGCTGCCATCATATGGTTAGTATGAGCTCAGTGAGTGCTGGTTCACTGCCACGCTCATTCAGGAGCTGTCTGGATCAGTTTTGCTCACGGGGTCCTGTGCAGGCTTTTGGCATTGAAGGGTTCAGGATTTGAGTATATTACTTCTCTCTGTGCAGATCCCTGTCAAAAATCCCTCCTCAGCTTCCTCAGCTGATGTGCTTCCCTTGTGCGTTCAGAGTGGCTCTTGTTGCCCTGTGCTGGGCTCTGGGGAGGCTCTCTCCAATGTGGGCTGCTCTCCATGCTGGAGAGGGATCCAGGTAAATGGCTATTTAAATGCTGGCTGTTATAAATGATCAAATTGTGAACCAAACTTATAAGAAAATTTAGCAAAGATTTATTAATTTGTTAGCGAGATCGAAGTTCGATTGTCAAAAACCACCACAGCCAAGGGGGGCAGCGTCGAGCCCGGGATCGGCGCTGGGTGAACACGGATCTGACCTCAAAAATGTCAGAGTCTCCCCCTTGGTTCACAAATGCTGCTTCGGCAGCGAGTTCTTGTACAGTTTATTCTGCCCGAGGCAGAGATGACCGACTGTTCTTTGTGTCCCTTCACATGCAGAACCAGAACCGGGGCTTTACATGTGCAAAGTCAGACAATGATCCAGTCCAGGTGTCTCGATGCTGTCAGAGAACTTTGGGGAAGTCAGCATTCACATGTAACAGGGTGGTGCCATCGTGGTAGATATAATCCTGGAGGTGATAGTCACTCTTGGGTGGACCCCCACCCAGGGAAGCCAGCGATTATCGCCCCAGAAACTTCTGTTCTTACATTAAAACCCCGATGTTTATCTCAACGAGTGTCCAGGAACTAGATGTATATGAATAAGACACTGCTCCTGGCCAAGATGGTCAAAAGACATAGTTTGGATCTTACAATATTTTATACATTAATAGCATGAATTATCTCTACCATATGCTACACTGGCAAAATCCACAAGCTTGGCTGTGCGCTCTCTTGCAAGCCCTCCATGTGCTTCTCCAGCCTCTAACAGCCTGGTTCCCAGCTCCACAAAGCAGGGACTGTCCCCCACCAAGCAATCCCACTTCTCCCTCCCCTGCCATCCCACACTCTGGGTCCCTGCTCCATGTTCTGGCCCCACACATTCAGTCAATTCAAGCTCACACAATGCAGGATGAGGGCAAATTCTCCATAGGCTGCACATGCTGAGCCCAGGCAGTGGGGATGTGATGTCTGCAAAAAGCTCTTGTGCAACGGCTACAACATTTTTCTTTTCACTTTTTACTTGTTTTTGTTTAAGTTCCTGGTGTTAAGAGTATATAAAAACAATAGGGACTTTTATCTTAAGAGATCATCTGAAAACAACCTCATCCTCTCAGAAAAAGCATCAAGGATGGGAAATATTTTCTAAAAATTCCCCTAAATGAGAACTGAGGCTTTTGTGGGATTCCCAGGTAAATGACAGAGCTGCACTGCTGTGCACAGAGAGGCTTTCCAAAGTGCTTAATCACACTGCAATTTCTGAGTCAGGAATCAAGACCAGGACTAGCATCTGGATTTCATCTCCCCTCCAAAATGAGCAGGACTGCCGAAATGGAGCCAGACAGATTGCGCTTTCCTGTGAAGTCAGCAGGCCCCACCTCTGCCTACCCCTGCAGCCCTTCCTGAGAAAGGAGAGCATCCACACAGCATCCCCACTGCAGTCCTGCACTTTTCCATTTCACTGGGATCCAGGGACATCCATCAGCATCAGAGGGCTGGGAGGGAGAGCAAGGGAGGGCGTGTGCAGCTGGTGCAGGGAGGATGGGAAGGAGCAGGAGGTGCCTCTGGGAAGCCACAAGATGCTGAGGAGATTCCCCCACATCTGCCTCAGGCTCTGCCCTCGTGAATCCCAGCTTAAACACCTTAAACACAGCCTGAGAACTCTGCAGCACTGCCCTCTCCCTGCTGCACTCCCAGCTCTTTGGAAGGATAAATTCCAGATGTGTGAGTGCTGCAGGTCAATAAGGGAGCCAGCACTTATGGAAAACGAGAGCAAGCTGAGCTTCTCTGCAAGGGAATGGGGGAAGAGCAGGTTCTTTACTGCCCTGTGGTCCTCATGCACTTCACAAGTGTGGAAAATGCCAATCGCCTGTTTTTAAAATTTTAAAAGTTTAATAGTAATAAAATGGTTATAAAAATAGTAATATAATTAGAGTAATAATAATTTGGACAATTTGAATTAGGACAACATGAGACAATAAGAACAAAGAGTTATGGATGGTCCAGGTACTTCTTTCTGGGCAAAATAAGCCAGGAAAAGGACCCACGTTTACAAAGGATTAACCCTTAAAAGCAACAGCCTGTTGCATATTCATACACCTCATACATGATCATAAATTCCATTCAAACACAGGATTCTGCGTGGTCAGTGACAACTTCTTCCTCTGAATCTTAACAGCGCCTTCAAGGTGGGAAGAAGTTAGTTTCTTCTGATAAGAGGGCAATAAATTCTTTTTCTCTGAAAGATTCAGGTGTCCTGGGGCTGCTATGTGGTGCGAGTGCCTCATTCCCTTTTTTTAAAAAAAATCCCACTTACACAGTTCTTATTTTAACTACAAAAGTTACCTTTTAACTACAAGACTACATTTATCATATTATTAAAATGTTTACACAGCACTAGTAATCAATACATCAAAATACATATGATAAATATCTGTATAGAGCCATTTATTATGCACTTTTCACACAAGCAAAGCAAGCCTCAGAGAGGCTGACATAACCATAAACCCCAGCTCCACAAACAGCCCTTGCCATGTCCTGGTGCAAAAATATGAAGGTCACTGGTACTGTGCAACTACAGATGTAGGGTCCCAGCTCTGTCTGGGTTCCAGGGATAACAGCATTGTTCACAATAACTTCCTTTCCTCCTGAATGGCCCTGAGAGCCCATGGGAAGTAACCTTTTCCTTGTGCAAGAGCACAAGAAACTGTTTGCTTTCTTCCCTAGAAAGTGGAAGAGCAGCATGCAAGAAAAGAGAAAATCAGTTTTGTAGAGTTTGTTTTCTGTTCTTTTTCCCCGGTTATCTTTCACTGCTGTTTTACTTTGGAAATTCCCTGGTATTCAAATTTCAGGCTGTTGCACAATTCCCTTTGGAGCTGTTGTAGCACTTCTCATTAGCCACTTTCCCACACTGTGATCATTGTAAATGTCTTCTTTAAATTTTTACACTCTTTCCTCTAGGGACATGCTGATATTATAGTCCCAAAATTTACTCAGCTGGAACACGGGGTAGAAAATGCAAGAAGTCAAATTTTGATCATTCATGAGCATGAGCAATGGGAATGGAAAAAAATCCCCGCTTTCCCACATTCAGAATCTGAATGCTCATCTTCATCAGTGTTAAATATATAGTGTAAGAACACCTGAGCTGAGATGCCTTAGTACATCTTTTTATTTCAACAGAAAATAAGCTGTTTTCAGAATTTCGTGCATATCCTCCCTTTCTTTTCTACTTTGCATATTAATTTTAATTTTCTTTGTACAACAGCTGGTTAAGTTTCTTATCATATTGAAGTGAGACATTTTCAGCTTATCAGATTGGAAAATGCAAGTAAGTTATTGTTAGCAATGCATTTTAGTTCTCAACCATGGTCCTTTCCCCATCATGTGGCAGCAGCTGTACCAGCACAGAACATTTCACAAACCTTCTCTGGATTCAACCCCTAAGCCAGTACAGTAATTTCCACAGAAATCATCAAAAAGAGAGGCAGTTGCATGTGGAAAAAGGACTTAAGAAAACCTTGAGGGTTTGTGAGGGGTTGTTTGGGGTTGGGTTTGGGTTTTTTACTTGAGTTGTTTGTTTGTTTGTATTTTTGGGGTGAATTGTTTGTTTTGATTTGGGGTTATTTTGTTTTGTTTTGGGGTTTTTTTTGGTTTTTGTGATTTTTCCAAAAAAGCAGAGCTGCTGGTCTCCATACCAAAGGGCAGATGGGAGCAGCAGCATTTAACAAAAAGGAACAGTTTCTCCAGGGTCAATGTAGAAAGGACAAAATAAATAATGAACACAGAAACATCTGGGGTTTGTCTGCAACAGATTAAAGGACTTCCAGCAGTGACTGGACAGAGTGTCCTAGTTTAATGAAAATTAAATTAATTTGAAAGCTTTTGGAACACATAATCTGGATCACAACGTGCATCTCCAGAGCTCCATGCTAGCAGGCAGGATGGAATATTGTCCTTCAGGCACACACACCAACCTCTCTGAAATTCAGGAAACCAAAACCCAGCTCCAGGTACCAAAGCCATGAGGCTGATGGCATCTTGGTTTCCCTTCTGACCTTCTTCTCCTTTCTGTCTGCACTGGCAATTTTCACAGTGTTTCCACTTTCACTGCCTCGTTCAGGCAGAGTCTTTTGGATGCTGTTCATGAGCAGTGACCAAACTTTCTGTCACTTCAGGCCCCTGGATGAGTTACAGAAATCCACAGCTCTCCTACCAGGTATTTCCATCCCTTTATCCCATCAGCATCTATCCTCCTGCCTGCTGCTTTCTTCTCTGAGCTCTGCTTCTTGTCCACACAGCTTTCCCAGCTGGCCATTCCTGGTGCAGCCTCTTGAGTGCTGCACAGCCTTGAAAGCATTCCACACCCAAACCATGTCGAATTTATAATCAGTTACAGAGATCCTTTGAGCTGCCCAAGAGCATGGACAGTGCCTCATTATTAAAGCTTCATCTCTGTCCTTTCTGGGACACTTGGTGCCTGGGGCTGCTGTCTCCCCAGCAGTTCCCTCCTGACATGGCCATGCCCCCACCACAAGGACAATTCTTTTCTTTCAGCAGCTCTGCCCAGCATCTATCACCTCCTGGAATGGGAAAGCCTTGTCCTTTAAATCAGGCAGCCATCACCAAGGCCCAAAGAAACAATTCTGGACTCAACCCTTTGCTCCTGCCAAAAGGAACCAGCACTTTTCCCTTCCTTTGCCTATTCCCATTTCCCACTGCCTGGGACAAGTGAAACCAGCTCCTGAATGTCAGTCTCTGTTTCATGTCCCGTGCTAAAATGGTGCCACATCTCTGTTTTGGAGTCAACTTGGACTTTCCCTTTTCTGCTTCCTCCCAAAGCCTGCCTTGCTGCAGAATCAAGGGCAAATGTGTGCTGGATTCCAGAAAGCTGCCAAGGACTCCCAGCAGACTGTGCAGGTTTTGTATTGCCTTGCCTGACATGAAATTCAGTCAGTCTGAACAGAGTTGGACACATAAACACACTCATCACACACATCAGTGGCCAAGATTGCCCAACACCATATTTTGGAGGCTTGTTTATTCAAGATTAACCAAATGGCCATTTTGAAAACATAAACACAGTAAAAACGAAAGTATTTATATTGAGAAAATGTTTATATTCTGTATATATTGTTTAGAAAGAGAAAAAAATTCTAAAATCCCCTGAAACAGTTCAATGTTCAAATGTAATAGATATGTCTATATAATGTCTGTATATATATAATGACTATATATATAATATGTCTACATAATGTCTGTATATATATAGACATTTTATATATATATATAGACATTTTATATATATATAGTCTATATCTATATATATATATAGTCTGTATATATATGACATCTATACATATAATATGCTTGTAATAATGTCTATACAGCACAAATCTGTCCTGGTTTCATGGTCACAGATATTGTTTCATCTAAAGAAAATTTGTCTCATTTCCTTACATTTCCATCCTTTCCAAACAATAGGCGTAGATGTTGACTATATTTATATTATTGTTCTATTGTTCTATTATTGTATATTTTGTTCTAATATATAATTTATATTAGAACAAAAAAACAGGCAGGTGGATAAAACTGAGAGCTCCACAGCACCTGTCTCTGACAGCAGCCAGCACTGGATGCCCAAGGAAGACTAAAGCAGGAAGAGTACAACAATAAATGTGTAGTGATTCTTCCCTAAATGATCTCTCAGCCTCCAAATACTTGGAATTCAGAAACTTCCTGAGCCACAAGTGCCTCTTTGTATCTGGTACCCCCTGATAATTCAGTTTAGGGGATTTTTGCAATATCATCCAGCTTCTGATTTACAGGATGATAAAAACTTTCAGAGCAAAACACCTCTTCTCTGCGCTGCTTCCCTTCAGGCTCATCACTCTTGATGCCCCAGACTGCTGCTACTCCAGCAGTGCAATAACAGTGGTGGGGCTCTGCTTTAGAAAAACAGAACAGCCCAAGGAAACACTGTCACTGCACCACTGGAGAGGACTCAGTGCTGAGTCCTGTCACTACTGCTGTCACCCCAGCGAGCCCAGAGCACCGATGTGGCCTGCAAAGAGCCACTCTCAAAGCAGCAGCTTCTGAATCCCTCTGCAAATCCTGTCCCCTTTGCCACCCTCCTGACTGCAGCACCTCGAGCCATGAAATGGCAGGAATATGTGCAACAAGCCAGAATAAAGGCTTTGGGAACATTTCCCAAAATGAGCAATCAGAGGGAAAGAAACCCACTGAGTGTGAGTCTGAGAGAGCTGCCTGTCCTCTGACCCTTTGGGCAACTGAGCCAACATCTCAGGGCTTTTCTGAAAAACAGGCTGAGCACAGTCACAGCACAGCAGGAGTCCTAGAATGTGAACTATAAAGGGATTCATAACAAGAAAGAAAAAGGGAGATTTAAGTAACTTCTTGCTCTTTCAAAAAACCACAGACTTTATCAATTTAGCCACAACCCTGCACCCAACAGCCAATGTTTAGCTCATGCCTCATGGATGTGTTGGACAGTTAAATATGATCTCGTGATAAATGCAAATACGTTGTGTCAGAGGAGTTCAAGATAAACCCAAAACCATCTCAACTCATAGCTTACAAATTAAAAACTTCATTTCCCATGACCCACTAGAAACCCAAAAGCAAGTTCCTATTATAGTTGAATTTATGCTGACACATGAAGTCACCTGAGATTCAAGGTTTAATTGTCAAAGCAATAATCACAACACAGTAACAACTCTCTGAGAACATGTGATAGACTGGAAATCATTTCCAACAGAGAACATGACAGAGAGTAATACTGACATCAGACTACAGTTAAGAGCTCTTCTCCATAATAGCCAGTTTCCACAAGAAATTAAAGATGGAACTTGCTTTTGAGTCCAAGCAGTTCCACTGATAGTTCCCAGTGATTCAGCAAAGTGAGAATTAATGGTGACTACTTGCTGCAGAGAACAGGTGTCTACATTTCTGAAACTAATAGTGCCCCACTGTCACTGTCATTGTCACTGCCACTGTCAATAACAAGGCTGGATGTTGGAAGTAGCCCTCAGGCACCTCCTTGCTCCAAGCTGATTTCTGCTCCGTTGTGACAGCACAGCATGAATTCTCATCCTGCAAATATAGCTCATGTAAGAGAATGAAAGTTTTGTTCTTCTTGAGGCTGTGATTTGGCATTTCTGATCAGCCACACAATGTTGGTAACAGTAAAATGATGTAGAAGTTGGTGTTTAGTCATTTCCTTTTACTAGAAGTAACAGGAATGTCAAATCCAAACACTCAGAGAACAGCAAGAGAGCAGTTTGAAAAGGACAGCAATAGGCAAGGAATTGCACAGCTGCAGCTCAGTGATGGTGGGGAAGCAGTGTGAATGCCCAGAGGTTAAACTATCATGGACAGGAAGAAAGGAACTCTCAGCATGCTAGAAATATGAGATATGACTTCTAAGGGTCAAAAAGCTCAACACATTTCTGGGAAATAAAGAAGAGGTTTTTTTAAAAAAAAGATACAGGCTTGGAAACAAAGTTCATTAGTGAAACTGGGAACTCTGCCCTCTGCCCGGACCTCTGTGCAATTCTAAACACAATTTGATAATAGGTCCTTTAGAAGGATTCAATGAACTTAATCTTTATTTACATAGGAGAGTAGCTCTGTCTCAAGAAAAATAAGTGTGTGTTGAGGGTGATTGTGTTAACCCTGGCTGTGCTACGGAAAAATTCATGGCATGGTTCTTTTCCTCTCTGGCAGTGACAGCCCCAGGGCTTTCACCATGGGTGGATGCCCTGCAGAGGGCTGATTGTAGAACCCCTGGTCCTGTTCCCTCCTGGTGACCTGCAGGGCCTGGACGGGGCTGCTCAGACAGAGGCAGAGGGGAACAAGGCTCTGGATGAGAAGCAGTGCTGTAATAATGGCTGGACTTGATGATTTTAAAAGCCTTTTCCACTTACATGACTCTATGACCTGTCTGTGTCTGCCCAAGAGCCACTAGACCCCATCCCTCACCCACCCTCAAGATGTCCCTTATCCATGGGGCACTCCAGTCCCCACTCAAAGGATCACACAAGTAAAAGCCCTCAGTTTATTGTGGTATCACCTCTGAACTCCACTCCTGCCATATGGCTCAATTTCTCCTTGTCAGAGCAATAATCTTGACTCTGAACCTTGACTGGGCTCTCAGCCAGAGCAACAGCCACACTTCAGGGCACATGGTGAACCCTATAAACTGTTTTGACAACCCCTCTCGATGTCCCTGTGTCACTCTACATGTAGATTTCTCTTTCTTTAGTTCCTAACTCTAACTCCATGTCTGTACTGAGGCTTACACCTTGGGATTACTGCAAAATTTGGGAAGGTTTAGGTGGGAATAAACCCAGCTGTGCCCAGTGGCAAAGCTACTGCTGTTCTCCAGAGACGCTTTGATAAGCACACTGTCCTATCAGGTGGGCTGTACTTTGACAAATACCTGTGCAGGATCCATCAGTGCCTCAGGGCATTTGGAAATTAATACACAATTTGGTGAATATATTGGGAGATGAGGACACCTACAGGAAAAAGGATCTTCCCCAGGCTGTTCCTGAAGCATTACTTCAATAAGTCTTGACATGACATCATGTTTTGTGCTGCACAAAACAGCTGATAGATCTGGAGATGACTGTCAGCACTCCAGGTTCAGCAATAGCTCTGCTGGCATTGACAGAGGTGATTTTTTAACCCCTGGAGCTGAACAACACAGAAATTTCTGGGCTTTTCTGCTAATGCATTTCAATAACTTTCAGCTAATATACTTTAGACGCCATAAGGTTGCCAATGTCTTTTTCTCCTCTGTTGTGGCTTGTTCAGCAACTCCTAAACTTCTGAACTTGAAGCATATAGGAACAAGACATGGAGGCATAAGGTACTTGCCATACAATCTGAACTCTATCCTTGAATGACAGCCCAGCCCAAGCACAATTCCTACTCTCAGTCAGTCTCTGAGCTCCCTAGAACAGGAACTGTTGATAGCCATAAACTTACACAGCACAACAGAAATAACCCCACACGTGGCACTTGTCTGAATCCCTTCCTCTTTGTGCAATAAACTGTATTTCATTTTAACCAACAGCAATCCTACAAATCATATTCATTTCCCACCACGGCAGCAATAAAAAATTTATATTTCCCCTCAGTCAAACGTTTTACTCACTCTCCAAACTTGCATGATTTACAGGCACCTATTGTGACATTCACTATTCAATATTTCATATTTAGAAGCAAGATTATAAAGTTTTATTATTTTGGAGAACAGAACAATGTGATGTTCTGTTTTTTATGATATTCCTGTAAGCCCTTATATACTGTAGGATTTATTTTAAATCCACTCTCATGATACAAAATAAACTTCAACCCAGGAAATCTGGCAATTGAGAATTTCACATGTAAAGGATGAATTTTTGGTTGGTAATCCATCTGCTCTGTTTCCTGCTGTGTGTGACAGGCATGAGCCTGGAGCCCCTGCACACAGTTTGCTTTAGGGTGGCTCTAAAACCCCAGGGAGAAAAGCAATAGGGCCTGTCCTCCTGGGCCCCAAATTTCAGTTCTGGGCCCATTTCTCAGTTCTGTTCAGTACTGCTGGAAATACACCAAGAAATCTGGTTCAGGATGAGAACAGGCTGTTCAAGACAGTTGCTCTCATTTCAACATTTCAAATGCTCTTGAACGCTTGGCTCAGCATCCAAAGCAGAAACTCTTAATTCCACCCTTAATTCCATCTCCTGTATGACTGGGAGATTTTATCATGACAAGTTTGGTTACAGAATTGGGCACTTGGAAGAAGAAATAAAATTAAAGAAGCAAATATTGGTTTGAGGTAAATCTGTTACATTCAAAATGGTGTTACATTAGAAACGCAACTTCAGCTCTCGTACTGCAAGGAAACAAATCCACCTTCCATCTTCCAGGAACAAGAAAGTGTCAGCTTCTGAGAATTTAAAAATAATATAAATCCAAAACATATTTAAAAGTGTGTTTGACTAAATACAAATGTCAATACCATGTCTGTAAGCATCTTCATGAAAACCTGTGGCCTCCCCCATTAAGTCAAATTAAAAAAAGAAGGTGGACAATTAATGTGAGTAATAGATTTGAAAGGTGAAATTACACCAGAAGTTGTTCAGTATTCACAAAAGTTTCTTGCATGAGTCCCTACTTTATGCCTCAGTAGACCTTATGTATTTGTTCTTTTTTATGGTCTTTTCTGAGGTCCTGTGACTGATCCTCCCTCATGGCTCCATGCAGCTCCCCATTCATGCACACTTCATTATGCTTGTCAGGCTGAAGCAGCCAATATTCAAGGCTTTCAAGTTTCACCTCCTGGTCACTCACCCCAGCAATCTACATTGATTTCTCTCTTCTTGACTGCCAGGAGCTAAAAACAACATGCTCTGAGAGCAAATTATTCACATGGGTAGAGGCTGCAGAATCAGAAAGGATAAAGATGAAAGCCAGTTGGCAGACAGCCATTAGTGGGAGAGACATCCTGCTTCCAAAATATGGCTTTCAAAAGGAAAGCAAAGATTATTAAAGGTATCATTAAATTGATTCTGTGCTCTTTAAGGATGGCAGTATCTGGGTTTAACTGGAAGGATAAAAATAACATGAAATACTGTATCAGTTACAAAACCAACCAGCTACAGCTTATTCCATTCATATTATAGCTCTGAACTGCCTCCCTTCCTAAGGCTATTATTTCTTCTTTATTATATTTCATTTTATTAAGCAGTTTAGAGCTGTATTTACTTGGTTTTTTTGAGTACAGGGGTTGTAAAAGGGACCTGGATGCCAAACTAATCCAAGGACCTCTTGCCATGGTTTTAGCTCAGCAGGTTCCTTGGGAATATTCACCTAACACAAATCTTGTAGCTGGAGAAGCTGCTTTTCAGGGACACAGACAGGGTGACCACAGTCACAGGTACCCAGCACTGTGCAGCAAGGACTGTCACTGTCCCTCTGCAGCAGGACAGATGCTTCTCCACCACACTGGTGGACATCCTGCAGCTGGGAAAACAATGGAAATGTGCCAGAACACAAAGAGGTCTGTGCTCTGAGTGAGAATAAATTACCTGACAAATAAAGATTCTCTCTGGGAGGCCCAGATTGCACAGCTGGAAACGCGCAGGATTTAGAGGCTGATTCAGGGCTCTGTGGCAAATTCCAGAATTTAATCAGGAGCCCACTCCTCCCCTGAGGCTGTGGGGAGCACTGTGCACACCCAGGTGCAGCCAAAGGCAGGCCCCTCCTGCACAGTGCCCCATTCTACAGCTCATCAGCAGAAGGTGACTTCGCTGCCAGGGGCACTTTGCAGAAACCTGGTGAACTGAAACATCAGCTCCTGCAACAGGAACATCAATTTGGCAAAGTATAAACAGCAAGCAGAGCTCCCACTGCATGCTTCGAGTATTAGTTAAAGCTGAGCAATTCATCCTTATCTTACTGCAACAAGATCTCGTTTAAGAAACAGGGAGATTTCTGGAAATGAAAGCAGTTATCAGCTTGAAACACTATTTCCTTCAAAATCAACAGGAAAAGCTTCTCACAAATGGCACAAAGAGTTTTCTTGCCCAGGCTAATCTTACTTAAAAACAGATTATGGACCACCAGAAACTAAAATGGAAAATGGAACCTTAAGTGTGGCTTTACTTTTCAAAGCCCAATCCCAGACCTCAACCTCTATAATAGAAAAGCAAAACTCAGTAATGGTCACCATATGCAGCTTCCTCAGACTCTTGATCCAAGAGTTGCTTTATCCCCCTGCATAATGCATTATGTTCACACACACTGCCACCAGAACTCATATTTTATCCCAAGTGTTGAAATCCTGAGATTACTTCTGCCTCAAGCTCCTGGATTCATGTGATTATGCAAGAAATCCAATTTTAATGAAAACCAGATTTCTAGCGCTTCATATGGTGAATAAAATCTTCAAAATGGGACTGCCAAAATTTCAAAACAGGCACAAAATACACTGCTTATTAAATCAGAATATTCTTAAGGTACTCTCAAGACTGTGGGAGGCAAGCTGGAGCTAGAATTCCTGATACCATGCTGTCATGCAACATCTTAAGCAATTTCTGCCTGCAGAAACCAGGCAAAAATATAACAAATTTGTAGAAATCATTATGAAAAATGACAATGGATGCCCAAAGAGCTGCACACACTCAAACTGGGTGGAGATGGGGATGCCTCAGCCTGCTGTGGTTCAAGGCTGCTAACATTTCCTTCACAGGAGAAGCCATCACAGGCACTGGGTGAGTTAATATTTAATGTTTTCCCACACTACACATGAAGTCCCATCTCCAGCCATGTGGAACTCTGACTGGCAGCCTTAGCAAGCCTGTGCACGTCAGGAACAGCATAAAGTTGGTGTCTGCATGAACTGAACAGCTTTGGAGTCAGAAGTTACTTTGATTGGGCTAGAAACATAATGACAGGTCTGAAAATTCCCCCTTTCTCCCCACCTATATGAATCCAGGCCCTGTTCCAGATGATTTCTCATGAACTGGTAGTCTGGTTTTGTTCCCATCACAGCTGAACACACTGGATATTTTCTAGTCATTTTACCCATCCCTGCCATATCAACACCCAAACAATTCTCCAGCCAAAAGAAAACATTTGACAGATCTCCACTGTTAGAACACTCTAACCTGTACTTACAGGAAGAGATTAAATTAACCCTGCAAAAGCAGCAAGGTCTGACCATGTTATCAGATGCCTGTGCTGTTTCTCTAAATTAGATTATTTCTAATTCGCCATTTCCTTTCATTAATCAGCAAAATCAGGTTGCAGTCACATGTTCCCACCTTGGACTTGTTTGCTGCATCTGAGTCAGACTTCAAGAGAAGCTGGAGTGTCCCAAAGCTTCTGGTTCTCCCCCTGATGTCCACCAGCTCTATAAAAGATGACATCTCTCACTACAAACACTTCTTTTTGAAGGGGAAAAGCCCCTTCCTAAAGCCTTGATATAACACTCCTGAACCCAAACTTCCCATCAATGCCCGTGGATGGTGCAGTGGTTGCTCCATATGGATTAATTCAAAGGTTTTTAGTACTGCTTTCAGAAAAAAAAAGGCTTTGTGAGCTCCAGAGCCAGCACTGTGAGCACCAGAACCACACAGTCTGATTCTTTACTTGTCCCAAATGTTTAACCTGAGCATCAGCAGCAGTGCAAGCTGGCACTGCAGGATTTAGAGACATTTTTCTTCATGGATTTTCTGGTAACTGAGTGTTGCATTAACTCCATATTCTAGGCACAAATTGAGTTATTAATCTTTATGACAATTACATTAACCTAATTAGCTCTGTAGAGCTTGATTAATGCTCTAGTGATTACACCAAGGTGACAAAATGTGAGGCTACCCAGGAGAGCTCCTGGTACGGCTGGTTAGTCACTTCTTTTCCTGTCAGGAACCTCTGACAATAAATGATAAAAACATAAAACAAGCCCAAAACCACAGAATCCATACTTGCAGAAAACAGCTCAGCCTCCAAATCCCTCAGGAATACTTCTCTCAGGAAAAACATACCAACAACAGATAAAAAGCCTTTCTTGTTGCTGTGGCTTCAAGGTAGCTAAAATTTGGGAGGAGGGGGAAAAGGAAACCTAGATAAGCAGCATATCAGAGGAAATCTGGGTAAGGTGACTTTTCTGGACTTTGGTCTTTGCATCTGCTAAATGAGAAAAAAATACATATGCAATCTTATATATACATGTGGAATGAGGGATAATGAACCTATACTGTTGATTTCAGCAGGCTCCAGAGCACACCAAATTGTCCTTCCACAGTTCTCCACAGCAGTCCCATTAGTGCTTCAAATAATTGGATACATTTCTCCCATGCAGCTGTCTGTTTAAACAGGCATCACTAACCTCACCTCCAGTGCTGCGTTTCCACATTTTCACCCAATCCTTTATTTCCTCTTGCATTCTTTCCCTGATCCTATCACCTGTGGCACTCACATTCTCTGAAATGAGAGAGACATAATTCTCTCTCTCAGGGCTTTTTTCCTGGAGAACCACAAAGAGAAGAAGAGAAAAACAATTCTTACCTCTACCTGCTGCTCCTGTTGTTTTGCACATGTAGAATGTGTTAGGATGATTATTTAACTAAAGGGATTTGTCAATTGGATTCTGCTGAAGATTGTTTTGTTTCCTGCTGAAATTTGTTTTGTTTCCTTGGCCAGTCACTCAAAGCCGTGTCCTGGCTGTCTAGAGACAGTCACGAGTTTTCTTTAACATCTTTTAGTATTCTTTGTAGTACAACATCTCTTTAATATAGTATAGTATAATGTAATAGAGTATAGTTTAATTAATCAATTGTTCAGCCTTCTGAATCAATAGAATCAGACACCAATCATTCCTCACGTCGGAGATTTCCTGTTTTACTATAATCACCCACTGAAAACACACCAGCTCTACGTTTCCTTAATTCCTGACACTTTCACAGCCAAGTAAACACGGCAGAATCCTTGCCATCAGGTCCAGCAGCTTTTTCTGGAGCTAAAGCAGCTCGTTATCCCCATCTGGAGGAGCAGTGTTCACTCACAGCCACTCTATACCTACAAAGGGACGTGTAGGACACGGCAGGAATCCCACCAGGACACAGCACACCCAGCAGAGGAAACCCCTGAAAAATGCCTATTTTATGACTGGCTTTTTGCAAATATTCAAATGAATATTATATGTGCTATGTTAGAAATTGATGCTGTGTTAATTTTCTTAAGTAGTGTGTTAAGTATAGTTTTAGGTTATAGAAAATGTTAAAATAGAAATTATGCTACGTAGGATGCTTTTTTAAAAGAAAGGACTCGCAGCGAGATAGCAGCCACAGGACACCTGAATTTTTCAGAGAAAAAGAATTTATTGCTCTCTTCTCAGAAGTAATGAACTTCTTCCTGCCTCAAAGGTGCTGTTAGGATTCAGAGGAAGAAGTTAACAATAAGCAGACAGAATCCTGTGTTTGAATGGAATTTATGCATCATGTATGAGGTGTATGAATATGCAACAGGCTGTTGTTTTTAAGGGTTAATCCTTTGTTAACGGGTGTCCTTTTTCAGGCTTATTTTGCCCAGAAAAAGGTACCCGGACGTCCGTAACTCTTTGTCTCTATTGTCTCTTATTGTCCTAATTCAAATTGTCCAAATTATTATTACTCTACTTGTATTACTCTTTTTATAACCATTTTATTACTATTAAACATTTAAAATTTTAAAAACGTGATTAGTGTTTTTCACAAACACCTTCACAGGGGCAGTGCAGGGACAGAACTCGAGGAAAGGGCACAAAGCTGAGCCAGGGGAGGTTTAGACTGGATACTGGGAAAAGGTTCTTATCCAGAGGGTGGCTGAGCACTGGAAGAGGCTCCCCAGGGCAAACCTGGCGTAGTTCAAGGAGTGTTTGGATAAGACCCTGAGGCAGGCACAGGGTGGGATTGCCGGGTGCCCTCGGTGCTCCCTGAGGGGCGCTCCCGGCTCGGGCCATTGCCCGGCCCTGCCCGCCCTCAGCGCGGGCCGGCTCCATGGCAACGCCGCCGTGACGTCATCCGCGCGGGCCGTGACGCGCAAGGGGCGCGCGGGCGCGGGGAGCGAACGGGGTCCGCGCTGAGGGCCGGGAGCGGAGCGGCAGCATGGCCGGGCCGCACCTGCAGCAGCCCAGCTTCCTGCTGGTGAGTGCGGGGACACGGCCTCCTCCTCCTCCTCCTCCTGCTGCCGGGGGAGTGCACCAGGGACGGGCCGGGCCGGGCGGGCACTCAGCGGTGTCTCGGTGCATGGAGCTGCTGTGCCGGCCGCTGCAGCCCCGGGTGTGGCGGGAATGCTGAGGGGGGATTGTGGCGGTGATGGCCGCGGCGAGTGCTGTCCTGAGGGAATGCTGAGGGGGATTGGCGCCGTCATGGGCGCGGTGAGTGCTGTCCTGAGGGGGAATTGTGGCGGTCATGGCCGCGTTAGGTGCTGTCCTGAGGGAATGCTGAGGGGGAATTGTGGTGGTGATGGCCGCGGTGAGTGCTGTCCTGAGGGAATGCTGAGGGGGATTGGCGCGGTCATGGCCGCGGTGAGTGCTGTTCTGAGGGAATGCTGGGGGGGAATTGCGGGGTCATGGCCGCGGTGAGTGCTTTCCTGAGGGGGGATTGTGGCGGTCATGGCCGCGGTGAGTGCTGTCCTGAGGGAATGCTGAGGGGAGATTGTGGCGGTCATGGCCGCGTTAGGTGCTGTCCTGAGGGAATGCTGAGGGGGAATTGCGGGGTCATGGCCGCAGTAGGTGCTGTGCTGTCTTATCCTGCCCTGCCCGGCTGCCGTGATCGCATTTCCCTTGTGGTTTGTGCCAGGCCACGCTGAAGGCGGATTGTGTCAACAAACCGTTCGCGCAGAGGTGCCGCGATCTGGAGACGGTCATCGAGGAGCTGCCTGCCAAGGTGAGTGGCCCCTGCCTCTCCAGAACCTCCCTGCTTGGCGTGATTCAGGGAAACTGGGTTTTATATTACTGCTTAGATTGTTCCTCTCTGTCTTATCAAGACAATCTGTGTGGAACGGGCTGCCCAGGGAGGTGTTCAGGGAAGTGGTGCTCAGTGCCAGGGTCTGGTTCACTCGGTGGTGTCTGGTCACAGGATGGACTCGATGATCTCAGCTCTTTTCCAACCTAACTGATTCTGTGATTCTGGGTTTGGGGGACCTCCAGTGAAACAGTGGGAATGCAGGGTTGCCAAGAATTAAGAACCTTTTCTAGTCATTATAGTGTTGTTTCATTTCACTTACCTTCATTAACACATTTCAGCCTCAGTTTACAAAGAAAACTTGTTTTTAAAATGTGGCGAATAACTGCAGATGATGCTGATGAGCATTGTTGTAACTTCAGTAAGATGAGAAATCGGGATAGCTCTCCCATAATTGAGTTATAGTGCAATGTTTTGAATGGACAGTCTGCCCAGTGATAACCCAGAAACAGACATAAATAAATGGCTGACATATCTCTGTGTGTTCTAGTACATGCAGGAGAGATTGTCCAATTGAGGGATTGTGCACATCAATTCTTTGTGTCTGTTTTCCCTGCAGGAACTCCATGGCATCTTCCCATGGCTGGTGGAGAGCATTTTTGGCAGCCTGGATGGCATCATCGTGGGCTGGAACCTTCGCTGCCTGCAGGGAAGAACAAACCCTAATGAATATTCTGTGGCTCTGGATTTCCTGGATCCCAGGTGAACTCATTCATTTCAGCACAGATTAAGAAATGGATTGGTGAACAATGACCAGTGTTTGGCCTTTTTTGATTGTGCAGACTAAGCTCACAGAAGTGAGGCAGCAGAGGGGTTTTTATTTACCATGGGATTCACTTTCTGATGCTTGTTTGCAGTGGCCCGATGATGAAGCTGGTTTACAAACTCCAAGCAGAAGAGTACAGATATGATTTCCCAGTCTCATATCTTCCAGTGAGTAACTGAATAGTTTGTAACAAGGGAATGTAGTTGTTGTGGAAGCTGGTGGAAATTTGCTTGCACTTTGTACCTACATTTCAGTGCAGGCCAAAGCGTGGCCTCGGTGCTCCAGGTTTGGAGCAGACCCATTTCTTGAAATGGCTCTTGAGTGGAGCAGGAGAGTTCCCAGCCATAAAATCTCTGGGAGATTGTGGTTCTCAGCAGCTGCATGTGTGTGTTCAGCCAAGAAAGCTGCACTGTTATTCTTACTCTGTCCCCAGAGAGAGTTGTGTGGTTATTGGTAGTTGCAGGATTGAAAGTAGTTTTCAAGCTTATCACAGAGCAGAGCCTTGTGTGCCTGTGTGTTTAAGGTCTGACTGCTGTCCTGGATGTGAAGTGTCACATTTCTAGCAAAAGTGTTCATCTGCAGAGTTTTTCTTCTATTGCTACCATTTACATGCTGTCTAGAAATTGGTTCAGATAGTTCTAGAGGCTTTGACAAAAGGAAACCTCATTTAAATATATGCTAATTGCTGGTCCACAGCTCAGTTACCTGGAGTAAACCAGCAGCCAAACACCAATACTCTGCTGCTCCCACTCCAACTGGGAAAATTACTGTAAAGTATTTTTTTTTAAAAAAATACTGAATTTAAATTTAGAAAATACTGAATTTCCATTTTCAGAGAGAAAGTTGACAGTCTTCAACTTTCCCTGTCCAACCCTGCATTTGGGCACAGAACTCCTGCAATGCAATAAAATCACTGAGCTGAATGTAGAGATCACCCCAGAATGCTGGAATGCACAATCTCACTATCTGAAAACATATCTTGCAGTATGCTGAGTACCCAGATTAATATTCCATTACTCTGTAATGAAATTATTAACATTTCCTTACTCTGTTTTTCAGGGCCCTGTGAAGGCTTCAATACAAGAGCAAGTTCTACCAGAATGTTCTTTATACCACAACAAGGTCCAGTTTCCTTCATCTGGGGGTTTAGGTTTGAATTTGGCTCTTAGTATCCTTTTAATTGTTGAGTATCTAATTATTTTTTTTTTAATATCTAAAACTGAGAGATCATGAGTGTTTCTGTTAAACATTTCTTATCTATGTGGGGTAAATCATGGTCATGCTGGAGAGTTTGGGCTGATTAGGAATGTTTAGATTTACAATTTAAAATAAACGTGTCCTCTTATAAACCCTTCTTGGAGGAATTTCTGGCCTTAATCAAGTCAACAACAAAATTCCCAGTGTTTCTCAGCAGAGTCTGTATTTCACAACTTTTGTTTTTGTAACTGCTTGTAGTTTATGCAATATGGCAGGAAAAGGGCACGTTCACTTTGCATTTTTGGAAGCAGTGTAGCTGTAGCTGGGCTGGTTTCAGTTTGAAGATGTCAGATGTGCCAGGAGTAGCACAGAACACTTTGTCACACAGAGAGCACCTCAATCACCAATGTTTCAGCCAGCTGCAGAGCGAGAAGCCAAGGCTGGATTTGCACAAAAGCTCTAGCAAGGTACATTAGCATTGAAAAGGGCCAATGTTGTGTCTATTCAGCACCTCCCAATATCCAACTGCTGTACCTGCTTTTTGTTATGTGATCCTTAATTCTGTTCTTCCAGATCCATTTGAATACTACATGTTTTACTTTGCAATCAGTTTGATTACACAGAAGGTAAGTACCTTTCACATTTTTCTCCTTAAAATAGTATTGGCCTTTCTCCATAATACTCTAAGAGCCTGCTGGGGTGCTGTGTAGCTAAATTAACAGCAGTTTCATCTGTTCTGTTGGAATTTGTTCACTTGGTGATCCAAGACTGGATAATAAACAAAATACCCCCCTTGGATTCACCAGTGAGCAGCCATGGCAGCAAGGAGCAGGCAGTGGGTTCCAAATGGTTTCTGTCCCCCTGTACCCAGTGAGGGTTTCTCTACAGTCAGAACCACAGTGTGGTGCTGTGGGCTGTGGTTCTTTGGTTCCTCTGCCTGTTGTTCCCTCTCTTCTGCCTGGTTGCAGTCACTGCTGCAGCAGCCCTTCTCTCACAGCTCATTTTCCTTTGCTCCAGGGGTGTTTGCTGCCAGTTCACCCTTTCTAACACTGGGCTTCTGCTTTTTTATGCTGAGGGGGTCTGACATCACCCCCAGCACTGCCTTAAAGCAGCAGTGTTTAACCCCAGGTACATCTGTGTGTCTCTTGCAGAACTCACCTGCCACCCATCATGTCAGCCCTTCCAACAGTGCTTATTTCATCCTGGTGGACACGTACCTCAAGTGTTTCCTGCCCACAGAAGGAAGTGTCCTTCCCCCACCTTCTTCAAACCCTGGGGGAGCCATCCCTTCCCCTACTCCCAGGTAATGGCTCCAGTGTCTGGGGCAAATTGTGGGAGCAGTGCAGGCAAAATATGGCTTGTTGGAACTGTCTTGGTTTGGAAAGACAGGAGTCTGTTAAGGAAGGCAGGAGCCTCCCTTGACTTGGAGAATGTAAACCCTCCCCACCCCTCCAAATTGCTATAAATTTTGAATTAAGGGCCTCTCAGGCAAAAATGTGGGAGCAGGAAATAACAGTTCTTTAATAGGGAAGAAAAAAAATAAAAGGATAAAATAAACAATGCAGTACAGTAGAACAACAGTGACAGAGTCAGAACCCAACCTGACACCCTGTGGGTCAGGGTGTTGGTGGCAGTGCCATTGGAATTGTGGCTCAGCCCTCCTGCAGTGTCAGGGGTGGTTCTGCTGGAGCAGGGATCCTGTAGAGAAGGATGTATTCTTCCTCTGAAGATCCAGTGGCAGGAGAGGCAGCTGCTGTTCCTCTGGGGAATCCAGTAGAGAAGCCGTGCTGGTGTCTCAAAACCTCTGGATTATATCTGGGTAGGAATGCTTGGCTCCTCCCCCTGGGCTCACATCTCCCAATGGGATGCTGTAGTTCTTATCAGTCATGCAGGGACATTCAATAGCTGTTATCACAATGTCCCCTCCCAGGGAGGTGTGAATGTGGTCACTCAAAGAGAGAGATAAGGCAAACTGCCCACTTGACAAAGGTAATCTGCCATACAGATGGGAATGGAAAACATCTTGCATTGCAATTTTCAACAGGAATAAAATCGAATAGAAAACACCTCCACACTTCATCTGTATGTACTTATTACATAGGAACAGTGGTGCAGTGCTTGGTTATAGTTAGAGCTGAAGTAATTGGTAATTACAGGAAGTTGCAGAAGTTTGAAATGTGCAATCAATTATGCAGTTTGAAAGACTGTTTCAAAGTGTATAAAATACTGATTCAAACAATGATGCATCCCTCCATCCCCCTGTGCTGCACCAAGCCCTCCTGACCTGTGTCATTCCGTGCGTTTGTCCTCCAGGTCCCCAGCAGTGCCTTTCTCCTCCTATGGCATGCACCACACCAGCCTGCTGAAGAGGCACATTGCCCACCAGCCCTCTGTGAACGCTGACCCAGCCTCCCAGGAGATCTGGAGATCAGAAACACTGCTTCAGGTACCTGCCATTTAAGGAAGGAAATGCCCTGCTCACTGAGGGATCTCTTCTTGTTAAAGCACTGGCAGATTGGCCAGTTTGTTTTAGCTTGGTTTTGGAATTGAGCAGTGCAGCTGCTGCTTCCTGTTATTGCAACAAAGAACCATTGTGAGGTGTTAAGTTGTAGCTTGGAAAGGCACTTAATACCTTTTCTTAGACTAAGGATCTAAGGCATTTGAGTATTTTTTTCTGGAAGAGTTTCTGCATCTGATTTTCTTTTTTAAATCTTACACCACTTTTCTTTTTTAAATCTTATACCACCACTGCAAAAGCAAAGGTTAAACACAGCCAAGTTGGTATTGTTCATTATCAAGGGAAGGAAAAAAAAATCTGGATTTAGCAGTTATTCTGAAACAAGTTCCTATCATGCTGCTGAGCTGACAAATTGATGCCTGGCAGATGCTGAGAGTTTGTCATCTCAGCCATTGGCATAACCTGGAACATCTTGAATAGTGCTGCCTATTTGCCAGTACAGCTTAGTTTTCAAGTTGTATACTGTGGTCTTTCCTATATTATCTTCTGACTGACAGTGTGGGATTACTTCTCTTTCCCTAGCTGAGAAAATATTTGTTTTACAGATCTTTGTTGAAATGTGGCTCCATCATTACTCACTGGAAATGTATCAGAAAATGCAGTCCCCTCATGTCAAGGTAATAGTTTGTACTGCCCTGCTGAACATCACCTGGTGGTTGAGCTCTTACCTTGGGGTAAATCTCCTGTTGTGTGCAGAATTTATTTTTGTGTATTGATCCAAAGGAAAGAAATAATTTACCAGAGTATCTACATAAGTGTGCCAGAGTTGATAATCCAGTTACAAAGAATGTTGTGAATAAGTGTGTCATCCAGATTTGCCTTCATTGCAGAAGTTGTGTTAGTTTTGTTCTGTTTTTGTTTCTTTTTTTTGTTCAAGATGAGTTTGTGGGATGGTCACAACAATCTGAACATCAAAGTATTAATGATTGAGAAGATGCCACTATAAAACCATTGTGTTAAATCCCACTGGGGCAACATGACTGCTAAAAATAGCCCAAATTGATTTCCAGCAGAGATAGCAACTGTTACTGAAATACCAATTAGTAATTTCTAACATCCATAACCCTTTTTAGCCTAAATCCAAATTTTAAAAAATCTTTCTAAACTGCTATTTTTATTGTTTCATGTTCCAAAATATGCTTTTCACCATAATGGTGTCAGAAGCAGTTCTGTAGCTGCAGAATTTGGATTATCTGACAAGCTCTTGCTCAGATAATGCACTGTTGTAAGCAGTTTGTGGTGGCCTGTTCAGTAACAAACTACTGCATGTAAGAAGTGAGTAAGTGTTGGGGAGGCTAAGATTGAAGGCATTATAAATGTAAAGGGAATTTGAAGGAGAAAATTCTGATCCTCTGAATTCCCTCTGGGTCACAGTGGGACTTTCATAGAAGGGGAGAGAAATGATAAAAGCTACTCAGGATTTATTCCTGTGTGGAAGTGCAATATGGGAGTTGACTGAAAAATTCTAATCCTTCACTCCACAGGATATGAAATAAAACACATTTATATTTTGCTAGGGAAAAACATTGGAGAGCTGAAATGTGATGGGTTTTGTCTTTTACTCTCAAAGTTGAGGTCAAAATGCAAACTCACTAATGTTGCAAAGTCTCCACTTGGGACTCCCAGCAGCATGGCTGTGCACCTGTGATGGAAAGGCTTTGCTTGAAGTACCTTTGGTCTGTCTGTCTGTCCAGTCTCTGTGCATCAAGCGCTGTGCTTAGGGCAGAAATGATGATTGCTTTAAACTTCTCTCCTCTGTTCACCCTCTGTATTTCAGATGCTTTCTTCTAGCACTAGGGAGCAGCAGTTGCAGACAATGACTCTGCACCTTATGGTGGAGTAGGGCCTAGGTAGAGCTTACAGTTCTCTGAAATCAGCACTTCAGGATCCTCCACAAGGTGTGTTGAGCCACAGCCTGAGGCCATAACTCCCTGATGGTATTTTAGTTTCATTTTTGATGGGAAGTAATCATGAACATGTAAAATAGGAAGTCTTCCTCTTTGGGAGGGGGGGTGGAGCAGTGGAATGGGGGACTGGAATTCCCCATGAGATACATGAATGGATGAAGGATCTCTCCTGCAGCACTGAGGAAAGGTTCCAGATCAGGGCAGGACTGTTCATTAGCCTGTGATGCTTAAACTGAGCTTTGTAGTCTGGGTGGGCTGAGGGGAGAGCAGGCTGCCTTGTAGTTCCTCAGATGAGCAAGTAGAACATCCAGAAGCAGAAGTTCTGTTTTAGCACAAGCATTAAAGACCTTGACTGGAAACCCAAGATGGCCCTATTCCTTATTCTTAAATTATTGACAATTCTGCAGGTTCACTTGATAGCATCCAGCCTTGTGTGTGCTTGGGAGGAAGGGAATTAGTGACATTCAGTGCTGGATCTAGAGCTGTTTGACCATCACTGATAGGAAATGGCTGCATGTCTGTTTTGGAAGGTGGGGTGAGGTTCTGCAGAACTTGCTCACTCTATCCAACAGCCAGATTTGTTTGCTGTCATGGGCCAAACAGATCTCAGATAAGTAACTTTCTTGAGAAGGAGAGTCATAGATTTTTCTTAAGCCTTGGTAATGTCATCACAGACTTCCCTTTATAAGTAGAAGGCAGTGGAATGGGAATGAATAGTAAACAATTTCTTTTGAGAAGATACACATTACAGCTTTGAAATCTTCTTGGGTCTGCTACGAACCTGAGGTTGATGCTATTTGCTATGCTGTCATTGTTTTCCCTTTCAATTCAACTGTTTTCCAATTCTTTTGTCTGTTTGTTTTTTCTCTCTCTAATGATCTAGAGTCCAAGTGTGCAGCAGCTTTTTTCCTATTCCCTTCTGCTGTTACCACAAGAAACACTTAAAAAGAAGTAGTTTGATCAAACTTTATGTCATGCTTCCTGACCTTCCAAAGCCAGGTGTTCAGCCCCCAGCACTGCATGTGGAACAGCCATGAAAATCCAGGGGGTTGCAGGTTCCTGTGGCAGGGGAGTCAGTTTGGAAGCAGAAAATCTGCCCAAGCTCTTGGGGAGCCTGCAGGAACCATCCTGCCACTCCAAGGGTGTGGAACCAGAAGCTGCCAAACTGGCAGCAGAGGAGATGGGGTAGAGGCTGTTTAAAGACAGCAGAGGTGTGATCTGGAGAGTTAGTTTAGATGCCTGACAACAGTCATTGGGGTCTGTGTAGTGTACATTTTTTGTTTTATGTTTTTTCATTAATTTCATACATGTGTGTCACTGTTGCTACAGTATCCTCTTCACTGTCATAGTCAGAAAATGCTGATCAGGTTGTTCCTTCAAAAAGGGATCTGGCTGAGGCTTGCAGAGACTTCATCGTTATGGCAAGGTGCCTTTTGCATCAGCATACCTGTGCTAGGTATATCTATGCCTTTTTAGATGTGTAATGTTTCCCTCACAGCAAAAGTAATTTCCTTGTTTGAGGAAATTCACAAGACCTGCAGCCTTCCCAAATAGCCTTTAGTAGAGAGAAGACACAGGATTTCTCTGGACAGGAAAGTCCAATTTGAAATTCTTCCACATACAAACTGTGCTTCTCCAGCAGAACAGGAAGAAATGACAAAGTTTTCAAAACAAATGTAAAAAAGCTTGCAGAATATTGCTCTCTTACTCCATTTTTAATAAACAGTGTGTAAATCCTTGTTGCTGCAGTTCAATTCGCTTCTGAAATGGGGAATTTATTTGGCAAAAGCTCCATATCCTCCACTAGTCCTTGCTCTGAGCTCAGCAAAGACAGCGGCCAATTTTTTGATACTTGCTCCCAGTTGTATTTCTAAGTGGATAAGAAATACTATGAATCAATCTACTCAACACCAGAAAGAAGAGGATACTGTGGCTGCAGTTGTTATTGTGATATGTTGTCCCTGACTGTATTTGTGATGTTCATTTTTCCCCCCACCCTTCTTCCTTGGGCTCATTCTCACTTTTTTTTTCTCTTGCTCTCTTCTCTCCTTTTTTTCCCTCCCCCCTTCCTTTTTGTTTCTGTTGTCTCAGCTGGAGGTTCTCCACTACCGACTCAGTATCTCCAGTAAACACCACGGTAGTCCTGCCCAATCCAGCTACCAGGCCCTCCACGCATACCAAGTATTACCATCTTTTCATTTGGTTTCCTTTTTTAAGAATCTTGTTCCATCCTATAATCTGCCAAGTGTATTGGTGCTGGCTGTACAGCAGCTCCTTCTGCCAAGGTGTGGTTTTGTAATTGGGAACGTTGCATTGAAATTCACCAAATTGGTCAGTGAAACTGATACTGAGAGATGTTAGCAAAGGTGATGGAGAAAAGAGTTAAAGTCTAGCATGTTATGAGGACTGATTGGAAACTGTATTTCTAAAAATGCATTTTTGCAATGTAAGACTTACCAGCTATGCTGTTTTTTGGCACCAAAGCTGTCTCCACCAATGGCAGATTTCTGCCTCTCACTCAGTAGTCATTTAATCAAACCTTGCGTGGAAGAAAAGATCAGAATTTGCATGGCTGTCACCCAGATTAAGGTAGGTAACATCTGGGGGTTTTTAGCCAAGGAAATGTCATTGGATAATACTAAATTTGTGGTGGCAATGTCAATTTGGCTGTCCACTTTTGCAAAAGCACAAGTGGTACATTTGCAGATTGTTCAGGAAATGTGCATGCAAGAACATTCCTGTTGGAACAGATTGCTGATTCCTCTTTTCCTACTTCAGCCCTTTATTCATTGGGTCTTCATTTTGGGAATGGGGAGGGTTGAGCTTATGTACTGTAAAGCTCTTTAGCCCTACATGGCATTTCCCTGCTCTTTAATCCTTTTTTTTTGTTTTGATTTGTTTTAATTAAGTGCTATGATATCTCAAGGTGCTGTTTAGAAAGGGACACAGAAAGTACTACCTTAAATCTATTTTACTTTATATTCATGTAATTACTGTATTAAGAATTAACAGTGGTACACATCCATCCTGTACAAAAAGGTTTAACAACAAAAACACTTGTGGGGAAAAGCAGTTTTTAGACCAGTGACATTCACAATGGTGGTGATCCAGGCTAAGAGGAAATTGTATGTGGAGAAACTACTAACATCACCCAAAATGCTGTATTGAAACAGGGTGGTTTTCTAAATTCCAAAGGTACCTTCAGGGGTGGCTTGGGGCTTTTAAAATTACACCTTTCAAGGCCTGTAGCAGAGTACTCAGCCTCTGTAATTGCTGTGGAGATCCTGGTCCAAACTCCAAGGCCAACACAACTTCTTGGAGTTCTACCTTCTGCATAAACTCATCAGGACTGTGGGAAATGTGCTGATACAAGTTGGAGCTGTCAGAAACAAGCCCAGCCTTCATTAGAACTGGTAAAGGTTTAACCCTCCCTCCCTTAGGAGAGTCCCAGGCCTGGCTGCACTGCAGGGCTGTGTCTGTCATGGAGCCTGCAGTGAATGTCACAGTGTGTTCAGAATCTCAAATCTCAAAAGGCATCTGCTGTGCCTCAGGCATTGCTGAGAGAGGACATAAACACTGACACTGACACTCCCTCCCTGCCTCAAGCACTAGAAACTTCTTGCAGCTAATCCCACACACCTTTCCAGCACTTTCCATTATATTTGCAGCTGTAAGTTACATTTCATGTACACCATTCTTCTCAACTTTTGTGAAACAGAATACAAATCTCAAATCTGCCTTTAGTGGTGGATTGGTATTAGCTCCCTACTCTTAGAGCAGATTACAGCAGCAATGGAGTTTGTGCTTTGAAGCAGCACTTCTGTGCCTCGTGCACCTCCCTGCTGTGTCACACTCCTCACAGTAACATCACTGTAGCTCACCATCACTCCTGGTGCTGCTCCCAGCCAGGCTGTTCTCCCCTGAGGGTGCTGGAACCAGCAGGATCTCACAGGACTCAAACCAGTTCCTGTTTTACTGTAACTGTCCAGGATTGTTCTCTCCTGTAAGGCCGATGGTACCAGCCTAGGAAGGAGAACTCAGTACAGCCAGCCATGAGTGTAAGCAAAGGACCTGCTGTGCTTCTGCAGCAAGGAACTTGTAGCCATAATGAAAGGCTGAATATTCTTTTTTCAGAAAAGGGTAAGTCAAAATCTACAAGTTATTCTGTTCTTTAAAGCTAGCCCAAAATTCAGTGCATTAGAGAACTGTAGATAACTTTTCTTACAATCCAAATTTGCTGCTGTTTCTTAGTGAGCTGATGGCAGAAGATTGATGCAGCTTGTCCTGGGGAGCAAACCTGTCCAAAATCAGGTGGCACCAAACTATGGTGAAGAACCTAGAAGGAAAAGAGCATTTCCTTTATTTTGATCTGAGAATATAATTTTCCTGAATTCCCTGGACATTTAGCAAATGACACTCATTAGTGCCTCTCTTTTGCTTTGAATCCAGGAGTCATTCAAGCCCACTGAAGAGCACGTGCTAGTGGTAAGACTGCTTGTGAAACATCTGCATGCTTTCAGCAACAGCCTGAAACCAGAGCCTCTCTCCCCTTCAGCCCACTCCCACACAGCCAGCCCACTGGAGGAGTTTAAAAGGTTGGTACATGAGCATGTCTCTGAAATGTACAGAACTGGAAAGCTGAGCTTTCTCCATGAACATCTCAGCTTTCCTTGAGAGGTTGAATTAGGCTGTTTTGATGCTAAAGAGAGAAGTACATTATTAAAAATACATGAGAGCTAATGGATTATGTTTCTCACATCCTCTGAGGGAGGGCATCTTCAGCAGCAGCTATTGCACCAGTCTATAGAGGAAAGAAAATGCTACCAGAGAATTCTGGCCAAAATTAGTTTAGTATTTGGTATTTAATAATTTGAGTTGAAATTCAATGGCTTGAAGTAGTTTCAGTTAAAAAGGAACAAATTTTGCTCAGTTCTTTCTCTATTTGCATTTGTGGAAGTGTGCTGGGTTGGGTGTTTAGTTTTCAAAATTTGCTACCAGTTTTATGTATGTGACTGTCTTTGAATCTCTTTGCAGGGTTGTGATTCCTCGGTTTGTCCAGGAGAAGCTTTATATCTTTTTGCAGCACTGTTTTGGGCACTGGCCTCTGGATGCCTCCTTCAGAGCAGTATGTACTTGCTTCTCCACTTAGTCTGTACTCAACAGAACTACTTATCAATTACTAGGACTAGTTATTAGTTACTAGAACTAGTTATTAGTTATTGCTGTTTAGCAGCTGTTTCTTGGTCTTTTTTTGTTGTTGTTGTTTCTTGCTCATCTCTCTTTTCTAGACCAGTAAACTTTATATAACAAATTTAAAAATCAACAAAAACCCTTCCTCCCTTCTTTCCAATAAAGTCCTGGCACTCATGTGGGTTTATGTGTGACTTTGCCCAGGTTCTGGAGATGTGGCTGAGTTACCTGCAGCCCTGGAGGTACGCGCCCGAGAAGCCCCCGCAGAGCACGGAGCCTTTGCCTCGCAGCGTCTCAGAGAAATGGTGAGGAGGGGAGCAGCTGGGGCTGATCTGAGCCAAACCTGAGTGAAACAGCAGGATTTCAGGAACTGTGCACAAACCTGAGTTAAATTCCTCAGTTATTCCTTAGTTATAAGACTAGAGAATGATTTCTTAGAACACTAGTTTTTGTTCTGAGAGTATTCTTTTCTCTCAATGTAAGTTGACCATCTTTCCAGAGACAGTATAAAACATTCCCTTAGTGCCTTATTTGATAGAAGACAAAATAACAATTCTTTAAATAGCTGTACTCACAAATCCTGTACTCACTTTGACAGGGCTGCCTTCATTCAAGAGAACCTGCTCATGTACACCAAGCTGTTTGTGGGATTTCTCAACAGAGCTCTTCGGACAGACTTGGTCAGTCCAAAAAATGCCCTCATGGTGTTCCGAGTAGCAAAGGTCTTTGCTCAGCCCAATCTAGCTGAAATGATCCTCAAAGGTAAAAGGATACTTTGACATCTTCTGTTGTCCTGTCTCAATCTTTCCTCACAATAGTTGCATCTTAACTCATTAGCAGAAGTGCACTTCTCTCCCATTTTTCATGCTCTTTTCCCATTCAAAATCTGTCTTCACTAATGTGTCTCAATTGGTTTAGTAAGTCTGTAGTTCTCTTCTAATCACCATAGATTGCATTTCACAATTTTTCTTTAAAGGATAAAGAGCCCAATTACAATTGTCAGTTTTTCTTACACTTCTATTATTTCATTACATACCTCAAGATTTAAACTTCATATATCTCTGAAAGTCTCTGTACTTAGTAAAAGAGTCATGCATGCATTTCAGGATAATTAGGATATAGTGAATTTGGGAGTGGTGACATTTGACAAGTATCAATATCTGAAGTATGTTTCTCCCCTGCCTTTTGTTGAAAAATATTACGAATTTTAAATGCTGCTTTGTATGGTCTGCATTAAATGCAGGCTGACATTTCCTGCTCTGGGCAGAGAGAAGTAAGTAATGAACACTAATTAAGGCCTCCTTCCCCTGCAAGACCAGTGTTATGCAACCATCATCAGTTCTTTTTTCAAATTCCAGGAGAACAGTTATTCCTGGAGCCAGAACTTGTGATTCCCCACCGGCAACACCGACTTTTTATGAGCCCCACTCTTGGTGGGAGTTTTTTGTCATCACGGTCTCCAGCTGTTACAGATGCCTCATTTAAGGTGAAGAGTCATGTTTACAGCCTGGAAGGACAGGATTTCCAGTACAAACAGATGTTTGGCACAGAAGTCAGGAATTTGGTAAGCAACAAGCTCCTTTGCACCTGCCTTTCTGCTGTGACAGATGTTCCTCAGTGCTGAGCATCCATATCAGAAGCTAAAAGTAGAAAGCTTCACACCCTGCATTACTGAATAATTTCGTTTGCTTTTGGACCCTGAGGGGTCTCAGTCCAGCACAGCTGTAAAAATCTGCTTCTCTTTGATAAATAATAAGTTAATGTAACAGCTTGCTGCCTTGGAGCAGGACATGGTGTTTCCTGTCAAACATGCTTACTGTGATCTTCTGATTCATCAGTACCTACCAGCAACTCAGACAAAATCAGCAGGAAAAATTTAAAAAGCAGCTGAAGAACCTAAGCAGCTCTGAGGGTTTTTAAATGCTTCAACAGAACTGTCTCTGCCCTGTTGGAAATCCAGCTAACAGCACAAACCCATATGCACTAAGGGAGTGGGTTTGCTGGGATTGCACTCACTTGCAGCTGTCAAGGCACAGTTTTATCCATGTATTGATGCTTACTAGTCCTTTATCTTCATCTCACACAATTTTTGGTGTTTGTTTTAGGTGTTAAAACTGGCCCAGTTAATTTGTCAGGCACAGCAGACAGCAAAGTCCATATCAGACCATTCTGCAGAGACCATGGCCAGCCAGTCCTTCTTCTCATGGTTTAGATTCACACCATCTGACATGAATGGTTCCTACACAGGCAATGACCTTGATGAAATTGGGCAGGACAGTATCAAAAAGACAGATGAATATTTAGAGAAGGCACTGGAATATTTGTGCCAGATCTTTAAGGTAAGTAACATCTTTCTAAGAACTTGGCAGTGAGAACAAAAGTCAGGATTTGTCAAATGTACATCTGTGTCTCTTGTACTGTGTGGGGTCACAAAGCTGTCCAGAGACCTTGCTAGTAAATTTTAACATCATCTCAACTTTGCCATTTTCAATGTAGATGGAATTAGGTGTTTTGAATTTCTAAGTATCAAACCTACTTTGTTTAAGTGATGACTCTTTTGGACTGTATAATTTACACCAAACCTGTTTATACCAAGGTGTCCTCTTGTTTCCAAACAGGCAGTTTTAAAAACTCTCCTGTATCTTCTAAATGTAGAGCTGTAAAAATACAACTGCAGCTATGGACAAACTGTTAAACTTAAAAATAATAGATTATTTCTCTGCAGCCACACTCCCTTGTACAGAATTGCCCTAGGAGACAGCTCTTTGATACTCCTTGGGAGCTAAGGGAGATACAAACCAGAGCACTGATCTAGAACTGGACAAGAACAAGCAAATCTGGAGAGGTTTATCTCATTTTAATGTCTAACTGAGGTGCTCTTAAACAGTTCTTGTTATCTGAGCTGGCTGTCAAAGACTTCCAAGGCTAATGACTTTGTGAAGTGAGAAATAAATTAAATAGAGGGTGGATCAGACACACCTGCTTTAGAAGTGTGTTATTTATTCTTGCATAGCTGAGTGAAGCCCAGCTGACCCAGATGATGATGAAGTGTGGGACAGCCCAAGATGAGAATGGAAAGAAACAGCTTCCAGACTGCATTGCCAGTGAGAATGGCCTCATCCTCACCCCCCTTGGCAGGTACCAGGTGAGAGAAAAACTACTCCAAATCACTGCCTGGGCTGTTCTTGAAAATACAAGAGAAATGCACCTTACCTGGGGCTGAGAGGTGCCAGTACAAAGCTGTTTCAGGTGGGAGCTGCAAGATGAGGTGTTTCTTTTCCCATTTGTAGATCATAAATGGCTTAAGGAGGTTTGAGCTGCAGTACCAGGGGGACACCGAGCTCCAGCCCATCCGCAGCTACGAGAACGCGGCTCTGGTGCGGCTCCTGTTCCGCCTGTCCTCGGCGCTCAACGAGAGGGTGAGCACAGCCCTGCCCTCCTCCTCCTGCACCTGTTCCTGTTCCTCCTGTACCTGTGGGACACTTGGTTTGTTCTTACTCCATCTGTACTCTTCCCCTGTACTCGGCACTGGTGAGGCCTCACTTGGAGTATTGTATCCAGTTCTGGGCCCCTCACTTTAGGAGGGACATCGAGTTACTTGAGCGTGTCCAGAGGAGGGCAACGAGGCTGGTGAGGGGCTTGGAGCACAAGCCATAGGAAGAGCAACTGAGGGAGCTGGGGTTGTTCAGCCTGGAGAAAAGGAGACTCAGGGGCGACCTCATCGCTTCTACAACTTCCTGAAGGGTGCCTGTGCTGAGCTGGGGTCGGTCTCTCCTGAAGGGTGGCTGTGGTGAGCTGGGGGTCGGTCTCTCCTGAAGGGTGGCCATGGTGAGCTGGGGTCAGTCTCTCCTGAAGGGTGGCTGTGGTGAGCTGGGGTCAGTCTCTCCTGAAGGGTGCCTGTGCTGAGCTGGGGTCAGGCTCTCCTGAAGGGTGGCTGTGCTGAGCTGGGGGTCGGGCTCTTTCTCCGGGCGACAACAGATAGAACAAGAGGACACAGTCTCAAGCTGCGTCAAGCCAGATGTAAGTTAGAATTAAGAAGGAAATATTTCACAGAAAGAGTGGTCAGATACTGGAATCATTTACCCAGTGAGGTGGTGGAGTCATCATCCCTTGAAGAATTCAAAAAAAGACTGGATGTGGCACTTGCTGCCATGATCTAGTTGAACAGTTAGAACATGGGCTGGACTTGATGATCTTATAGGTCTCTTCCAGCCTTGAACTTCTGTGATCTTCTCCACTGTGGTCTAGACGGGTGTTGTCTAGTAGTATTAGCCTGCTTCTCTACCTGTCATTCTGCTTTTCCTACACAAAACATTGCATTGTGATTTATTAAGGGACTTATGGTTGATGAACAAGGGAATAACATTCATAGTGAATGCTTCTAAACAGGAAAAGTAAATTCTTTTCTTAGTGCAGACTTGCCCTGTGTTTTCATACCTAATGGTTTTTATACCATTTCTGCTGTTAAAAAGTGCAGTTTGATCCTTATAATACTCATTCTCTGTATTAAGAAAATCATAAATAAGTTACTTTATGACAGCATTTGCAGGAGGAACTAACTTTTAAATGCCTCTTCCCTCAGTTTGCAGATCAGATGGAAGTGCTTTGCTCCAGGGATGATTTTGTTGGCAGACTGTGTCGCTACCACCTGACCAACCCCCAGCTCATACAGAAAATCAGGTACAGCCCCGTGGTGAGGGACAGAACCAGCCAGAACTGGGGACCCAGGATCAGCCTGAGGTTTCTGGCCAGCTACAGGACTCTGATCTCCTTGCTGCTGATCTACTTCCTTGCATCCTGGTTTCATATTGGGCCAGTTGGCTGCACATTCATTATCCTAACTGGATATTTTCTGTATGCTGTAATAATGACTTTTTTCTTTGAAGGATGGAAACCACATGAACACTAGTGTCCTCTTCCTGGCTTCTAGAAATAAATGTTTTAAGGATGAGCCTAAGATTCCATGACTAAAATGTTTTAATTATATCAGCTCTTCCTAAAATATTTTTTAATACTAAAGTTAATGGAGTTTTATAAACATTGATGTGGCCTTGTCAAGATAATCAATGTAAATTTTATTTTTATAAAAGTCTTCCTGTAGACTCGAGTGGATATATTGTTTGGGTTTTTTTTTTTGAGGGGGGAGAAATAAGCCTTGAGTATTTATAAAACTGCAGTGCTGCCACAGGTGCATCATCACTGACCTCCTGACCAGTTCTTCCAGTTCACTGAGGACAGGAAGGATGTGGTGCATGACACTGAGCCATTTGTGATTTTGTCCCCTAACCTTCACTGCCTGTGAGTTTGCACTTCCCACAGAACACAGCAACCCTCATCCCATGGTATCCTAACAGGGGAGGAGCAGTGCAATGTCAGCATCCAACAGAGGAATAATAATAAATTTATTACAGTAGAAACAAACAGATAATGCATTAGCTCATGTACAAAATCCTGACAGCGTTCTGCTGCCTCAGTCAGTGCTCACTAAGTACCCACATTTAAAAACATCCTAGAACTGATGACACCACATGGATTTACAGAGGTCACAGCAATTTCTTGACACTGCTGTAAGAGAGCCCAGCTACTCTTTGAGGTTTGCTGCACCATACAGAGAGGTGGGGCAGGATATAATTGGAACATCTGATATTTGAAATTCTCCTGCACCTCGGGAACTCAAGAAGGAGCAACTTGGACACATGGGGAAGTATGAAAAATGCATTAAATTAGAGTTACATGTGGTAAGTGTTTTCATTCAAAGTGCCCACACTAAGGCAGCTGCTGACTGATCTGAGTGCCCACCACAGCTGAAGGCACAATGGATTAATTGTCAGTTCCACTCCTGAGATGTTGTTTTTTTGCCTTTTTTGTTTAAACAAACTGATGTAGTATAGAAACACTTTCAGTGCACTGCATTAACTCCCACTGGAAGCCAGGTGCCTCAGAAGGAATCTGAAAGGAAGAAATGCAGCAACAAACCTGCTGGACTCATCATGTCACTTGGCCTTTATGCTGTTGGTTCCCCCATCTTTATGTGCACATTTAGTGAATTTACAGAGCAACTCAGTGTGCACATCAGGATCTCTTATTTCTCATCAACCTTACTCAGCTGGGGTGAGAAACCTGGTCCATGCTAACCAAAAACCATTTATACAAAGTTGCATTTAAAATAAGCTACAAAAGGTTTTATAAAATTAAACCTTTTTTGCTCTGTTTGGTTCCACATTCCCACCCCCAAGCATAATTATGTAGATTTATCTCACATATTTGAGGGATGCCATAAAGGATGTTATTTATCCCATCTCTGGGCAAAGCTAATTCATAGTCACAAAGATTTCCTGCACCCACTGGCAAGTTTTGCAAGCACATCTGAGTTGCAGCTCATTTATTTCTGGGGCAGTGTCAGGTCACAAAACATACAGTGTGAAAGAAATACTGGCACTGAGCAAACTTTGAAGCAAATTAGGACATTTTTCCCTACCCCCTCTTATACCAGACTCCCTGATGGAAGTCCACAAATAATTTCTTCTCTAAGAAGACAATAAAAAACTCATCCTAAATACAGTCTTGAGAACCATATATACACATTTTGTATATCTGAAAATGCTGGCAAAAGTCCACAGAGGCAGAAGATAAAAAGCATGAAAGCTAAGTCTAACCTCAGGTTCTCTACTGAACCTGCCAACCTAGGAACAAAACAACATAAGGCTTCTTTCTTCTGAAGTCACCTCCCATGCTGTGGTTTTGCAGTGGCTTGTGGAAGATGTTGGCCAGCTGTTGAGGGCTCCTCCTGGCTGCATGAGCAGGAGCTGTTATGCAGCAGACAGACAGGCCTGGCGGATGCTCTGTGCCCAGGTGTTCAGCAGAGCTGTGACTGAATGCTTGTCTGGCAGCTGCAAGAGCTTGGAAGTCATGTATCTGTACACTGACTGCAAAAAGGGATTGGCTGCTGGAGAAAAAAAGAGGTAACAGATAAAGGAGGTTGTTGTAAAATCATATTTAAACATTAAAATAAAATAAGTGTTCACACTTCCCCACTACTGGCACACACACAAATGTCATACCATACTGCCTGGGGTTCTTTATCCACAGAGGGCTCTGATCTGGATAGTCTGCTGGAACACTGAGCTGGAGTGGGGGGACATTTGGAAGATTCTTGTCATCTGAAAGGCAAACACACTTCCATCAGGGCAGAGCATTTCCTGCCAGACAGGAGGCTTAGTGCACAGCTGAGCTTGATTTCTAGCCTGTGAACCCCAGGGAGGAACCAGAGTGCACACCTCCCCCTTCCTTCTTACCTAGCTTGCATATGAGATGAACTGTGCCATTATTACTGCAGTGTGAAGGGTCCAGGTTCACCAGGAATTTAGGATTTAATCTTGCAACTTCTCCTTGTAGGACATTTGGGATGGTCTGTCTTTCATCCTCCTCGTATTTCCGCTTCCGAGGGGAAGCAACGGGGGCCCTGTGTACAACAACACAGCCCACAAAAGGAATCATTAAACATTCCAGACACGAAAAAAGGAATCCACAAACCCATCTGTCCTTTGAATGATTCCACAGAGGGATTTCTGCTCCACCCAGAGCAGCTGGGTACGTACGTGATGGGCTGCCCGTGGATGGCCGTCATGGCCGGCATGAAGGTGCGGTACAGGGAGTGGTTGAACACGGGGGAACGGATGTTGGCCAGAACAGCATCCAGCAGGGGCTGGCACAGGTACTGCTGCTTGGTGGGGGGCACTGGGGGAGGTGGTGGAGTTGGCTGAAACACAACAGAAGCTTTAATCATCACCAAAAATAGAAATATTTACTGTTGAGTCTGAAAAATTTTATAGCGGTAAACTTCCGATGCAAATGATTCTCAAAACTGTACATAGTAACATTAAGGGAGGAAGTAAACAAAAAAACCATAGGCAGTTTTGGTTTAGGAAGGCTGTCCTGAAATTAGCCACAGTCCAAAGAAACATTTACTCAAGTCTTTGCACACAGCACAAGAAATTGAAATTCACTCAAAAGATGCAACTTACACGAAAGTACATGCTTGCCCATTTTTTCTGTTTTCTTATTTTGTCCAACCTTACTTGAAGTTTTAACAGCATTGAGTAATAAAACTCAGTAATAAAAACTGTAAAAATGAGTAATAAAAACTGCAAAAATGATCCTGGCCAAGTCTTAACACCTTTTGGAATGAGTTGCTTATCTCTGCTGCCACAAAGCATTACATACCACAGCCATATCGTTTTTCAGCTTCTCCAGAGCAATTTCACATTTCTGCAGCGTCTTCAGGGGGCACCTGTGGGAGAGGAGAAATTTCATCCACGTCAGCCACCAAACAGGCACCTCAGCTGGAGTTTCTGCTGTGTGAGCCCCAGACAGCCTCTGGCAACAGGGCTGGGGCCAAGAGCAGATTTCTGCCCCAGCTGGGAAAGCTGACAGGAACAGTTACCGTTTGGAAGGGTCTGTCAGGATATCCAAGAGACTCTTCATTTTACTCAGGTCCTTCTTCCTGTCTGAAACAGTGTGAGAAGCAAACACTGACTACAAGAAAAGCTTCCGTTCTTGCAGACAGAGATACAGTCAAAATGAAAACATGAGCCAATACTAAAGAAAGTAGTGAGGATTAAAGATCTTTCATCTAATCCCAAGTATATCCAAAGCATGAACTCTACATGTTTCAAAACCATCAGAAGTAAAAAAAAAAACAAACTGATGAGAATTTAAGGATAAGAGTTTTGCCCATTCCTCACACTAAAGTCTTTAGTTAGAAGCAAGAAAGAACAGCTCTGACATTTTAAATCCCTGGAAAAGAAGTCACCACAAAAGACAAAGTATTGCTTCTCCCAGCAGGTAAGAGAGCTCACACAGGTAAATGCATGGCCAAATTCAGGAAACCTCACCTTCATTTTTATCTATTTTATTGATCATCCTCCGGAGTGGCTCGATGTATTTTGAAAGTTGTTTGAGTTTTTCCAGGTACTGTTGCTCCTCTGACTGACCAGAACTGGCTGGACTCATGACAGAATTTGGATTTCCTGGCAAAAAGGAAGACTGCATGTCACAGGGTGATAAAAGATACTTTTATCTTTTATCAGAACATTACTCTTAATTAATCTTGATCTGAAACGTGGCACTCTCAAAGTGTAGCACATGTCAAATATCCAAATCTACAACTGGATGCCCTCCATAGTTTAGGTGCTTGCCCAACCTCAAGTTTTCATATGGAAATAACATGTCCTATGGGCAGAACAGCAATTCCCACTTAATACATATTTTTCTGCAAAGTTCCACATACCCATTTTCTAGGTCTTTATTTTGCTTTCACTCTGATGCTTTAAACACAAAATAAACAAAATAAATTCACAGCGGTTTTTGTTAAGTGGTCCTTCCCTATCTGCAAAGCACACAGCAGTGGTAGGAGAAGGAGCCAGTCTGTGATACCATGAATGGAAGTGACAAACTGCTTATTCTGACTGGGAGGGAAGTGCCAAGTGCCAGAGGACACCTGGGAAGGTGTTCTGGAGCAAAGCAGCCTCATGCCTGGGATGAGCTGTAGTGCTGTCTGGGATGAAGTGGTTTTGTCCTTTACATCTGCACAGCGTCACTAAGCGTTCCTTCCTGTTGGAACTAAGGAATCATTATGCCTCTATAAACTTGCTCCATTAAATTATCATCCTTTTTTTCAAAGACTGGGGATGTCAGAAAAACCCACTGGATAGTTCAGTGATGAGAAAAGAGGTTTCAGTGGATTTTGATTTGGGAATCCAAGCAGTTCTGTTATGTGGTGTGTGTGACCTGCTCACTACCTGCAATACCAGCTCCTACCTAGAGCTCTTGGAAGTTCACACTGTGCCAAAAGGAACAGGTTTCCCAGGAATTATCACAGTTCCCAAAACACAGCCCAAGCCCTGGAGTGCAGCACAGCTCTCAGATGATTTACCTGGAGTGTTGAGAGGACCTGGGGATGGGACACTGAAGTTCTGGGGTGTTCGTGCAGCTGCTGGGCTCTGTGATGGCTGTGGAGAGGGACTGGGGAGAAAGCTGCTGGGTGATGGAGCAGGGCCAGAGCTGGAAAATAAACATAAATTAAACCTGTCAGAACCTGACAAGGAAAGATCCTCAGCCTGGAAGCAGATATGACTTTAGTTGTTGGGATCTCTAGCTGGTCAGTGACCCTGAGATTGTTGAAAGTCTCTTTTCCCAGCCCAGTGCTTGAAGAAAGAGCCAGAGCTCTTCATTTCTCAGTCTCAAGGTTGTTCATTGTATTTTATCTATAAAATTCTTTCTCCTGTCCTGCCAAGGTCCATTCAGCATGACAGTCAGAGGCATTCAGTGTTACACTAAAAACTAGGTGTACATTATTTACAATTACTTTCCAATACCTATGTTAGACAGTGAGCTTCTATTCTAAACCAATCTGTGAGTGCCAACATCACAGCAGAAGATGGAGGCCAAGAAGAAGGAGAAGAAAGGCTGAACACACCCAGTTCCCTCCATCTTGCCTCCTGAACCCCCATACCAAAACCCCAAAATCTACTTTTCCACCTTGTGATAAATTCACTATCATTCTACTTAATTTGTCATGGCTTGCAGATCTTCATCTAAGGTTGGTAATTTGCTCCACGGGTCATAATCAAACCCACAGGTGTTTTGGGCTCTGTGCCAGGGTCTCTGAGGGGTCCTGGCTGCTCAGGACAGCCAGAGGGATGTCCTGGCTCCTGACACTTAGTAAGCATCATTATGGCAGCCTGTAGTTCTGCCCTGGTGAGATTTCATACACAGACTCTTTATGTAAAATGTGACTTTTCAGAGTGAACTCAGCACAGTCTCACCAGTGGAGCTGGTATTAACATTCATTCATTTCAACAGAAGCAGAGTAAGGTTATTGAATATTTCTGAAAACCTCCCACCTGTGGCATGAGCAGAAGCTGCAGTGGGGCTCACCTGACATTGGAGTTTGGCTGGGAATTGGGCTGGCCTGGCTGAGGAGAGGGCTGGGGCTGAGGTGGGGGAGGCATGGACTGGGGAGTCTGAGCCTGCTGCACAGGAGATGGGGAGGACATCATGGTGATGTTGCTCTGGCTGACCTGCAGGGTGGGAACAGACACCATCAGCAACAGCAAAGGGAGCAGAGCAGGGGAACCTAACTACAAGGCTTTACCTGTGGAGAGAAGAGTTCCTCAGGCCTACAAGAAATGAAAGCATTAGTTTCCTTTCCCCCCACAAGGACACTCCCACCTGGATCACTCCTGAAGCTCTCAGGGCAGTAAATTCATCAACTTCAGTAGAAATGACCATTAAATCTGCACATAACCTGAATTAACTGCATAACAATTATTTTTCACTGCCCAAACCATCATGTTGCAATTAAAATGTCAGAAGTGCAATGTGAAAAACCTGTATTTTATTAGAACTAAAGAAGAGCAGGAAGAAAAGACATTTCCCATTTGATAATTAAGAGTCAAAAACCCCTCCTTATTTACACATTTTAATTACAGCCTTCAAAGGTCTGTCAGACTCTGCAGCTTCTCAACTGGTTTTCTTTAGGAAGAAGGAAGAAAGAAAATTAAGGAAGCCAAATCACCAACACCTTATTTAAATACTGAAAATCTGGGTTGAGATAAAAACTCCAAACTGAGCAGCTGGGTGGAATAAAAATGAAGCAGCTTTCTGACCTTTGGAGAATGATGAGGTGTGCCTAAAGGACAAAAAGGCAAGTAAGAGCATTCCAGAACAGCACCAAACAACCAAGTTTATTCTGTACACCCTGCAGTGCCAGAGGAACACTAAAATTTGAGCAACTTCTCACATTTGTTCTAATTCACATTTTTCCCCTTAATCACTTAAAACCAAACAAGAAAACCTGTGCAATGGCAGAGGCATGGGACAGTAATGCAAGTATTGAGTGATCACATTTGTTTAAGGAGCATGCAGAGTTCTTATGACTTGAGGCTATAAATCAGGACATACAAAGATAAATGGAATTAGCCTGCAGAGATTGTGGCTCATTAACCCATTGTCCATTCTGTAAGTCACTGATGAACACCTTGGAATTAACAACTCTTTCCCTCAGTCTAAACCATTTTTAAGGGAAGGTTCCAGTAAACCCACAAGTCCCAGGCACATCACAGGCACTGCAAACTGGTGTTGCCATTCACTCTCTTGTTAAATAACCCAGCTGTATGCAGAGGACAAGATATTTAGCACACTGAAAAATATTGCATTGTCTGCTTCTGCATGGACACACTGACTGCAACAGGAGCTGCTCTGCTTGGTGCCTCACACTGCAGCCATGCAAAAGGTCATGTTCCCCTCCAAAAAGGCACAGACAATCCCAGCTCAGTGTAAAACTACTCATCTTGAAGACACCAGTTTGTCACCCATTACAGAACAGCTCAAAACCAAATGCAGCCTGACACACTATGATTTTTTTAATCTTCAATAACCCCAGTACCTTTGCAACCTCTCACACAAAGTTAATATTAATACATGGAACAAGTGAGGCTGAAATTAAATATCTTCCTTTTCTCCATAACCAAAACTACAGAGCCTGGGCTTCTGTTCTCCAAAGGAGGTGGGTTTTTTACCAGCACATCTCTCCTCAACAGCTGGAAAAGCCTTTCTGAGGCTGAAAGGCACAGTTTGCCTCCTGCAGACACCACGTGTGGAAGGAAGGATGGACACTGCAAAGAGCATTCCCTGATCCTTCACAAGACCATTTAATGTGCTATCAGACAGAAAGGGATTTGGAATTTACCCCTATGGGTACTGCACCCATTTCTCATCAAGTCAGACTAACACCACCTGGAGTGGTTCATGTCTTCCTGAAAATCAGGTCCCTGTTAAGTGTCTCAAATTGGTTACAAAAAGGACTTCTGAACACTTAAAGCCTTGTGTTTTGGGAAGGAAAGAGAAATATCTCATTAGGTTTTCTGCCAGATTTAAGTTGCTGTGTGTAATTCAGCACCAAGGATATTATTTACATTAATTTACAAATGCTGCAGAAAAGTGAAGGAAAGGACACGCAGCATTTACTGTGCACAAAAGCACTGGATGAACTGCAATTTTTGCACTACCCCTTCTCATCCAAATACTTGCACAGGCAAACAGATTTCCTCTTTTCCAGGTTTGCTCTCTGCCACCTTCATTTCAGAACAGCAAAGGCCAATGCTTAACAGTAAGCAAAATTGTGATATTTTCAAAAACGTGCATTCAGAAATGTGCAGTTCTGAACTTACTGTCTTGGTTTTATTTGACAGCAGTTCATTGGCCACATCACTTCAGAACAAGTTTAAAGATGATTTCAGATTTAGGCTTCTACATTGTTTGTAGGATAAAGATTAAGACTGTAACAATTTAATGAAATTTCAACTTCTAGGGAATGCTCTTTGCAGCTGAGTAAAAAGAAGGCTTAAAAAATAAGAAAAACAAACAAACACACTACAAAAATAGCTATGAACCCAAAAGACAAAAACTCCCCTCCTCCAGAGTTTTAACTCCACTGAATGCATTCAGCTCCAGAGTTGGGCCATGGTTAGTGCTCATTTGTACACCCTGCATCTTCAGCAGACACAAGGAAACCCAAGCACACATTTTTCACTGAGGGATGTGAATTTCTGCACATAAATCATGTCCATGGACAGCTACTGCAGCCCATGAGCATCAATCTGCTCTGTGCCTCTACAGTGACCTGATCATGACACACACTCTCATTTTCTGAAGTCCTACCCATAAGGAACTTAGGCTTGCATGATAAAAGATTGCATTTACACCCACTAACCCAAAGCTTAGTGCTCAGAGCACTGTCCTGGAAGATAGAGCCAGCTGTGAGTTCCAGCTCCAGTTTGCTGAGTCTCAGGCACAGAACAGCACTCAGGAGATAAGGCTGGGAAGGGCTCTCAGTTCTGGCTCTGTTGTACATCAAAACACCAGGTGGTTGTGGAATAAAGCCTCATATCAGTAATTTTTGTATTGTTTGAAAAGACTGTAAGAAGCAGAAAACCCCAACCAAACAAATAAACTCACTGCAGAATCTAATGAGTATTGTGATAAAAAAGGCCAGACTGTTTTGTTATATGGGGTAAAAATAAATAGCCACAAGGTATTGATATCATATCTGGTCCTTCTGTTGAAAAGCTTTCCTCAGTGCAACACCAAGATTCTTTTCTAAAGAGAAAATACACCCTGAACTACCTGTCAGCACATCTAAATGGATTTTGATGCTCTGAAATGAGTGATCAATAACCACATACCTGCTACAGCCCTTCACTCCTGTTGTCAGCAGCTGCAAGGGCTCTGATGAGCAGGAAGTTACACCCAGCAGACAGCAGCAGTTTAGCATTTTATAAAATTAAGAGATGTAAAAGACAACATTTCTAATTTCTAATCTACCTAGAGCCTGAACCAAGTGTTTTGGCAGACAATGCCAGAGATTCATGCTGGTCCAGAGCTGTCAAGTATTTGCAGTAAACCATGAACCACTCACTCACCCCAGCACCTGCTTCAGAACCATTTTCACTACAATCATTGCTCATGAAAAATTTCTCTTATTTTTCTGCTTTGACCAGTTGTTCAGCTTCTACATCACCTTCCCACTCCCTGGCATGCTACTGAGACATTTCTGATGAGCAGCTCACTGGTGTCAGGAGCCAGAGCTCCTCAGTGACACTGGCAGTGCTCAAAGATCACCCCATCACTGAATGTCTGAACTAGAAGCCTTTTGCTATCAGTAAAGTGTTAAATAGAAGCAAAACTAATACTTAAATATCCATGAGAAAGCCTCAAATATTGTGGATAGAAGCCTTGTAACTAGATATAACTTGTAACTAGATATAATATTGTAACTAGATATAATATTGTAACTAGAAGCCTTTTGCTATCAGTCAAGTATTAAATAGAAGCAAAAATAAAATATCCATGAGAAAGCCTCAAATATTGTGAATAGAAGCCTTGTAACTAGATATAACTTGTAACTAGATACAATATTGTAAGTAGATATAATATTGTAACTAGATATAATATTGTAACTAGAAGCCTTTTGCTATCAGTCAAGTATTAAATAGAAGCAAAAATAAAATATCCATGAGAAAGCCTCAAATATTGTGGATATTTCAAATGGGTGATGATTTTCTCAGTCAGTATTAACTGCTACAGTGACCAAAGCACAAATTCCCCTCTGACTCCACAGCTAGGGCTGGGGTTTGTGTAAATTAACATACACACTGCCCTGGATTGAAAAGAGCATCCATCCTCAAGCAGAAATGACAACAGATGTGTTTGCCTGGGACTGCAGAATCTTTCTGGTCACTGTCAGTGCCTTTGCAAACTCCTGAGAGGAAATGAAGTGCTCTGACCTGGTGCATTTTCCAGCAGCAGCTGGATAGGAGCTGCCAGCCTGCCGAAAAACAACAGCTCAAATTCTTCTGGGTCCCTGATGCCATGCCAAAGCTGCTCAAACTGCATGAGCCAGGTTTAATACCACAAGAATCACCTGTACATGAACAAAGGCCAAGCAAGGTCCTGGGCACAGCTCAGCCAGGGACACTGCAGTGCTGACCTGCAACACTCAGAGATGCACACTCGTGGAGTGTGGACCTGTAATCTGAGGCTTGAATCAATTCTGAACACAGCACATCTCAGGTTTCTGTGGTTGAGATGGCTCCTGAGGTGTTAGAAAGTCTCTTTTTTTCCCAGCCCCATGACCAAAGAAGTTGAGATTCCTCGGTTCTGCTTTTCAAGGCTGTTTATTTTCTCTTATCTTTACATTCCTTCTCTGACCCGCTGTGATCTGTCCAGCAGGTCAGTTTGTGGCACAGTCCCTGCCCTTGGGGTGGTGTTGGCTTTTTATACTAAGAACTACCTGTACTTTATTTACAATAATTTTCCAATAACTATCACCTATGTTAGACAGTCTGTCTCTACTCTAAACCAATCATGAAGTGCCACCACGACAGCAGAAGATGGAGGACAAGAAGGAGAAAGACAGGACATGCCCAGATTCCTCCATTTTGCCTCTTGAACCCCCATTCTAAATCCCCAAAATTCTACTTTTTCACCCTATGACAAACTAACTATCATTCTACTCAAACTCTTGTGGCTTGTAAATCTTCACACAAAGTTGGTAACTGTTTCCATGGGCTAAAATCAAAGGCACAGGTGTTTGTGACTCTGCGCCAAGGTGTCTAAGCCCCTTGCCAGGGTACTGAGTCCTCCAGGGCAGCCAGAGGAATGTCCTGGGTCCCAACAGGCAAAGTTTTAAATGTTAAAATAAATATCTACCCCACTTAAAAAAAAAAAAGCTTTATTTGCTATCCCAAGAAAACCTCGCACTTAAAATAAAAAAGTATCCACAAAAACCACACCAACACTCTGAGTACAGCAGCAAGTTCACAGTTTGATGCACAAGTGCCCATTCCCGTTGCCGGGCAGGGCAGCTGTGCCCGAGGCTGTGACCCAGTAAATACCTGTGGCATCGGCTGTCCGCCCAAGGGCACGGAGCTTGGAGGTGGAGCCGGCACCGCGGGGGCAGGCGGGAACCGTGGTCGGATTTGCATCCCGCCTCGGGCCAGGGGTGCGGTGATCATCTTTGAGGACAGAGGGACAACAGACAAAAGTAATCGCAAAACAAGAAATGCAGTGCACCGGCAGGATGAGAAGCACATGCAGCCTGCGGGGGCTGGGGAGGGGGAGCGTGGAGGGGAGGTTAGTGAGCTTTTCTCTAAAGGGTTAACCTGCCCTGCTGGCCTGGAAATGCAACTCCTTCTTACACTCCTCCTCTCCATCTTCAGAGAGCACCTCATGAACCCCTGGTACCCTGACAGAGCCCATGGACAGCCTGATTCATGGCTCAGGGGCTGACTATCCTGTCATTTCCATAAAGAGCCTTTCCTTAATTTTTCCTGACATCTTGAAGTCCTCCAATCTTTGGAAATAGGTCCTCCAATCTCTGGAAATAAGCTCTCCAATCTTTGGAAATACTTCCTCCAATCTTTGGAAATACTTCCTCCAATCTTTGGAAATACTTCCTCCAATCTTTGGAAATACTTCCTCCAATCTTTGGAAATACTTCCTCCAATCTTTGGAAATACTTCCTCCAATCTTTGGAAATACTTCCTCCAATCTTTGGAAATACTTCCTCCAATCTTTGGAAATACTTCCTCCAATCTTTGGAAATAAGTCCTCCAATCTTTGGAAGTAAGTCCTCCAATCTTTGGAAATAAATCCTCCAATCTTTGGAAATAAATCCTCCAATCTTTGGAAGTAAGTCCTCCAATCTTTGGAAATAAGTCCTCCAATCTTTGGAAATACGTCCTCCAATCTTTGGAAGTAAGTCCTCCAATCTTTGGAAATAAATCCTCCAATCTTTGGAAATACTTCCTCCAATCTTTGGAAATACGTCCTTCAATCTTTGGAAATAAACTCTCCAATCTTTGGAAATAAGTTCTCCAATCTTTGGAAATAAGTCCTCCAATCTTTGGAAATACGTCCTTCAATCTTTGGAAATAAGCTCTCCAATCTTTGGAAATACGTCCTCCAATCTTTGGAAATAAGCTCTCCAATCTTTGGAAATACTTCCTCCAATCTTTGGAAATACGTCCTCCAATCTTTGGAAATAAGCTCTCCAATCTTTGGAAATACTTCCTCCAATCTTTGGAAATACGTCCTCCAATCCTTGGGAATAAGCTCTCTGCTGTCAGAAGCTCTCCATGTAAGAAGCTCTATAATGCCACAGGTTTCTGGTGTGCTTTCCCCACTGTGGGCCCCACGGGTTCAGCAGTGCTGGCCATGTCCCCTCTGTCACAGGACATTTTGTCACACAGCTCAGCAGCAGCTGGCAGTGCACTGCCCCACAGTGAGCAAATTGCACACCAGCCCAACCTGTGCCACTACAACAATGCCAAAGATGACAAAAAGGACTTCTAGCTTTGAAAAATCTATTTCCTTCCTTTTATAACCCATACAATAAGTCAAGTATACTTTTTTAATTACCATAATTTTGACAAATGTGTATTTGCCAAATGCACACCTTCTGTATTTGTCAGAAGCACACCTTCTACTACTAAGGTGTGCTAAATTTTTCTGAGTCCGTGATTTTCCTCAAGCTTTTTGATTCTCCAGCTGTATAGAGTGAGCACACCCTAAAGTACAATAATTTAGGGTAAATGATAAAGGTGAGCATTAGAATCAATTTTTATTTTAAAATAGTATTGGGACTGTGCTGCTCTGCAGTGTCTAAAGTACCTTTCAGCCTGCATGAGCCACAAAGATTTAATTTTTTATATCTATATAACCCTCTGCTAATTAAAATTTGATATTACCCCACATACTGAGAATTTACAACAAATACAGCATATATTTGAGGTAGTATTCAGGTAGCTTTAGCAGATTCATTTATCAGTGAAAAAGCTTCTCTTTGGAGCTTCAAATATCTACAGAAAAGTTCTCTGAGCTACCTTTTTTCCCTACATAAAGGGAAAATCCTACACAATCCTAACTGACCTAATGTAGTCTCCTTTCCTGTAAAGGGTTTGGGGCACTCCTGCTGGGGGTTTATGTAAATGGACTGAAGCAGCCAGCAACACATCTCTAGAGTCAAAGAATGCATGTGCTTACAATTGTTAAAAATAAATAAAATTAAATACAACATAGCAAGACTGAAAAAAAGAAAGCAATAACTGATAAAGAAAACAGTGTCAAATTCAGCACAGCTGTTAGTTGACAACATCAGAGCAATGCAGTCCCTTTCCATCCAGCAAAGAGGGATGGTCAGAGACAGGATTTCAAAGGGGAACAGGGGGGTGCCTCAGACACACACACACATGCACACGTGCACACACAGCATGCAGCAGCTGCAGAGCAAACACAACAACCCAGCAGTGCCACGGAGCACAGGGATGCCAGGAGTGCAGTGAAGAGCTACAGTGTCAACATGAGAGCTGGTGAAGCAACATAACCCTAACAAAACCAAAAATAAAAGGGGGGATTGCTGGGGTGGGAGGGGAATACCCTTTCAGGCACAATCACCCCATCTCAGACCCTGGTGAGTGCACACAGATCTCTGGAGCTGTGCAATCCCAGGCAGGTTGTGGTGACCCACATGTCCCATCTTGGGCAAGTTTCTGAAGCCACACCACCAAAAAGTGAAGATTTACATTACTTCCACTGAGGCAAAGGAAATTAGAAGAATATTCACAGGTTAAGTGTCTGGCAAACCACTGAACACCAGCATGACAAACTCCAATTCAAGGTTTTCAGCTGTTTATAGTATTGTGGTTGGTCAAATGAGTGCACATGCTTCCAATTTTGGGTTAGGATTTTTTGTATTTTTTTAAATGTGTGCTCTGGAAAGGAAATACATATATAAAATGACACCAATTCCACTCTCTTAACAAAAGCAAACTATTTTCCCCCACTCTCCAGCTCAGTTATATTTACAAAACCCATGACCCCTTGATAAAGGAGTCAGGAAATGGGATTCCAAAGTAGTATGTCCATAAAGGAGTTACTCTTCTTGTAAAATAAGAACACAAGCAGAAATGTTTAAGTACTTTTAAGATTTTAACTGAACACATATCTTCCTCCACAAGTGAAATTGATTGTTCTGAGGTAAAATTCCAGACCCTGTAAATTGAGATAAATCAGTGAGCAAGAAGAGGATCTCCCTCCAAAGTAAGCTACAAACCTCATTATTTGATAAAAATGAATTGGAATAGAACAAATAGAATCCAGAGCCTGCAACCTTCTTTTATTTAACAACCAAACATTCAGCAGCCTATAAATACACAGCTTCTGGTGAGCACATGTGTTACAGTGCCAAAGGCAGCTCAGATTTTCAGTCAGCATCAGCCACTCTGCATCCTGAGCACCTGAGGGAATTGCAGTGACTTCACTTTACTCATACTTTACTTGAACTTTACTCACACTTAACTGCAGTTGATTACAGATCTTTTTCCTTGGTGCTGCATGGATTTTGTGTAGGTCTCTTAGATGCTCACAAGGACTGGAGCAGGGTGACACTGACCTCTGTGGGGTCTTTATAACTTCAGAGAATTTCTCACATGAATCCACGTTTAAACCTGGCACTGCTTTTGCTTTGATGTAAAAAGGATTTACAGAAACTTTATGGAAAAGGAAAAATGCAGCCACAGCAAGCAAAATTCCCAGTCTGAAAGCCCTTAAAGACTAAGTTTAAATGTAACAAGGAAAGATTAAGATAGGGTTTGTTTCTAAAAAAAACTTCCCTGAACCAAATAAAGAAAACAAAGCAGATTTATTAAAAATGCTGATGCTACTGAAAAATGTACTAAATAGAAAGCAAAAATCTAGTCTTAAAAGAGTCTTCTTATAAAGGAAATCCTTACTCTCAACACTGAAGCTGCATTGTAATATTATATACAGCCACAATCTTAAACCTATTATATACAGAAAATATTTAGACAAGTACAAGAAACCCATTTAGTTATTGGACTTCATTGTGGTAGGTGAATTTTAGCAGACTCATCTTGCACTGGCATGAACATCAGTGGAGTAAAACCTGTGTGTGGAATATCCCAAACTCCACGTGTGGCAGATAAAGAGCAATCCCCACACAGGACTGGATAAAGCTGCAATACAAAACTGGCTGTCAACCATGTCATCATCACCCAAAGCTTGCCAAATGCACTGTGCTGTTAAGCCACTGGCACATGAAGCCACTAAAGGGGCAGGAATTCAGCTGACTCTACATAAACACAATCCATCTGTTCAGAGTTGAAAAGAGCACCACTGAAGTTAGGAACAAGAAAATAAAGTCAGTGTCTCCTTCCAGTCAGCCTAAGTCCCTGCAGCTCCCACCTGGAAATTATTTAAGACACAAACAAGTTTTAATTCACATTTCAGCTGTAGGAAGAGAATTCTGCATTGCTGCCAGCACTGTCCCAGCTGTACTTACCACTGCCCAGCTTTACATCCTGTGTTACACTGACACAAGCCAAAGGAGAAACTCAGAAACAGAAAGTGGTCACACCAGCAAGGATGTGGCCAGCTGAGAGGTACCATGGTGCAAGACACTGTCCCTGGTACAAGCCTGGGAGGTGTTCACTGGAGAATCACAGCCCACATTAAAAGCTTCTTCCTGAATCTATAAAATGACTTGTGCCCTGAATGGAAATGGTGCTTGAAAACCATGGAATGGCTGGGAATGCATAAAGAATTCTGCCATTAGTCCCAGTCAGCCTCATTTCATCTGTCTGCCTCTCTCTTCATCTACAGAGTGCTGATATTTGTACTTACCCTTGTCTGTAAAATGCCTCAATATGAAGCACTACACAGGTAAGCCACACAAGACTTCCACATTCTTGTGGAAAATGGGATAAGAGGTTCAGCTCAAGCCATTCCCCATTTTTTCCCCATGTCTCCTTCACACCAGACACACATCAAGAAACAACCACTGGGGCTGCAGGTGTATTGCAGGATAGAAAACCATGTTAGACAACAAGCTTTCACCCAGCACTTTTCTTTTTTCCATGTAACTCTGCACTTGTGACACACACCATTTGTTCTTCACAATTCACACCCAGAACAAGAGCATCTAGATCTACTGCCCATCTCACTCAGAAGAAAATGAAAGATGAAAGGACTGAAAGGGGAGTGCAGAGAGATTTCATCATCTATACTATTTTTTTCTAGTCAATACATGAAGATGGAAGGTAAATCACATGTGATTAAAGAGAGCAGGCAAAGATTCACAGTACAGAAATCAGTTTACACAACACAGCAGTCACCTAGGAGAGTCTAATGAAAGAAGAGGTGATACACTCCAGGTACCAACAGTCAGACTTGTAGTGTGCCCACAGGAGACCATCTGTGCATTCCTGTGTCAGTACAGGCAACACTGGAACCTACTGGGGACAGAGAGCATGCACAGAGAGGTTGGCAATGAAATCCTGCCTCTGACTCCAGGCAAAGGAGAAACAGCAGAGAAATCCACACCCCCTTCATGGAGGGGATGAGCAGTGTCAGACCCCTCACCAGGAACCACCAGAACCCCACTCCATGCTCATCTCCAGCATGCACCTGGCACAGGCTGGGAGCTGTGACACTGGGCCCTTACCTGCCCTGAGGCTCCCATCTGAGCAGCCTGGGCCTGAGCTGCCTGCACTGCTGCTGCTGCTGCCTGCTGCTGCTGCTGCTGCACCAGCTGGGCTCTGACCTGGGGGATGACAACAGAACCCAAAGTAAAAATGCATACCTGAGCAGGGGAGGACACTCCTGTTTCAACTGCATTGACTATGCCCATTAAAAGGGGTATGGAGACAAGACCAGCCTCACCAACTGAAGTTTTTAATTTATTTTTTTTTTTGTGAAAACAAGTTCCCATGTTTAAAACATTTAGAATAGTTTTCCCACAGACTGCACAACCAGTTCAACAACTTCTTGCACATCTTACCTCTACTATTAGGTCTTATGAATAAAAATCATAGGCACTTAAATTTTTAGCAAGCCTACCAATGACCAGCATTGCAAATGTTTATAAATTCATTACATCTGTCACTGTGACAATCATGACATTTAGCTACTTCTAGCTCAGCTGGGAGTAGTTAAATGTCACTTCACAAAGTGGAGACATCAACTCATCCATTTCTGAAGTGTGGCTGACACTCCATTCCTCCCCAGTAAGGCCCAAAGAAAAACAGGTCTGAGCTTTGGTTCAATAGCAACCTATGCAGCCCAGATTAAAATGACTCTAACACTTCAAAAAGCTGCACCATTGCAGCTTTGACCCAGCAAGAGATTCAACAGAACAGAACTATTGTCCTGCCCACCTTCTCTTCAAGGCAGGAACAACAGCACATCAAACTGTGACCAAATCTCCCAACATGGCAGAGAGCAAACACTGGCTGCAGTCTAGAACACTCCCCAGTACCTGCTCATGTTCTAGAAAAGCAAACTGCATGGAGGTCATTTTTCTTTAACCAGAGTATTTTTCTTTTCCTTTTTTTCACTTGTCCATTCAAGAGCAAGACAAGAGATTATTTTTTAAAATATTAGCTGCAGTTTTCACAGATTTTCAGAACTCTTAGGTACAAAACTGTTCTCTATTGGCAGGACAAGATATAAACCTTTAAACACCCTGTATCATAACAAATTATGGTTTTCCTACTTCATTATCAGCAAAAGTCAGATATATGTTTTATTTCTCTAGATGGGCATAACAAAACAACATCAGCCAGTCTCTAGCCCTTACCTGCATAGCTTTTAACTGCTGTGGTGTGAGAGTGACAGGCATAACCTGGCTGGGAATTTGTCCTGAGATTGCCTGAGGCTGAGACACCATGGGCTGGGGCTGAGGCTGGGACTGTGGTGGGAGCTGAGACTGCTGTGCCTGAGCAACCTGTTGTTGCTGCTGCTGCTGCTGCTGTTGTTGCTGCTGCATCTGTTGCATCTGCTGTTGCATGACTTGCTGAGGTGCCTGCTGCTGTATCTGTTGCTGTGGTATCTGCTGCTGCTGTTGCTGCTGCTGCTGTGCCTGCATGACCTGTGCTGCCTGCAGCTGCTGCATTTGAGCAATCCGCTGCAGCTGCTGCTGCTGCTGTTGCTGCTGCATCTGAAAAAGCAGGAAAAGACAGCACGTTAAAGCTTCCAGCAATGCAACAGCAGAGTTATTTTATAGTATAAACCAAAAACAAACAGAATCCTAATACATCAGATTGATGTTTTAAGCCCAAAGGAAAGCCTAACCTTTTTATCCACTCATCCCTCACGCATCTCAACCCTCAATGGTTAAATACTCTGCATTGCAACATGACAGGCTTTGCTGTAACTTTAAAAAGCAAAGGTGAAGTCTCCATCAGCTTCTCTTGTACAAATGGCCTCAGATACAGTTTTCCAAATGTGATCACCCCCTAACAAAAACTGCACAAGAATATGACAGCTGAAGTTTCCTCCCTGCTTTTGTACCTAAGGATTATATATATATATATATATACACATACACATTTTTCAAAGTGGCAACACATTAGTCACACAATGACAAAACGGCCATTATTGCTACAGTAATTCAAAGGCTATTCTTTCCCAGTTTCCGTCAGAATGAAAGACTAGCCTGATATTTATAAAAAGAAAGAGACAAAGATTTTAATTCCCTATTGCTATGACAAAAGAAAGCAACAAAACATCTTTAAAGCCTTTCCTCCAGCATGTAACATACTGCTGTCAGTTAAACTGCCAATCTAAGCTGAAGCCCTACCCTGAAGTGGAGATGTGTTAGTAACAGGCAGAGCTGATACTTCCACACAAGCCAAGCCTCACCTGACAAGAAACTGATTGTCTTAGGTTACAATGCAAGATGTAACCAAATGTTTGTATTCTATCACCATCTGTTAAAACCAGGTGGGGCAGTGCTCTTTATCTCTTCCATGACCCACCCTCCCTCCAGGAGATCTCTGCTGTCCATGGCCACTGAGTGTCCCTGCAGGGCTGATCCAACCCCAGCATCCCATGGGGAGATGCTCCGCCCAGGGGAGGAGCCAAGCATTCCTGCCTGGATCCAATCTGGGCCTGGCACAGCACAGCAGCCTTTGCCCCCTGCACTGCCAGAGGAGCAGCTTTCTGCTGCCCTGCATGGCCAGAGGGAGCCCAGGCCCATCTGCAGCAGCCCTGGAGCTGCAGAGGAAAACTCCCCCCTTGTGCAGGATCCCTGCTGCAGCAGAGCCACAGCTGGCACTGCAGGAGGGCTGAGCCCCCCTGGGATGGGGCTGGGACACCCCCCTGACACACAGGGGGCAGGGCATATTCTCACTCTGTCAATGGTTTTGTACTACTACATTTAATTTTAATTTCCCCATTAAATCACAGTTCTGACTTGGGATCTCCTATTGGCTCCCTCTCAAACCAGCACACCCATCACCACATTTGCCACGGGAGCTGTTTGCCATCACCTGCTGTTGGTTTTGCTGCTGCTGCATCTGCAGTTTCAGCATGTGCTGCTGCTGCTGCTGCACAGCCTGCAACTGCTGCTGCTGCTGCTGCTGCGCCACGGCCGCGGCCGCCGCCTGCTGCTGCTGCACCTGGAACTGCTGCTGCATGGCTGACTGCTGGGCCTGGAACTGCTGCTGCTGCTGCAGGGCCACCTGCTGCTGCTGGAACTGCTGCTGCTGCTGCTGCTGCTGCTGGGCTATCTGCTGCAGCTGAAGCTGGGCTGAAGAGAAGATAGACAGGACTTAAAATATGATACCCAAATAATGCGAGATTTATTAATGTCCTTCCTTAGCAGTATACACTTCTGCTTCCTCAAATGGATTAACAGCAGAATTAATTACACTTTGTACTACCAACTTGTAATTCACTCTCCCTTCATTGAGAGTAAGTAGAGAGTAAAAATGTGCAGGAAGAAATGTGCACTGAGGTCAGCAGCAGGAAGCATCTTACCATGGAAAACATGGGAACATGTTTGCACAGGCAAAAACAATGTTCTCAAAAAAACATTGCTCTGAAGCTGGCATGATGAAAGAACTTTCTCATACAACAGCTACACTGTGCTGGCTATACTAAGGAAGACATTTATCCAATTAGGCAGCAGTACTTGAAATCGATTATTTCTGAGTTCACTTGGCTGATTTAGCCAGAAGGATGACATCTATTATGACATTTAGTGTGACATCTCTTCAGCACCCTTTCCCTGGGGAAAGGCCTTATTATGCAAAGCTGATCCAACAACCTCAGTGGCTGAAGCAAAGTGAGCACTTACTCTGCTGAGTAGCTGTGGAGACACCAGGCATGCCGTGAGGGGCCATGGCTGAGGTGCCAGGAGGCTGCTGCTGCCCTGGGAGGCTCATCTGCTGTGCCATGGGACCAAGGCCTGTCATGCCACTCATCGGTGCCCCCTGAGCTCGGGAGGCCATGCCCATGCCAGGTGCCCCTGCTGCAGGACCCCCTGTTAGATTCTGCAGGGCATTCATTGGATCTGCAAAGGAAACAGACACTGAAATGCAGCCAGCCATGCCATTCTCCACAATCCCCTGCTCTCTATCATCCACTCTCGGCTCTGGCAACTTCAGACCATGACTAGACCCAATATCCTGACAAAATCAGATTCCCTGCCCTGCCTGTGAGGCTTCTGGCACATCTCTGCCTCTCTGTAAAGAGTGACGATGATTTAAAATGCTCCCGTGTTGTGAAGTTCCACACAGATTTTAAATACTTATCAGCCATCTCCAACTTGGTACACAAGTCAAGCCAAACTGCCAACAAAACTCCATGAGGATATAAAGCTTTTAACCTCAAAAACCAAGGGAGTCCCACTGTGGATCTTCCTCCTCAAGTCACAGAAGCAATGCTCAGAGCAGAGGATGGACTTTGCTACACATTTATATCTCTAATATCACTGTTATTAGGCATTGAATAAATTCAGTGCCTTTCAAGACAGTTTTCATCATCTGAATGCTGGGCACACAGAAAAGTGAAATTAGAGAGAGAAAGGCAATTCAAGAGGCCAAAACACAACACAGGGTGCAGAAGCAATATGAACCAGGTACAGAACACACACCACCTCCTTCTCAAGAATACTTATAAAATAATTCCCAGCAGGCCAGAGGCATGTTCATGAACCCCAGAGTGCACATTTGCCCTGCAGAGGGATAAAAGCACAGCACCACACTATGTCCCTAACACCCACTGCAGTGAGAGGGAGCGCAGGGGCAGAAGCCAGGATCAGATCTAAGCTCAGCAAATGGCACCACAAATATTTCTGCCTCAGGTGCAACACCTGGGGAGCCACAGCAGCCAACAGGAACCTGGGCTGCTCAGCAGGAGATTATTTATCACTCTGGTACTTTCAGAACCTGATTGCTGTGAGCTAACAGAAGTACAAACAGGGGCACAAAGAAGCCTGCAGTGTTACACCCAAAGCACTGGCCAAGCCTGTCACCCTCAGCACTGAACAACCCCAACCCTGTCCTGCTCCCCTTCCTTTACTCCAGCAGCATTTAATACATTTAATATCCCAGCTAGGCAATACACAGATGCTTTATTCTTAGTAACCACAGCCCTGATGTCTAAGCTGCTCTATTTAGAAATGGAGAGTATGGCAAGGAAGAAAACAACAACAAAAAAGGAACTCTTACCACTGACTGAGGCTTGAGATTTCTTATTGTCTGCAAAGAAAAAATGATGAATCATCTTTGTTAATAGTGTCACATTGACCTTCTGGATATACCCTCTACAAGAAATATATTCACATTGTAATTTTAAAACCCCACTATCTACTGTAGCTCTAATAAAATACATTAACCTAAGCCAATTTGGTAATCAGAATGCTATTTAAAAATATGAAAGATGCAAAGATACAGAAAAAAATTAGGAAGGAGGAAAAGCAGCAAGTTTAAATAATTTCTCAAATACTTTTCAATTATAGATGTTGTATAAAAGAAATAGGATTTATAAATTAGGCATGCATACTACAGGAAGATTTTTAAAGCAACTTTTTAAGAATCAGCCCTAAAATTTACTTTGCTTTTATGATGATTCAATGAGAAACCACAATTGAGAAGAAAATAAAACCAAAAGTAAAAAATTACTTACGAATGTCTCGGAAATGGATAATGAGCCTGGCCACAAGAGAAAGATATTCCTCCTAGAGGTGAAAAATGAGTATTTTAGCATAAGAAATGAAAACAGAATAACCATTACATTTTGGTTCTTCAGGATTCTTCCTCAACACACTGGATTTTACTCCACAATGTGTGTGGGCTTTTCAGAGCAGTTCAATACCAAGAACTGTCTGTTTACAAACCAGGAATATTTTCACTAACACGTCATTGTGGTTGATGGTAAAAGAACACCAAGAAACCACAAAATTCCCAGGAAAGAACCTCCCTGACAGCCACACTAACAGCACCACAATATGCAAATATTACAAACCAACATACATTCTCCACTTCTTATCCACTATAATTCCTTTTTTGTAAGGACAGAACCTGCTTATTTGCATATTGAATTATTTAAGCCCTTGAATTATGTTAGAGTTATGCAGTAACTCTTTTTAAAGCTGAATTCATATTACAAATACAAGTAAATTAATAACTTGGAAAACTAACGTGACAGAAGAGTCAGAATTGAAAAGACAAATATTCTTTGAAATGTTTTCTTAGTGTGCTTCATAATTTGTAGGAAGTTGCAGAGGCTGAGACAAACCCATGAAATAACTCATCAGGAGGATGCCAGCAGTGGGTGCAGATTTGTGGCATCAGCATTGTAACATTTTCACCAAGAAAAGTTCTATTTCAAACATAGAACTTGTTTGGAGACAGCAACACTTTCCAATTTCTCATAAAAGCTCCAGGGAAGAAGTTTATGATTTGGTAAGAGTGTAGAACTGTAATTACAGCCAGACTTTCACAGAGACCACTCCTCACTTCCCCTCAAGGTAAAAGAAGCCGCACATAAAAATCAAAATTTCACATAAATCTGTATTCTTAAGTGCACTGGCTTTGCTATTTCTGCAATTCATTACAAACTTCTGACACCAAATAACTTCTGGAAGCAAATAGAGCCTTACCCTTGTTTTGGCCTTCATAAACACATGGCTCTCCATATCTTTGCTAGATTTGTTATGGGCAACACCAGCTTTCCTCATGGCTTCATCACTGAAAAATAGAAGAGGAAAAAAAAACAAGGCTGGATCTTAATTGAGGCTATTACAAATATTTCCTGCAGTTAGAAAGGTCTGTGAAACAGCTTTTTACCCTTTCTCATTTATAGATTAAAAACAAACAAAAAACTCGAATATCCACCACCTATTACTTAAAACTGCCACTTTTATAAAGTTTCTTCAAATAAATAATGGAGAAAAAAGCCAACTAATTCCTAAAAGGCAACACAAATATTCTTTGCAGAAATTCAAGGCCAACTGCTAAACAAGTCATTATTTTACTGCCTGATGCATTATTTTGAAAAAATACCAGCACTTGTTTATTTGAGAAAAACTAAATGACAGGATTAACGTAATCCATGTTTGGCAAACAATGAGATTGAGCTTCCTAGCATCAGGGTTTTCCAAAAGAGTTCTCTAAACATAAGGTGGAGGAATAAAACAAAAAATGTTGTTTAAAGGCACAGAGGCTTTACCAGTGAGTGAGGACAACCAGGGGGAGCATGGGCTGGGGACAGAGGAGCTGCAGCATGGGCAGGGTGGCAGGGGACATGAAAAGAAGGGACATTTGCAGCACATCAAAGAGCAGCAACTAATTCACTGTGGAACATGCAAAGAAAGACATCCCAAAACAAGGAGTTCAGCCAGGTGAAACCCTGTTCCAATCCTCTGAAATTCTGAGAATTTCATTCTCAGAAACTTCCCTGCAAAACCTGTTCTTTTCTAAAGCAGCCTGGCAGTTACAGTCTCAATTCCACAAACCAGTGGTCAGGAAATACTTTCACTTCATAATTAACATATCAGAAAGTTATTTCTTGGTGCCTGCCTTGCATGAGCAGCTACCCAGCATTAAATGCAGGTCGGGGCAGTGAGCCCTGGAAGTTTCAGCCACTCTGAAGAGACACTACTGCTTTATTTCCCCTGAATTTCTGTGACCTCCCATGCAGCAGCAATGGGTAAATGGGTTCAGCTTTCTGAATCAACTCAATGACTGCTGGAATGTTGGGGAACACCAGACAAAGATGGACTTTGGACCTGGTTAACAGCAGAGATTTGCTAACAGGATGCCTTGGCAAGAGCAAACTTTGAAAATTAGACTTAGATTGCAAGAAGATTAAATCAAAAGGAAATCTTATTAAACTTTGGACAGTCTCAGCAGAGAAGAGCAGATGTTTAAAATGCAGAGCTTAGGCTGTCACAGCTCACACCCAACACTGCACCTGCTGCAAGGTTCCCATGGGAACCTTTGTGGGGTCTGGCAGCCACCAAAACAATGCTGTTTGTGTATGAAGCTTTCCTAAACTGCAGCAGCATCTGAACACAGCGCAGAGCAACTATTCCTCCATCAAACAAGCCCTGAAGTGAACTGCTGATAAAGGAGCTCTGCTGTGGAGGAAGAAACTACACCCAATTCTCTATTAACAAGTCCTTTTTTTCACTTTCCTTTTTGGAAAGGCTGTCTCTAAATCCACACTACCCTGAATCCTCCTGAACTTTCCAGTCCCAGTACTATGAGAATGCTTTTCATGTTGAGAGCACTGAAAACTGAGCAGACAAAAAGAGAAGACAAAGATTGCACAGAGAGAAGCAAAGAAAGTAACAGGTAAGGTAGCACCTAGGGGATGTGATAGAGACAGTGATCAATATGGTATCAGGAACCTGAAAAAAATCCACAAAGCAAAGAAAAAGAAGTCCAAAAAGCAAATAAATTATCTGCTTTTATATGAATCATCTCCTCTTGACATTACAGAACATGGAAGATGTATTATTGTGGCTACATCTGCATTACTGAAAATGTCCTGTCTGTTAGAGTTCCAATAAAGGTTTAGACTGGGAAACAAAACCACACAACTTGTTCCTTGTTCACATATTTAACTGCAATCAACATAAAAACAGTTACATTAAAAGACTATGGAAGTCAGCTAAAACAGAGTCATAGCTTTAGCACAGAGCACATTCCTTGCAGAAATCCCAGCTCTACAAAACTTTGGGAATGAGAAGGTACCAACCAATTCAGCCTCCATCTGCTTGGTAAGCACTTAGGAAATGTGCAGATGTGCACTAAAAATCTGATTTCATGCAGAACACCCAGAGCTGTGTAGATGTAGACTACTGTAGATGTGTAGATGTAGACTAAATGTGTAGATGTGCACTAAAAATCTGATTTCATGCAGAACACTCAGAGAGAGCTGTGGTTTCACAGGATGCAGCACTCAGCACCAACAGAAGCTTCAGGAATTCCCCCTCCACTCTCACAAAGCTTCTTTCCAGCCCAAATATGTGCAAGCTCTCACTCAGGCCAGCTGGTCTAACAAAAATCTTGCAGAACATGTTCTCCTTCCCAAGGGCCCCAGCTCCCTCCCTGGGCAGAGCACAGCAGGGCTCTGTGAATCACAGCAGGACAGGGAGATGCAGGGCCAGCAGCTCCCAAGGCATCCCAGGGAGCATCAGAGCACAATTCCCTGCTCACACAGCCTCAGAGTGAGTTTACAGCCCAGATCAGACCTGTCCTTCAGGCAATACCAACATCCAAAGGCATTTGAATGAAAGGCCTTTAGGAGGGAGAATGTACTGGAGCTATGTAAGGCCAGGATAAAGTGGTGCCCTCCAAGCAGAAGTGTTTCTCCACACTCCCACAGCTCTGCTGGCTCCTGGAACACCCTGGGAGAAGGCAGAGGTGCCCCTCAGCCACTGGAGCTCAGCATTTCCCAGCCCTGCTCCAGTATGGAAGTTCTGCTCAGCCCTGCAGCCCCACGGCAGCCAGTGCTGGACTCAGGACATGAAAAGCACAATTCTCAAATGTCCACGAGCAAACCAAGCACCTGGAGCACTGAGAGATTCCTCAGACACCCACTGCCCACACGGAAAGGGTCACTCACAGCATCACTCCTGACAGACAAAGCCAAAGCCCAGAAAACTTCGGGGCTGTCGTGAAAACCCAAGTGTGGAATTGCAACAAATGGAGACACCCAGAGCCAGCAGCTCTACAGAGGCTGCCTCAAAACTCAGAAACTACTCAGATAATCACATAACTCATTTTGTATTGTTTCATGCTTTCAATGTTCAAGAGTTAACATTCATCCTGACAAGTGTCACCTCTTGCTTGCAGGATGAGCTGGAAGATGTGCACACATGCAAGACTTTATTTCCCAAACTGCTCAGAACAACCTTCCCACAGATTATAAAAACCTTCAGGTGATTCACCAGATGTTTAATTACATCCCTCTTCCACCGACTACATCAGCCTCTAATGACAAAGCTGGGAAAGAAACAGGAACTTGGAACTTCTTTCTGGAAAGAAACAGGAACTTGCTGCATGGAGAGCTCCAGGTTTTAGCAAGTGCATTGATTTTATTTCTCATTCCTCTTATCCCAAGAGCCCCATGGAGCCGGGCCAGGCTGTTTTGGATACCTAACTCACTCACAATAATTTCTTTTAAAGTCTGCTGCAGTCACTGTAACAACTCATCCCAGCCATCCCAGTAACAGTTTTGCTTGCTTTTTAAACAAGGCCATGAATGCAAATATCTGATCCATCCTGTAAAACTGGAAGTGACAAAAAAAAAGCTGTCACAACATCTAATAAAAGGTACATGAATCATACAGAGACATTTGTGCACTTGTGTAAAAGAAAACAAACAGAGGGCATGTATTAAAAGTTTAGGATTACTGTCATCTCTTCATTTGGCATTAAATATTTTTTGGTCAGTAGCAGTAATTTTTTAATCCCTTTTTGTGCACTTCCACTGAAACATTTTTGAGCATTGTTTGCTGCTTAGAGAAACCACACTGCAGTTTGCAGGGCAAATACAAATGCAGGTTTGGTTGTGTTGGGTTTGCAAGTGCTTACTCACGTTTATTCCTCAAATCACAGCACTCAGGGCACTCCTGTTTGCTTGTTTTGACAAAGCAGCAGAACAGAGAGGAAGGAAGGGATTAATCTAACAAGATTAATGACTTTACAGAAAGTTTAGAAAGTGAAACATCCCTCGTGAGCACCAAGGAAGTCTGGCTGGCTCTGACACACAAACATCATCCTACTCCTTCAATACTATAACAGTTTAATTTTGGAACAGCACCCTAATTGTAGAAAACCCACAAACACTCACACTACTCATCTGTCATAGAAAACCAGCCCAGTTTTAGACATTGAAAGGAATATCAAGCTTTCCAAAATACACGAATTAGCACTCCAACATTAGTTTAGAAAGAACGAACAGGGCTTGCCTTCTGTGCCCATCACCTTACATGGAGCAGAAGAACCTTTAAATATAGAAAAAGCCTGCAGAGCAGCAAAGTAATTCAAGGAAAGCAATTGTTTCACAAAGGAAAACTGAAAAGGCAACAAGCTGAGCTTCACATTAACCCACCAGCATTTTAATTTCATATTCACCCCCAAAAGCCAGACACAAACCCAATAACAGTGATTTTCATAGGGCTGAATGTGCCAAATTTCACACATCACGGACACTGGCAAAATCACAGCCCCAAACCACACGGTGTCAGGCAGGGTAGGAAATCGGTGTTGCTGAGGAAGGGGAAAGTGAAGGAGAAGGAGGATCGGGAAAATCCAGTCACGGACCGGTCCCGGTTACCGCGCACAGAGTCTGGGCAAATCTGGCAACGAGGCCGCTCAGGAGAGGGCCACGCTTGGGGGAGGAAACAGCGGGGAGCGGGTACGAGCCCAGGCAGCCAGGGCAGGCCCGGAAAGCCCCGCAGAGCAGCGGGCACGGCCGGGACACGGGCGGCCCCGCAGCCGAGGCCCGAGCGCGGCCTACCCATCCCCGAGCCCGCGGCTGCCACTCACATCTGGCTGACGAGCTTCTGGCGGAAGTTGGTGCTGCGCCAGTCGGTCTCGGGCCCGGTCACGTCCATGGCGGCCCCCGGAGCGCGTCCCGCCGCCTCCGCCGCTGCCCTGGGCCTCCGCCGCGGAACCGCTTCCGCCGCGCGAGGGATCGCGGGAAATGCAGTCCCGGAGCGAGCCCCGCCGACTCGCGCGGGATCTGCCTGCTCGGAGTGAGGCTCGCTGGGAAATGTAGTCCGGCCCAGGAGCGCTACTCGGCTGTGGCGGCCCGGGCGCGCCCCGCGCTGGCCCCGAGGGTGGCGGCCGCGGCAGCCCCGCGTTCCCCGCGGCCGTGACCGGCCCGGCGCTCACCGGGCACAGCAGCGGCACCTGGCCGGGCGGTGCTGGGGCCGCCCACGCCGCCCGCCCCGGTTCCGGCCGCCGCCGCCCCTCCCTCGCCCGGTGGGTTCCGGGTCGCACATGAAGGCGGAGGCGCCGCCGCCGCTCTCGGTAGGTGCTGCGGCGGGGGCGGGGGAGCGCGGGCCCCGGCCGGGCTGCTCCCCTGCCGGCGGCACCGGCGCTGCCGTTCCCGGGGGGCCGCGGTGGGAGCGTGTCCTGGCCCGACCCCGGCCGAGGCCGCGGCCCCCGCCTCAGGGCTGCCCTCCTCAGGGCTGCCCTCCGCGGGCACCGGGGCAGGGAGGGCGCCCCACGGCCGAAGCCGCTGCCGGGGCCGTGGCTGCAGCCGGCGGCGCGACCCGCCCGGGCCCGGCAGCCCCAGCCCAGCCCCGGCAGGGTGAGGCCGGCCCCGGTACCGGCACGAGGGGCGAGCACGGCGGGTGTCAGCCCTGCAAGGGCAATGGCAGCCCGGCAGGAGAAAGTAAAACCGTGACTGGGCTCGACCTGGCTGTGACCTCCTCCTCTTCCTCCTCCTCAGGGCTGGTCCGGAGCCAGCTGCCTCAGGGAGGGGCGAGCGGTGCCAGGTCACCTTCCCCCGCAGGGAACGCTGCTCGTTCTCTGGCACTGCTGAGAAATGGCGAAACCATGGGGCAAAACCCCACAGACTCCTGCCAGGACAAAATTCATGTGGTGAATAATGTGAAAGAATTCCTGTTCATGAGAAACTGGAGCTGGAAATGCTGGAAGAGGCCCTTGCTCTCTTCCGGGTCATTTAAGTGTTGTGTTTGGCATAGGAATAATTACTATCTAACTTTTTTCCTCCTTGTGTTTTAGAATGCTTAAAAAGTCACTATGTGATTTAAGCAATTCAGTCAATCAGGTTGAATTCTTGGCAGCTACCTGAGTTTCTCAAAATTCTTTGAGCAGATTGCCTAATATATAAATTGCACAACAGAAAACATTACAGTTCTATGAATGTGGGTAAGTTGCAACACTGAAGATACAACTAAGATAAAACACTCAAATTAGAAAGCTCATGTTCTGTAGGTTGTTAGTACAACCTAAAGAACATGGGCTTTCTAATTTGAGTGTTTTACCTCATCTGTATCTTCAGGGAGGAAAAAATACTTAAATTTTAAAAATTATTCATGGGAGGAAAAAATATTTTTGAATACCCGTTTATTTAATTATAGATATACTCCATGCCGGTGTTGTCATATACATTTTAAATGAGGTGCTTTATTCTGGATATGTCTTAGAAATAACTTGTAATGATTTGGGAGGGAAAAAAGCAAAACCAAAAAAAATCAGGTGTTTGCTGAAAGGAATGAATGCCAGCATTTGTGAGACAGCAGCATTTGCAAAAGCTGTTTCCCAAGACACACCTTTGGGTTCCTCCCACTGTTCAAGTATGCTACTAATGCTAGAAACTGAAAATGGCTCAGAAAGTCAATTCAGAGTGTGTTCTGCTTATTCCCATTAGTGATGTGATGGAGGACTGTGTGTACAGACCAGGCAAAAGCACATCATCATTTGAGTGCTCAAAAATAATGCTGAGATACGGAATAATACCAGATACCCTCCTTTCTTTCCTTCTTTTCCTAGGGACCTGGTCAAAAGGAGTTGTTTGGGTTGTTCCTTGTATTTGTAGGAGGTTCCTGAAATGGAGTATTTTAGAATATTTATTTTTGCACAGTTGTGAATGCATAGAGGGATCCTGAAAGAATTACTGATAAAAGCTTCTGCCTTCCCGTTTCCTTGCAAAAGCCTGAAACTGGCTCAAGTTTTATCTACACATAACATGAACTCAGTTGGCTTCTCTGTAGCAAGTGCCCATTACACATTATCACACAGCTGGTGAATTATTCTGCTATTTGCACTCCAGTCAGAATGAACAATAGTTTTGCTTTTCATTTTACATTGTTTGTGGCATCGCATTTGTTTTCCCAACTATTTTGGCAGGCACCCAGCTGCCTCCCTTGCTCCTCATTCCCTGAGTTAGCTGATGTGTGTTTGTGTGTCCTGCCTGCAGATCCCCAGGGCTCAGCACTTTGCTCCTGCAGCTTGTCTCTTCAGGCTTGAAACCTGCTTTAAGTCCTAATCCTTGTCGCTCCCTAGGGAGAGATGAAGGTGTGGGCAGCCTTAGGGCACAGATTTCCAAATTCTTCCAGTGCATTAAAAATTTTAAGTGCCTGATGTGTTTGGATCCCAACCAGCAGAGCACACTGGCTGTTCTGTGTCGGGGAAAAGCCCCTGCAAGAAGGGACCAAGAGGAACTACATCACTTTGAGCAGCAAAAGCAAAGTCATGCTGGGTGAGAGGAGCTCCAGATGTCACAGCAGGCAGGAGACAGGCCTGGCTGCAAGGCAGCTTTGGAAGGAGAACCCTGGGGGTCCTGATGAGCTGAATGCGATTTCTCCAGTGGGGTCCAGCTTCATTCTGGGCTGTGTCAGCAAGAGTACAGCCAGTAGATCGTGTGGATTATTACTTCCCACTCTGTTAAGCCTTCATAATCCCAAAAAACTGCCCAGTTTTGAGCTCTCTACTGAAAGAAAAAGCTGAGAATTCAGTGGAGGAGCCATATAGGGCAGGAGCACTTACAAGAGGATACAAGCACCTGCAAGGCAAGAGCACTGGATTTTGTTCAGTACAGGGCAAAAAGAATAAGGGCAGAGCCAGCTGACATTTTTTAAGCTACCTAATGGGCACAGGACAGTGTAGAGCCAAACTCTCCTTTGTGCATGCCAGGGATGAGAGGCAACTGTCACAAATTGCAGAGAGAAAATTCACACAGCTAAAGAAAAAAATAAATCTGCTGGTTAAACAATCAGTTTTCTGACTGCTGACAAGGATGGAGATTTTGCTCTTGACTAGACAAGGCTCTCCACATCCTGACCTGATTTTGAAGGTTTCCCTGCTTTGAGCAGATTGGACTAGAGACCTCCCAAAGTTTCTTTTTCAGTCTAAACGATTCCACACTTCTAAGAAAGCAAGGGACCCCCACCAAGCTGGAGCCACCTGTCCATATGGCAGTGAGCTGAACAGATTTGGATACCCGACACCAGCAAGCCTGAGTTTATTTTGGGCACAGCTGATGCACAAGAAAATATCACTGTGTGCGTAAAACACCTCTTTGGAGTGATGTAACTGACAGCCACGAGCTCCTGAGTACAAAAATGGCTGAGTTTCCATAGAAACTAACTTGGTTAATCCTTCCTGCATCCAGCCATTTCTCTACAGGAGAGAATCAAGGCTGTCAGCACAACTTTACAAGAAGACACCCCCAAAGGCACACATGCAGGTGACATCAGGGGCATCTCTGTGAGCTGGATGCTGGTCAGCAAGGGGAGAATACCTGGCTAGGTGTGTATCACACCACACACACCAACTACTTCAGCACTGGAAATGAGCTGTACCTTGTTAGAGCACAGCATCCTTCTCCAGAAAAGAGAGGCTGAGTTAATTCCTGTAATAATCTATACCATGTTAAACAGCATCCCTCCCCAGAAAAGATAGGCTGAGTTAATTCCTGTAATGGCAGCACATGTGTGACAATGGATCTGTGCTGAAAAACATCATTAGGACAGACATTGCATTCTTCTCTATCTTATCTGTCTTGCCATGCCCTTAACTTTTCCCTTCCCCTCTGCTTGTAGTTGAGTTACTCCATTTCTAGACCTTAAAAGGTGTTCTTAAAAGGATAAGGATTTTTAGTGAGCATACCAGTTTCTCACCATTTTGCCATTGATCAAACTACAGTGCATTCCCTAAATTCCTCCTGTCCCACTGCCAACTTCCTCAATCATAACCCACATACCTTTATTATGAAAGCAGATATTCTGTTGTTGATCAGAGAGGAGATTTTATTTTTAAAAATTACCATGACTCTTTTAATGGGTAGTTAATTAATTATTTCAGTTGAATAATCAGAAGGCTAAGACCTCTACTTTTCTTTGTGCCAGTAATCAGCAGAAGCATGTTGTAGAATTTGAATACAAGACAACCACAGAGTTATCTGCAGGTCACTGAGACATTCAGCTTTCACTGTGTCCATAGCTGGTGATTCAGTGAACTTTGTGTATAATACAGGAAAGAGAAGAAAGAACTTCTTTGCTCCCTCCATTGCAAGGCATGGCTGCCTTCTCTTGGTTCCCAGATGGAATCCAGACACAGAATGTAGAAGATTTCAGTCCACTGAAAAAGAGCAGCCTTGTGTTTCTAGGTACCCCTGAGGGTTTTTCCATTTATGGGGGATTTTTCTGCCTGTTGTCATTTTTTTAACTCCTTGATTCAAAGTGACCAAACAGCCAACATCTTTCTACACTTGCCTGCAGACATGCACATACAATTACTGATCTCATATGCTTTCTTCTTTATGTACTGGAAACTCAGTTGTAATACCTTAAAATTGATCACTACATCAACCCACATCCTCTAAAATACAAACTAACACAACTGCAGGGTCAAATACATTGTCCAGCCAGCAAAGAACATGTCTAGCCTGATTTTCTCTGCAGTTTCAAAGTGGTCAGAACAAGGACTTGCCTGTTTCTGCAGACAACATCCCACAGCACATGAGACAATACTTGTTGTCTTTGCTACTGTTAAAGATGCACAATGAACTCAAAGAATTCCTCATATTTCCCACCTGCAGGGTTAGTTCTGCAGTACTCAGCCACTGAACTGACAACTGACCACTGAGAAATTTTCTCAAGAAGAGAAGGGAAAGCAAACATATTACTCAAATTTCTAAGAGCTTGTCTCAGTCCCAGAGCTGTTTTCACAATAACAGAGATAAGAGAGCAGAGAAGCCTTAGGAACATCCTATGAGCAAGAAGCTGAAGGTACAAGCAGGAAGCTGAGAGTAGAGAAGCTCAGGTTGGAGGAACAAACCTGTTCTGTCTCTCTGTCCAGAACTGTCCTGCTTACATTACATTTAGGCAGCTTTGTGTTGGTTTTGGGTTTTTTAAAATAAAGATTAGGCAAAATTGATTTTTAGACAGCATCAAATGCACAAAGCACACTGGTCAGACCACACAGTTTGAGAAGCAGGGTGCTGTGCTAACAGCAACATCCCTCCTCAGCAATTTTGTAATCAGATTTAGAACAATACCCAAAGAAATACACAAAATGATCAATCAACTCAGCGAACACACTGCATTTAATCCAGAAACCTCAAATCCCAAATCCATCCCACTTCTCTTTGAAAGAAGCCCACAACACAACCCCACTAACCCTGCCTGAGCAGCTGCTCCTGGGGCAGCTGCTGCAGAGCTGAGCACCCTCAGCTGAGGGAATCCTGCTGGCCACATCCCCACAGCCACCCTGTGGTCCTCTGCCCTCCTTGGGCTCACGCCTCTTGTCTGACAGCTCCTGAAACTGCCCAGGTAGGAGTTAAGAGGGTTTTGGCTCACATCTGTCAGTCAGACTTTATAGATTAATACGACAAATGTTCACCTTTAATTGCTTAGGCTGGGAGCAGTTCCTCAGGATGATGTACAAGCACCACCCCGAGGGACAGTCCAGCTCACCAGTGACAGCTGGGTACAGCCCAGGGACAGGAGTTGGGAACAGGAGGTCAGCACTGCCAGAATTCAGAAAGGAGAGCACAGCAAAAAATCTGCAGGTTCAGCTGTTACCCAGCCAAAAATCAGCTGTGGAGGATGGCTCAGCTGCACTCCCAGCATCTCCTCTTGCCCACACTGGGTGGTCACAGCAGAGCTGGTTGGTTCAGCTCTTGATAATGGTTGTGGCATAATTGAAGTATCTACTCCAATTAAGTGTGAGATAAACTCCCTGCAGATCTGCAGGACAGCTCCCACTTGTCACTGAGAGCTGTTCAGATACTAATGCTCACACTGGCTACAGAATCACTAAATAATTTATCCTTTTAATGTATTTCTATTTTCTCTCTTTCATAATACCATTTCATCTTCCTGCTTCCAGTTACATTTGTAAGATCAGATCTCTTCTGGGGCTTTACTTGCTGAAAGCCTCATCCTCTTTCTGTTACTTTTTCAGATTATTCAGCTCGAGAATATATTCTGAACAGTTACTATCTTCAATAATATTAAATAAAATTAAATTAATAAAGGCTTGCATTATTGTATGGGTTTCCCACTCTACCCTGCATGTATCTCTGTCTGTAACAAGCTTCCCCTACAATACATTTATTTTCTAACACTTATTACAGGGCTTCAGTGCCCCTGTAGTTTTATCTCTCTCTTATCTTGCCTTGGCCTCTCTCCCACCAATGACTGCAGTATAAAATATAGGATTGTATCAAAGGTCCCCCTAATCCTGAAATGTCCTTGGATTCAGAAAATAGTTAATTTGTTGCTTTTACTTCTGCTTTTTGATACAGTAATTTTACTTCCATAGGGACTCCTTTTGATACAGCTCTCTAAGAGGAAAAGATAAAACCTGTTTTGGAGCTTTAACCACATTAAACCACATTAGCAGAGTTAATCTTAATCAGTTCCTCATTTGGACCATATGTCACCCTACTTTGGTTTTGCTGTATTTCCTTTTAGTGAAATGGGAAATTTCTGATCAACATCATGTAACACTCACTGCTTCACTTGCCTTTCTTACTACATTATTTCCCTTGCCTCAATCCATCACTCTTAGTATTCCCCAGGAGCAAATGCAATGATACACTAATGTTTTGTCTGCTTTCATTTGATTTCTAGGAAAAGCATCAACCTGTCATGAAAAATAAGCCATTACTCATCTCTTCAGCTGATGATGGATAGTTTTCCCTCTCTAATCAACCTGAGTGCTCCCCACAAAGCTGTTTTGTCAGAGCTGCTCTTGGTTTTGCTGGCAAAGAGCAGATAAACATTAATTCACTTTCTCAGGGTATTTTCCATCCCATTCACCTTTTGTTTTGGGCAGTGTAGGGTAACTTCCTCAGGCAGAACAATAAACATTCTCATATTTCTTGGTGTCATCTGGGCAGCTCCTTCCTGGCTGCCATGCCCAGAGTACCTGCAGTGTTTGAGATCTGCAGTGCTGCCCTCACTGTCTGTGGCTGCCACAATGAAACAATGGTTCCATTTCTTCACTCTCTGTTTGCATTTGCTGGGTTTGTTCTCTTCTGCTTCCCTGACTGCTGCTAACCCCTTGTGACTGTCCCTTGTGGTTCTAAGCTATTTCCCAGGCTGCTGAAGAGAGGATCATCTGAGTGTGTCAGCAGCCAAATCAGCTCACTTATTTCCTTTGGCTAATGGGGGGTGTTTTTTAATGTGTGCTGACAACTGGATAGAGTCTATAAGCCCTGACTGCCACAACTTCTGACATTCTTCAAAGACAATGGACAGGGTAAATTACAGGATGGTAGAAGAGGACTCATGAGATTTTGATTGCTTAACCATAGACATGAAACAATCACTTGCAGAGAGTTTTTTACAGATGTTTCCCAATGTGCCGTAGGGGACCTTCCCAGTGTGTCAGTGGCAGCCCTAGAAAAAGGTACAGGATAGCCTTGGACAGTGCCCATTCTGGAGGAAATACTTCCTCTCTGCAGGGAGTCATGGGGAAGTGGAAAGTAGCTGTGCATGCCTGCTTGAAATTGCCAAAATAAAGAAACTCACTTTGAAACCTGCAGTTTCGTACAGTATTCTGCACAATTAAGGTTGGAAATGTGCTTAGCTACAGAAAATGCAAAAAGCAAAAACAGGGAGAGAGAGGAGAGAGGAGATTCTGTGATGAAATATTAATAGAAAGATGGAAGGTGCAATTTATACTGCTGAAAAGTTACCTGAGAATGCCAGGCGCTTGGAATTTGGCATAATTCCAATTTGAAATTTGGCAAGATTACCATTTGGAATTTGGCAAAATTTTGGTCCATTTTCTGTTGCAGATGATGCAGAAATACAAAAGAAACAAGGGGGTTTGGTAATGGATTGGCAAGTGAAACTCTTGCTAAGAAAAAAAATACCTGCTGACACGTACTCTGATATTGGTGTGAAAACCCAGGAATCAGAATACCTGACTCCTGGGTTTGGAAAACCTTATTCTTATTTGGAAAACCTGTTTTTGGAAAACCTTATTGTACCCCTTTGGTGTGCTGATGTCCATCTGTGTGTTTTCAGTATAATTTGGAACAATTTGTCCAGGGCAGAGCTGTCTCCCCATTACCTGAAGAGTCGCGTTATTTTCTGCGACGGGCAAGGCTCAGAGCGCCGTCTGTAAAGCAAAAAGCACAAACCTTTGCCGATTCCGCTGTCTCACAGATTTCATTCTGCTGCAGCTGGTGGCCGAGCATTTGTGCCTGGGATGGCTGAGGAGCAGGAGCTGACTCAGGCCCACAGAGGTGCCCTGGAGGCGCCGGTGCAGCAGCAGCAGCAGCGCAGCAGCAGCACGTACCGCAGCGCGGAGCACTCGCAGGCGCTGCTCAGCGGGCTGGTGTCGCTCCGGGACAGCAGCATCCTCTTCGATGTGGTGCTGGTGGTGGAGGACAAACCCATCGAGGCTCATCGCATCCTCCTGGCTGCCTCCTGTGACTACTTCAGGTATGCTGCTGTCACCCTGGTTCTTGAAGTTTTTCTGATTTTTACATTCTTGTAACGAACTTTCTCACATGCTTTCTGTAAATAACTTATTGGTTTGCATTCTTTTATGGACGAAGAGAAATTTGATAGACTTGGTTTGTCCAGTGTCATTGGAGAGGTGGCACTGTCATCCTCCAATCCACTTCTGGAAATTAAAAAACTTTTGGAAATCAATAAATGTTGGAGTCAGAAATTAAACGCCCTCTTTTACCTTAGAAAGTCCAGTGTCCGCTGTGGTGGTGTTTGTAGGGGTCTTAGGACGAGGGAAGAGATGAGATTCTTGACCCCATGTTTCAGAAGGTTGATTTATTTTATGATATATATTATATTAAAAGAAAATTATATATTAAAACATATATTTATATATAATATACAATGTATACTATATTAAAAGAATAGAAAAAAGGATTTCATCAGAAGGTTAGCAAGGAATAGAAAGGAATGCTAACAAAAGCTCATGACTCTCAGAGAGTCCGAGCCAGCTGACTGTGATTGGCCATTAATTAGAAACAACTACATGAGACCAAACAAAGATGCACCTGTTGCATTCCACAGCAGCAGATAACCATTGTTTACATTTTGTTCCTGAGGCCTCTCAGCTTCTCAGGAGAAAAAATCCCAGCAAAAAGATTTTTCATAAAATATGTCTTTGAACGTCCGCGTTCTTTTATTTCGTGTCCTAGAGCGACACACTGCAGCAACAGGCACTTGTGGTGTTGTTGTGGGTCTTAGGATGAGGTGAGAGATGAGAATTGACTCCCAAGTTCTCAGAAGGCTGATTTATTATTTTATTATATTATATTAAAAGAAAATGATATATTAAAACTATACTAAAGAAAGAGAAGGGAGATATCAGAAGGCTAGAAAAGAATGAATAATAAAAACCCCTGACTGACTAGAGAGTCTGACACAGCTGGACTGGGATTGGTTATGAAGTAAAGACAATTCACATGCTGGGTAAACAATTCTCCAAATCACATTCCAAATAGGAAAACATGGAAAGGTTGAAGCTTCTCAGGAGAAAAAATCCTGGCAAAGGGATTTTTCATAAAATATCACAGTAACGGGCACGTGGCTGGCTGTTAGTCACAGCTGTGACACCCAAAGCTTCTGGCTGGGCAGACTCCTTCTGAATGGAAAATCAGACCTGTAAGATGGAGCTGAGGCTGTTGTAGCCACATTTCTCCTCACAGAGAAAAGCAAGGCAATCTTCCCAAGAATATTTCTGGGATTCACATTCTCTGAACCTCAGAGAACAATCTAAACAATTCTCATCTCATTTGCTGTGCCTGTGTTGTGCAAAAGTAGAATGCAATATGGAGATTGTTTACCCAGTGATGGAGTTTTGTTTCCTTGGCCTGTCAGGGCCAGGTGTGTGTGTGTGTCTCAGGACTGGTTCTGTGCAGTGGAGTGCAGTTGAGTGATTGGCACATTCAGTTTAGATGTAATGTAACATAATGTAATATAGTATAATAAAGTAATTAATTAGCCTTCTTTTGCTCTTTCTACAATACTGCCTCCTGCCTGTTCCTGTGTTATTCTCAGCACAAGAGTGACAGGCTGTTTCAAAATACTAACTATGGCTTTATTCATCTCTCTGTTATTTCTCTGCAGAAATAAAGCTCTTGTTCCTGCACACTGAGCTTACCTCCACTAAATTCACTGTGGTACTTGGAGGTTTATAAAGAGGAGAGACTATCTGAACTGGTGTCTTCTGCTTAAGTGCACTCTAAGTGGCTTTTAACATATCCTTGGCATTGTAAGACTTTGCCTGTGGTGGTGATCATTTCATAATACACAAAACCTCACTGGAGCTGGGTCACTGCTGTGTGCCTGTAGGGTGACTCACTGGCCATTAAACCAGGCAGTCCCCAGGCAATGTGATGAGCAGTTCCTTTGTTTTCATAGAGCAAACACCCAAGTCAATCCAGACAAATTTCTAACTGAAGGAAGAACTGCTCTGCCTTGGAAAAAAAATCCCACTGTCCCGAGTTCCTCTGTTTCCTCTTCCCCCACACCCAGAGTATCTGCCTTGGGTGGGTATTTAAGTCCTTCACTTGTGAACTGTCCCTTCTAGGTTGCCCCTACTGCTTTCCTGCACAATGAAGTGTTACTTTCTTAGGACCTAAAGGCCTGTACTCTTAACTTAGATCACATTAAAGTGTCCAGCTAGGTTTTTGTATTTCCGAATATTTTTTATGTTCCCAGGACAACATAAGATGAGCAAACTGGAAATAGCTTCAATGCAAATCTGCCATAGCATGTGCCATTGTCTGTTTTGCAGAGGAATGTTTGCAGGAGGATTGAGAGAGATGGAACAAGAAGAAGTTCATATTCATGGCATCACCTACAATGCAATGTGTAAAATCTTGAACTTCATTTACACTTCTGAGCTGGAACTCAGTGTGAACAGTGTACAGGAAACCTTAGCTGCAGCCTGTCAGCTCCAGGTGAGGTACTGGGAGATGTGACAAAAAAGAAACAAAAGCAATGATGAAAGAAACAGAAAACATGGATATCTAGTTAGAGGGAGGGTTAAGAGGTGAGCAGGAGCTTGGGCATGATAAGAAGGATTTCTGGGATGCTGTATCCACTGCAACTAACTGTGGAAGGGTAGGAACAATGAATGGGTACTTGCACATCTCATTTGTGCCAGTGGTTCGTTAGTTAAAACATTACCCATTTCATCTAGAGAAGTATTTTATGTAGCATTCACTTTCACTGATGTGTTTGTGAAAGTTTCCCTGAAACAGAAAATCCCTGGCCTATGGTAAAGAATTGGGTTTGCTGCTCAGAAATTGTTGTGCTGCTCAAGGTGAGTCCACAGGCACATGAGCTCTCCTGACCCCATCACTACAGGAAATCCTGCCACTATGGTCTGCACTGAGTGCAGGGTTCATGTGCTTTTAAGACAAGTTTTTTTCCTTTCTAATTTCCCCTGCAGCTAACTGCTGCACAAGGCTTTGGTACTAAATCCTAAACTTTGTGAGTGCTTGCTTGGGTTGGTTTTTACATACTTTGTTAGCAGAGGGGCTCCTGGACAGCAGTTAGATCTTTGTTCCTCCTGCCAGATACAACTTCAAATTGTGTTCAGAAGACAGTACTAAATATTCATTTTCCTTTCCAATGGCTTCCTGTGCTCTTGAGTGAAATATTTGTTAGAGATACAATCTTTGATATAGCATGTCTGTAGTGCTCTGGGAAAACAAGCACAGAGTGACTGTAATCACCTTGTCCTGTGTGTTTTCCTGGCTGCTCCAAGCAGGCAGCAGAGCAGGCAGTGCCCAGGGTTACACATGTCCTGGAAGGCACATTGCTGCTGCACCTGAGGCCAAGCTTAGCCTTGCAGCAGAGCATGGCTAGAAGAGCTGTGTTATATTCATCCACACACCCATGCTGAGTTCTGTTTCTCTAGGGAAAGCTGAATAGGGCACAGGTGACCACGGTGCTCAGACTGTGAGGAGAGCAGCCATTCTCTGGACAATTTCCATACAGTCATCCCAGGCTTCAGTCTCCTGTCTTTTAAGTGTGGGGCAGGTGGTGTCTGAAATGGAAAACCTCTCTGTCTTGCAGATTCCAGAAGTCATTAAGTTCTGTTGTGATTTCCTCATGTCCTGGGTCGATGAAGAGAACATCCTTGATGTGTACAGACTAGCTGACCACTATGACTTGAAGCATTTGAGTGAGCAGCTGGACTCCTACATTCTGAAGAACTTCACAGCTTTCTCAAGGACACAGGTGTACCGACAGCTGCCCCTGCAGAAGGTCTACTCCCTTCTCAGCAGCAACCGCTTGGAGGTTAACTATGAGTTTGAAGTTTATGATGGAGCACTTTTTTATCATTATTCTCCAGAGGAACTGGAGACAGATCAGGTCTCCCTGATGGAGCCCCTTAAGCTACTTGAGACAGTTCGTTTTCCTCTGATGGAACCCCAGATCCTGCAAAGACTCCATGACAAATTAAGCCCATGTCCTTTAAAAGATACAGTTGCAGATGCATTAATGTACCACAAGAATGAATGTCTTCAGCCAATGCTTCAGAGCTCCCAGACACAGCTGAGATCAGAGTTCCAGTGTGTAGTGGGATTTGGAGGGATGCATTCTACTCCCTCCATTGTCCTCAGTGATCAAGCCAAGTATCTGAACCCTTTGTTGGGGGAGTGGAGGCACTTTACAGCTGCACTAGCCCCCAGAATGTCCAACCAAGGGATTGCTGTTCTCAATAATTTTGTATATTTAATTGGTGGAGACAACAATGTAAGTGGTTTTCGAGCCGAGTCAAGGTGTTGGAGGTAAGATAAGGATAATCCTGCTATTAATTTTATTGCCTATTTCTGATTCAGTAAGCCAGCAGACAGTCAGTACACTTGCCAGCCAAAAGATCAGGAACTGAGCAGGAGCCTCACTGAAAGCAAACACAAGAAATGAGCTTCATTTAATGAGCTTCATAGTAACAGGAAGCTCCCAGCAGTGCTTGTGAGACAAAGCTGAGCCTGACAGTGTAGAAACAGCTACTCCTTCAAGAGTGTTACTTGTGCTTCTTTCTGCCTTGTTGGAGGAGGGAGTATTAAAGGTGTGGGAAGCAGTAATGAGCCTGAACTCTAGGCTGTCTAGATGTTCTCTAACTAGCATTTTCTGGAAGTCTTCTATGTGTAGTTTTTGTCCCAGTACAAAAGGATTTAAAATAAAATGTTCTTACCAACAGATTTTCAAGAATCTGTGTGCACAAGAGCAGCATTCCAGAGTGCTTTTATATTACTGTGTGACAGGGAAGAGCAGGAGGGAGGAGCAGGTTTAGACCTTCATCCCCTTTACATTGCAAAAACAGATATAAACCCTTCTGTCTTTATATTGTGCTCAGTTCACAAGTCTTAGCTGAGTTGCTCTTATTTTATGGCATGGATAATTTCAATTCTCAACCAGTTTTCTCTGTAACTAAAATTTCCAGATGAGAGAGTTAGTTTGACATGAAAGTGAATAATGAGATTCACTTTGAGCAGCAGATATTTGGGGAAAAGAATCAAAGATATTTATATCAAAGAATCAACATATTTATGCCATTCTTGTATTCTTGAAGATCCAGATTGAGTCTTTGTGCTATTTTTAGATTGTGTTACCTTGTAGAATGGCTTTGTGCAAACAGAGATTGTGATGTGTAACCTGACAGCAGTGTACAAGATAATGGAAAACCTAGGCTTTGATAGCATCATTATGTCAGCCAAACTACATCTTCTATAAATAGAACAAAACAACTTTGCTAATAATAAAATGCTGACAAGGCCAAATTTCACATCACTGAGAGATGAGTTCAATTTCAGCTGAAGCCAGTGCAGTACCCACATCCCCAGAGCTGTCTGGTATTCCTGCAGTGATTCTGCAGCTGCAGGAATAACTTTCTTTGATCCCATTCTTTTGCAAGGTATGACCCACGACACAACAGATGGTTCCAGATCCAGTCCCTGCAGCAGGAGCATGCTGACCTCAGTGTTTGTGTCGTGGACAACTATATTTATGCCGTCGCAGGCCGAGATTACCATGAGGACCTGAGGGAAGTGGAGAGGTATGACCCTAAAACCAACACTTGGGAATATGTGACACCTCTGAAGAAGGAGGTAAGGAGTGCATTAGCCACACACACTACCACAGTCCCTCAATTCCTTATTTAAGCTTGCTAGATGTTTTTCTCAGGTGTAACTTTTGATTTGCTGATATTCAGATGGGAAGCAGTAAATTCTGTAAATGGAGTAAATGGATGACAAGAAAATGAAATAATAATATATGTAAATTACATTTTCCAGTTAAATGTTATTTTTTTCCTCTTTCTTGTTGATTTTGCCTGCATCTTTATTGTGTTAATCCTTAAAGCTATTAATAAAACAAATAATAAATGTGTGTCACTGCTGGAAATATAAAAAGCCTGAATTAAGTGCTACTGAGTAGAATAACTTGCATTCCTGATAATGCTGCTTGTATAAGAAAAATCACCAATAAAAAGGCTTCCAGGTAGATTAGGGAGTAAGGTTATAGTATGAAGGAACAATAAAGACAGAGAATGCTGCATTTCTGGAACTTTTAGAAATTCTAGTGTGTTTCATTAAGAAATTCACAATTATAATATCTTAAAGAAAACTGTCCATAAGAAAATCCTTTCTGCTTTTGATCTCTGCATAACTCATGACCAATATCACTCCCTTCATGTCTATTCCCTGCTTCCAAACCGGGAGAAATACCCAAGGTGTTGCTTTGCCGCGGTTGTGCCGTGCAGGTGTACGCGCACGCGGGAGCGGCGCTGGACGGGAAGATGTACATCTCGTGTGGCAGGAGAGGAGAGGATTACCTGAAGGAGCTGCAGTGCTACGACCCCAGGACGGAGCGCTGGGACGCGCTGGCCGACGGCCCCGTGCGGCGCGCGTGGCACGGCATGGCCGCGCTGCTGGGCAAGCTCTACGTCATCGGGGGCAGCAACAACGACTCCGGCTACAGGAGGGACGTGCACCAGGTGAGAGCAGGGCACGCCTTGGGAGATCCACGTCTCTGGGCTGTTGTTGGAGGCCCCTCTGGTTAGTTATGGACCCTGGCCTCTCGGGGCATTTCTGGGTCACTGCAACCCCAAGGTTGTTCAAAGTCTCTTTTCCCAGCCCGGTGCTTGAAGAAGGAGTCAGAGCTCTTCATTTCTCAGTCTCAAGGTTGTTCATTGTTCCTCATCTATAGAAAATTTTCTCCTGCCCTGCCCGAGGTCCGTCCAACAGGACAGTTCCAGGCACTCTGCCTGCCCCCAGGGCAGTGTTATGTCTTTATACTAAAAACTACGTGTACAATTATTATAAATCAAAGGCAACTCTGACAAAGGGGAGAGAGAATGATGCATCTGACTCCATCATCAGAAGGCCAATGAATTACTTTATTACACGATACTATGTACATTGTATCTAAACTGAATCTGCCATGCACTCACCCTTGCTCACAACTGCTCACACTGCACTCATCTCTGATTCTCTCCTGACTGTCCCATTACACACACACCTGGCCCTGATAGGCCAAGGGAACAAACATCCTCACTCTGGGTAAATAATCTCCATATTGCATTCTACTATAGCACAACACAGGCACAGCAAGTGAGATAAGAATTGTGTTTTCCTTCTTCTCTGCTTGTCTCACAGTTTCTTTCTGTTCAGAGGGCATGTGAATACAACATACAATGTTTACAATTGCTTCCCAATACCTATCACCCATGTCAGACAGTGAGCTTCTACTCTAAACCAATCTGTAAGTGCCAACATCACAGCAAGAGATGGAGGCCAAGAAGAAGAAGGAGAAAGGCTGGACACACCCAGTTCCCTCCATCTTGCCTCCTGAACCCCCATACCAAAAACTTTAAAATCTACTTTTCCACCCCATGATAACTTCACTAATATTCTACCTAAACTGTTGTGGCTTGCTGATCTTCATATAGGGTTGGTAATTTGCTCCACGGGTCATAATCAAACCCCCAGGTGTTCTGGGCTCTGTGCCAGGGTCCCTGAGCCCCCTGGCAGGGGTCCTGGACAGCAGAGGGATGTTCTGGGTTCCCACACTGGCCCACACGGTCCTACATGGACAAAGCAAAAGACAAGAAATACTCTTCTCCACGTGGGGACAAGTGTCCTGTTTATTGGCTTGGGAAGGGACACCTCAGACTCTGGCAACCCCCAGGCAGAAAGAGAGGGTTCCCTTCTTGCAGGAGACTTTTATACCTGAGGAATGGGGCAGGGGAAGAGGACCCCAGCCAGTGGGATACCATTGAGGAGGGGTAACCAGGGGCCAGACCACCAGGGGTTATAGGATGAGGGAGAGACCATGTGATGGGAGAAGGGAATAACAATCCATGTGACATAACATAAACTATTTAGTGCAATACAACAACACCTGGGTCTTTTCTTGGCTACTTGTGGATGCTGGCACTTAGATGTAATGTCTTTCTCCTACTGAGTGTGCAAATAAAACTGTCTGCTCAGCTAGATGAGCTCTCCCCCACTCACCTGCAGAACTGGCAATGATTTCTTTACTGTTGTAAATAAACATTACTGTCTTGAACACTTTGTCTCACCCACAAAGCACTAAAGCTCCAGCACTTGGAATTCTTACCAATTTTAAAACATCTCTGATGGATAACTTCATTGGCATGCATATGCCCAGTAAAACATCAGTTAAATTTCCTTTATGCTGTCTTTCCATTAATTTTTTATAAGTGGAGAACTTTTGAATTACCCATGTGTAATTGCAGGGCAGAGCTGTTAAGGATGTAAATTCCTACATATTGCCCCTACTTGGGGGTATGTTGGATGGCAGTTGTATAATGCAATTAAAATGTACAGTATGGTAAAAGACATCTGGAGAGAACCTTATTGCAGCTTCTAGAACTGCTAGAGACTTGAAAAGAAGAAGAAATGCAGAGAAATGCAGTAAGTTCCTGCATATTCCCCTTACTTGGGGGTACTGGATGGCAGCTGTATAATGAAATTAAAATGTAATTAAAATGTACAGTGTCTGATTATAAGAGACATCTGGAGAGAATTCTCTTCAGCCTTATTCCAGCTTCTAGAACTGCTAGAGACTTGAAAAGAAGACACAAAAAGTAACTGTTTTTATAGAGCCAGTGGAGATGGCAGAATTAAATCTAGCTGAAGAGTGTGTCTGAATGATAAGAAGGTGCCTACAAATGAAAGCAGTTAGCCAAGTAGGTACCAATGAAATCTGAAGCTCTCCAACATATGGCACAGAGGCAGCTTAGCAGATTTGTCATATTTGTATGTTCCAGCATTTCTTCTCTAATATGCAAACAGGTGAATTATGTCTGGGCTTATATTAGCACGTGTCCCCATCTCTTTCACTTTTGTATACATTTTAGGAATGACATAAGCTGTTACTCCAGCAGCAGGGACAGAACTTGTGATTTCAAAACTATGTGGCATCTGTGCACAAATTTCTGCTGAGTACTGTACTTGTATTAGGTAGTCACATGCTGGCTCCATTATCAACTGATGACATTCCTTCCTAAACAGTTTACATTATGGCCAGCCTACAAGTTTATGGCCAAGGATAAACTGGCCAAGCATAAAAATATGGCCAAGGATACAAGTCCAGTTTTGCCTTCTCTCATTTCTTTTTTTTTATAGGTTGCCTGCTATAAGCCAAGCACTGATCAGTGGACAAATGTGTGCCCACTTCCTGCAGGACATGGAGAGCCAGGCATTGCAGTCTTAGACAACAGGATTTATGTGCTGGGAGGCAGATCCCACAACAGGGGAATCCGCATGGACTATGTGCACATTTATGATGCAGAGAGAGACTGCTGGGAGGAAGGGCCCCAGCTGGAGGATGACATTTCTGGCATGGCTGCCTGTGTCCTCACATTGCCCAGGGCTATTTTAATGGAAACAGAGAAGTGGCTCTCAGAATGGCATGCAGACAGAATGAAGCATCATCTTGACTTTCCACCAGAAGTTATGAGTGTATCAGACTGGGAGGAATTTGACAACTCAAGTGAAGATTAGAAAATTTTAATTTTTTTTCTTTTTTGCCAGTGAATGAAGAAATGAAGGCTTGGGAAAAGTACTTGAGAGATTTTATATGTCTTTCTTATATCATAAAAGTATTTAAAGGTTTTAAAAAGAAGTGTTTCGCACAAGATGCCATTCACAGTCAATACCTGCCCACCTGCAAGTGTCCTGCACAAAATGCACTGGCAGTCAGTACTGCCCCCCTGCCAGAAAGCAGCATTTTCACAGTAACCACACAACTGCCATTTCCCCCAGGTGTATAGAGGTTCTTGTACTTTGGAGGAGGCTTTTCTCAGCCTTCAGCATGGACAGAAAAAAGCACAGAAGGCTCAGCTTGACTAGCTTCTTTCCTTCCAGCTTTCAGCTCAAAATGGCTTCTTGAGATTTTTTTTTTCCTTTTCTTTTGGGTAATAAAACTTCCTAGCCAGCTTAATACAGGAAGGTAACACCTAGTGCTGCCCTCCTGTGCCAGGTGTCAGACAGCTTGATTAGGTTTTCAGCAGGAGTGAACATACAGAAACAGGAAGAGTAGCAAGTCTGAACCTTCATCCCATCTGGGCATGCAGCCATCCGTGGAACTGGCTGAGAGTCTGTGAACTGACACCCACTCCTGAACTTCTATACTGCAAGTTCTGTCAACACAGTGGAAAGGAGATTTCTAGAAAAATCTCTCTGTACAGAATATGGCAATCTCATAATTTCATGGTCAGACACATTTCATTGTTCTCAACCAGAAATTAATAAATTCTTGTCAGAACTTTTTTAACTGCTGTCTCCGTTTTATTAACAGTGATGTGGTGGCTGAAAGTTTCATTATATCCTGCAGCAGGATTGGCAAAGTTACTCCAGCCTGGGAGATGGGCAGGTTTTTCATTCTTTTATTATAGGCTTTACAAGAGAATAAAGACAGCAGACATTGGTTTGCCACAGCAAAAGAAAAAAAAATAATGAGATAACAAGAAGTATGGGAGATTACACTGGTCCAAGACTCTGCAGTAGCTGAACCAATGCCAGGAACTACAGCTGAGAAAGATAAGGCACAGTAAATCCTTCCTTCATGGGGCCTTAAAATAATTGGTTCCTGACTCCTATCTTGCTTACCATTAGGTTAGAAGCTGATTTAAAGTCTGAACCAGTGTGGTACTGAACATTGTGAGATCCTTCCTGTAGGAGGGGTGGAGTAATCAGTGCAGAAAATCCTGAAAAACTCCCAAAAGCTTTTAAATCTTACAGCAATAATGGGCTTGCAGAAAGGCAAACCAGTGACAATCATGGGACTAGGCAAGTGTCATCACTTGTGACAAATACTGCACTTGGATGTGCCACTCAGAGAAATGCAGGAAATTCCTGCATATTCCCCCTGCTTGGGGTATTGGTTATGGAGGCAAAGATGATTTCAAACCAGACCTCAGTTACTCTGCTTTAGTAGACTGGGCTGCTGGAACAAGATTAAGAGTACTTGCACATTTGTTTGAATAAGTTCAATAGCTTTGTCTTGGTAAGAGGGACATTTGTTGGACTTCAGCACTGTCAATTTTCTTCAGCACTTCTTTCACTGTCATTTCTTCAGCACTGTCAGTTTTCTTCAGCACTTCTTTCACTGTCATTTCTTCAGTACTGTCAATTTTCAGCTCCATCTCTGAACCTTTGCCAATTGGCAAATAAAACAAAAGACCTGGTAACAGCAGGAAACCCTGATTATGAGCTTTTTCAGAAAATAATTCTTTGATAGTGAACTCTGGTCTGCGCACAGGGTCTGGAAATACAGACTTTATTACACTGCAATATTAGAGACTGATAAATATTCATTTTTTGCCTGCAGAGTTACTTGTGATGGGTAGGAATTCAATGTAGCCTGCAGATGTAGGGACATCCCTCTCTGACCCGGCTATCACTAGAACCACCCCTTCCAGACTGCAGGGGGCAATTTGTTTCCTCTGCAAAAAAGTGATTAAAATGATTGTTTTCCATTTTCTATTTTAACCAGCACCTCTAGACAGACCAGTGATGTTATACAAAGATATTGGGTTATTTTTGTTATTTAGATGAAACCTTACTTAGCCTCTATAACAATGAAAAAAGAATTAATCATTCTTTGTCTAGCTCCTTTTCCTGTGTGTGCCACTAGAGGGTATTACTCACTGTTACAAATAACCAAGCTAATTCTTAGATTACAGAGAACAGAAGACATTCATGAGTAATTAATGAGCCAAAGGAACTTCTTGAGAAAACTTTGGGGGAGAAGGTTTCCATCTTTCTACCCTGTCACTCCTTCTGTGTGTGAATACTGAACCATTATTCCATTTATATGCATATGCTTTTTTGTGAATACTGATTGCTAGAGAGCCATCCATTATTCCATTTTCAGGATATGCTATTTTGTGATTTTATTATTCACTAAATGTTGCAGTTGGATGCTCTGCAAAGCTAATGAATGTAAGGCTCAGGATGCAGTTGCAAGGGAATTACTTAAAGCAGATGATCACCTACCTTAGCACATATATATATATATATGCCAGTTATATACTATATATTATATAATATATATAATATTATATATTTTTATTTATATATATTTATATATATTTTTTATTTATATATATATATATATATGCCAGTATATATATTATATATATATATATATATATATATATTACCAGGTAAAATAACCCTAAGTTACATGAACTAACCCTAAGGACAGGTAATATTTGATTAAAATATAACTTTTTGTTTTCAGCCCCAAAATTTCTTTACATCTGAGCAAAATATGATTGTTAAATATTACTCTATGCACTATCTTACTTGCATGTATTTCATTTAGGTAAAAAACCAAAGAGTTTAGCTCAAACCATCCCAATCATTTTTTTAGCAGTTGCTCATTTTAGGCCAGCATGTCTTTTTTTCCAAACTCTCACACACACACTAAATAATAATAAAATTGCTTTGCTTTAAAAATGTCAATTTTCTCTTACTCAGCAGACATAAAGCACTTCTTGTTTACTGCCATTACCTACATAAACAAAATAGGAAAGATTTAAGGTTTGATAGGAGGATTTTTCAGGATTATGCAGGAAAAATTACAGGTTGATACAAGAGCTGTAATTATTATTGATTGGTTTTCCTTTCAGGAACTGAACTTTCATGAGCCCACTTAAGCTTTCTGTTACCTCAAGAAAAACATTTACTCATAGGGACTTCCAGCTGATTCTGTACTTCTTTTTAATTTATAAATTCTCTGGTGTCCTAAATTTGTCAATCTTGTATCTGACAGTAAAAGGCTTTTTTTTTTTAATTTTGTTTTTACGGTAAGCTCTCTGAGCCAACAAGACATTGTGGGCAGATGGACAATGAACTAAGAAAGCTTTAAGTTATTTCTGATCTGTGAGAGAACAATCAAACAGCTCTTCCAGGACTGAGTGATCAAAATACCAACACTCAAACTGCTGATACATTAGGAAGTCCAGAAGAATAGTAATTAGCTTCCTTGATGATCTATTTTCCTATTTCCTGCCAGCACAGAGGTAAAGCTGTACAGGCATATTTGCCAGATTTGTAATTAGTGGACTTGTATCCTGAAGTATTTCAGGCTTCCACATTTGCAGAAGTGATTGTGATTGCTTCAGTTTTGTTTCATAACTGCTTTCACTACTGTATTTCTTCTCCAGCTGTCTACTTCCAAATCCAACAGATCCTTTCCCATTTCCCTCCTAGTTTAAATTATGGTTGTTAATTTTGCATTGGAAGCATAGCCAGTACTTGATTTGAAACAAAATAAGGATTTTTATTCTGTCCCCTTGACAGAAATTTACTTTTTACTTAGGGATGAGCCACATGTACAATTTATTTGGCACTCAGCCCAACTGATGGGATCAAAAGCTTCTGGTGAAGGGAAGAAGGAACAGCTGGGCACAGGAAAGAGGTGCAGGGCCTTCTCAAGGGAATATTCTGCCAGCTGAGGTTTGTTTCATGGGCAGCTGATGCACTTTGGAGCTCCCCATCTCCTCCACTGCATCAGAACTGGCCCTGCTCAGCTGCCAACAGGTAAAGTCAGAGAGAACAAAGGTTTTTATATGTGCTAAAAGGGTAAAGTGGTACCAGACATGCATCCATTCTTCCTAAACCAAATGCATCTGTAGGGGTGTAATACACCTGAGATGATTTGCTGTAGTCTAGGGAGTTGGAGCCCAGTCTTATCAGAAAACATTCATGATGAACAAATCACCTTTTTCTCATATGGAAGCAGAATGTGGGATCTTTTACCTAAAATACCTGGTTTAGTTTAACCACAATTGCTAAAATTGAGGAGGGAATTACTTAAAGGATGCACACATCACACAATACAAGTTCAGAACATCTAATTTAAAAATTCATTCAAACTGAAAACCTCTCCATGCCTTAGAATCCTCTCTGGGTGGGAAGGTGGAAGTGCTGGTTCTTCAGCAGCAGTCCAGCACAAAAACTGGTTTATAATTAATACTACCTATTTCTGACAAGTTCCAACTATTTTGAGATTCTTGTATTATCTCTACAAAATGGAGGCAAAATCACTATGTATTATTGGTTTTTATTTTAACAAAAATTGCAATTCAATCAAATGAAGCAGCAGGAATTTTTATTTCCTTTTTATATACTATGAGTAATTAAATCTGCTGCAAACTTACAGCTTTTGTAATTATTTTTAAACATTATTTAGCATATTATTGCAAGTCCAATTGCTATATTTTGGTCTGTATTTTGGCCATGGTCAGACAGAAAGCAAGCCAGATCTGTTCAAATGACACAAGAAAACATCATAACCTTCATTTTGTATTGTAGCCTGACTACAGGTGTTTAAAACTGACTTACTGGCAGATACAAGCACTCAAACCAGGAGGAATGGATCAGAGGTATAGCTACTAAGTAAGATTTCCTAGTAAGTAAGATTTCCTAGTAATGGATGAATTTTTTTTTGCATAGATGTGACTTTTCAGATGCAATTATTCATCTCTAGGTCACTGTTCTGCTGTACATGACTAACAGCTGTTGTTTTCCACCCAGGAGATGGCTGGATGTCAGCAGCTAGTAAAATGATACCTGCACATGGATTTAGGGACTGCTTTAAGATCGTTTCATCTTAATGATGAGACTTTTCCTGGATGGTTTTGCCTAAAACGACACTGGAGAAGTCTTCCATTTTAGATCATTTGGACTCTGCTAAATGCCTGCAGAGACAGAGCCCATATGTTCCAATCCAGACACCTCAGCTGGCACTGGCTGCCAACGCAGGATGAGGAACAAAGAGCAAAAAAATGACTGAGTAATGACTGAACTTTTGGAAAAGAGCATGAAATAAAGACAGCAAAGCTGCAATAACACTGCACAACAGTCCAGTTAAGGGCTTCAAGACAGACATCTTAAATCTATTTCTCATTTAAACTGGATTTTTTTTTTTCTTTCAAGCGCTGCTTCATTTCACGTTGCCAGCCCTGAAGCAAAACGAATACCAGAAGCACAAATTAAACGAAGTCACAAGACTGAGCTAAAATCACACCATTTGCAGAGGTTTCTACACCTCCGGGGAGCAGCGCCGTTCTTCTGTCGCGCCCTTGCCCAGTGCGGCTGGACAGAGCCCCGGCACTGAGTCAGGGCTCCCGGCGCCAAGCTCAAATTCAAACAGCTCATCCGCACCGTGTGCCAAGCGCTGCCCCCGGGCCCTGCTGAGTCCTTTCCGGGGCTTCCTTCCTCTTCAGCGGCTGCGGCACCATCGTCCGTCCCGCCTGGGCCACGCCGGGCTCTGACCCCGTTATCTGGGAACAGGGCTATGAAGAGGCAGGAAACGGCCCCTTAGAGCACGTAGGAAATTATCTGGAGATCAGAGATGATTATCGCAGCGGGCCGTTTTGTTCCTTAAAAGAAAATTAATTAACTAGTAAAAAGCAGCAAAACCTCAGGGGAGGTGGTGTCTGTCTGCAAACCGCCTGGGGTTAGGGTGCTGGCACCCCTCAGATGCAGGAGTAGTGAGAGCGGCCCGAGGCAGCCCCGGGGAGCAGAGCCTGGGGCTGGGCGGCACCGAGGGGACAAGATGAAGGGTCCCCCTCAGATACCTTAAGGCCAAGGGCTGGGGAGTTTCTGGGGGTGACCCGTGTCAGAGCGCGCCTGCCGCATCCCCTCACAGGGCAGGGCTCCCTCAATGCTCCCTCAATGCGGTCACCCCCGCCTCACTCACCGCACTGACCGGGGGTGCACCGGGGACGGCAGGAGTGACTCGCGCGGAGAAACGGGGAAGAGGCGGCTCTCCCGCACCCCCGGACTCCAGGGAGGGGCGCCGGGGCACGAACCCCCGGGCCAGCCCCGCCGCCCGCCTCCGCCCGGCCCCTGAGGCGGGCGCGGCCCCGCGCTGCCGCCGCCGCCATGGCGCGTGCGCGGGGCGGTGTCTCGGAGGTTCGCGCGGCCGGCGCAGCCGCCATTTTGGAGCTCGGCTCGCGAGGGGAGGAACCCGCGGGAGGAGGACGCGGCGCCCGGCGCTTCTGCCTCTCCGTCCCGCCCCGAGCCGAGCCGGCTCCGCTCGCCGCCTTCCCGGGCCGCCTGGCCGTGCCGGCCGCCGCCGCTCTTCGTCACTCGCCTGGCCGGGCCGGCGGCAGGCCTGAGAGAGGCGGGAAGGATGCCCTGCACACCCCGCCGCTGAGGGAGACTCGGGGGCCCTGCGCGCCGCGTCTGGCCAGCCCCACCCCAGCCGCCGCTCGGCCCTTCGCCGCCAGCGGCGCGGAGCTTCCTTCTCCCCGATCCCCCTTCCCCTGGGTTTCCTTTCCCCCGGGCTAGGCACGAGCCGCTTCCCCCTCGCCCCCAGCCCGCTCCACCTCCCAGGCCTCTCTGCCCAGGCCTCCTCCGGGTCTCTTCCTCCGCCTGGGCCTTCGGGCTCCTCACCTCCCTTCCTCCCTTTCCTTCCCCTTCCCCGCCCGGAGCCATGTCCTCCGCCGCTCGTTTCGATTCGTCGGACCGCTCCAGCTGGTACGTGGGCCCGGTGTCCCGGGCGGAGGCGCAGACGCGGCTGCAGGGGCAGCGGCACGGCATGTTCCTGGTGCGGGACTCGTCCACCTGCCCCGGGGACTACGTGCTCTCGGTGTCCGAGAACTCCCGCGTCTCCCACTACATCATCAACTCCCTGCCCAACCGCCGCTTTAAGATCGGCGATCAGGAGTTCGAGCACCTGCCCGCCCTGCTGGAGTTCTACAAGATCCACTACCTGGACACCACCACCCTGATCGAGCCCGCGCCCAGGTGAGTGTCGCCCCCGCCACACCCTCCGCCACCTGTGCCCGAGTGGCGCCCGAGGTGCGACCGGGGGCGGTGTCACAGGCCAGCCCAGTAGCTCCGAGCCTGGCGCTGCGTGTAGATGCTGTGAATAAATACTAATAAATTCGTTTCTAACACTGGGCCTTCTTAACTGTCTGGACCTCGCCGACAATTGAAAGTGTTGCTCTTTCAGTCAAATCATCCACGGTGCCTGTGCTGACCTTGTGCGTGGAGGTTCCATGTACCTCTGCACGGGCTGTAATTGCTTTGAGAGAGGGTGTGGCCGCACGTCACCCTTTTTGTGTTACCCTTTTCTTCTGGCATTGTCTCGGTTCCAAGGATGGTTGAGAAGCTGGTTCACCAGTCCTCTCCCTGATGGAAGTACAGCCTGTGAGCTTAGTTTGCTGTCTACCCCTGCACCCACACTGATTACAATAGAGCTGGCTTTTATGTGATTAGACTGCTTTGCCCTGTTAAGTCAGCATTAATACATTCTAGGGCAGCATTTCCCAAACTTCTAGAGTGGCATTTCTACACGAAAAAAAAGGGAAACACTTATTTCTCACAGTTTGCTCATGGCACTGTTCATCTATATGTGCATACACCATACGCGTCACTGAGAAATGCTGTTTTAGGAGATGGGAAAATGTGACTTGGCTGTGAGCTCCTTCTTTGTCCTGGTCCCAGCATGGGACATACCTGCAACATGCATCAGTGAACTGCTTATGAAGAACCCTAGAACACATTCCTTGCTTTTAATTAATAAAACCTTTCTCAGTATCTTTTGTCAAAACTTTAGGGCTTCCTGGATAGAATGAAATTAAATTAAATAAGAGAAAAGTAGTGACATATTAAAAAAATAAATCCAAATTGGTTCACTTCTGAAGTCTGCATTTTAATATCTTATTATGTTTTGCAGATTAGCAAGCTCTTAGGAGGGAAGAATAACTTTGAGGTTTATAATCACAATTGAACCTTGGCATGGACCAGTGCTTAATGACAGTCACTTGTCAAAGATTGACAATAGCTTGTCAAGTTGAAAAACTCAAGTGTTCAAAAGTCATTCTGAAAGCTGTCAAGTGATGGGCAGGATGTGACAGCAAGCACAACCTTCAGGAGCCCTGCAAGCTGCTGGCAGCCTTTGGTAGTGATTGTGGCTAGAGAGATGGGTAGATGAAAAAAAAATCATTTCCACCATTGCAGGAATGGAGCTGCCCAGTGTTACATGCATGCTTAAACTTGTGGAGAGTTGGGAAGGAAAAATGCTGAAGCAATCTTCATGCTTACATCTGCTCTCCAACCTGGATATTCCTGAACCTTTCTGGATGCAATAATTTGTTCTTAATCATTTATGGCCATGACTGGCTTGGCTTTCTCAGAACACTTGAGAACTTAGAGCTGATTGCACTTGCACACTTGGTATTTGTGAGGAGTCCTGTGTGAAATGTTCTGTGAGCATTTCAGTGCCACCTTATTTTCAAGGTTTTGGTTGCATATTGTTCTCTCAGCACAGAGACAAATGGGACCTAACCTGCAGTGAATTGACTTTTTAATAGAGCTACAAATGGGATCAACTTAGCATGACTTTGAAAAATCAGAAATCTTAGAAATTCAGTTATATGGTTGATGGTTTTAAATGCTGTGCAAAGGAGGCTTCCTGCTGCAAGAGGGAGGATGAAAGGTAGCATTCCCAGATTTTTGGGATTTTTATTTTTAACCAACTACATTTAGAACAGGGGTATGTGCTTCAGAACTGTTATGTTAATTCTTATTTCTCTGGCATTTTCCTGGGCACAGATGCTCGTGCTTTTGAAAGCTGTTCATTCTTTTAATTTCACAAAGTACAGTCTGAAAGGTGGTTTCTATATAGAGCTCTTCAGTACTTCTGGATCTTGGAGATGACATCTTAAACTTTTAAAACAGCTCTAAATGGACCATTTTAAACTTTGTTTTTTTGCATCTCTAGTAGTGAGCTCTGACCATCCCTGCTGATGTTCCTGAGCTCTTCCTGATGCAGAGCAATGCTCCTGAGGGGTTCCCTCTGTCCCCCTGCCGTGGCTGCAGCAGGGTGTCTGAAAGATGGAATATCGTTATCTTCAGGGCTTCTGGCAGATCTTGCAGAAATCACAGGGATTTGACTTCCATGGTGTTTTGCAAGTAGCAGAAGAGAATTGAAGTAGGCTAATGACATGCATTCTTGCTCCCATAGCTTAGATAATAACTATCTGCTGTGGCCTATATCCACTGAGGCTTTTTGACAGCTGCTCTGAATAAAATGGGTGACATTTATGATGAAAATAGTGAAAGCATTCTCATTTGATGGACAATCTTATATATTAACACAGACAACAAAGTGAGTGTATTTGACAAATTATGGACATAGTAATAATTATGTAAATAAATTATAGATAATATGGTTAATAGGCAAAGGAATATTTATGGAAGGCTTGCTGGGTTTTTTTCCCTAGTTCCTTCTTATCAGTGGATGCAAGTATTTCATACAGTTTTTATGTCATACCATCTTACTTCTGTTCCCTTTTTCCTCTACACTGCTTCAAGTCTAGCATTCACTCACTGAATTCTTTAGAGTGGATGCTGAAGTTAAAAACAAAATTACTTGGATGACTTTGGAAGTAACACAGGACTCTTGGAGAGATTCTCAGCTACATTTTTATGTGTTGCCCTTCCACCTCAATCACCCAAACAGTCTTAATTTGGTTTTCTGTATCATTACTCTCATAACTTAAGCTATAGAATTAATTTGACTCTAAGATTTTCACGACAGTCCAGAACAGGTGGATGAAGATTTTTGCATTATTTCTCCCAGTTTTCTGCATCCCATGATAGATTATATTTGGCTTCTGGGGAAGCTACTTTGGGTATTTAAGTCATTATTTGAGAAGTGTGAGTTGCTCATTAAATTCCTCACAGTGCCACCAAGCAATGATTTTGTTACAAATCCAAGCAACTCTTCTCTAGCTGATGTTCCCACTGCAGACCTGGCACTTGGCTTTGTTCCTGGAAACACAAACCAACAGCTTTCCTTTTCCCCACCCTCAGGTACCCCAGCCCCCCCATGGGATCTGGATCTGCCCCTGCCATGCCCCCTGCAGAGGAGAACCTGGAGTACGTTAAGACTCTCTACGACTTCCACGGCAACGACGCCGAGGATCTGCCCTTCAAGAAGGGAGAGCTGCTGGCAATCGTGGAGAAGCCAGAGGAACAGTGGTGGAGTGCCAGAAACAAGGAGGGTCGGATTGGGATGATCCCTGTTCCTTATGTGGAAAAGCTGGGCAGACCCTCAGTGGGGAAGCACGGGAACAGGAATTCCAACAGCTACGGCATCCCAGAACCTGCCCACGCGTACGCGCAGCCGCAGACCGCAACTCCCCTGCCCTCGGCGTCCAGCACGCCTGGAGCTGTGATCAACCCTCTGCCATCCACACAGAACGGACCAGTCTATGCCAAAGCTGTCCAAAAGAGAGTTCCCTGTGCTTATGACAAGACTGCGCTGGCATTAGAGGTAAGTGTGTCCTCCAGTCTCAGAGTTTTCAATTGCCTTGTGAAGGAAGAAACTAAAAATTGTTGTGGTGACTTCATGTGGAGTCTGCTGGTTTATGTCGAGGGACTGAGAAGTTAGGTTACATTCTGAAGAAACATCCACCAGAATTGCTTCATCTCTACCACTTCCTTTGAGAAAAGTGACCTAGTAAATAACTTTAGACCTGTATTTTGCCTCCCTGCTTGCTTGTTCAACTGTGCAGATGTTACAAGGGTAACATGCTGAAGAGTGTACCCATGCTGAAGAATGTTAGTGAGAGAATGGCTTTGCTTCTTCACCTAATCCTGGGGCAGGAAAGAGATGTTGCCTTAATCATTGTAGAGTTGCAGGCTAAGAGCTGGCAGTGGCACCCTCCAGAGAAAGGTAAAGGTTGCTGGCTGCTACACTTGGTGTTTCTGATCCTCAGCTGTGAGATGCAATTAAAGACCTTGTGCTGATTGATCTTCAGTCTGGGCAGAATACATCAGACATTCTAGTCCCTTTTGCTTTGTTTTTCAAAAGTGGAATTTAAGAAACCTTAACACCTAAACTGGGGATGAGGAGTGTAGTGTAACCTCTAAAGTGCTGCAAGTTTTTGTGCTTGCTATTGCATTTTTAATTTTATTTTTATTAGAGATACCTTGTAAAACTTTAGAGTGTTGTTCTGTAAATAGTAAAGAATTCATATCATACTGGAACAATGATTGATTGGAACTTGTTTTTCAAAGCTATATCCAGAAGACTGTTACTTTTACATTTAGATTATACTGAAGGCTAATTAACCTGTAATTCAAAAATATCTCACCTGGAAAAACTGAAATTTGAGCATGCTGCAGTACTTCCAGGCACAAGTGCAAGCAAACAAGCATAGAAAGCAGCAACATTTTAGCAAGTAAAATAATAATGGTTTTTAAAATACTTTAGAACCTTTCCTGTTGTTTTTGCTCAGTTACTTTGCAGGTTAAAGCTGTTACCTATGGCTGCTACTTTTGACTGAAATTTGGAAGGTTATATTTGTGACTTCCCATTTTTCAGAGTGCTCACCCTAATTGCTTTACTCCTGTATTTGTAACACTTCTAAGGTTACTCTTGTGGGGTTAAAAGTTAAATATGAATCACTGGAATTTCTTTGTCTTGTGAAATCTAGCAGCTTGTTATTTGTGAACAGTGTGTGAAAAATTACCATAGAACAAAGTGTAAATTCACTGCCAACTGCACTGTACAGAAAATTCCTGCCAAAACTACTCATGCTTCTGCAAGCAGAGCAAGGCAAGAGATTGATTTTGTTGTGCTATCAATGTGTCATGGAATGACTTCAGGGAGCAGAACCCCTTGGAGAGTTGGTCCTTACATGAAGACGTTTCTGACTTGCCCTGTAAGTGACCCAGTTAACCCCATCAGTTCAGCTCCCCTAGGACACCAGCAGGATTCTTTCTCTGGCCAACAAATAGCTTTGACTTGGTTTGAACCTTCAAATTACTCAAGTTTTGTTTGAGAGATTCTTCTCACCCTCTAATCACTTACTGCCTCATGTTTTTGTGTCTGTTTTCTGTGCCAGTGCACCTCATCCTCACTGTGCCTTCTCAAGAGGCTTCAGAAGCAGAATTCTGGGAGCTGCTCTGCATTTTCATTGAAATCAGAGATTGCAGTTTCTCCATATCTATCCATGCACAGGGAACTTCAGCAGCTTCATTACAGCAGTATTTTTTTTTTTTGTCACATGGGCTATGCTTAAAGAAAAAAATAATTCAGTTTCTTTTCATTATTTTCTTTTAGTTTGCCAACCCCCTGCAGGACCCTGATTAAATATTTAATCCCAGCCCTCTGAGAGCTCTACACATTACTAAATAAACTGAACCATTTGAAACTTCTGTTTTGTAAGACCACTGAAAGTGGTGTTAGACAAAAAACAGGTCATGGGACTGTTTTGGGGAAGAAAGTTAATGGTGTTCTTTGATAAAAATATTATTTGACAGTTGTCCTCCTCAGAATAGGGGTGCCCTGAGTGGCTGCTCAGCTGCTGCACCTTGGGAGTGTAATTACTGATTGTGCAACCAATTTCAACTGATAAAGCAATGTGAAAGCAAAATATCTGTTTGCTGGCTGGAGCCTTGTGTGGTCAGCACACAGACAGTACTAAAAAGGAAGAGAAGAGCATCTGGAGTAAATAAAGGCATGGCACAGTAATCTGCTCAGCTTCCTTTTAAGTGGAGCACTGTCATTCTTCTTGGTTCAGCTTGAAAATGGGACAAGCTCCCTGCCTGCAAGTCCAGTGGTTCCATTGTACACCATTATTGTTTACAGAGCTGGCAGAGTTTTCTTTAAGAAAAGGTAAGAATTTATAGCCTGTTAGAGAGAAGTTTGTTTCTTAAGCAAGTTTTTTTTCAGTTTTTTTTTTTTTTTTTAATTTCTTACATGGAAAATGTAAGTGACCAAGTGACTGTTCTACAGAAAATCTGAAATGAGATCTGATAGACTGGATAAAGATTAATTCAACAGGTGAATTTAAAAGTGTGACAGCTTAAGAGCAACTACAATTTTATTTCTCTAAGATAGTCTATAGGGCATTTATTTTTGCTGGGCTAAGCTTATTTAACATGATACAGAATCACAGAGTGGTTTGGGTTGGATGGAACCTTAAGAGTTCATTTCATCCCACCCCCTGCCATGGGCAGGGACACCTTCCACTATCCCAGGTGGATCCAAGCCCTGTCCAGCCTGGCCTTGGACACTGCCAGGGATGTTCACAGCCTCTCTGGGTAACAATATTGGTGTTTTTGAAGTTACTATTGCATAAATGTTGACTTGATCCTATTGTGTTATTATCCAAAATGAAAAATTAAATTATAATCTGTTTAGAGGCTAAAATGGTAATTGTAAGTATAGACACTATCTCAAAGCTTACAGCAGGTGGTACATGGAATTTTGTGCATCTCCCTGCACCAGGGAGCAGTTAGTAAAGCCTACAGAAAATTACATGTATTTCTAACATTTACATGTGCTCTTGTTGGTTAAGTTACTTTGGCAGTTCAGATTTCATGTTTTTAATGAACATTAAATTCTGCAGATTGAGGTTTGTAGCTTCTCACTACAACTAACTTCATTACTAAGATGTGTAGAATATTATGAATTCTGCATTAAAAACACCCAAACCACAAAACAAGCAAGCTACAAAACAAAAATAGAAACCACCAAACCCAGCCCCTAACCGAAGAGCTCAACAGCCGAGGAGCCAGGTCTGTTTCTGTACTTGTGTGTTTCTGGCCAAGCAGCAATTTCCTTCCTTTCTGCTGCTGCACAGGAAGGGGGATGCAGGACAGCCTTACAGTGTCCTGTGCTTTTTGGGACCACAACTCTGCTCCACAGGGTTCTGCATTGCTGTTTTTCCATCCTGCTGCTTGCTGTGGGAAAACCAGGAGGGCAATCCCAAGTTCAAAGGATTTACACTTTAAGAAGGTGATGGATTTGTCTCTTTGGCATTGTTACTGTGATACAGAACAGCAAAGTCTACCTGAAAGTTTCCCAGCCTTTAAAAACTTGCAGTAATTCTATAGCCAGCCTATTAGAAATAGTGTGCTAATGAAGCCTTGTTTCAAACTGACAAGCTGTAAGCAGGACATGAACAACAAATCCTGTATTCACTTATAAAGTGGAATTAAATAGGGTAAGGAGCCAGACAGTGGGAGACCAGCAGCAGCCACCAGATTTATACCTGCTGTGCTTAAAAAATGATTCTTAAATGTCAGAGTTAATTTTGAAGGCAGCAGTGGTTCCAGAGACCAGCAGTGGTTCTAAGTCTAGAGAGTTCATCTCTAGACTTAACAGTGTTACTGAATGAAAGATTTTATTCTTTTTTTAAACAAGAGTTGCACTTTATTTTTAAACATTTTTATACTATTGTTGGCTTTTTATAGACTTGTGCCAGCATTATAGTTTGCCTTTTTGTGAGGTAGCAATCATACATGTGTGTGTTTGCTAGTACAGAGTTAACCTGTCACTGAAATGTTTGGTGCAATAAATATCCATCCACCATAATTATATAACTGACTTACAATATTTCTCCTGAGCCTGTTACAATTAGGTTACAGTTAACTTTCTCCCTCTTCAAAGGAGAGCTGAGACAAGTAGGCCAAAATGTGCTAGCAGTGGAACTTTCTTAATTAGGAAATTAGGCTACTTCTTTCAGTAGACAACAAGCATTGTGTTTTTCTTTAGCCAAGGAAACTTAGCCTTGCTGTGTTACACATTAAAGTGCAGCTAACCCACAAAGTCTGGATTTTAAGCAAAGTATTGATCTTATATTTGGGTAGTGTGAATTTTTGATCAGGGAGCTTTAGTTGCTATAAATGTTGAACTGAAAATGAACTCTCCAAATTCTGTACAGTCAGGACAGTGACTGGAAGGAGACAGCCTGCAATGAAAAGCAGCACTTTTTTGATGCTGCAGCCCCTGCTCTCACAGTTTTCCTGGCTCTTGGTGAAATGGAAAGTTCCTTTGTTTTAATCTGTTCCTAGGTGAGGCCACATTAATTGCATCTAGCACTTCCACATTCCTGTGTTGCCCTTGAACCTCCTTTCGTGCCTCAGGAATGGATGGAGCTTTTCCTCTGAGCTGTTTGATTCTGCAGTTTGGGCATCAAGTGTGTTCTGGCCCACAACATCAGAAGTGAAGGATAATTAAGTAATTAAGTTGTGCTTTTAGCCTGGTGCTTTCTTGGATCTCCCAATCCAGCAGCAGCTCCTTCAGTGTCCCTTGTCCTGTGTGCAGAGTGGCTGAGCTCTGCCTCTCCTGTGTCCCCTTTGGGGACAGTGGGTGCCAGGTATTTTCTGGGTTGGACCTTGTCCTCCTCCAGACAGGCAGCTGGCCTGAGGAACTGTTTTAGTGTGAATGTTAGTGAGCTGTGACACTAATTAGGATAATGACTGACATTTAGCACCCTGTACATTGCAGAGAGCAATGTTTGCTATAGCATTGACCCAGTGGGCTAAAATGAGGATTTAGAATATTAATGCATTTTTATCACCTTAAACTTATATTACACAACTTTATCATCCAACTATTAACATAGAATTGTTGGAAAATCTGTAAAACTCATTGAATTGGGTGACTAAAATGGCTTGCAGGAAACCTTTTGCAGAGTATGAATCAGATGGAAGGCAGGTATGGGAGAGTCTGGAGTAATGAAGTAACCTTTCTGACTGGCATGTTCCACAGTTGTGTTTCCCCAGGGCTTTGAATTCATGCTCTAACAGGGACATAATGAAAGATGCTATCTAAAATACATTTTGATTTTTATCACCTGGGTGTAACCAAATGGCTGCATTTCAGAAACATTACTCATTTCAGCAGTGATACTCCATTCCAGTGATGCTGGTGTGCTTCCCAACTGAATTAACTGAGCTGGGAGATGCTGAGCCTAAGGAAGTGCTCTCCTCATCTGAGATAAGGGCTATCAGCTGTCCAGAGTCATACAGGAAGTTTGTGGCAGAGATGAGAATAGAACCAGGTCTCCTGACTCTGTCCTGTGCCTAATCATAAGACAATTCTTCTGACTGGCTTAAAACATTCTCTGAAAAAAAAATAGTGTGTTAAATAATTCTAGTGGGAGATTGCACCTCAGCTGACCATGTTAATGGCATTAACATGCTTTAAAAGGCATTTACAAAATAATGCTTTCACTTGGGGAAAAATACATAGGGGCACTAGTTGACCAGATTTTTCTAGGCATTTTTCAAATTAAGGTCTATAAGGTAAGATCCATGAGTAAGGTTAGCATGAAATCAAGGTTCCTGCACCAAAAATCTTATTTCAACGTGCTGTTTAATTTACTAAACTATATTTTTAAAATAATATAGCACAAGAGGATATTCAGCAGCTTTCATTTAAATAAAAGCCCTCTCAAAGTCATTGCAAATTAATTTACTATTCCAGTGGCTCTCAGCACATGGGAGTGTGTTTTTGTCAGCCAGCTCTCTTTAGTGGCAGATGCTGGTGTGCAGCAGCTTTGCCCACCCAGCAGCATAAAGGACATTTCACATCTTTAATCTACAGGCCAGTTTGTTGCCATGCAATAGGAGACATATTTTAAATATTCTTTTCACTCAGCTGAAGCCAGGATTTCCAAACCTATTCCCACTGTGAGGCTTTCAGAACCAAGCTGAAGAATTTCTGTTCTGGAGCTTCAGAATGAATAATGGATTGATCTCTACAGCACATGAACAGAACTTCATTGTCACACTCAGAAAATGCAGGTCCACATTGTTGATTCAAAAGATCATTTTTAAGATTTAAAGGTTTCAGAGTGGGTTTGGTTTATGGTGTAGTGAAAACACAACTCATTAGCTTTAAGCTGTTGTGATATTGGCTGCATCTTCCTCAGGTTGGGTCTAGAATTTGGAACTTAGATCTGTCTTCAAGGGTTATTTAAATGTAGCAAATGTAACACTGAGTATTTATAGATCTTATCAGCATTTTCCTAAAGAAACATTTGCTAGGTTCCTGTTTAGGTCATCTTGTTACTATTTAAAGCTTTCTGGAGTGAGGAGTCTGACAAATTGTGCTTTTTAGCAAATGTTCAATCAGAGCATGCTGCAGCAGGCCCTGGGAGATGAAAGGCATTTGGGTGAATTCTGAATTCTGTGTGTACATGCAGTGTTTAACTGCTCAGTTCTGTATGCTGGCTGCATGATTTTAGGAGCAGCATATATAAAAATGTCCATTTAAGAAATAATATGGCCTCAGTTATATCCTAAGAACTTAGGGGAGCTCAAAGGGTTTTCTCCTCTCTCAAAAGCACAAGATTACAATTGTTCCAAGTGAGACAGTCTTAAATATGGGGAGCAGACAGGACACAGACAACCAAAGTAATGGAGAAAAAGGAGGGAAGGCAGAGCAACACATAAGGCTTAAATCTCTGAGAATAGTTTCAAAGTTCAACTAATTTTATTTTAAGAGACATAACACTGAGTGACTGACTGCCAGTGAGTTTATTAAGTATCTTAAATTTTACTTAAGGGTTCTTGCTTTTGTGTGATCTTCAAAAATACCTGTTCAGGTGATGGTAACTGGGTTAAATGGGCTTCAAATAATCTGGTGACATGCACATTGTTTTGTAAACTTGGTGCTTTTTCTTTAACATAAACAGGTCTCACCTGAAAAGTTTAAGGGCCTATCTGCATCTGGTCTGAATTTCAATACTGTTTAGAAAATGCAGACAAATTGCTTTACATACTGTATCAATGTCTGTGTTTTCCTTAAATAAGATTAAAGTTTATTTCCTTTGAATTTCACAGCAGTAGTTTGGTAACTGAGGCTCAGTTACAAAGAGCTTGCACCGAGTTTGGGAAAGAAACTTAGGAACTGTTGGGCATTAGTCATAGGCTGGTTCTACTTTCTGTGAAATTAGTTGCTAGCTGCTAATGTCACTTTTCTAATATTTACTGTAGTTACCACATAGAGTCAAATAAGTAAACAGGAAGGGAGGGGGAAAGTCAGAGAGCTGCTGTAACAAACCACGTGCTCAGCTCTCCAGAAGCATCTCTGAAGAGTGAGGATTTAGCTTGTCTTAAATGCTTCTTGTCAATTTGGATATTTCACTTTGTAAATTGTCCTGATCCAGATTCAATACAGCTGTTGAACAGTAAGAGTGTAATTTATCATCATTTGGGCTGTTGTTTCATGCTTGATCATGGCTTAGACTTCTCTCATTTTCCACTGCCAGATAGGAAGAGAATAGTTATGGTAGGAAAGTCTTGACATGTCATCATTCCTGCTTCAAATGCTCTGACAGGAAGTAGATGTGAACCACAAATAAAGTTAGAATCTACACCTACTACTACTAATAAAAAAAAAATTGAGAGTGCTTTTCCTCACTTTGAAGTGTACCATTATTTTAGAAATTACAGAAGGTTCTTAGACTGTGATCATCAGAATTAGAGCTTCAAGTAATGGGTTTTTTTGCCTTAGGAATCTTTCTTTGAAAAACTACATTTCTTTTAAGTCAGCTGCTGCTAAAAGCAGTCCCAGCACTGTGCTCTTTTGAAAGGATGTTGTGACTCATCACCCATGGTAGCTTTACTGGTGTGACTTTATATCTAAGCTAAAGATACTGTTGCATGAAGCTGTAAGCTCTCCTATAAAAAGAGGTGTAGTTCAGTAATCTGTAAAGATATACATGCAATTAAGAGTCTCAGAGCACAGACAGCATTATTATGTTTGGCAACAAAGTGCTGGTATTGTAATTCAGTAAAAGTAACTGTTCAATTGATCCTTCTGCCAAGAAGAGGGCAAGATTTCTTTCCTGTGATGGGCTTGTGTTCTTCATTTGGTTTGTATCAGAGCTGAGAAGCCGTGCATGATCAGGTGTTTTTGTTCCTGGTTGGAGATACTGAAGCCATGCATGACCAGGTGTTTGTGTTCCTGGTTAGAGATGTTGAAGCCATGTATGATCAGGTGTTTGTGTTCCTGGTTGGAGATACTGAAGCCATGCATGATCAGGTGTTTTTGTTCCTGCAGGTTGGAGATACTGAAGCCATGTATGATCAGGTGGTTTTGTTCCTGGTTGGAGATACTGAAGCCATGTATGATCAGGTGGTTTTGTTCCTGCAGTTTGGAGATATTGAAGCCATGCATGACCAGGTGTTTTGTTCCTGATGTTGAAGCCATGCATGACCAGGTGTTTGTGTTCCTGCAGGTTGGGGACATTGTGAAGGTGACGAGGATGAACATCAACGGGCAGTGGGAAGGAGAGGTGAACGGGAGGAAAGGGCTCTTCCCCTTCACGCACGTGCAGCTGTTCGACCCTCAGAACCCCGAGGAGAACGAGTGACTCCCCTGCCCCTCTCACTGCTGCTTCATTCTCCTGGCTACCATTGGCATTCTTTGAGGTGGGATGATGACTTCATGGCACATTGCTAGCATTGCCCGTTTTCCAGCTTGCTGCAGTTTGACAGTTCCTTTAATGTACATTTGGAATTCATACAACTGAAGTCACTGCCTGACCTTCAGACCATAGTTACATCATCCAGAATTTAGTTTCACTTTTAAAACTGTTTTGGGCCTTAAGCTGGACAAGACTGAACCGGAATATAGCAGAGAGGTTTGGGAAAGAAGCCTTTCCTGTTGAGACTTCCATGGACTTTTTTCTGGTTTGCTCAGTAGGAAGAGCCCTAATCTTAGATCAAACGAGCAATTTCGTGCATTACTGTCCAACAAAAAGCAACAACAAAAATGCAATTTTAGAACTGAAGAAGATTTAGTTTTGAAATTACCTGTGCTAAGGTAGTACATTTAAAATGATGGTTTCTTTAAAGGACAATAATTGGAGCTTATGTGTTCTAAGCAGTTGTATTAGACACTGCTCTTTTCTGTTAACCCTTAAGCTTGTTGTTGACCTTCCTGAAACAGTGTGTTACATGCAAATAACCATTGATTCAGCTGCATTGAAGCTGAGGCATTTATTTATAAGGAAACCCAGGAGGAGGTTGTACTTGTACCTTGGTTTTGACATATTTAATGCATTTCTGTTGATTTTTGCAAGCACTAACTGTAGAAAGTGAGCTTTAAGGGGAAACACATTGGCCTGGTCTACAAGCAGCTCTTCTGCAGTGTTGAAAGTGTAGTTTGACTGGGACAGAAGTGCTTGTCATCAAGCTGTTACTTGGTAGACAGATCAGACTGCCATGAGGAGAGATAGGGGTGGGACAGAAGAACTTGGTAAATACTGATAAAATCCTCTTATTTAAACATTTAAAGACCTTTTATATCCATTTCTCTGCAGGCTCCCTGCTCTCTCCAAAGTTTCCTAGCTGTACCAGCCCCAGCCCATCAAAAGCTCCTTTTCAAACACACTCAGTACCTTTTTACCAGGGTGTCTGTGTTGCTGTGCTTCTCTTCCAGAGCTGCTTTCATCTTCTTTTTCCCTTTCTTTTTTTTTTCCTTGCATCCCAAGTCCTCTGCATGCTGACATCTTTCTTTTACCCTCCCTGAGGCATTGGCTGTGTTTTATATATGACCCAGGTCCCTCCCCTCCCAGCATCCTGTAGAGAATGGTCAATTGGATCAGCTGCCTGCCTTCCCATGGGATAAGGCTGGGGCTGGAGGAGGTCAGGAGGTGTCTGTTACTCGTGTAGCTCCTTCCCTCTCCTGCAGCTTTTCCCTGCTAAGCTCTCTTTCCCTGCAGTGATTGTTCTGCAGCTGGGTGCTCAGCCCGAGCCTGGTGCAGGATGTGAAAGGGCAGGCACAGGGGAGTCCTGTGCCACCTTCCTCAAATGTGTGTTGTAGGTGAACTGGAATGCTCTTTTCAAAATGATGGAACACTGAATTAACAGAATACATGTCTGCAAAGATACAGCTACTAAACCTCCCTTTTCAGGAGCCTGGTTAAGGCAGATGTCCAGTGTGGAAGCTGGCAGGAAAACAGCAGCTCCCATTTTTCAGCTTTGGTAGGCTGTTGTTTGTAGCAAAATGAGAAACTTCAAACACCTGCAGAATGTCACCAGATCTTACAAATGTCTAATGATATAAAGATTGTCTTAAGTTCCAGCATGTTTTCTTGTTGATTTGTGTTGCTTGATCCTAATAAAAGCATGTTGTTGGTAGCTCATGTGGGAGTGCCATGACATCCTCCATTGAAGGCACTGAAGAACTGCAGAAATGGCATTCACAAGCAGCCATTCAAAATGCCAGGTTTTAAAATGTCTCTCCATTCATCTGTTAACTGTTTTCTGTAATATTGATCAAGTGGCTGACAGTCTGGAAGTTCTTGTAGAGCATTTTACTACCAAATTAACTGTGAAGTAGAGTAGCATTGACTGAAGTGTTTGGTGCTGTAATTCTTGACAATAGGCATTGACATTTTGTCTTGCAAAGAAAAGCTATGCAGTTCTCTTAACTAAAGAAGGTCATGTTTTTCCTGTGCCCCAACAATACCTGCACGTTTACTACACAGATTGTACTACTGAAAGTCATCTTCTGAATACAAACTGCACTAAACTCAGTCTGCTGCAGAGAAATCTTATTTCAGGCCTGACCTAGTTACAGGCAGCTCTTCAGAAGACTGATTGTAGAATTCTTCCTTTGCGTGGTGAATAAATACTGTGAGATTTCAGATCTTGAACAGAACTTTTAACCTGATTTTTTTTTCACTGAAATAAACACCTTGACTCATCCCCTCATTGAATAAGGTGCACGCTTTGAACACAAACATTGTTTTAGGTTTAATTATGTTCCAATACTGCAGAAAAGCAAAGTACTTTACCTTCAAAACTATGCAAAATTTGTGTGTAGTGGTATCTGATGCAAAGACAAGAATTCTTGAATTTCTGTGAACCTGGTTTTAGGTCATGAGTGAGCAGTGTTTCTCCAAGTAGCAGCGGTGTGGTTCAGGTATGTAAAATGTGGTTTCAATGTAGCATACTGACCAGCCTAAGCTGATTGTAACCTCGCTTCAAAATGTGTCTTGGCTATTTTACTATGAGACAAGTATTTTCATATAAAGACTGCATTGGATCAGTGTGTGTTTCTCTTTGAAGGACTCTGCAATCTCAATTGCTCGTCGCTTGCTTACACGTGTGCTGTCGTTTTCTGAAACCTCTTAAACCTGAGTGATAATCTTATCAGTGTCAGTGTTCTTGGGCGTGTAAGGTAACCTTGATATGAAGCATGAGAGCCTACAAGTGATGGCTTCAATCTATGCACCATTAAAGTTGTCCTTGCTTTGGAACTGGTGTAGTGAGCTGGTGCCACAGTAGTCAACTATCACGAAAGGCTTGGCTTCCTCCTGCTGTGTACATGTGTATATAGACATTGAAGCCTCTGACCAGTCTGAAAGTTTAAATGAAAACTGTTTTAATCAGTGTCCATCACTGGATAAGCGCTTATTTAATTCATGATTGTTTACAAATTGGGAAAGAATAAACAAAAGGGAATATCCTGTTTGGGTTGAGGCTCTGAAGAGCCCGAGCATTATTTTTGTAAAGGGAAAAACAGCATTCTTTGTGCCATTTCATGTGCCTGTAAAGTAATTTTTTATATTGTATTAACATCCTGGGAATGAGTGGGCTGCCTTTGTTTTTTAGTCCAGTCTTCAAGCATTTTCCTCAATACCTGCATTTGAAAGTGAGACCTGCCTAAAAGACTGCCTTTTGGGACCAGTGAAAGCGTTCCTGTATAGTTGTCATTTTCTGTTTATTTGTGTTAAAGTGTATTTTGGGACAAGGATACAATTATTGCAGTGGGAAAGGTGGCCTTGTATTTGAGACAGTCTTCACTGTGTAAACTTTTAAACACAATATGTAATTTAAAGACCATGATCTTCAGGCAATAATATTAAGTGTAAGCTTTTAAATTTTATTTTGGGGATCATAGTTTGTTTTATTTTCTGTGCTATAAGATTAACAGTATTAAATGAATTATATTCTTAGAATATACGGAGTGTCTTTTCTTAAGATTAGTGCCTTTTTAATTTCTTACTCCACTTAATTCATAGAACTGGTCCCAACATCAAGCCACTGTGTTTTTCCCCAAGGCCCTGTTTGTACAGTCTAAATAAAACTTGCCTCAACTTACAGTATTATTTGTGGTCTTTAGTCTGAAACCCTCGACAACAGCAGCAGAGTGTTGAAGCCCTTACTCTGTCCTTACAATGCCTGTTCTGTGGGTGAGCAGATCCTGCCAGCTGAAGTTTTCCAGAATCAAAGGAAGAATTAAGCAGGAGAAAATGCTGTTGCCAGGCTGAATGAAACTCCTGCTCCATCCTCGTGCCTCTTGTCAGACAATGCTGCTGGGCTCTGGAGGCTCAGATGGAAAAGCTGCACCTCTGGTGATACAGATTCCCACTGCCTCCTCCACCCCGGCGCCCGACACGTCCGTGCTCCTCCTGCTCCTCCACCTCTGTATTTATTGTGTTCTTGGCCCAGGGTCTCTGGAACCATAACCTTTGTTTACTGTGATGCCCTTGACTGTGCTTGTAAGAATGACTGGTTCATGCAATGGTTTGAATTTTGCTTATTATTGGTTGAGTAACTGAGGTGTAACCTGTGCAGCACTGGAGAGCAGGGGCTGCAGCTCTGGGCCCTGCCATGAGGTGCTGGTGCACATCAGAACCGTCTGTGTTTGGAAGTCAGAACCCACATCCTGGTCATCTTCTGCCTTTTCAGTCCAGATCAATAGTAACTTAACTAAACTTAAAGGGTTTTTTCAGTTAATCATTAACAAGGTGTTGATATTTGAGCTGACCCTGTAGAGGAAGAAAACTTAAAGAAGAACATCAACCATGCAAGTGCTGCGAAGGAGAAGCCTACAAAGCTTGTATTGGTTCCCTGGACTCTGTAGGTATGGTGACAGCCTCGTGTTTGTCTTCTCTGGAGTACAGATTTCCATGTGATGTTAATAAACATTCATAGCCAACTCTGCATAGTGTCTTATCATCAAATAGTCACATTTGGCAAGTTATGTTTTGGAGAAAATCAGTTGTGTTTTAAAGATGAGAATACGTCAGATACTTTCAGTGGGCTTTTTAACCTGTTTCAGGCTAAAAGGCAAAAAGTAAAAGGAAGCAAGCAGTAACTCAGGGTGGGTTTATTTGTCTTACTTGCATTCAGGCTTCCACAAGTGCAAATCTGAGCTAGTTCAGTTACTTCAGTCCAACAACAGGCAGCACAAGCCTCCATTTTTCAGTGCAAGCTGGGATCAGCTGGGTTCATCAGTTTGTCACTGATTTAGGTTTGATTTCTAAACTGGTGTGATTTCAAACACCCTTTTAGACATACCCAGAGGTGTCTGTTGGAGCTTACACCAGTAGGAAATACACCTAAATACACCAAATAAACTGCAGCCACAGCAGAGCATGGTTCCTTTTCTACATGATTCTGCATGATGTGGAGTGTGCACAGATGAAAAGCTCCTGAGGTCCACACTCACCTTGGAGCATTCATACTGATTTTTGCTCCCCTTATCGTCCCTTCTGCCTTGTTTTCTAGAGGACAGGTCAGCTGCTCCTGTAGCAGCTCTTGAAGCACCAGCCACAGCTCAGGGAAAGGTAAAGCAGTTCTGATTTCAGGAGCCCTCCAGCCCCCGAGATGCAAACCGGCGGTGGCTGTTGAACAGCTGAGCCCCGCTGCAGCAGGGCTGTGTGTCCAGGGGGGACAGCAGGGCTAGAAACCATCACAGCTGTCTCAGAGTGAGCCCCGAGAGCTCGCCGAGAGCAGCACCGATTGTTGTGCTCACTGACACCGAGTGCTGCGTGCCCACCCTGAGCCAGGCCCTGCTCCAGCTGCCGCCCTCCCCGGGAGCTTCCAGCCTGGGGACCCAGAGCCCAGCACCGCCCTCAGCCCCGTCTGCTCCACGGGCTCCTGCTCCGCAGTGCCACAAAGCTGAGCCACCCCTGCTCTGCGGTGTGGCCAAGGGATGGCGGCCCCTCGGGGCAGCCTCACCTGCGGCAGATCCATCCCGCTGCTCCCAGGCAGGCGGGGCAGCCACAGGCGATGGAATTAACGCTGCTCCCCTCAGTTAACCTTCCCGGCACCTGCTTGCTTCATTCCAGGCATTTTGTAACCAGAACCCTCCCTGCACGCGTTCCTGGCCTAACCCGCCGCTGGCACAGCAGACAATTGGGATCAGAGCTAAATCTGGGCCGTCCACAGGGAACTGGCTCCTGCTTTGTACGTCCTGCCTGGTCCAACAAGGGCAGCTGAAAGTCAGCACTGAGAAATCCCTCACCAGCATTTGGTCTAGAAATGTATCACTAGAGCTCTAGTGAAAGTGTGGATCCAAGGGAATGTTAATCCCCCTGCACTGCACTGCTTCCCAGTCTGTGCCATCCAGTGAATCCTCTCCAGACCCTCTCACTGGGCTGCAGGGGTGGAAGGGCAGTGCTGGACATGCTGCTTTGCCTTCCCCCAGCTGCCCCTGTGCCCAAAATCCAACTGGTTTGGGGGGAGTGGCAAGTCCAAGGAGAGGATGCTGTTTTGAACAGACAGAAGGGACTGACATAAGTGAACAACAGGAGCTGGTTTGAAACTCTTGGCACTCGACTCCTGTTCAGCCCACCAGCAGTCAGCAGCCAAGCTGGAGACCCCCAGGGATGCTCCTGACACAAGTGACAAACCCAGCCAGGCCTTAGAGTGCACTGTTGCTATCCTTGTCATAAAAAATACAAAAATCAAACTTGCCCATTTTTCATTACTGGGAAGTGATGACCCCCTGTATTTCTAGACTTGATTTCCCCAGTTTTTAATTTATTCTGTTACTTTACTACTTTGATCTGGATTGTGTGGCTCAGGGGCTCTCATGAGGACTTCTACCTGCTGAATCCATTTCTGTTATGTTAGACCATCTCTTCTTTCCCTCTCTTCTTGTGAGCAGTGATACAATGAATCCACTGACCTTGAAGAGAAAGAGCTTTTCTCTTTCCAGGTATCGCAGCTGGTGCTCTGGCTCCGAGTCTGCAGTGAGGATGGATTCACAGCTCGGGGCTGGAGTCCTGCTGAGCACCAGCCTCATGCTCTGCAGGGCACAAAGGAAATGTAATTCATCAGGCTTGGCCTGCGTTGTGTGAGGAAGAGCCATATCCCACAAAGACTGAACAGCCCTGCTGTGCCCGACTACCTGGAATAGCTGTGCCTGCTCTGCACTTTGGAGAATGAGATCTAAAATTAACAAAGATCATTTCCCTGCAAGAAATAGCACCTTGGCCTGGACACGAGACACATCAGCAGGAGTCTGAAACAGAAAGGCTAAAATTAACTCATGTCTGGGATTCTGCTGAATGCACTAACACAGGTCTGACCATCACAGCATCACTGGAAATCTCTGGCCAAAACCATCCCTAACTGCAGGGTGTACCCCAGCACTGACAAAAAGGTTACTAAAAGCACTCAGTAGCAGCTCCTGCCTGTATGAGGCTCAGTGACCCATCCTCACCATCACTAGTGACCATCTGATGGAGGCAGAGGAGGGTGATGGGATGGGAACAGCTCCCTCATGGTGCTGGATTTCCAGCAAGGCTTTGTGCTTTTACAGCAGCAGAAGCCCACAGACCTCCACAGGGTGTTTGTGAGAGCAACACCAGCAAATTTAAACAGACAAAAATAAAGACACATAGGAGAGCAGCCTAGGAACAGAAAGTGTGCACTGTCCCTAACAGGGCAGTAAAGATATCAGCTGTGCAGGGCTCACCTCCCTCACTGCAGTGCCCTGATTTCAGCCCATGGCAGCGCTGCATGGAACAGCTGTGGAAAATGGAGGGGGGTGGAGATGCTGTACCTGGAGAAGGACAGGCTGGTTTAACACCCCTCCCTGCTGCCAAATGCTCTGTGGGCTCTGCAGTCATCACCCAAAATAGAGGCACAGTCTGTGCCTCCTCCAGGAGACAGTCCCTGCTGGAGATGTATCAGGGCATTGCTTGGGGCAGTGATTTCCTGCAGGAGCCCCCTCGGGAGATGCCAGCTCCATGCCCTGCTGTACCTGCTCCTTTCCCTCTCCCCCACCATCCAAGCTGCCTGTTGATGCTTGTTGCAGCCTGGGAACAAAACACAGGGCTTGACCTAGCAAGGAACGTAGGCAGGGTTTGGGCAGAAGGAAGGAAAGGTCCTGCATTAACCTCACAAACCCTCCACATGTGGCTGTCACCTACTGCTCAAGACACAAGGAGTCCCTTCCTGCCAGAGGAGAGGGGCTCCAAGGCAGCCCCTGTGACAGCCTTGTGTCTCTGGGACCAGACACTGCCCCGGAGCCACCTGCATTTCTCAAGCAGAGACACATCCTCCCATGGAGAACAGCTTGTCCCAGGTAAGCACCTTCTCCTCCCTGCTTTTGCTGCCAGGTCCCTCCTAAAACGTGAGCTGCTTCAGCCCCAACTTGCCTAACACAGGCTCCTGTCAGCACCTGAGCAAATCCTGCAAAACCCTGGCTCCAGACACAGCACAACAGCCCCAGAGCTTTACCCTTTGTGCTCTGTAACCACAAAGCAACAGCAGAGATGGTTTCTTGGCTTTCTGTTCTCCACGCTGCCCCGGGACACCCTTGCTGCAGCCCCCTGCAGGCTGCCCCGGCTGTCCCCTCGCAGGTCACACGCAGTCACTGGGTGGCACTGTGCCCCTGCCTGTGCGTGCCCGGCTCCAGCCTCCCGCGCTGGGGGTGCCCGGAGGAACCCCCGGCTGGGCCAAGGGCAAAGGCTCTCTCTCCTTGCCCAAGTGCTCCCACGGTGGCACCGACAGAAACCCGGGGACCCCAGGAGCCCACAGGGACCCAGAGCCCCAACTCCCAGGCCTCCTGCTGCCTCCCTGCCAGGGTCTCTCTCTCCCCACCGTGGTTATGTTTTCATTGCTGTGGCAAAAGGAGACCAACTGCACCCTTACAATGGGCCCCTCCATAAAACTAATAGGCCAGGCAATTGGGACAGGCCTGTGAAGTGCTTTATAGTCTGCATGGAGGAGTTGGTGCCACAGCTCACAGCTGTCCCAGCCCCACATCCCAGGAATCCCAGCCTTATTTCTCCCCATCATCCCCACTTCCAGCCTGGGAGCAGCACGAGGATGAGCATGGTGCCCCCACACCTGCTTGTGTCCTGCCACCCAGAGCCTCACCTCATTCCAGCAGCACAAGGCTCTTAGGAGCATCCATGAGAATCAGCTTCCTTTTTCCAGGGCACCATGACACAGCTCTGCCCTGATCCCAGGAGATGTGACACCATCAGCAGTGTCCAGGGTGGGGAGGCTGGCCAGGGCAGAGGCCAGGGAGGTCCTTTGTCAACTCTTTGCCATTTGCTCCATTTGCAGTTGAAAGCCAGAGGAGCAGAGAGCCCCTCTGACACTGTGGTGGCAAAACCAGCTCAGCTCTGCAGATCCTTCCCTCCACACTGACTGACAGCCCGTGTTTGTTTGGGAAGCTGGGGTGACAGCTTGGTGTGACCCAGAGCCCCATTTCAGAGGGGACCTGGTGAGGTTTGAGGGACAGCTGAGCTGGGGCTGGCTGCATGACCTGGGGACAGCAACAACCAAACAGAGCAGCCACTGCCACCTTCCCTCTCCCTGCTGTGTAAAAACTGCCCGAGAAAAGCCTCCTTTAATCGCTCCCCCTACATTAGACCTTCCAGGGGAAATTAGCACAAATGCAACACCAGGGGCACCAAGGGAACAGACCCTGAATGACTTGGAGGGAGGTTAATTAGTTTGTTAAAATCCTTCTCCCTTTTAGTTGCCACCTAAAGCTCCAAGCCTTGACAAACAGTTGGGAAAAAGGGTCTCTGCAGAAAATCAATGCTCTTTAGAGGTAAGTTAAATATCCTCCAAGGAGCATACAGCCGGGAAATAAAGTGGAGAAGAATGTTGCCCCACCATTAGGGTAGAAGATGAATGTTAAATGGGAAAGTGAAATGTTTCCAGGTCACCATAAAAGTCAGAAGGGAGACAAAGAGCCCAGTTCTCCCCCTGTGGTTTACTGTCTTCAATCCCTTTGCCTTCGTGTCCCCTGCAAGAGATGCTGAAAAGCTTTAAGTGGCTTTTGCAGAACTGATTCAGGATCCAGATCCTGAGTGCCAGAGATGTGCCAGGGGTTACTGCCCATCCCTTCAGAGATGTGCCAGGGGGTGCTGCCCGTCCCTTCAGAGATGTGCCAGGGGTTACTGCCCGTCCTTTCAGAGATGTGCCAGGGGGTGCTGCCCATCCCTTCAGAGATGTGCCAGGGGTTACTGCCCATCCCTTCAGAGATGTACCAGGGGTACTGCCCATCCCTTCAGAAGGCAATGCCAGAGCTGCTGGCACATGAGAGTGCTGGGGTCATGAAGAAAGCCCCACAGCCCCTTACAGACAGTTGCCTCTTAGATTAATTTAATAGATGTCTGCATTGACCCCAGAGAATTCTGTACAGCTCCCAGCCCACCATAGCTCCCCAAGCATGGTGGCACCAGGAACCTGTCAGAGAGCTGGTGTGTGCCCATGGCAGGATGGCTGAAGCACAGTGCTGCAGCTCAGTGACTGCCCCAGGCAGACTTTGGGACTAAAATTTCCTTGAATATCTGGTTTAAAGTTAGGACTGACTTCATTCAGTCTCCACACCAAAGCTCTGTGCTGCCCTGTGGAGGATAGAATGGCAGACAGTTCCAGATCCAGAACCAAGTCTTCTTTAATCTAAGGACATGATTTCTTTGCTAGACATGATGAGCTGTGTGCCCTGCATTCTATTCTGTCCACTGATGTTTGTGTTTCCAAAGCCACTACATCATCTGGTTCTGCCCAGCTGTCTAAAAAAACCAAAACAGACAACATCCTGTGTGCTGCTGGGACCTCTTTGTCAGAGCCTGTGAACTCATCTGCATCCAGCAGCAGGATGGATTGAACAAACTGAGGCAGTATTTTATTGCTGAAGCATAAAACAAGGGAATAAACAAGCACCAAAGTGCTACTGATCATTAAAAGCAGATGGGAGCCCATTTACTGCCTCCAGCAGCGAGGTGCCACGGCTGCTCCGCTGGGGCCCCCTTGAAATAGGAAACCCAGAGCACCATCTGGGAGGTGCTGCATGGCAGCGGCTGCAGCAGCCCCTGCAATTTCAGCCTGGAGTTATCTGTGCTCCCACCACCACCCCAGGGATGAGCAAGCAGTGCCAGAGCTCTGAGTCCTGGCTCTAGGCATGCAGTCACCCCTCCAAGGCTGTGCTGACAGGAAAATGCCCTGGGAGTGACAAGCAGCCTGTCCAGGGCCAGTCCCATTGTCCAGGGGGGTGGGATGGGGACAATCACAGCTGAATTCCCACACACAGACCCGAGACTGGCAACATTTCACTGGTATTTGTTCAGATGCACATCAGAGAACCATCAAGGCTTCTGGTTATTCCTGTGCAATTCAGCTCCCACATGATGGATTATCCAAGGCAGTCCAGGTCTGACCCTCTTCCTTACCAGCCAGCGCTGTCTGGCACGGGAAGTGAAGTGCTAAGGCTGGGAGAAGCCAGAGGCCATTTCCTCTCCTTCCTAATTAACACACCCACCACAGACAAGCACCCAACAAGAGCACTCCCAGTCTGTCTGCTGGAAGCTGGCCTCCAGGAGCAGCTCCATCCTGAGCACCCCAGCTGCAAGCTGAGCTCAACCCCCTGCCCAGACTGAGGCTTTGCACCTTTGTCTCCAAGTCCCATCTCCCCGTGGCAGGGAGCCCTCTCAGCAGCCAAAATCCGAGCGCGGCATGGGGCCAGGGATGGATTCCTGGGCAGCCCGAGAGGAGATGCAAATGGAGCGGGAGAATCTCGAGAAGCAGAGACAGACAGATGCTTTTACACTTCAAAGGGAGCGGGGCCCTGCGAGGCTCTCAGGAATACGCACAAATCGATAGACTCCTTTCAAACACCGAGCACATTTGCTCAAGTGTGAGGCAATTATTCCCTGAGGATGGAGGCAGGACAAGGCCATTAACAGCCATGCGGGCAGGACGGGAACGTGCGGCAGCTGCAGCCCAGCCTGGGGCGCAGAACGCCGCTCTCCGGGCCGAGCTTTCTCAGCCAGGATTTACAAAATGCCCTCGTGTCCCCAGGGGCTCTACAGGGAGCACATCAGTGTCACAGCCTATGTCAGTGCCATGCTCAGCACATCCTTTGGGTGAACACCGGGTTTGATCACATCCCCTCCACCGCTCTAGTTCACTGCCTTTATCCCTGGAGGGCTGACTTGAGCCTACTGAAGCAATTCCCATTTCCCCCTCACCGAACGCTGCTGGGCAGAGCCTGAGCTGCTCTCCAAAGCAGATTGTGGGGGAGCAGAGGGCTGGCTGCTCAGCACGGGGACAGACCCCGCGGTGTGACAGGAATCACGCCTGACTCATCCCTGCCTACCCCGCACCGGCGCTCCCCGCAGATCGCCCTCAATGCCCCAGCTCAGATCACCCCTGATGCCCCATCCCAGATCACCCCTGATGCCCCATCCCAGATCACCCCTAATGCCCCAGCTCAGATCACCCCTAATGCCCCAGCTCAGATCACCCCTAATGCCCCATCTCTGATCACCCCTGATGCCCCATCCCAGATCACCCCTGATGCCCCAGCTCAGATCACCCCTAATGCCCCATCCCAGATCACCCCTAATGCCCCATCCCAGATCACCCCTGATGCCCCATCCCAGATCACCCCTGATGCCCCATCCTGGATCACCCCTGATGCCCCATCCCAGATCACCCCTGATGCCCCATCTCGGATCACCCCTGATGCCCCATCTCTGATCACCCCTGATGCCCCATCCCGGATCACCCCTGATGCCCCATCTCGGATATCCCTTAATGCCCCATCTCCCGGCCAGGACTCACAGTTACACAGACCACAGGTGCCCCAGCTTTGCGACCCCACAGATGGGAGCTGGAGTGACAGTGCCAGCACACAGGAAGTCTCTCCTGTGAACAGCTGCTGTTTTAACATGTACAGTCATACTTGTACAACGAGAGGCAGAGATCCTGAAAGTGAGCAGTGCTTTATGCCTGGTGCATGACTGATGGGAGTGCCCATCCTGTATCACTGGCTGCCCACTCTGCTTTATGGAGGCACATAATTTACCCTCTTCAGTAAAAATAGAGGAGGAGGAAATAAAAATCTCAGCATGTCCCCAAAGAACTGTAAGAGATTAAAATTAAATCTATCCATTACACTCACCAAGCAGGGTGCTGTCTGGGCAGGAACACTGTAGTTGTACACCTGCATGTTCAAAGAAAAGAAACTGAGTATTAGAGAAGTGTCAGAGGCAATCCAGCACCCCACAGCGAAGTGCTTCGGGTCATAAAACAAACTCACACGACTTGGAAAAACAAAAAAGGAATAACACTAAACTAAGCTGAAACAGCAACACTGCTCAGCACAGCTGCAGCACCTCTTCTCAACCCTGCATCAAAGGTTTGCTTCACCCTCAGTTAAAATTTTGTCTGACACTTCTGCTCAGGCCCAGGTTTTTTGGGTTTGTTCTGGGACGTGCATGTTGTGTGCTGTGGGGGAGAAACACCTTTCCTACTCCCTTCACTGAGTCCTGTAAGCCTCTCCCTGTGCTCCTCCTGTTGTAATGCCCAGAAAGCACATTTAGCTCTCACTCACTATAGCTCTGCAAGGCAGGACAGTACAAAGCAGCTTACCTGGAGGAGCAGGGGGCCAGGCCAGCAGCAGAGGGCTGGGAACAGAGCCACAGAGGCAGGAGCAGGGGAATTCCTGTGAAAATACAGGAAAACTCCCTCACAGCCACTGACACTGCAGCAAGGCCGTGGCTCTGAGAGCGGCTGTGCCCAGAGCAGCTGAGGGACACAGAGCAGCCCATCCCCACCAGGATCCAGAGAGGTGCCTCCATTCCCCAGCAGGCCCTGCATGGTTTTATCCCTCTTTCTTTGCTCTTGGCACTCAGTGGGTACCTGGAGGCCAAGGGCAGGCAGGTAGGGCAGCTCTGGCAGCAGGGAAGAGGCCCGGAGCTGCTCCAGCTGCCCACAGCAGGTGCCCAGCACCGCTTGTTGCTGCAGCCAAATGCTGCTCCCCCCTGCTAAGAGGCTCCGCATGGATCCCACCCTAGGGCTTGGGAATTAAGTAGAATTTAAGCTCTGCAATAAAAAGCCATTTGACTCGAAAGAATGTTGTTATTCCTGGGAGGGGGTTTGCGCTGCTTGCTTGGATAGCCTTAAAGTGAGCTGCTACTTGGGCTGCCCAAGGAAATGTGGGAGGCTCAAGGAGCTCTACGACAGACAGCCCATCCTGGCAGTAGGGTCAGCCCAAAGCAAGCCAGGAGTCCTGCCCGGCCTGGCTGCCCAGCACCAGGTGCTCCAAGAGCCCCAGCCCAGCACGGAAATGCTGCTCCCCCGATCTCCTCAGGTCTCTCTGCAGACCCGGAGCCTCCATGGCCCGCTCGGAGCCCCGCGGGCCGGGCAGGCCCTGCCCTGCTCTGCCCCACACGCGTGAGGGCTCGGCCCCGCTCCGGGCGCCGGCCCCGGGGCGGAGCTCGGCCAGTGGCACCGTCCCAGAGCTTGGTTCGCACTAACCCCGCACACCCTTGTCCCTGCAGCAGCTGGAAATTAGAAAAGCTCTCAGTGAAATCAGCTGGAAGTTGTTCCTGCAGAGCCAGCGCAGGTCCAAGTGCAGAGGGCACAGCTCGCCGTGTCCCCCACAGGGCTGTGGGCAGAGCCGGGAGCTCGCTGTGCCGTAGGGAAACTGCCGAGCCCGCAGCTGCCTGGGCAAGAACCGCAGCATCGGCAAGAAAGCATTTTTCTGCCATTCCCATCTGCATTGAAGCAGTGGCAGACAAGGCTTAAGGCTGCAAAAAACAGTAGAAGAAACCAAAATAAATCAAGATCTTGATTTTCCCATAGGAAATTCACCTAAATCCCATTTATAGTCCATTTGCCCTCCTCCTTATGTAACTTCTCTGCAGGAGTGGAGCAGAAAACACAGAGAAAATAAACAATTTGCTGCAAAGAATTGGTGCAAGAGCCTGACTCACATCTAGCAGTGTGCGCAGATAACCTGAGGCTCACTGAACACACTGTGGAGAACAATGAATGCTGAAATCAACAGCGTGTCATGCATGTACAAACTGGCCCCAGGTAACATGACTAAAGCACAGCACGTTGTGCTTGAGAAAGATGCACAAAACCTACATTTTTGAGTTTATTTTATTAGTCTTTACGGCCTGACTTCCACATGTCTCATTTCCTTTTATTGAAGCTGTCAGAGGCATTACATTATCTCACATGCGTGCAAAACCAGCATTTCAATCGAGCTCATACAGGCTTGAAATGCCACAGCTTAGGAAAACAAGGCAGTGGGAGCTGCAGAGCGAGGGGGCGGGAGCAGAGTCCAGAGCACACCTACAGGCAAAATCTCCCAAGGCTTCCCGAGCGAGCCGAGCACAGTCTCTAATCAGAGAGAAAGGATAGGTACTTCTGCACGCCGGATGATTCACTGGAGAAGGGCGAGCAGTCCTGTTGCAACAGAAGGCTGATGAGTAATTGATGGCTCGTCCTAGGCACAAAGCCGAGTCTTTTACCCCGTCTGCCAAAGCAGCTCTACCGACATGCCCAGGGGGCAGCAGCACCTGCGCTGCTACTGCAAAGGTTTGAAAGAAACGGCATTGCACTTGTATTTTCACAGGAATTCCCCAGTGCTGCCCAGCTGGCCTCAGTTACTCATGCTCGCTGCAGCTTTTCATCCTCATTAGCGCTCCGTGACAGGGAAACACATCCCAGCTACAAAGATAAAGCAACAGATCCAGCCAGGTAGCCTGTGGGGGATGCATTCTCTCTCTCTCTCTTGTGGGCATGCTGCTGGCAGCGATCCCATGAACAAAGTACCCCCTCGGGTCCCTGCACATGGTGCCCAAGGCACTCACCTCCCCGGCCATTCTGCTCCTCTCATTTCCAAGATGTGAAGGACAGTGGTAGCAAAATTAACTACTAATGACCAGAGACAGCCTTTTACAGCTGACCTGCCTTCACAGAGCTGGCATTTGGACAGCAGGAAATCATGATATTTTGGCATTAACAAAGGCCTGCTACACATTTTGTTTCCCCAGCCAGATTTCTTTTTAAGTGAGTTGCTCACATCCACATGTGTGTCATGCACAGCAGGTACAAACCATTACTGGCCAGGGTGCCATCAGAGGGGAGACTCACAGGGCATTATGTACATGTACTGTGGCAAAGTCTGACCTTTCTTTAAATGCTGCACATCCTCAAACCCTGGGAAGCCCAGGGGAAGTACTCAGCTGCTCTGTACATATCATAATTGTGGTACAAAAGCAGTTTGCAATATACAATTTAAATAAGAAAACAGTCATTGTAGCTGAGCCCACAAATTTACAGGGCTGCTTTTCACAGTAATTTTAACAATAACAACGTGGCTCAACATCCCTATGCTATGCAGATGCACACCGAGGAGCTGGTGCCCCAAAAACCTGGTGCACAGCCTTTCCCAGTGTCCCTGCACAGGGGTCCTGAGGCACAAACTGCACAGGTCTGCTCAGAGATAACATCTTGCTACACACACACACTCTCACACAGAAAACCATCTGGCACACAGGCTAAATGACACACCTCAGTGCCACACAGCAGCTATTAGTGTGACACGAAAACATTCCCTAAATAACACCCAGGAGCATTTCTATCCTCCCTGAGAAGCAATGAGTCTGTGTCACCAAGTCCCCAGTGCCATCTGCACGTGGGCAAACAGGGAGGCCTCCCCCTTCTAAGAGGAAGATGAAAAGAATGCCTGCTTGTGCACAGGCTGCTCCTGCCCAGGATGGGACCACAGAGGAGGGAGGTGGAACCACTCTGATTAAACATGGACAGATCCCTGCAGACTCCCAAACAGGTGAGATAACTTCACACACTCACAGAGCAGGGCAGGAAGCACAGCTATAAATGATATTCTCCAGGCAGGGAGTGGGAGAAGGAGTAAGTTCACAGTGGAAAATCTCCTTTCCCTCCAAAGGAAGAGTCTGGAGTGACAGAGAGCACTGCTGTTCATGGCCCTGTTTCTGACAGCATTGGAAAGCCCCAGAGGAGCCCCCCACATTCCATGAACCACATCCCTCCACATCCACAGAGCTTTTCACTGACCTCGAATCTGGGGCTGACAGAGGAGGGATGGACTCAGGGACAGGAAGACACCACACACACCCTTGCTGCTACTTCTGCATGGAACAAACTCTCCCCTGCCTGCAGACTCTGCAAACTCTGCCCCTGCTGTGCTCCAGACACACCTTGCTGTGCATTTTACTCTCACCTGCTGCTGGAAGAAAGGCAAGACTCTAGCTTTACTTTGACTACACTGACTGAGGAAGCTGCTCAGAGTTCACCAGGATTGCTTGCTTTGCTTGCCTTTGCAATATTTTCTACAGCTTTCTGGCCACATGGATGGCTTACTGGAAGTCCTCAGCCCCTATCTCCTTGCACCAGGTCCCAGGAGGAAGGGATGTTGGAAGCTGCCAAATGCAAGGTGCAAACACTGACTGTGAGTTCAGCAGCTATTTAAATACTGTTCTTGCAGACCTCTGGTTTCCTGCTCCTGCTGGGAAAAAGCCACTGCACAACACATTGAGCCTGATCCACAGTGACATGGCTGGGGCAGCCACCAGTTCAACCACTGCTTGTGAAATATGGTGAGGGTTGTTGTGCAAGGAGACAAGGAAGTGAAGGTGTCCCACTCTACTGCTGGCAGCAATACCTCTGCCTAGTGTAGGCAAAGCTTCACAAGTTCAACAGTAAAGTCAATCTCATTTACAATTTTCTTTCAGTTTTTTCACTGGGAAGGGTCCTCCCCATTCACCAGCAGGCGTAGGGGAACAGAGGGTACTGGCTCCACTCTGCCATGGTGCCGTGGGCATGTCCTGGAGTTCCCTGTGTGTTGTACTCCGTGGAGAAGGCCGAGTAGCTCATTGCCCTGTACTGGCTGTGGGAAGGCACCACCCACTGCCCCAGGCCCTGCTCGGTGCCATAGGGACCGTACATGGGCGCGCGGGGCCCGGCTTTCCCCACAGAGTCCAGAGCCATGTTCACCACTCCTGTGTAGTCCTGGGGAGGAGGCAGAGGTGGGGGCAGTGGGGGCAGGTTGGTGAAGCCCTCTGGGAGCTGTTTGGAGTCGTGCTCGGGCACCATGGCGAGATCCAAGGCGTGGCATCGTGCGCGGAAATCGTTCAGGGTGGCGGTGTCACGGCTGGGAAGCTGCTGGCTGTCCCCAGCTTCGTGGAACCTGGGGCAAGGGCAGAGAGAACAGCAAGTCAGACCTACCAGTGTGGAAAACCACAGAAAACCCACAAATATCCTCTGGGGAAAAGCAGGGCAAGCTCTTCCCCTTGCCTACTGCTTCATCTTACTGTTACCGTGGAATTTGGCCCAGGCCTCACTGTCACACTCACAGAAAATGAAATGCCAGAGAAGGTGAGTCCAGAGTAACTTAGTTCAGGCTAAATTCTAGTCTGCACTCACTCACACCCAATTTTGCAATGAGGAAGGAAAATGGACTCTTGTAACTCCTCCAGCACTTCCTCCAAAGGACAGGCAAGCTCTGTAGTACTCAGAGCTGGCTGGGAGAGCATTTTGGGACAGGGAAATAAGAACATTACAAAAACATGAGCATGCCCAGAATCAGTGGGTTTGAACTAGAAGAGAAAGGCTATCCTTGGACCTATGTCCATGCTAATCTACTATCTCTCAGCCACATGTGCTCTCCAACAGAAAGGCATCCTTCCCCTATTCCCAGCTGGCTGTTTTTCTGAGGGAATGCCCAGCAGAAGAAGAGGAATCCCATCAGTTGAAGTGTGGCTTTGGAGCAGGAGGCAGCACTCACCGATATGTGTGGTAGGATGGTGTTGGCACCTGCTGCTCCCTGGCCAGAGGCTCCCTCTGCTCAGCAGGCACTGGTGAGGCTGCAGGGAAGGCCTGGCTGCTGCTCTGCTCCGAGCCCCAGAAGGGATAGCCACTGCTCACCACCACCGGGTTACTCTCTTCCTTCACGTCCACATTCTCATCCTTCTCAAAATCTGCCTCAAAGCAGGGAAAAGAAAGAATGGGAAAGAATGAGAAAGGGAAAGAGGCAAGCAAAGCTCACAATGGCCTGTTGGCAGTTGCAGTAATCACAGGGTGGTGGAAGAAAACACAAAACCACCTCCTGCAGTCCTTCTGCCTTAAGGGAACAGCCCCTTCCAGCTCCCTTCTGCCCAGCTACTGTGGTGGTCACTCCTGCCTGCCCTCTCTCCTTGGCTGTGCTACTGCAAGCAGCACCATGAGCTGGAGCAAGGAATGATTTAGCTTAAAAACTTGCTGAATATCATTCTCTGGCTTTGTTGTGATCAATATTACCACGTTCCTCAGCAGCAGGCTCCTTTTCCTCAGGCAGCTTCCTCTTCTGGCTCTTGGCTGGACTGGGCTTCTGGCATTTGGCTCGTCCTTCCCTGGAAAGAAACAAGACATGGGGGTAGCTTGGATGTAAGCTTTTTGTCTAAATATGTAGGCAGGGATGCTATAGGAAAAGAAAGAAAACCCATAACATTTTTAAAGTTTAAGTAAAAAAGAGTCAGTTTTGGCCTTTTTTCATCAGGAAATTTTTTTTGAGGAGATTTTTTTTTCAGGCATAAAATAACACAAAACAAAATCTCAGATATTTTTGTAACATTTTCTGCTTGGGAGAAAACCTCCATTTTTTTCTTCTCTATTGCCAGTCTGGGGTTGCAATTTAAGCTGTTTTTTTCAACTCATCTACTGGCTGCCCTCAGACCAAGCATAAGATCTCACTGGTATTGGATCCATTTTCCCTCTTGCAGACAAAATCTCCCCCTGGAAGAGACACTTTTCCACCCACAGGAAAAGGAGACAAGGGAGCCTCCAAATGTCAGAATCAAGCTGATCTCCAAGAGGCCAAATGGTCTGCTGTGGACTCCTGTTATCACTGCTATTCACATGTCAGACTCCAGTCTAGCTCCAATGTGCAAGAGAGTGCAGGTCTCAAATTTGTCACACCTCCCACATTGCTGTAGGAATTGTCACCTCCCACTCCCCAAGTCTCTTGAGAAGAGGCTGCACAGAGGGACATCACTCCCAGATACAGGGAAATGCAGTGTGCACAATGCAGCAGCTCAGCAGAGCTGGCTGGTGGAGTTCTGTTCAAAGACCTTGGGTAAAATTCACAGGTGAGCTCCAGCTAGAAACAAAGTGAAATGAAAAGACAGTTTACCTTCGAGTGTTCTTCCCATGCTCACGGAAACCTTTAGCAAATGGATTGTTGTCAATCTTGAGCTTTGTAATCTTTAAATGAAAAGAACAAGACTCAGCATCACAGTGACTATTCCAAGACCTTCACCTTTATCACAAAATATTTATCACAAGAGATAAACTGTATTTATCACAAGAGATAAACTGTGTGAGGGTTTTGGACATGGCCTTGCCAGTATCTCAGCTCTCCCAGCAGCTCCCATCATGGATTAGGAACTGACCCACAGAGAGAAGTGACCCTGCCAGGGCCAGCAGGGATTTGGGTGGGATTCATCTGGCTACAGAAATTTACAGGGTGAGGATCTGTATCTGGACCTGCAGCCATACTCTTTACTGCATTTGGAGTTCTGTGCCACTCACAGTGCACTCAGGACCATCACAGTGCATGACTCATCACAGAGGAGATGTTTTCCACAGGAACCACAATGTGCCTATTTCATCCCACTCTTCACCACAGGTGCCCAGGATGAGCAGACAGGAAGGAGCCACCTCCTCTACAGGAATTTTACAGACAGCATGTCCAAAAGCAGAGCCTGCACACCGTACCTGCTCGTTCTGGTAGGCAGTGACAGAGGTGAAGACAGTCTCAGGGAAGCTGAACACCTGGAAGATGCTCCAGCGGACACTGAAGAGGTCGTCGGCCTGCACGATGTGGAAGCGCGGCTTGTAACGGTGCATGGAGTGCAGGATGATCTGGGACACACAAGGGACAAGGTTTCCATGTGCCACCACTGCCAGCACACTGCACATCCCCTGTGCAGACTCCCAGGACACCCATTTCCAAGCAGGGACTCCTTGGGATTGGTGTCTGACAGCACAGACCCATGCCTTCCCTGGCAGGGAGCCAAGGGGGCACAAGGGCTGGGCTGAGGGAGGAAAAAAGGGCACCTGGATATGTTTTAAATTCTACATCATCTAATTTCTCACAATTCCTGCTTATTTCCCACAACGTTCATCTGCAATGAATTCCAAGAGAGCACAGCACAACCTACATGCCCATGTTGATCCAGAGTGTTGTTAGTGAGCTTCAGTTTTTGGAAGGAGACAGGTTCCTTCATCCAGTGGCTGCCAGGAGCTGGGGAATCTGGGTGGACATAGGTGCGACAAGGCAGCTGGGGCTCTGCTTTTCCAGCAACTTCCCACTGATCTTTATTCCACTGTGAAGGGAAAGACAGAAATCTGGAGCTTAAAAAAAATGCTTTCAGTACAGAAAAAGCCCAGCAAGTTTGCTTCACTGTCAATTCAGTGCACTCCTCTGAAGCACAAGTAGCAGATTCTCTCTTATGAGCCATGATCATGTTACCAAATCAGCTCCAAGTTTAGGCTTCATTTTTCCTCCCTTTCTCCCTATGGCTGCCAGAAAAGTCTGACATTAATCATGATTAAAACTGTAGTGCTTACAATGAAAATTAGTTACCTTTCCAGCTGCTCCCCAAGCAAACCTGACAAATAACTCCAGAGAGACATAAAATCCATCAATTACTTCTGAACTTTGTCCAAAGAGAATTTATTTATCAGTGTGACAAGTGAAGCATAAAGATCAATCTATTTCAAACAAAGATGAAAGGACAGCATAAATTCTGTTATTTAAAGTACTTACTTTGTACCTGAAGTTATCCATTGGCACAAAATCTACCAGCATGAGGTACTTGGCATACGGGATTAAGCCAGAGACTTTGATTTTGCATTGAGGAAACATTCGTCTGAGGGAGAAATGAAAAATAGAGAATAATGGTTTCTCTGAACAGTGGCTGTTAATGATCAAGCAGCATGTCACATTTGCTCACTACTGTGCAAAGCCCTGTGAGCAGTATTCCTCCAGCCAGCCACTGACCATTTGTCCATCTCACTGATGGACTGTTTAGTCCTGTGGGGTTGGATGGGACAGACATTAACAGGGCAGCAGGCACTGAGGGCCTGACACTGTTTCAGCTTTTGTTCTTCCAATTCCTCTAACACAGCAGTGGGAAACTTGAAAGGAGCTATTTGGAGGCTGTACGTAGTTCCTGGCCTGCTGCAGCCCTCACAGCCCTGGAGGATGGATTAAACCTGAGCGTGGGCAGGAGACGTGCTCTCATCTAAGAGCACACCCAGCTTTCTGTTCCCCTACTCCCTGCCACTACTTTTAACTTCTGACTCTGCAAAAAAGCTTTGACAGCTACCTCCCTACCCAAAGGGATTATTCCAGCTCACAGCAGCTTTGACACAATACTTTACAGCTTCACAATTCCATCTTCTTTCACTGCAAGCTCCACGATACATGACTCATTTATACTTCAGTGGAGTCTGCACACACAGATCTTTAAGAGTCTGGGCCATATTTTTGTCTGCAAACACAGACTCAAACCCAAACATTTACTGCTCAACTGCTGCTGCCTGAGATCCAGGCAAAGGGAGCCCAGGGCACTTCCAGAGCAACCTCAAAGTGACAGGAAGAGCACCAGTGTTAAGTGGTGAGATAAGGGTACAGGAGTTTTCTCAGCACATCAGCCCCACAAGTGACCCTTTGCACTTCACAGTTTGGACTCCTCTGACACCCTGAAAGTGCAATTTTTCTGCCAGGATCAGGAGGATCTGCATAACTGGCTACAAAAGCAGTTTAAGGGCCATCATTCAAAAAATGATCACCTGGAGACTTTGCCAACAGCTTGGAGGGGTGTGGTGTGTGTGGTCAGCTGTCCTGTGCCCCTTACCTGCCAGATTTGGTGATGATCATCTCAGTTCCTATCTGGTGAAACTTCATCCAGAGCCCCATGTCCTCGAGGGTGACCACGATGGAGCTCTGTGGGAAGGGCTCCAGGCTGGGGGAAGGAAGGGCCTCACACGGCGCTTTCACGTCTGCAGGGAGAAAAGAGACACTGGCTGCAGACAGACAGGAGGGGAACTGACCCTGCTCTGGGCAGTCTGTGCCACTCCCAACCCCCTAAAAACTGCTCCTTCTCTTCAAAGGATTTCTGTTATTTACTAGGCTCAGAAGTAGGGAGCCTTTCCTAACATGTTTGGGTTTAGCTGGTGGGTCCTTTTGTAAGATCTGTGTGTTGTACCAACCCAACCTAAATTCCACTGTTACAAAACCCACACTGGCAGGTAGCCACAATCACTGTGCTGGTATGATCAGGGTTACACAAAACACTTCATCAAGAGAATACAGTGGAAGCTGAAAGGACTGGAAAGATTTTAACAGTGGGTAACAGGGGAAAATAACAAGTAGGTGGTAGCAGAGGTGAAAAATGCCCCAGAAGACAAAGATGAGACAGACAGGAGCCCTAAATGTAGTGAAGGCAAGAAAAGGAGGTGACAGACTATATTCTGAGAAGGGAATGGCTGCTCTGAACTGGAAGTGGAGCTGGGCACCACTGAGGAGCCTGTGACAGGGGTGGAAGGTTCTCCTCAGTAACACCCCATGGCAGTGCTGCAATCTGCCTGCTCTTCCTCTTGAGGCACAGGACCCACTGTGGGCCTGGAGAACAGGAAAGGGAAACCATCCTGGAGGAACTGCTGTCGATGGCACCAATCACCTCTGCACAGCTGCTTGGATTAAAAACCTCCTTAAAACCCCCAGCAAGTGCTCTCAGCAATATTGTAAGGCAGGCAAGATTGCTGCTGCCCTGCTGAAAGCCCAGTTCCATTTTAGGTCAGAATGTGAGCCAGTACAGTTCTGGTGGGCTGAGCTCAGACCCAGCAGGGTTTAGGAACACTGCCCTGAGGAGGGGTGAGCAGCCTGCTCAGCAGGGCAGCACAGGAGCTGGGCTGTCCCCTCTGGGTGCTGCATCAGCAGCCAGGCACAGCTATTTCTTTAAAAGGCAGATTTTTCTGCCTCTCAGCCTGATCAGATCTTATTCAGAGCACAGCAGAAAAAAAGGGAAATTTTACCTTGTTACAGCTTTCCTGAGTAATGCCTTCAAAAGAGTATTCACGAAAAGTAGACAACTATTTTCAGAGAAATTAGTTTTTTTCACAAAGGGACATCTTTCCACCAAAGCAACCCAATACAACTCTTAAGTGGTTCTTCCCTCAGGATTAAGAAGTAGAAAACATTAAAATGTAATTTTGTCTGTTTGTAGAGGTCTTTCGGTGTTTAAAAAAAAAATCCTCTACCCTTTTTTCTGCTTTGATCCAACATTAATGAACTGGCCAAGAAGTGACACCTAGTTTGCTCACCAAGATTAGCCTGTTAACATCTTCTTACGAAAGCTTCCCCCATATCCTCTTGCAAAGACATGAAAGCTGCCATGAGACCACGCATTTGGTAGCTCAGTGCAGCACATGTATCAAAAGGAGTTACAATAAAATTGGGCTGATTTCCCACAGGAGCCATCCAGTCACAAATAAATGCAAACAGGTTTTGATTAGCTAGACAGATGCTCACTCCTTCCCCAAATGAATTTGCGAATTAACATTTCTTTAAGCAAATTCCAATGCCATTAAACGAGACTACAAGAAGGCAGATCTCAGGAGTCTTTAGTGAGGGGAGATTTCCAATGAAGTCAAGAGGAATTGAAGTGAAAGGAGTTCAACACTGAATTAAAACTCAAAGGCAGATATTATAATCTGGTTTTTACCACAATGAGTCCACAATGCACCTGTAGGAGCACAATGCTGCAGGAGCCAGGGACAATAATGCTGCAGCTGAGGTTTGAAAATGCAGTTAATGCCTTTCGCTGTGCAGGTTTGTGTGCACAGGCTGAGGCTGAAAAGCAGGACATGGTCAGTCTGCCATGGTGTGAGCTGGGGAATGGATCCACTCAGCTGCTCTCAGCTTCAGCAGGACCCTGCAGTGATGGATCTGTTTGTAGGATTCTGTTTGGAGTTTTGTTTCCCTCCCAGTTTGTGCCCGTGTAACTGATGGCAAGGCTCATGCACTCACCCTCCCACAGAGATGCCTGAGTGTTGGAACTATGGCATGGAGAGGTTTGGGCAGAGTGTCCAAGCACTGAGTGGAACTTGTGTGAGCTGTACTTCTATGGTTTCCTCTTCTGTCCAACTTGGCTTTAAAACCATTACTATCTGAAAGAGATTTAAACCTTTCCCAGCAGTTCTAGTTTTACTTTTTAAAAAATATTCCTATTGTCTTTGTGTTGCTAACACCACAGATGGTCTGTTCAAAAACATGTTCTTTATGTCCAGATGAGGTTGCAAGGGAGGCAGCTGCTATGATAAAGGCACTGAAAATTAAGAGATCTTCAATCTATTCTGTGCTTCATTTCAAGGTCCTCATAACAATAGGAGTAGCTTGTGCTACAGTTTCTGTACTAGAATGAGCCATACATATATTTTTGTCATCTTGGGGACAGAAAGGAAAGAAGGAGAAATGTGAGACAATTGAGTAGTTTTAGGAGGAAGATCTCTGGATAGAAGACGCTGGAGTGCAATTCCCTCACCTAAAGCAGTTCCTCAATTAATTTTCCTTTACTGAGACAATGTTAAAATGTCAGAATATTTGTTGCAGCCTTCCCAAAATTGTGTAGGATAGGATTTGCAATACTGGGAAAACTCCAATAAGGGAAAAGCTACACTAAAATCAGTTATTATTATATTTGTTGCTGTTATATTCCAAGTGAAGCCCAACACTCACAGCTATCCAGTCCCCACCAGGGATGAGCACACATCAATATACAAAGCTTTCTAATAAATTCATCTTGCAAACAAGCACAAAAACCCCTCCCATGTTCTCTGATCTTCTCAATGGCAGCAGAAACACCCCAACCCTCTGGAGGGAGCCTCATTTCTCAGACCCAGAGAGTTTTTGGGCAATAACAAAAATATGATGTTTTACAAATGCAACAGCTTCAACTCTCAGATGCATCCAATCCTCACCTGGAACATTTCTGCTGTAGGGGGTCGTACACAGAAGCAATCCAGTAAGAAAATGAGGTGAACACTGCAATATTTGGAATCTTTAACATGAAAAATCCATAATACAGTCTACTTTTTTTTTTTTTCATTGCTGCTCTTTTGTTTTTCAACTTAAAATTCAAGTGGCAGAAATCAGTATGAATCAGATCAACACAGCAGGGACTGAAAAAACCCAAAACAGCAGCAAAGGTGGAAATAATCTAAATCACTGCACATGTATTTTGCTCATGAATGAGACAACATCTTGCAGAGGAAGAACAAGGAAGCTGAGACTGCACAGTCACCTCTGATGTGCCTCTGATAAACTGGGCCAGGGTTTTTTTCTGATGTAGAGTAAAAACTCAGTAGGGTTCAGTTGCCCTGACAAATGCAGCACCTCTGGCTGGCCCTTAGTGTCCCAAGGCATCTCTGTCCTTGTGCCCAATCCAATCATGCTCCTCACAGGAGGGATTAACAGCATGCTATGAGATGGATTGAAGGAAAACACAATGAAACCCCAAGGAAACCACAAAAATCCTGTGCTGGGCATGAACCTGGAAGGAGTCAGCTATGCCTGGTTGGGATACATGCTTTCAAAGGACACAGGAAATTGGGAAAAAACCCCAAACCAGAGAGTTTGTATCAGAAGTGTTATTAAAAATATAACAAGTATTTCCAAACTTTCTGTGGCCTTCAACCTGAAGAACCCAGTGCTTTGAAGACAATACACAAACAGCCTTCAATTGAAGGGTCACACTGCATGATGTGATGTGGGTAAGGGAATTTTGGGCATAATTGTGACCAAACCTTTACAAAAGATCTTCCAAAGCTCTCAAAAAACCACTCAAATGTACAATTTTTCATCTAGACTTATGGAAAAAAAACAGTTTTTAAATCCTCTCCAGCCCCATGCAGTCTTCTAAAATGCTGGTAGGCCCTTCGGGAGCACTTTCTGCCATGAGCCTGGGATCTTTCCGTGCAGTGAGAAAGGGAAGGAGCCCTTCACTTACCTGGTAAAGCTTGCATTTTTCCATGTACTGTGACGTCGAGGAGCTTGCAGGGCCAAGAGAGCCACCAGAGTTCTTCCAAGAGGAGCCAAAATAGTCCAGTTCCAAAGCAGGTCCGATTTCCTGAAGCAAGCACAAGCCCTTCCTTCCGAGATCCAGTGTCAAGAGTGAGCGGGGTGAGGATGGGGCTCCAAGCACAGCTAGCCAAGGTGAGTTCCTGTTTTATGGAGCCTAATGAGCAGGGAGGAGCTTCCCGCCAGGGTTGTCCCCTTGCGAGCCTTTGATGTCCGAAGGGACAAAGAGAGGAAGGATCTGCAGCAATGGCTGGGGCTAAGGGAAGAAAATCAAAGAGAATTAACATGGCTTTGACATACAGGAAACCCTACAGGGGAAATGCACCTTGATTTACTGCTAACGCACTTTTAAACAAATAGAGACAAGACTGAAAACATCAGTTCAGGACTTGACTACAAAATAAAAACAAATCCCTTAAACAGCAAGCAGGGGTAATTTCTCTTTGGCTGTTCCATGGGTTTGTGATGATTCTCATCCTCAGCACACAGAATCATTCTACTCTTGATTTCTGGTATCAGAATCAGGACTGCATCCAGCTCCTTCCTTCCCAAGGGGGTGATTGACAGTCTGTGCAAAGTTTGCTCTCCCCACTGGAATGCTGCAGCAACACATCCCTTCAGCCACTGATGAATGAGAATAACAACGAACACATTTGATGGTATAACTTCACTCATCTGCCCAATTTCTGCATTCCCAACCTTGAGCTGCATTCCCTTTCCAGGAGGATCAGGCACTGAGGTTATGCCTTGCTCAAGGCGCTGCTCTTACCCAGGGAAGGTTGAGCAGAAATGAAGGGCTTGAGCATTTTCCCTTAATTAGTTTATTCTGCAAGTGTGACCATTAGCTTTTGTGCTTATAAGCGCTTACAAGTGCTAAGAGACAGCAATCAAGGCTCAAGCTCCAGGCACTGCACCTCCTGAGGAAGGGGGTTCTGTGCATTCCCACACACAAATGGCTGTACTAACATTTACAGGACCAACACGGTCAAAAAGTGGAGGTCAAAAGCAGAATATCATTCTGAATAGGCCAGGGCTGGGTCCTGCACAGCAAATTTAGGAGCTCTGTTCATTACAAAGAACTTGCTACAAGGCTGCATCTCTTTCACTGTCTAGATTTATTCCAAATAAAATAAACGTTTTTTCTATTTTGTCAGTGATGTTACTGGGACATCTGATCTTCAGTCTGACGTACAAAACAAATTTTGAATTTATTTAGTGAGTTTCTACACCCAAACAAGCCTTCAGTTCTGTTTTTACTGCCTTTTGGAGCAGGCAGTGCAAGGACGTGCAGAGAGGACAAAGGAGCTTAATTAGAGCAGGGACTGACTCTCTTCCAGGGGTATATTGAATTTTGGGCACCCAGTGCTAGCCAGGGAAAGAAAAGCCATTGCTTAGTGTGGTAAGGAAGAATGTTTTAAAGAAAAGGGTTGGAAAATTTGCAAAGTCCTGAGGAGGATTTAGAGCAGGAGATGGGTCCACTGGCTCCTGGCACCTCTGCAGAACCACATCCAGCCTTGCTGGTACCCCTTTTAAACCACTGGCTAACACAAGAGACTAAAGGCCTTTCTCCCTCATTTGGAGACATCCAGAGCTGTGGAGTCTTAGCATATTGAGCAGAGGAATACCATGTGGTGGAGAAATGCCAACTTGTGGCTCAAATGGAAGTTATTTATTAAATATGGAGAGAAATAAATCAGAAGGGAAAAGGTCAGCTGAAATGGTATCAAGGTCAGATCTCTGCTTGGGCTTGCACAGCCACTACCAGCCACAAACAAAATAGGATGCAGAAATGTTTTTTTGCTGTGCTACAGAAGGAAAGCCAGCATTGCATCTGCTCCCCCTCCATGTCCTGCTTTCCTAATGCTAGTATTTTAATTGTAGAAAGCGGAAAAAGACAACCATAATCAGAATCTGAAAAGGAAAAATAGAACAAAAATTGGGTCAGATTCAAGCTAGCAGCGAGATGAATCAACATCCCACACAGTCAGAAACTGCACAACAGCAGCAGCAGCTCTGGGAATTTCAGACTTCACCTGACAGGAGCGTGGGATGTGTATCATGACTTACTGCTGCTTCCACAAAGGCTAGGAGATGGTCTCCTGCTGCCACTTCATTTGCACACTGTGTATCAGCATGTCTGGGGAACAGCACATTTGCTGCAAGTGCTCAAATCCTTTTGGCTTCTCCCAGCTGATTGATGGGGAAGGTGGAGCCATTAATTACCCATGACTAGTTAACAATCAGCTTTCTCCCAGCCATTCTAGTTGCACTGGAAATCTTTTAAAAGTGAATTTGTTACTATTGCTGGAAAGCGTGGCTAATAGGAGCAATCCCCAGGAAATTCATCCCTAGCAAAGGGGGAATTTAGCACATTACCCTCATCTGTCCATCCACGGAGAGCCCTCAGGCAGTTTGATGGGAAGTCAGAGGTGACTGTGCTGGGGTCTAACAATTCACCGGCAAATTGGAGGCTGAGGGTATGGAAAGGGATGGGAGAGAGAGTGGATCTGACACGTGTGAGTCAGTGACACAGGGCCCTGCTCTGAGCCCAGCTCTAACAGCAGGCTCTGCCCTATGCTGAGGGGATGAGCTAGGGCAGGAGGGAGGCCATGTGTGATGACAAAAGCACAGGCCAAGAGCTTTTGCTTTGCATCTCTTTGAGAAGCTGATTAGAAAGAAACATTCCCCTCTGGGTTTTGTAGTAAGGCAAATGTTTTCTGGCATTTCTCCCACCTTCAGTGAAGGTTTAACCCTTTGTGCTCAGCAGGGCCCTGCAGGGAGCTGGTATGAACACAAGCTCTCCAGCACAGTGATATCCTGCCATTGCTGGCTGCTGGAGAACAGAAAAGGAGTCAGGTTTTGGCTAATGGGGCTGGAGTGGCACTGCCACCTCTGCCCAGGCAGAGTTCCAGGGCAGCATCCTGCCCTGAGAGCAAGCTCTTACTGCCTGGGAGACAGCTGAAATGTAAAAGTTATCTTCCAAAAGAACCTTGTGGTGGTGTTCGCAGGGGTCTTAGGATGAAGGAAGAGACGAGAATGCTGACTCCATGTTTCAGAAGGCTTGATTGATTATTTTATTATATATATTATATTAAAATTATACTAAAAGAATAGAAGAAAGGATTTCATCAGAAGGCTAGCTAAGAATAGAAAAAGAATGATAACAAAGGCTTGTGACTGAGACAGTCTGGACAGCTGGACTGTGATTGGCCATTAATTAGAAACAAGCACATGAGACCAATCTCAGATCCACCTGTTGCCTTCCACAGCAGCAGGATAACCATTGTTTACATTTTGTTCCTGAGGGCTCTCAGCTTCTCAGGAGAAAAAATCCTAAGGAAAGGATTTTTCAGAAAATATCATGGCTACAGAACCTGCCTTGGGTTATTGCTTGTGGGTGCATAGGCAGTACCCAGCCCCCAGGTTTCCCTTTGTGAGAAGTGTTACCATGTCAGCTCTAACAAACTGGGCTGGAGCAAGGCTGCCTTGTCTGCCTGGACCTGCACAGGCAGGGAAGGACAACATGGAGCAGTACAAGCTGCATCTAAGAGATCCTCCCCTCTGAAACATGAGGAAAGCCTTCCTGCCATATAAATGGGACTCACTTAGCCCATTTCCACCTGGCACACAGAGGCCACAGCCCAGAGCATCTTGGCAACTCTTTGTGAAGGATCCTGTGCCATCTGCACAGAATGAGTACTGGAAAGTGAAAAGACAGCATGTCATCAACAGGGCCCAAAATAAAACAGATAGCTCTACACTGATACCTACTTACTTTCATGCTCCATTAAAAACATGAAGTGGTCTCTGATTCTCCAGAATCTACAAACTCCCTCCTTAAATCCAGGCTCAGCTCACTGTGAAGCAAATGCAGCCTGATTTATGCACACAGAACCATAAGGAAAAGCTGAGTTTTTCCAGAGGAAAAGCTTGATGAAACTCTTGCTCCTACAGCTGTGCCAGCCTGTGACTTCTTGTCCCTGTTAGTGCCTGACACCTCACCCAGAAAATAGGAAATACAAGAGCAGGGCTGGCCAGGACAGAGCTGCTGAGCTCTGGCAGCACAGGCACAGCCTGAACTTGGGCAGCTTTCTGAGCAAGTCTCTGTGGGCGGCTACAGGAATGGTAAAAGCCTGCAGTGTTTTGAGAGCCTCTGAAGAAGTGGTACATATCTCCTATCATGCTGCAGCACAAGAAACAGTTCCTACCCAGCTCCTTACAGCAGCTCACATAACCCAGCATTTTCTTCTGGTGGAGGAAAATGGCACTTTCCCTATCCTTTTTATGGTTTTGATTATTTTTTTCCTGAGAAAAGCTATCTGGTGTCTTCAATGATATTACAAGTGCCATGCACACCTTCCTACCCTAGGACAATGCAAGGGACCCCACAGAAGGCAGATCTCTGTAGGGCTGCAAACCCCATACTGAGCCCAAAACTGCACCACCCCCAGATTTTCCCCGTGCTCTCAAGAGTGCAAAAATGACATTTGGCAAAGCAAAGCAGATGGGTTTGGAGAGGGCCTGTTGGTAACATCTCCACGCTAATTCACCACAGGCTCCCAGGACAGGGCTCCGAGAGCTGTGGGGACAGGTCACAGGCCACAGGGCAGCTGTGACAAGGCCTGCTCTGCAGGAGAACCTGGGAAAGCAGCTCAGGTAGACAAAAAGCTGTACATTATAAGCTTGAGAGAAGACTTTTCCTTTTGCAGTTTGTGGATTGAGGTTATGGGGCCGCAGAGCTGGAGAAGGCACTGCCCTGGCTCCCTCCCTCCCTCCCTCACATCACGGCCCGCTCCCAGCGCCCCCTCAGCGCGGCACAAGAAGGGAAACACTTAGCGGCCACTTAACACTGCGGCCCGAGTCTGGCCTCAAAGGCTGCAGTCCAGAGTCAAATGCAAAATATGTCTGTCTAGAGCCCTTTCAAGTTCTCACAGAGCCCTGATGTCGGGTGCACTGTTTTCCTGTCAGCCCATTGTGTGTCCCAGACAGAGCTCGGCGCTCTGTCCCGCTCAAATCCACAAAAAGAACCGGCCGAAAGGAGCTGCAGCAGCAGGAGAGCTCTGCGGGCAGCTCGGCAAAGGGAACGAGCGCACGGGGCACGGACTGCCCTCACAGCCCTGCATGCTTCCCTCCACACAGGCACTGCCCTCACAGCCCTGCATGCTTCCTTCTACACCTGCCCTCACAGCCCTGCCTGCACACGGGCACTGCCCTCACAGCCCTGCATGCTTCCCTCCACACGGGCACTGCCCTCACAGCCCTGCCTGCACACGGGCACTGCCCTCACAGCCCTGCATGCTTCCCTCCACACAGGCACTGCCCTCACATCCCTGCATCCTTCCTTCTACACCTGCCCTCACAGCCCTGCCTGCACACGGGCACTGCCCTCACAACCCTGCATCCTTCACCCCACACTCACAGCCCTGCCTGCACACGGGGCAAGCACTGCCCCCCCAGCCCTGCATCCTTTTAAACAAATAGAGACAAGACTGAAAACATCAGTTCAGGACTTGCTACAAAATATAAAAACAAATCCCTTAAACAGCAAGCAGGGGTGTAACAAACAGGGTAATCTCTCTTTGGCTGTTCCATGGGTTTGTGATGATTCTCATCTTCAGCACACAGAATCATTCTACTCTTGATTTCTGGTATCAGAATCAGGACTGCATCCAGCTCCTTCCTTCCCAAGGGGGCGATTGACAGTCTGTGCAAAGTTTGCTCTCCCCACTGGAATGCTGCAGCAACACATCCCTTCAGCCACTGCTGCCTTCTCCAACAACATGAATGTGAATAACAACGAACACATTTGATGGTATAATGTCACTCATCTGCCCAATTTCTGCATTCCCAACCTTGAGCTGCACTTCCTTTCCAGGAGCATCAGGCACTGAGCTTATGCCTTGCTCAAGGCGCTGCTCTTACCCAGGGAAGGCTGAGCAGAAATGAAGGGCTTGAGCATTTTCCCTTAATTAGTTTATTCTAATAATGCACTGCATGCACTGCCCTCCCAGCCCTGCATCCTTCCCCCAACACCTGCCCTCCCACCCTGCCCAAACTCACTGCTCTCAACCACAGCCTGACAAAACAGGCAGCGAGGAACTCCAGCTTAACACCCCTCTGTAAACACTTCTATATTTGTACACATGTGCACACACTCATATGCAAAGAGAAGCATCATGCAGATCTTAAAAACTGCTGGCAATTTACTTAACCATGAATTGAGACCAGACAAAAGCCCTGAGCAGAATGGACTCTGCTGAGCAGAAGCCCAGCAGGCAGCACTGCAGCAATGTCTGTTAAAAAGCTGATTGTTTCCAGAAAAAAAAGCAGCAGCTCAGACCCAGAAGGTTTTATCTAAACTTCATGGATTTGCAGGATTGCTGATACACTGTCATGGTACCTTGGTTTCCACAAAAGATTATTTTTGTTGGTGATCAGGCATTTGTAAAGCCATGAAACCAACAGGTAAAAAAACCAGATTTCAATCGTGCAAGTTAGGGTGCAAGTTACTTTGTTTGGCAAAGACAGGCCTCCTTTGTCATATGGAAGTTTCCACGAACTGTTCATCACAGTAAGGTTCTAATCAAACCAGGAAATCAATAAACATCCTCCTTATCAGAGGATCTACTTTCAAAGAGCAAATTAAAATTGTTAAGATTTAAAGTGTTTGGAATTTAAAAATAAAAACTGCTGTGAGCTCTACAGAGCTGTGTAGAGCTCAGTTCCTCCAACATCACTATTGACTCTAAAGAACTTTCAGAGGAAGTTAATTATCATTACCAGAAATCATGACAAGAGAACAATTAAACCATACACAGCAGATTTTGATTCAGAGCGCTTACAATAAATCACGTTTCATTTTAATAGGATTTTATTACTGTGTATTTCTTTTCCTTTTATAGTATTAGTTATAATTTCTTTGAAAAAGAACTATAAAAACTTATATAGCCATAGGAAACATATAACTGCACATCCATCTCCCAGCCACAAAGGGAACTAACACACAAGATGTCCATCTGACCTGCAGAGTCTGAGCTGAGCTTTACAGGACCTCCCAAAAATAAAATGAACACTAAGATTCATGCAACACATGCTGCAAGATGCTTCTGAAAGCTGATATATATGTCTGAAGTCAGTAACAAAGAGCTGAAAATACACATGGATTTTAAGCAGATAGCCCTTGGATAACATCTGAGCTGTACTTTTTCTCACCCAACTTGTTCATCACCTCGCAGAAAAATGATATTTGGGTCCATAATAACAATACTCGGGTAAGAATCCTTCAACATCACTAATAGAAAAAAGCACCTGTCAGATTTCATGGATTCCTCAAATCAGCACTGGGATGAGGCTGCCATGAGTGGACATGAACTGACACAATCAAACACAGCTGCCACCTCTCCTTGCACTCCCTCCTCTCTCCAGAATTTTCCCTCATTCTTCCCACGGTGAAATTTCTCCTGCTCACTCTTTGTGGCAGGCAGGGCTGGGTACAGACTGCGGGCAGATCACAGCCCAGCTCCTCCCCCTCCCCAGCAGATTGTGAAGTGTTTATGGCCTGGCTCTTATGGCTCTAGAGGTGCTGAATGGCCTTTTCCCCCTCCAGTCTCAGCTGCTGATGGGCAGCTACACACCAACTTTTAGCGGGTTTGCTCCGTAGTTGTGGATTTTATTGCCCAGTTTGTCTCTTCAGCTCACATTTGTAAGCTCCAGAGTAGATTTTTCCCTGGGTAACACTCTGCAGCTCAAAGAACTCCTCTTGTTTTTATTACATCCTTAGTGATTAAAGGGATATTTAAACCTCACAATGTTCCCTGCTGTGAATATAAAAGCCTAGCATCATTTCGGATAGATGTGCTTAGAAAAATAAATTAAAAATTAGCCCTACTATATGGAACAAATGCTTCTAAGTGGTTAAGAACATCAGACACCTGAATGATTTAAATAGATGGGATGCAATTCCTTGAGAATCCAAGGGATGACACATGGCTTTGTCCTGTCAGAAGAGTTATACAGAGAAGCTTTCCTGGGAAGGAGGATAACAGAGGTGTGCAATGAGTGCATTAGGCTGAAAATACTGGATTTTATCTCCTTAGGCATAAATGATTTAGATTTCTTCTCCTCTCTAACCCTGCAAACATCAATACACTTAATAGGTGCCACTCTTAAAAACACAAACTTTGCATTTGTGAGGCAAAACTGTTTTTAAATGACTGCCACTTCACAGCCTGACCTGCGCCTGCCAACCAAACATAGAAATAAACAATGCAATGTAAATTCAACAGAAATATTTATAAATTCTGCTCAGAAAAGTGCTGAGGAGTGTGCAGGAGGAAATCAAAGTCAGGTTTGGGAGCAAGCATTCCAGTGGGCACAGATCAGATGGTTATCAATGATGAGGTCACTGTTTCTGCCACCCTCAATACTGCAGTTACTGCTTTCAGTTTTCAGCTGCTGCTGGGCTCAGAGGCTTGGTGAGCTGAGCCTGCCTGAGATGGAGATTTGGACTCACCACCAAGGGCCTTCATTTCCAAATAACTGCTGACAGTGCAGAGAGAACCTACCAGAACTGGAGGGTTTGTGCTCTGCATGACAGGAGTGGACAAGTTACAGCAGCAGCCAGGGAGGGCTGGTTTAGATTACCAGAAACATAAAGCAAAATTTTAGTCCATACATGGTCCCCCAGTATGTCTTTCTGACATTTTTTGCCTTGTATTTTCTCTCCAAGATGGAACTACTCCTTCTCTTCCCTTTGCACCATACTCTGAAGAAGCTGTCCAAAGGAGGAATTGCTGAATTCTGGAATTATTCACCCCAGTTCCAGATTTTCCCTTAAGAGAAGATCTCTTAAACTTCTGTTTTGAACAGTTCAGCCATCCCCACCAATAAAGATATGGTAATAGTAAGGAGGTTCCATTACAGAGGTAAATTCTGGGGTTTTCTGCACTAGGTGTGATTTCATTTCCTTGCTGAAAATAAAACCACAAATATAACCAGAGGATACAAATGTGAAAATAGCATGGAGCTGAGCAGGAAAGTGGCAGGGCCTCTTTCTGTGAGCCTGCTGTAGAACAAACTGCCAAAACCACATGTAACTCTTATCACCTCATTATCAAAGCTACTGGGAACTGGAGGGAGACTGGATGAGGTGAACACCAGAAAAGATTAGAAGTGCTGAAGGAAAGCTTCCATGATTGATAGCCCTGTTCACAAGGAAGAAATGAACACATCTGCAGGGTGTAAACACACAGATGACAGAGGAATTAATATTCAACAAAGGGATATAATTATCTTCATTAGTTGGGATGAAAATGAGAGAAGTAATTTGACTATCCAAGGAAAAGCTCTGTGGCTGTGCAAGGGCAGCCTGTTTGCAGAGGAACAAAGTCCTTCCTGTATCAGGCTTTTAATGGTTTTGTGCACACACCCGTGGCATTGCAGAGAGCAATCCTGCCTTCATGTGAGCAGCAAAGGAGGCTCTGATGGATCTGCTGCTCTCTTATTCCTGTGAATCCTCAAAGGGATCCAGGGGCCACATGGAAGGATGGATGTTGTGCTGGCACATGACCAGGCTGTTCCCAGTGGGATGGAACCTGGCTCACTGCCTCACTGTGGTCACAGCACTGCACATGTCCTGTGTTTCTGCACACCATAATTCACAACAGGCCAGCTATGGGCTCCCAGGGGAGGTGAGGCTGCAACAGGAACAGCACTGCCCTGGGAGAGCACTCTTTGCACTCCAGGGCTTAGGGCAGAATGAGGGGGCAGGGGACAGGTTATTGAGCCACTGGTGACATTTCCCACAAAGTGCCTTTGGGTGACAGTGGAGATACACTAAAGCCACCAGCCATTGTGTTAGAGCTGACAAAGACTGATCCACGAATGAGAGAAGCATTTTCTCTGCAATTCTGAAGTACAGAGTTTATGAGCTGTTCTCTGGGTTTTCAGAGAGCTTCAAAAGGCCCTCAGGGGAGAGAAAAGAACTTCAGGTTACACAACCATGCCTACCCTGTGCACTGAACTCCTGCACAGTGGTCATGGTTCACCAGGTCATTTTCTGTGTGCTGACAAACTCCTGCCACAGGCAGCTCCTCCTTTTTCCATCACAGCTTTCTTTTCTATCCCTTGATAACAAGAGCAGGCCAGAAACAGAACATTCCCTGTGCTGAGAAGTCCTTTCCTTTGAGGAATCCAGCCTAGGGCTGTTCTTGCAGCAAACTGGGATGGACAATGCCTCCCTCTCCTCTGTCTCAGCCCTAATGCTCAAGAGTGCCAGATGCAGCTCTGCAAACTGAAATCCTTTTTTCCAGAACTGATACAGCTCTGCTTGAGACAGTGGGTATTTCTCATGGATTCTGGAGAGGAATAAGCCCATCTTTGTCCAGTCAGGTCAGCCCTGAGACTGACTTCCCACCCTTCATACCTGGGTTATGGTCTCTGACGAGTAGAAATGCAGCAAACCAAACTCATTGTTTAAAGATGGCTTTAACCTTGCAGAGAAGTAAAACCCACATGACAACAATTATTTAGGAACAGAACCTGTCAGGTTCTGGTTTAGCACTTTTGCCTGAATTTTTTCTTGCCTGAAGACAAATTAAAACATTCCTGCAGAAACACAGGTCTTGTTCAATTTGCACCAGGATCAGAATAAAGGAAACCATCAGTGTTACCTGCATGACCAGCTCTGCCTTCTGCAGTGCAGCCATCTTCTCTGATTTTGTGACCCAGGGAGTCCCAAACTGCTTCTGTGCCACATCCTCATCAGTCAGTCCTGTCTTGCATTAGGTGAGACAGTGCCAAAAGATCTGCAGTGGGATTAGCACCATTAAAAGGTTTTCTGACAAGCCTGGCCTTACAATTTGTTTGCCATACCCAAAGTTAAAACTGAAGCCTGCATCTTATTCAGCAACATACCAAGGGCATTCAAGCCTCAGTCTGCTCCTGTTTGCAGAAATAAAAATTATGTGAATGGATGGAGATAGTGTGGGAGACAGTTATTCTTGAGCAAACTCTGCCCAAGCCAAAGGATCCTGGGTGTTCTGACAGCATTCTGCCCCAGCTTTTCCAGAAGGTCTCCTTCAGAAATGGAATTAGGCCCCTAGGAGAGCCTAAATTCTCTCTTCATTTAAATGCATTTACCAATCAGAGGTCATCTTAAATACACCTCAATGTACTTATGCTCTCATTCCATGTTTAGCCAAACACTCTAAGAAATTTTCTTCAGCAAATAAACCAGAATTCAGCAAAAATAAAATCAGCAGAATCAACCCTCCCCACTCCAGCATCATTCTCATCATAGCAGGCGAAATGTTAAATCTACATCAGTGTTTTGGCAGTGAGGAAATATCCTCAAAACAACAGTATCACAGCAGTAACATCTTCTGCTTTGGAAATGTGTTACCTTGATGTTTATACAGCCACAGGAGCCCATTCAACACTGGCAATGTGTTAATTCCATTGACATTATCGCTCAAATTCAGTCACAGGGGCTGGAGAATTCTTTTTTTTTACATGGTTCTTTCATCTAAAAGAGAATAAAGCAGGACATAATGGATGGTTAGTAACATATTGTTAAATGGTTACAAGACACAGGAAATTTCAGCCAGGGAATGGGAAAAACTGAAAAATCCGAGTAAGTCTTAATTAGAACAGAGCCTTGGTTTTGCTACACTGCACTATGACAAGTTCTCAGCATTCAGAGCTAAGGATTCTCCAAAAAACTGAGCATGTTCTACTCTTACATAAGCAGAGACTTTTTAGTCTTCTCCAGACCTCTGCTCGTGGGAAGCTCTGAGTTATTTGGAGTTATTCACCATCACAAAAACCCAGTAACTTTGTGTTGCTCTCATTTAACTTAATTATGGGAGTGGTTCCTCGTGGATACTCATATTCAATCACTCAAGATGAAAAACCCCAGAGTTTTATCCTAAACTGGCTAGAAAATAAAATTATAAACAATTTATGACATATAAAAATGACCTAGCAGCAAATTCATTTAGGGGAGGGGGGACAGTTTTGGACAAGTAGCTTCTATTTGATGGAGACAGAAAATGGAAGATAAACTGAAAATCTCAAATCTCAGGTAAAATTGAGTTCTTTTGACTTATGATTTAACCAATAAATCAGTGGTGTTACCATGAAATAGATGCAGAAAGTGAATATTGACAAAGGCCAGACACAGAACCCAGGAAGGATGAACCAGCTTCAAGTCCATCTTATTCCAAACCTCTCTCCAGTTCTGCTGCTGCTGTTCTGAAAGCCACCAGGATTTCCTTGCTGGAGCAGGATCAGCCACTGGGGATGATGGGGAGAAAAGCTGTTAAAGAAAATTATATTCTTAATAAACACTGCCTCAGGGATCACATGAAGGCAGGTGTCACTGAACAGAACTTCCAAGTTGTTCTGCAGAGTTCCTCTATATGCCACAGCCACTCTCATTTCAGGGAGAAGTAATTAGGGCTGAATTTTCTACCAGCAGAGATATTTCCACCTTTCCTTGGCCTTTTGCATTTTTCAGTGGTTAACTGTGAACTTTTGAGTTTGCATGAATTAAGGAAGTTAAGTCTGTTTATTTTAAAGCAGCTATTTTCCATGGAAAATTTAGTTGTAGAAATACTTTATGTCACTGAAGAAACTGTACACATCACAGGCCTGGGGTGGCACAACCTGAGGCTGCCCTTTGCTGTCTTCACTGAAGTCAAGAGGAGCTGTTTATGTTTTGGTACCTTGTTGAATCTTTAAGAATAAACATTGTCCTCCTCCTCTCCCTCTTCCCAGGGGACACTCTGCACTTGGAAATAGCATTTCTATATTTTCATATTTTTCCCAGATACTTTTCCACATGTGCTGATAGCGCCAGATAAGAGGCACTGCTGTGTCTGTGCCTGAGCTGTAACTGAAACATGACCACACACCCAGCCTGGCCATTACCACACTCTGGGCATTGCTGACTTTCACTGACACTGCACCAAGCTCACCTTACTAAAAAATAAAATGCAGCAGGAGTGCATTTAAGCACAGACTATTTACTCTTAGACTTTGATGGAATTCTCAGTTACCTGAAGCTGAGCTCCCCAGTTTGAGGGTGACACCTGCAGACAGCAGCTGAGTTTTGCCCAGGGGTTGAGGTCCCAGTCTCTGGCTCTCAGCAGCTCCAATGCACGTCCAGGGACAGCTCTGTGCCAAGGGAGGGGCAGTGCAGCACATCCAGCATTCAAACAACTCCCACCCAGGCTTTGCAGCAATCCTGCATTGCTTTCTCATCTTCCTTATGTTGGAACCCAGGACATTCCTCCAAAAACAATTACCAACCTTGTATGAGGATTCACAAGCCACGAAAGTTTAAGTAGAAAGATAGTTAGTTTGTTACAAGAGAAAAAAGTAGAATTTTGAGTTTTTAGAATAAGAGTTCAGAAGCCAAGATGGAGGGATTTAGGCATACCTTGTCCTTCTTCTTAGCTTCCATCTTCTGGGTGATGGTGGCACTTTTGGATTAGTTTAAGGTAGACAGAGAATGTCTAACATAGGTGATAGATATTGGGAAATTATTGTAAATAATGTACATGTAGTTTTTAGTATAAAAGACAACGCTGCCCTGAAGGTGGGCAGTGTGCCATAGACTGACCTGCTGAACAGACCTCAGCAGGTCAGGAAAGGAATGCTATAGATAACAGAAAATAAACAACCTTGACAACCAGAACAGAAGAATTCTGACTCCTTCTTCGACTGCCAGGCTGGGAAAAGAGACTTTCTAACACATCTCAGGTCATCCAGACCACAGAAACCCCTGAGATCCTTACACTGAGAAAAACAGCTCTGTGAGTAACTTCCCAGGGAAAGCACAGCCTGGTAAAATGTGCCATGGTGGGAGGCTCCCTGTGCAGGTCACTGCAATACCCACTTTGAGGCAGGGCAAAGCCTCCCGTGCATGCAGGCATGCAGCAGGAAATGCACCTGGCTGGTCTGGCTCCTGCAGATCCCCACTGTGTGCCCATCACCCTGCAGCAGCAGCTGCCAGCTCTGCTCCTGGCTGCCCCCAAAGGCCTCCTCAGCCTGCAGAGCAATGGCAGCACAGAGCAGGAATGCTCCCATTTCTCTTTGCAGAAATACTTCACAATCCCAGGCTGTTATTACATTCCAAGCAAGCCAAACTGAAAAATCACCTTGTGCCACTGCTGCTTGCTGGGAGGGAACACTCAGCTCTTTGCTTTGCTCCCAGGAAAGCCCATTTATTTATTAAGTGTAGGAAGCACTTCCAGCAGGGTGTCTGTTGGGAGAGCCATGGCAGAAGTTATTTGTTGGGACTGGTGCTGCTGACTTGAGGGCACAGCATTGCAAATTGATGTTGTAAGCTCAGAACTTCCACTACGGATTTCTAAAGTTTAATTTTTTTTTTCCCTAACCCACTCAAACCTAATGGAGATCTAAATTACAGCCAACACATTCCTAAGTGACAAGTTTCTATATTCAAACTGCTTTCTGACATCCACACAGCATGGTGAGCTCCTTGGTGAGTGTATGTGGCTCAATTAACAAGTTAAGCAATTCTTTGAGCATCTAGTGCCATCTCTTAAAGGGAAAATTATCACTGCAATCTTACTGAAAGAGTTGCATTTTATATATATCCATGCATTTAGAAGAGAAAATGTGACTTGTTCATACACATTAGGGTGTAATTTAAGGAAATGAAATCTCTGGTGTGACTTAAATTACAAGGAATCAAAGAACACTTCTGAGTATGAAGCTTTTCTGCTCATACAACATCCTTTACTAATTATTACTGAACAGTATGTGTTCAGTGCTATATTAGATCATAGTTCATGCAATGCATATTGCAGATAAAACTCAGTTGCATATTATTCCTTGTGAAAAGCCCTCTGTATCTGTCAGCCACCTCAGAGGAGCAAAATGAGAGGAATGTGAATATAGAGGCTAACTGTGGGAATCTATAATAAATGCAATAATTCAGCATTCTCACAGGACGCACTGTTTCTGAAATACCTTTGCCCTGTTACATGGCCTTTCACTTGTAGTTATTAAATCACTCAACTAAAATTAAATTAATACCATTCCAGTGTGGTTCTCATATGCTTATACCATATATGAACTTTGTTTATATTCCATTTATGCTGGAATTCACTGTTGTTTGCAAGGTCTCTGAAAGAGATGGGAAAGAAAAAAAATAGGCTGAGAAATAAAACTGGAGAGGGGGATATCTGTGTCTAATCTGAGAGCAAAAACTGCTTTTTACCATATATGTTGACTTGGCTTTAGATAGGCAGCTTCCCTCAGTAAGACAATGCACTCAGAGACATTGCAGAGTTCCTCCCACTGGGATTATATAATGGCATGTTTTTCCACCAGCTACAGACACAACCATTTAATTGTGCAGATAAATCTTGCACGCAGGCAGAAGTGTGATTTCACTCTTCCCCTTGGTAGAAGTGATTTGGTTTTTGATTCTGCAGTCAGTGGCCACAGCTCCACGTCCCTGCTCCCTTTCCTGAGCTGCCAGATGGCTGCAGGACCTGATCTCACCTCGGGCTGCTCCACATAACACAGCCTGCCTCACAGGATTCTATCCAGGCTTGAACACCACATCTCTCTTCCATCATTCTCAAACACATTTTCATCCCTGATTAGAATTTGACTTAACAGAACTACCTCAAAGCACTGCTCAGATCCACAGGTTGCATGTTTGTCACTGACTCCTGGGCTTAGCTGTGCTGGCACAAGCCCCACACCACTGCCATGAACCAGGGCTGAAGTAATCAGGATTCCCCCTGACCAGGCTGAACACGTTATTGGAGCCATTTCACACAAGACTGACTGGCAGGAGATTCCCCTGACAGCCCAGTGTAACACACTGCTCATGATGGAAATGGAAACACCCAGGGGGCTTCTTATGGGGGCACTGAGGAGAAAAAAAGGGAAAAACAGTCATGGGGCAGATTTTGTGTGAAAAGCCAGTATATGGTGGATCTGTTTTCCTGCCTGTGTCAATATTAATGGTGACAAAGCAAGCTCTTGGTTTTCGTTGCCATGGCCAGGGACACAATCCTGTGAGGACTCTCATCCCCTCTGCCTTCACCCAGACCATACATTATGCAAAGGACATATGGCACAGCAGCACAAAGCCCTCAGAGCCCAATGGGGGCAAACCCAGCAATGCACTGTGGTCTCAGTAGCTTCAGGACAGATCTTGAACATCCATTTGGGGTGGGGGTTGGTCCCCCTGCCATTTTTTCCCCTCCCTTCCCTGCCCTGTCCTAGGGCCCCCTCTAGTGCTCCCGGAGCAGGCAGTGACACTGCAGGTGACACGGGGAGCAGGCAGTGACACTCAGGTGACACAGGCAGCAGGCAGTGACACTGCAGTGACACGGGGAGCAGGCAGTGACACTCAGGTGACAGAGGGAGCAGGCAGTGACACTGCAGTGACACAGGGAGCAGGCAGTGACACTGCAGGTGACACGGGGAGCAGGCAGTGACACTGCAGGTGACACAGGCAGCAGGCAGTGACACTGCAGGTGACACAGGGAGCAGGCAGTGACACTGCAGTGACACAGGCAGCAGGCAGTGACACTGCAGGTGACACAGGGAGCAGGCAGTGACACTCAGGTGACACGAGGAGCCCTGGGCACGCTGGAGCTGCAGCCTCAGCCTGCAGACACCTGCACAAGGCAGCTCAAAGGCAGCTTTGAGGGCTCAAAGGCAGCTTTGAGGCTCTGGAGTTGGCTAAACAAGCACTTGCTGATGGGGGTCATGGTTACAGATGCACTGAACAGCAGCAGGAACACAAATGTCTGTGCAGGGAGATGCACCTTTCAATCTCTGCTGAGGTCTGCCTGGGGTTCTGTGGGTATTTATGTGAAAGAGCCCTTTCAGTGAAGGCAGGTCCTCCTCCAGGAGCCAACAAACCCAGGTGCTGGTGTTGTGCTCTGCAGTCCTACCTGTTCCACCATGCCCTGCAGGGACAGCTGACAGTCCCACAAAGGTATGGCTTGGGCCAGCACAGCCTGTGGTACAGCACCCAAAATCCATAAATAACATCACAACTTAGCATTACTGAATCCCTGGTCATTAACTGGAAGAGAAAGATGGTAATTAACACTCAGCCTACAGTGAACCTCTTGCCATCATCTTCAAATGCAAGCACAAAGCCTCTTCACCCCAGCTTTCAATGACTAGGAGAACACCAACTGATGTCTGCTGTGCTTCTGTGTTATCTCATTCACCTGCCACCCAGTCCCCTCAAATATGCCAGCACCTGCAGGAGCAGAAACGAGCTGTGCCCAGTGTGTAACTGTACACACAGGTTACTCCACAGAGGCTCCACCCTCACTGGAATTTCCAGAAAAACACAAATCCTGTGCTTTTCACAGTGGTGTTAATCACAGTGCTGGGATCCCACCCTCACTGGCAAGACTTGGTCTGTTCTCACCTGGCCCCTTTGCTTCCTTCAGTCCATTTTGTCTCCTATCAGCTTCAGCTGCTGCTGTGCCTTCCTCATCTTTTCCTGGTCCCTTTCTCCCTGACCATATGGTGTTTATTTTGGCTGCAAAAGACATTAATTTCATTATTCATAAGAAATCTCACTCCAATTAAGAAAAAAAAAATCCAAACCAAGAGACAACAACTGACAAACCCTAGCATATAATAAAATTAAGGAGGTGCTTGGTATCTTCCTTGATCTGCTATTTTGGTTGTGGAAGGGAACATTATTAGCTTTTGAAAAAAATGCTACAGCATTTGTCAGACAGTGGGCAGAAGCCACTAATGACAGCTGTGCTCAACAAAATTAATTCTTAGTAAAACACTAGAGAGAGAAATTCTCAATGGTCTTAACTACACATGGATTATATAATCCCTGTGGCAGGAAGTGAAACTGCAAACAGCCAAACCCCAATAATAAATATCTTAACAATTATTTCACCTTAACAGTGAAAGATACCTGTGTGCAAGTGCCCAGTAGTAGCACAGAAAGGATATCAACTCTCCACAAATAATTCTCCACAGCCAATTCAAAATAATTCCTTTTTCCATCTCCTTTGGAACAAAAATGGTTTTGCTATTTGCCTGAAAGTCTTAAGAGTCTGGCTTTTCAGTAGACAAAAAGGATTTGGTTTTTAATCAATTACTGTCAAGGAAAAAAAAAATAAAGAGAGGGAAAGCCTCACCCCACCTAGTCACAGACCTCACCCTGAAATTTGCTTTATTCACCAGACATTCCTGTCCCTATGGCTTCCAAGGAAAACCCAAACCAGAGCCACACCAGCACCACACTGCAGCTGCTGCCATTTCTTTGGCACATCAGAAAGGCACCCGGGAACAGAGATTTCAGAAGCAATGGGCACCCAGTAAATCCTGCAGGCAGATGGATGCAGTGTTTACATCTGATCTGTGACTTGGTGAGCTGCATCTTGCCTTGGCTTGAATTTCAAGCTCTTACCAGCAGGATCAGACCAAAAAAAAGGAATGTGCTCCAAGCCATGGCTAACTGCAGTTTTACTGCAATTATTTTTCTTGACATGGCCAAGGCTCACAAGATGCATTAATTCCTCAGTGAGTAGCTCTGTTTGTGAGGATTTGTTGCTCTGAGCACCTTTAGGGATGGTTCTTCAGACAAACATCCTCATCTCAGTGCATCCAGGACTCCACCAGCTGTACTTACAGAGGAGGTTTCACACATGGAGAAGAGGAAAGGCTCCTTCAGTGCAGCAGGAACATTTACTCAACAGCAGAAGGGCAGGATTGGAGGGAGGTGGCCTCTATAGTTCAGTCTCAGTACTTTCTTGAGCTTGAGAAAAAGTCCTTGAGCTACTCAAAAGCATAATGGGAATAAAAAAGCCATAAATTTATATTAAAAAAAAAAAAGGAAAACCAGGTAAGAGAATTCAGCATAGGATAAAAACAAGTTGCACAGTTGAGTAGTTTGAAGGTTAAAATGAGCTTAGAGCAGTCCAGCAAATGCAGCTCTTGTTGCTGGCAGGAACAGTTACACTTACTGCTTCAGCTTTCCCAAACCAGCAAAATTTTAAAGCCTTCTCAAAAAGCAGGACCAGAATTCAAAAGAAAGCTCAAGACCAGCATTTTAGGAAGTCTGGAGGAAAAAACCCAGAAAGCCTAATGCCAAGGAATCTTTAAGAATAATAAAGGAAAACCAACAATTTTCAGTGGTCACATTCAATTTGAAAATCAAATGCTTTATACATCAAACCCAAGCTAAAGTGTGGACCTAAAAATTAAAATGTGATCTTTAAGTTAGCAATACATTTAAGAATACACATTAGCCACACAGTCTGTGTAGTCTATTCCATTTGGGTGGAAAAGCCCTACTGAGAACTTCACCCTCCCCTTTCAATTTCTCATAGGCAGCTGATTTATTTCATTCTGTGCTTTCTTCTAAAAACCCTAAACATCATGCTTATCTGAAACTTCCTCAGCCTTTTATGTGGCAGTGACTACACAGTATACTATACATTGCATTTATAGTAACTTACAGCAAATCAGAGTAAACACTGAAAACATTTTACTGAAAACACTTGTTTGCTTTTACCATCATTTGCCTCATCTTTTCTGTATCAATTGCACTCACTTCACCTATCACTTGTAGTAAGTGAACAAGTTACACAAACAGTTGCTAACACATCCAAAATGGACATGCTCACTCCCTTGTAAACCATATTTTCTCCAAAACAAAACCCCCAGAATTTGAGAACAGCTTTGCAATACAAAGTTTGCTGCAGCTTTTTTTTATCCACAGTCCATTTATCATTCCTATCAATGAGATCAATCACTAATAATGGATCAAATACAAATTTGTACAGCCAAATATTCTGTGTGATCCTGTTCCCATGTGGTGTTTTCCCCCTTATGCTGCTCATCAGCTTTCAAAGACACCAAGATGGGTGAAAAGGAATTCACATCTCAGTGGGGAACTGAACCCACTGCAGCAACCTTGGCAACACTGGGTTCTGGTCACACACACCAAACCCACCCCAAGAGCTCTGGCAGCCCTCTGAAAATAAAGGGCTCCCATCAAGTGCCCTCAACCCCTTTTTTGTTACCCAAAAAATAAAAGGAAAGAGGAGCAGTGCTCTTCCAGAACCACGGCACCTTGTGCCCTCTCAAACAAACAGAGACAACAGTGCATTTCAACTTTATTAGAAAAGAAACCCAAAAGTTTATACAAAGCTCTGCATTTTACAGAAAACCAACCCCCCAAACACAAAGAAACCCGACATTGCAAGCTGAATGCAGTTTCTGTTTTCATGTACAGACATATATATATGTACATACACATATATATATGTGTGTGGGAGCACGCAGTGTATATATAGTGTGTGACGTCTTTTTTTTGCATGGTTTGCATTCATTATTTTACAAAGTTAACATTCAGTAGAAAAAAAAGAAAAGGATTTTTGTTACCATTATTTTCTCATATAAATAACTGTGAGCAGTCCCTCTGCAGATAGATAAAAAACACCTTTTCGTGTCATTCTGTAAAAAACAGACATTACTGAAATGGTACTGAAATCTTTCAAGTTTTTTTTTTTTTTTCAATACCACCATAAAAATATCATCTAGCCCCCAATTCAAAATGCTTGTCCAAGGCATTAGAAGAGAAAGGACTGTAAGACAATTCTGGAAAGATCAGTTCTTTAAGCCAACATTCAGGTAGATAAATTTTGCTGGACCTCATACATTGGTGTGAAATGAGCACAAACAGGAGACGACCCTCTCTGTCTGCCTGGAAAAGCTGGTTCTTTTGTCTATTTGAAAGAGTCAAATTCCAACCAAGCCCTCAGCAGTGTGAAGGAGCTGACAGACCCTCAGCTCACCCTCCTTGCCCCATGACAAAGCCACAGATTTTCTTGATGCAAATAAAATCTCTACCAGCTCAGCAAATTTTTCCTACTCCATTCACCTTAGAAGGAGCTGTGGGATTAATCATGGCATGGTTAGACAGACATCAGGTTGCTGAATTACTGGGAGAAAAACTTAGCTAGAGGGGGAAAATACAAGACAACTAAAAGGAGGAAAACACTAAAGGAAAGAGCTACTGGAGCAACTCCCAAGGCTCTGGTTTGGAGAAGCAGGAACAGTAGAGAGAGAAGAACTGCAGCTCAAAACATCCTTGTGTCTACTGAAGTTCCTGGTGACAGTGTGATCCAGGTTTACCAGGTGCCTGGTAAACAACCAATCATTCTTTCTGTCAAGCACCATGATGGGGAGAATGGCCAAGAGTCTGAAGGCAATACAAGTGGCTGTGGTGATAACAAAGGGAATGAAAGTGAAGAACACAATGATGCCAATTAAATGGGGAGTAATGCCAATGAAGATGTTTCAACTTCCAGAGATGCTGGCAACAGGAAGAATGGTTATGTGGTTGGTGTTGATGATGGCCAGAATTCATTCATATGTCCATGTAGTCATCATCTTCATCAGTATCACTTTCCAGTGAGGACTCCTGGCTTGAGGTCTCTAAGATTTCCAAAGCTGGCTGACAAAGGCTCTCCTTCTTTACATTCGCTGCAGACTGAGCAGACAAAATAGCAGACTGATCCCAAAAAGAGAGAGAGAGAATATATTGCTAAATAGTCAGGATAAACCCATGAGCACAGGGACAAAAGCCCACTGGTTGCTATTCCTTCACATTCAATAACTGCCTTGTGCTGATAAAAGATGCCATCCTAATGTAAAACCACATAACATTTACAGTAGGCTTCCCCACAGTTAAAGTTCTGGCAGCTTCCACTCATCTAAGAACTGCAATGGGTCACTCAGCCATTTCTGTAATTTTTTCCAAATCCCTCGGAAAAGGGATAGGGACTAGAATAGCTCTCATTTCACCCACAGCAAGTATTTCACCAGTCCTTTAAGAACTGGCTCCTGCTGCTAAGAGCTAGCACCTCCTTCCACTACTTATCTACCTCTGGTTATGAACTGGGGACATGAACTGTTGCTTCTTTCATACAAGTATTTTACTGAGGGGAGAATGAAGATAAAAACAATAATCTAAAAAATTACTGTTTCCCTTTTATTACCTTTAATTTTTGCTTGGTCTCTTCTGAAATGCTGCCCTTTGGAGAAAGGAGGGTGGGAGTGGGTGGAGTGACAGTGATCTCAGGTGGAAATTTGGTGACAGATGAAGGTATGAAAAGCTTTGGCATGTTGGGCAGAATGCGAGTTTTTACTCGGGTGCCATCTGTCTTGTTCTGCTGACTTCCCAAAGTCTGTGAACTGGAGCTGAGTTCAGGCTTGGAACTGGAGGCTAAACACAAAACAGCAAGGAAAAAATATGTTAGGAAGTTATCTAGGATTTCAGATGTCAAAGAAGAGGGTGGAGTTCATTGTTAGATGTAAGGCTGGCTCAAAAGGCCTTTCTTCAAGCCTTGCAATAACCAAAGCTTAGAACCAGAAACAAGATTGCATAATGACAACTGGAAACCAACAGTGATTAAAAATATCTTACTGGGTGTCAGAAACTCAACCTGCCCAAGCACAACAATGGCAGTGCAGCACTGGCCATCTACATCTACTGCAAACAGCATCTGCCCATTGGGTCAGATGCAAGCATCTCCTGTCTCTCCATCCTGCAATGCAACAACAAAGCTCTCCAGCTTTACTTGGTCTTCATTTCCTCCACCACAGCATTGTCTCTTCAATTACTGAGAGAGCAACTCCTCAGCAATTAGAGAAGAATCTATGGTGACTCTTGTCAGAATTCCCCCATTACATCCTGCCATGATCCTGCCTCCTTGGTGTGCTCATGGCACTGGTTCCCACTCTGGTGAGCATCATTCCCACATCCCTCCCAGTGCCTCAGCTTGGGGTGTCTACAGTGAAACCTTTCTGAGTGTTTATTGAGTACATCTCACAAGGATCCAGCCCTTCCCCAGGCACTATCACACTACAAAATTATCTAAACACAACAATAACCAGGAGATGACAATGCTGCAATGTTAAAAAGTGAGTGTTTGTTAAAAGAGATTTCCTCCTAATAATGCTGCTTCACATGGAGTCCAAATTACTTTTTAGAAATTATATAAACGGAAACACCAGAGCCTTTCTCAGTCTGGTAATAATGACAGGTGTTCATATACATTTTTTCAGATTCAGTATTGTCAAATCCATCTCTGGCAGATACTGGGAATGGACATGGCCACTTGCACACAGCAAAACAAAATACCAGTTTCTGAATGCTAGCCTAGAAACAGGCAGCAGCAGAGCAAACTACTAAGGGATGTAAAATTGAATTGCATGTTCTCAACAGCACACAGGAATGTAAGAGCTGCCACAGCAGATGAGGCATGGCTTTCCATCAAGGTCAGTGACCCATCTCCATGGGCAGCCAATCCTTCCAGACAGTAATCAGACACAGGATAATCTGCTCTCACAAATAAGGAAAAACAAGATACCCCAAACATGAAAATCTAGATTATGCTTGCCTGAAACACCAGGTTTTACATTTTTTTCAATTAAAACACCAACAACTTCTCTTGGGAAGAGGGCAGAGGAAGGATAGAACACACTAACTGCTGTAATGCTGGTTTTTATGTTTATTTAGACTGAGTCAGTTTTGTGAAAAACCATTTCCTTCTGCTAAATATCCCAGTAGTGCAATCCAAACTGTTATCATACTGCCCCATGTAAGACTGCAATTAAAAGAAAAATTCTGCTTTAAAGGATGCACAAACTACATTGCATGAAAGCTGGTACTGGAGGTTTTTTATCTGGCTTTGCTGCCATGGTATTTAGCATGCCAGCCATGCAGGAACCAGAATCCCCACCAAGGGATGGGAGGGCTGCTGCCCAGGGAGCTCAGGCACTGCCAGGAATGCATCGAACTGCAGCACCCGACAGGCAGGGAAACTGAGGCATGCCAACCAAGCTGTCAGTGCCTACAGAGGATGCACAGCTCACCACCCCATTTCAGAACAGCCTGAGGCACAGGAAGCTCCTACCTGGGGTACAAACATGTCCTGAATTTGTGCTGGGCACGGGCTCCACGTGCCAGCACACAGGCTCTGGCGGTGGCGCGACCGTTGCCATTTTCATCTGCTGACAAAGCCGGGACTCCTGCTGCTGGAATCCAAGCCCCTCCAAAGGCACTTCAAGCTCTTCTTCCTCTTTAGTAATGAAATATAATTCACAGATTAAGAGACATCCTGATCTCCCTCCTAAGCCTCAATCCTTTTGCTGTCTAACCAACAGGTAGAAAAATCCTTTTAACCCTTGCTCTGTTTCTAAACCATAACATGACTGAATGAAATTAAATATTGGAAAGTTAAGATGGCAAAAGCAACTTTTTCATATTAGTGCCATCAATTTAAATTCTTAAAAAAAAGGTAAATGTCATTTAAAAAGCAAAGGAAAAAGTGTTGAGGTTGACATTTTGTCATCTCTACACATCTGCAGAAACACAGAGAGCTGAGCATGAGATGAGCTGAGCTTCCCTTGGAGCTGTGAGGGCTGGGAGGAAGAGCTGCCACGTGCAGAGCAAAATCCCCTCTCTGATGTCCAGCCACAGGTACCTGCCACACTGAGCACAGCCCAGTGCCAAGGAACACTCATTACTGTGAACATCCACTACCAGGGCCAAAAACATTTCTCATGAAACCAAAATCAAGTGATCCTGAATGCCCACTCTTCACTGATACATCCACTGTACCTCTATAAATAGATCAGCCTAAAATCCCCACATTCTGCTATTCTAGAACCTGGGATGTTTGTAACTCAGAATCCAATGTGTGTGTGCAGCTTTGTTGTTATTTACCAGCTGTAGCTGCTTTAAAGGAGTGCAGTGTAAAACCAGCACTGACACACTGGGCTGCATGTTGTACATAGCAGGAATCATTTTCGCTGAACTGAGACCTGCCAGTGCCCTTGTGGGGCAGGGCAGTGACCATTTCAAGGCTATGGACACAAAACAAGCTCTGATTCTCTCTTAAAAATAAAAACATTCCTTAAAAAAAACCAAAGGGCTGCCTAGTCTAATTTGAGTCACCTCCTATTTCCACAGGCTAAGGCTGCACAGGCAGCTTTCATGGACCACCACAAGCAGGGGACAGTCACAGTCTCACTTGCTCTAAAATTCTTTGTATGGCAATGCTCTAAATTAATTTGGGATTTTGACCATGCAACGGCTTAAAAAGGAACACATATTTTAACTTTTCTTCATTGGAAAACTGCTCCCACCCCCTCAAGTGTTGAAAACACTTCTCCATCTCCACCAATATAGAGAAGATCTCGGAATTTACCATGGTAATATTCTCCTGTACAAGAGTTCCCCTTGCAGAAACTGCTTCAGAAAACATCACAGCTTAACAGTCTGATCTACTCAGTTGGAAAGATGCAACTTTTTAAAAGATTATAATTTCTATGGTTCTTGAATAACTTGTATGAAAAAAGCTCAGGAAAGCAGGCTGTTCTTTCATCCACTGATTTTCATAGGTAAAGAAAAAGCCCCATCATTTAGACTTGCAGCTGAAAGGTCACATAACCCTTAAGATAAATGAGATTGCTTGTAGAGAAGTGTCCAATAGCTCCCAAAAAGGAAAGGTCACCCACTACAGCTCAGTTCACAGGCAGCTCCTGTTCTGAGCTGTTCCACTCACTACCCAGCACAAAATGGAACAGCCTAATGCAGATGAATGTGCTTCTCACTCTCAGCACTCTCCTGCACATTTCTCTCTGGGTACTTCAGAATACAGCACTGGAAGTAGGAAAATAATACTTGCATCTGTACATGTATTAATAGACCAAATCAGCTGAGAACAACACAGAAGGAAGGGCTTAGCTGTAGGGAGCTCGAGTAGGAAAATCCCAAAGCATTGTTTCCCTTCTGAAGAAGCAGAGGACAGCTGAAGGATCCCTGGGTCTGCCTGCCCTTTCCAGCAGCACACAGGGTTTAACCCCATGCTGCCAAAGGAGCAGCCCCAGGCCAGCACACCCACATCCCATCCCATCCCATGGATCCCATCCCATGGATGCCATCCCTGGATCCCATCCCATCCCTGGATCCCATTCCTGGATCCCATCCCATCCCTGGTGCTGACCACAGGCTGCAGTCTGAACCCAGAGCACTCCCACACTGACATGGCCACAACATCATCTGAAGAAAAGCAGGATGAAAATGATGATGATTTCAGATTACTCCACAAGACTCAACTCATTCTTAACTTACTCCAGCCCTCCAGAATCACCATCTTAAGTAGGGTAAGTACTAAGAGAATCTTTCTTATGCACTTATTAACCCAGAATACAAACTAGTAATTAACTTAGCAGGTACAAAAATACACAAATAAATTGCAAATCCTACAGGCTCAACTATACTGCTAACTGAGAGCAGTTTTCTATTACTCTACTACTTAACTACATTAGGGACTTATTAGTTCACAATACAGAGTGAGAGCTCTGATTTGCATTATTATTTAATGACAAAACTCTACTTCTTATACTGATTACAATATTTGTTTGATTATAAGATATATCATTGCTTAAACTGATTTGCTGTACTTTATTTTAACTAAATTATGGCCCACTGACAAAAGCTCTTTTGAGCAGCCTGATTCTAGGAAGATGCTACTAGACTGGTATCAGTCTGTGCTCTCTCAAGAGCCATCAGCATCCTCATACACATCTCCATCTTCCAGAATATATTTTTCAAGTTTTGAAGATGCAGTACTACAGTGCAGCAAAATTAGATTTAAATTTGAATAAAATATATGACAGCAATTTTTAATGTAGAAGTGAATAGAAATGAAAGGGCAGGAGTCCAGCACGCTGTGCATTTCTATCACTGCACTTCTGGAAACAATATTTGTTAATATTCTATTAGAATGTGCCTCTCAGTACAATAGAAATCAAGAAGCACTGTTAATCAATCCCTTGCTGTCAGAGATGTTCAATACAGTCACAGAATTCTATTTCCTGGCTGGGTCATACACTTTATTCTTTCAGGACCGTGCAATTTTAAGTTTTTTTATTTAAATAGAAACAATGCCATTCAAGTGACCAAGCTAAAAATAAAGTTGATAAACAAAATATTTCTTAGACTTCTTGAAAATAGCAAGAATTGGTTTTTCCAGTGTACATATCATAATTTATACTTTAATATATTGCATAGATATTTGTTCTTTTCATTACAGAAAAAAAGGTCAAAACAAGGAAGGACAATCAAGAATATACAGCTGGATCTCCTCATTATTTGTCTAAACCAGATTTCTGAAGAGAATATTTTAATATTTGTTTTGAGGAAGATGCTGTTAAAGCCCTGAACATAATGTCCTAGTTCTTCTAATAAAAACTTTCCCCAGGGAGGTAAAGACTCCACTAACTCGTGAGCCACAATATTCTGCCCAAGTGTGAGAACACCAGGATATAAGTGCAGCACATTCTGAAGGTGTTCAGAAGCTCAGATTTATGATCAGTTAATAAATCTTTTAGTATTACCCTGTACTTGTACTGTCTTGGCAGGTTTTCAAACATTAGCTCTACAAACCCAGTTTAAAATCAAACCAGTTTCTGAAGATATAATATGCAAGAGCCACTTGTCCCCAGGTGAGGATGGGGCAGGTGCTGCTCTCTGGAGACCCATTTAGCACTCTCACAACACAAGACACAGAAATTAAGCACACAGAGAAAAGCACAGATTTGCAATGCACGTCACTATTGATACTGAAAAGTTCCTCTCCAATCGAGCTGCATTACCAGAATTTTTTTTTTTAGCCTTCCCTTTCCCAACAACTGCCTAAATCCATACAAAATAGTACACGACACAGAAAGAGGGACATCATACCTTTCAACATCTCCCTGCTTTAGTGAGGAAGAAACAATTCAGTGCAACAACCTACTCCAGCTTTCCTCTCCAACCTCTTCCCACTTGTTGCCAGGGTAACCAGTGTTTGCAGATGCCTATAGCGGGCGCCTGGGTTCATGACTTCATCACAGTTAATATCCTCTCGCAGCTCCTCAGCACAGAATGCACGCATGCATTCATCCACACACTATCAACACACTGATTACACAACCCTGCAACTGCTCCTGTACCCACACCGCTCGCTCCGCTCTTCTGCTGCACAGAAAAAGCCAAAATAACGCCGGCAAAAATAATCCCTTGGCAATTTGAAGATGTGGGGAAAGTTTAAAAGCAGGGCTAGAGTAAGCAGCAAGCAGCTGCTCTGGTCCCTCTGCACTGAACACTCACTGATTTGACTGCATCGTGCTATCAGGTATGAGGCATTAATATTGGTGTTATAAAACATCTTGTGTGGAGTTTAAAAAAATTCTTTAGTCATGCACTAAACCTCTAACATTACAACTGGAAGACAAGCCTAGAAAATGTGACTAGCACCTGGAAAAAACATTTTCCAGTTTCTAACAGAAGCAGTTTGAAGTATTACAGCATAGAATATAGGCAACACAGAGTGCATGCACAAAGCATCATTTCATTATGGGAAAGAAGAAGGAGCTGAGCTTTGAACTCCAGGACAAAATATGAACATCATTTCAAAAGAAAATACAAGGAGAAGTGAACAGACAACAACCTAAAGTGCTTAAATAAAGCACTTAAAAAGGAATACATATTTTTATATAGTTTTTATATATTTTATAATACATATTTTTATGTATTCCTTTTAATGCACTTGCACCACTTGCCTTCATCCCTCTGCAAAAACCCTTCCCCAGCAGCTCTGTGTCAAGACAAAAAACTGAAAATCAGTAGGATTTAGCTGGTTTGTACTACCTTGCCTTCCAACTGCTTCAAAAGAGTAAGGATTGAATTCTGTGTGCCTCCAGACCCCAGGGAACACTTCTCTTCCCAGTCCCAGTAACAACTGGTTTACTCTGCACTGGTGGCCACCCACAGCACACAAACTGTTCCCAACCCATTTGCTGTGCAAGGCAGGGAATATTTGATTTTTTTTCCACCCGATGGAAACACATCTGATCCTTTGCTCCCTGACATAGTGGAGGAAGTATCTTACCACATTTCCAAGGAATAACACTAATGTGAAAACAATTCACTTTCTCTGTTCCATCTGCCTTGCTCTCCAGTGTGCTGGGAATTAATACAGCTTTTTTCCCCACACAGCAGTTGCAAAGGCCATGGAAAGCCTGAATTTGAAGGAGCTCAGAGTTTCCTTACGAGCTGTGCTACTAAGTCAGCAGAAAGACTGCTCTGGATCAGGGGTTGGCTCAGCTGAGCAGAGTGGAGATGCAGAAACACAGAAACAACAGAGCCTTCAGCCATGAGGCAGCACAGCCCAGCAGCCAGCCAGGCTACCTCGCTCATCACAGCATGTGCCAGGTACCCTTGGTAGCCTTGCTTGCTCTAAATTCATTCCAAATATCCTGCTATTAAATTTATTTCTAAGAAAGCACTGCCAAGTGCCTTTAGTGCATATAGCTGTAGAAAGAAAGTATTTGACTTGAAATGCCAAATGCAGGAAATTACATTCAAAGCTGACACACAAAGTCGTATGTTAAAAATTAAGCATTGGAGTAATTTTGGAGGCAAAAAGCTGCAGAACACAAGTTCTACTGGCCCTGAAAGAAAAGGAATTCAAGCAGTCTGGTGAACAGAAGTTTGCAGTGCAATAGCACAGCACAGTGCTATATTTATCACTGGGTCCTGAGCAGGGAGAGTGTGCTGTACAGTCTAATGAGACATACCCCAAAACTCTTCCTAATGCTGAGCTCAGCTGTCACAGACCATTAACAGACCAACATTTAAAATGGGTGGCTGCTTTGAAAGTGCTTCCTGGAAATTGTCCCTGGCCCATGCTAACTCCCAGATCCCTCTGACAGCCCTGCTGGGGCCAGTGTGACAGCAGAGACAGCAGAATTAATTCCTGTGCCCAAAACCATTTCCTGCCCCCACCAGCTGCCCTAGAGCTGCAGAAACCTGGCATGCAGGTAGGTAAAGAAAAACCCTGAAGTTCAATTCTTTCTCTCTTTTTTTTTTTTTTTTTTTTTTTTAACAAAACTTCAATTTAAAAGAGCAAACAATGGGCCTGGATCAAAAAGACAACAATTTGATATTCAACTACACGAACATTTAAATGGCTTTATCAAAACACAGCTAATTTATATTTGTTTAATATCTGGCTCAGCAAGGACACATCATCTGGAGAGTATCACAGCAGCACCTGTGGACAGGAGCAGTCATTTGCAGTCTCCTGCTTCTGGAATTTCTCTGTGAGTTGCCTAACAAAAGCTGTAAGAGCTTCCCCTTAGCATCAGGATTTCACCCTCCTCTGCCCTGACAGCCAGCTAAGCACAAGGAAATTAGCAAAAGCAGCTGGCAGAAAAATCCCTCAAGTGAATGTAATGACATCCCACAATTTTCTAAGTACTTTGTAAGCAACACAATACCTGTGCAGAGGACTTATAACTACATCTCTCTTCAGTCTGCCTTTGTGCAGGAATATATGTAAATTTTATGCTGCTGACAGCAATCTAAAACTAGTGAAACTGAACCATATTGCAACCATAAAGCATTGCTACCATGCTGCTTTACAAAAATCTCCCAAAATGTGTTTCAGTAGAGCAAGACATCCACAGGGCAATGGCTCTTCAGGATTTTCAGGGGGATTTAAGAGTGCACAGGGCTAGAGAGGCTCCTGGAGCACAGACCTGCCCTGAGTGCTAAACCCTTCAAACCATCACCTCACCAGCCTCTGCCCTATTTGTTCTTACTGAGCCAACAGGTACATAAAATTATGACAGTTTTAATGTCAAAAGATTTTCTGCACTACACTGGATTGAGTAAATAAAACTTCAGGAATCTGAAGTGTAGATATCAGAAATAGACATTAAGTGTACTGAAAATTTCTTGTGCAATGAGTTTGTTTCGACAGGAGGTAAATCAGCACAATTTCCAAAGGGAAGAGGAAGAGCCATCACTGACTGGTACTGTCTGAGCACTGCAAAAAGGAATTAAGAAGTCATTCACAAACAGGAAACCCCTGCTGGCATTCAGCAGTCGAGTTGTTTTCAGAGTGCACCCATTGTGAAAAATAAAAAGCTTCACAAAAAGCATGGATGAGACAAGGGGAAGTGAGAATAGCAGAGCCAGGGAGGCTGAAGCAGCAAGAGATCACAGAGTGCTGCAGAGCTCACTGGGGAAGCCTGGCTGATCCCCACTGGTGACTTCAGGCACTCACAGGTGGGCAGGAGCTTCTACCCCAGCATTTAAAGATGTTTTAAAGCCCAGGAGAAATCCAGCCTTGGGAACTGAGGAAGAGAGCTGTCAAAAGCCAGAATAAGTCAACAAATCAACACTCTCCTCAAGAAACTGAGGAGAAAGCAGTGAAAGTGAGATGCACACAAGTGCCACAAGAAAACAGAGTAGAAGAACACATGCATTGAAGAAAGAAGCTCCTTGCCAGGCAACTGCAATCTGAAGGGAGCTCACACGAGGCCACAGGTCCCTGGTCTGCTTAACTTTTTTCTGTTTCATCTTTTTTTGAGTCATTTGTTGAGAAAACTCTGTGCTCTACAGCACAGTTTTGAATTCAACAGAAAAAACAAGGTAAAACACTGACTGCAATTAAGAGGGTTGAATGTTACTACTTACAGTCACTTAAAAAGTACCTGAAAACTTGAATTGAAATGCATAGTTAGAATAAGGAATGGACAACAGGGCCAAATACTTTTGTGTAAGAGGAAAAGTTGTCAAAACACTGAACTACAGCCTCCTAAAATCTGTGTTTGTCTTTGGAAATCCATGACAAGCAAACTCAGGAGCCACTGAGACCAGTATGAGGTTAAGCTCAACTTCTGATGGCAAAGTACAATCTCCATTATTTCACCCAGGAACAGCAATTACTTCACCACTATTTCACCCAGGAACAGGAATCATTTCACCATTATTTCACCCAGGAACAGGAATTATTCCACCATTATTTCACCCAGGAACAGGAATTATTCCACCATTATTTCACCCAGGAACAGGAATTGTGGGTGTCCACTGATGTTTGGTATCCAGAAACTGCAAGGAATCGAGGTGGGCCCTTGTGCCATGCAATGTTTTAATAAAAGAGATGCTGCCAGTGCAAAATGATGATTTACATTCTCTGTAGTGAGGCCTTAGGAAAACCTTCAGTCTCCTCAGGCTCTGAGAACCTAAAGTCATGTATCAGTCGCTAAAATAAATTAAGTTGCAGACTTCAGGGAAAAGATGCTCCTGACACCTCAAAGTTCTCCTGTGACTCCAGCACCCAGTTATCCTACAGGGTGAAATGCCACATTCCAACACTGCTGAGTGTTATTGAATTCTTAGGATTTCCCACTTCAAATCCCTCTTTACTTGGAACATTTGCCTTTCAAGGATTCTGCAGCTGCCTGCACACACTCAAACAATTTAACTTCATTGCTCTGTGTGCAATAATCTGCTCATCTTTCCACACAACTGTCCTCACTTGTATTTATTTCTTGTGCTTCTGAAACTCTCAAAGTTCTACAGGCTGAGCTATATTTACACCTCCACTTCCCCTGTTGTGCCCATTTCACAAACATGTGAAATTACAGCAGGATATTCCCATGGCTTGTGGAGTGCCACTTCCCTGCACAACACAAAGAATTGTCTTCCCCAGCTTTGAATTTCTAACTTTGGACAGCTTTATCATGACCTTGCTTTTATATTGAACTGCTTAGGCCTTAAATGGACAAAAAATTAATAGTGGGGAGTCTTCTACTTGGATTTTATATTCCAACTTGGCAAATAACTAGTTTTAAGCAAAACACAGAACTTTAAATAATTCCAGGTATAAAAATCTTCTCTTACTATCAGAACTCGAATGTGAATGTCTTCCTGCTCATTCCTCATAAAAATCATTATTGCAATAAGGACAGCCAAGAAGAAAATGTCAGGATTTTTCAGCAATTTAGAGCCATGTAATACTGGAACAGTGTGACAGGCTGGAGAGAATTTACCTTAATTGTCCTATTTTAGCTTCCCCAGAGAAATGTTAGGCAGGCTCAGAGTCCCAAGCACATTTTTACCCAAATGTAGGAAGGTTTTGCTGAAACTGCCACCATCACCCCTCTGCTGCTGGACTCCATCTTGCTCTGCTCTGCACCATCAGTCATAAACCAGACAAAACCTCAGGAAAACATTTACAAAACAAAATTTACATCAGAAATGAGTGGCACAGCATCAACAATGCTTGGAAAAACAACTCCTTTTCCTGGGTGAAATCAGAGAAAATGAGAGCAGCTAATACTCTCTGATGTGTAATAGTTCCACATGAATAAGCAGGTGCAGGTAGAGGTTATGAGACAAAAAAGTTGGAAACAGTTTACTCTAAAAATGGGAGGGGTTTTTACCCAAGCAGAACTAAAGGAAGGCAGATGAAAAAGGGTTGTAACAGAACTATAACTAATTCTTTTTAGAGAAGGTGGATGCAAAAGTAGGAGAATTAAAAAGAAAAGAGGAAGAAAGGCCACAGCAGTAATTGGTGTCTCTCTCAGCTAGAGAAATGACCTGTCAGGTAGGGCTGAGAGCCAGATACAACTCAGGCATTCAGCACTGAGCTTTGCAGAGAGATCCTCTTGATGTTCAGTTTCAGGGGTGTAATTCTGGCAGCTAGCCCTTCCATCTCCCTCAACCAAAATGATGTACAGAAAGCATCAAAGGAGAATGAACAATATCTAACTCTACAACCTTAACAAAGCCCAAAAAGTCAAAAGATTACAATAAATGTTCCAATCACTGCAACGTGGCCTGGGGAGTTGCAGAGAGGAAGGCACATCAGAAATGCTCCTGAGCTCTGTTTGAAAGCCAGAAGAATGCCTGAGTTCTTATCAGCATTGTCATTCCTACACCAGGCTCCTTAGCAAGCCCATAACAGCTTCACAGAGGATTCAGTTTTTCCTCCCCTGTTGTCTAGGCACAAACTCAAATTCCTCCCTGCTGAGCAAGCCAGACAAGACATCTTATGACACCAGGCAACTCCATTCTTTTGCTTCCCAAGGAAAGTAACAAATGCAATTTACACACAGACTGAGCCATTCCTTCCTCATCACTCCCCTTTTCTCTCTTCCCTTCCTAAGGCAATCTCTCCCTGGAACTGTAGAAAAGGAAAATTAGACAATACAGCTGCTGATACTAGATGTTAAATTTAAGTTTTGTTCTGTGCTCAGAGATTAGCAAATTGGGAAAACCTATTTCTCCCTAACTTGCTCTTCACTGCTGATGAATTCAGACTGTGTATTCCAATAACAAGGCTGATTACATAAGGAAAGAAATGACACACCAGGAGTATAAAGACAAAACTTTACAAAGTCACAACTCCAAACTAAGAAACCATCCTGTCTCACAGATCTGGACACTATATCCACTGATTCTTCATGCATCATTTTCCACAATACCTGTTCTCTATGTGGTTCATTCATAACTTTATCTGGGCTCCCCTGACTTGTCTAAGGCATTTTGTGAGTAGTGCTGGGCCCAGCCTTGTAAACAGATGGAGTGAGCACAGGCAGCAGCAGATGCTTTTTCAGACAGTGCTTCTGCTAAAGTTGCAACAAAGCACAGCCCATGGCAGGTGCTGTGCCACCTTAACGTGCACAGTGTCCCACAAATATTGCCATCCACCTCTCCGGGCAAGTCTGAAACTGGGTCTGATCTCACTTCACTCCCCAAAGTGGATCAGTATTGCCCAGCACAGAGATTTTTTGTCTGCTAACAAGCCAGCCTGCCATGACAGCACTAAAGCAAATGACAGCATTCTCATCTATTCTTCCCTCATCTAGAAAACTGTATAGGACCAATTACATAATACAGTCACCAACAAATCACACAATCATGCTATAGAATAAATAACATTTGTTTGGCTTCTTCAATCCTTTCCTGTGCTCTAACCTGGCACATAACCACACCAGGGCTATAAATAACATATTCCAACATTCTGGTCCTGTCAGATGCTTCTTTTCTGCAATGTGAAACATAACAATGATGATAAGCTAACCTTCCATGCAGAATCTTGTTCATCAGTGTTATGTATCTCCACATTCACATATGCTGGGCAGTGAGAGCTGCACAGCTAATTATGTTCATCAAGCACTTCTAAGACAGATTTAGGCTGCTTACCAGTTTATTTTAATTGTAATCACTTAAAAAAACCCTTAAATCTTTTTAAATATTAGAAGAAATGGAGCCTCAACTCATTGAGGAAAACAAAATAATTTTCATTTGAATGCTGCTAGAGGCTTCAATTCTCTAAAAGAGATGACTATTTTCAGGCTGCTATTTCATGATTTCACATACAAATTACATAGAGTGGTCACTCTTTTAATCTATCCCATAAATTAATGTATTGATTATACAGATTCACTCCAGGACCTAGACAAAAACCTGTGTAGCCTTTTGAGCACGGTGCAGTGATGAGAAAAGGGGACAGAACCAGAGCTCAGGCACTAGCTCAGCGTGTGGAATGTGATCAGAGGGGGCCAGCAGGAGCTCCCTGGCTCAGACTTACCAGGAGCAGCAGCATCCCCCATGCTGGGGGCAGCCTCTGTGCCCGGGCCCCGGGGCTGCTCCGGCTCCCGCTGCGGCTCCGGCGCGGGCGGCACCGAGCACGCCGAGGACGAGGAGGATGAAGAGGAAGAGGCTGGCTTGGGTTTGGAGTGCAGCTCGGTCAGTCTCAGGAGGTTTTCAGGAGTCACAGTGTCTGGATTCACTGGGGTGGGATGCAGTGTGGCTGGGGCTACAGGGAAGAAGCTGTCCCGGGTGTCCTTCGGGTGCTTTGGGGTTGTGGGCGCTTCTCCTGAGGCCTGCACGGAAAAGGGGCAGCAGTGAGACAAACCCTGCAGGGCACTGACTGTGCCACCTGCAAGCAGCTCATTTCATGGACAGAAAACACTCTCTTTAAAGTGAATATAATAGAACAATGACTCAATCACTATTCTAAAGAAGTCTTTTCTCCTTTATGGATTATTTTTCTGTTCTTTATGGTCTGTTTATCAAAGTAGCACTTGAACACTTATTCACATTTACAAAGTTTAATTTAACACATCCCTCACAACATAACATGCTTCCCTGAACTCTGTAATTAAGCATGAGTTACAATCTCCTGTAAACAGAAACATATTTCTTTCATTTAAAAATACATTGACAAGTGCTTGACCTGAAAAAACAGATCTGCACTGCTTTAAGAGACTTTGCAAATTATCACAAGAAATAATTCTTAGTGAATGATGTGAGAAGAAATGGAGAAAATAGAAAAAGTATTAGCTTGTGAAATAAGAGATGAGCATAACTCCAAACCATGAATTCCTGACAAGTGCAGAACTGATAGCACTGAGGTCCAGCTGAAGCAGGCTCAGGGAGATCTGCTGCCTGAGCACAGCAAGAGAGGCACCAGGAGCAGTGCTCCCCTCCAAAGCCATGCTAAAAATTGAATGCAGTGTCATTTATTATACAGACAGAAGGTAGAAGTGGGACATAAATTCACCAAAGAAGGGAATAAAAGTACCCATAAAATGAATATCTTCTCTGTAACTTTTATCAGTAATCAAATAAAGTATTCTTGCTTGTGAGGCCACAGAAAGCATTTATTTTACACTCTCTACAGGCCTCATTTAATGGAGATTTATTGGACCATAAAAAATGCAGTCAGATAGAATTCTCAGATGTTTAATTGTTTGCCTTATACCTCTAGCAAGAAAAAACCCCTCATTTTAACCATGGTGATAAGAGCAAGAATGTCTGTAACAGAAACAGGATTCAGCTGTCAAATGTAAAATCAAATTGGACCCTAATATCCTAGATGACCAAAGATTTATTACAAAGCCAGAAAAGTCAGTAGAATTTCACTGAGAGAAGAGAGGAGCTTTCAGGTGGAGAAAATGCATACTTAAAATTCAAAGGTAGAGAGCACACAAGTACATTTTAAAAAAATAATTGGCAGAATGTATTTTTGAAGTTCCTGAACTTGATTAATCAATCTCTAAAAAGCATACAATTAAAACCTGCCAGATTCTAGGTGTACACAAAAAAAAAAAAAAAGAACATAAAGCAGCTATATTCACAACAATTACCACACTGGGTCAAAAAAAGGTCTGTTCTGCCTCTGAAAGCAGCAAGTATCTGGTGCTGAAAGCATCAGTTCCAAAACTAAAGGTCTCAACACACAAATGGGATCACACAAACCTGAGGGAAATGGAACTGCAGGAGCAAGCCTTAAGCTAGAAGTGAGATCACTTGAGGAAATGTTTTCAGCTGTGATTTAAAGGGAAAGCCCTTCACACCCCTGCACTTCATTAACTTGCATAATGGGTGATGTAGAACCTGACATTTCTGTGCTTGTATTGTATCCAGATTTTTTTCTGGAGAAACACAGGGAGGTACTACTTAGGTACATAGATGTTAAAAATGGATCTGCACCTCAGATCTCTACAAAAATGCACAGCTATTTGCAGAGCCAGAAAAAGGACATTTGGAAAGTAACTCAGCAGTATTTGGATGGTATTCAGATGAAAAATGATTGGAGAGAGTGGAGCCTATGGAATAATTGCTGTGGGAAGGGACCTCTGGAGGTCTCCGGCCCAACTTCCCAGCTCCATCAGCTCACTGGGGCCAGGGCCAGCCCACCCAATATTGCCAAGGAGATTCCAGAGCCTCTCCAGGCCCCTTTCTAGTGCTTTACCACCTTCCCAGTGAACATTTGTTTCCAATCATTTCATCCAAATTTCTCTTGCTGCAAGTTTAACTGGTGCCTCTTGTCTGGTTCCTTCCTTTCTGCTGAAAATCACAATTCTATAACCTTATCCTCTATTATTCTTCTCCTCATCAGGATGAAGCATCCCAGCTCTTTTTCCAGAGAATACAAGGTTCTTCAGGATCATTTTATTTACAAAAAAATAATAAAGCTTAAAAAACATTTCATTTACAAAAAAAGAATAAAAATACAAAAATAATAAAGAAACGCGATGTTTCTGATTCAGGAAAACCATGACTGAAAATTCCAATGTGTAGTCAAAAAGTGCAGCCTTAAACTAAAGAAAGCAACACCAGGATTGTTGTGTTTATACTTTACAGGGAATTTTCCAGATGTGACCTGGTAAAGAGTTGTCTCAAGCTGCTGTAAACAGACAGACAGGTTCTTTTCAATCCAATGAAACAAAGAGTTTGGGAGGAAAAACAAAAAAATCTTATGCTGATTTGTTTTTGTTTTCAAAAGAGGGGACAGGAGTGGAAGAAAAAGGAGAAAGCTCTCTTTAAAATCAGAGCCAAGCACTAAAACCCCATTGTTGGTTACTGTGCACTGTGTAACTCACAGAGCCTTAAGAAAAGGGATTTAAAGCTGCTTTGTGTGTTTGTACTGCACTCAGGAGCTGCAGACCATCCAAAAGCTGGAGGCACAAAGCCCAGATGAGCAGCAGAGTGAGGCACAGGTTCTTTAAAAGATTTTGGGTTTAGTGTAGGGGCAAGAATCCCACACCTCTGATGAGCAGGTGATGCTGCTCACAACAGGCAGCTCAGGGAATGTCACCAACTCCACTGCTCAGCACTTATGGGGCCACATTTCATCATCCTGCAGAGCTCCAGGAAAACAGGACCTAAAAACACCCAGCTGAGAAATAAACCCAGAAAAACTCACCACAGCAGTCCTGGATTTACCAGAAGCCTTTTGTTCACCTATTTGTACTGCTAAAGCAGCAGTAAGGCACAATAAAGATTGTTTTCCACAGACAGACAGTAGGAAATGGAGAGGCAGTGACAAACCTTCACCAGTGTTTTATGTGGTTTCTCATCAGAAGATTATTTTTTAGTTTTTGCTTTGCTGTGGTACTAAGCCAAATCTCAGTCAGTTGTGACTCAGAACTTCTCCTTTTCCCCTCTCCAATCCACCTCACCACACTCAGTGCCTCTGTTACCACCACTCTTACAGAGTGCCTTTAGTCACCAACAAGAAAAGGATATTTTCTACCATTTAAAGTTACTTACAGAACATGTGAATATAACTGAATTAAGATAAAAACTCTTATCTGATTTCTTCCTGTCTTTCATTGTAATTACAGGTTCCTCTAGTCAAGACTGGACTTCCTTCTAGATTTTTTAAAAACCATGAGGTACTGAAGGGTTTGCAGCACTATTTTTGTATTGACTACCATATCAAAGTGGGTAGAAGAAATATTTAAGGCTTATTATTAATATCCAAATGAGGTGTCATGGATGATCCACTGCTTCCATAAAGAGCCCACTATCTTAATTCTCTTTAAAAAACCTAGCAAAAACTGTTTTCATTTTGAAGAATGTAAAAAGCTGAAATGTAAATGAGTAACTAGGATGGATGCCTGTGTGAATTGTGATTAATTCTGACTTTCTCTTTATTTGTTAGAACCTGGATTATTTCAGCACACTCCTCAAAGAGTTCATTCAGCCTCACAGAGGTGATGGACAAACCCTTCCCATGTTGAAAGCTGATGTAAAAACAAGTAAGGAAAATGCTGAAAATCCAGCACTGGGACAGCCTTTCACCAATAAAATTATCAGCAAAAGTGCAGAATTTTTTCACAGATGTTACTGGAAAAAATAGCTCCCTACAGTTTCCCAGAGAGGCACTTGAGCAGCAGCTAAAAGAAATCCAGCATTAAGATAAAACATGAGCAAAAATTTACTTTGCAGCCTGTGAAGTCATAAACCAGAGAACCTGACCAAGGCACTCTGTTTTTACCATACTTGCTGTTTTTAAAAAACACATTTTGAAACACAAAGAAATCCTCCAGCAACCTTCCCACTCCTGCTTTTGGGAGAGCTCACTGCTCTGTGGCTGTGGGAAAAATTAACAACCAAATGTTCCAGAAAGGGAAAGTGACAGCTTTCCCAACAAAAGTTTCCTAATGAAAGATGCTGGAACTGCAACTGTTACATAACATTTTCTTGTGATTTCTTTTTTTTTTTCAATTACTCCCATGCCTGAGTTTAGCACTCTAGTGGGACTGAAGTCAGAACCCACCTCACACAAAGGTGTTTATTTTTAAAAGGACACCAGAACATCCCCTGTCACACAGGAATATGCTGGCCACATTCCACAGTACTACCACCCCAATTCCTGCTCAATATTGTGTTTTAATTAAATTATGCCTGCCCATTCTTTTTTTTTTCCCTCAATCTCTCTGCAGCAGCATTTGAAATAAATAACATTTGGAAATTTTCTTCTAGGTGCATCACAAATAGCAGTAATATCCATGATCAGGATTCTGAAGAGCCTTGTATTTCCCAAGACCACTTAATATACAGAAAATAACAAAGGTTTACACACATAAAATTGAACTTTAGCCTAATTAATCCCTCCCATTAACACAAATGCAAGCAGGGGCTCAATGTCCTGCAGCCATATTACAGCAACACTTCCATACACAAAAACATCATTATTGGACCAAGAGAGACCAGGTAGCAGGATGAAAACCATTAATATCCAAAGTAAAAGATAAAAAGTGTCTTTTCTTTCCTTCATGTTCACTTAATGATTGCTTTCTGCAGGAGACAGAAGGAGGAGAGCTGTTAATTATATCAAGAATACACCTCCAGGATAGAGTGAGAGGGGGATGCCATGGCAACTGGCAAATGCAACAGTGAGCAAAATGGTCACCCTTTGGTAGGAGACCATGAAAGAGCTCGTCCTTTTGTCCCCCCCATCCCCACCTCCTCCTTCCCCCTCCTTTCTTGTCAGCTTTGCTGCATTAATAAAGCATACAGACAACTCAGGAAAAACAACTTTTTCTGTAAGCAGTCTCTGACGTCTTGATGTGCAGGAAGAAAAGATGAAAATTAGCAGCATGTGGGTGGAACAAAAAGGGGGAGAAAACACATGAGGTAGAAGATGATTATTTTCTAATTATTTAATATTCTCCTAATCTCCTCCCATTCCCAGCAAAGTGCCTTTACAGAAGGCTTTTAGCTGTTTCCTGAAGAGAACAGCTTGGTGGTTTGTTGCTTTGTGGGTTTTTTTTAATGTGAGAATTTGAGAAGAAAACGCTCTAGACACCCAAGGCAGTTCAAAGAAGTCACTCTCAAGTTTTCTCCTTGAAGAAAAATGCCTGAGAGCCCATGTCACTGCAGTGCTGACTGCATTCCACAGCAGAAGGGGAAAAATCCATGGGAGTGCCCTCTAGCTTCACTCACAGCAGAAAATGTTTTCCTGTTCCAAGTGAAATATCACATTCCCTGTAAGGTCCCAGCACCAGAGCCATGCTCCAGAGTCCATCTGAGCTTCTGGTGTGTGGGTTCAGCACAGCCCTCACACATCAAACCCACCAATGACCCCAAAAAATTCTGCAGCATGAAGTTGTGGATTCAGACTACTGATCACCAGTCCTGGGAAAAGATAAAACAGATCAAACCCACCAATGACCCCAAAAAATTCTGCAGCTGTGGATTCAAACTACTGATCAGCCCTGGGAAGGGACAAACACTGGTGGAAGGAGAAAACAAGACCCCAGTTACCTGTTCAGAACTAGAGAAGGGCAGGAAGAGAACTAAACCAGCACCTTTATACGACAACACTTCAATATAAAACAACACTTTTCTATTACAGCAGCAGCAAAACTTTATAAAATCAGGGATCACCCTGGCAGCCTGCCAGGAGCCTGAAAGGCTCATTTGCATAACCTGATTGTGTTTGTAATAAAAGTCATTGTTTTGATTCTGCTGGTAGCTCCATGAAGCATCACTTTTAATTAGAGCTGACACTGAAATCTGCTGATGTGTTTTGACTGGAGGTTGACAGAGGGAAATGGGGAAAGCACCTGGAGTCTGGCAGCAGCCACGGGGAGAAGGTGGCCATGGCTGTGCTCCTGAGGAGGAGCTGAGTGAAGCAAAAGGTGAAAAGGAGAATTTGGGCAGCCAGAACCAAGCAGGGAGAGCTCAAGGCCTGGCAGATGGAGCAGCAAAGAGCAGTTGAAATTTTCCTTTCTCTCCCCGACACTTCAGGGATGGAGCTGGTCCCAGAGCAAGGATTTTTTGGCTAAGGCAGCAGTGAGTCTTAAATAACTCAGCAATGTTGAAATAGCCCCTTCTCATGACATTTGGATGATATACTATACCTTGAAGAGCCAATAGAAATTTCAGCTCCTACAACACTACCCGTTACCAGGGCTTTCTACACAGAGTCCCAACTCTCAGGGGTCACAACCCAGGAGCAGAGACTCAGTGGCATTTTGGAACTTTGCCTCTGAACACTCTTGTATTTTTAGAGATGTTAAATCCAGCCCTGTGTGCAATGTTGATTTTTACAATGTTTGAAAGTATTTGTTTTATATAAATTCAGTTCTCAGGATTAGTGGTACATTAGATCCCAACACACAACCACTGAGTTTTAACTGTCTTGTCTTTCAGCACTGGTGAAAGGGGTACTTTTAGTATTAAGGAATTCAATATTAAGTCCACACTAATAAAAATACCTTTTCAGATTGCAGGAAAACAGAAGACAGATGGGCTCTTAAACTAAAGTATCTCCAGGTGCATTTACAGAATATTCTGTGCAATACAAAGCTCCATCCTTAGCTTGTAATGCAATACCATTCCCATGTCAATATGTCCTTAACAGCATAAAATGAAGAATTTCCCAAGAGCAATTGTAGGCAGTCAATGGAAAGGCTAATTAGGAATTCTCTAATTATCTAGAATGCTCAGCTCTGCTTTCTGCCAACATGTCCCCTCCTTGGTCCTCAGGACAAGGTATTTAAGTACAATGCTAACTCAAAATCAAACCAGTCTGCCTCAATCTTTCCTCCTCCCCCAACAAGGACTCCATTTCCAGGGACCATTAATTTCATATGAAAATCACAGTTGGCAAGACTAAAAATATAACTCAGAGCAACTGAGATGACTGCTTTCAGGATCTTTGCAAATCTTTTAGATAACATTCTCAGACAGAAAAATCAAAGAAAAGAACAAGAAACCTTCAAAATGCTGCTTGCTCAGAAGGTCAATTAATCTCCAGGGTAACTTTAGTTACTTGATTGTTAAAGATTCAGCCACCACCACTGCATTTCAGCCCATTTGATAGCTTATATCAAAAGTCTTATTCACACTTAAGAATTTAAAGGGAAAAGGACAAAAAACTGGAGGAATTCCTTTTGGCCATACCTTTCTCCACAACAGCACTTAAAAATGTTGCATCACCACTCTGTAAATTGTGAACCAAATTGTGCTGGAGTTGATTAATATATCACTAAAAAAATATTAATATTGAATACTGAAAGATATGTCCCAGCAACTTACATAGAACATGATTTTATATCAATTTCTGGAATTGATGGAAATCACTCCAATTTCTCCAGTCCTCCAGGAGCACTGGAACTTATCATGGCAAGGTTTTGTAGCTCTGAATTTTCTGCCTTCTTCAAAGCTTCTTTCTCAGCCATCTTCCATGTTTTTAGCTGATTTTGTAGGTGATGTGCCTCTCATTGGCTCAAAACACTCATAAGAACCAGAGAGGATTTCTGAAACCAAGTCAAAGGGTCACAGCCTTGCCAAGCCATTAAAAAGATTAGATCTGCTCACAGAAGTGGAAGGACCCACTTTGTCCAGCTCCTCTCATGACTGCTCTATTGTTTCCTGCTTGTGCCTGGAGAGGTTTGAACATTGCTGTTAAATATTTAGGTTAGAATCTCTGACTGCTCTGGAAGAAAGTTGAAAAGCCAGAATTCAAGTAATGCCTAATTTTAGTAGCAAGTGAAAACTTTCATAAAGAAACCATATAATGCCTGCAACTTTAAAATACAAGAGCCAGCTGAGAAAGGCATATATCAAGGTGGATTCTGTGCTTTTTTCTTTTTTTACTGTCAATTTCTTGGGCTGAGTGACTGAAGAACCACAGGCCCTGCAAACCCACTCAAACCATCCAGGAACAAAGCATTTCCCCCCGCTGCAGCAGCTCTGAGCATGACATCATTTGCTTACAGAAGGCAAATACTTGCCAATTTTAAATAAAACAGGATTCAGTCTGCTGAAAACAGACAGATGTCTACAGTGGCTATTCCTGTGTCTCCACACTAATTCACAGTGCTGTAGGAGCAGCTTCACACAGCTTGCAAGATCCTGCTAGGAGCAGAGCAAAATGAGAGTGCAGGATGTAATAACCTCGTTAGCTGGGACTGCTTCCTAAAAGGGAAAGCTTCCAAGTGCAGCATGTGAAGGGGCATGTTTTATTTCAAGTGATTTAACAGGAAATCTTATTGCTCCCAGTGCTGTTAAATACTAGCTCACCTATTGTGTCTACTCTCAGGATCAGTTTGTGTGCAGGTTTTTCACCGTTCTCATGTTTTGCTACATGCCTGAGTACCTGGTGACTGCTGGAAGAACTGGAATAGCAGTGACATTCCCAGAAGCTTCAAGAAAGCCCAGCAAGGAATTGGGTTGATAAAGGGGAATTTGGTGAGTGTTTTTTAAAAAGGTGAACGCATCCAAAAAAGCAACAGTGACATTACTTTTTAGAGAAGCTTTCTAGCAAATTCTTTTTATTTTGAAGTCATAAATCACAGTGTGATGATGTCTATTTTTTCCCCAAAATAAACTAAAAAAGGTTTACCACGCTGAGCTAACATTTATTTATTAAAAAAAATTAAAACCTGAAATACCAGAATACAAGCAAGCCAACACTTGTACTAAATACCTCTCTTGACATTTCTGTTCATTTCTATAGTTCAATGGAACAATGTTACTGACTTCCTGAGGGGCCCAAATTGGAGAAAGTCACTTCCATGAAAACCTAATAAAGAAAAAATCTCCCTTTCCTCTTACATCCTCTCCTATTACTTGGCTAAGAGATGCATTAACAAAAGCACATTTTAACTGAACAAAAATTATGAAAAATACAAATCTAGTAAATACTTTGGGGCTGCAAAATGAACACAAATAAATATGTCATTCTTCCAGTTTTCTTCTTGGCCTTGATATCACATTAAGAACTGATAAATAATGATCCATTTAAAGCTATTATAATTGTTTGCTGAGTAAACCCAGAAACTACAAGCTAAAACAAACTGAGTAACAGTTTGTTTTAAACAGAGTTAAAGAAAATCTATCTGGTATCTCAGAGCAGAGTGCAATGCCAGCAAGGCAAGAGCTGATGAGGTTGGAGCCCTTAGGGAGCAGAGAGAAGTAATTACCATCCATGAAATGCTGGGTATGATGTGGACACTAGGGAAATTGTAGTATGCCATAAATATTTCAATTTGAAGATTGTTTAGGGTTTCCCCAAAAGCTTTTGGGCATGAAAACAATCCTGCAAGCCTGCTATAAACAGCAGCACTGACACTAATAAAGGGGTGATCTTCTTACTAATACAGATGGCACCAATACAAGGCAAGTAGGCATTTCTAGGTGCTGCAGACACTCAGCAATAGATTTTGAGCCTGCACAGACTCATAAAATCAGCACTCAAAGGCTTCAGAGCTTACCTGTTTCTGTGCTGATGCTCCCATATGCACCTGGCAAAACTTGACTGCCTGTTCAAGTGCTGCTTCTTCATCCACCTGAACACAGAACCACAACTAATGAAGTCATAATTACTTAGCTCATCTATAAATCTAATTCAATTGAGATGAAATGGGGATGTAGAGCATGGAAGCGGCAGTTCTACAGCAAAATGCTAACCTTAAATTATTCAGGAGCACATCCCCAAAGATAAATACTCAGCTCTCTCAATTCAAACTAACATTTAGCTGAACAAACACCATGTAAGTGGCACTACAGCTCTTAACTCATTTCAGAAATTTAGTTTTAAAAGATGGAGAGTCCTACTCCCTATCCCCAGCAATGGCATTGTCAAGGGAATGGTTCTTTGGGAAGGTTTTAAACAGATAAAGGGCTTGGTTTAGCAATTCCTGTTATATCCTGAAATCTGAGGCCACATAGAGAAATGACAATTAATAATTTCTTAAAATTAATCATTTCTTAAATTAAATACCTGCTTAATCAGCATGTATGTTTCAGACATGATCTTCTCAATTTTGCCCAGGTCATAGGCCATGACTTTCTGGCCCTGCTGCCACACTCGGTAAGCATCGAGCAGAAGTGTTTTTCCAGACTCCACATCCTCAAGTAATTTCCTCTTCCTGCTTGACCTCTGGACAGGTTCTTCTGTAGGTACTGCTGGAATTGTTCCTTTAGCTGCCTGCTGCTGGTGTTTTGAGCTGATGCTGAGCTCCTCCAAGGAAAGTTCTGGAGTCCTGCTCTCGGGAGCCCTGTCCTTGGAGCTCCGGCCGGGCTGCAGCCGCTCCGGCTCGCCGCGCTTACAGCAAGAATCAATTTTGTCAGGGTCATTGGAAAAGCCATCAAGATCCATGGGCTCAGCTGAACCAGGGCCAGGAAGCTCTTTAATCTCCTTGTCACTCCTGTCCTCCTGTTCCAATATGTCCATAGCATGGGGGATTTGTCCCTGGGTGGCTTCCTTCACTCCATTCTCAGTACCATGCACTGCTCCATCTGACAGAGCTGCCTTTTTGGGGAGCACATCTTTCCCCTCTTCTGCACTGCTTTTATTGGACACGTCTGTTGTCATCCTTCCTGAAGCAAGGCTAGAAGACTTGGAACCCTGATCTTCTGAAACCTTAACAAAAGAAATCATTCTTCTCTGTTATCATTGAAATCAAAAAGCATTTGAGCACAGCTGTGACTATCATGAATATTGACCAGTACCTTTCATTACTGCTTCTGCTGAAGAAAATGCATTTATTCTATGTTAATTCTTATTTGTTCCTCAATATTAATTAATCCAGGCCACAAATCTTACAATTAGAAGTATTTTAATAAGTGAAAACAACCACAGAGAAGTGTCAACAGCTCAGGCTGAACTGAAGCCACAATGTTTATTTTCCCTCACTACTTCAGTCCATGCTAAGGGATCCAACTAAATGAAATCCAAGGTTTTAACTGCACAAATTTTTCTTCTAACATATTGAAATCAAAACCAAATCTGTTTCTTTTGGCAGCTGCAGATCAAGCTCAAGTTTAAGACTCTTTCTTTTTGTTATTCTTACAGAACCTTCTTGTTAATAGATCAAGAAGTAGGCAAAACCCTGCTGCAGTATTTTACTTTTTGTACCTTTACTTTGGTGAAGTTCCAAAGGTAGAAAACCTCAGTACATCATCTCTTCTTTCAAAAATTGATAATGATACAACTCTTACATCCAGATTTATGAACAAACTATTAAATATACAGAGTTCCAGTGTTCTTGACCATGTTTTTTTTTAGTTGGTTAAACCTACAGCCTGTTAACTTAGAAAACTCTTAGGAACAAGTTCTTCCTTGAATGTATTTACAAAGCAAAGTTCCAATATCCAGAAACTGATTAGCTTCTGTATGACTTTAAAAAATGAAATCTACATTACAATTATATGTAATAATAAGTGTGGTGCTGTCAAGGACTAGCAGTGAAAAGTGTCTAGGCATGTAGACTGTCGAAGCTGTCTGGGTTTGTCTTGCAAGAGGAATCTTAGTTCATTTTAAAAGGAATTTTCCTATAGACCACACCTGAAAATGGAGATCTTGAACACTACTTGTATCTACCACTATTTGATGTTTAAGGGACAGTCAGACCAAACTTACTGCAATCTTTCAATCCTTATTGCAAACTGTACTTGTTACTGAAATTCAAAACCAAAAAATCAACAATGCTGGAAGAAATTTTTCTGTGTAGTGTCATATAAGCAAAAGGTATTAGAAGCAAGTGCTTATAAATGCAGTCTTTGAATCTCAGGAGATCTAAGGAATGAGTGAACACTGCAGAAGCTAATCACTAAATGAGAGCCATGGAGAGCCCTGCTGCCTCACCTGTGTGAGATCGTTGAGGGTGTCCTCCAGCACCTTCACTGTGAGCACAAAGGCTTGCTGGGCCAGCACCTGGCGATCGGCATCACGCAGGTACTTCCTGTCCCCAGCGAGAGAGAGAAAGGAATCAGCGGCCAAAACTCACAGCACTCCACAGCAAGAACCAGGCCTGCCTTAGGCTGCAAGATTTAGCTGGGTGTGTATTTTATTGCCATCTGTTATGGTGGGGCAGTTCTCTGCTGTCCATGGGGCAGTTTTTTCTTTATCTCTCCCACAGCCAGCCCTCCCTCCAGGAGATCTCTGCTGTCCATGGCCACTGAGTGTCCCTGCAGGGCTGATCCAATCCCAGCATCCCATGGGGAGATGCTCCGCCCAGGGCAGGAGCCAAGCATTCCTGCCTGGATCCAATCTGAGCCTGGCACAGCACAGCAGCCTTTGCCCCCTGCACTGCCAGAGGAGCAGCTTTCTGCTGCCCTGCATGGCCAGAGGGAGCCCAGGCCCATCTGCAGCAGCCCTGGGGCTGCAGAGGAAAACTCCCCCCTTGTGCAGGATCCCTGCTGCAGCAGAGCCACAGCTGGCACTGCAGGAGGGCTGAGCCCCCCTGGGATGGGGCTGGGACACCCCCCTGACACACAGGGGGCAGGGCATGGTCTGACTCTGTCACTGTTGCTTTTTTGTTTGTACTATTGCATTTGCACTTTTAATTTTCCTCGTAAAGAACCTTTTCCCATACCTCTGCCTGAGAGCCCCTTAATTTCAAAATTATAACAATTCAGAGGGAGGGAATTTACATTTTTCATTTCAGGGCAGGCTCCTGCATTCCTTAACATACACCTGTGCTTTAAACCAAGACAAAGGACATCAAAAGAAAAACAAGAAAAAGGCAACACAACAACTTTAAAACATAAGAAAAAACCAAAAATCTACAGGTGCATTCTGAAATATAACAATATTGGGATTTAACACTTTAGCTTTGTTTCCCTCCGCACAAGATCAGAGATGACACAAAGATGAAGCAGAAGACACCTCTGCCTGCAGCCAGAGGGAAGGGGAGAAATGGGAAAACACCAAGCAACCAAACCCAGAGCAAACCAGACAACCATATTTAGTTTTCTTGTATCAAGCCCTCTGTGCCCCTCAAATACCAGCTTCTTATTCAATCCTTTTTTTGAAAAAGAACCTTATAGTTACACAAAGCTATGCTGAACTCTCAGGTGATTTTCATGTTCTGGATAAAGCGTGCATGTGAGATTAAGGACATCAGCAAATCCTCTCTCTTTGATCATATCAGTTGCCTTTGAACTCAGGATTTTTAGCTCTAAAAATCCTGGGTTCATGGGTGTGCTGCTACCTTTTTTCCTAGTAAGTATTACAAAAAAATAATATTGTATGTGTAAAACATTCACTCTATAGCTTCATTTAATTTACTAGAGCACTGTAATTTCAGTGTATTTGGACACAATGTTTTAGTCTGCTTTCAAGCAAAACACTTCCAGCTGTCATTCCCACCTAATCACGTTTAATGGAAAACTTAATTTCTATTTCAGAATTAGCTGGTTTGAATGAGAGGCCTAGAAATCAAGTAAATAACTCTGAAGGGTATTATTTCAGTCAAAAGGCCAACATTTTAAATACACATATTTCCTCTCTATGATTGTTAAATTGGTAATTTTGCTCTCTTTTCTCTGAAAAGCAATCCATAAACATCTGACTCCTCATTAGTTCAGTAATAACTAAAACCACCCTATTTTTAAAAATAGGGTTGTTCCAGGCATATACCAGACACACCCAGAATTATCTCTATTTCTAATTTCCTCTAACAACTGCACCTCACCAAGGCTGGCACTGGCTGATCTAACATGTCAAATTATTTGTTTTTTGAATTCAGTCTAGACTTACAAATAACATAATATTTTTAGTACAGCTATGGGTTTGCTTAGGACAGAAATTGAAACCTTCTATGGTTCAGTTCTTCTGATATGTTAAAAGTCAAAGTATTTTTGGCTTCAAGTTTGCTGAACAAGGGGTGACATATTCCCAGACACACTACACTCCATGCAAATTCACATGCACTCACACTCAAAAACACATGAAGAAACCTTCAATTCCTCCAACTTATTGCCATCAATCATTCATGTTTCATTTCTTAAACATTTGCCAGAGACCAATTTCAACATTTCCCACAGGACAACCTACGAGAACTTTACCTCAGTGTTTTCCTTGGATGTTTATTTTGGTCTTCTCATTGATACGAGTCCATATATAGCTCACACTAATAGCTTCTTTTTTTCTTAAATAAGGTTAATGCAATTAAAATTAGATCACCCCTGAACAGGATAAGCTTTTTAAATAGCATCAGCTGCCAAGAGGCACACAGGCATTGTTGAGGCCATCAAGGATTACAGGAAGGCAGGATGCTGGGCCCTGACCTCTGGCTCTTACGCAAGGGCCAGCACAGGGTGCCCATGGCACACTGCTCCTCCAGAGAATCCCTCCACGTGACAAACCACACCTCTGTAAGGCTGCTGGGCACCCCCAGGGCTGCTCTGAGTCTCAGCAGAAAGGCACAGAAACTCCAGGCTACTTTAGAGAATCATAATCTTGAGAAAAATTAACCATCGTTCCATGTAGGAAATGGGTTTGTGGATATAAAGCTCACATGGTGTGACACATCTGTATGTAAACACTGAGATAAAGTGTGTTGACTTATTATGGAATAGAGATGACATTGTTAAGAGAGAGAGATTGAACTAAAAGCAAGTTTTAGTAAGTTTTAAAATACGGTTTTGTAAAAAGACTAGGTATTTTAGAGAATTAGAATTATGAAAGATCCACTTAGTAGAACTATGTAGGGAAAAAATATAGGTAATTAAAAGTAATAGAAATAGAAGTAATAATAGTATTAGAAGTAATAGTACTAGAAGTACTAGTAGCATTGTGTAGTATAAGTCAATAAGCTGAAAAACATAAGGTATTGTAACTAAGAACTAAGTTAGTTTTTGATAAAATAGCACTGAGTTTTATATCTTTTGTGTCTCACTATTCATTGAGAATGGTAATAGAATAAAATATTTCAAAACTCCTCTCGGTTACCCCATCTCTGTAAAACCCAAGAAAACCAACAATTCCACTCTACTCCCAAGGGAACCTGTCTAAAGACTTTTTTCCCTAAACAAAGAAGAGCTTTAAATAAAACAGTCACACAGCAAACAAAACACACTGGAAAGCTTTACAACAAATGGCTCAAAATGAAATAAATGTCTCATACTTTCCCTGATCAGGGGTCCTCTGCAGCATGGAGGAGACCTTGAGCAGGGTGCTGTAGTCCCTCAGCTGGGAGAGCACGTTGAGCAGCAGCACGATGGAGCGGTTCATATGAGACGCGAAACTGCCCGGCCGGTCGATCTCATCCACGGGGATGCGCCAGATGCCCTGCAGGGGGAAAGGAAACTTCAGATGGGGAGCCAGATGGAAAAAATGTAACCAGAGGGGGAAAGGAACCTTCAAATAGGGATCCAGCTGGAGAACACACAGCCTGAGGGGGAAAGGAACCTTCAAAGGGGGATCCAGATGGAAAAAAACACACCCAGATGGGGAAAGGAACTTCAAATGGGGATCTAGACAGAAAAAACACAGCCTGAGGGGGAAAGGAACCTTCAAATGGGGATCTAGACAGAAAAAACACAGCCTGAGGGGGAAAGGAACCTTCAAATGGGGATCCAGCTGGAGAAAACGCACCCAGAGGGAGAAAGGAACCTTCAAAGGGGGATCCAGCTGGAAAAAACACAGCCTGAGGGGGAAAGGAACCTTCAAAGGGGATCCAGATGGAAAAAACACAGCCTGAGGGGGAAAGGAACCTTCAAATGGGGATCCAGATGGAGAGAAAACAGCCTGAGGGGGAAAGAAACCTTCAAATGGGGATCCAGATGGAAAAAACACAGCCTGAGGAGGAAAGGGAACTTCAAATGGGGATCTAGATGGAAAAAACACACCCAGAGGGGGAAAGGAACCTTCAAATGGGGATCCAGATGGAAAAAACACAGCCTGAGGGGGAAAGGAACCTTCAAATGGGGATCTAGATTGAAAAAACACACCCAGAGGGAGAAAGGAACCTTCAAATGGGGATCCAGCTGGAGAAAACGCACCCAGAGGGAGAAAGGAACCTTCAAAGGGGGATCCAGATGGAAAAAACACAGCCTGAGGGGGAAAGGAACCTTCAAATGGGGATCCAGCTGGAGAGAAAACAGCCTGAGGGGGAAAGAAACCTTCAAATGGGGATCCAGCTGGAGAAAACATAGCCTGAGGTGGAAAGGAACCTTCAAAGGGGGATCCAGATGGAAAAAACACACCCAGAGGGGGAAAGGGAACTTCAAAGGGGGATCCAGCTGAAAAAAAAACAGCCTGAGGGGGAAAGGGAACTTTGAATGGGGATCCAGCTGGAGAAAACACAATCAGAGGGGGAAAGCAAACCTTCACACAGGGATCCAACCAGATTTCCTGCAGAGGGGGAACAAGGGAAACCTTCAAATGGGGATCTAGCTGAAAAGGACACAAAAGGAAACCTTCACACAGGGATCCAACTGAAAAGGACACAACCAGATTCCCTGCAGAGAGGAAAAGAAAACCTTCAAATGCAGATCCAGCTGAGAAAAACACAGCCAGAGAGGGAAAGGAAACTTTCAAATGGGGATCCAACTGAAAAAAACACAAGAATCTCTACAGAGGGGAACGGAAACCTTCAAATGGTGATCTAGCTGAAAAAACTCCCTGCAGAGGGGGAAAGGAAACCCTCAAATGGGGATCACACTGAGAAAAACACAACCAGATTCCCTGCAGAGAAAGAAAGGAAACCTTAAAACAGGGATCCAACTGAAAAAACCACAACCAGATGCCCTGCAGAGGGGAAAAAAGGGAAACCTTCACACAGGGATCCAGCTGAAAAAAACAAAACCACATTCCCTACAGAGGGGGAAAGGAAACCTTCACACAGGGATTCAACCAGATTCCCTGCAGAGGGAGGACAAGGGAAACCTTCACACAGGGATCCAAATGAAAAAACCACAACCAGAGGGGGAAAGGAAACCTTCAAAGAGGGGATCCAACTGAAAGGGATACAAGCAGATTCCCTGCAGAAGGGGGACAAGGGAAACCTTTAAATGGAGATCCAACTGAAAAGGACACAACAGGAAACCTTCACAGGGATCCAACTAAAAAGGACACAGCTGGGAAAATAAGGAGCAGATTCTGCAGTGGAATTTCACAGAGGGACAGGGGATAAGGGACAGATAAAAGCTGAGCTCCCCCAGACAGTGAGATATGGATTTAAGTCAATTGATTCCTGCCAGCAGCAAGGCTCACAGGAGCCACAGCAAACCTTCTAAATGTGCTTCTGAACTGTTCCAAGAAAGAGCAAGCAAAGCCCAAATTATACTGTGCATTTTTCTTCAGTGTCAATGAACACACCTCACCTAGTCAAAGCTCAACTAACCAAAAAAATAAGGAGTAACCTCAAGTAAGTTTTCCTGGCCTGAAAGCTGTTAATATGCACTCACAGCAAGTTTCTATCTTCAAACAATCTGTTATTAAATGTCTTAGGAACTTGGTGAGAGCCTTGATATCATCAATGCTCACTGTGGACTAACCAGTCCAAAAGGAAGAATTAGATTCCTCAGCAGAATCCATTTTCTAGTGGCAGATTCAAATACTTGGCCATAAATTCTGAACCTTCTAATTAAATTTCTGGGATAAGGGAATCTTTGGGGAGCAAGGCTGGAGGCTGATAGCAAATATAATTTAATTAGGGTTAGTTAGCTCAGATTTTGCCATGTCTAATACATCTAATGAGATTGTTTTCAGGTGTTTATTGTGGATGCTGTCAGCATCCTAGTCAACCATACCCGAAAAAATGAACTGCACATAATACCATGTTTGTGTGTTAGGATGGGATTTACATTATGATCATTCACAAAAACTGCTGTTGCATCACTGCAAACCCTTCCCTTGTGTTTTATTTGGTTCTGAAGCTTTTCCTGTAGCAGCTTTCTAAGATGAAAATCCTCTGATCATGTAAACAAGCAGGAAAGAAAAGTCTCATTGATAGGAGTACCTGACTGGAAAAGAGTTTGCCTTTCCAAACCTGTTCAGAGAGCAGGATATACAAATATTTACTCCTTTATCTTTGTTTAAAGGTCTTGCTTAGATTTGTTTAGCTTTACTTTCAGTGTGATCAAAACTCTTCAGAACTTAATACAAAGTGGAAGCAAAGAAAATGATTACTGCAATCATAAATGACATTTGACCAGAAAGGCAGATCCATAACCCCCTGTGTAAAATGGACCTTTCCTTTGCATGTCTGCAGAAAATCTCTGGTTCCACTCCATAAGATGTATAGGAAGTTAGCAAAAAACAACACAGAAATATCAGAGGATTAATCTCCATGTTTTTACATGGAAAACAGTGACTTCAACTGGATATAATGCACAGACTAATCTGCCAAATTTCCTTGCTTTTCCTTATGCTCTCTACTCTTACTCCCTAGTGACCACACTAAAGCTGTTCTTCCTCTTGCTCCCTGAAGCTTTCTTTCAAGCTCTTTTTTGTAGCTTCCCTTCTCCAGACTGTGCCTCAAGGAGCACCATGGCCAAGCCCCAGGCACAGGCACTGCCTCCCCTTCCAGCAATGCCACAAACACCTCCCATGGCCAAGAGCTCACCCAGCTCCTGCAGGTGACAGCTCTGTAAACCAGCACATGCTTCTATTTCAACAGAGATGCCTTTTCTTCCTCCAAACCATACAATGGCTCTCCTTTCAGCCCACAGATGAAGCACACATTCTGGAGCTGCTATTTTTTGCTTCTCTGCACGTATGTAAACTGGGTTCCTGCCAAATCCCAAAACAAGTGAATGCCTCATAATGGCACCACATTGCAACAACCTACTTAGCCAATTTAACTACACAAAACAATTTATGGTCAACTCCAGCACACTGTAGGAGTGGAACTCTGCCAACGTGTAGGTAGGTTCCTGGTCTTTTTCAGCATTATCTCATCTTTCATCTGAATCAAGAGGATCACCTGGATCAGATACTGTATCTGGAATTAGCTGGAAATAATTTTGCAGCTCCTTCTCATATATCCCATGTATCCATTTTAATGCTAGCCTGGAAATTTAGTACTAAATTTTACAACAATTTAGTATTAGAGCCATTTTTAATGACAGAATATACAAACTGCATCCAGAAACCCAGGAAAAAGCCCCTCAGATAGAAACAAAGTTGTGTATTTTGGAGAATGCTGCTGTCTTCCAGGGCACATTAAAAGAGGTTAAATTAAAACTCACATTAGGGGTGTCGGGTTTCCCACTGCAATTACAAAAGTAGGACTGATTTTAAAAGGAAAGTCACTAACTTTTCATGTGTTGACTTGCAGCTTCATAAATGCAAAGCAGCAATAGATAGGGGTCCAATGTTCCACAGGCAGCCTGGAGGCAAAAGCAGAAAGAAACCTGCCACCAGAGCAATCTTCATTCCATCACTGAAACTGTGTTAAGCAATATGCAAAACACTGAGGGTAAAGTGAGTTTATCAGAGCTCATTTTGTGAGTCATATGGAACTTTTAAAACTGTGATTTCAGTCAGAAACTACAGAACGTCTTGTTTAAATCTCTTCCAAAGAGAAGTTTAATAAAACCCATCAGGTATTAATTTTTCCTTCCTAAATATCAATAAACTTCAGGAAGAATACTTCCAAATTCAGATCACACACTGCAACTTTTTTTAAGAAGCTCAGTGCTGGGCTTTTATTACTTTTAATAAAGCTTAAGAAATACACAAATGCAAAGTCTGTAAAGATGTAAGTGGGGAGAAGACCAGGAACTATTATTCAGTTTAACTAAAGATTTTATATCATCACTTAGAAATTGAGATTTGTTGGCAAAGTACACTCACAGAAGAGTGCAGATCCTTGTGCCAACAATTCCCAGTTCTTTGAAAGGTTTTGTAGCTGGTTATGGCCACTCAGGCTACCTGACAAAATGTCTCCAGCTCTGGAAGGATTTTCCATCCATCGCCCGCTCGTGTTTGCTGGCCACCATTGCCAGCGCTGCAAGGTTCTCCTCCCTGCAGCCACAGCCAGCAGAGCTGTTTACACCAAACCAGAGCAAGGAGTGAGACACTTCCAACAAGCCCAAAATGCCTCTCAGGATCCAAAACATCAGGCTGCTCTCCATGCCTTCCTGGCAAAACAAACACGCCGCAAGAGTGGGGGCGGGGGAAGCCTGACACACGCTGCTAGGGAAAAATAAATCTGGGAGCACTGAAAACCCTGCAAAGAACTTCATACTGAACATGGCATTAAATAGAAAACTGAATAATGGAGCCAGGCTGCCATAATGCTGGTGACACTTGTACAACTGTTTTTCAGCTGGGGCTGGGGCTGTGCCTCCCCCTGCAGAGCTGCAGCTCTCTGGGACTTTCTAGTTCAGGCACTGAAAATAGCAAGGAAGGAAGTGCTTATTATTCCTCCATGCTGCTTACTCCAGAACTTGAGGGGAGGGGATTCCCTGGGGTTTAGGAATGCCTCTCTGAGGAGGAGAGGCTGACAGATCCCAGCAAAGCTCCCTGGGGATGGCTGCTGCTGCCAGGCACAGCTCCAGGGTGAGCCATTTTCTAAGCACTGATCAAACTTTACTCTCTCCCTGCTCCATGGAAATGGAGAAATGCAAGTCATGCTCCACATGATCCAATTCACATATAACAAGCAAACACATAAACCCCACACTAATACAAATAAAGACTTCCCATTACTTAACTCCCAATTTTTCTTCCCTTTTTTTTTTTCCCTAAAGGGTCCTGGAAGTTCAAGTTGCACTACGTACAACAAACTGTATTGCAAATGCCCAAACCAAAACCAAACATTTCCTCATCTGTCAGTCTCAGTAATGTCCTGCTAAGAGCCTTTAGTAAAAATAATTTAAATATTAAGATTGTTAGAAAGTATGTCAAAACTAGCAAAATAACTAATTAAGTGGTTCAGGGAAGGCAACAATTAATAATGTAACATACATGGTATTTCAAAATCATGAAATTGAACTAGGCACAGCTGTATAATCCCTGGAAAGTTCCCACTTTGCTAAAGTCTCTGCTTTTATATAGGGTTAAGCACAACATACTGAAATACCACCAGTTTTACTCATGTCCTGTCTTTTTAGTTACTTATTTAATTTTATTGTCTTGCTCTGGGTGCCTGCAGAGGAAAGGAATATGGTTGAAGCTGAACAGGTTCAGCACACAGGGTTTGAGAGTTCTCTATGTGAAGTCAGGAAGGTCCAGCACAGAGCACTGAATGTCCCCACCCTCCTCTGCCAGCATGGCTTTATTTAGTGCTCCCCTCACAACTTCCTGCCACCTCTGAGCACAACCATTAAAACCACTGCCCCCTCCCCCACGAGGCAAATTTCTAAACCATCTTTCCTCAACCAACCTTAACATGCTCCCCTACCTCTTATTATTTTCCTCTGTCACCTGAGTTTTTCTTCTTTTCTGCAGATAATTCTATTATTTTTCTTCCTCAATTCCTCACTGCATCCCCACTGCTATCCAGCCTGTAATGGAACAATTCTGCCTCTGTGAACAGGAATGCAAGTGGGCACAGAAGTATTAGGAAAGGAAAGCAGAGTATTCAGAGTATTAAAATTGTTATCTGCAGGGCCTGTGTCATAGAGCAACCCTGGCTTACTTAACTGAGCTGATTTCAGGAAAATCCTACCAACTCTTCCAGACTATAGTTATTACATAGAACAGTAACAGAATGAATTTAAAAATATGATAATACATAAATTACATTTTATCAGCCTGGCAAAGGAAACAGAAATAAAGGCAAAACTGCAGCATCTCCTTTCAGTAAGTGAAGAACAAGCAGGATTACAATTTCTAGTCTATAAGGCAAATATTGTCATTTTCTTATCTTTTAAATACACACACACTTGGAAATGAATAAACAGCATGTATGCATTTTGGAAGAACTGTGGAATTCTGTAACTTTATTTTAGCAAAGACAGCAGCATGAAAAAATATTGACAAATGGAAGTGCTCCACATGTTCCAATCATCATATGCTGATAAAGAAACATAATGGACAATTTTCACCTCTTATTTCTCTCTTCAATATACAATGTATTTGCAGGGCCTTAAATTTTAGACTTCTCTATTTCCAGAACAATCATTTTACAGTTGATTTGACTTTAAATTGGTTTTAACCCCATGAAAAGAACACCCAAGCCACAGCCACTTTGGGAGACTCTGAGCACAAGGCAGGGACATGCACACAGGAGGCAGGGAAAGGGAATTATTTCTTTGCTGCATAAGAATTAAATAAAAGCAGAAATGCCTTGTTCAGATGAGTTACAAGTTCAGGTGGAATTAATGAAACAGAAACTGAGGCCTGGAGATGGCCTTTGCAGAGCTCTGGGTTTGGCCACTTGCCAGGCAGAATCTGGAGGTTTATGTTCACCCAGTCAGGAGGCTTGAGGAGTTTTTACTCTGATGGTTCCCATGTACCATGTGATTTCACAACCATGTCAACAGAAAGTCACATCACTTTTTTTTTTTTTTTTAAGGGAAACAGCTAACTAGACTGTAAGAAAAGGAAATAAAGAAACTCTTCTAGTGCATGGCTGTGACAGAAAGAAAGACAAAGAAAGAAAGGAAAAGCAACACACCAGCCTCTTGAAACCTGGTTTGAAGGTGCAGTTGTGCTCAAACAATAACACAGCTGCATTCCCTCTGGGGCTCTGCAGCAGGCAGCAAACACAATGGGGAAAATGCAGCAAACACAGGAAAATGCAGCAAACACAATGGGGAAAATGCAGCAAACACAATGGGGAAAATGCAGCAAACACAGGAAAATGCAGCAAACACAATGGGGAAAATGCAGCAAACACAGAGGTGTGAGCACAATGCACCAACCTCGGGGTGAAGGGGCTGCTCCCTGCACTGCTCCTCCAGGTTAACACCAACAGGGTGCTGGACCTTCCAGCATCCTTCTCCAGGGCACTCCAAGAACTCCCTCTGGTTCAGTCCCTCATTCCTCTAACCTGCAAATCTGGGGTGCTAAAGCAAAAGTGGATTTGAAGATAAAGCTGTGGAACACTGACTTTTTTTTTTTTCCTCTTTTCTGTTGCCAACATTAACAAAGGTTCCCTTCTGGACAGCTGGACAACTTCTCAAGCTGGAAGGTCAGTTCATGATAAAAAGATTGGAACAAATTATTTAAGTACATTTATCATCTTTCCTCTATAAGTTGCTCCCTTTTCCCAACTGTATTTTAGGGGAAAGAAAAAAAAAAGGATTGGTTAGGAATTAAATTACCAACAGTTAAGTTTCATTCACTGTGTCCTGCAGACAATTCAAGGTTGCCAAAGGGATGCAGAAGAGCAGAAGTCATCCAGAGACTTAGTCAGGCTCTTCCATCTACTCAACAGAAAACACTGAGGAGTTTCTCCTCACTCATGCTGGAATTTCAGATTCTGCCTCTGTTACTTCAGTACCCTTTTTTGAGGTACATTTTGGTTTCATGTCAGGTCCCTGTCTGAAAGAGTTTGGAATTTTTTCTTTGGGAGGATATAAAGCACAGAAATCCAGAGAGCACAGACTGCTTCTGAATCTTCTCACACACAAATGACTTGATGCAGAAATCTAATGAAAGAATATGAGAACTTTGATGGCAAAATCCTTTATTAGTATTTTGAAATTTTTAGCCATTTTCTGGGGTCAGATGTGAGAAGACTTCTATACCACCAAAATAAATGGAGAGCTGGGCACATCTGGACAGTGACAGGGTGCTGGTTTCACCTAACAGACAGCCTTTCCTTGAATTAAGAGGATTTTCCTGCTAAAAACTTTTCTGTGTATCTGCTACAAGCTGACTGCCTGGCATCAGATGCAAATGGCACTAAAAGGCAATGAAAGAAGCTTGGTACATCCATGGGCAGGCTTCTGCACCAGCCCTCTGAGGACATCAGCAAACTTTCATTTTTTTGACAACACGTGGCATTAATTGAATCTAATTCCACACATCTCTGATACAGACACACACATTTAATGGTACCACCCAGAAACATTTTACAGAGGGGAAAAGGCATTTAGGGGATGTGGCTCACCTGAGCTATTGCAGGCTCCAGGTCAGGATGAGATGAATTACAAACTAGAAATTACTATTTCCCTTAAACACAAAGGATGATGGCTAAGGCATAAAAGATGGCAAATGTTAGGGGACATAAATTACAACCAGAAACTTTGTCAGTGGCAAACCAATGCTGAGCCCCAGCATTCAGTCTTACTCCCAAAGGAGGAGCTGCAGAACCAGAGAATTTGGGTTAACACAGAGCTGGGAGAAGCTGCTGGCTCCCAGAGAAAAGCAAGTTTAAGGATTATGAGATATTTTTTGTTTTCACCCATAACCCAACACTTCTGTCTGCACAGTGACTGTCCCAGGATCCCCAGGGGTTACAAAGCAGGGTCCAGGCACTGTAACTGGCATTTTTTGGGGAAAGGCACTGTAACTGGAGTTATCTGGGGGAAGGAACTGTAACTGGAGTTGTTATTTGGGGGAAGGAAGGGTACCTGGGGATCCCAGCTGCAATAATGTGCCCAGCCCCAAGGTTCTCACCTCAGCAGAGACCTGGAGCCACTGCAGGGGTGCAGAGGAGGCCACAGAGGTGATCACAGGCTGCAGCAGCTCTGTGGGAGCAAAGGCTGAGAGAGCTGAGGCTGCTCAGACTCTGGGAAAGGCTCAGGGTGGCTTTTCAATACTTGAAGGGGGGCGAAGAAAAATGGGGACACAATTTTAGCAGGGCATGTACAATAGGACAAGGGGCAATGGTTTTAAATTAAAGAATTAAAGAAGGGTTGATCTAGACAGGATATAATGAAAAACTTTTTTTTTTTTTTCACAATGAGGGTGGCAAATCACTGGCACAGACTGCCCAGAGCAGTGGTGGATGCCCCATCTCTGGAAACATTCATGGTCAGGTTGTACAGGGCTTGGAACATCCTCATCTGGCTGAAGATGTCCCTGTTCTTTCCAGGAGATTTGGACTGGGTGACCTTTAAAAGCCTCTTAAAACCCAAACTGTTCTGTGATTTTACAATTCTGTGATTCTACCTCAGCCTAATTTTAAGAAAATTGAAAATTGCTTCAGAACACAGAACTATCAGCTATCATTTCTGAGTACCATTTGTAGCACCCAAAAATAGTGAGCCTGGCACAGAGCATTGCTGGGGTTATTCTGACAACACTCCTGCCTTAAAAACTGCTTGGGCACAAAGCACAACACAGCCTCCACCATCCAGAGCAGTACATGCAGCCCCAGGAAGGAAAGGAGGACAAGAACTTTGTAACACTGAGTGCTGTGCTAATTGCTGAGATTCAGCACACTGGTAATGTAGGATTCACATTCTGAATTAACATGAAGAGCTGTTCAGAGATTCCTCATGCTCTAACACTGCAGGAAGGGTCCCCTGCTTTTACAGAATGTCACTTCTGCTGTTTCAGCCTGAAACTCTTCAGGCTTGAAGGATCTGAAGGAATGCATTTTCACCTACTTAAATACCAAGTTTTAGATGTAAATGACTGATTATCCAATACATAAAGACTCATTGGTTTTGAGTATGTTAAACTAGGCTGTCAGAGTGCTAAAAAGTTATTTTACCAAAATACTCCAGTTTTTATGCCAACACAAACTGGTCTCCCATCCTACATCCCTTGCTTTGCAACAAACAAAATGCTTAACTGCCCACTCCCACCCAACAGCTGACATCCAGCATCCCTGCACTGACAGCCCAGACTTTCAGCTTTTACTCTCCTCTACATAAAGAATCACAGAGTAAAATTTCAAGATGAGAGTCCATAAAATCCCAGTGTTTGCAAAATATTTCAGCATGTTCATCAAATGCTTAGGAAAAGTGACATATGCACCTTTACATTTTACATCTATATCACTGTGCTAGACTCCAAGTCTCAGAAAATATCAAAAGCTAGAGGGCTGGATCAACAACTCAGAGGAAAATGCTATCATTTCAGAAAACAATACTGATAAAGCAGTCAGTGTTCTTTCTTGTCAGTACCAAATCACTAGAATACATGGCATTAGGAGATCCTGCTGAGATCTTTGAGCCTGAAGAAATATAAATCAAAAGGTCCAGAAAATGCTTGCTACTAATTTCCATCACCATTTTTGAAAACAGAAAATCCTCTACAGCAGCATCAAATGGCAGCTCATAAAATACAATCAAGTGATGTTCCTGGTAGAGAAAAGACTTCACTTTAATTTTATCTTGATAAAAAATTATATCTTCATAAAAATTACCCAGAAACATCCTCCTTCAAAGATGCATTTTTCAGACAACACTTTCACCTCAGAGTACTGTGAGTGACCACACAGCCACACCACCTGACTTTGGGGGCCACTCAGGGACTTTTCAAAAGAGAACATTTTTCCTCAGTGACCTGTTGGGTAGCTTTTCTCAACTGTAAGTAAGAAAAAGTAAAGTAGGCTCAAGGTGACACAAGAGAAAATCAGGTTTGTGGAGAGCACATAGTGAAACTTGGTCAGGAAAGGGCCATGTCATTGCTCAGAAGTGACAAATCCATATGTGACAACTGCTCTGCCTGGGCACTGGTAATTTTCTTTAAAGCTACTATGACCTTACATTCATAGTTTATAAGTTTAGTTTTTAGTTTATAAGCCACAGATTTCAAAACAATCATAGGTAGGGGGTTTTGCAGCTTATTGAATAACAAATCATGATTATGAAAGAAGCTAGTTAACCTCACTGAATAGACTGTGAAGTTATTTATAAAAATTAAGAGAGCTGCATATTGGAACTTAATGAAGAACTGTCAGTACTTTTAACAGCACTAATATAAACAAGCTTTACCAACCAAGGTGAAATATAAAATGCAATACATACCAGGAATAGTACTAAAAAAATATAACTGTTCACTATTGGAAAACACTTTTGGAAGTGACAAGAATGGCATGTTCTATGACAGGCTGGTATTTTGGTATGTGCACACAATCTGGAAGCACGCAGAAATACTCAAATCTTTTGTCAATGTTGAGAAGAAAAATAGCAATGGAAAGCAGAAGGAACAAACATTTAAACTCCTCTAGTGTTCTGACAGAGGTAAAGTGACAGCAGGAGCCAGCAGAAAAGCCTTTCAAACCAGAATCCTGTAAGATCTGACTAGGGTTCCCTGCTCCTTTTTCTAAGGGCAGTTCTAGAAAGACTTGTGTTTGTAAACACATGACTTAATTCGTATTTGAAGGTCCCAGCTCTGCCTGAGGTTTCCTACTGGCTTAGGAATGACAGAAATACACATCCTGGATTTCAAACAGTTTGTCGGCTGAAGTTGAGGGCAGGAAGCAGCTTATTTGAAATAGGTAGTAAGAAACAATTATTCCATAATAGAGGTTATGAACCAGAAAAAGCCACATGCAGTGGGTACAGCCTTGGGGAAGACACTCCTCTCCAAAAACCACAGCTCTACATGAGTTTGCACATTTCATCCTCAACAATTAAGAGCCTCCAATTAAGCCATTAGGAGCTGACAAGTAATTAATTCCATTATCTCGTTCCCCCCCCCTACAGCAGCATGCACAGCACACTTCCCTTCTCTGTCCAGCAAGTGGAGGCCCTGAAGGAATCCTGACGGCTATAAAAGGTAAAAAAATCTCTTTCTGTTATGCACCCCACAGCTAATCTCAAATTATCTTTTCTCCTCTGATACAGGAATTCATGCAACAAAAAAGAATTTCAGTAACTCTGTTTCTCATGTATTTTACCTTTTTTTTTTTTGCGGGGGAGGACACATATGTGTGCTAACACCTTATGCTGTCTTGCTTTCAGACACTGCCAGGACTTCCTCAGAAAAACAAAAGCAGCTCTTTATCCAGTTGTAAGAGTTAGTGGAAATGCCTAATTCAAGCAAACAGCAGCCTGCCTAGCACCCCAACTAAAGCTGACTGATCTTTGGTAACACCAGAGGAACAAGCCATTGCAGGGAAGCAATAATTTAATTACCCTATTTACAGTAACATAAATCACAGTATACACAGGGGAGCTTCAGTGCTCAACCAGCAGCAATACCACAAGAGCTCAGTCTGACACAAGGCACGGCAGAATCAGCTCAGAAGACAGGGTACAGTGTTTGATTTCAGTGATACTGTGAGACAGAAATTATTTGAGAACAACCAGAGTAATTATTGAGGGGGAGGAGGAGTTAGGAAGGCCTCAACATTTAGAGTATTTCAGATTCCAATAAAGATGCTGAAAACACACAACAGTGCTATTACTGAAAACAGTATCTGGGTATTCAAGATGTCAACCTGAATATGCTCCAATAGAAGGGACACAACTTGCAGCTCCCTGGGTAATAAAAACCTCTACAGCATATGCTTTAATTCTTAGATCTGCTTCATGCAAAATGCCCCCTGCACACACAAAAATCTGCCATTGCTCAAACAAACAGAGGCTGCAGTAAATTAAAAAACCAGAATCGTGGAGCTGCCACAGCCAATGCCGCAAACAGCATGTGGCACTTGCTTTATGCACAACACCAGAATTTACTGCAATTAAGACATACGTTCTAAAATTATAAACATGTGACCAGACAAAGCTGACTGGTTTTAACAAACTGCTAATTAAATTGGAATCCTCTTATCCTCTCTCTCTCTCTTTAGCTGAATGAAGCAGCAACTGTTCCAGCATCGTGGCTCATGCAAAACAGGCACGGAACAACAAACAGGCTTTGCTGTTAGGTCAGCGCTGAGCGGGGGAATCTCCCGTGTGCGCCCGGCTCTGGCAGCAGCGCAGGGAGCGCACATACAGCACAGCTGGGCTGCTCTCTGCTCGGTGCCACCCCGACCGAAAAGCCCCTCAAAGCTTCAGGGCTGCATTAGGAATGAGGGTGCTAAGTAATTCATCCCACCCAGAGAGCGGAGGAAGGAGAAATCCCAAACAATACAGACCGAATCGAACAAAAAAATCCCTCACCCTTTCGTCCCCCCTTCCAAACTTCTCTCGACTCCTCCGTTTCCCATCGCCCTCAGGATTTGCCCGTGCAGCAAAGCAGCTCTGTTCAGCCTCTAACCGCAGGCGAACCGAACTAATGAAATAAGTATTTCCCAACCACGACGGCAAATGTCATCAGATCTCATCTCCCTCCCTCCGGCTCGGATGAGCCCAGCGGCGCCCGCAGCCCGCCCAGCACCGGGAAGGGATTCCCCGCAGGTCACGGCCAGCCTGAGGGGAGGCTCCGAGAGCCCGCGGGCGAGCGGAACGGGAAAGGGCAAAGGCACGGCACGCCGAGGAACGCCCTCCAGCGCGGGGGAGCCGGCAGCTGTTCGCGCTGCTGCTGCGGGCACAGAGACCGAACTTCCTGCAGCACCGCATCTGTGCCCGCCGGAGCCCCGGCCTCCCCGCGGGGGAAGTTCCCCGAGCCGCCCCCCGCACTCACCATCACCGAGGCGCGGGCTGGCTCCGCCGGAGTTCCCCGGCGGCCGCGGAGCCGGAGCGCGCCCGCCCCCGCCCGGGCCCCGCGCCGCCCCCGCGCCCCCACCTGACCGCCCCCGCCCGGCTCACACTTCCTCTCGCACCGGAGTTGCCCGAGCCCTGGAAGCCGCATACCTCGGATTTCCTGCCGCCGCGGACAGTTATTTATTTTATTTCTGCCTCTGCCTTCGCCGTCGGGAGGCTGCGGGCCGGGGCCGGCCGTGCCTGACAAGAGGATGTCGGTGCCGCTTACCGCCGAGCCCGGCTCGCAGCCATCCCGCTGAGGGCAACGGAGCCAACAGCTGCCGCTGTCGGTTCGCGAGCATTAATAAAAACCAGTTATCTGCTCCCACCTGTCCGCCAAACCTCCCCGAAATATTCCCTGACCCAGTTTAACCCCGCGGCTGCCGCTTCACCGCCCTTCACCTCGCCGCCACCGAAGGCCCGTCCGTGACCTATTTTTCCCCGGCGCGGCCGGCTCGCTGCTGCGCCCGCAGCGCCGAGGCGGCGGGGCCCGCCGGGATGCTCGCAGCGGAGCCGAGCCCAGAGCCACCGGCCGCCTCCCCGCCGCAGCTGCCGCCATGGCCGGGCGCGGGGCCGCCCCCGCCGCGGCACAGCCCGCACCGCTGTGCGCTCGCCCCCGCGGGGCCACCCCCGGCTCCCCCGCACGGCAGCGACACGCGGCGCCGCGGCCTCGGACACCGTCCCCGGCTGGCACTGCCACATCGTCCCCTCAGACACCCATCCCGGGCTGGCTCTGTCACATCGTCCCCTCAGACACCCATCCCGGGCTGGCACTGTCACATCGTCCCCTCAGACACCCATCCCGGGCTGGCTCTGTCACATCGTCCCCTCAGACACCCATCCCGGGCTGGCACTGTCACATCGTCCCCTCAGACACCCATCCCCGGCTGGCGCTGCCACATTGTCCCCTCGGACACCATCCCCGGGCTGGCACTGCCACATCGTCCCCTCAGACACCATCCCCGGGCTGGCACTCTCACATCATCCCCTCAGACACCATCCCCGGGCTGGCACTGTCACATCGTCCCCTCAGACACCATCCCCGGGCTGGCACTGTCACATCGTCCCCTCGGACACCCATCCGGGGCTGGCGCTGGCACATCGTCCCCTCAGACACCATCCCCGGGCTGGCACTGTCACATCGTCCCCTCGGACACCATCCCCGGGCTGGCACTGTCACATCGTCCCCTCAGACACCCACCCCGGGCTGGCACTGTCACATCGTCCCCTCCCCGGCCCCTGCGGTGCTGCCAGGGGTGCTGCTGGCAGCTCTCTGGCTCCAGCCCTTTGTCACTTCTTTCCTTACGTGCTTCTGCCTTTCTCAAACTGTTTGAGGGGGAAAACAAAAGATCTCCCCTTGTCGTTTCCCCCAGACTTCTCTCTCCCTGCTTTTGATGATTTTGGTCAGTCTCCCATTAAGAGACCCCAAATGTGTGCCAGCCCGCTACCAACCTCAGTCCATGTAATCCTGCCTCACCAACTCACTGACACATCTTCCTCCATCTCAGCTCAGCACAGCTAAACTCATCTTCTTTTCCCAGCCACTGATCCAGGCTCTGAGATTACCTTAATCTCAGAAGTTTAAACATTTTATCTTTACTTGCTCCTTTCTCTCACTTCTGCAGGCAGGGCAATTGCTTTGACCTCTTCCTTGCCTTTCCAAGCACTGCAGGGACCTGGTTTGGTTTGGATTTTTTCCCTCTTCCACTTACTAGGATTATTCTGAAGTGCTCAAAATCCATCCTGTTTACTAACACCTCATGTTTTAATACCTTGCTTCTCAACCACAACAGTACCCACTATAAGTAACACCACTATAGGTAAAAATCAGGTATTAACATTATCTTCCTTCCCCATCATTTTAGCCACTTTTTACCCATCTTTTCTTCATGTTCCTATTTTCTTAGCACAGCAGTCCAAGGGTTCTCACACTGAAAGCCCTATACACCTTGCCACTTCCTACTTATTTGCATAAATCATACACATACTTCTACACTTTACAGCATCTTGAAAAAATAGCTAAAGAATAATTCAGCTACCCTATTTACCTTCTATAAAATTATATTAATCAACAATACCCTGTGTCTCAAACTGTAAGAGGGTTTAAGTCTTTTGTTTTAAAGATTTCACTATGGGCATTGCCACTCTCTAAAATAACCCATGTCTTCACTGCCTCTGACATCTTTCCACCAAAGGTAATAACAAATTCTATATTGATTAACAACACAGTTTTAACACTACCACTTCAAAAATCCATTAACCTTTACTCTTTTGACTGCATAGCACAGATTTACATTTTAAATACAGAACTGAAATGAATACTTACTTTCTATGTATTCATGCAAATAAGCTTCTTTCTGACCTGCCCTTTTTCATCTGCTCCTTTAGTCACATTAGAGTTCCTGTCTCCTCTATTACACTGGGGCTTTTTCCTGTGTATTGTCATTTTTTATGCAAATTAAGTAGTTGCTGTACCTGGAATTAAACACACTGTTGGTGTTCACTCATTTGAAATTGTCTCTTTATCTTTAAAGTTTAAAAGGATATGTTTTTCACCATGTATTATCTTTGATTCTGTCCAATTCCAAAGGTTTCTTATCAACTTTTTGTCTCTCTGACTGGCATTTTCATTAATCACCATGGTATTTCCCATGTTTGCACTGCAGACTCCTACAGCATACAGCATTAGTCAGTTGTCTGAACCCTCAGAAGCAGAAGGAATTTCGCAATATTTGCATGTGCAGGTGTACATAACTTACAGTGCTACTGAGCAGAATAATTCCAAATTAGTTACCTAAGGTAAAAAACACATCTGCTGGATGAAGGGTAGGTGGCATCCCTGTGGGAACAACCCCACAGCACAGGATTTGGATATGGCACATGTTACAGAGATGCTCCAAATTCAGAAAGGTTGTGAAGAACAAGTGGATAGAAGCACCTGGTGCTCATAGAAAGGGACTGAAGCTTTGGTGCTGGTGTCAGAAATGACCCTGAGTTATTCTCAGGCACCCACCCACACCCCTGGGAGCTGCAGCCCTGTGCAGGCACTGCTGCTCCAGGCTCCTGCAGAGGGGGGCTGGCACCATCCTGCTGCTGCTCCTGGGTCAGACCCAACACCGCCTAAAACCAAAGGCCTTTTCACTCACCACTTTTATACAGAGCAGTATTTAGACACAATATTTAAGTTTTCTGGTTGGTTAAGGGCAAAAACTGATACACTATTTTCTTGTTTTATTAACTGAAGACACTGTGCAATGAGGGCTGTAGAAACAGCTAACTTCTACTGCTTTTTAAGTTTAGTTTAGGTGATACAGGACCAAAACAATGCGGCTTTATACATTTTGGCAAGGAAGGATGGATGGGAAAAGGACTGACAGAGCAATTACAGGGAACTTGAAACATGCCCAGAGTCAACAAGATGACCTAACATTTGTCCTTTTAAAAATAAATACTCAGAATGAATAGTTTCAGCTCAGCAAACTATCTCTGAGAAAGGAAAACAATCATCCTAGGTGCCACTGGTAATCCTCAAAGACCATGTCCTATACTTGCCCTTCAGTTATGGGAAAGACCATTAAAAACATTAAAGACCATTAAAACTGACAAGTTTGTACTGCAGTCCATGTTTCCTACTTTGAGCCTCATTTAATTTTTTTTTTTTTGTTTAAAAATCTTTGGTTCTTCAAATCAGCACCAATCAGGAAAAGTCTGATGAACACCTGAGCCAGAATCACCTGCAGTGTGTGAGCTCCAGCATGTGCTCCCCAGTGCCACAATACAAGGAGCCAGATGGAAATGATTTTACACTTCTGCACTCTGGGATTTCTCCATGAAATGTTCCAGGGTGAATAATGAATGTTCACAAAGATTGAGGCCTCTCTGCACTGCTGAGATAAGGGTGCCAGCTTTCCTTGCAAACACAACATATGAGTTTGTTAAGGTCATTTGAAATTCTGTTCCATTTTCAAATGGGATTTTTCAGTTTGAAGGATATGCACTGTAAATCCTAGCATGAACTCTATTTCCACTTAGTAGAGGTAGATTTCACCTCTTGTTTTTAAGGAAGTAGGACATTGTTTTCACTTACAGATGACTTCATTTTCCTTGTAGAGATAAGAGTAATCTGAAGTTTCCAGTTCAGTGCAAGTCCTACAGGAACTAGAAAGTATCATTCCTCCAGCAGCAGGATTTGCCTTCTTTAACTCAAGTATTTTCTTGAGTTCTTTCTTGTTTCTTTCTTGCAAACAGTAAAATAACAATAGCTACCAAATTGAAATATTTGCCTAGAAACCCCTGTCTAATCCAGACTGGCAAATTTTGTGGTCTTATATAAATATTTTCCAGGAAAATTTCTCTTTTCCATCAGTGCTAGAACTGAATTTGATATAATTTTACACCTCAAAAACTTACTCAAGAACAGCAATTTCTACAGATAAAGGTACTATTTTGGGAATTTCAGATGGACAATATGCTGTCTGTCTAGAGACAAACAAATATAAAATCATATCAAATTATTTGCCTACACATGACATTTGAACTGTAGTTCTCAAAAGAGCAAATGGAAGAAGAAAGAACAAGTGCAAATGGAAAAATGGGAGAGGAGGATGTCAAAAGGCAGCAATAGGAAGAAATGAAGCTGAAAGGAGACTTGGAACAGAAATCTGCAGTTCATTGTCTTGCTGTCTTCACCTTGCTGCCCACATACTTAAAAGACTTCAGCTTCAGATTCATCTCCTGGTGGGCCTTTCATTCTGTCAGCCCCAGTCTGCTGCTGGAGACAGCTCTCAGACACAAGTTTGCAGGAAGAAAGACACTTTGCTTTGCTTTACCTTATTGATTTGAGAACATACAGAGGCAGGAAATCTTACTCTGGCTCAATTATTCACAAAAGGCATGCAGAGACTTGTCAGGTTTTGAAGGGAGAGAAGTGACATATTGAGAAGACAGTGACAAAATAACCCAGCAAATGGGCCTACAAGGGAATGGTTTACCTGCCTAGCCTGTCACCCTGATGCTCAGCCCAAAACCAGTGGCTGTGACTTCCAGCAGTGATTTCAGACAGAGCAATACTCACTGACTGCTAATTCACAAAGTGGAGACCCACCCTTCTGCTTAAAATGATTTGTGCCACACTTTGTCAGCAGGGTCACACTGACTGATTGTCTCAGTGCTGGGCTGAGAAATCCTGGGCAGGAAATGTGTAATGCAGTTAAATCCTGTCTATGTGTCTCCTCTTTTCTTCCCTAATTCAAATCCTTTTGCTTTCTAAGTGCCTGGGTGACAAGGGGCACAACTTGGAATAAAAACTTTTATTGCACAGGAGTGGATATTTCTGCATGTCAGCAAGGGCAATGGACTGCTCTGGAATTTCACATCAAGACACTGATGATCTCCAAAGCAATCAACACTGGGTTTTTTCATATATTCTTCACTTGAAATTCTGTAACACAACCTACCAATGCTGAGTCTGTTTCCTACCAAAACTCCCTCCAGCTGGAACACACTCACTGCTGTTAATTTAAATTTCAGTCAGTTTCTAATACTTTTATAGCTGATTGTTCTGTTTACAAACTATATAGAGCATTGCTTATTTGCTCATGCAATTTAAATATTGAAAAGAAGGTTTTAAAAAAAACATTTAGTAAAAGCCTAAGCTTCCAAAATCTCTTTGTTTGAAATAAGCTTAACTTTCAGAAAATCTCTGTATACATAGTTGCATGTTTTATTTGAAACACTAGAAAATGTGAAGTATTATTTTTGTTGGTCCTAAAAGTAATGTTCTCTTTAGTATAAATAATTCAGAAAAATACTTTTGCTTTCTTATTAATTGGAAAAAAAATTACAATGAAAATACCCTGACTTGAAACCTGCTGGGAAGAAAGCAATTTTCAGTAAGACCTTTAGTACAGAGCTGTCAGTCTAAGGGCAAACAAAGCCATATGTTTTTCTTTCAAGCCTGTTGAAAAAACTACTGTGCTACAGGCATGAAAACAGCACCTTTATGTGTCACTAAATACAATTTTTAAGGATTAAGTTTATCCCATTGTCGGTGTTTCAGCTTACAAAGTGTTTGGAATGTGCATTTCATTTCAACACTTCCATTCCCTTCACCAGTATTTTCCCTTTTGCTACCAAGAAAATACCTTTGAAATCATTGCACTGCATTCACCTCAGAAATCCCAGCTTCATTATTCAACAACACAGACTTGCAAGGCCTCCTTCTCTTTAAAATCTGATTTATGATTCTATTTCAGCTTTTTTTTTAACACTGAATCTGCCACGAGCTGTGACACGCATGGATTACAAACATGAAATATGTACTCTACACTGAGCAGATCCCAATGACAGAAGGCAGTGCTGTGGTGTCACTGAGTTTGGGATGGCTGCATACAAACTTCTCCATGGATGAGCTACATGGACATAAAAGCCTAGCCTAGCTTCAGGTTTGTCCACATTTTTGGAAATACTTTACTCACTTCAGTATCACTGGAATAACTGGAGCCTGGTGATTCTGAAATGCTGTAGTTGATAGTTGTACTATTAATTAAGAAAAAAAGGAGCAACAAACCCCAACACACACTTTTAAACCCTCAGTGTAGTCTGTCAGGAGGAATAAACCAGGTATATGTGAACAGAAATCATTTTAGCTGTTACACCAAGCACATTCAATTATCTCAAACATCTGAATACTTAAGAAAATGCCATTGCATTAATGACTCCCACTAGTTTCAGTCTGCTAAACAGGAGATCATAGTCTAAGTGCTAATTCACTTTGAATATACACACAGGGAGCAGCTGAAGAGATAAAGATTTAAATAGAAAATGACCTGCTAGGAGTTTCCAGTTCTGATTTTTACTGTGTCAGCAAACCAAATAGCCAGCAAAATTCATAATTCATTCTGAGTAACTGTAAGAAGTGCTTCAAGTGAAAAGCTTGTGGTGGCTTTTTTCCTGATTTTCCTTCCTCTAACCTATAGAAAAATTAAACATCTTCAAAAAATCCGATTTTGTGACACTTTATTGACAGGAGGTGAGTAAGCAAACTGGAGGAGATGGAGTAGAGGTAACAGAAATGAACAAAGGCCATAAAACTCCTGGAAAAAAGCCATTTGTCACTCAAGCTCTTACAGAAATTCCCTTGCTGGATCAGGGTAATACATCTGAGTGTTCAGAGGAGCATGCTGAAATACTGACCACTATGGGCTTCATTACTTTCACTCACCCACTCAATCCTATTTTGCTTTAATTCCTTTCAGGAGCTGAGAAAGTCACCTTGCCTAAGTGGTCACCCTGCTGTTTCCACAGCAGCCACCAGCAAACTCCAGAAGTGCTCACATTATGCCAGGAAATCCTACCTCCTCCACAGGAGCCAAGGAGTCTGCAACAATAACACACCATACAATATTCAACATTTTTACTCCTCTAACTTCAGGAATTTTGCCAAAAGATGGAGTAGCATTACTCAGAGAACTCCCACTTCAATGTCCACATTTCAGCTCTGTGCAGTGACATTGCAAACTGGTCAGCCCACACAGCAAGAGAGATGCTCTTACCTACCATCATCTGCCATCTTCTGCATCCTAACCTCCTTAACTTGGCCAATTATATCTTGCTGTAGCCATTAAGTTAAAAATATTTATCTGAAAATGCTGCTTGCTTGCACAGGTACACACAGGTTTGCATCATGCTGCTCTCATCCCACATTCTTCTGTTTTCATTTTTGCACTAAGGCACTGTTTATCCGTGACAAATACTTACATCCTTTTCCAGAGAACTGAAATTCCTGGAATATTTCTCATTAAATGCACTTATTTAATAAAATAAAGCTAATTTAACTATTAATTCTCTTCTTTCTACAAGGATGGAAGTTATTATAAATTACCATAATTCCAGGTAAATGAAAACCATCCCTGGTGCAGAAGGAAATTCTCACAGGGTTTCAGAAAGGCAGGATGAGCAGTTTGATGGAAGTGCTTTCGTGTTCCCTTACAAATGTGCCATTTGGGGTCTTTCAGAGTGAAATTGGTATTTTTACCAAGACAAGATACAGGAATGAAAAAAATCTGCCATACCTGGAATATGGAAGAGGCAAGAGCTGAGCAAGATATACAGGCTGATACCTCTCCAAAAGCAGTCGTGGAAATATCTACAAAATTGAATGTACAGAAGAGGAAACTGCCTTGGTTAACATCACAGAATCCTCTGAACAAACAACTGGAGGAAACGGCTCATCAAAAAGCACTGCTCACCCTGGCTTTATCACACACAGCTCCAGCTAAGGAGGAAGAATTGAAGAAAACTCCTGAGAATGGCTTGATTCTGGCTCCACATTCATTACAGAAATGCTCCTCAGAGTGATGCCACCAGTTTTAGAACAAAAGAAGGGAGTATTTAAAGACAAAAGGTACAACTTCACCACTTCAGACACATGGACATTACTGCCTGCTCAACACTCCTGTGTGAACTCCACACATGGATATTAGTAGGAATTCTGTGTCAAAGCTTTCAGAGAGAGACTGTAGGAACTTGTAGGAGAAAGGAAAGCTAATGGCAGCTAATACAGATACAATTTTATGTCTTAGATTTTCTTCAGTGATTCCAGATTTAGTCTTTTCTGGGTTTGTTTCCTTTGTTTTTTTTTAATGCAGCAGTCTACACTGCTGTAACTGTTCTTGCCGTTTATTTCCATGATAAAACTGGGAGAAATCACTCATAGTAAGAACCTGCAACAGCTAGTCTGATAAACAGACATATAATACACATAGAATATAAAAACATGCATTTTAAAGACCTTTCATGGATCACCACCTTTAAAACTCTGTTCTCCTACTGTATTTAAAAATCTTAAATTAGTTTTAAAAATCCTATTTATATTTTTTTTAAGAGGAAAGAAGCCAATCCAAGGGTAAAAGTAACTCCATTAAGTGCCTAAAGGTAGCTCTCCCACCCGTATCTGATACACAGAAAGCAGATGGAAAAAACAAATAATGGATTTATTCATTACACATTTGTAAAAGGACACTGATCACACAGTATTCCAGCAAGCCTCCACCTTTCAAATACAGTTTAGAGTGGGTGGAATGGTTGCTGCTAGACTTTTAAGATCCAGGTTTAAAACAAAGTGCTTTATGTCCTCTAACACTACCATCTCCATGACAATCTCTCTTCCACAAAGCAACAGCTTCATTTATTTCAGGGTCATTTGCTCCCTTGCTTACCTTTGCCTAGAAATTCATCTACTCAACAAAAGAAGAAACTTTTCCTAGGGAAACAGAACGGGAAAAAAAAAAAAAAAAAAGCTGTTTAATATCCACTGGCACAAATGACAGTTCCAAAGCCCATGCTGTATCTCCAGGGGTTTAGATTTATTGGCATCTTTACTAGCTGGGCCTTGGAAGGCTGCTGGGCCTTGGAAGGCTGCAGAGCTGTCCAGGAAGAACAGTGTGTATACAGTGAGACAGAAAACTCTGTGAACGACGGACATTTTTCACTGATGAGTTCTGTTTTTCCAAGAGGATGGAGTGAGGAACTGTAAATAACATGTTGGGCAGAGGTTGAAAAAGTTATCTAGCTTTTTATAGGCAACTTTAAGACTCCATTGCTTGCTGGGTTCCTGGGCTCAGGCCAATCACTATGAAAGTTTCACTTGCACAGTTAACCCCTTGCTTGCCTTGTCCCAGAACTGCATTAAGGTTGCAGAAGAGAGAGCAAGTGACAGACAATGAGAGGTACAACTCCTCAGGACCTGCTAAAAGCATTCTTTCAACTAAAATGTTTGAAAATCAGTGGGCAGGGGATGGATGAATAGAATGAAATCAACTTTACAGATGGGAAAACAAGAGACAAAGATGGAAATGGCTTTTTTCTGACAAAAGAACAACTATCAAGGGTAAAGTCAGAAAATAAATAATTTCATTTTAACTCTGACTGTAGGGACAACTTGTATCATCCTTTCCTGCATCCTCTTTCCCCAGTGGAGGCCATTTACCATACTAGATGAGAAAAACAATGGACATATAACAATCATATTAATGATTACTTGACTAAAATATGTGGATTTTTGAAAAGCTACTTTTTTCCACATAGAAACAGTTGTCCTCAGTACATTCAACAGAGTCACAGTCACTCATCTTTCATTCATTCAGTTTCATAAAATTAACTTTCAGTCATGAGAAAAGGGTTGGGCTATCACCTTATTATGCATTTTTATGAATCAGCTTGTCCAAAATTTAAGTACTTATTAAAAACAAAAAAAAAACCCCACCTCTAGTTTCTATATTTGATGCAGAAATAATCCTGTAAATAAGAATTATATGTAACCAATGCAAATATGCTTTCCTGAATCTGCAGGCAGGTATGACAATGATTTTTTTCAGTAGGATTTCCTTTATCCTGTGGTGCAAGGAACATTCAAGGATGAGTGCTGGAAGCATCACACCTGTAACATTATTCTGCTCTGCAGAAGATACAGTGAAGGGTAATGGAGAAAATTAGCAAAGACCAAAAAGGAAGAAAACCAAGGAAAAGAGAATGGGAAAACACTGATTTGTTTGCATTTTTTAGTCTTCCAAACTTCAGCTTGTACTGAAACTATAAAATATCTGCCATTTATACAGCTGACTGTATTTACAAATTAAGGCATATGATCATGGAATCATGTGGCTCAGGAGGGACTCCTGGAGGGTTTTCCTTTATCCTCAGCAGTTCTCCACACAAATATGTCTTCACCACAGCAGAAATGGTTTCCTCACCCAGATGAGGAACAACAGGTCTATAATGTCATTATTGGGGAACGTGGGGAAAGCTGTGAAACCCTTGCTAAAATTCCTGGGGCAGCAGGACAGGCAGGCAGTGAGGCAGAGCACAGGGTCTGTGCCAGCTGTGCCCCAGGGCAGGCCCAGCTCTGCAGCCATGGTATTTTCTGAAAAATCCTTTCCTTAGGACTTTTTCTCCTGAGAAGCTGAGAGACCTCAGGAACAAACTGTAAACATTGATTATCTGCTGCTGTGGAATGGAACAGGTGCATCTGTGATTTGGTTGTTTCTAATTAATGGCCAATCACAGTCAGCTGGCTCAGACAGAGAGTTTGAGCCACAAACCTTTATCATTCTTTTCCTTTCTATTCTTAGCTAGCCTTCTGATGAAATCCTTTCTTCTATTATTTTAATACAATTTATATCATATATTTAATATAATATACTTAATTTTTATAATATTATGTTTAATTAATGTATTTATATTTATCATATATATAATATATATCATAAAATAATAAATCAGCCTTCTGACACATGGAGTCAGATCCTCATCTCTTCCCTCATCCTCAGACCCCTGTGAACACCATCCCACAGCTCTCCCAGCCCCTGAGCCCAGCCCAGCCCTGCTGCCAGCAGCAGCAGCAGCTCCCCAAGTGCCACATCCCTGCACAAGGAGAAAATCTGCAGCACAGAGATGTCTCCTCCTGAGCATCTGAGCAGTTGGTGGAGCTGGCAGGAGGAGCTGCATTACTGAACAGCCCTTGCACAAAGCAGAGCCCTGGGCCTGCTCCTGCCCAGGGAAAGCACATTTCAGGGCTACAACATGGCCATGTCCTGGAGAGATTTAAGACAATTCTATCTTCTGAAGTAGGTAGGAATTTAACCATCCCCTAACCAGATCTCCCTATCCCTAGGGACCCTACCTAGACTAAGCACAGAAAAGAAAATAAGTAATAGAAAAAAATAAAAATAGGCTATTGTTATATGTTGTCATTATGGCATTGTTACTGTTTTGTTTAGTGCAACTACACAGTGTCAATTGCTGGAATCAAAGTGGTTTTTGGTTTTTTTTGTAATGATTCCTTCATGGTTTCTGTTCCCTTGTGGCTGCATAAAAATGGCATCTAAAACCATCCCTATCTACCTAGCCTAAGCACAAAAAAGAAAAGTAGTAGAAAAAAACCCAACAAACTATTATTATATGTTGTCATTTGTGGTATTGCTACTGTTTTGTTTAGTGCAACTAAACAGTGTCAATGGTCACCTTTTCTAGGTAGTTTTTACATTTTAAATGGTACTAAGTCTAACAACTTGCTTCAATCATTATCTAGTTGCTGGAATCAAAGTGGTTTTTGGGGTTTTTTTGTAATGATTCCTTTAAGGTTTCTGTTCCCTTGTGGCTGCATAAAAATGGCATCCAAAACCCTCAGAAGTAAGAACAGCAAAATGGAATAACTAAACCCTTGTGATTTCTGGGATGTCCCTTGGGATTTCTTTTTTTTTTTTTTTTTTTTTTTTTTTGAGTTGGCAATTTCTCGTAGTCATTTTCAAATAAAGCATTAGAAGCACTAAAAAGACCAACATTTTTTCAGAATCAATCATGATCAAACTAAAACATAATCATTAATTTTCTCAGAGCCTCCACACATGATTAAACTCCACTTCTCACCATGCTGAGGGCACAATCTCAACTCAATGGATGCACAGTGAGTTTCTTCAAGTTCTTTCCACTTCCCCCCAGCCTGATCTAAATGGCAGCAGTTTGGTTGGAAGGCTCATGTTCCCAGAGCAGATGTCTAGGTGCTGGAAGCACATTTGCCAACCAAAAAGAGACACATCAACTATGAGCAGGAGGAGAGTAACTCAGATCTCTCACCAGCCAAGGACAGGAAGGAAAGCAGAGTGGTGAGATTGCTACAAAAGTGGTTTTAGTCTGCTGTTCCTCCAGTTTCAAGTTTTTGAGTACATGGCAGGAAATGCTGAACCTTTCAGTGAGGCTGTCTCAAGCAGCCCTGAGGAGCTGCCCCTTGGCACTGTGTGCTGCCTGGGGGTTCTTCAAGCCAACACTGGCAGCAAACTCAGACTGGGCAGAGCACACACCTAAAATAAATAGGTTCAGAGCACTGCTAATGGATTTCCCTCCTCCCTTGAATGATAGACAGCCAGCTGTGTCAAACAGAGACATTAAATTCTGTAACAAATCTTTCATTTTAATCATTTTAATCAAAGGCATGAGAATCACTAATGCTGAGGTTACACTTCAGGAAATGGGAGAGAAACAAACAGCTGGATTGGATCAAAAGAAAATCCCATATATTCACTCAATGCCATATTTCTGACGGTGACCACTAATGTGTATCTATGGGAATGTATAAAAACAACTGAGGCATAAAATGAAATCTCCTTGATGGAACTGCCCAACTTCCAGGAGAGCTGAGGCATGTTCCCTGTTTGTCCCCTACATTGGGGACTTCATAAGAGCCTTCTTTTCTGCATCTCAAATTCACCTGTATGGCTCTGGTCACACAGAACCCCAAAACAGAACCCTGCTCTCCTTTTCAGAGCCAACTTTGCTCTTAGACAGGCAGATGTAACTCTCAGCCTGGAACACAACTAAGGGAAGAAGGTGCTGCACAGAGAGTACCCACACAGAGAAAGCTCCCACTGGGTAACACCGTGCTGTGTAATAAAAACTACCTTTAGAAACTTGCAGTACCAACTTTAGACTTCAACCACTCAGTGTCCAGAGCTTACCCTACTGCTCAGCAGAGACTCCTGCCAGTGACCAGGCACACTTGGCAAGAACAAAGATAAAATAAAGGGAATTGCTGCTGTCTGCAGCTTCAGGTGCTCAGTGGATGCCCCCACCTTGCTTTGACCCTGCTTGCCCAGAGCACAGAGTGAAGGGCTTTACACACACAGCAGAGAATAAACACACTGCACTGCTTTTGGAATTAAAACCAGAACAATTACCCATAACAGTCTGCAGCAAGACTTCATGCACACCAGTGTCAACGCTGTAGTAAATGGTGTGCATGCACAGCTTTTGTCTGTGGGGAAGTTACCAAAGATGGACATGAAGATCTTTATTACAACAGATGATTATTACCACAGAAGATGTGCCAGGAAAACACAAACAGTGTATATTAAACCATATGGAGAACTTGCTGGTACATGGAGCTCAAAGTGCTTCTTCCACAATCCCATCTACCCACATCCTGATCAATGCCCATCATCTGTGCACAAAGTTTAACTTTGTTTTATTAATAGTACCACAAAATCTGGATAAATAAGTGCCCTACTATATAAAGCAATATATTGGGATTTTTTTTCTCCTGCTGAAATAATTTCTAATTTAGTTACTATAGAAACCATCCTGCAGCCATCCTAAAAAAAATCTCTGTATATATTTACACTCACACTGAGAAGAAGAAGAGGAGAAAAGCTGGAATGTACCTGTACATGCAAGAGACAAATGGCCAAAACCACCAGATTTGACAGTAATTTATAGGAACACAGCTGAAACTCCTTAAAATCTAACAGCAATATTCATTCATATGATTGCCATCACTAACAAAGCCATGAGCATGCAAAACCAGAAAATCAGGGCCTTTCTGTGCTGCTTGGGAAACAAATAGGCACAATAATGCAGGAACACTATTTTTTCTTGGAACTGAAAAAGGGAAGTTCTGAGCATCCTGACATTACTCTAATATGTCAAATGAAGAAGTCAGGGCTAACTGAACATGCCTTTTTTTGCTCTTTTAAGTTGCAGATGAGTGACAGCTAACAAATTACACAACAGCCTGTGACACACAGATCCAGACCAGCAGTTCTGCAGTAAAATTTAACAAGAGACAGCTTTACTCAGGTTTATTTCTTTTCATACAGTGCTGTCATAAACATTTCATAAATAATTCTACTAGGAGTATGCATGATTTATAAAATGTCTGGGAGGAGCTGCTAGCTTTCTCTCTTGCACTCTGTTGTTTGTACTTGTAAAATTGAGTCAGCTGTAATTTCAACAACCCTAAATCTTCTCTACGAGAGATTAAAAACACCAGTGCTACTTGCTGCAGAAGAAAAAGGTATTCCAGTAGTAAAGTATCCAAAAAGCCACTGAGACATTTATTTAACTATTTTGTATCATGAAGCTTGAAGAGTTCTCAAAACAGAAAACCAAAGGCATTTTATGGAAGCAAATAAACACTTTGAGTAAAAGGTTTCTGTTGGAAATAACCCTAGGGGACATTAATAGGCTTAGAAAATCTTCAGGTTGGCCATTTAATTTCTAAGATTAGATGAGACTAGTTTTGCAGAGTGCTAGAATTTGTGTTTTGTCACCCAAGTGTGTATGTGAAGACAGGAGCTGGGACAGTGGGCTGCAGCACCATCTGCCCAGGGGATGACACAGCAGAGCTCTGCCCCAGATGAAGCAGCTCAGCCTCTTCCCCAGTGCCTGCCTGGGAGCCCTGCATGGGAACAACCCAGGCAAGGTCAGTGCAGAGCTCAGGGGTTGTTTTCCAAGTTATTCACAGATTGAGGTTTGTCCAATTCTGGAATGTCAGCTGACACCACCAGCTTTTTGTCATGGGCACTTGTGGTCCTTTCCCTCTCAGATCTGGATTTTCTCACTGTGCTATGTCTGTGTCATCTGTTCTGGATTGATGCCACATGCTTCACACAATGTTACTTGAAGAGGATTTTGAAAATATTGCTGGGTAGAAAATGAGACCACCAAAATATTTCATCATGCTAAACTGTTCCCAGGAAGACAAACCTACATGCAGAGTTAAGTCAAGATGCCCCCACAGCTGAGACACTGCAGGTCATCCCCAAACAAAAATTTTTAAAGCCTGGAGACAGTGATCTACATGGAGGACTCCAGACTAACACTGCCTTTGTGTGGTGACAGACCCAAGTTCAAACTGAGAATATCATTTACAAATAGCTTCTATCTTTTCCAGCACTATTCCAATATATTGCACTGGGCCAGTATATACCTTTTGTTGAAGGTTGTCTATTTTTTCATAGTGTATCTAATTTCTGATTAAAGAAATCAATTTTGGGAATTAAGTTTTTGTTGATTTACAAAATAACATTATTATCCTGCTGTCAAGTATCTATGCTAGTACTTTTCATCCTTCAGAGCATAAAAATATCAGTATGCAGAGTAAGAAATAATTGCTTTCTGAAATAATGCTAGAAAATTCCACCTAGGAATAAAGTGGAATCTCTTTAAATTAAATTAGCTAGCATTAGCATTCAAAAACTAGACACGATTTAGGTCAACCACTGATCTCCCTTAATGTGGTAATTCACATTTTCTAGTAGAAACACTCCCTTATACACACCTCTCAGTCCCCTACTGCTCATCTTCCTCATCCATTAAAACAGAACACTGACACTTAACCCTGCAGTGATGAACAAGTCAGCTTTGCTCATGCAGAGTTCACACTTGGCTTGAAGCATGCTGAATAATTCCACTAATTTCCACAAGAACACTTTGCACTATGTGTATCTGAGTCCAAGCATTCAGCAGTGTCAGGGGCTAATCACAGCAGGATTTTTGTAGGGAAAACTGGCAGGCAGTGCAGGGAAAGCAGCACAAAGCTGTGCAGCCATCACTGAGGTGCCACTGTTTGGTCTGTCCCACCAGCTGTGCCTGGGCCCAGCTGGGACAGAGTTAATTCTGTTCCCAGTGGCTGCTGCAGCCCTGGTTTGGATTCAGTGTGAGAATAATGCTGATAACACAGAGATGTTGTAGCTGTTGCTAAGCAGAGCTCACTCCACAGCAGTTTCCCAGGCTCTGCCAGTGAGGAAGTGCACGAGGAGCTGGGAGGGAGCACGGCCAGGAAGGGTGACTGGAACTGGCCAGAGGGTGGAAGGGAGGGATGGACACAAACCAGTACAGAAACTGGGGGCTGGTGGCTGCTGGGGAGCTGCCACATCAGCCAGCAGGTACTGAGCAGCTGGATGGGGCATCACCTGCTTTTCTTGGGTTTTTTTCCTCTCTATTTCTCCTTTCATTACTATTATTATAACATTTTTTATTTCAGTTTTTAACAGATTTTAGTCCACAGGCTTTACCTTTTCTGTGATTCTCCTCCCCATGCCATGGAGGGAATGGGAGGGGAGGGATCAGATGTGTGCATGGTGTTTAGCTGCTGGCTGACAGCACTTGTTAATCAAAACTTCTCTCCAGAAAGATGCAATGATATAGAAACCCCTTTTGCAGACTGATCCATGAATCAATGTTGAACCATTGTCAATATTCCCGTGCTGTTTAACCCACCTGAGGGATTATAATCAGAGATGAGCACTTACCTTGTACTTAAAAGAGGTTTGCAGAGAGGTGCTAATTAACACAACATACAGCAAAAATGAAGATAGGTGTTAAGAGATATAAAGCTCAAATAAATTTCACAATTCTAATATTAAAACAGAAGCACTGGATAGGAAAGCAGAGACACAAAATTTTGTCACTGCCATCACAGGCAACCACATAACAGATGTGGACTGTACTCAGCCCAGAATGACAAACAGAGCATCTCCAGGCTCTCCAGAACTGCTAAAGAACCCTGTCACAAAAGAACAAAAGGCAAAAACTGTGGCACATAGCACAGGAAAGGCAAAGATCCCAGAGACAACAGCAGTGTGTGAGTGGCAGTGCCAGCAGGGAATTGAGGGATAAATGACCATGGGAGTCTCAGGAGCATTCTGTGTGCCCTGAGAGGCACAGGCACCCTGGGGAGGTGATCACAGACACAGGGACAACCCACAGACACAGGGATAGTCCTAGAAGTGATCACAGACAAAGGGACAATCCTGTGGAGTGATCACAGACACAGGGACAGCCCCTGTGACAGTGCTGCTGCCTCACTCTGGGGCTGGGACACTCCTTCTGCTACAGACAGCAGAGCACAAGAAAGCTCCTTCCAACTCAGCAGAGCTCTTAGAGCAAACAGCACTATTTTTCATCATGAGAACTGCAGGCTGAGTTGAGAAACAACAGGATAAACAAGAGGATAATCAAGACGAACAAAATTACAATTTTTAAAGAGGGCTCAGCCATCAAGTGTATGATAAATGATGCATAACTGAAAAAATGTTGGTGCTTCTCTCCCCATGTTTTCCAGCTCACCAGAAATAACCTTTCAAGAGAGATATTCACCCAGTAAATATCTCTGTAATTCTCCTTTCCTTTACTTGCTCGTGGCTTGTTTAACGTGCCTGCGTGGAATTTCACATCCCCATCCCTTTGCAGACCTTTCCAATGAGAAACAGGTGTCTCAGGGCTGGCTGAGAACACAAGTGCACTGTGTTTATCAGCTGTGTAAACTTACATTGAAGAAGTTGGTCTTGTTCCTCTCACAGAAGAGGCCCTGTGCAGGCATGTGCTTCAGCTGCTGCCAGGGCACCCCACTGCCCAGCAGCACGTCCCGGGCCCACTGCAGGTTCTGTGGAAACAACAGCCAGGTCACATGGAGGCAGGAGTAAATGTCACTGTCACATTTTCTGAAAAATCCTCTTTGCCCAGGATTCTTCTCCTGGCAAGCTGAGAAGCCTCAAAGGAAAATGAAAACAATATTATCTGATTCACTTCTCCTGTGTTTGCCGCTTTGGAATGCGGTTTGGACATTGTTTATCAACTGGTCATTGTTTGATTGGTTTCATGTGAATTGTTTTAACTTAATGACCAATCACAGCCAGCTGTGTCAGGACTCGAAGGAGTCACAGGTTTTCATTATCATTCTTTGTAGCCTTCTGTCTGTATCCTTTCTCTATTCTATAGTACAGTTTTAGTATAGCATTAATATACTATACTATAATATAATATACTATAATATACTATAATATAATATAATATAATATAATATAATATAATATAATATAATATAATATAATATAATATAATATAATATAATATAATATAATATAATATAATATAATATAATATAATATAATCTTCTAAAAAAATGGAGTCAGAGTCATCATTTCCTCCTGGGGAACCAGCAAACACCACACAGGGGATGCAAAAGCCACCACAGGTGAAAGTACAAAACAAACTACACTTTTATTTATTAACCTGCAATGTCTTTTCTCATTTTTGTCATACTTGCTGTTCCACTCTCCCCACACACTCACAGCTCTTTCCCTTGGGCAGGGAATAACCTGCCAGAGCTGAGGCCTCGACCCTCAGGATCAAACTGCAGCTTTCCTTTAGTGGAGAGGGAAATTCAGAGCTTTTGGCCCCACCCAGCATTGCCCTCCATGTAAGTTCACTTCACCTCCCTGGAAATTCCACAACTGAGATCAAACTTGGATAATAGTGCTCAGTGAATTAACAAGAAATTATCAGTAGGGGACCAAATGATAGATGACAACCAAAAATTGATAAAAGCACTATCCCTCTAAAATTTCAATGCATGGAGCTCTCTTTTGTAGCTGAGAACTAGGGACAGCTGCTGGCTCCAGGCAGAATGTTACCAACAGTTATTAATTGTGAGGTTTCACTGATGGAAGCTTTGCTTTACTTCATTTTTTATTTCAGGGTTCAAAAGTGGCATTTGAGTTGCATTTGACCAGAAGACATCACAAGAGAGGACATGAAAGGAAGGAAGATGTTTGGTTCATAGAGACAAATAAGAATGTTGCACTCTGGCTTGTGTGCTGTGGTCTGGAAATACACTTCTGTGAGTCATAAAAGTGATTAAATCATGTCCATCCAAGAAGCACATTCCAGCTGTAATATCCTTTCTTTTGTGTATATATTTGTGTGTTGGGCTGGGGGTTATTAGAAAAGTTCCTGTGTTCCAGAGTATTTTTATTTACAAGACCCTGGTGACACAGTGGAAGCTCTGCTCCATCATCAGTGCCTTTGTGCTAATGACAGCAATCATGCAGAAATCTCCAATGCCTCACCAGAACTGCAGCATCCCCTCGAGCAAAATGCTGATTATGGATTCATGTGCAGGAGAGCTGAACACTGGCAATAATGACCAAATATTTATGGGTGTCAAAAATCCCTCATTCCAAGAGCTCACAGAGGTACTTACACAGGGCATTCATGATTATAGTGCAGCGTAATCAATGGGATTTGGACAGCTTTGTTTTGGTATGGAACAAATACATATTCACTCATAAATATCACAAGGTACTTTCTGGCTGGTCATGGATATCAGCAAATTTAATTATTATCACTAAGTGTCAAATTTAATTAAGACTGAAGAAAGCAGAAGGTGTAAACTCAGCTGCATACTAACTTTCTTCTACATAACTTCTTTTGTAATATGTATTTCTGTAATCCTGTTAACCTAATCCTGAAAAATACTTGGAAATACATACAGAAGAAAATACAACACAAGAGAAGCTACAAAAATCTGGTCTTCCATGAAAGCCATCTTGTTTTGAATAAAATCAGAATCCAACAAAAATAATCCTATTGGATCATCCAAGATCCAGGCAGAGAAAATGCTTTATTTTGTGCTAATCATAGTCATCAGAAGTGTAAGTTAATTCCAAGTGTGAAAATGAAGTAAGACTTGCCTAATGTGTGGTAATCTGAATCTTACAGTTAAAACTATCACATAAAAATTCAAGGAAAACAAAATCTTTAAGAAAGTTACCATCCCACCACAAAGCTTAGATCTGAAATCCCATCTAAAGAAATGTTAGCCGTGGATGTATTCTCAAATGAAAACAAGGAAAAGGTTAAGAGATCATTAATTGTGTCATTAATTGTAGCATCATGCTCTGGTACTGGGATGTGCAGTGCACATCACACTGACCATCCACAGGCATGTGTTTGGTGCACATAATTCACAGGCTTTTATTGAACAAGATGATGGCAGCAGCCCAGCCAGGAGGAGAAAAGATCATTCAGACAAATGGGGCAATTACACGGTAACTTCACACAATCAAAGCTAATAGGAATAAAAGACATAGTTACAGATTTTCCACTACCCTTCTCCTTAAATCAGCATGATCACTTATTGCCAGTAAATATGCCTGAGCAGGTCTCAACTCATTAGATTTTACAGAGTCTGCTCCGCTTGGTTTTCAGCTGATGAAGTTATTAGGAGTGGGTGAAGGGATCCAGGACACAGCAAAAAGGATTTATTCTTCTTGGCACACTGCTTGCCAGCCTCAAAGGCTGGATTTGGCTGTCTGACTCAGGGCAATTATGAAATACTCTTTCCAGTTCAGCTGTTGCCTCCCACATCTTTATCACCCCAAGATTCAAAGACAAGATGACTGACAGGGTACAGTAACTTGCAAAAAAGCTGAAGTAGAAAAGGAAAATCTCTTAAGGCCAACCAAGTGGAACTGAATCACCTGGGATGGACACCCCTTAACTCAGTGGTGTCAGAAACACCTTTACCTAAACTATAAACTCCACAAAGTGTTTCTGGGAGGTGAACAAAACCCTCCACTATACTTTAATCCTTCCCTCTGATTTCTTTTACAGTCCATCAGAAGGCTTTGTCTCAAAAACCTCCTCCTCCATCAAATAAAAGCAAAATAAAATGACTACTGATTTGAAGGGTGGCCTTTTAAATGAACTGTTATTATCAAACTGTTTCTACTTAGAGTGGTTACATCTATTATGTCTGTCTCTAAGTACATATTAAGCCTACAAACATATAATCTTGTAATTTTAACATGCATGTATTATGTTGGTTTGACCAACCTGCCACATCACTGACCTCATGTCACACCCAACATTTATTTCCCCATTAAGGGCTCTGGTAATAACAGACATTACAGAACATACAAACTTAAAAAACTCACACAGTCTTTGTGAGCAGATTCTTGCAGGATTTACAGAGCACTTTTTATTCTGAGATTTAAAAAAAGCATGTAAGTAAATATTTTTCTTTCCTGACAACCTGCTGGTTACAGATTATTAGACCAGTTCCAAATACTGATCCATAAGGTGAATACTTTACACTGACAAAGAGTGCCATGTCCTAATTTCTCCTTCCAAACTGGGCCAACATTCATTTAAGAGGCAAAAGTCACAAAGAGTGAAGAATTTACTTCAAGAAAATACTAACAGGAAACTGAAACTACTGCCCAAACTGGCAATGAAGCAACTTCTGAAAATTCATTTGTATTTGCCTGCACATTTACTCCAACTAAAGACAGCTATGTACAAATTTCTTCTGATAACAGACTAAAACAAAGAAAAATAGACTCCAAATATTAAGCTGGATTTTGCAGGGGGAAAAAACCCAACAGAACATGTAGCCAAACAAAATGTTCATAGAGTTTGAAAAGATATTTAAAAAAGCACTCAACTATCTTCACTAATCTCACAACAGCAAAACCAGGGAAGCTGTGAAATGGGAGAAAACAGATTGCATATGGAAAACTTGTTTTTCTGAGCACTATGGAGACCTGCCAATCCTCTCCTCTTCCCAGCCAACCATGAATTTTGGCCATCAGTCTAAATTCTTCATGCAAATTCCTGGCGTTGGAACATAAATGCTGAATTTTCCAAGATGGTTATACACATTTAAAAATTAATCTCAGTTTTCTAAAATTTACCACTCTGCCCCCCAACAACTCAACCTGATGTAATTTATCTCATTTTTTAAATCAGGCTGATCATGAGTAAATGTAAGCATAATTCTTACTGCAGTTACTGTTGACAGTGATCCATTTTGTGTTTTAATTTTCTGCAGGAGTTTAACTTCACTAAAAACACAGTAATGTTCCACTAAAGCACAGACATTGGGCACTGCTCTACAAAAGAACCTGAATGAGTCACTGAAGAAAGAAATGTAAAACTCATGTGAAAATATGTAGTGCACATATTGCAATAAGAAGATTTTTTTGGGTTTTGCCATGCCAAGTGTTCATTATGGATTCTGCAGAAGTAATAGAAAGGACAGTAGTAATAGAAAGGACACCCAAAAGTGCTCCTTGAAGCCTGGTAACTACTAGGCTCAAACAGGCAGGATTTAGTTTTTCTGAGTTCCAAGAGGAAACAGATTTAGACAATGTGTATTTCACATGGAAATCCATCACTGAGTTGATATTTATATAAGGAGGGAGATATAAAAAGCAAAAGAGAAAGCTTCATCAGGGAAAAATAATGGAAGAAAATATTTTGCAAGTAGTTCCTCAGGCAAGGCCGTGCTATTTGAACCAATAAATTAAAAACAAGCAGCTTTTTTTGTTGAATGTTGATACAAAATCATGTCAGCAACAGTAATGACAGATTGCAGGAATCTATGGCTCCTATTCATGATGAGCTCCATGGAAAAATTAACAACCGTTACATACAAACAGCGTAAGAATGTTTGCAAAACAAGCTCTCCATAAAAAGGGTGATATTTTTTCTGGATAATCACTCACAAATGGAATATTCATCACCTTCCAGTGGCTGGCAGGACTTGCCTGTGCTCCCTCTGCAGTGACACTGGTGACACGGCTGCTCCAGGCCAGGGGAGCAGCAATTGTTTTTTGTTTTGCACAATTTGTTTCCCCTCCCTGTTGTTCACATAAGTACTTGTGGGGAAGAAAACTCAGGAAGCCAGGGAAAGCAGCATATGATCTAATACAAGACTTCCAAATATAAAATCTGTGAATTAAAACCTTGATTATGGCAAATAGTGAAATACCTCTGATCACTTCAATGTACTCTTCCTACCCATTTTACCATTAAAGACTTAGGATATCAAGAAAGTTCATCTGTGTCACATATGTGTTTACACAATATTGATTAATTTCTGCTTCCAAGTCACTTTTCAGTTCACTTATTCAGTAAAATAAATAATTGCTGTCATTTTTATGAGAACATCTTCATTTATGTGACATATCTGAAATGTAATTCTCTGCTGAATGACAGAAAATTACTTAGTTCAGTAATAAAAAAAGAAATTTTCTCCTTAACTGACCTCACACACAAGTCAGGCAGTCTAGGAGCTGATGACTTCCCCAAGTGTAGCTTCATTCCAAACTGCACTGAACAAGATGTGTTTTAGCACTGACACTTCTGCACCAGAGCCAGTGGCAGCACAGTTGATTTGCTGGGGTGTTGGACAATACTCTTTTCCTGACCCAGAGATGGGTTTTAAAACACCTGAGAGGCGTTTTAAAAACTTTTATTCCATTTTCAGTCTCATGAGGAGGCTGAGACAATACAGATGTTATAATTCACACCATCACAATGAGAAGCTAATTATTTCCTAATTACAATACTATTTGTGATACACTATAAATGAAAGACTGTAAGAGTTTCTTGGCCTGTCAGCTTTAGCCACACCATGCTGTAGATGCCTTAAAGCCAATCATCTAAAATTACCCCTCGTGGGTCCTGCTATAATGCACCTTTCATAGTTGTATTTCTCTAAAGTATCCAGTCTTATTTGCAAGGCCATCTGTCAGGACCCAGGACATCCCTCTGCTGTCCAGGACCCCTGCCAGGGGGCTCAGGGACCCTGGCACAGAGCCCAGAACACCTGTGGGTTTGATTATGACCCATGGAGCAAATTACCAACCTTGTATGAAGATCAGCAAGCCACAACAGTTTAGGTAGAATAATAGAGAAGTTATCATGGAGTGGAAAAGTAGATTTTGGGGTTTTGGTATGGGGGTTCAGGAGGCAAGATGGAGGGAACTGGGTGTGTCCAGCCTTTCTCCTTCTTCTTCTTCTTCTTCTTGGCCTCCATCTCCTGCTGTGATGTTGGCACTTACAGATTGGTTTAGAGTAGAAGCTCACTGTCTAACATGGGTGATAGGTATTGGGAAGGAATTGCAAACATTGTACATGTAGTTTTTAGTATAAAGACATAACACAGCCCTGGGACAGGCAGAGTGCCTGGAACTGTCCTGCTGGATGGACCTCAGCAGGGCAGGAGAAAATTTTTTATAGATGAGAAACAATGAACAACCTTGAGGCTGAGAAATGAAGAGCTCTGACTCCTTCTTCAGGCACCAGGCTGGGAAAAGAGACTTTTAACAATCTCAGGGTTTCTGATAAGCTAAAGGTCCTGACAGCCATCCTTTGAAACTTGTTTCTGGTTCAATTTCTCTCTCAACAAGAGCTGAGATAGAAAGCTGATAGAATTGATAGAGTTGATAGAGCCTGTCCTACTCCATGGCATTCCTAACTCAGCATTCCTTATCTCGAGGTTTGCATACAGCTACACACTGAGAACTCCCTCCAAGATCCCAATCCCCCTGGGGCTCACTGGGGCCCAGGGCTCACCTTGTGAGTTTTGCTGTAGGTGTAGAGGTAGGCCAGCCTGTAGAGGCTCTTGTAGTGCTGGGGGAAGCGGCTGAGGCACAGGCAGAAGGAGGAGATGCACTGCTCCGTCAGGAACTTGCGCTGCTCCTCCAGGTCTGCGGGGAGGCCCTGGGGGAACTCGCAGGCATCCTCTGCACAGGGCTCAGCCTTCTTCTTGCAGTCCCACTGGGAGCCTGGGGCCATGGCAGCTCTGGGGGCACTGCCAGGAGCACACTGAGGGTCCAGCAGCAGTTTCTGGGCAGTAGGCTCAGTGGGATCATAAGACACTGAGATCTCCAGCAGCTCCTCTGATTTTCCTGCAGTTGGAACAGTAAGAGAAAAGTGACAGTGAAAGTGCCATTTCCAAATGGCAAAGGACATCTAGAAAATGACAAAAATTCAGTATGACAAAAGGTAATCCTTTTCTTCATTAAAGCACAGACAGAAATATAAAAAAATTTATGACTATTTGTGATGTGCATTGAACAAGTGATCTGCAACTCATTGACAGAGCCACACCATGGTGTCTCCATTGTCTTCATTTGGGTTTTATCCTGGTATCTCCATTCCCTTCATTTGGGTTTTACCCTGGTATCTCCATTCCCTTCATTTGGGTTTTACCCTGGTATCTCCATTCCCTTCATTTGGGTTCTACCCTGGTATCTCCATTCCCTTCATTAGGGTTTTATCCTGGTATCTCCATTCCCTTCATTAGGGTTTTATCCTGGTATCTCCACTGTCTTAATTTGGGTTTTATCCTGAACAATAGTTAGGAATTCACACCTTACACAATATAGGGTTTTACATTGTCTTGGAAGATTGAGGTGGAGGAGTGAAAAAAGCCAAAATAAAAGAGTAAATTCAGGAATATTTTATTGCAAAGAAAAGAAGAAAGAACAGAAAATGCCATCCTCCCAAGTGAAATGTTTTATTCTTAATAGTCTGCCTAGAACACAATCCCAGAACACAAAATGGACTCAGACAGAAGGATCAGCAGCAGCTCACCTGGTCTTCTGCACAATGTAGGACCTACAGTTCCATGTAAACATTTTTGTGATTATTTTGGCAACTTACAATTCAATTGACCCATCTTTTGTCGAAGGATACCAAATCTTGCTTCAGAAATCATCTTGTTACAGTGGCAGCTTCCACATTTCCTGCTAGCTAACCACTGCTGCTGGAAACACACATCCTACATGCAGATTAATTTCCTTAACTTTGATCTTCAGTCATGGAAGTTTACCATGTCTTTGTCTTTGCTAGGATAAAGAGCCTCTTACATTAGATCTTATCTCCCAGCAGAGTGTAGAGATATACTAAAATGTATTTAATCCTCAAGTATAAAGCTGTTCCATAACTTTTTCTCTCATAAGGCTGAATTTTTGAGTCAAATATGTTTTATAGAACACATATTTTTCAAAATGTGCTTGCCTGATGTCTATACCCAAAATAATTTTACTGTACAGGTAGCTTTATGGGAAACAACATCTGTTCTAATAAACACCACTAATTTAAGAATGCATTTGATGGTTTTTCTGACAGACAGATGATGACAATAACACAGCTCACTGCAAGCCTGAAAAAGAGCCATGATTTTAGTCTAGTAGCCAAAAGACTACTGGGTTTAGTGATTATGGAAGTAAAACTAGGAACTGGCATCTATTTCAGCATGTTAATGCAAGCACCACCACAGGCTTCCTTAGCTTAGGCAAGACTGAAGTAAAATATTTTTAAAAACTAGAAACTAAGGTAATCCAAGTCTGCAAACAAAGATAAAACTGCTTGGCACTTGTTCCTAGTGAGATCAGGGAAGTGGTTCAGGACTCTCCACAGCATGATCTCTGGATCTCTGGAACTGGGAAAGTGTGAGCTGGCAAAGAAGATTTAACATCCCACAGAAAGCCACAGCCTGGAAAGGTGGACAAAATTTACACATTGGTTTTGTTTGTCTTTCCCTGTTGAAGTCCAGCCTCTTTATCTACTGCCACATCCAACTGTACAAACATCAGACAAAGGGAAACTCCAGCTAATGGATTTTGAAACCATTTTTCCAGTGGAATACAGAACATTTAGTACTATTATATATGGAAAAATCTGGTAGAGAGCAATTCTAGCTCTCCGCTGGAATGAAGTATACAATGGAATAAAGCATCTAAATTCTACTACTTAAGCTCTTCTCTGTACTGAATATGGGACAGAACAAAAGGTCATCTATTCCTGGGAAAAATAAAAAAGTCTTGTTTAAGACTATATTCAAATAACTACTCTTTAAATTATTTAAAAATATGAAACACTGAAGAAAAAGCAAATAATGACCTAAAAGAAGGCAAGTCAGTCAAAGGGCCAGCAGACAGCAGTTTAGTTTTTCTTTGTAAGATTTAACAGACAGAACAAATTGGATTGGTGGACAAATTAATGGGGCACAGCTCTAAATCTAAGCTACACATAGAGGCAGCAATGATACCTAGTTCAAATCCTCAGTCACAGTGCAGCATATTTCAGTGCAAGCCAGGAGAAACACTTTAATGAGACTACTGCAGCTGACATGATCTATTAAATCAGGCCTACCCTTTTCCTCTGCAGATCCCAGGGTCTCTTTGAGCACCAGTGTATCAGCACAGGTAGCAGAAATCCTCTTCTCTGTGTAAGTCTTCTTCAGGCTGTCCTGAGAGCTGGCAGGCTCATTGAACATGTCCTGTGTGGAGCTGGAGTCAGACAGCACTGCTCCCGTGCTATCCTGACTTCTCTCTGCAAGGAGATAAAGAAGGAATGCATCTCTTCATAGCCCTCAAGCTGCTGCTTGTCTCTTGGTAACAGCAACACAAAACTCTGCAAACTCTTACAACTGCCACACAGCATCCCTTACCACCACCAAGAAAAGGTATTTCATTCTCACCACATTTCTTCCTAGAATATAATCCTGGAATTTGATTCAAAAGCAATAAAGCTCAATTTTCAAGAGCAGTTAGGCTGGGGACACAGTATTTCAGGCAGTATGGCCCTGGAAAATCTCCCAGGTTTACTGGACCCAGTATAATTTTGAACCTGACACAAGCAAAGTTCAATTGACAAGAGAAAACCAAGAAGAACAATACTGGTAAAAGTTACTCATGAAAGAAAGAAAAATCAGTAAAATTAGAGGGCAAAGACTTACAGGGGTGATCTCTGATGCCAACTATCCTGCAGGTGTAAGATGCTATTCAACAAACACTCTGAAAGGTGATTGGATATGGCAAATAAACAACACATCAAAGAACCAGGCCTAACACAGACAGGGAAACTGGACCTCAAGGCAGCCACAGAAGAAAAGGAGAAGTGACTTTACCTTGACAGAGTGGAGCAGGGGCTGCTGACTACAGCACAGTCACAACTAAGCTGTCAATGAGCACAGGAACAGGCATTGTGACTTTATCAGGGGGATAAAACACACCTCAGAACAGGCAAGTGAAAACCTCCCACTCATGTCTGAAACCTGCCAGATATAACCCAAGTTCTTTACATCAAGGGTTATCAGAGGCAACCCTGCATGAGTAAAGAACACAGCTGAGTGTCTCTGACAGAAAGAGGCCTGCACATTCCCACTGAGATGGGGAACTGGCATTTTTCCATATTGTGCCAACAATTCAGTGTTCAATATAAAATTCCTATACAGGCAATTCCCTTTAAATCTGGAGTCCAGAGGAATTATTTCCCATTTCTTCTTAAGATACTGATACTTGATTCTGCCCAATTTCTTCTTAAGATACTGATACTTGATTCTGTGATCTAGTTAAAGGTGTCCCTGCTCATTGCAGATGATCTTTAAAGGTCCATTCCAATCCAAACCATTTTATAATTCTGTACAGAAATGGCATAACCAGGAGGGGGTTACATCCATTGTCTAGGCAGTTCCACTGCATTCTGATTCATTAATTTTATTGATAAGATCAAGAAAGAAAATTAACAAAGCAAAAGCCCTTGCTTTGAGATGAGCAGATAATTTAATTAAATTTCTTCTGTTCCATCTGAATTGCACTTGTTCAGGAGAGAGCTAAGGGCCTCCTATGAATTTATTTTATCAAGATAAATCCCTCTGCAAACCTTCAGCTCGCAGATCAGGTTCTGCTTATTAGGATTCCAATGAATTTAAACCAAATTTGATGCACTCTGTAGGTTTTTCACTACCACACAAAGAAAACCTTCCCTTTCAGTGAGCAGATCTTAATAAAACTATCTTGGAAAAGAATGGGGGAACAGTATTTGCTTCCTAATTGGAAGCTATAGAAGCTGGTTAATGATGACAAGTTTTATACAGAAAGAATATAATTACAAAGAATGGGAAGAGAAGATTCTGAAGAGAGGTCAGTCAAGCTTTAAATGACTCATTTATAAAGCTTTAATAACTTTCTGTGGTACAAATCAATACTATTGAACTCCCAGTTGACATCAGGGAAATCATTTACAGTAGCTCCCTTGGTATTTTTTTTAAAGAAGTTTCTGTATCTGTGGCAAAGAGGCTGAATTACTCATCTAGGGGAAAAAAAAATTGCAAATTTCCAGATGTTGCCACAAGCCTGCAGGTCAGTTCTGATGTGTGGGTTATGACAGATGAAGCATCAGAATGTAAATCAAGAAATGCCAGAGCAATATGCCTGGGTGAGATCAGACACTGGGAAATTACAATAGTTTTTCATCATGCAAAGATAGACAATGATTCAACACATTAAATTTCAAATGTATGCATGAGCTTTTCCTTATGGGAACAAATGTAAACACCTCCTTACAATTAGCCAGCTAATTTAATTTGAAATTTCTGCTTAAATAAGTGTGGGTCTAGGTAGGGATGTTTATTCTCCTTTTCTTTCAATATATTAACCCTGTTTAAAAAATGACATTAACATTGGGCTCCTTAACCACTGGAAACCAGAGGAAGGTGACTATTGAGACAACTTTCTATTATATTAGATATTCCTTGAATGCAGCAGATACTTTCAAACTAAGTGAGCCAGATGGAAAACCCTGGAGTATTCCAGAAATTAGCAGCAGCCACCAATTATTAGCATTAATTTCTCAGAAACCACAGAGGATGGGTAAAGTCCCAGGGAATGTAAAACAAAGTGCAGTGCTTATCTTGACAAAGGATGAAAGGTCAAAGCTGTGAGCCAGCCTGCCTTCATCTCCCACAGAATTATTTGAGCATAAATAAGTAAATCCTTCTCTAAGCACCTAAAAGGTAACAGGATCAGGAGTGGAAAATGTGTGAGTGGATCCCAGCACACACATTTCACATGTGAATTTGTGATGAATTTGTGAAGAATTTGTGATTCTCAAACCAGAACTGGCCTAAATGTCAGGCTACTCTACACACACCTCAGCAAAGCAGCATTCTTGAATGTGCAATCAGTAACTTCCCAGAAAAAATGTGTAAGAGCCTTCCTGTTCTACTGAGCACTAATGAAAATTAAACTTAATTACGGTGTCTGTATTTGGGACCCACATTTTAAAAAAGACACTGAAATAGGGAAAAATTAATTCAGAGGAGAGGATAAAAATGAGAGATTAATGAGATGACATATGAAAATTACCAGGAGAATTGGACTTATCTTAAAAAAGATGAGGTAGAATTTCCAAATACATATGATTAACCAAAATAAAAATACAATAATTGCTGTTCATATTCATTAGGTACAGTGCAATGGGTTTTAATTGCAGCAAGAAAATTGACTTTTTTTTGCCCTCATCTCTATCTTAACTGCTACATAGAGTTAGAAAATAGCACAGTGAACCAACCTACAGTCACTGTGGGCTTTCAAAGACAGGCAAACAGCCATCAATTGTTAGGTTACCCAAGATGTTCCTTAACATAATAAAAACCTCTGTCAATACCTAAATACTGCAGTATGTAATGCAGAACTTGTGGCAACTGCAGCAATGCACATCCTAACTCTGGTTTTCTAAAAAGAAAAAAAAAAGAATATTTTGTATACATGGAATTACTATTCTCTTCTAGCCTAGCTGCCAAATCCAGCTTTTTTTAATAAATATAAATATGCTAGATGGACACACAGCAGATATTTTACATTTGTTGTGCTGTGAAGTTTTTCCTTTCTCTGGAAGGAGCTCAGGGCAGTTGAGGCAGTCATTATTGCTATTTAACCTGGGTGCCAAGGACTGCAGTGTGTGAGGCAGAGAGTGAATTCCAAATTCCCAACTGCTCTCAACACCTGCCCTTCTGAATGACTCCAATCCATGGAGAACATCAGTGCTTTTTAATAATTTCTGCCATAATTAGAAACAATTTAATGCAGCCCAGTGTAATTTAAGAGTTAGAAAGTATGTGTTTGTATATTTTACATATATTTTTATATTTCCATTTTAAATATTTGATATTTTTATATTTTGTTTACCTATTCTCTTAGTTTCCCATAAAATATATAAATATATAAAATATAAAATATCTTATATTTATATATTTTTATATTTCAATTTTAAAAATACTTTATATTTTTATATTTTGTTTACCTATTTTCTTAGTTTCCCCATAAAATAAATAATATATAAATATATAATATAAAAATATATTTTATATATTTATGTATTTTTATATTTCAATTTAAAAATATTTAATATTTTTATATTTTTTACCTACTTTCTTAGTTTCCCCATAAAATATAAACATATAATATACAAAATATAACATAAAATTATATTTTAATATTTGTATGTATTTTTATATTTAAATTAAAATATTTTTATTTTAATATTTTGTTTACCTATTTTCTTAGTTCCCCAATAGCAATAAGACAAGCTTTTCCAAAAAGCTGGGGTGGTCTCTTGTTGTAAGAGATTGATAAATCAAGGACTAAATATTCTTTTGAGGTCCCTCCCTGGGAAGTTTCCTATTACTTCAAAAGCTAAGATAAAAATACAGCTGGGTATTAATGTCCCAAAATTATTATCTGTAGCAGAAATGAAGAGCCTAGGGAGAAAGTTCTACTAAATTGTGCATAAGTAACTGCAACTACATTCCTAGGAAAAATCTGATCTGATAGTAGATGTTTCTCCTAGGTATTATTATATTTTGTTTCATTACTTCATTGCATCATTCCTAAGCTTTAGGAAGATTTCAAACAACTGGATGAGCTGAAATCTCAATTTGATGTAAAGTTAAATATTTCATGTTTATCTCTAAAAAATTGAGAAAATGGCACTTGAAAGCAAGAAGCAAGTTTTTTTTAATCTCATTTCTCATAATGTCCTCAACTTGTGACATTTCATTTCACATCTATGTCAGATTACATCCCCTACTCTGTCACAAGGTGAAAAAGAGCAGCTTTGGACAGGAGATTTAAAAAGGTCAAAAGAAGAATCTTGTTAACTTTCAAAGACATTAGTAAAAAAAATACTAATTATTATCAGAAGGATGTCATTGGGAAGAAAGAACTTGTATATTCATCTGTACTGCCAGGACCTTCACTGCTTCACACTGAGGTCCTGTCAGTCACATGGATGATTAAATCACTGCCATTACTGAACCACATCTCTCACAGATGTTAGAAAAAATATCTGAAGTCTGTTTGCCTTAATTCCATGCTTAAGAGCATTTTAACATTAATCTTATCCTGAATTAAATAGGTTTACTGGCTTGACTTCAAAAATCCCTGTTCCCACTATTGCTCCACAAGCAGACACAGCCAGCAGCATGTCACTGTCACAGCTCCCTGCAGGCCAGCCCACCAGCAGGACAGAGCTGTGGCACACTCTGCAGAGCAGAAATGGCCTTAAAATGGTTTCAGTTTAAAATGCAGCAGGAAACAGAGCTCAGAAATGGCCTTAAAATGGTTTCATTTTAAAATGCAGCATTGAACAGAGCTCAGAACTGCAGCAGGGACTGCCCTGTGCCAGCACCTCCCACAGGAGCCCTGAGCACCATCCATGAGCACTGGGACCCAAACTGAACCCACAGCACTGAGACAGGGACAGGGAGAGATGTGTCACTGCTGAGTGACCAAACTGAGCACTGGGACAGGGACAAGGACACAGTGTCACTGCTGAGTGACCAAACTGAGCACTGGGACAGGGACAAGGACACAGTGTCACTGCTGAGTGACCAAACTGAGCACTGGGACAGGGACAAGGACACAGTGTCACTGCTGAGTGACCCAAACTGAGCCCCCTCAGCACTGGGACAGGGACAAGGACACAGTGTCACTGCTGAGTGACCCAAACTGAGCCCCCTCAGCACTGGGACAGGGACAAGGACACAGTGTCACTGCTGAGTGACCCAAACTGAGCCCTCAGTACTGGGACAGGGACAGAGATGTGTCACAGTGTGAGTGACCCAAACTGAGCCCTCAGCACTGGGACAGGGACAAGGACAAGGACACAGTGTCACTGCTGAGTGACCCAAACTGAGCACTGGGACAGGGACAAGGACACAGTGTCACTGCTGAGTGACCCAAACTGAGCACTGGGACAGGGACAAGGACACAGTGTCACTGCTGAGTGACCCAAACTGAGCACTGGGACAGGGACAAGGACACAGTGTCACTGCTGAGTGACCAAACTGAGCCCCCTTAGCACTGGGACAGGGACAGGGAGGGTGATGTGTCACCGCTGAGTGACCCAAATGAGCCCCCTCAGTACTGGGACAGGGACAGAGATGTGTCACAGTGTGAGTGACCAAACTGAGTCCCCAGTGCTGGGACAGGGACAAGGAGAGAGATGTGTCACAGCTGAGTGACCAAACTGAGCCCTCAGTACTGGGACAGGGACAGAGATGTGTCACAGTGTGAGTGACCCAGCACTGGGACAGGGACAAGGAGGGTGATGTGTCACAGCTGAGTGACCAAACTGAGCCCTCAGCACTGGGACAGGGACAGTGATGTGTCACTGCTGAGTGACCTGCAGCAGCTCAGACAATGCCAGTGCCAGAGCTCTCACTGCTAAGCATGATGAGCAGGCACAGAATTACAGAATTGATGCTCAGGGGAGCTGAAGCACAGCTCCATGGTGCCAATAGCAATGAGGTGTTCTGCCTTGGACAATTATTTTTTATGCAGCTCAGTAATCCTCTTTTGAAACTTTCTGGAAGTTAAAAGGAAGATGGAGAAGACCACTGAGACATCTGCATACAGGAGTAAGTAAAAGGCTCAGAAAGCCAAGAGGGTACAACTCACTTCTGAATGATGTCTTGGTCTGTCTTAAACATCTGAAGGAAAATGTGCATCCAGTTACTGTGAGAAGGTGTCTGAATCATGATAAACAATCAGTTAAAAGTCAAAAAGTCAGAAATGAGTGGCCCAGAAAGCTTTTCTACAGAGCTCTATACATATGCTAACTCAATTTGCAGAACAGAAACATCCTGCTGCACAGTTCAGAGCTTATGAATAAGCAACTATATATAACTGGAAAAAAATCTTGTGTCGTGCAGTAAAGGTGGGCTGTTCACAGGCTGTGAAGGTACAGACTCTCTTTGTCCTGCCTGGCACCATCTCTCCCCTCTCCACTTGAACATGTGAGCATTTTTCTTCACTGGTCTGCAGTCAGAAACATGATGTATCACAGAATTCTCATTCTGCAAACAGACTCCACCCATAACAGAAGACAACATTTAGCTCTGCATCAAAAGGCACTTGCACATTATTAAAAAACAAAGGAATTGCAAAGATTTGCATGGGAGTAGGTTAATTTGAGGACAGCAGTTTAAAGGGAGTTCTCTTTTAACATGAGTCAAAGATGAGAGTCTATGTTTTGTCTGGCTGTACCCAACACAGAATGTGTTTCCATAACTTACAGTCCTGGATTGCTGTTCTGTCTCCAAGAGCACCAGAGCATCTCCCCCATGTCCCATCTATTTGGACAAATGCTTTTTCCATAATCTCACACTACATCTCAGTGTGACATTTGTACTAATCAGAGAGAGGTTAAACTGGGGAAAGGTAAAAATGGAGCACAGTGCCATAAACTGGGTGTGATCCATTATTCATGGAGTCCAGTGTGCAGTCCCCATGGACACCCAGCACCACGTGCCAGCACAGCACATGCACTGCAGACCCAAAGATTGCATTTCTAACTGCTGAAAAAAGAGAATTTTAAGGGCATTCCAAAATGCAAAGTGGATGTTCTTTTTATGCACAGAAACATCCACTCCATCCCAGAAGCTGATTTAGCTTAGCATGAGTGACAACCTGGTGCAAGGAGTTGCTCAGAGATCACCTTTGTCTCATCAGCATGTTGAGAACCCCCATTTACAAAAAGTGTGCATCTTCATCACATTTGCAGAATTACAGACCAACAAACTATGGGGTGAGACTTCTCCCACAGCAGGAAGCAAGGAGCCTTTCCTGTGAGTTTATCATGCAGCTTCTGCCAATTATTAAAAGCAAGCCGTGACAGGTAAAAGCAGGAAGAGAATGCCTGGGGAACAGAGATTTGTGTAAAGGTTAGAGGCAGCACGGGCAATATTGGTTGCAAAAGCAATCAGGCAAAGACAAACACAAAAAAGGACAATTAAGTCTAACTACACACGACATACTACATGACATGGATGAAGACTTAAACAACACAACATTTTCACACTGCAATAGCCATGGATACATCATCTGCATACCACCACAGGAATATGGAACTGAGTATCAACACAACAAAGGCATATCACAGCAATAAAGACCACCTAAACAATCTCCCAGTCTACTTTTTGGTAAACAGATACCTTATTCACATTTTTTAAATTTTATTTTACTACTTTTCCTGCTTTCTGAACTAACTCTATTGCTTTTACTGCAGTTGGTTTTTACTGACTACATCCATCCAGCCTGTACAGAGGAGGACAGAGAGCATATCTGTTTTGCTATGTAACCATTTAGCTAAAACACAGTAACAGCACAGGTAATGAAAGTCTGAGTGGCTGGCAAGTTCCTGGGTTTTCCTGTTCCCTATTTTGCTCTTAGAAAAGAAAGTGTCTCAATCTATGCTTCAGACTTCTAATGCCAGTTTTCACTTTGGAGGGTTATAAAATAGCAATAGGCAGGGGTGATGACAGGAAAGATGGGATTAACAGAAGGAAAGAAAAGATGTTGCCAAATGGAAGGACAAGAAAAGAGAAAGGAAGCTGCCCATTTTACACACATGACAGTAGCAAGTCAGCCAGCAAATAGCAGCTGCCACTCAGCAATACTTTTGTCTCCTTGAAGGAGATATGTGCTGGCAGCTGCCATGAGGAAAAAGTAGTTTAGTTACTTTACAATCTGTATTTACTGGTTCCTTTCTCCTGCTTTCATTAAATACACAACTTAAATCTAGTATCACCAGCACTCACTGGATCTGGAGCCTCTCAATGCTCTCAACTTTAACATTGATTTCTGCATATCCCAGTCATCATCTTCCAGCAGCAAAACTTCCTAGAGAGCTACAGAACTGTAATGACACATTTAAATAGAATGTATTCAAAATAAGTCTGCCCTCACAGCTTCACCTGTTTACAGATAAATGTTTGAAGATCAAAACCCCAGGATTTTCATGAAAAGATGTTTGGCTATACAGCAATTCTCTCCAGCTTGTCATGAGATAATTTGCTGCTCTAGAAGGCACCAAACTAACAAGCCCACCAAAACCCAAACCCACAAAAGCCACAAAATTAATAGAATAAGCAGAGTTCAGAAGGAACTGCAAGTGTTCATCTCGTCCATTCCTTTTTCATCAGAATAAATTATATCCCCATCATGCCTGGCAGACAGCTGCATTGCCACTTTTTAATGACTTCCAGGGCTAAAATACTGCAGGGTTATACAAAACCAGAATTTCCTAAGACTACCCTAACACAGTTTTCTAATGCTCAGAATGAAAATGCAATTTAAGTGCAATATCATCTGTTCTGTCTTCCATGAACACAGATATCCTGGGGTTTTGCTTCTAACTCTTTGTACAGCTTCCAACACTATCTAGGTTACTCTGCTGTCATGTCTCCCCTGAGCCTTCTCCTCTGCAGACAAAGCATCCCAATTCCTTCTCTCTTTCTCACAGGTCATGTTTTCTCAAAGCACAGAACACAGAAATGGTCAAAAAAGGTCTCTGAGGTCAGTAATGATCTCAAATAGCATCTTGCTTGTGGTAATATATGAAAAGTGTGCAAAACTACAATACCCTTACTTTACTTATGCCATCTGTGATCAACAATATCAATGCAAGAGTAAATAAGAGTATTGTCAAGCCTCAGAAAGAATACCTAGGCTGAATTTTGGTCAATTTATTTGTTCCTGAACAGCAATATAGACTGCTTCATTTCTGTCAGAATAGTTAAAAAATAATCTAAAGAGTAGTCAAATGATGAGTATTTTCTTGCTATTTTTAGGATTGGTACAATGGAAATGCTGGCGCCAGCTTTCTTCAGTGATGTGATTATGTGTAAGATGTCAGGAGCATTTTACTTCAAAAGTCTGTATTTTAATACAAGTAAAATGCAAATGCATGCAGAAGAGCAGAGTATATGTAATAATATAAAAGTGGAAGACTTCTGAGCCTGTTAGCTCAGCCTGTTAGCTCTTCCATCTGTAACAGCCCCAAGGCAAATATTTCAGTTTCCTGGGGTTCTTCAATATGCTGTATCCAGGCTTTAGTTGTGCCAGCAACTCACAAAACATTCTGAATGATGCAGAACTCTGCAATTCTCCTTGTCATGGTTACACACAGCCTTGCTGAAGATCACCCAAACTCTGCCTCTCCCAGCAGCTGCCATTTGGAATTGCTTTGCCAGCACAAAGCTCAGTCCCAGCTAGGCTCAGCCTGCAGATCCAGCCCTGGCACAGGCAGATGTTGCTGCACTGGCACCTCCAGCCTTGGCTCAGCAGCCATCCCTGCCACAGCCACAATGTCTCACTGCAGAGCAGGCTCCAAGCACACACACTGGGGATTTATTCAGCTGATGGCTCTCCTGGGAGCCTGAGACACTCTTCAGGACCAAACAGATGTAGTCCTAGGCAGAAATGCTCCCCACAGGGAATATTACTTAAGAAATATTTAAATATATGCTCCCTTCTATGCTGTTTTGTCAAAAGACATCAAAAAGCCAATAAAAGAGCCTGATCACTGCATAACCCATTGACACCTCCACACTACAAATGATCTCAAAACAGTCTAATGAATTACTCCCAAGTGAAATGCAAGCAGTAACAAAACAAACATTTCTCTGTTCAATATAATGAGAGAAATAAAAGAGCTTCTGTTGGTTGCACCAAGAATTGTTGTGGAAAAGAAATAAATTCATCCTGAAAAAATTTCAGACTAGGAACATTTGTTTCAAAACTGTGTCAACAAAGTTATTTACAATTTCCATTCTTCAGAAAATGACAATAGGAAGCAGCCCACCCTCCTGAAATAAATTCATATCAAGCAGAGCATTTCTGTGGGGCCTGGCACATTCTACCAACACCAAGCTAAACACTGTAGGTATTTTACTCCTTGAGTGCTGATACTCATAGATCCAGATGGATAAACAAATGGCTGGAAGAGTAGAATCAGAATCAAATTCCTAGCCAAATAATAAACTCAGGTTACTTAAATTGTAACTTAATTTCTATTATATATGCAATTGCAAAATCTTCATTAACACTATGACACCATCCCCCTTCTTCTTACATTTATAAGCCAATTATTTATTCTATCACTTTATATTCTACAAAGATGAGCTGCTAACCAGTCATTGTAAATGATAAAGAAAAATTAAAAGATGAAATCTACTGGACTGTCATGCAAATCACTTCGTGCTGAATCACAATATATTCAAAATAGTTGCCACCTGCCTCCTTCAAGGAATTGCAATATAGGCTTGTGTTGTCTTTTTACCAATTTGTCTTGTTTGAACCAGTTTGAATTTGCACCATTCATTTCACACAGCCAAAACAGTGTCCAGTCTTCTAAAGACTGAACCCACACCTTTCCTAAAGAGCTCTGAAGAAAAAAAATCACTGAAAATTCAGTGAGCTCATGCTCCTCCTACCAACACTACAGTTTTGACTAAGTGACAGGCACCAGCGGTGGCAGGTGACAACTTTGATTTTCGTATTTAAAGCTCTGACTGTACATTGATTCTATTTTAAGGCACTGAATATATAAAAAAAGAATGAGCTTCAATATTGCCCGTGGTACCACAGACCCCTCACCCTCGCTGAGCAGTTGGCTGGAACTGCTCAAGCCCCCCATGCAGAGCTGAGAGCACTCCCTGCTGCAGAATGAGAACAGGACTGTACCGTCCGGCGTTGCCTGCTGGCGGGGTTTTTTACATTTGACGTAATCGTGGTCAACTGGAGTGGCTGTGTAAGGTGGGGATGTCAGACCTGGACCTGAGGACGAGGGGAGGGAAGTCCCAGGGCCTGGCACTGTTCCAGCTGAGGAGTGAGAGTCTTCATCTATCAAGCAAGGCTTTTCTCTGGGAGGGCGACAAGAAAGGAGAAGTGTTACTGTGGTATTTTCTGAAAAATCCCCTCGCCAGGATTTGTTCTCCTGGGAAGTTGGGAAGCTTCAGCTTCTCCCTTTTCTGCTGCTTTGGAATGTGATTTAGAGAATTGTTTATTCCAGTATGTGAATTGTTTTTAATTAATGACTAATCCTAGTCTAGCTGTATCAGACTTTCTGCTCAGTCATGGGTTTTTATTATTTATTCTTTTCTAGTTTTCTGTCTGTATCCTTTTTCTATAGTTTAGTATACTTTTAGTATATATTATATATATATATATTATATATAATCTATTTTAGATAATCTATTTTAGATAATCTATAATATATATTATTATATATTATATAATAATATTATTACAACACAACACAACATAACACAATATAACATGATATGATAATGATATGATGATATGATATATAATATAATAAATATAATATAATAAAGTATAGTATAGTATATGATATGAGATAATATGATATGATGTGATGTGATGTGATGTAATGTAATGTAATATAATATGATATAATATATCATAATATAATGTATAATAATATAATATACTATAATACAATATAATACACTATAATATAACACAATACAACATAACAAACATAGCATAACATAACATAACATAACATAACATAACATAACATAACATAACATAACATAACATAACATAACATAACAGCCTTCTGAGAACTTAGAATCAATTCTCATCTCTCACTTCATCCTGGGGACCCCAATACCACAACAGGGAAGTGTTTATATACATGTTCTTACAGGATTTCCAACACACCAATCAAATCTCACTGACAAATTCTAAAACAAGTTACTTCCTCCCTGTAGTGGTTTTGGTTTGTTAATTTAAGTTTTTTTAACTAATGTATTGATGAGTGTGGTGAGTTTTAGTGCTGGTGAATTACTTATGTATTTATTTCTTGTTGTGAGGTAGGAAGATAGGATTAGAAGAAAGGTAAAGGAGGTTTAAAACTTTAAAAGAGTATAAAGAAAATTTTAATAACAGTAATTAAAAAAAAAAGCAGTAAGAATTAAAATAAATTTTTAGAACACTTTTTAATAACTTTTTTTCCTAATTGACACTGTAAAGAAATAAAATTGAAATTTTTTAGCTAGTTTATTACTTTTAAAATTTTTTTTTAGTTCATTTAGGGAGAGAAGTTTTTTTGTTAATGCTATGGAGATTTTTTTTATAAGAGGAAAAAATAGCTTTTTGTGGTTCTCAATTTTTATGACTAGCAGCTGCCCGGGGAAACTTGTAGCTATGAAGTTTCTCCACCATGACACTCCCTTATCACTGGTCAATAGCAAACTCTTCTTTATTTTGTAGTTGTTAATGAGAAAAATTGCAAGGACTAAAATCTCTTGTCCTACAAGCGAACGTCATTTGGGTTTGCATTTTTTAACTGTTGATTTTAAAAATCAAATTTATGAATAAATAAAAAGAGTGGCTTGCTTCAAAATGGATCACAAGATCAGAATTGTTCTGTTTTCTTCACTTCCCATTTCCTCTGTGGCACTTATTGAGACCTCAGAGTAGCACTTAATCTTATTCATGGTTCCTGAAAACTGCAAAATTAATGTAAAATTTGTTCACTTTGTTTATATTTTATTCAGTCTTGTTTCAATAGTTTATTGTACAGTTTATCAGCATTCATTCAGAGGATACTGCTGGAAACTAGCACTCACTTTTCTGCAACTTTTGGGGTGTTCTTCTCCTCACCCCTGGCAAAGGGTCCCTCAGAAGCTTCTTTCATGAAACTAACAAGTACCTCTGCATCTACTCCAGAGTCTGGCTTCCCCACAAGTTTCAAAATAGAAGCATGAAGTCGAAAATACACCTGAAAAACACCAAAGTCCATTTGGTCAGTAAAGAATACCTAGCTCTGTAATTTATTACAAATAGTCTTTTCTCTGTGGAATCTGCAGGAGTTAGTTAAGACAGCTACTTGTCACCTAAACTTACCTGAATTGAACTTTCCCTGCCTTTGAAAGCTGCTTTTAAATTACAAAATCTGAACACTGTGCAAATTTTATAACCATAACCTATGGAACACAACAAGGAAAGCAGAACTGGCTTCATTGAGAGCAAGTGATCACTGGGTATGTCCCAGAGCTTTTACCAGAAAACACAGTGAAAGCAAAGTCCCACCTCATGGATGAACCTGTGATTCCATAGGTATGAGATGCCTGTAAATCCTATCAATGTCTGATTTTTATAAAAACCAATTAACTTTGCAGCAAAATTCAGAAGGGGAATTGCTACCCAAGTGGAATTGTGTTTGAAATGAAACCAGCCTGAATAACAGGCTCCATTTCACTCTCCAAGTGTGTCCTGCAAACACTCCCCAATGCAGAGCACCATCTACTCGCACCTAACACGATATAGGGGTCACCTCGAGCCAGGTCTTATGAGCTCTTGGAGTTCTATAGCTCAGCTCCCTCAGATGGCATAAAGTCAGCAGGATGGCTTCTGTGGCAGTGTTGGAAACAGAAAAGTTTTGATAAAAGGCAAAATAACAAAGCTCTTTGCAGAGAAAAACCCAGGCCAGGGGCAAGAGGCTTGTGCTCCTGGTAAAACACCCCACAAAAGTGATTATTTCCTTTGTTCTTTCTCTAGTGAGTTGCTTAGGCTGGACTTTTTGCTTCTGTCCAATTGGCTACCCTTAAGTTTGAGGTGGAGTTCCCAAGGTCCTATGAGGTGTGTTTTTACCTAATTGAGGAGAGAAATTTCTGGGCTTTTTTCCTTTTTAAGGAGACAAAGGATCGTTTTGTCACTTCATCAACAGGGGGCACATTCCTACAAGAACAAAGCTTCCAGCTACACCTTCAACATTCCCTTACCTCCAAGGCTTCCAGCTACACATTGAACATTCCCTTACCTCCAAGGCTTCCAGCTACACCTTCAACATTCCTTTATCTTCAAGGCTTCCAGCTACACATTCAGTATTCCTTTACCTCCAAGGCTGCCAGTTAGACATCCAACATTCCCTTACCTCCAAGGCTTCCAGCTACACCTTCAACATTCCTTTACCTCCAAAGCTTCCAGCTACACATCCAACATTCCCTTACCTCCAAGGCTTCCAGCTACACCTTCAACATTCCTTTACCTCCAAAGCTTCCAGCTACACCTTCAACATTCCTGTACCTCCAAGGCCTTCAGCTACACACTGAACATTCCCTTACTTCCAAGGCTTCCAGCTACACCTTCAAAATTCCCTTTACCTCCAAGGCTTCCAGCTACACATTCAGTATTCCTTTACCTCCAAGGCTGCCAGTTAGACATCCAACATTCCCTTACCTCCAAAGCTTCCAGCTACACCTTCAACATTCCTGTACCTCCAAGGCCTTCAGCCACACATTCAACATCCCTTTACCTCCAAGGCTTCCAGCTACACATTGAACATTCCCTTTACCTCCAAGGCTTCCAGCTACACATTCAACATTACCTCCAAGGCTTCCATGGCCAGTTCTGGTGGGTTGTGGTAGTGAATCTTCTTTGGGTATCGCGCAGCCTCCTCGTGCAGGTAGTGCCCTGCCTGTTTGTAGTGCAGCAGGTAGACCACAGGAGGCTGCTTCTGTTTCTCAGCTATCTTGCCCAGCATGTAGTGGATGAGCCACTCCTCCTCGTCGCCGTCGCCCTCGCAGCGCGCCGCGGACGTGAAGCACAGCTTGGCTGTCTCCAGCATGCTGTCCCTGCGCTCCTCCATCTGCACAGGGCACAAGAAAGCTCACTGCAGCAAAGCCCAAAAACACCCTGCTGCCTGTGGAAAAGCACCTGAGCATGGGAAACACTTTTAGTGTAAATGATGAGAAGGAATCAAATGCATCCCAAGTGGTGAAACGCATCCCAACTGCCCACAAAATGGGTTTGTGGATAGGGTTTGTTCACTCCAGTGACTGCTGGCACAATCAACCAGAACAAAACAATAAGACAGAAGAAATATCTATATCTATATCTATATCTATATCTATATCTATATCTATATCTATATCTATATCTATATCTATATCTATATCTATATCTATATCTATATCTATATCTATATCTATATCTATATCTATATCCATATCCATATCCATATCTGTATCTGTCTGAAAATCAACTACCCAATATTCACGTCTACAGAAATTCCACCACTTTTTCACAGTGGTAGAATTTTTTTTGGTAATTTTTTAGTGGTTTTTTTTTTTTTAATTATCTTAACTCTTCAAAGAAAAAAATTATTTGCTTTGTTCTGCAACTGAAGTCTGCTAAAGTCGCTATGGACTACTCTCATTTGTGAAGAAAAGTATTTCATCTTGCTTGCAATGTAGCTAATTTTGAGATGAATATTCTCCCCACCCCATCAAAAAAAAATTTAAAACCAGCAGCATAAATTAAAGCTAAATGCCAATAAATTCATGTAAAAAAACTAGGTCAAAAGATGCATTAATGTAATTTTCTCTCTTTGAAAATGAAGTTTATAAATTTCAACTGTGTGGCTATAATGAAAAACTAAAACACAACCTTCCCTTTCCTAAACATTCTGTGAGAAGAAGAGAATAATAAGGTTTTTATGTATGAGAAACACATTCCTGAAGAGATATATCTGTGGAAGTGAGATGAAATTGTTTCAATTCATCTTTTATTATAATAGAGCTTTTCTTACTAAATTATGCATTTTTAATATATTCACTTGAAAAAAAATGAAGATTTAAGTAGTCCTAAATAAACATTCTCATTTAATCTTCAATTTTAGATGGCTGCTCTGTATTGCTCCTTTTATCTGATACTATGAAGTAATTCCAGCACCATCCCTGGAATTCTTCAACAAATCCCTCATTGCCAAGGGGCTGCAAGACCATAAGACCAAACTTCTGATAGGGCAAAGACATAAAATGTAGTAACTTCATTTTCTGAGGAGTTTGTTTCAGAGCTGTTGGATGCAATAACCCTCCAGAAGAAAACTCTATTGTTGACTGTAATTTCAAACATGCTCTTTAATAAACTATTTGTTCCCTTTAAATACAGGCTGACATCAGCTTTGTTCTCAGGCAAGGAAGTGCCTGTGGGAAGTGCAGTGTGAGTGCAGTGCTGAGGCAGCTCAGACTGACACTCACCACCCCCTGCAAATCTCCCAGAAGCAAAGGGTGCTCCCAGTACTGATCTCTGCAGCTCAAACACTGAAAGTTTTACAAATTACAGCACAGGAGCAGCACTTGCTTTTCTCATTCTGCTTCCAGCTGCAGACTAGGTAATATTTGTAAGTCAGAATAGCTAAATCAGAAATGGAGTTCACTGGTCCAAAAAGACAAAACCTTTTTCCAAGCAACTCTTATCAGTGTCAGAGTGTATTTAGAATTGTTCATTTTGGTTTAGCAATAAACTTCATAATGTTTTTCACCTCCCTTATGCAGAGATAATGAATTCATAACAATGTTTTCAATGGAAATTTGATCTTTTGTTTAGGTAAATGGCCCAAAACCACAGAAAAAGGGGAGGATTCTTTAGATGTAAGAGATGACATGTGGACACAGATATCAGAGTAATTTCTGATCTCTTCACTATTTCAATATGTATGCATTTCATCTTTTCCTGGAAACATTGCATGACATTTACAGAAAGGAAAGGTAAATATAATTCCCCATTTCAGAAGGTTACAATAATTTCGTGTCACCTTCAAAAGATAATTCAAAGATTAGGCTCAAACTGATTTTACACAGGAAAAAGAGAGGAAAAAAACCCACCTTCAAATGCTGCTTGACCATATTACATGAATATTGGAATTTCCAAAATTACTAAGTAATCATACAGTCTCATATGTAGAATATAGCATGTAAGTACTTAATTTAAAAATTTACTATGTTAGAAAACTGTCCCAGATTGCAAGGCAAGATGTATTCTATTTGCCATCTGTTAGAGGTGTGGCAGTTGTCTTCTGTTAATTGGGCAGTTTTCCTTATCTCTTCCACACCTAATCCTCCCTCAGGAGGGGACATTGCTGATAACAGCTATTGAATGTCCCTGCATGGCTGATAAGAACTACAGCATCCCATTGGGAGATGTGAGCCCAGGGGGAGGAGCCAAGCATTCCTACCCAGATATAATCCAGAGGTTCTGAGACACCAGCACGGCTTCTCCACTGGATTCCCCAGAGGAACAGCAGCTGCCTCTTCTCCCACTGGATCTTCAGAGGAAGAATCCATCCTTCTCTACAGGACCCCTGCTCCAGCAGAACCACCCCTGACACTGCAGGAGGGCTGAGCCACAATTCCAATGGCACTGCCACCAACACCCTGACCCACAGGGTGTCAGGTTGGGTTCTGACTCTGACAGTGTTGTTTTGGTTTACTGCATTGTTCAATTTTTTTTTAAATTTTTCCCCTAATAAAGAACTGTTATTCCTGCTCCCATATTTTTGCCGGAGAGCCCCTTAATTTCAAATTTATAACAACTCGGAGGGAGGGCGTTTACATTTTTCCACTTCAGGGGAGGCTCCTGCCTTCCTTAGCGGACACCTGCCTTTTCAAACCAAGACAAAAACCTAATTTTAAGTATTTAAAATTGTATACTCTCTGTTAGATCCCACCTGCTTGACCACTTCAGGGGGAAGTTCTGTTTTCCACTGCTTGAGCTGCCGGGACGCGAAGGAATGCAGGGCGTAGGAAATGGTGCCGTACTCGATCCACAGGGACAGGTTGGAGCTGTCGATCTCCAGGGCCCGTTTGAAGCAGTTCAGGACAGGGGTGGAATGTTTCCAGATGGGGCCATCACTCTTCAGCTCGTTGGAGTTCAGCTTGTCCTGAATGCGGCTCGCTCGAGCCAGAGCCATCCCAGCCCAGGAGTCAAACCTGTGCAGGCAGGAACACAACCCAGTGTTGGAAAAGATGGAAGTTTGACAAGAAAGTTTCACAGATATCTGTGCTTGGCAGAAAGCTCTGAATGTACAGCCTGAGAATGGAAGCAAGTTTTGAAGTTTTGTTGTAGAAGAACAATAGATGTCTAAATTGAGAGATGAGCCAGTTTTGCTGAGCAACTAAGAAAGCAAAGGTTGAGTTGGAAGGGGTTTTATGGCTAGAGCAAAGGATATGTTGACCACAAACAAAAAAGATGCTTTTACCAAGCAGAAATAGGTCTTAGGAAAAGCAGAAAGTTACCAAAGTTACCACAGACAAACAAACATGCCAATGTGGCAAGTAGAGAAAAGGTTTAAGAATTTTCCACTGCAAGAAAACTGAAAAACAACTTTAAGCTTAAACTGTAACATAGTAACTCAGGTGATTGGATAGTAATGACCATAATTTGGTAATTACAGTTGTTATAAGAGGCTATAGGATTGGTTGGTGTGTATTAAGATACTCAGCAAAGAAAAATATATAATGCATTGTAACCAGAACTAAAGGGGCTTCAGGCTTGCCTAGAGCTGCAGCTGGCAGCTCTTGTCACCCATGACCCCAGACTGCTGTAACAACTTTTTTACAATGAACAGCATTTTGAAGAGCTGCCAGGAGTTCCAGCTCTCTCATCTCAGGCTCTTAAACCCATGAACAAACTCCCCCCTGAACATTTCACTACACACAGACAAGATTTGTCTTCTTGTATCTACAACTTTTTCCTCCTTCCATCACACAAAACAGATTTTTGCACTTCCTCCTCACCTCAGAGTGGAACACAAGCTGTACAGCTCAAATCATATTGATTTTCTTTAAGTGGTTTCCTACAAAGCACTGCCCCCAGTAACTGTCACACATGGAAAACAGATTAAAAATCCAGGTTTATTTGCCATGCAAAGCCAATATATCCATATTTCTAATGCCAGAACTCCCACTGTTTTTTCCTCAGTAACCACGCAGCTCTGTCAAAATGTTGTCACCCTGCAGGCCAGCAGACTTTGTGACACCTTGTGCTGTTGGACTCAACTGTGAATAATCACCATCATTTCCCAACATAAAAATCAAAAAGCCAAAATTGCATCCAAGTAGGAAAATCCTGATGAACTAAAACTGTAATTTCTGCCTGAAGGACTGGTGAGGGTCCAGCCTGTGTTTGTTGACAGCACAATCTGAAGGGTGGTTTCCACAATCTCACTTTAACACCAGGGTTCCTCTGCTCTAAATTTTTCAATTTTACCATGATTTTAACACCAAGGCAACCACCATAATGTTCTCATTTTTTGCCTGCAATTTCTTCTGATTCCAACTGAAAACCCATTTCTAGGTCAAGTGACCTCAACAGTCAGATTCCTGAGGGGAATGAACAGGAACTGTAGTACAGACAAGTACCAACTACTTTGACTGGGACAAAAATCCTATGCTACCACATAAGGCATCTTCTGAGCAAAAAAAAATGCCACATATTACAATAAAAATGCATTCCATTCATTTATTTTTGAATTTAAGTTTTAGAACATCAAAACTGCAGAAAAATGGGTAGGGGGTGATAATGGTAATTTCTTTATCTGCCTTTAAACAAACGTTTTAGCCATTTGCTAGTCACAAGTCCCAGACTAGAAGATGCAATAACATTAAACTACAGCTATTTCCTCTGAAGATTTCACATCTAAAATTGCTCTGTGCCTTCACCTTCCCTTTTGTCTCCATTACGTGACTGGATTTAGAAACAATTTTCTTGTCTCAAATCTATCAAATTAGGGTTTTTGTCACTGACCCTGATCTATCAACTTCAAGGAGAATTAAAATGATAACACCTAATATGCAAACTCTATATTTAATCAGCAAATTTAAAGGTTATTTAGTTTAATTTAGAAGACTGATATTCAGAACATGCTTTATTTTTAAGATGAGAGACTTTAATCTTGATGGTATTTCAGTGAGTTGTAAATTATCAAGAAACAAGGTGGTTTTGTTTAAATATCACTTAAATACTTTACTTATATTCTCTGTGTAGTTCTCTAGCAGCAAAATCAACACTTTTAGGAAGAGGTCAGCCTAAGCAATTAATGCACTAAAGGATGCCATTTGTGCTATAACTACCTATCAAATGAGAATATTTGGATATTTTTCACTCCTTATCATACATGAACATGCCAAAGCAAAGAACAAAAGGTACAAAGAATTCATTCTTCAGAGTTATTCTTTATTTCAATTTAGCTTCCCCACCCCCTTTCATTTTTTGGTTTTAAGTTCAAAGCAATCAAATATTTAACCCTACGTTTTGGGTTTTGTTTTCTCTGTTGGGTTGTTTTAGAGATGCCCTTAATTATACAATGGACCTGTGATAATGGATTGCAGGAGGGGGTTTTGGCTGTTTGGGATTTTTTTTTTTTTCATTCCTGAAACCATTTGCCTGCTTTTCAGTGCTGAAAGAAGTGAGAAGAAGGAAGGACATGCAGCAGGATTCCAAAATACTGACCTGTTTGGACAAATACAAATGTCGTGCATGTAAAATTTAATGGCCTTGGACTGTTCTTTGTTCTTGAAATGATAATCTGCCAGGAGATAATAGAGCTCAGTCACCACTGGTGGAGAGTAGTCTGCACCCTCAGGGAGAGATGGTGCCTGAAAATCAGAAAGGCAAAGGTTCATAATAAATGAGCACTTGCTTCTTCCTTGTAGAGAAAGCAACCTTTTCATCACACAATGTGAAGGGCTTGAATATGAAGACCTTGAAAGCAATTCACAGATAGAGCACTTACAAACACTAATGAACATCTCATCCTGACTATATTTTACCATTCAAAGACTAAAAGCTTTGGTGGGATTCTTATTTTATTTAAATGCAATTACCCAAGAAAACCCAACAGTATGGAACAAATCACTCCACTAATAATCACAAAGTCAACATAAAAACAGCAACACCAATTTTTACTCCTTTCAATTTAATTTTTTAAAAAACCAATTAATTATACCTTGCTGGATGTTCCTTCAATATAGGCAGATACAGTCTCCAGGCTCAGCATAGGCTTGTCAGTTCGAGGAACAATTGTGGCAGTTTTCTTCAGAAGGTTGGCCAAATCAGCAGACACAGTACTGGTTTTGTAACTATCAAATTCTGGAAGAGTTTTAGGCTTAAAATACTCAAACATGAACAAAGCATCTTCCCATGTCAGATCAACCTGAAGAGGGAGGTAGATGAGAGGGGAAAAAAATATTTCAAATTCCAAAATTCAATTCTACTAATGATAGTTTTCTATAGACTTTCTAGTTCAGAGGAGTGTGTACATTACTCTAGCAGGAACCAAACTAAACCTCCCAAGAATAGAGCTAAAGGTGCTATTCATTCATAGTGCTCACTGATTTAACAGACAAAGATATTGCTGTAACTTAGTGTAGGTCACTAAAGTCAAAATAAAGTAAAAATAAATTCATTCTACTTGTTTAGAGGACTTGCACAGAAAAACTGTTTAAAAGCAAGGATCAGTTGTAAACATTCTGAGTGACACTGAGATCATGGGTAATATGGAGAAGAACTCTGCCCCTTCCATTTCAGAGCCAAGTAAGAAGAGTTAATGAAATGAGAATCAGACAAAATTCTGAGCCCCTCTTTGAACTCTACAGAAAATTACTCTCAGAATTTACTCCTCATTTTCTCTTCACTTTTCTTTCTTGAAAGCAGTAAAAATACTCAAAGTAATTGACAGCTCCCTTCTGCTAGACTAAGTTTTTTCTCCTTTTATTGCTTTACCCTTTTAACTTTATTCTTAAATTTTGCTCTGCATTGAAATGCAAGGAAGATGCAGAGGGTAATCTCCTTATACTTCTCTTTTTCTTGTTTATCCCCTTTCTCTCATTATCTTTCCTCTCTAAGATGTACATATAACACACAAAATTTCCAAATATTCAAAGAACAGTAATGTAAGAGTATTTGTGTATTTTAAAAGGTTTGTTCAACAGAGCCAGACAATCATTTTGCTTGTATGAAAATGGTTTTGATTGATAATTCTATGATCACTTGCATTTGGTAAGTGCAAAATAGTCTGGGGTTTCTGAACAAAACCAGGGATGTTTCTCAAGGCAGGACATTGCATTGCTGCCCTGTATTTTTCTCTTCCTCCCTTAACATTACAACCCTCTTCCAGAAGCACTCTGTTGTTGCCCTTGTCCCAAATTCAATTGAATTTCACATTTCTTATGAACAGCTACCAGGTATTTACCATTAGAGATGTCAAAATAAGTGATAACATGTACTTGCAAACTTTTAACTGTGACATTTTTCACTTTCATAAACTGCAAGGCTGGCCGCTAAAACTTTCTTCTCTCAAGCTGACTTTTCCTCTCTAAATTTTCCTCAACCTTGAACTTCTTCTCAGCTGAAAATAGGAAAGTGATAGCTTAATAAAATCAATCTCTCAAAACTTTCAGGACGGCAAACTACTACGGATAAGACTAGCATTTAAAATATTCAACTTGTTATATTTATAATTTTTAAAAATATTAATATTTTTATTTTATTCTCTATAATGTGTAAAATACATAAAATTTACAAGTAAATAAAAGTATCTTTCTCAAAAATATATCAAAGTGCACTGGAACAAAACAAGAATGCATCTTTCATCAGTTCAGGATATTCCACTGACATTGGATAAGACATAACTCACCTGCTGTACTGAATGTTCTTCTAGGTACCTTGCTTTGCTTTTTTTGCTAGGGAAACCATATAAACAATAAAAACATTGCTCCAAGGCTGTTTCCAGCTCCTCTTTGTATGGATGAGTATCCTCAGAAGTGGAAGCTGCAAGTTCTTTCTGTAGTACCTGAACCTACAAGCCAAGCACAAGGACAAGGTCACCTGCAGATCACAGAGAGCTGCCCAGCTGCCTGAAGGCAGGTGATGAAAACAATTTTAGGGGATTTTAAGGGATTTCTACATGGATTTTTCCCCCAGTATTACTCATGTATTTTTGTGAACTGGTCCCACACAAGTCATTCCAATGGCACTGCAGCAGCATTGAAGTGCTTTTATTTTTCCTCCTGTATTAATCCACACTTATCTTTAATCAATGAGGTTAAATATCAGCTTCATGTTTCAGATTTAAAATCACTCAAAGTTCTCCCCTACACATCAAGCTGCTTTTGTGAATGTAACTGTGAACTAGAGTTCATCAATGCTGTGAGAAAGGAAAAGGTACAGAAGAATATCTGCCCTAACTCACAACCAGCAATTTCCTCTGCATGAAAAAAGCAGGATGGAGAGGACTTGGCAGCAAAAGAAGAGAGAGAGTTAATGAAAATCTAGCTAAAAGGACCATAGAATTGAACAGTATGAACAGTATTACACAGATGGCTACACACCAAGGAAAGTGGCTGGATTGATCCCAAATTCCTAAACACTGTAGCAAGTTGCTATCTTTACCTTCAGCACCACAAGAGAAAGCACCCATCAGTAGAATATTTTGGAAGATGCTGATAGTTTAAGACATTCATTATAAAAACTGCAGCTGAATGCCAAAAGAAGAAAGGTAAAACTTTGAAAATTCTCACTAAGCTGCCATAAAAAACAAACTCAAAAGGAACACATTCCAAGAAGACATTTCAAGGTCAAGAAAAATATGCTCACCAAGAATAACCTGTGTAGGGGCATGCTGGATATTTATTTCATGACCAAATCAAGACCCACACAACCACTGAGGTTTAAGATTCAATTTCAATGTGTTCCACTATAGAATTTAAATAAAAAAGAAATGTTTATTTGTGACCATTTCTCATTTTTCAACATCTAGGACTTCAGACTCAATTATTTATGCATGATCCTACACAAAGCTTTCCTGTCAATACAAACACTGCATGACAAGGCAAAAATCTGACTTTCTACATGTAAGAAACTCATTTGTAAGAGCTGGAATTGAAGATGCTGATTCTCTTCTGATTAAAATATCTGTGCTAAGATCAAGGTACTGTTTATTAAGAGCCAAACCCCTGAAAAAGAAAAGCAAAGACAATTCTTAGAAAGCATTTCAATGACATCTGGAGTCACAGCAGACTCATTCACACCGAGTCCCAGCAGACACCTCATTGCCAGCACTTTCCCTGTATGAATTTGTGATCAACATTTGAAATTTACAGAAAGGGCAGCTAAATAAGCTGAAGAAAAACAGTGAGCATCAGAGGATACTGTAACAAAAGCCTTCAATTCCTACTGCTACAAACAAAAGCACATCTAACAGCAGTAACAGAATTCTCACTTGAACAGCATTCAAAACAATCTCCTTTGTTACTATTCAACTTTCAAGTTCTTGGCAGAAATCCAGAATTGTTCCTAATAATTCAGACTATTGCTAAAGGCCTTAATTAATATTAACACCTTCTCTTGCACAGCACATTCATCCAGAAGCAATATAAGGACCTTGAGCAGACAATTCACCTACAGAAGGTGACCATTTAACAGTAATCTATAAAACACACTGTTCACATTCTTGAGGGCTCCTTTCTCTTCAAATAATTCATCCCACTTTATCTTTGTCTTTCCCTATCCTTCCAACACCCTCATGTCTCTGAAAACTCTGAGAACTGAATCCTTGTGTTTAATAACACTATAATATATTTTAGTTTAAGAAGCTGGCAATTCTGTCAGTGAAAATGGAGCATTTTGTTTAAAGTAGCTGATGATATTTGCAAAGAGCTGCAAATACATACACAGCCAGCTCCCAGTCATCTGTCCTTTGCCCAGGTTCCCAGCCCATACTCTGTGGGTACAGCACATTTTTCAGGCACAATTCAGACTCATCACCTGGCACGACATGAGCCTGGGAACAGCCCATCTATTTCCATGAACCACAGGGCCTGAGCCAATAAACCCCCTGGAGCCCCTGCAGGGCCAGCTCAGGTGCATCAGCATTATGCTCCTAACACCAGGGAGGTGAGGAGAGCAGGACACAGAGATAATCTGATAGTTCCAGCCTGAATCAGCCTCAGTTCAAACCCTGCTCATTCTGACTCCTGCAGAACCCCTCAGGCTTTCTGTGCCATCCTTCCCAGCTGTCTAAATTACTGTCCTGGACATGCCACTGCTCAAATGCAGAGGTAGATGGGCTCTGGCACTGAGCTGTGCCTAATAAGCTCCAGGGAGTGCTGAGAAGGGAAATCAGGAGATTCCTGAGTAGCTCTATGCAGAACTAATCATGATTTTCTCTTGGCTGAAGGTAATAAACCTCAGTGAAGTCAAGCTGAATCTGCAAAGTGCCACTGAAATGTCCCTGCAGAGGGCCCAGTGGATGCCGTGGCATCACATTATCTGGGATCTGCCAGCAGCCATGCTGTCCCAGGCTGTCAGTGCTCTCAGCTTTCTGAGCCAAGAGAAAATCAGCAAACAAATAGAAATATTCTATTTAACCCGGGGAAATTTCTTTTCTGGTGTAACAATGAGACCTCAAGGAATAATCTTAAAAAGGTCAACCATGAATGGGTGAGTCCTTTCATCTAATAATGCTACAGTATTAGTGCCCAGACACCCATTCCTGGAGCACATGAGAGGAGATGCAACACACCCATCTGAACAACAGAGCAAAGAACAGCCTTAACACACAGGAAAATGGAGGAATTCTTCATTCTCATCACTGTGCAACAGATTAACTGTGTATGTGTATTTTAAATAATATTTAGTTAATAACATGAAAACATCAGAGAAAAGAAAGCTATTTTATTCAGACTGTGGTATAAAATCAAGGTAGATACAAATTCATTAACCACAGAACAATTAAATGCATCACAGCTTCAGAGCAAATCCAGGTAACACCACACAATGTGGGAGCAATCAGGAGCATTCCAGTTGTGTAACTGAGGACAGATGATGAGCTGCAAATCTTTACTCTTATGGTTTGGAAGAAACAAACAACCAAGCTGTTCAAAACTGAATTTTCTTGGCTGAAAGTTTAAATATGTTCTTTTTACAAGATAAACAGTATTTATGTACACTGAAATGTGCAAACCCTACCTAACACTTGACAAATTCAGTCCTGTGAAGTGAGCAACTTATTTAGAACCACTGAGACAAGATGAATATGGAATCCCACTGTGTTATTTTAGCAGCAATTTTAAAGATGTGACACAACAGGTTTTTTTTGCTCCTGAATGATGTACAGTACTATCCAACTGCTTGGTTTTCCCTACTTCCCTTTCAAATCCCATGAACAAAATAAAACACTAGTGCAAGAAGCAAAACAAAGGAGAAAAAAGAGAAGAAAACAATTCTTCCTCTCAGTGAGGCAAGTCCAGAGAACAATGGGGAGTATGACAGAAGCAGACCAATAGAAAAGGGTCTGGAATAACAACCCTTTGCTATTCAGATTAAACTGACTGAAACTTTCATATGTTTGACTGGGAGAAGTTGGAAAGTGGATTTAAAAGTGTATATTTAACATGAAGATAAGGCAGTAAACAATCTAACTTTGAACTTTGTTTCCTGCTTTGGGATGTGGCTTGGCCATATGATTTTCAGAGATCAATCAGAATCAATCTCAGTTATCCCACAATTTGTACTTACATAAAACTTGAGCAGAGCACCATCTGAATTGCAACACCAGGATCTTCTTCCCAAATACTCATGAGCTGTGTTCAGCAGCATAAGTGAAGAAGGCAACATAGGAGTATCAGGACTCACTGGAAGAAAGAAATTGGTAAATATTAAAGTAGCACAGAACTGAGTTAAATCTGAGTCAATGCTTCAAGTGGCAAACAGCTTCCTCTGGTGTAAAGTGATGCTTGCAAAGCCCTCTCCTCCCTTCAGCCAGCAAGGTAAGACAACAAACAAATATTTTATTACTTATATTTCTGAGCTGGACGGTAAAGAGCTCAGGAGCGACATGTAAAAGTGAAGAAATAATCCACCTTCTTCTCCCTGGTTCTGCTGCTGCTGGCAGCAAAGGGATCGAAAAGCATCTTCCTCATGCTGGATGATCCTGTGCAGGATAATCCATGGCAGCACTGAGGACACATAGGGCTCCTTTGGTTCCTCCTGGACAGCCATGCTGCAGTCTATGATCTAATAAAGAAACACACATTATACAGACAAAGGGATGTAAACACAGGTTGGGTGTGAATCCCTCCCAAACAACCCAAAGTTGGCAGCACATTTTACCCCAAGGAAATAATCTAAAGTTGAGCCTCAGCTTCTCACAAGTGGCTGTGAAAATGCTTGAGGTAAATCATTCAGTAGGGGAGGGGTAGTAGATTATTTGCCCTACTCTGACATTCCTCTTGCAGCCCCATTTTCCACCTAGATGTGTCTCTGTTAACATGCTATATCAGCAATTCATAGTAAGCAAATACACAGCAGCAATTCTTAGCATTACTACACCTCATTATTGTACAAGAAATTTCCCTACAACCCAGATACAGAGAAACTTACAAAAATTCCTGAATTCTAGAACAGGTGTTACAACAACTGTTAAAGACCAACTTGAATCATTAAAGATCCTACATAAATTATGTGCCTGAACACTCTGTTCTCCAGAACTCCATTACATTCCATAAAACATACAACTTTACACAATAAGAGTATGATTTTGTAAGTAGTGAAGGGTCCTTGGCTTTTACAGAAGTAAATGGAGATTTGAGAACTGCAAGCACATTGAATTCTGACATTAACTAGACCTGCTTCTTAATAGAACTGCCCTTTGTAAGTTTGCCATTTGTTACCTGGACTGAAAATGCTTGTTCAGCTTTGAGGTTTGAAAGTACCTTCAGTAAAAGGCTACAATTAGCTGTATTCATAATTCTAGAAGAAATTCACATTTCACTTTTCCCCTGCCATGTTCAGATCACCCTCTGTTTTTACTAGAAAAAACAGCACTTGCAAGCAATTCTACCATGCCTGTAAGGTTTATGGGACCTTCCCCTCCAGCCTGAAGCACTTACAGGCAAGATCAGAATTTACAAGCTACACCCAGGCAGCTCAACCAGTCTTCATATTATCACTATTTCAAATAGCCCAAAATCTCAGTGTTGCTTTATCTTACCACCATATTTGATTGTTTTAGGCAGCTCAACCAATCTTCACATTATTACCATTTCAAATAGCCTAAAACCCCAGTGCTGGGATATCTTACCACCATATTTTGATTGTTTTAGGCAGCTTGGCAGTGGATCTAGCTGCTGGTAGTGGATCTAGCACAGGTGTGTGCTCAGTGCAGCTCTATCACACTGCAGACTATGGCAATGCTCACACAAAATGGTAATACCAGCTTCCCAAAAATGTAACCAAAGCCATCACTAGGAGTGGGTGGGAATTCACCCAGCAGCTGCAGCATGCCCTGAATCCTGCAGCAGGCCCTGAGTCTGCAGCAGGCCCTGAACCCTGCAGCAGGCCCTGAATCCTGCAGCAGGCCCTGAGTCCTGCAGCATGCCCTGAATCCTGCAGCAGGCCCTGAGTCTGCAGCAGGCCCTGAACCCTGCAGCAGGCCCCGAGTCCTGCAGCAGGCCCTGAGTCCTGCAGCATGCCCTGAATCCTGCAGCAGGCCCTGAGTCCTGCAGCAGGCCCTGAGTCCTGCAGCAGGCCCTGAGTCCTGCAGCATGCCCTGAGTCCTGCAGCACACAGCACATCCCTGGTGCCAGGCCATGCCTTACCTGGATCAGGTTGTTTGTTAATCGAACCAGGCTCGGTGTGACAGAGGAGTCTTTCAGGATGCTGTTAACTGAGGATAATGAAGTGTCTATTCCTGTCAGCAGCTGTGTTACCGTAGCAACCCACTCCTCTTTAGCAGAGGCTGCTGTCATGTTAATCATCTGCTGAATTGCTTCATTCAAGGCAACATCTGAGCATTCAAAGCATTGCTTGTAGTCTTTCAGTTTGAGCAGGGAGTCCTAGGGAATGTAAATATGAAAAAGATCTATTATAACAATGAAGAGTTTATTTTAAACATGAATGCACAGCAGGGCAAAGCAAAACATTATACTCGGTTAATGTGATTACTTCAATGAAATGAAGCAATAACTTTAAATGCAACATTAAAAGGACAATAGGAGGTGCATGGATCCTGGATGACAAATACACAAGTAGGATCTAAATACAAAAAAATCTTCACATCTTTCTGCTTTAATAAAAGATGCAAGGAAAGAAAATAGGAAAGGGATGGCTGTAGGTCTGTAATTCTAATGATCTACAGCTGAATAAAGCCCTTACAAGAAACAGGGTTTGGATCTTTATGATCTCGTGCTACCATTTTATTACTTCGTAAATAACAAAGTGGCAACTCCAAGGCCAGTGTAATAGCAACTTCTCCTGCTTTTTTCTGCTCTAAAGAGGTTGGGTCACCAGATGGAAAATGTGGGACTTGGTTCAGTGCAGTTAAAAACCCATCAGTCTCTTTTTGTGCAAACATTTTTTCCCCAGAAAAACCTAATATACTCAGCTGAGCTGAGCTCATTAATACACTTATTAAACACTTATTTTTACAGTGTCAAATGGTCTAACTCTACAGCAATTATACTGCATGTATCAACAGTTTCTCATTCATGCAGGAGAGAGTCTTTACAGCATAAAAATCATTCATATGCTACATAACCAAGTTTCAGAATGGTTCTAAGTCACCATATAGTCAACAGCAGCATGAATTCATCCATAAAATAACTCAGGAAACTCAAGTTTCTGTTCATTCCATGGAGGCCTCAACATCTTGCATCTTTAGCCACATTCTCAGTCAGCAGAAGCTGGCACATTGCTAATGATGATGACAAAGCTGTGATCTTCACAGCATTTACAGGTTTGGTTCCATGTCTGGCTTTGTAAATAAGATTCATAACTGTTAACATCCACTCCAGAAATCCTTCCATCCAGTTTTCAGGAGTAAGTCTTAACTCCTTACTGAAACAGATTTTGTAAGAAACAAAGCAAACCTGGAGGAGAAGCAGCTGAGCTGGTCTCTCAGGTATGGATGTGACAAACTCCAGGTGTTTGGCTCTGCCATAACCATTGAAGCACAAGGTTGGCCTGAGCAGATGCACCACAGCATTGTAGTCCCCTGCCTCATAGAGTCGCTGGATCTCTTCCAAAGACTGGCATCTCTCCAGAGATTTTAGGTTCTTTTCAATCTGCAAACATCACAGATGATACAATCTTAACCACAGATGATATAATCCTAACTTTTGTTTTCACATATATTTGACTACTGACACTTCTCCCAGCTTTTAATGGGGAAGGGAAAAGGGAAAGGGAAAGGGAAAGGGAAAGGGAAAGGAAAAGGAAAAGGAAAAGGAAAAGGAAAAGGAAAAGGAAAAGGAAAAGGAAAAGGAAAAGGAAAAGGAAAAGGAAAAGGAAAAGGAAAAGGAAAAGGAAAAGGAAAAGGAAAAGGAAAAGGAAAAGGAAAAGGAAAAGGAAAAGGAAAAGGAAAAGGAAAAGGAAAAGGAAAAGGAAAAGGAAAAGGAAAAGGAAAAGGAAAAGGAAAAGGAAAAGGACTGTTTCAATACTTTACTGCTGCTTTAATGTTTTTATTTTGCATAAAAGCAATCTAAAGATGTACAGGACCAACAGATACAAAAACTGTAGTTTTTGTAGCCTTGACAAAATATTCAAACTACCAAACCCTCACTCTGAGATGGAGCAAACTTCCCTCAGAAAAGAATTGATTCATGGGTGACATTTGAAACTGGGAGAGATGGATTGTGAGGGATGGAACAGGGAACACACACCTGCAAATGAGCTCTTACCTCCTCTAAAGACACCACAGAATCCACATGCAGGTTGGGCAGGCGGATCACGGTGCTGCTCTCACTGCCAGCCTCAGCCTGGCTGCTGCTGGAGCTCTGCAGCATCTCAGTGCAGATATCATAGTTCTCAAGTGCCTGTTCCATGTCTCCCTATGGAAACAATACACAGGAAAACAATCAACCAAAAAAATCCTACAGTTCTCACAGCAGAAAGTCTCCAAAACTTGTAGAAAATGTTTAAATTTAATGCAGGCTGTGTGATTACTGCATGTCCTCAAAAAATTATAAAATAAATTCAACTGAATAGCTCAAATTAAAGCAAAAAGATTTAAAAATATTTACCAATTATTTCAATAATGGATGGAACAAATCAGAAAAATGGAATTCAGCCTGTATACATTTTTAAGATTGGTGTGGAGTGCTAAAATCCCTTTCCTTAAAAAGGCAGAAGAGTAAACCAGCAGAAATAACTCCTCCATTTGTGCAAATTAAAACACTGAGCAAAGAAACATTCATTTATTCTGCAAAGCGAATGAACTCTCCTTGCTCTGTGCAAAGTAAGTACCGAAATTGAGATGTCAGGGAGGCATGCACAGGCAAAATACAACTCTGCATATTACAAGGAAAAAAGTGCCAGTAGTTGTATAGGAACTCTCATTTTTTCTAAATAACTTTATTGGAAAGGAATCCTTAAATGCAGGGAAAAAAAAGGGGGAAGGAACAAGTTAGTTCACACTTATGAAAACTGACTCACACAACTAGTTGACAACAGATTTAAACATAATTATTGCATTAAAAAACCCTCTTTGATGTCCTGGGGAAGCCACACTGAGACGTAGAAAAAGACTGAGATCAAATAACATTTCTTTCAAATTATTCCCTTAGTGATAGGCTTAAAAACCTCTGCTTCAAAATTTGCATATTAAATTTAAAGTCTTCAAAAGCAGAACCACACCACCTTGAAAAAGCAGAGGGAACAGTAAAAAAAAAAGAGCCTGTTTCAGTTCAAATCTGAATTTTGGTGTTCCTGAAACTCTGACAGTGTCCATGAATCCAGACCCTCAAAAATCTTATGTTCTGCAGCTCCCCAACACTATTCCAAGTAGCTTTAGTACAAATATTTTATTTTAAGCTGAGTACAAGTTCATTTAAACAAAGACATATATTAAACATATCTGAATATTTGCTGAGCATGTGAGACCTCCTACTTCATTTCCACCTCAACCCTCAGGGGAAGTTAATCATATTTAGAAGCAAAATGAAATCACTATGTTTTAAGCTGATTTTATCCACATGCCTAAAAGAGTAGAGATTCCTGAATCAGCTGCATCTGAAGAATATTTGTAGGGAGACAGAATATAAGAAAATAAAAGTAGTGTAGAAAGTAATCTTAGCCCTAAGGAGCTGCAGCTGGGCCAGTTATCAAAGATTAGGAACAGGCCTGACTTTACCAGGCCACAGCTGTAAGCAATGAGAAGAAGAGTGCAATAAAGGAGTGTGGTGGCTCTTTTTGAAAAAGAGAGGGTAGCCTTGATGTAATATTCAAACTACCAAACCCTCACTTCTTCACAAAGTAGCCAGGGAGAGTCAGTGACTGTGTGAAGAAGAAAGAGTCAGTGCTCTGGGGAGCTGACCACGAGAAAACACCAAGAAGGTGTTCAACTTTTGCCATAAGGAGATAACAGTATGGAACACCTGTGATAAAATGATAACATATTGACTTGAATTTGGGACAAGCTGTGTTTGTTACACCAAAAGCAAACCCCACCTGCAGTGCCAGGAACCGAGCCTTGAGCCAATAGACTCGAGTGACAAACTCCATCCAGCCTTCCTCAAACAAATCTCGCTGTGAGGATGCAAAGGACAGCTGCAGCAGGTCTCCCAGAAAATGGGTTCCTGGGAAGTCAGGACCAAACTTGCCATTCACAGAGGCAGCAGGACAATTTCTTGGAGAAACTGCAAGTCAATGAATTACATTTTATTATTAAATTACTGGCATCCCATGGAAAGAGTCCCACAGAGCAGAATTCCAAAGGTCTGATCTACCTGAAGGTAAACAATTGATAAAGCAATAAAACACAGATCTGGAAGATATTAAGAAAAAATAGCTTCAAAATCCAGTGAATTCCTGGAAACACTTCTTCATACACTCCCAGTGTTTTTAGAGTTTGAAGAAAATTTAAGTTCTCACCTGTAGAACTCTTCCCTTTTGTCAGTAGCCACTGATCTAATTGCAGCTCCATGCAAGAAAGGCTCATTATCATCATATCCTTCAGAAAAAGTAAGGAGATATCAAAAGAGTATTCACAGCAAGAAATACATTAAAAGAAGTATAAATAAAAAAAAAATCACTAAATTTGCAATTTACTTCAAAGAAAGCCTTCATCTTGTCCTCTTGGGATTTCTATTCCCAAGCTATAGCTACTTCTTCTGCCTGAGGTGTACAGTAACCAACAAATCAACAGGTACAAAGGCAAACAATACTCAGAACCATTAAAAAAGAAAAATCTCAGTTCATGGAAGAAGGTCAGAACAGCATTGCCTGGTGTTAGAAAAAAAGTCATCCTTACTTTTTAACTTGGCTGAAATAAAACTATATTAAATTGCCAAATCATGCCAAAAGCACGATTCCAGAATATAGCAGTAGCACTGACATTTGAAAAATAACACAAAATTTAAGAAAAGTAAGCAGTTATGCAGTAATAATGAGAGCCAAGGGAATACATTTATAAATATATTTACATTTGTTTTAAAAAGGGCACATATATATGAAATATATACATAAATAAGTCACAGGATGTATAAAAATTTAACATCTGCTACATAGAGGCACTTTTGTTTGTTTTGCAAATGACATCAATGGAACACAGCAATTTCCATAATTAATATTTCATTTGCAAAGAAGTAAAAACACTTGATCTGAAAAAATATTTCCAACTGAAGTCATACCAAAGGCAAATAACTTTCCAAATGAATACAGACTGCTAACATTAAAAAGATAACATAGGCTGGCTCAGTGGCCAAGAATTATCAGAACTGGTTTTATAATTCAAGAAATATCATCTTCTACCATTAAGCTGGTTTAACAATAATGTAAAGAACTTATTCTTTCTTCTATTTGCTTTCAGGAAATTCCAGATGGATAAAGGTAATAAAATGGTAATGCTGAGGAGGTGGTTTTGGTTTGTTTTGTTGTTGTTTGGGATTTTGCTGTAAATTTCAGGTTATCTTTAAACTACAGAGTATCTACTCTACTTAAAGCAGCAATACTGACCCTCAATCAGGCAGTGAGAACAGAGCAGCCTCTGTTCTGACCTGATGACAAAACAAAACTGTGTCACATCAGAAGAAAAGGAAGGGGGGAAGGAAAAAAGAAAGAGCAACGACAGAATAAAGGGGTAAAATATACCTGTGTCTATGACATCTCTGTGGGTGTATGTGTGCACAAACACACCTTACACACAGGTCAGAGCTGCATGTGGCATCACCCAGGTGTGCTCAGCCCAGAACAGCTCCAGGAGCTGCAGTGCACCCAAGTTTGGGACAGTTACCACAGCTGGGACAAGCAGAGCTGAGCCAAACCTGTGTCTGCTGGATCTCACTGGGTACTTTGGGCACCCTGACACCAGGACAACAGCAAATATGGAATAAGGAAAGGTGCTGCATTACCTTGATGTGTTGATTGCTTGAGTCCCTCAGGAGTGGGTTGGGGAGGCTGCTGCTGTGCTTCCTCCAGCTGTTGTAGATGCTGAGCACCACCTCACACAAACCAGGAGGCCACTTCACCAGGAACTTCTGGCTGATGACTTTCAGGTATCTCATCATCAGCTCCAAGATCCCACCATTGTTCAGGTTATCCAGCAGGAATTCATGAACATCCTGTTTTTCTAGAAAACAGAAAAACACAAAGGCCTACATCTAAGGTTGAGGCAGATCATAACTTGAAAGAATTAAGTTTCAACAGTGTTTTGTGCCCTTCTATCACAGCAGTTCTGCACTGCACATGTGCAGAATTCAGTTACTGCATTCCAATCTGTTTAAATGGAAATTCCACACAACTGGGCTCCTGCACAGTGATTGAGCAATTCCCCAAGACTTAAAAAATTAGTAGCAACTGAGATACTTCTATACTATAAAATTATACTTTTTAAAAAGCATATACTTACATATCTTCAGGCATGACAGAAAAATACAGAAAATAAAGCACACAATACAGCAAAACCAACAAAGAATGAGCAGAGGATATAAGGCAATCCCTACCAGACTCCATAAATGTTGTAGAATCAAATGACATTCTGTGTGGTCCAACATGCTGAAAATTCTCCTCTTTGATCTCTGATTGCACCTCATAGTTATTGAAAGGGTCCTCCTCCTCCTCAGGGTCCAATTTCCTTAATCTGTGTGAAAGAGGGGCAAGAACCACAATATCAACAAAGTCCTCATTCTTTATTACTAGATGAAATCTAAATATGAAACACTGTGCAAATGTTAACAGTGAGAATATATTACTGAAACAAATTCAGAGATTTGCATCCGGTTCCTTTTGTCCAAATCAAGATTACTTTATTCTATCCATTTTGATTTGGGCATTGTCCACTAATTCACTTTAACAGCAGTAAAAGCTGTTTTATTTAATTTTAATTCAGCAATTTTTACTAAAAGTAATATTATTAAATTTATCAGAAGATAATGCACCACATCTGCTTAAAAAAACCAAAAAAAAACATTGGACCAGTAGTTTTAAGGTTGGGAGGATATCAATCAAACAAAATCTCAAACAGCTTCACCTCTGATCATCTTATAATGAAAGTTTTTGCAGTACAGTACCTGGAAGGAAGGAATTTCACCAACAGCTCCTGAAAGTCAACCTTCTCCTCTTTCTTACACTTGGTGTTCCGAACTCTGGCAGATCTCCTTTTGGCTGTTTCTCCACTGTCTTCTGTAATTCTTCTTCTCTTCACTCCTTTCTTAGATTTATCACCTGCAGATATGTCACCTAAAAACATAATGAAAAAAACCTCAAAACCTGACAGGTTAAATTGACAAATAAAAAGTGAGTAATCTTTTTTATTTTTAAAAACATAATTACACAGCAGCACTTGAGATTCATTGGTTTCCTTCTGAAGACAGTGCCAAAAAAATCTTGTACAGATTTCAAATAAATATAGCTGACAGTTTGGTCTTCTCAGCTTCTTAAAATGACACATGAGCAGAAAAATAACACAGTCATCTTTTTGTAAAGCAGCTCATTCATTCTAAGGAGCTCCCAGCATTAAAAGTTTGATATGCATCACTGCTGGATGGAGTCACAATTTTTCACATCCTAAAGACTGAAAAACTGAAGTGTGGGGTAACAGCACAAAATCAGAAAAGGTCAGATACTCCTTCACTTTCTCTATCAGGTGTTACACATATGCTGAAAAGGCTCTGACTCCACCAATGTGCAGCTGAAAGACAGCATGTCCCAAAGAATTCTGAAGTGGTTTTTATACCCAGATAAGTAGGAAAGGTATCTTGAATCTTAGACTGAAGTACCTTGCTCACCTACAGCAGCTCCTGGCTCCAATGAACTCTGGCTGTGACTTGGGAAGTTGGGTGTGGTTGGAGTGTAAGGTAACACAGGATCTGGCACTGTCACCACTGGATTAGTGCTGACAGGAGTTGCCTGAATAACACTGACAGGAGTAGAGGTGGGAGAAAGCATCAAATGTTGAACTGGGTCTCTGTACTCTGAGAGATCAATTCTCTTTCCCAGACTGGGGCGAGGAGGATCACACGTTGTGAGGTGCTGATACATGGCAAGCAAGGCTTCTCCCAAACACTTCCACCTGCAAGGGAAACACAACAGCATCACAATGTCTTCACTTCTTGTCACACTATTTTCTATATTAAGTTTACAAACCTAACAGCATTCAACATTGTTTTTTCACTAACAGCAAGAGCAGCTTCTCAGTGGGACAACTATACACACCTGAGCGTCAAAAATCTGTTCCAGCACTCAAAAAATGTCTCTAAAAACACAAGGTTCATGCAGTAGTTGCTGAGGAAATTATACCAAAAGCTAAAAAAAAAGTAGTGTCAAAGAAAATTTTCAGGTTCTGCATTCAATCAGCAACACTAAAAGAACTCATCCTTATTCACGTGTGAACAATTTCTCTGCAATACAAACTACATGCGGAGTCCATTAATATTCCAGAAAAACTTGTGCAATACAAAAACCAAACCTCAATCCTTTATGCCTTAATAAAGACACACATAACAACTTACTAGTATCCTTATATCTTCCTGCAAGTAAAGAATTGCAAATTTTTTTCTGAGTTTTCATTATTCCAGTAGTAAAAACAATTTTTAAAAATTAAAGTTGCTTTGAAATTCACATACAAACTAGTCATATATGAAAATATTAAATCCAGTAATGTGTTGGAATAGCTGCCAAATCATTCTCAGATAGCACATTTGTTTTTTACATCACTGGTTTAAAATCAAAAGTTGAAAACTAATAGCTGTGGGGATTATGCTAAACCATAAGCACACCAAACCAACCTATAACCTAGTTAGAAAACGCTGGGGGAGGTTGGTTTGTTTTTACAAGGAAATAAAAGGTGTTTTGAAGAAATCTGAAGCACAACACAGTTATCAGGATATGTGCTTCAGAGGATCTTTTTGAAAAGAGAAAATAGCAAGACGTACGTGAAAAAGGGAATTGGCTGCACCAGCCTGAGGTCTGGCTCCCTGTCACGCACCAGCAGCGCCTGTCTCTTCTTACGGAGCTCCAGTGCCTCACTTATGATCCTCCCTGCTTCAGCTGCACCCACAGTCACATTATGGATAGACATGTCACTAAGAAATAACAAAAAATGGAGATAGGATAGAAAGTTTTTGTTTGCTGGGTTGTTTTATTAAAGCCTAGAGGGGATTCATTTAATACCATCATGTAAAGTAACAAAAGCAGCATTAAAAGAAGCATTCACATAACATCATGTTACCAACTTTATGGCACACTTATATATAGATGTCTCAACCACCAGAAATCTTTGTTCTGAATGATCAGTTAACTTAGACACATCCTGTCAATTTTATGGGCCTCTATTTTCCCACTTTCCTCCTACCCACTCCTCCTATAAAATCCATACAGAAAGAAAAGGGGAGTTTTTGGTGTGGTTTTCTTGGGGGGTGAGAGTTGTTTTGGTTGTTATTAGTTTGTTTTAATTAGGAAAACTAAAGTGAATGCTGCAGGGATCAGGAACTAATTAGTAAAATAAAGGCAGCTGATTACAAGAGATCTAGGTATGAAAATAAATGAGCAGCAACAAATGGATTATTTTCATCTTTCTACCTTGCTTCAAAAGGAATTCCTGAAGAACATTCTGTCAGCAGCACCAACATGTTATTATTCAGAAGGAAAGTCAGCAAGGTAAAAGCACAAGATCTGAGCAACCCCAAACCCAAAATTTACACCCCAAAGGCAGTATATACTCTAATAAGACAAAACTCACCATTTGAGAAACATCCTTAAGGAATCTTTCTGGAGGCAAGGCTGCTCCTCAAAGATCTTCTCCTTCAGAACCAATCCTTTGCTATACAGACAATCTTTTTCCAGAGCTTTGCAGATAAAGTACAAACATGCTGAAAGAGAAATAAAAATGGAATGGTCAATGGCTGCTTTGGTTCATTCAAAGCTCCCATTTCTGGGCCTCACATACACCACTGAATTCCACCCAAATGTGACATTTACATTAATTAGTCCAATTGCTTTGTAAGGTGTTAAATAATTACATGCATACAGTTAAAATAGCCTATTGTGTCTTCCTAGGTACTGTATCCAGAAAAAAAAAAGTAATTAATTTTGTTTAAACAATGTTTGGAGTACATCTTTCACTTATTTTCAAGCCTGTTCTGGAACAGAAGAAATTAGAACCATAAAACAGCAACACAATTATTCACCATTTTTATGTTATCAAATGTCTTAACTGCAGATTCCCTTATGAAGCAAGCAGTGTATCCCCTGCTGTAACTACAATTAATCCTTCCAGGCTATGAATGAGACTGTAGATTTATACCCAAACCCTGGAGTTATGCAGCAGGAAATTACTAGAAAACCAAAACCAACATAGGTGGAAAGGTAGAGGAACAGTGTACAGGGAACTTCCTGCAGAGGCTCTGATCTGTGAGACCACAGACATTTATTTTTAGGGTAACCAAAAATAAATAATAAAACTTCTCCAAACCATCATGCTTTATAATTCAGTAAAATCTCTATCATGGAGTAGCAGTCTCTATCAAACCCTGCTGCATTGCTTAAGCAAGAGACACTTCAACCTATAGATTTCATTGTAACAATTTTTTCTGGTATGTAAAATCACATACTGAGATGCTTTTCATGCACTGTACTCACTTGTGTAGTCACTGAGTGTATACAAAATTGTGATAAGGTTATCCAAACAAGGCCAGTGATCAGGATTGCACCTGAGCCCTTCCTCAAAAGCGTGACGAGCCAAGGGCAGGCGGATCAGCTTTATCGCCACACGACCGATTTTATACCAGAGATTCACATCAGTGGAGTCCAGCATTACAGCCTGGAAATACAACAAACAGAATCATCCACATTTCAGACATGCAAACCCACCTTGCTGCAGGACTGGCACTGCTTTAGTTTTCAGCAGGACCACAACTGCTTTGGTGGACCAATTTTATCCCACACAGCATCAGAAAAACCACAGTATTCAACTGTACACTGACATGATGTATGCTGGATGTGTCTGTCTGTATTTTAAGAAGTTTTTACAAATATTAAGGCTCCAGTGTCTAATTTCAGCTGCACTGTACCTCCAGATAGAACTCCATGGCTGTCTCTAAGTCATCCCGCTGTGCTGCCAGTTGTGCCAGGTTTTTATAGGTGGAGTATTTTAACATCAAACCCGGGTGCTTCAGCCCTTCTTTCTCATCACCAGAAAGAACGGCCTAGAAATAAAAAAATAAATGCAATGTGGGCATTAGGAATCAGACAAGTAACAAGTACTGACATTTCTAGTTAGCCAGTTAGAAGTGAAGTAAGACAAAATACAGCAAACAGTTTCCAGAGTGTCATTGTCCCAAGGTCACTGACCTCTCTCAGGAGACGAATCTCAAGTAGCTCATGATAAGCTTTAGCAGACTCCTCAAATCTGTCATGTTTCTGAAGGTCCAGAGCTTTGTGGTACAAAGCAAAAGCTTCTGCTTCCTGTGATTTAAATAATTAGAATGTATTTATTAAGAAAACTTTATTAGATATATTTATTGTGTATTTCAGTGGTTTCACACTTTCAATACTTTCTGCTATACAGCAGAACATTTGTGTTACTGTCCTAAAATAACTCGAGTGAAGTTTTAGTTGCTCTATCAAGACATAGAGTGACTAAACTTTTATAAGAACAAAATATCATGGTTGAACAAATCCCTACAACTAGAGGACAAAAGTCCCATTGAGACAAAACTTCATTAAGATAACTGTGGAATGACTCACCTGAGCTTCCTTGGTCTGTGTTTTGTGGCTTTTGAAGGTACCTTCATAGTCATCCTCAACCGTGGAGCTCGCGTTCAGCGCTGCAATGCGGATCTGGAACGGCAATTGAGACATCACAAGAAATGTGAGAAATGTGACACCTACAGTCCTTTGAAAACTGGATTTTTCTCTTTTTTTTTAATTAACTGGTACACAAACAATACTGAGAGATCTCTACACAAAGTTACAAGAGCTGTCATTAATTTAATCATCCCTAATTGCAAATAAACAAATATCAAAACCATTTCCCATCCAAAATCAGCTGAAAAAACGAAATTTCGAGTGTCTTGCAAGCAAGAGCTTTCCTAAATAGCCATATGCATTACAGTGATTTTTTTCCAAATTCTTAAATTTACCAATAACTACAATCACTCCGAAAACAATGTTCTCATTATGGCAATTTATTCTTAGTCCCAGGGAAAGAGGAAAATTCTCAATTTTATTGCTAGCTAAACACCTCAAAAGCCATCTCAAAAAAGCCTTACCATGTTCACAACTATTCACAATGTCTTTCTCCAGGAATAGAAAGAAGAGTCTATCACAAACAGGCCTGGAAAGCAAACAGGATTAGAATATTTATTCTGTTCACAAAGAAAACATTCAGAAGTAAAAGACAATACTTTACAGGAATACTTTAATAACCAATTAACCACCACCCCATGCTAAGAGATAGCCCAACAACTAAGGAACAATGATTCCACTGAGGAATAATTTTAATTGCTGCCACCCCTGGTACAAGAGAACCAGTGTTTGTCCCACAGCTGTTCTGAGTATCCTGACCAACCTCTACAGACCAGCCCCAATGCAAAAACAAGTTCTAGCTACTGCAGACACACTTACATCTACTAGATGGGTGCAAACAAAAGAAATGGAACTTTTTCTAACTAGCATTTCTTCATTCTGAAAAAGAACACTCATACTTCCAGTCCTTTTTACCACTGATAAAAAGTTTGAAGGGGTAAATACACTTTTATAACCTGTAAGTAATTTTTTCTTCATAAGTAAACTCATAATTTATATTGAATTAACTGCTTGAAACATCATGTTAGTAAAGGCAAAAATTATGAAAGAGCTCTGTGCTGCTTTATATAAAACCTTCACTGCTACATGATAAAACATTCCCATCAACTCAAACAAGAAGATGACATATGCAAGACAGGCTAAAAACAGTCTTTAATATGCATTAATAGAAGAGTAAATCCAGAATTAACCACAGCAGGAAGCAGTGGGAGTTTTGAACTCTAAGCTGAATTAACTCGTACATCATCATGATGAGTTCTGCATGTGGAGAAAATAAGCCTGACAGGAATTTCACTCATTCAGCAATGCTGGCCCATGCACCACTGGTTCTCCCTGCCTGTGGTTAAATCAGACTGACAACTGCACAGCAATAAAGCATTTTTCTCTTTAAAGTCACCAGATAAACATTAATAAAACTTCAAATCTTCAGGACAAACTCCTTGTCTATTTTCACATTAAGTAAATACATGCAGAGATATTAATGGTTGCTTTCAGATAGACTGAGTTACACATTTGGACAGGGTGTAGATGCTTGTGACATTTAAGTAACTCAGTCTGTATGATCCCAAATCAATTACATGTTTAAGTTGTAAATCCACTTACAAAAATGCCTGTATTCAGTAATATGCCCAAGACTTTTGCTGAATCCAAATAATCTTGCTCAAGGTGGCAGAGGAAGGCAACAGCAGGGACTACAGTCAAGGCTTTACACCCGAGGCTGGACTCTTGGGGAAACTGCAACTGCAGAAAACGTGGGAAAACAATTTCAGTTCCACTTATTATTTATACTGGAAGCTTGTAACAGGCAGGAACTTAGTGACAACCACACTCCTGCCTGGTGTTCCCAGGCTGAAAGCACAGAACCAAACAGGACTGAGGTGCTGCTGGCAAGCAGGGGCAGGTGTTGCCCCACAGCTTTGGCAGGGTGTTGTTTCATTTTACTTCAAACCAGGCACTGCACATGGCTGCAAAACTGAGGGAGGGAGTTACAGCAGTGCCACAGCACTTCTAAACTGAGTGTGTCACTATTAGCACTCCAGAGGAACACAGATACACGAGACAAGCAGGCAAAAAATAACTCCTCTCTCATATTAAGTACAAACCAGTTTGAATTTTAACAGATACAAGAGTGTCTCGGCTATAAATCTGTGGCTACAACAGGTGTGCACATCCTCAAAGGCAATAGGACTTTGGCCTTCAAAACCTTCCCTCCTTTAACCTTAGCAGTTTAGAATTTAAGCAAATATTTCCAAGGTCAGCTCTTGCTCCCAGAACTTGTGTTCGCAACTTCTAAGTAAGAAACAAAGGGAGTGACTTGGGCTTTCCCAGCTTTTGTTGTTCCTGCTACACTGGGGATCCACGCATTGCAGTTACACGTTCAATAACACTTGAGTTTTGTTCTGGGTTTCTTTCTTTAACATTGCAAAGCTCCGCCTCGCTTCAGCACAGCCGTTCTGACGGAACACGATCACTTTCCGCACGGAGCCCAGGGACGCTGCTCTCGCCGCTGGCCCGGAGGGCGGCACACGGGGCCGGGAGCCGCCGTTCGCCTCCGCCCGCGGCCCCGCGGAGGGATGGGCACGGCCGAGGCCGCTCAGGCCGGGCTCTCGCCACCCTCACGGGGCAGGGCCCGAACGCCGCTGCCCCTCCGCGGGGCCGGGCGAACGGGACACTCACCTCGCGGGGCGGTCCCCGGCATGCCGGCGCTGCTCCCGGGGGGTTCCCGGGCTGTTCCCGGCGCGGCTCCCTCAGGCTCCCGCCGCTCCCCCGGGAGCCGCGCTCCGCCCGTTTCCACCGCAACCGCCTCCGGAGCCGCCGCGCCAACAACGCAGCGCCGCATTGGCCGGGCCGCCCGGCCGCAGCCAGCCAATGGCAGTGCCGCGCACTGCGGGGCGGGAGCGGCGGCTGAGGGCGCCTCGGGGTCGGAGTTTGTCCCGGCCGGGAAAGCTCCGGGCTCGGGATCCCGGCCGGGAAAGCCTCGGGCTCACGGTCCCGGCTGGGAAGCGACACCCCCGTGCCGGCCAAACCACGTCCAGTCCTTCTTTAAACACTTGCAGGGATGGTGATTCCGCCACCTCCCTGGGCAGTGTTAAAAATAGGTTAGGAACTGTTGTAGAATAGTTTGTAATTGTTAAGTATGTACTATAGTTTGGTTGTTGTAAAAGGGGTTAAAAGGGTAGTTATAAGAAATACGGTACTGAGCATACCGTATTGCACCTAAGTGAAATGCATCTCCCCAAGCGAAACGAGCCGGCCCGGGCAGAAATGTAATGGCCAGTCGAGCGTCTTAAACCTTCATGCAAATAAAGGATCCAAACAGAAACCAATCCAAAGGGACAAAAAACAGGATAAAAAGGGGCTCCTGACCCACTGAATTTGTGCTGCTCCATCGGAGATATCGCTGCTGAAGAAGCCCCAGCATCCTCGACGGGAACGCTCCTGCTCGGGCCGGCCCCCCTTGTTTTAGGCCTTTCTCTTTGTTATAATAAATACTGAAATCACTTTAGTACCAGGAGTCCAGTCCCGTTTTTAACAGGCAGCACGGTCTAATGTCTGAATCAGTTTTTCTGTGGAGAAATCGCTCCCAATATCCAATTTAAACTTCCCCTGGCACAGCTTCATTGCATCAACACCAAAGTACCAGGATAGCAAAGTGCTGCTGGCCTCACCTCCCCTGGGCAGCCTGGCATCTGCCCCTGAAACACTGGGGCCAGCTGTTTTCTTTCCTATGGAAAAGTGTCACCATTCCCTTTCAGGGATCCACCACTGAAATTTGGATACCACCTCCAAGGATTAATACATCCAAGGACTGATCCCACTCAAAAGCTGTCAGGACAGAATGGTGTTCCTGTACCCCTGGACAGTCTTGTCTGACCCATCACCACTGGGACCATGAGCATTCCTTGCCAAGGAAAGGCACTGTCACTGTCTTTCAGCAGTCCAACTCCAAACTGTGGAGCTGGTCTTCCAAACTGATTCTATCTGGGGATTTCTCACAGAAGAATGGTGCAAGGACAGAAAGGATTGCCTTTTCAACCCTCAGACACCTGCACAAACAATGCTGGGCGGAGCTGCTTTCCTTCACAAAGTAAAGCCCTGCCACCCTCTTTTTGCAGGCCATCTGCAAAATTTGGATTCCAGCTTCAGAAATGAAGAGCTCTAAAGATTGCTCCTATTCAGCAGGTGTCAGGAAGGGCAGATGTTATTCTGCCCCAGGAGCTTCAGATGCAGCTGGTGTGGGATGTGAGCAAAACCCTGAATGTGTGTGGATGCCCTGCCCAGGGGGCTGGAAATCAGCCCAAGGCCACAGAGTTTCCCTAAAGCCATGGAGCCAGCTGGAGATGGGAACACACTTTGTGCCCCTGAGGGAAGTGGAGCACAGCAGCACTGAGACAGCTCTGTGTGGAAATGACTTTATAAATAAGGTGTAAGGTGGTCAGATGTCACAGACATCTCTTATGAAAAATCCTTTCCTTAGGATTTTTTCTCCTGAGAAGCTGAGAGGCCTCAGGAACAAAATGTAAACAATGGTTATCTGCTGCTGTGGAATGCAACAGGTGCATCTGGGATTGGTCTCATGTTGGTTGTTTCTAATTAATGGCCAATTACAGTCAGCTGGCTTGGGCAGAGAGTCTGAGCCACAAGCCTTTGTTATCATTCTTCTTTCTTTTTCTATTCTTAGCCAGCCTTCTGATGAAATCCTTTCTTCTATTCTTTTAGTATAGTTTTAATATAATATATATCATAAAATAATAAATCAAGCCTTCTGAAACATGGAGTCAGATCCTCGTCTCTTCCCTCAGACCCCTGTGAACACCATCACAGTCAGACAGCAGTGTCAGAGATAGAGATGTGCCATCCTCAGCCCCACAGAGACCCCAGCACAGCCCAGACAGGCTGGCAAGGCCCCAGCTGTGGGGCAGAACCCCACCTTCCAATACTCCTGCTGCTCCAACACGTCACTCTCACTGATGAAGGTGAGCTGGTGCTCAAGTACTGCACTGAATCACCCCTGAGCACCATGAGGAACAGCCCTCCTCACCTCAAATGGAGCAGTTGTGTTAATGCCCTGCTTTCCACCATGGCACACCAAGCTGCTGTGAGCAGCAGCATCACTGCTGTGTCTGCAGAGTAACTCACAAGGCTCTCACAACCCTGCAGCACTTCCCTGTCAGTGGTGCCCTGCATCATCCCCAGGGCCTCACTGCTCCTCTCCAGTGTAAACACACAGACAGATTGTCCAAAGTCCAAAGGTTTGGGGCTAGGAAATGGTTACTCAGTGATCAAAATCACGGCATTGCCTTCCAGTTTGAACATATTTGGGGAGCAGAAATATTTGTTAACCTTAGGAGGTTGAGCCTGGGAAGTTACAACAGTAAAAGATCAACCATAGGTGGGAGCTGCTAACTCCAGATGTCAGGCAGGCTGCAGCCCTTGGAACAGGGACCAGCTGCATGCAAGGGAAAGGGATTTTATGATGTCATTGCTGAGCCATAGATAAGGGTGGTGTATTTGATTTCTCCAACCTGAGGACTGAAAAACGTTTGCTGCTTTTCTGGTTGATGTGTTCATGCCCTGGGGGGGTTCCAGGGGCCTGCATAACCCCTTTGTAGGGGGGTTATCCTTCTCAAGTCCCAAAGTACTGTCAAACCTACTCCAACGTTAGCTCAGTGAAGTAAAAAATAGGCCATTTCTTCAGAGTAACATGAACTTTCCTACATCTTCTTGCTCAACTCTGCAGTCCTGGGGAAGCTGTTCCCAGGCACAAGCCCACACTGGGAGCAGCCAAGGGTGAGGAAAGCAGAGCCTGCAGAAGTCCCCAGGCTGGGCAACATGGCCCAAAACCAAAAGAACTGGGGCTCAGGGCTGAGCAAGGTTTCTCTGAAGGAAACAAAGGCTTTGGCAAGGGACTGTGGTTGTTACTTCAGGAGGCAGAAGGATCTCCAGGAAATTAACCATCTGCAGATCAGAATTAAAGTGAGAACATTTTCTGCATTTTGGAATATTCAGCTCAAGCTGGTGCAAAGCCAGGCTGTGCACCCCCTTCTCTGCAACCCTGTACTGCTGAGTCAGTTCTCAGACTCAGGTCACCTACCTGGTTATTGCCTGAGTTTCAACAACTTTAGACTGAAAAACCTCCTGAGAAAGTGGAGAGACTTGGGCAGGCACAATGTCAGTCTGCAAGCACTAACACCTACAAATCCCCAGTGCTGTGAGCCAGCAAACTGACACTTATCAAAAGAAGCTTTGTGACAGTTTATCAACCAGACAAGGTGCAGCCCCCCAGCCTGATACACAAATTTGTGTTTGGTATCGTATTCCCATCAGATCTGTCAAACATAGAAGTTATTTATGGTGTACAGGGAACAAACAATTTTTAAATGGTAATTAGAAGATACCTCAGGCCATAAACAAATAAAACTCCCTTTGGAATGATGAAGGAGCACAGAAGCCCCCTTCATTCTTGTGTTCTCTTGCACTCCCATGTCTGGGATGTGCCCTGAGCTCCCTGACCTCCCCCTGACCAAGTCACAAAGAGAAAGGGAACTGATAAATAATTTTATTAGCAGCAGAAGGCAGAGGCAACATTGTACACAAAAAGTACCCTGCTTTAGTTATAATGAAATGCCCTGTGTATTCTACTTACAAAGTGAGGGAGTATATGGGTCCTAAAAACCCAAAACACTTCTCTGCAGGGAAAGTGAGCCAGAAACATCAGCCACAGATCACAATGAGAGGCTGTTATCATCCCAGAACTCCCCATAACAGCAAGGAAAAGGACTTTGGACAAGCAGTGAATAACAGGAATTAAAGCTGGCAGTAGCAGAAACTTCAAAATATTTTCTGGTGGCACAGTTCAGGTATTCAGCAGTAACTCTCTCCTCCAGCCACTGCCATCAGCAGACAGACATTGAGCCCTGGAAACTTTGTGAACAAGACAATTTGTGGGAGCAGTCACAGGAGGAGGCAAGGGCAGAGCACAGAGCACAAGATCTGATATGATTCTTCAATGCCTAAACTTCTCTCCCAATAATCACCCCTCTTTCCAGAAAGGGCTTTCAGGGGAGCCTGAAAAAAGAAAAGAATTTGACTTCCAGGTCATCTTCACTGGCCTGAGACTCTTCTGCTGCCACACAGAAACAGAAAAAAGGATTTTTTCTGCCTTGCGAATTATAAGAAAAACTAGATAAACCTCAGAACCTCTCTGGTCCTGAATAAAGCCAAATGTTCTAGAATTAAACTTTTTACTGCTACAAGCAGCTTTGTCTAGGCCTGAACTTGAAACAAAGACTTTGAACTATTTCAGTAAAATCAGCTGATTACCTCAGTCTTGAACTTTGTGTGTACAGGACGCAAATACAAAAGTGAATCGAGCTACACAGATTGGATCACAAGAGGAAACAAGCAGACAGACAGACAGAGCTGATCATCTCTGGGTTGCCTTCATCCTGGCTTTGCTCCAGCAGCTGCTCCAAGGATCACAGGAATGTCATGACTGTCCTGTTCTTGCCAATCTGCCAGGGCTCCAGAGGGTAAAAGCGGATGACAATCCTTTTGGGTAAAAGAGCAAAAATGTGGACAGGTAACATTATTTTACAATTAAACATTATTGCTGCTCAGTTTGCAACATAGTAGAAAATCTGCACTAGGGTCTGTCTTACAGTTCAGGTTGTTCATTTAACAGCAGGAAACATAAGCTGTGTATGGGTCAGGGTACAAACAGACTTCACCCAGACAAACAAAAGCAATTTAAATGTGATACTTGTCCATTTTAGAAGGGGCCACATAGTGCATAATCTTGCCAGGGATTTATCCTGACAGCACCCCAGAGGCAGGGAAGTACTATTATCCCTCTCCTTTGGGGAGATGGGTAAGACAAGCAGAGATGGACCTGGCTGACCTTCAGGAACAGCCTTGTTCCAGCACTTGGCAGGTGATGCCCTGGTAGGATGAAGCTTTACCAATTCCAGTGGGGTTTTGCACCAGTTTCCACAACTGTAACTACTGATCTCCAGAGAACAGTAGTGCCCAGACTGTTCAACAAGTGCACACCAGGGTGTGGTTTTATCTGGCTCCAAAACACGTCTCGGATTCAGCATCCACAAGCACTTAGTGTTTGTTAGAAATCTTGTCTTGGATCTGTATCACAACTTAGTCTCCTGGAGGACACGGGAACTGCCACTATCTCCACTGCTCTGAACATCCCCTTTGTCGTGTTCCACGTCCCTGGACCCCACAGACCCGCAGGCCCGATGAGGACGCTCTCGCTGCCCTCGGGCTGAGACCCCGCCGGGCCGCACTCACCGGTCGGGGCCCAGGCCCAGCTGCGCCGTCAGGACATCGAAGAAGCGGGCGCTGTGCGCCTTGTTCTGCTCCGCCGTGCCCACCACGCCGATGGACGACACCGCCAGCTGGGCACAGGGCTCGGCCGAGCCCGACAGCACCATGGCCAGCCCGCTCCGCACCGTCACGTTCACCCGCTGCCGGGACAGACACGGTCAGTCACGGTCAGCCACCGTCAGCCCCGCCGCCCCCGGTCCCGGCCCCGCTCACCTCCGCCGGTTTGCCCAGGATCTCCGCGGCGGCGGCGCACAGGGTCTGCGCCAGCCCCGGCGGCAGCCGCTCGGCCGGCAGGCTGGTGTCCAGCTCCACGAACGGCATGGCGCTGCTACTGCTACTGCTCCGGCTGCCCGCGGCCTGCACCGCCTCTGCCCCGGCCCCCGTGTCCCGCCCGCGGAGCCGCCTCTGCCCCGGCCCCCGTGTCCCGCCCGCGGAGCCGCCTCTGCCCCGGCCCGGCCCGTGTCCCGCCCCCGTCAGCGCAGCCGAGCGGGGCGGGCTCAGCCCCGGCACCGCCCGCAGCAGCCGCGGAGCGCGCCCGGCCCTGCCCGAGCCCCTCTCTCCGGGCCAGCCCCGGGCCGGTCACTCCGCCGGGCCTGCGGGACCCACTCTCATTTGTGAGACCAAACGTACCCCCATTTCTCCTCACAGAGAAAAGCGAGGCACAACTTCCCAAGAATATTTCTGGGATTCACATTCTCTGAGCCTCAGAGAAAGTGTGAGAAGTGCGTATTATATGGCTCTACGCAGATATTTACCATATGTATTTTGATGTATTGATTAGTAGTGCTGTATTAACATTTTAATAATATGATAAATGTAGTCTTGTAGTTAAAAGGTAACTTTTGTAGTTAAAATAAGAACTATGTTAGTGGGATGTTTTTTAAGAAAAGAATGAGGCACTCACACCAGATAGCAGCCCCAGGACACCTAAATCTTTCAGAGAAAAAGAATTTATTGCTCTCTTATCAGAAGAAACGAACTTCTTCCCTCCTTGAAGGCGCTGTTAGGATTAGAAGGAAGAGGCCGACACTGACCACACAGAATCCTGTGTTTGAATGGAATTATGCATCATGTATGAGGTGTATGAATATGCAACAGGCTGTGGCTTTTAAGGGTTAATCCTTTGTTAATGGGGGGTCCTTTTTCGGGCTTATGCTGCCCAGAAAAGGTACCCGGACTGTCTGTAACTCTTTGTCTCTATTGTCTCATATTGTCCTAATGCAAATTGTCCAAATTATTATTACTCCATTGTATTACTATTTTTATAACCATTTTATTACTATTAAGCTTTTAAAATTTTAAAAACAAGTGATTGGCATTTTTCACAGAAAGAAAAAACAATTCTTATCTCATTTGCTGAGCCTGTGTTTGTGCAAAAGTAAAATGCAATATGGAGATTGTTTACCCAGAGTGATGGAGTTTTGTTTCCTTTGCCTATCAGGGCCAGCTGTGTGTGTGTGTCAGGACTGTTGGCTGACAGTCACAAGATCCTGTGCAGTGGAGTGCTTGGCAGATTCAATTTAGATATAATGTAATATAGTGTAATATAGAATAGAATAACATAGTATAATAAAGTAATAAATTAGCCTTCTGATATGATGGAGTCAGATGCCTCCTTTCTCCCTGAGCATTGGGGTTGCCTCACTTTACTACAACCAAAACCATCACATCTCACTAATGGATGGGTAGAATGAGTTTGTGACAGCCCTCACTGAGAGAGAAAAAACATTTCAGGTCACTACAAGACACCTCTGTGCAGGGAGGGCTGAGAATGGTAATTTCTCTTAACAACCAACAAATTGAAATTAAAAAGCAAGCAGAGAGCTTTACTGCTTTATCTAACATGTATTAATTACATGGACTTTGAGCAACCAGGACTTTGAACTCTCAAGCTGGTAAGTGACCTTGGCATGCTGGCTCACAGGGTCAGTCCAATCTGCAGATCACAGGTGTCCAAACTAGAGACCAGAAGCTGAGCTACTGTCCAGTGAGGTTCCATGAGCTCCTTTACAACAAATGGTTATGAGCCAGCTATACTAAAAGGTCATCATTTAAGGCACAAAACTGTTGGGAAAATTTGCCTTGTGTAATGTGACATCCTGGTTTTCTACAATTCTAGACAACGCTAATGAAAACTGATAAAATTGCTATTTTTTTTTTTTTTTTCTCAGGGAATTGGCCTTCACTGCTGCTAGTGAGGACAATACTGGCACAAGGAGTTATGTGCAAAAAACAGCGTGGAAGAAGGCTGGGCAAAGATTTCTAGGACAGAGTAGTACCTAGAACTGAAACCTTGGTGAAAAACACCGTGAGAAAACAACAGGTTTTTTAGAACTTGCCAGCAAAAGATGTCACTAGCCAAGACATGGTAGCACTAGAGGGAAAAAAATCCAAACAGTTATTTGATTAGTGAAGGAAGCAATTCCTGAATTTCATTACTTATTTTGTTTTAGTCTTTATAGAAAGAATTTTTTTGCAAGGATTTTAGGGTAAGGGCAACACTACTTATGAATGGAAATATACAGATATATCTTCCACCAATTTCTGCATCATTTACAATTTGTTATTTTCAACTGAAGAAACTGGAAATGGTTGGATTTGCTCAGATTTATCTCATAAATTGTGCTGCAATACAAAAGGATTTTGTGTTTGAGCAGAAACTAACAGCCAAGAAAAAGAGCCCAAAAGCTCCAAAACAACTCTTTGCCCTTTCATTGTGATGCATGTGTTGCTCAATGCCACAAAATCTCTCTTATTACTTCAGCTACACTGGATGACTTACTTGGTGAACTTCCATCCAAAACAGTCTCAGAAGAGCATGTCTGCATTTGTTCCCTCTCTGCATTTCCTAGGAGAAATGTGCTGTTACAGTATAACCACAGAAAAAAAACCCAATTTGTGTACTGTTATATTCTCTTTCATGAAAACACTGTGAATGCATTCTTTCAGGGTACTCCCTATATAACTTTAACATGGGTTTTTAGGTAATCCAAGGCTGTGGCCACCAGCAGCAGGAATCTCCAAGAACAGCTGCTGCCACACATGTACTGGTAGACAGAGCACCAACAGAGGCCAGGCTTTCAGAAATCCAAAGCAGCAGTTGAACTGAAGAATTATAAAGATTCACCATTGTAGAAATACAAAGGAACTTCTCAAAGGAACTTCAAGGGAAAAAGAAGTGTGGAATGTACATGGAGAGCCAAGCAAGATGCCTCAATAAGAAACTTTTATTTTTTTTTTTTTCAGTTTGTGAAGTAGTTTTGTGCTCTACTTGTCTGTACAGACATGCTGGGAAGATGAGGATCAGGCACACTTTGCATTACAAATGTTAAAATTAGAAACAATGATCCTCATCCTAATTCACTTCTTTAACGTTCCCAGTTTATAGGCTGGCTAGAATGCTGTCAGGAAATACCATTCTTGTCTCTACCATCTCTGAGAAGACTGACACTGAAATAAAATTCAGAGGCACGTTAAGTGACCTGTAGGGCCTTAGCCTTCTGTATAAATTTAATGTTTTAGGTCCTAAACATTCCCCAGCTTCCCCCCCATAGATACAAGAAAGACCTGGCCCACTCTGCAATTTCTGTGTTAGAATTACAGTGCTCTTTCCAGTTACATGGAGAACTGGATGTCAGAGTAGTTAAAAAGGAAAAAAAAAAAAAAGGCAGGAAAAATGCTAAGATAGGTTACTTCATTTCAACATCTTCATCAACACAGGTGCCAGTTGTTCTTTCAGCTGTGGATCAATTTGAATATTGCTCAGTTCTTTGATATTGAGGATCATCTCGTGGGCTTGGAAAAAAAGCTCTTTGCCCACAGCATCCTCCACCCGCCTGCGCCACTCCCTCAGCCTGGGTCTGTCTTCAAAGATGTCACACCCAACTCCAACAGGCTGCAGAGAGGGGAGAGAGCAACAGTGAGGCTTGGGGCAGCCACCTCTGAGCTGAGACAGCAGGCACTCACAGGATACTTGCAGGTAAAGGGGAGAAAGGAACAGCTCATGGAGGAGCAGTAGGAAAAAGGGAAATCTCTGGTACCTGTCTGGGGGACACAAAAGCTAAGCTGGATTTTAAAGGGCATTTACAACTCAGGGTGCTGGAATAGCTGATTAGGGCAGCATAGATGTGCACATTCTGTGAGTGGTTTTCAGCCATGACACTGAAGATGTTGGCTGGCAGTTCCAGGGACCACTGCCCAGTTTGCAGTAGAGAGGATTATACAGCAACACCCAGCAGAAAATGTGTTTAACTGAACCAGTGTCCTAACTAACATCACCTACCCCCTTTCTGCCTGTGCCACTCTCTGGAACACACTGCAAAAAAGCAGAACTGCTGGATTTCAGTCCCTTGGACACTGAACTGGGAGAAAGAAATCGCTGCTGGGCTGCAGGACCCAGGCCCTGGTGGCCTGGCAGGGAAAAATCAGTTTGCAACAAACTTAATTTAAATGCCTCTGAGATTAATTATTTCATCTTCCAGACAAGGCATGGGCAAGTATTATATTCTTGAATTATAGAAATATTCCTATATGGTTGTCTCATTTCATCAGACCTGTCTGCTATTGCTTTTCATTTATATATATTACCTCCTTCTCTGCAGGTTCAAAAGAAAGTCATGATAAAAAATGAAGAAAAGGTTATTGCTACAGATGAGAAACAAAAGAGACTCTGTTGCAGCCAGCTCTTCTTGATTTTCATTGCTGTTCTGAACCCACTCCCACATTCTCCCCATTGTCTTAGGCCAGCTCTGCCAAAATATGCCCTGACTCCTCCTGTTGTGAAGAGTTCCCACATGCTGCCCCCTCCCTGCTCAGCAGCATCTGTTTTCCTTGTGCTGAGCTTCCTCACCATGCTCCAGGCACTCACTTGCATCAGTTCCACAATGGCCACAAGATCTGCCAGGGAGATCTCACTGCCAATGATAAAAGCCTTGTCCTGCAGAAACCTCTCCTCAAATTGCTTCAGGGAAGTGGAGAGCCCCTCCATAACCTCCTGGAGCTTCTCCGAGGGCAGGGGCTGCCCTGTGAAGAGGGGAATCAGCACCTGAGGAGAGAAGGGACACAGCAGCACACATGACCATCTTCTCTGGTAGTAGTAATTGAAGTTACACCCCAGGATCATCAGAACCCTGCAATAAAGCCACAGAAGGGGATGGCAGAGCTCCACAGAGCTCCTGGACAGAGAGCAGCAGTCCTAAGTGTGACCTGCCACAGCAGTGACCTCAGCTAATCAGCAGCAATGTGAGGAACAAAATCAAGGATCCTCACCTCATTTTGTGCCTGGCAGCTGTGCCCTCCCACTCCAACCTGCTGGGCTACAAAAGAAAAATGGGCAACAGCTCCAGGGAAGACAAATCTGCCACAGTCACCCCTGTTAGATGCTCTGTGTCACCAGCAGCTGCCCAGCAGCCACCCTGCTGTGGAACTGGGTGCTGCAGGCACTGCCTGTCCTGCAGGGTGATGGAGAGGAGGGAAGGGTGGTACCTGTGGCAGGAGCATTGGAAGGACTAGAATTTACCAACACTGGCTGGAGAGACAGAAATGGCTTCCTCTGTGCGACAGCAGCCACCAGGGCTGGAAGTGGTCAACACCATTTTTACACAAACCTTTCAGAGGCTTAAAGCATCACTCTTTAAACCACTAGAAATTTTGGTGGAGCAATCACAGAAGTGCAGTCCTTGTGTCTGCACAGACCTGCTGGCACAGGGGGTGGTTGCCTTTCTACAATATTTTTCACCAGTCACAGAGGTGTATGCACCACTGGAGCCCCCAGTGTTTCTCAGCTGTGCTGCCTTCACCTTCCACAGCTACAGAAGTCCAGTTTGTTTAGAGAATCAAAGTTATGAACACAAATTTCAATCAGTGCAAGTGAACTGAATTTCTACTTACTGCTAGTGTATTCAACAATTCAAGTTGGGATTGCATAATCCAAGCCAGGATTTTGGCCAAATACATGTGGAATCCATTTCATCAGAAAATTCATGGCCAGTTTTCTTCCTAAGTGATTCCAATAATGCAAGTTGGGATCTTTGGGTAAAATTGTTTGAAACAGCTCTTCTTCCTTCTCCTTATCTCAGGGCTATCTTCTCCCATTTCTAGCTAATATGCTTCTCTTACAAGGTGCCTTTATATGTTTCCATATTTTCAGTTATTCTGAGGACCTTTTCTGCATCTGGGCTATCTAATCATCAGCAATTAGTTGGATTTCTTTCCCTTGGAGCACTGCAGTGACAGCCTGCAGAGGCTGGAAGAAACTGCTTCTTGTATGAATCTGCCTCATATTTGAATTGCTTCTCTGTACTCTCTAGCCAAAAAAATCAAATACCAATAAATTCAAGAAGATAAATGAGTCCTGATATGCTTTTTTAGGCACAAACAAGGGCAAATTTACAAGGGAGCAGTGAAGTTACCTCTTTACTAGCAATTCTGATTTCATGTGAAATTCCATGCCAGCTGTCATTGTAGAACTATACTTGCACCTAGCTCTCTCTAGGGATAGCTGCATTAATTCTGGTGAGTTGGCTGGAAATAGGTGTCCAGCAAAATCATCTGATACTAAATGATTTTCTGACTCAGGCTGAATCAGGTAATTTTGCCTAAATGCTAATTGATTTGGCTACACTGAGTAAAGAATATCTGCCTCTCAGTGTGTCTCTGCTCTCTGTCCCTGAGCCTATTTCAGAGAAGCACATAAGTGTGCTGGAAGCAGGAGACTCCTTCTGGATTTCCACCCTCAGGAGGCTGCAGGAACTTGTATGAAGAATGCAAGTCTTTCTGCTTCCAGCAACAAAGCAATTGTTCACCAAAGCCAAACTCTGCCTGTGTGCACACTCTGCACAGCTGTGCAGGGAGAGGGAGGCCCTTGGAAGCAACACTAACTCTGTTACATATTCACTCACAAATCCAGGCAATTAAAGTCTGCTGGGTTTGAGACCTTCTGTACCAGCCCTTCTTCCAGGGGAAAACCAAAATGGCCAAATCTGCTTTTGCCAGATCCTGATGTTGATCAGTTTGGAACTGCTCCTTTCTGCTGCATTGCACTAAATAGTTATTTAGTTATTTGCACTGGGTGTTTGGTAATTTGAACTGTTCGCGTGATTTGTATCCTATCACCACATGGTTTTCCCCTTTCCTCCTGTCAGTGTTGGTGCTCTCTCCCTGGTTTACCCCTCCTCAGCTGTATCCCACTGGCTGTTGACCCCTTCCTCTCTGCTCAAATTCCCCCTGGGAGAAGACAATGCCCTCTTTTCCATCTGCGGGGTCACTTGGATGATCTGGTGTCTCCTATCAAGGAAATAAATTTACAGAATCACAGAATAATGAGGCTGGAAGAGACCTGTAAGATCATCAAGTCCAACCTATGCCCTAACACCTCAACCAGACTGTAGCACCAAGTGCCATGTCCAGTCTTTTTTTAAACACATCCAGAGGTGGTGGTTCTACCACCTCCCTGGGAAGAGCATTCCAGTACTTTATTATTCTTTTGGTGAAAAATTTCTTCCTAATATCCAACCTACACCTTCCCTGATGTAGCTTGAAGCTGTGTCCTCTGGTTCAGTCAGAGACCAACCCCATCTGTCTGCAGCCTCCCTTCAGGAAGGTGTAGAGAGCAATGAGGTCACTTCTGAGCCTCCTCTTCTTCAGGCTAAACAGCCCCAGCTCCTTCAAACACTCCTCACAGGGCTTGTGTTCCCCACATGGAGAAGAGCACTTCTTGTCTTTTGCCTTTGTCCTGTGTGTGCTGGGCTCCATAGGACCTGAACAGCCCAGACACGGATTCTTACACCTTCCAGCTAGGAATGGCCCAGATTTGTTGTTTCATCACAACAGTCTCTGAACTGGGGCTGTTAAGGTGCCCAGTACTCTCACAAACCAACACCACTTCACCCACATTTTCACATTCAGTCTCCTCACCTTGATCCACATGGTTTTAGGAGCATTGGCCCTGATGTTGGTGTGGTGCCAGGACAGGTACTCATCCACACGGGCCCTCTGCTGGATGTCTGAGGGGTACCAGTGGTCGGGAGTGTTGTACTTGCGGCTCAGGTACAGCAGGATGGCAGTGCTGCTCACACAGCAGGGGACAAGGAAAGGGCAGGCAGTTAAGGGCACAATGCTCTTGCCTAAGCTCCCCCTCCTGCTCCTTCTCAGCTTGCTGCTTCCACTAAAAAACATGCAGATCAGGATTTCCAGCAGAGTCTAGGGACCATATAAAGGCATCTAATTCATGTTGACATCAGTGGCCCTTAATCACCTCAGCTTCCATGAAAACTTTAACCTGCTGGAAAATCACAGCACTGCTGGACAGTACTGGGGGTAAACACACTGGGCTAAACAAACAATAAACCTCCATGATCCTCTATCAGTGATGCTAACTCCACTTGCTCCTTGCCTGTTCTGACCCATCTCTCTGACACCTGTGCACTAAATGAAACTCTCTGTGGGCTATTGCTGCCTTTTCATCAGGTCTGTCTCCAGCATGCAGCTTCCACTGAAGTCAGTGGAAGTCTCAGCAAGGAAACCCTACAGAATCTTTTTTTGTGTTTGTCCAGATGTTTATACTTTCACTAACCGGCAGAAGTCAGATGGAAAAATATCTTAGTCATTTGCAACAATACTTAGGCTATTACTACAAAAGAGAAAAAAAGCCACAGAAAATGTGCTGACAAAATGGAAGAAAATGCAGACAGCCCTGCCATGCTGATACTGCTATAGTTCAATTGTTTCAGTATTATTACATCATTACCAGTCTCCATATTAATCTTTTAATGTAAAGCCTAAATTTTATCTGTGTAGATGTTCTCTCAGCCTTTATGACTAATTCAGATAAACAGAATTCTTTCCTAGAGTAAAAGGGATTTCTTTTCCCAGGGTGAAAGGGATTTTTATAAGCTTTAAACATCTCCCAGAAATGTTTATAATCCCATTTTGAGGTAAGTACATTTAGGGTGAGATGAGGAAGCTAAGTCAGCTGAGTTGTTTACATTCTGAAAGACAATTCAAACGGAAAATGGAAAGAGATAAAATGAGGTTATACTATTAAAAATAACCAGCACGTTCATATATTCTGTGATCCTTAATTATTCCATGGGAATGACATCTTCTGAATGCAGCACAGACTGTGGTACCCAAGGAGATCTAAGGACTGAGCTCTTACCATTCTGCAAGGGTGAAGTCTCCGTCCTTCAGTGCTGGTACTTTCTTCAAGAGGCTGACTTTGCCTGCACCTTCACTGCTTGATGGTCCTAAGAACGTGAACAGACAAACCTGAGGTCAGAAGTGTATCTGCCAGTGCATAATACATGAAATACCTGCAGCCAGCTGCATGATCAGTGAACTGTGTGAGGTTTTCCCAATAGGGTCATGGCTCACAAAGGAAAGGTAATGAAATGGCAGAGTCAGTGTGAGAGCTGCCTGCAGAGGCAGCAGGCTCAGGCTGGCCACGTGGCATGGAGCAGTGAATATTTTTATACTTCTAACAGCACTTCTCTTGCTTGATCCAGGTATACCAGGATATTTGCAGAACTTACTGAGAGAGTGGACATTGGCTGGGGCAGGGAAGCTCAAACACTCAACCCTGCACTACTCTGTGTCACTGCTGGCTCTGCACATCAACTTACTGCTAACAGGAAAACACAGGAGGAATACACCATTCCCTAAGAATTGAAACTCCACAGTCCCTTTGGAGGAATTAACAGCTGACTATCTAATCAGGCTTTCAGTTTCCCACTGCTGGCACCAGACTTGCCAGCCTGCAGTTAAATGCCAGGGAGTTGCACAACAGCCCAGGAACACCTGAGTAAGAAAAGCTGTGAGGAATTTGTTTGCTTTGCTTGTTTGAGGTTCTCCTGACAGGACATGACAATTAAAGTGCAAATCCTGATCAAATCAGCATGACCAGCAGGAGGTCCTGTACAAAACTCCCTTTGTTCAAAAAAAGACAAGAAAAAGGATCATTAACTTATAGTGACCTCCAGCTCTAAGAACTATTTGTGCCCATTGAGGAAGCAGTGGCAGTGTCTACATTACTGGGCAAATGTGCAGTAGGAAATAAAACCAGCCTCTGGACAAACAAGTTGATTTGCAGCTGGTTTGGGAAGGGCTGGGAGAAGGCAGGTTGCTGCATTACTGCTTCCCCTTGTATTGATTTCACATAATGAGTTAAATCAAGCAGAGCATACATTACCACTTGTTCTCCTTTCCAGCTGACTAGCCTCTACTTTATTTCTTCTTGGAGAAGTGGGTTTTTTTAAATTCCAGTGTAAGTAGATTCATCAGAGACTAAGGTTTACACTCTTGTGCTATTTGAAGGGATTCAAACCCACATTTTCCCTTTCATTAGGAAAAGTCTCTGGCTGCCTGCTGTGAATATGGGTATATATGGTATTTATGTGAATAGCTGGGTAAGAGGTTCCATCTGCACAGCAGAACCCAGCAACACTGTCAAGAGAGGCAGGAAAGCCTAGGTAGGGCTTCTTAAAAATAACAGCCTGACAGAAACCTCAAGCTAAGCCTAATAACTGAGAAAATTGAGTATAAAAATAAAAAATGTCCAAAAGTGGGCAAAGTACAGGATATCTCACCCCCATGATTTGTATCACAGAAACATCAAGGCAAACATTTGTAAATCTACTGTCATGCAAGGAGTTGCTCAGGGAAGGTGCTTTGTTTAGTGCTTTTAGAATGGCCCCAAAGGCCAGTGGTCACCACACACCCAGCTCTGGTGAGTTCTCTAGTGTTCACCTGGTCTTTGGAAAAGTGCAGTAGAAAGTTGCAGTCAGTAATGCTTACAGCTAATGAGCAGTCCCTCGTCAGACCCAGCTGTTTGGCTGTCCTGCTGTCTGTGTTTATTATCCAGGGCAGCAGGGAACTAAGAAACAAGGACATGAGAAGTAAGCAGTGGGTGAGGGCAGCCTGAATCGGATTTCAGAGAGCTTTCATCATACTGCAATTCCAGCAGGGATACTGAGCATATTTGTTCCCTGACAAACCACGTACCGTGTCATTACAGCAGGTTGGACAGTAGCTCAGTGTCTGTGACACAGCCTGGGGATGGAATCAGCTACTTTGGTTTGCAGAAAGACATAACAGACCTGTGCTGAGACTCTGACTGAGCTGTGGACTGGTAAATGCCTTGGTGTGAACACTAACTCCAGGCTGCTTCATTGGGACCTACTGCTTATTGTATGAAAATAAAGACCAATATTTGTATTTGTAGTTTAGCAGAACTTAAGCTTGTGCCTCTCTTCCAGCCAGCAGAGCCAGCCATTTTGGTCAGTGGTATTGGGTGCTCCATCTTTATCATTGCTGTGATGTGGGCTTGACTTACAGCGCTGTTTAACATCAGTTGTATCTGGAGGAATTAGTTCTTGATGATGCTCAAGGTACAGATATATAGATATAGATAGATATAGATATACACACCGTGTGTATTGTTGGGCTTTGAGGTGTAACTTTAACAAGCAGAGTATCCAGTCAAAAAGCAGGTCAGGCTGCCCACATGAGGAAATCTTAAGCCTAAGCCATAGTGCAGAGAAGGAGGTTTATTGGTGGGTGAAAAGAGCAATGGAGATGATTTTACGGAAATAGAAGGGGGGAAATCCCACTCTATTTGCCAATCACATAACCCTCAGCCAAGGGTTTCGAAGTAACATGCTGTGCCTTAGGCACAAAAGTAACAATTTACAGGGAAACTCAACATTTAACTGGGCAACAGTCACGCAGCTGGAGGAGCCTGAACAGAGTTGCCACAACCCACAGCACTCCCAGAGCACTCCTCGGCTGTCAGTGTGACTAATTTGCTAGAAATGGCTAGAGGAACATTCCTTGGAGAGCCACAAAAATAGATGCAGCAGAGCTGCGGGACTGCTCTGGGAACTGGAGCCGCACGGCCAAACCACGGCGTCCAACGCCCCTGGGCAGCGCCGGGGTTCAGCATCCCCCGGCTAGCCCGGGGAGCTCCTCCTTCCCTCGCAGCAGCCTGAGGGACGAGCGCAGCTCCTGGGCCGGGAGTCCAAGGGGCTCCGTGAGGGCAAAGCCTCGGCAAACCCCCAAGGCCGGGTGCCGCAGCGATTCCGCGGGGTCCGTGAGGGCAAAACCCTGTGAGGGCAAACCCCCAAGGCCCGGGGCCGCAGCGGTTCCGCGGGCTCCGTGAGGGCAAAGCCCTGAGGGCGAAGCCCCGCAGCGGCGGCGGGCTCAGCGCGGCCCCCGCCGGGATCGCGTTACAGCGCCAGGAGCTTGGGGGCCCCTCCGCTCCCTCCCCGCCCGCTCGGTCTGTGAGGACCCTCCCGGTCTGTGGGGACCCTCCCGGCCTGTGGGGACCCTTCCGGCCTGCGGGGACCCTCCCGGTCTGTGGGGACCCTCCCGGCCCTGCCCCGGCCTCACCTGCGCGGGGCTGCTCCGCGCCGCTCGCCGCCGCCGGCTTCTTCCCCAGCACCGAGTCTGCCAAGAGCCAAGAGAGCGGCTGAGCCCGCGCCCCGCCGGGCCGCGCCCGCCCCGGCCCCGCCGCCTCGGGCAGCGCCCGCCCCACCTTTGAACAGCTCCACGTGCTTGAACTCGAAGGGGATGTTGTTGCTCCGGGCGAAGATGTAGATGGAGCGGCAGGGCTGCGAGAGCAGGTCCAGGTACAGCTCCAGCCCCATCCCGACCCGGCCCGCCCTGCGGGAGCTGCCGCGGCTCTGCCGCCGAGCGCCCGGAGCCGCCCCGCATGGGCCGGCGGGGGCCGAGCCGCGCCGGGCGGGAGGTGCCCTCCGGCCCTCCCCCGTTCCCTCCCTCGCTGGCCCGGGCCGGGCCGGGCGGGGGCACAGCAGCGGGGTCTGTGCCGGGGGGACGGCGGGGCGAGCCCTGGAGAGTGCCGAGGAGCCCGGGAGAGCCCAGCCGGGGCGGGGAGCACGGCCCGAGCTGGGACAGGGGTGACAGAGCTCCCCTTTCCACAGTGTCGGGCGGCCCTGGCTCGCTGTGGCTGGCAGCGTGTTCATTCATTTTCCGAAGGGAAGGTAACGAGAATAGTGACACGAGTAGCGGTCAGTTACCAGCCTCAAAGGTTGGTACTAAGCAGTGAGAGAGAAGGGGCTGTCACAGCTTTAGCTGGCACCGCAGGGTCTCTGGAGTTACTCACCTGCAGCATCCCACTACGACTTTCACAAGGTAAATGCAGAGTTTTGTAACAGTTCTGCAGGGCTGTGCCGCGCTGCAGACAGGGCCCCTGCACAGTGTCCTCTAAGGCAGTGTTAATCACGCACCGCCAGGTCTCAGCAGGGCTTTCTGTCCAGAACATAATTCTTTAGTCATGTATTCTCTGCTGCAAGGTGACATCTGAACGGCAGTGAAGTGTGGAGGACTCCTCTGTGGACATTACCTCTGCACACTCACTCAAAGTGACTTTCCCCTCCCTGGTATTTGTCACTTGCACCGAGCCCACAGCGTTTCCCAGCTGTGTGATTCGGGAAGGTGACATGCTGGCTGAGTGCAGGGACTCTGGGAGCTGTGAGATAGAGCAGCTGAACCACTCAGGGCAAAGTCACCCCCAATCAAACCCACCTCAGCTGTGCTGACACCTCGCTGTCAGTGTCGTGCCAGAGAGCTTGTATGGCACACACAGATCTTGGGGAATCTCAGGGAGAGGGAACTGGAGGATCAGCTGCTCTTGTTCTTGTGAAAAGGCTTGGGTACTTGAGTGGTGAGCTTGTGGACTAGACAAATTACAAACTGGAACATTTCCAGGGGTTCAGAAATTTCAGATTTAGAAGAGCACTGTAAGAATTGTTCAGTTTCTCAGCCAGAAAAGGGAGAGGTGCTGTGCACCCCCTTCACTTCCCCTGCAGCACAGCTCAGCCTCTTGAGCACCTGCACCCAGCACTGATATGCTGCAGATCACAGATCATAGAGTCTTGAGTTCAAACTCCTTCAGTGCAAAGGAATCTGAAATGTTAAGGGAGTGGGGAAAAGGAGCATGAAAGTGGCTCTGCACAGGTAAATAGTCAGAGAAGTCTTTGAGCTTCAAAGTGCTCCCATGCCCACACTCTGAGAGATCATTGAGGAGAGTGTTGATCTCAGCAGTGTGCAGCACCATGAGCAGTGTGGGTTCACTTTGCTCCTTTATTCATGGTTCACTTGGTCCATTAGTCCTATCTGAACTTCAAAGATCTTTTCATGTGCCTCCTGGAAATGCTCCTTCCTTAAGTTTTTCTCCAATTTGCTGACTGCACTGCACAGCCCACATAACCAAAGAGGTATTTTTATCTGCTTGTGTTATAGGGCATTTGATTGATTATTCCTGGCTCCAGGCTAGTGCTTCTAGCACTGTATTTTCATTTGACTCCATCACCTCAAAGACCATTTTTCGTGCCCTTATCTTCTCTGTCAGCATTTTGGAAGCAGGAACAAGACAGAAAAAAAATGCATTAAGTTTTGCAGTTTATTTCTTAATAATTTAGAAGAAGTCTCACGATGTCTTTCTGGTTTTTCAACATTCCTCCTATTTTGTGTGTTACAGCTTCATTTTATTCCAGAATCACAGGTTCTCACTTATTTCCAAATAGCCCTGGCAAGAGTTGAGGAAGTTGAATGGACCACGTTCGATTAAGCTGACAGTGGAGGTGTAATCCCTCTCCCTTTCCAGGGTGAAAGGGGAGTGTTCTCTCAACAGACCTTGTACCAAACAAGCAAAACTCTTGCACAACCTGTTGGGTTTTGGGAGGCAGCTCCCAGGGCTTTCCATCTAGGAACTGGAACCAGGCAAGATCCAATGGCACAAAGCAACAAAATACAGAGCTAGAGGAGTAGCAGAAGGCAAAGTACAAGGATGAGCAGCCTTATATCCATGATTTAGAGCAAAGAACAAGGCAGATTTATCTGTTTCATAGCTCTGTGGTCATCCAAGGAGTTACTCTAGGGAGGTGCTTTGTCCTGTGGGAATGGAAGGGCTCAAAATGCCACTGGTCACTGCACACAGAAAGTATGGGAAAAACAATTTAAAATCTCTTTCTGTCATAATGACCAGGCTGGAGTGAGGCAAGTGTACTTATCCTTTGTGAAACAGCAGGGCAGGAGCACCAGAGAGCCAGCTCTGAACATAGCCCCAGCTTGGTTCTGAAGGCAGCCTTCCTTGCAGGAGTGCACAATTTAAGGAACTTGTGCCTCATTCCAACAAGCAGAAAATTGGCTCAAGGCTCTGAGGTGGAGTTTTTGTGCTACAAGTATAGTAAATAAAAAAAGTTTTAAAAAGACATTTTATTTGCCTTGGCTTGTGCAATGGTTTGCATACAGAGCAGCCCTGTCTGGAGATTCTGCAGGGACATGTGTGGCACAAAAGGCTCTGCTCTTAAGTCCATTTTGAGAGCTGTCAGGATTAGCACCCCACAAAACAGACTCTTGGTTCTGATTGTTTCTCTGCTATGCCTGTGCTTGAACAGAAAGCGTGAGAAATATTTATGATGCTGGAAGAAGTTTGCTCTCTGCAAGAAAGGGAAAAGCTGAAAGTGAGGGCAGGTACAAAGGTGCCAGCAGCAGAGTGCAGTGAGGCTGGGCAGCCTTGGCAAGGCAGCCTTGGCACCTCTTTGATTTCAGGGTGCAGAGCAGCCCAGCTGGGAGCGTGGTGAGGCTGCAGTGAGGAAGGAAGGAAGTGGTACAACGTAAACACCTCCTGGGCTCAGCAGGGCAGGCTGTCAGGCACTGCTGCTCAGGCACCAGGCATGCCAGCACTCCTAGGGCCAGCACAGAGCTGCTGTCACTGCCTTTGCTCACTCTCAACAAATGTACCAATAAAGCATCAGGTAAGAATTCAAATAGCCCTGCACGGAAAGGGAGAGAGTTTGAGGGCAAATGTGCCTTTTCATCACTGATATTGAGGATTTCCTGCAGGCTGGAAGGATGGAAAGGAAAGGCACCAGGCTGCTCCTGCAGCTCAGCCTTCAGGCATGTGCAATGCAGACTCTGGTTTGTGGCCCTTTGAACTAAAGGGCAGGTTTACTCAGAAAACAAACAGAAAAGCCAGCTGGCTCATTCCCCAAAAACAGGAGATCCAAAATGAAAAAATGTGTGAGACTTTGAGCAGCTACATTGACCATTTCTGGGCACTGCAATAACTTGGCTTGCATTCAGACATCTCACACCCAGCTTAGTGTGCAGCCTGCCCCATGGATGGTGTAAGCAGCAGCAGAGACAAACAGACCTCCAGGTACAAATGCAGCTTAGCAAGGAGGGGAGAAAAACAGTTCTGCAAACTGGAACCCTCCTCATGGAGGTCTGCACCTGGAAATGGGAGCTCACAGGGACAGGAGAACATGGAAAACAGGAATGGCACAAAGGGACACAGGCTGTGGCTATGGAGGGTGCTGCACAGGTGTGGATGAGGATGTGATGTCCACTTCCCTCCAAATCCTGATTACAAATCCAAACAGAGCTACAACACCTGGCACATGCAGCCCTTGGCTTTCTGGAGGATCTGAGGAGACTGAAGAGCAGTGAAGCATTAACCATGTGTGGGACATTCCCAGCTCATGTACTGAGCTCTCTGCTCACACAGGGCTGGCCAGCACAGCTCCCTGGGCTAGCCCAGCCACAGCAGCACTCCATGCCAGCAGCCTGGCCAGAATGGTTTCTGCTGTGCTGAAAAACCACTCTGGGGAGGGGAACAGAGCCTGATGTGGTTTGCAGAGAGAACCGTGTGGTTTGCAGCAGCTTGACCAAGCAAAGCAGCTTTTTCCACTGTGCACTATACAAAGAACAGTGCAGCTTGAGTCTCTGGGTGAAGAACTTTATTGACCCTGTCCTTGCCAGAAGCTGGAGGCTCTCCTTGGTGCCAGCACAGCTCCCTGCCCTGGGCATTGTCCCTTTGCTCTCACAGGGGATGCAGCAGCATCTAGTGGCCAGGTGTTCCAAGGGCCCTGGCAGGATTCCCATCGGGGCTGGGTCCTGACCTGCCCCTTTCCTAAAGAGCAAAAATCCTCCAGCAGCTTGTTTCCGCTTGGCACAGGGAAAACCATCTGCTACAGTGTTTTTTCCTTGTTTCAGCCACACCTGTTCTGCCATACCCTCAGGAAACCTTTGCTCTGGCCTGGAAAACAGAGCAGAGGTGGGAGGGCAGCTCTGGTGCCCCTGTTCCCACACAGACTGAACCACCTCAGCCCTGAAACACATCCAGGTTCTGGCCGCCCCTGTTCCCACACAGACTGAACCATCTCAGCCCTGAAACACATCCAGAGGTGCTGGAGCATGAAAGAAAAGCCCGCAGGGCTACACTTCCCCTGCTGCAGTGGACAAGAGGGAAAAGCTGCTCATGGCAGTCTGAGATGTATTTTTCTTCTCATTCTAAGTTGCAGAAACGCTGTGAAGGAAGGACAGTCCATTTTGTGGAATGGTGACTATGATTTTTAGAAGAAATGCTGAAAGACTACAAAAAGCCTTCAGAAAAATAATCCATTTTATTAGAGCACAACCCTTTAATTCTGCTTTAGGAGCTGCTGCTTGAAATTCTCCAGCAACTCAGGTGCAAACTGGTCAGCAGTCAAGTTCTTAACGTTCATGATGTCTTGGTGGGCTTCCAGGAAGAGTTCCTTCCCCACAGCCTCTTCCACCCGGCTGCGCCAGGCCGCTAACGCCGGCCTGTCCTCAAACAGGGCATAGCCAGCACACACGGGCTGCAGAGACACAGAGAGCACCCAAATGAGGCAAACAGGGCACAGCCAGCACACACAGACCCCTGAGTGAGCTAACAGGGCACAGCCAGCACACACAGACCCAGAGTGAGGGAAACAGGGCACAGCCAGCACACACAGACCCAGAGTGAGCTAACAGGGCACAGCCAGCACACACAGACCCCTGAGTGAGCTAACAGGGCACAGCCAGCACACACAGACCCCTGAGTGAGCTAACAGGGCATAGTCAGCTCACACAGACCCCTGAGTTAGCTAACAGGGCACAGCCAGCACACACAGGCTGCAGAGACACAGACAGACACAGAATGAGGCTAAGAGGGCACAGCCAGCACACAGGGGCTTCAGAAACACACACAGACCCAGAGTGATGCAAACAGGGCACAGCCAGCACACACAGGCTGCAGAGACACAGACAGACACAGAATGAGGCTAAGAGGGCACAGCCAGCACACAGGGGCTTCAGAAACACACACAGACACAGAGTGATGCAAACAGGGCACAGCCAGCACACACAGGCTGCAGAGACACAGACTCAGAGTGAGGCAAACAGGGCATCTGCCAGGGATGGACCCATGGAAATGGATGTGCTTCTGGCTCAAGGCAGCAGACACTCATGACATCAGGTGGAGCTCATCTCTGGCTCTTGGGTCATAGGAGGAAAGTGGTGACACCTCAGCAGCAGCTGTGCCTTGGGACCTGCAGCAAAGGGCTCTGCCATGGCTAACCCCAGAATGGTCCAATGCAGAACATGGACATGCACACCAGCACAGCTCTTCCAAATATCTGTACTTTCCTGCCTAGTTTGTAATTTATCTTTCTTTCCTGATGAATTCTGTCCATATTTCTTTGTTTAATCAAAGTAGTTTTTCCCCAGTAAAATTAATTGTGATCTAAGTCAAAAAGGAGCAAGATTTAGCCCCAGGGAAGATCTGCCATTACAGAGCTGGGGGTGCAGCAGTCCCCTGGCCTGGCCTGCCCACAGCCCAGCCCACATCCAGCAGTGCTGGGGTTGCTGCTCACCTGCATGAGCTCCACCAGTGCCACCAGGTCTGCCAGGGAGACCTCACTGCCTGCAATGAAGGGCTTGTCCTGCAAGAACTTCTCCTCAAACTGCTTCAGGGCAACGTTCAGCTCCTCAGTGGCAAACTCCAGTTTCTCTGGAGGAAGTGGCTGGCCTGTGATGAGAGGCAGCAGCACCTGGCAGGGAGAAGAAACAACTTGCTTTTTATGTGTTTCCTTCCAGATCTACTCACCACACTCTCACTGCCACCTTCTGAGGATCCCTCACCAGCCATGCATGGGAACAACCAGAGCTGCTCATCAGCCTTGCCAGGTTAACATGAATGTCAGTCCTTACTGCCTGCCTCTCCTTGTCTGCTGCCTAGAAATCTGAAAATTCAACCACAAGAGTCTCCTCTCAAAGTGATGCCTTGAGAAGGCTGGCCTAGAACAGAGACCAGACAGAGCTGAAGCATAAAGGAGGGATTTACTAGGAGGTCTCAATAGATCCACCTTGGGCAGCACAAGAGCCCAGCCAGGGCTACACCCAAGATGAACCAAAATGGTCACAAAATGGACAACTGGTCATGGGGTCTCTCACTTTCATAAGTTCTGCTCCATTTGCATATTGGATTTCATTGTCCAATTACAGCGTCAGCCCATGAAGCCCCATCCTTGTTTTTCTCTCTTCAGCCCGCGCTGTTTGTGCTCTTGGGGCTGAGATTTGGATCATTTGTCCTTGGTGCCCAGCTAGAGAATGAATTATTTTGTCTCCCTGCTCTGTGCAGAGAGCTCACCATCCCCTAACATGAAACCCAGAACCACACACTAAAGCAGCACAGAAAAACAGAAAAGCTACAGCCTGAGGCATCAAAGGGAATCATCTGCCAGCACCTGCATTTTGTTTGTGCAGAGGGAGATAGTTTCTTTCCATGAAGCTGGGCCTGGGGGAGCTCTCACCCACTGCATTTGCTCTGGATTTTCCTTTGGCTGCAGCAGGAAGGATCCAGCCTACTTCAGTTAGCTCGCTTCAGCAGCCAAGTCAGTTTTGTTCCTATCTCTCACTTGGTTTGTACATTTGCTGAGAAAGGCCCTGCAGACAGGCAGCCCATTTCTCTTGCAGCCCTTAGCACCTCATTTTTGATGTATAATGGTTTTACCTTGCTTAAGAACAGCTTGCTCCCCTTGGCACGGATGTTGATGTGCTGCCAGGACAGGTACTCATCAACCCTGGCCCTTTTCTGCAGGTCAGCTGGGTACCAGTGATCAGGAGTCTTGAATTTCTGGACCAGGTACAGGAGGATTGCAATGCTGCCCAGAGAGCAAGACACACCAGTGAGCTGATGACCTGAGGTTAAAGCACCTCATCCTTTATCCTTTCTTTTCCCCCAAATTTTGCACTGCTGGACAAACAGCCACACAGACCTGATGGGAGTCAGGTAGAAGTGCAGCAGGGCACGGCACAGGAGAGAGTTTGTGCTGCTGCCTGTGGACCAAAATCTAATACAAGTAATTGCCCAGTTTTGAGCAAATAGAAGCTGCAGAATGAGTTTATACCAAATCTGAGCTTCACACTGCCTGGCCATCCAGCAGTGGGTGCTTTAGGTCAGATTTCCTGCACTGACCTCCAGCCTCCAGCTGCAGGCAGAGAGCAGGACACCTGGACAGGTATTTAAGCTCAGAAACAATGCCTACAAAGCAGCAGCTTTTCCTACTGTTATCACTGCCCAAGTTGCTTACACAAGATAGCTTCTCTTGAAACACAGGTTTGTCATGTACAAGTGGAACAAAGGACAGGAGGGAGACAAAAACCTGTCTGGACTGGAGTGCCAGCAGCACCCTGGCAGAATCCAAGCACTGGATAAACAACACTGCAGCAGGGGATTATTTGAGCCTCACCTCTCTGCTAAGGTGAAAGAGCCATCCTTGAGTGCAGGCACCTTCATCAGGACGTTCACCTTCCGGAACTCCTCTGTCTTGTGCTGCCCTGGGGAAGGAAAGGAGAAGTTTTACTTGGCAGGGATACTCAGGACCTGTTTGTAAACACCTGAGGAGTTTGTGGGGACTGTCCAGCTCCAAGTTCCTGTTTCTGACTGTACAAATTGAGTCTTGCATCGAGTTTCTGAGCCATGAGTGAGTGCTGCAGGGTGAGCAGGGGGCTAGCCCTGTGCTATCAGCTTTTCTGCTGATTATTGCCTGCATGCCAGACCCACCTATGGACCAAGGGCAGCATGGTTAGGAGTCCTTTCATACCAACAGCACTTGACAGCCTGGGGCTCTATCCACTCCAGGTTTGTGCCTGGAGATGCCTGTGCTGTACAAACCCAGAGGGAGCACCAGGCACATTGGAGGAAAGGGATCTCACAAACCCTCTCCACCAGGGAGGGGAGGACACTGAGAAAGCAGATAGATACCTTTTTCTGGAAGTTAATGCACTTTACATTCAACTCTACTTTCTAAAGTCCACAGATGAAAATAAATTCCTGTGATTCCATGTAAAGCCATGGGTACTTCATTACAGATGAAGTTTCAATTAGCTCCTGTGCATCTTGCAATCTTTTGTAAGAGCAGATATGAATTTGAGGTTGCTTTTAAACTATCTTGTAGTGTCGTAGGAAGGAGACCAGGACACCAGCTGGTTCATCACAGGTCCAGTTTATTGAAGAAAGCATCAAACACTTATACAGCAAATAATAAGCTTATGAATATTCTGTAAGCCAAGCAATCTATTGGTTAAACTATACCATAAACTCTTCCTCATTCCTTAGGGGTTACATCTCTCTTTTCTCATGTCTCTTTCACTATTTGTTATTACACTACAGCCAGGCCCAAGGACACGCTATCTAGCAGGTGCAGAACTTGGAATTAGCCACGGCTTTGTAATTTTCCAGTCTCTAGCAGCTAAATCCCCAACATTGTAGGACCTCCCCAAAAGGCAGGCAGAGTGAACCTGACAGGAGAAGGTGTTTTGTTCCTCTGAGGTCTCAGTGTACTCTGTTCTGTCTGAGACCAGCCCCAGAAGCCTTGTTCTGTGTGACTTGTTTGTGACAGCCTTTTCCACCCACTCCCTTCAGCCACACGTGGCTGCCTGGGTATTCAAGCCTCTCTGATGTGTAACTAACCTTGTGCCCCGTCCTGCTGTGTGAGCCATCAGAGGATCTGTGTGCCAGAGGAGATGCTCTGGAAGCCAATTCAGCTTTTCTGTACTTGGCAAAGTGATTTGTGACTATTCCCCTGTCACTTGGCTCACAGCCCACCTCCCCTAACCCTCTCAAAAAGATGCAGTGTGCAGATTCCAGGCCTTCAGGTGTCCTTTGAATGCCAGGTGATCCCTACCCATTCCGACTCCTTCCACCCCTTTCACTGACACCTGCCCTGCTGGGGCTGAGAGCTTTTCTGGGCCATCACATTTAAGGCAGCAGCTCAGTTCTGAGTCTCAGCTCCCTCACCTTGTCCTTACAAACTGTGCAGTGCCAGGTGCCAGTGCAGGGATCCTCCTCCACTGTGGCACCCATGCAGGTACCTGGAGAGCTTGCCCAGGCATGGGAGGTGCACCCAAATCACCCATCTCAAATCCAAAAGCAGATTCCCAAGGGGCACAGAGCATTGGGAATCTGTGATTTAATTCCCTTTCCTTCACTTCCCCTATGCTTGCATTTCAGCTGTTCCTTTTTCTTTGGTGCTCTCATTCCTTGCCAGTTTCCTCTCCTTTGCTCCAGTGGCTCACCACAACAATTAATTAATTTATTGGGAAAGAAGGGGAAGGGCACAAGATGAGCCAGCCCCCAGGTACAAAGAATTGCAAAAGCTTTTGCTATGAGGCAAGTGGGAGGAAAGCCACAGTTAAGGTACAACCACCACACAGCTCAGGTGCAGGGGAACACCCAAAGACTCAACCACAACACATCTGAGGTTTCTCTCAAGTTGGAGTCTCTTTTGTTCCTTCCTCAATTTCAGCTCCAGGAGCCTTCTCATCTTTCATTGTTTTTAAGCATTACTTACTGAGGCCTTTTTATGCCCAATGCATTCCCTTAATTTCAAATCCATCAGATATCCAGAGAGGCTGAAGGATAGGGTTTACCAGCTTCAATTACAAAGAAAGAAGATAGAGATCTTTGGTGAAAAGACAACTTTGGATAGGCTCCTACCAGTTACCAGTTGGTTTGAACCCAACAAAACCACCTCCCTTCATTTCTCACTGCTCACATCACTGCCAGCTGCACAGTCTCGCTCCACAGCCTTCTCAAGCTGGTGCTCAACCCTCCCAAAATAATTAGACCACAAAGCACTCGGGCCAGTGGAACCCCAGAGGGGCAGCCCTTCCCCTGCCCCACCGTCCCATGGGGACAGCTCGGCAAGCTGGGGCACGGCAGCGTCCCGAGGGGGTAACCCTGCCGCAGGGGAAGGGCTGCTCTCAGCAACTGCTGCTGCTCAGCAGAGCACACGTTTCTCTAAGCTGAATTCCTGAGCAAGAGCCACACACCTCGGCTGTCCTCACTTTTACACCAATGTCCCATCTCCGCGGCTTTTTGTTTCCCATCTGAATGGGGAATGCCCCAGATCTGGCACGTCCTGAGCGCTTCTCAGAAAAGCGTCTCTGTTTTTTCAGAGACCCATTTTCTGCTGGGTGGGGCCGATTTCAAAGATATCACATGCCTTGGCAGAGTCCTGTTTGCTGCGGAGGAGCGCAGGCACTAAAATCAGTACTTAAACTACACGATTGCACAATTTGGTGCGGGTTTTGTGTCGGCACCAGGAACCCCCTGCAGCAGGAGGGCCACCCCAGCCTCTCTCAGCATCTCACACTGGTGGGGATGGTGAGTATCCTCCCGCTTCTGCCTGCGGGCTGGAATCCAGCTGGCATCCCCCGGGAGTGGCCAAGGGACCGGGGAGCAGCGGGATCCCCGAAAACCGGGGCTGGGACCACCCGGGACACCGCAAAGCCGGGGCTGGGACACTCCCAAAACCCGGGGCTGGGACCGCCTGGGACACCGCAAAGCTGGGGCTCGGACAGAGCACAGGGACACCCCAAAGCCTCGGTTGGGACACCCCCAAAACCCGGGATGGGACAGGCTGGGACACCCGCAAAGCTGGGGCTGGGAGAGAGCAGAGGGACACCCACAAAGCCGCGGCAGGGACACCCCCAAAACCCGGGCTGGGACAGGCTGGGACACCCCAAAGCCTCGGCTGGGACACCCCCAAAGCCGGGGCTGGGACAGAGCAGAGGGACACCCACAAAGCCTCGGCTGGGATACCCCCAAAGCCGGAGTTGGGACAGGCTGGGACACCGCAAAGCTGGGGCTGGGGGAGAGCAGAGGGACACCTCCAAAGCCGCGGCTGGGACACCCCCAAAGCCGGGGTTGGGAGAGGGTGGGACACCGCAAAGCCGGGGCTGGGACAGAGCAGAGGGACACCCCAAAGCCTCGGCAGGGACATCCCCAAAACCCGGGCTGGGACAGAGCAGAGGGACACCCACAAAGCCGCGGCTGGGACACCCCCAAAGCCGGGTTGGGACCGAGCAGAGGGACACCCGCACCCGCAGGTTCTCCGGGACCGCCCGGGACACGGCGGCGCCCCCGCCCCGCTCACCCTTGGCCAGCTGCACCCGCTTGAACTCGAAGGGGATGTTGTTGCTGCGGGCGAAGATGTAGAGCGCCCGGCAGGGCTGCGAGAGCAGGTCCAGGTACAGCTCCAGCCCCATGGTGCCGCTGCCGCTGTCGCTGCCGCCCGGGCTCGGCGCTGTTAAAGCCGGCCCGCCCGGTCCCGCCCGGTCCCTCCCGGTGCCGCCGCACCGGGCCCGCCCCGGGCAGGGCGGGGCAGCAGCGCCCGGCGCTCCCACCGGGGCGGGCCGAACCCCCGGGACAGGGCCCAGGCTCAGCCGGGCTCTGCCGCCCCACAGCCCGCGGCTGGCCCCGATAACTGCCCTGAGCGCACAGAAAGCACCGCCCGCCTGAGGGGGTGGGAGCGGCACGTCCTGGATCTGCCCCTGCCACCTCACGGCTCTCGCACAAGAGGAATTCCCGTTCCTGTGACTCCCGTGCTAAGGAAAAACAACTGGAGAGCAAGCAGGCACAGCAGGAGAACCCACACTGCTTCACTGCTATGACACAACCTTGCTCCTATCTTCAAAGATTCAACCACCAGTCTCAAACCCCATTTCTTCAAGATTCCCAGCTTTCAATCCATTTACTGCTAATGCTGATGTATGTTGATTTTGCTTTGCAAAACAATAAGCCAGGGCTGGAGGCATTCATGAAGGAAAAGCAACCCTTGGAGAGTAGTTGCAGGCCACAGCTACATGGCAGCTCTAAGCCTTCTGCCAGGACAGCTAAAAATACCATGGCATGTCAAATTCAGACTTATGGCTTGCAGTGACACCAGCTGGCTCCAGGACATTCATACTGGACATCAGACATTTCAGTCTGCATTAACATCAATCTACACTTAACAATACCTGCTGTTACCTCTGGTATAGAATATTAGAGGGAAACAGCATAGGCAAGAACAGGACAAGGCACAGGGCTGTAACAGTGAAAAGTCCTTTAAGCAATATCTCATACCATGAGTTGGAAGGGACCCACAAAGATCATAAAGTCCAATTCCTGAGCCCAGGAATATTTATTAGACACTGTTTTAAAAATATATATAATATTTATTTAATATTTACTTAAAAGTCAGTGCACCTAGAGCAGCTCTTGAAACCCATTTCTGCTTTAGGCACTGCACAGGTGTTGATGCATCTGCAAACTCACAGAACCACTGTCCCAGGGCAGGAGTGAGGGCCAGCCCTCACCACTGGAGCACAGCAGTTCCATCAGGCAACGCTGAGGCTGGTGGTAATTTCCACATGCCAGCAGGATATGATGCAAAGTCCTCTTCAAGACAACCTGTATCTCAAAATTTATCTTTTTTCTTTTTTTTTAAACCAGCAACTGAACTCTGTTCACAGTGTCCTTGAAAGAGGAATAAGGCAATAGCTGACATGAGATATGATAAGGCTGAGGAACTGAGGGCCCATGACTCAGTGCTGGGAGCAGCCATGGCCTGTCCCACGCAGCAGCTTCAGTGCCACCCCAGCCAGCTCAGCTTCCACGCCTCAGGCTCGCCTCTGTGCTCGCTCATTCTGTTCAAAATTAAAGATGACAAGGTGACTGAAGATGCCCCTGTCCCAGAGCCACACAGAAGGGGCTTCAGGGATAAACAGGACAATTTAATAAATTTATTAATAAACCTTTCTGTCCCAGTTCTCAAACATTCCCAGTCTACAACTCAAAATCACCATTTTTCAGGGCCAGGTAATTATGAGTTCTCAGATTAGGGAGCAGAACACTTTGCCCAAATCATGCAGCACAAAGTCTATTAAGGATCCCTAGTCCACCCATCTGGCAAGGCAAATGCTACCCTGCTTTTGTGTCAAAGTTCTCAACTTCACACTGGTGTACAAAAAAGGGCCTGCAGACAGCTGTACATTACAGTCTTGAACTCTGTAATGACAAAAGGTTTAATCTCTGCACTTTGCTTGCAGTACTCTGGGTAGCTGAATCACAGAATAATGAGGTTGGAAGAGACCTATAAGATCAAAAATCCCAACTACAAAATCCCAGCTACAGAGGTAAAGAGAAGGGCAAAATAGAAAAAACCACCAAAAATCAGATTTGTTTTGGTTGAAAAAGACCCTCAAGACCATTGAATCCACCCATTTACCCGGCACTGCCAAGCCTACCACTAAATCACATCCCCAAGTGCCACATCTACACATCCTTTAAACCCCTCCAGGAATGCTGCCTAACTTAGAAAGGTTGGGGAAGGCAGAAAGGTTTTCTGTCAGAGTATTCCATAACAATGCACCCATCAGTGCTGCCTTCACCAATGCTGAATTGGTGCTATCACAGATGGAGGAAAGGATCCTGGACTCCAACACTTGTGCTAAGCATGAATTGCAATAAAAAAAATCAAACTGCAACTTGCACAGTTCATTTTCTTCCCCATTTCAGTTACCTTGACTGTCTTCTCGAGCTTACACAGAGCTCCCTCATACTGCTGCACCAGTGGCTTCAGGGAGTTGCCCTTCACTGGGTGTTTCTGGATGTCCTGGATGCCAGCATCCCTCAGCATCCGCAGGAAGCGCCGCTCCTGCACGAGACAGACACTGGAGATGAGATGAGACCCCCCCTGCCCAGCAGCTACAAAATCAGCACATTCAGGAACATCTCCTTCCTCAGGAATAACTGAAGTTTCCAAGCACAAAGCTCAGCTGACTGGAAAAGGTGGGAAGTAGTAGGAACTTTGTGATCTTTATGCCCCTGAGTGCATCCTTATCAAATAAATCCCACACTGGGGTGGTGTTCCCAGGGGTCCCAGGATGAGGGAAGAGATGAGAATCTTGGCTCCATGTTTCAGAAGGCTGATTTACTATTTTATTATATATATTATATTAAAATAAAATTATATATTAAAACAATACTAAAAGAATAGAAGAAAGGATTTCATCAGAAGGCTTGAAAGGAATGATAATAAAATCTTGTGACTGACCAGAGAGTCCAAGCCATCTGACTGTGATTGGCCACTAATTAAAAACAACCACATGAGACCAATCCCAGATGCACCTGTTGCATTCCACAGCAGCAGATAATCATTGTTTACATTTTGTTCCTGAGGCCTCTCGGCTTCTCAGGAGAAAAAATCCTAATGAAAGGATTTTTCATAAAATATGTCTGTGACACCACACCAAAGACATACCTGAATTCTAAGGACCAAGCTGAAAGCAACACCTGTTTCTCCTGCACGAGCTGTTCTTCCAACCCTGAAAACAGAGAAAGCAGCTTCAAGTCAGGTTAGCCCCACAATCAGTGCCATTATCAACTCCAAGATTTTAATGCTGAAATTCTCCAGTTTTAAGAAACCCTGCTTCCAAGCAATGCTAGGCTTAATTTTTGCCAGAAAGCTATTTGCATTTTAAAGTAAAAAGAAAAGCTAAAAGTCCTTTTAAATGCATGTCACCTTTGCTAAATATTTCAAAATCAACCAAGCTCAGACATGTTCCTCTTGTTTCTGCTGTCTCACCGGTGAATGTAGGTCCTGATGAACTGGGGTGCATCGTAGTTTATCACATAATTCACTCCTTTCACATCAATCCCTCGGGCTGTGGCATCTGTGCTGATTAACCTGTTTGTAAATGTATGTATAGTCATTTTCAGGTAACATCTCAGGCACTACACACACAAATAAAACACCAGGGAACACAGCACAACTCTTGCTGATCTCTGGGCTGGCAGCAGCACTGCAAGTCACCCCTTAGTGCCACTGCCCTTGTGAGCTGCCCACAGCATCACTACAGGCCTGTCACCCTCTGCTGAGCATGAAAAATTAGGGGTGTTTCCAGGTTCTCCAAGCATGGCAGACACCTCCCAGCTCATACAAATCTCTGAGGAATCTGAACATTCCACACAAGCACAGAACACACAAATAGTGAGGTGAGAAATTCCAGTAGTCAAGGAGGAATTCATACAGCAGGTTTGGATAAAAATAACACCCAGAAAATAAGATTTTACCTTTTCCTCAGAGACATTGCACAGATACAATCTCATATAGCTACCAAAACCACAATGCAAATCACAGACATGGGTAGAAGGAGACCTGTATGCCAGTCTGAGCAGGGATTGCTTTGGTAGAAAGCTGTAACACTAAATACAATCTCAGCACCAACATCCATTTCCACCCTACCAGCACAAACATTAAACTCCAGATTTGCAAACCTGGAGTGTTTTGGGCAACTATGAACACACATTTGTATTTATTGCTTGTTATAAAACAACAGTAAAAATTCAGACTGCAGCTAGAGTAGAACAGGCTGAGTTACATGAAGGATAAACAATTCAAAGTTACAAATCCAAGTTCTCCCACTCCTCCTGCAACAGACTCCTGCATGTTTTAGAAGACCCCAAGTAACTGTGTCCCTTGTTCTGTTTAGCTTTTTACACTGCAAACAGCCTGTGCTGGAAAACATACAGGAAACTAGTTAAGATGCTCACAGTTGTATTTTTCCTTGCTCAAACTCCTTCATGGTTCTCTTTCTCTCATTTGGAGTTAACCGAGAAGAAAACTCTGCCACCGTGACTCCACCAAAGGCCTGAACCAGCAGGAACAACCTGCAGGTAAATGAGAGAGAAGCTGTCACTTCTTTATCTCTGAAAGATCCCTTGACAATCCCCACCAGTGATCTCACTCATGTTTACCTGTGAGAGGCTTCCCTGGAGTTGGTGAAGCACAACACACGGGTGAATTTCATTTTCAGCATGAAATATAAGAGGATCAAAGGCTTGGAGTTCAGGTCACAAGGCACATAACATTGCTGTCAACAGGGAAGGAGTTCAGAGACAAAAATCATTTCTTGCCAAGGCTTCCCTGAAACCCACTGCCTGTCCATGACTTACACAGGCCTGGATGTTTCCTAGCTGACTAACAGCACCAAAACCAGAGCCCATCATGCAATCCCCTTTAGAACAAAGAGGCTGGCAGACACAACACGAGTGGAGACAGGAGAGCTGAGCTGTTCTCATGCTCTTACACCTCCACAGCAAGTAACAGCATGCACTGCCCTGCTGCCTACAGGCTGGCCTCTGCACACATGTCTTGAAATGAATGTTACACATATGGACAATTGATAGGGGCTACTACATTATCATGACTTCCTAGTTCCACTCCCCATTGCTGCTAAATTTAATTCCACATGAAGACAGATTAATTTAAAAAATAATCAAGTCTTAACCAAATGAACATTAAGTAATGAGAAAACAAATGTGCAAAGGCACAGCTCTCTGGGTCATATATACTCCCAAAATCACTTTTGCAAGGAAACACAGGGAAGATGCACTTGTTTTAGGGTAAAACCACAATTAGTCCAGAATTAAATCTTCAAGCATAACTTATTAAAAACAATTCACATCATACCGACAGCCCCTCTGGGAGTGTGTATTTATTATTGGTATTTTGTTCAGTTTCTGTTCCATCTCTATTTTTCTCGGAATACACAGATGTGAAGAGACGAGGCTGGAATAAATCCAGCTGCTGCAATTTCTCTGGGTCCTGGGTCAGTGTGGCTGAAAACAGCAGTTTCTGTAAGGGTATCTGAGGAGAGCAGGAACTGAAAGAAACAGCACACAGAAAGTGGGCTTTGAGGATGGGGCAAAGGAGATTCACCCCAAGTGCCTTCAAATGATGTAAGGGAAGCAGTCAATGCTCTTTGGTGCTCTTTTCCTGCCCTGGGTCTTTCCTGTAGGTTCTTTTCCACCCTTGTTTTATTGTGGAGTTCACAGACAGAACTGATGAGCATTCTCAGCCAAGTGCACAACCCCAATCCATTACTCCTACACAAATACCTGTACTCTGGTTACCCCTGTCCTCATTCTAGTCATGTCCTCCCTTGGCCATTCGCCTCAGTTTCTGACACATCTCTGCCACTGCTGTACAAAAACAGCAGCTGCAGATAGTTAGCAGCAAGAGTTTTCCTCCAAATCCATTACTCAGCTGTGCCAGAAGGCATTGCTACAGTTACTGTGCAAATGGATCACAGATTTGCAATGTTTGTGCTTTCTTTTGATGCGCCTTTAGTCCACACAAGGAAAGCCTGGAGAACACAATGCTTAGTCTGAAGGACATCTCTGGCATTATTTTGGCAGACATTTCTCAGAGGAATGAAGCTTTGAAGCTCTGTGTGGCAGGGCAGTGACATCCAAGTGCTATCAGTTCAAAGAAATGCACTCTGCAACTTACCTGGCTGCTGTTAAAGGCCCTGGTTTGGTCCTCTGAAAAAGCTTGTTGGAGCCAGAGTGATTTTCTCCTTGGAATGCAGCTCTGACAATTTGGTTCAGACAGTTCTGGTGCATGTCATCAATCATACGGTCAGCTTCATCCACGATCTGAGTTCACAAGGATAAAAATCACCACTTGTTAAATACTGGCAGGTTTTATTTTCCTTTGTATCTGTAACCAGTGAGCCAGAAGGTAAGATAATGGAAACTTCTACTCAACAGAATTGCTTTCCTTGCCCCTCCTTACTCCAAGATTGCAAGAGCCTAAGAGAGAAGGGGAAGTGGGTGGATGCTTGGGTGTCACGAGTTGGAATCAAACATCTCATCTTGTGACTGCTCCCTCCTCAATCTGGAGTGCAGACAGGCCCACACAACAGCTCCAACAGGGAGGAATTTATGTTGCACACAAGAAGCAAGCAGGAATTACTGCTGTAGCAGACACTGCTCTCAGATGGGAGAGCTCTGGTGACTCACCAGGAAGCGAAGCTGTGCCAGGCTGAAGCCTGGGGTCTGGTTGATGTGATCCGTGAGCCTCCCTGGCGTGGCCACCACAATGTCAGCCAGGCTGCAGTAGCCTGTCACTCTGAAAGGACAAGCAGCCCATCAGTAAGTCTCTCTCCTCACAATAAAGCCTGTAGCAGAGACCTTAAGGTTTGCCTACCACTCAATTAACTGAGGAATAACAAAATTCACAAATGGAATTGACACTGGAGAGCATGCAGGGGCAGTGGTGGACACCAAACACCAGTCTCCACTGTGCTGCCTTATTTTAAACAAAGTGTCACTCTTCATTGCTCTTCAAAAGAGTTTAATTGCAGAAAAACCCCACACAGTCATGTGCACCCATGGGCATAAGGTAGACATTTGCATTCTGAGCATTTGCTGGTGAAGAACCCCAAAAATCCAGTGAAACATTACAATCACAAAACAGGGGTAGTAACAAGCACTGTGACAAAGACAGAACCACCAGAGTCCAGCATATAAACCCATTATCCAAAACCATGATAGCCAAAGCCATGATAGTCCAGCAAATAAACCCATTATCCAAAACCATGATAGCCAAAGCCATGATAGTCCAGCAAATAAACCCATTATCCAAAGCCCTGATAAAAGCCTGATGCTGTGCTGCAATAGTCCATATCTTGACCCCACCTTAATAACATTAATTAGCATGCAATCTCTATAAACCTTGTCAAAATACCTTTTCACCTACTTTTTCTGGACAAGCATCTCCTGCTCCTTTGCAAAAGATTTCTGGCCAGTAATCAAAACGACCTTCAGACCTGTCCCGTCAGTGTAAACGTTGAACACTTTACTCACCTGCAAAGAGGTCAAGAGGCTTTGTCAGCTGCAGGGAGTACTTCCCATTTCATGAACAGCATCAAATCCTCTGGCAGGTCCTAGCCTGCTCCACAGGACAGCCAAAGCACTGGCTGCACAGCCTGCCCCTCAGCCCAGCTATGGGGAGGAGTCACATACCTGCTGTGCCAGCTCTTTGGTGGGCAGAACAACCAGAGCTCGGATGTGGCAAACCACTCGATCCAACAGAACCTGCCAAAACAGAGGCCCAGTGAGTCCCTGACAGCACAGGGCACAACAGGGTTCTTGGGCTTAACTAGTGAGAGAAGATGGTAAAAAACATAAAACATTCTCCCAGTTTTATGTTTCCATTTTTCTCTCCCCACCCTCACAACTCCTCATGCTGTGCCTGCTGTCTGAGAAAAGGAGTGGGAAGCTGACAAGAAGCTCCCTCAGACAGCTCTGAGCTGCCAATCTGCTGCCTTATACCCACAGATCCCTTGGCTTTTCCACCTGCTTTGAAGTTCAGGTTTTGCCTGAACAAAAGTGTCACAGATAATGAAACTATAAGTTTTATGAAAAATCTTTTCTTTAAGATTTTTTCTCTTGAGAAGCTGAAAGGCCTCAGGAACAAAATGTAAACAATGGTTATCTGCTGCTGTAGAATGCAACAGGTGCATCTGTGATTGGTCCCAATGTAGTTGTTTCTAATTAATGGCCAATCACAGTCCAGCTGTCCAGCACGTCTCAGTCACAAGCTTTTGTTATAATTCTTTTTTCTATTCTTAGTTAGCCTTCTGATGAAATCTTTTCTTCTATTCATTTAGTATAGTTTTAATATAATAGATTATATATATAATATTATATACAACTATTATATATATTACATAGTAATATTAATATATATTATTATATTATTTATATATAACATACATGATATGATATATCAAAATTTCTGAAACATAGAGTCAACATCCTCGTCTCTTCCCCCATCCTAACACCCCTGTGAACACCACCACACAAAAGCAATGCCAGCATTTTTCCAGAGCTACTTCCCAGAGGATGGGCTCACCTGCACGATGGGGATGACAAAGGCCAGGGTTTTCCCACTGCCCGTGGGGGCTGACACACAGATGTCCTTGGGGCGGAACCCGCCCCGGCCCAGCAGGAACCCGTGGGCTGCACTCTGCAGGATGGCAGGGATCACCTCTGCCTGCACTGAGCAAAACCACAAACAAACACTCACTGTATGCTTCACCAGCCCACCAAGAGCTCAAAATGTTACAGAAAAGCAGAGCTGAAAATGTTACATAAAAGCATTTCCTATTCACTGTCATAAAACTCCCTCCAATCACACTACTCTACATAACCTCACCCTCACTAAACCCCTAACTATCCTGACTATCATCTCAGCAGCCCTGGGAGGATGAACAGGACTCAACCAAACACAAATCTGAAAAATCCTGGCCTTTTCTTCCATCTCCCACCAAGGGTGAATAGCAATCATTATCTTTACAACCCTAAACTCGCCCCCCTCCTCAACTTCTACCTATACACTATAATAACTGCAATATATATATGTATATATATATGTATATGTGTATTTATATAGCAGTTATAGATATATACATATGTATATTGCATTTATATATATATATATATGTATTATATATATATATATACATACACATATATATATACACATATACACACACACATTATATATATATATACACACACTGTGTGCTGGCTTCCCAGCATGACCCTGATAGGCCTCAGACACAGCCTAAGTCCCCAGGACTGAGGTCACCCTCTGTCCTTGCATCCAGCTGTCCTTTCTTCTTATTTAAGAACTGGCATTTATTGTATCTGTTTGCAAAACTGGCAAAATAACAGAAAGCAAACAGATTTCTCTTTTTGTTTGGATATTTTTGTAGTGCTTTAATGAGCTGAATGAGTTTCCAGAAAGCTCTGATCAGTGGAAAGGAAGAAGCTGAAGCACAAGCTGCCACAAGGAGGAAAACTGTCACAGACACATTTTATGAAAAATCCTCTCCTTAGGATTTTTTCCTCCTGAGAAGTTGAGAGGCCTCAGGAACAAAATGTAAACATTGATTATCTGCTGCTGTGGAATGCAACAGGTGCATCTGTGATTGGTCTCATGTGGTTGTTTCTAATTAATGGCAAATCACAGTCTGGTGGTTTCAGACTTGCTGGTCAGCCACAAGCTTTTGTTATCATTCCTTTTCTATTCTTAGCCAGCCTTCTCATGAAATAATTTCTTCTATTCTTTTAGTATAGTTTTAATATAATATATATCATAAAATAGTAAATCAGCCTTCTGAAACATGGAGTCAGATCCTCATCTCTTCCCTCATCCTGGGACCCTGTGAACACACCACAGAAAACTGTGAGGACACAAGTTAAGACTTCTTTCTCTGGGCAGCTCTGAGCCATCACTCCAAGCTGTATTTATGAGCAGGTAACAGACTTTTACTCAGCCCAGACAAAGTTTTGAGAAAGAAGGGTTAAATCTCCTACAATCACTTCCATTTTGTCCTGTTTTACTTCACTGCCTACACAAAACACACAGCACCAGCCTGCAGGAACTCTTCAAGTCCCTTTAGAAAGAAACAAAAGCACTGGAAAGGCACCTGGGAAAAAGGAGTCTATTCCATTCATCTGCAGCTTTTTCAGCAGCCTGGGGTGGATTCCTGGCACATCCCTGACTGGACACAGATTGTCCCTGATGCGCTTCTGCACCCGCCGGGGCTCAGCGAGCCACTGAGGCAGGAAGGGCTGCACCTGACAGGAAGGAGAATGCAGCACACAATATGTGAAATAAACTTGTAAGAAACCCTCTATTCCTAATCATGATCAAAATTCAGTCAGGCTGCTTACCTTCTGCACTGGCTTTGCTTCGTAGTCTCCGAGGATCATCATACTGGAGGGGGCACAGTCTGCCCCTGAGGCTACTGAGGGCACCTCCTCCTCTGTAGTTTTATTTCCTTCAGCTTTTTCACTACTCTCCTTCTTCCCTGTTTCATCTCCTTGTGTTTCCTCATCTGTCTTCCTCCCCTTATCAGACTTCTTTTTAAAGTTGTTTCTGTTGTCCTGTTGTTTGAAGTCTTCTTCAGAATCTGGAATTTGGGTGACAGCAACACAAAGCCACAGGTCAGAGCACACCACAGAAAGGGGATTTGGCAATGCTACAACAAGGGACTTAAGCAACAACTTGCAAGCTCTTTTTTCCTGAAGACAAGTGCAGAGGACAAACATTTCTTTGCTGGTACAGACACAACAAGACTGAGATGATGTGATGTGCATCCCTCCTGCCCTTACACTAACTGATTCTCAAAGTTCACAGTATGGGGCCTTGAAAAAAAAGGGAGATGAAAACAAAACCAGGTAAACTGGGCAAGGTCCTCAAAGAGCAACTCGTGTCCACTTTTCTGTGGAAACTGCCACCCACAATGAACTGAAATCCTGCAGCCTCACTTTATCCTCACCTGCTTCGGTCCCCTCTTGCTGCACTTTCGATTTTCTTCTATTTGCTTTCTTCTTCTTTGTGGGGCTGCTGCCATCTGCTGCCTCCTCAGTGCCAGCCCTTTCTTCCGAAGGGCTTCGGGGCTGTTTTGTCTTTACCTTCTTCTGCTTATGCGCACTGGGCTGCTCCTCACTCTCCCTTTTCCTCTTCCCCTTTCCCTCTCGGGGCTCCCTCCCGGGGCTCAGCCTGGGCTCCCCCGACTCCTCCTTTCCCTGGGCCGGTTCCTCTCGCTGCTTCTTCTGCTGCCGGGCCCTGGCCTGGTGCTGCAGCCGCTCCAGCAGGACCCGCGCCCGGTTCTCGGCCTCCGCCTCCTCCTGGTGCTCGTCCTCCTCGCCATACCTGCAACAGCCCCACACAGAAACCCCCTCAGGCACCGCCCGCACTGAGCTCCGGACACGCTCCCCCGGCCCGAGCCCGCGGCTGAGGCAGCGCCCGGGGCAGGGGCAGGGTCCGGGTGTAGGAGGGCAGCGGGAGAAGGAGCGGGGATGGAATCACGGAGGAGAACAGGAGCGGGAGCGGGGCCATGCCCGCGGTACCTGCGGATACAGAAGAGCGCCATGGCCACGCCGCGCCGCCGCGCACGGATGACGTCATCGCGCCCCGCGAGGGGAGCCTGCAGCAGGCGCGGGGTGAGCGCCCCCTGCCGGGCGGGGGTGGAATGGGGGGGGCGCCGCGCGTGCGCACAGAGGGGCCCTGAGGGGAGGGCGGGAAAGCGCTGAGGGGAGGGACGGGAGCGGCGGAGCCGGGAGTATCGGGGCGGGACGGGCTGCGGCAGGACACGGCACCGGCGAGGGACCGGCTGGGCCAGGCACAGCATCAGTGCGGGACGCAGCACAGCACTGGCGAGGGGATGGGCTGGGACAGCACACCATCTGTGAGGGACACAGCTCAGCGCCTGTGAGGGACAACACAGCATCCGTGAGGGACAGAGCATAGCACCTGTGAGTGACACAGCTCAGCACTGGCGAGGGACGAGCTGGGACAGGACACAGCATTGTGAGGGACAGGGCAGGAAAGAGCACAGCATCGGCATGGGATGGGCTGGGACAGCACAGAACCTCTGAGAGACACAGCACAGCATCTGTGTGGGACAGAGGGACTTATGAGGGACACAGCTCAGGACCTGAGGGACAGGCTGGCACAGCACCAGCGAGGAATGGGCTGGAAAAGGGCACAGCACCAGTGCGGGACACAGCACAGCACAGCATCCATGTGGGACAGAGCACAGCATCTGTGAGGGACAGGCTGGCACAGCACAGTATCCATGTGGGACAGAGCATACCACAGCAAAGGACGGGCTGGCAGAGCACACTGAAGCTCCCCACAATGCTGCAGGCCCCTGCAGAGCTCCCACAGCACTGAGGGCCATCCCCTGAGGGCCATCACAGCAATGTGGGTAACAGCATTTCCCCTCAGTGAGCAAAAGCACTCCTTCCGTGCTCCTTTGGCCACACACAAGATAGCACATCCTCAGAGGAAAGCTGCGCTGAAGCAGGAGGCACACAGCTGGTCCAAGGACTGCAGAAACAGCAGACGCAACCCAAAACCAAACCTCAGAGCAATGAGCAGCCCTGAACACACCTACAGCAAGGTAAAAACCACTGGAGTGCTGTCAGGAATCAGCCTTAGCCACCATAGTGTGAAATACTGTGTCTAAGAAACACGGGCAAACCCAAACCATCCCTTTTGTTTGCTTTAGGATCAGAGTGGAACAGACATGTCAGCAATTGCCCAACTCCATCCCCAGCCTGCCAAAGCCTACACCACACAGCTTACTTCTAAATCTTTATTTGTTTTCTACACAGAGAAAACAGAGGAATGTTGAAGCAGCAATATTTAAACACACTAGCAAGGAGCCATCAATCTGTGAGAGTGCACAAAGTGCAACACAGGGCCATTGGTGCTGTGGTCTGTGCTACAGGGCAGGGTGAGGGGAGCTCCAGGAACAGCCTCTTCAGACACACAGGAGAGCTCTATGCAAAGGTGGAGCCGTTCCAGCCCACGTTGGCAGCGTTCATGTCGAAGTAGTTGATGTAGACCCTGCAGAAAAGGTACAGGAGGAAATAACAACAACCTTATCAACTCATTTATGTAAGTTGGGACAACACAACAAGGGACAGTGTTGAAATTCTGTTGTTCTGCTACAAAAAACATCAAGCTTCATCTTTACCAAAAATCTGGTGGCGCCTCCAAACAGTCAATACTTCTCAGTCCTCAAATTTGTACTTTTTCTAAAATATTAATTATTCTGCAGTCAGGGACTGTCCAGACACCAGACAGATTTTGTTTAGCAGCCTGCCAAGAATTTCCAGAGATCAGCCCCTTTTGTTTCTGAGCCCTGCAGTCCCTCACACGCACTGGCAGCCTCAGGGAGTTAAGCATGTCCTCAGGCCTGGCTCTGCGTGTCTCCCCTCAGCCCTGGTGGCTCCAGGCTCTTCCCATCCCTCCCAGCTGCCCACAGACACTCCTGAACTCTGCAGCCTGCAGGGAGCTGCTCACAGCCTGCTGCCTCTGCTCCTGTCTCAGCTCCAGCCTGTTACTGCTCCCTGCTCGTGCATTCAGCCTTGCCTCCACAGAGGACAACACATCACACCTCAGAGGCAGAAAACACACTGGGCAACTTGTCAGTGCTCTGGTGTTTTTCCCTACTCTCAGAAGAAAACAATTGAACAGAGCACTCTCCAGGGAAAGAGGCAGGCACTGAATTCTTATGTGGACATTAAAGCGCTGCAAGCAATCACTTGGTATTTTCCAAAACTTATTCCTGGCCTTTTAAATTTTTAAACAGACTTTTCAAAGCAGTTTCAGAAAGCCAGGTAAATATGGTTGAACCGTGTCCCAGCCTTACCTGTCTGCAGATACGTGCAAGTGCTTGGAGATCAGATCACACAGCATCTTGGTGTAAGTCTTGTTCTGCTGCCCTCCTATCTTGCCGATGCTGTAGAGGCTGCAGAGCGCGCAGGGATCAGTGGAGCCCCCGAAGGACATCATCTGGTCAGGTATGATGTGCACAGCTATGTACTGCGGGAGGGAGGGAGGGAAACACTGTCACAGGCTGGCTGAAGTGACGAAAATCAGCTTTAGGTACCAACTCTAAACAGAGCGGTTGTATTGGGGTCAGGCAGCTCTTCAGTGCTGCCCCCTGCGCATCTCCCAGGCCCAGGGGAGGCGCCGGCCCGTCAGCCCCCACGGGGGGCGCGGCCCTGGGGGCTGCGGGGACCCTCGGCCCGGCTCTCAGCTTTGGGAACGCGGCTATGTGTGCACAAAGCCGCCGGCCAGGCAGGCAGGCAGGCACTCCCGCCCGCCACAGCCGCGCCACCGCGCGGGGCGGAGCGAGATAAGGGCCCAAAACCTGTGCCTGCGTGCCGGGGCTCACATCCCCAAATCACGGACCGATTCGGTCTTTTCGGGCTCCTGGAGCTGCTGTGATCTGGCCCAGGAGGGGCCGTGCCGGATGGCTGAGCCGGCAGGAGCTGCCCGCAGCGCTCGGTCTGCCCGAGCCTCTGCCCGGCTGCCTCCGCGCCACTGCGCAGCTCCGCCGCTCGCATCGCCACCGCCAGCACAGGCGCAGCACATCCCCGGCTACGTGAGCGCCGCGCTCCCGCAGGCCCGGCTGCCGCTCCGCCAGGGGCTGGCCATCGGGAGACTCGGGGTGGAACGGGCACCGGCTCCTTCCCCGGAGCAGCGGGGCCGCCGCCGCGCTGTGCCGCAGCCGCTCCTCGGGCCAGGCCCCGCGGGAGCGGAGGTGCCCCCGGGCCGCGCCGCCGCCGCCGCCGCCCCTCCCGCCGGGCCCGCCGCGCACGTGCTCGCCCCGCTGCCCGCCCTCACCTGCGCGGGCTTGCCCGTGGCCTTGGCCAGCTGCTGGGTGAGGTCGCCCAAGAGGTTGTCGGGCACGGCGTCCTTGCAGACATTGGTGTAGATGGAGAACATGGGCATGGTGGCGGCGGTGGGGGCGGCGGGGCCGGCGACGGGAGCTTAACCGAGCGGCGGGACCAGCGCAGTGGAGCGGGGAGGCGTCAGCGGCGCTTTTAGTGCGCGGGGCCGCCCCGGACGTGAAGCGGCCCCGCCCGGCAGGGAGGGGAGGGAGCGGGGCGGGGTCACGCGGACACACGCACACACGGACACACGCCGGCTCCGCCGTCCGCAGCCCCCGCCGCGGGGCGCTGACCCCTCCCGGGGCCGCCTCTCGACCGGAGGTGTCCCCCGCTCCGCCGTTATTCCTTGGCTTTGTTACTGCCACTGAACATTTTTTGCGGGTTTGTTACGGGCTCTTTCCCGGAACGCGGTCCGGGCGCTCTGGGCAGCTCATACATAACCTGGTGTCAGCGCATGTGATGCTGCCGCTGTGGCACTCCCACTGCTTTCTGCGGAATCAGGGCCAGACAGGGATACAGGCCCAGCTTGGCAGTTGCAAAAAGGGGTACTTGCCCTGACTCTGAGAATTTTTTTCTTTTGCAAAATAAAGTAACATTTGTAGCGGTTTTTCTTTAACTGTGTGTACAGCTTTAGCTCGGTGTAAGCAGAAACGTCTGCCTTGCTGCCATATAAATTATTCTCTAATGTATTTAAATCAAATTAAAAATTACCTATTGCTCCTCAGCCTCCCCATTCTCACATCATATTTTTCTGCTGGAAAGAGGCAGAGGTGAATTTTGTTTTGCTTAGGAATGAAGCGTGCGTGCCTATTGGAGGTGAGGCGGCAGAGCCGAGCCGTGTGTGCGCTGTGTGATGCGGTGCACGTAGGCGGCTGCCAGGGCACGGCTCCCCAGCCTGGCTCTTGCCTGTCCCCACGGCGGCAGCGCTGCTCTGCTCCCGAAATGACTCACAGGAAGGCTAAAGAGGATCAGGCCCGGAGCCCTCTGTGCCCAGACATTGCACACACAGCAGTCGTGCACTGCTGCTGCTGGAAAGCTTGCCCACACATGTTACAGATGTGAGCACTCACGGCCCTGAGTGAGGAGTAAGGGATGGTGTCATATGGGAATGCATTGGAGTGACACAGGTTATAATGCTGAGAACTGCAGCACTTCCTTTTCTAGTGATTAACAGTGCTTAAGAACAGCCACTAAGAACTGATTGAGTTTCCTCCCTCTGATATCCTCAGCTCCCTGCCGTTGCATAGTCCCAGTCAACCCTCTCACCTTCCTGCCTCCTGGGTTTGGTGCATGCAGGTGGGGTGGGGATTCTACGTGTGCAGGGAGGAAAGCTTGAGAGCAGCAGCACCACTGGTGTGTTTGCCCTGTGGCCTGCCAGGCCCAGAGTGGCAGCCACTCAGAGGAGAGACATCTGCAATTTAATTTTCTTTTGCCTCCCTGACTGACTAAAGCAGCTTCCATTTGTTATCTCGACAAAGCATTTTTGTTGTTTGAGGTGCAGGTCTGTATTTGAAGTCTGTGGCTGCGAGGCAAAGCTGTGGTAGGGACACAATGGGATGTTAACAATAGAGTTCAGAATGGGGCTGTGATAAGGTTTGCTCTTCCAGAAAAACTCACAATACACTTCACTATAGAATTTCAGGAAACCTCTCCGCTCAATCTTTTATTTTACTTTGGAAGCAAATGATTTTATCTGACCAAGGGCTTAAATAATAAATATTTGTATGCAAATCTTCCTTTCATAATTAATTCACCACTTCATTCCCTAGGAATTACTGTGGCTTGCTGTGCCTCTGCCCCTTTCTGAGCTGAGCTCTAATCTTCACTGTCACTACAATTTTTTCAGTGGCTGGAAAGGGGAGGGCACAGCAGTGTACAGTGGTTTTTTCCACTCACTCCCTCTGCCTGTGCTGAGGCCTGGGAGACTCCCAGCACAATTTTTTCTGTTACTCAGCTAGATATCCCTGTAGTGCTAGGCCTAAAGAGGCCTGGACTGCAGTCCATCCCTTTTAAATCAGAGCTAATCATGTCTGTGCTCCTTTTGAAGGGTGGTCCATGTGCAACATTTCCACATCTATTAACTTAAATGTGTCTTGAAACCAGGTCAAGATGTATTTATCTCTTCTTGAAATTCGGCTCTTGAGGACAGGGCAAAGGCAAAAGGAGTGTTCATCTTCATATATGACTAAACCTTTTTTTGAAAGAAAAGCTCCTCTTGAGAGTATTTTGAGAAGGCACCCTCCATCTCAACTACAGGTCTTCCCAGAGTAACAAGAAGGTCTCAGACAAAAGATTTCTGCTGCATTTTATTTAAGCATCAGACAAGATAAACAGCAGTGGTAGCAGCAACTATGACACCAGTGCCTTTTGCATTGGGCAGATGCCAGAGTTCTCTGGAACTGCAGTTCTCAGCCACGGTGAGGGTTCAGGAGTTAGCTGTGGTCACCCCAGGGCACCTCAAGCAAAGGTGCTGTTATTCCAGCCCACATTGCCAGCACTGATGTCAAAGAAGCTGATGTAGATTCTGGAAGGGAAGACAGGCGCTGTTACCAGCTGGGAGCAGTGTTGCAGGCTGCTCAGGACAGGCTGCACATCTCCCCTGGGGCTCTGTCCTTCCCAGGCCTTGCACTCCCTTCCCCCTGCCCTGTTCATGCCCCATCTCCTTGCATTCTGGAGTTCCCAGTGATCAGGTTCTTATGTCTGCACTGGGTCTTTTGCACATGATATCTGTGGGTACATACAGTGCCTGAGCCTACATCATTTTAACCAAGGAATTCTGCAGCTTGTGGACATCAGCACTGCAGCTCATGCAATGGTTCTTTTCTCTTTAGCTGGGGAGTTGCTCAGTTGACTTGGCATTTGGTCTCTTTAATCAGCACATTAATAGAAAACACCAAAGGACCAGCCTGGGATGAATAGCTCTAACAATCTGTGGAAAGTCATGTCAGACAAGTTGCTGTATGAGCTCACCTGTCAGATGGTATTTTCAGCTGTTTGCTCATCAGCTCACAAAGCAATTTGCAGTAGCCCTTGTTCTCCTGCTCCCCTGTCTTTCCAATGCTGTAGAGAAAGCACACAGCACAAGGGTCTGTGGAGCCACCAAAGAACATCACCTGATCAGGAGAGATCTGTATTGCTAGATACTGTTGGAAGAAGAAAATGAATGTTATTTTCTTTGCCATATTAAGAAAAGTTTTAAAAATCCAGGAAGGCATTTATGTACCTAAACTGCAGTGAAAATAAGTGCATGTTTTTGATATGCAAGGCTTTCATTTGTTGACATCTTACTGTCTAGATTTGTGTTCTACTCCAAGGTCCTCACTCCTGTGTCAAAGGCCAGTGCAAAGACTCCATAGTTTTTAGGGTTCCTAGTCCAGGAGCTCCAGGAGCTCAGTGACCTGAGGTACCTGCAGCACCTCCTCCAGGCCAGCAGGCTCTCCCTGCCCTGTGGGAAGGTCAGGCACAAGGGGCAGGGCAATGCTCCTGCTGCCCATTGCGTTCCAGAGGGATTTTGCACCTCACTGGCTCCTGCTGCAGTCTTCCCTGCTGAGGGAAATGTGAACTGACACAGCAGAGGCCTAAATCAACATGCACCTCATTAAACAAAACACGGCCTAATCCTGCTGTTGTTCTTGATATCAGGAAAAACAGAAGAAAGTATCTATGTTAATATTAATGACCAGCCCTCCATTTTCCCCAGTGCTAATACACAGTGTCAGATCCACCCACTGGGGAATGTGGGGATCAGCTCCTCTGGCACCCGTCTGCCCTCTGTGCTGCTCTTCCCCACGTTCATTAGCAGTGCATCGTTGGAACTGAGCAGCACTTCACCCTCCTGGTAAAACAAGGCAGCCTGAGTCCCAGGAGCTGGCTGGGTAATTAGTGTTGGCCATCATTTACAGTTTGTTTGGGTGTGAGGTGCCTCAGACCACAGCAGCACAGATCAGCCAAGGAGATCCTGCTGAGGTACCACTTGCTTGGCCCTGCTCCCCCCTGTCTGGACACCACGTGCTCTTGACTTTGTGCCAAGTGTAGGTACATCCATGCCTTTAACTCCTACCCAGGAAGCAGGTTGTCACTATCAAAATAGAAATCAAGTTGAGGCATTAATCAGCATTATTCTCTTCTTAGAACAGTTTGAAAATATTTGGAACAGTTCTTCCAATAGGAAAAAAAACCCTATTTGATTAAAAACCCATATTTTTCCCAAATGGCACAGTTTCCTGTGAGAGGAAAGCTCTGCATTCCAGCCCACCCTAATCCTTTCCTTCTTTCTGTGTTATAACTAAGAGACTCTCCCTTTCCTATTGCCTCCTTTGTCACGAAGAGCTTGTATGTCCTCTTCAGAAAAATCCCTTTGTTATTCCCTGTATATCTCTAAGTCCCATTACATATCCCTTCCACACAGCTGCACAAACCTGCTCCAGCTGCATCCCAGCCCTGGCCTCTAGCTTTATATTCAGAAGCTGTTATGCAAGACACACCCCTTGCCCCCCCAACAGCAAGTCCTTGTTTGCTAGACTGATAAAAATTGGATTTTTAAAAGAGAGATAAAACACATCAGTTTTATGTAAGAATTTGATGTGTTCAGGTGTCCCAGTGCTTGGAGAAAGATTTGCTGGGGAGTCCTCAGACCCTTTCTGTAGGCACCAAAACTTCCTTCTTTCCACAGTTTCAAAGCATCACTCCCAAAACAAAGCAAACATTTTCTGAAAATGGGCTGTGAATATGCACAAAGGGTACTTAAACAAGCACTACTGATCCACAGCCAATTCACCAAAGCTACTGCTGAGGTACAGCTCATGGTAGGAAGTTTTCAGCTCTGTAGAGAAGTTTTCTTTTGGTTTTTCATATTCTACAACCTTCAGTAAGCAGCTGATACAGTGACTAGTGGCCAGTCAGTATTAAGAAAAGAACAGCCTTATAAATCCTTCTCAGCCCCTCCATACCAGTGTTTCAGGGCCTCACCTCAGTAGCACACTGCCATATTTACCTGCCACGTTTTGGCAAGTAAAACCCCTCCAGTCTGGTAGTGAAACCAGCAGGCAGCTTTTACTCTGCTATTTTGATTACAAATAGCAGGATGCCACACAGATATTTTTGCCAGATGTCCAAGCAAGCTGAATAAATAATTTTTGTGCTTCAGCTGTAACCACTAGGCTTCAGGCAGTTTGGTAAATAGCAGGCACTTATTCAATAGCTCTCAGCAAGGAAGTGGAGGCTGAGATTTGCTTTTCAGGTTTTTGAGAGGGATTCACAGGTACCTGTGGACACATCCCCACATAATCCAGTGTCCTCATCTACAGATAAATACATGCAATATCATCCCACACAAATCTAGTTTGAACACTCCAGGGTTTTGAGACCTCAACAAAACTAAGCCACAGTGAACAAGTATTTGGTGTTCTCCCAGAGAGAAGACTGCAAATCCTGGTGAGTCATTAGCTATATCAGTTTATCAAGGCTATCACTCAGAAACAGCTCATTGCATAGGCACAGCTGATTAAAGAAGGAAAACACTTCAGCAAATGGACTTACCTGTGCTGGTTTGCCCAATGCTTTTGATAATTGTTGGGTGAGCTCCCCTGCAAAAGATTCTGGAACTTTGGCCTTGCTTATATTTGTGTTAACAATGAATTTAGGCATCTTTGGATCAGGTTTTTTTTTCAGCTCACCTTGTTCTCAGCTCTATTTCTAACTCACCACAAGCTGGCCCAGCCCACTGTGCCAGTGAGCACCTCAGGAGCCTCTGAACAGTCAGTGCTACCTCCAGCAGGGGCATTGGGAGGGTGGCAGTGTCCCAGGAGGGGGAGGCTGGCTGTGCCATCTGCAGCTGCTAACACAGCCTGGGAGGGAACCCAGCTTTGCACTCTGGAAACCAAAGCACCCAAAGTGATCCCTTGTGTTTGGAGACAGCCCAGTTGTCACAGACATGTTTGGTGAAAAATATTTTCCTTGGGATTTTTCCTCCTGAGAATCTGGGAGGCCTCAGGAACAAAATGCAAACAATGGTTATCTGCTGCTGTGGAATGCAACAGGTGCATCTGGGATTGGCCCATGTTGGTTGTTTCTAATTAATGGGCAATCACAGTCAGCTGGCTTGGACTCTCTGTCCCAGACAGAAGCTTTTGTTATCATTCTTTCTTTTTCTATTCTTAGCCAGCCTTCTGATGAAATCCTTTCTTCTATTCTTTTAGAATAGTTTTAATATAATATATAACATAAAATAATAAATCAAGCCTTCTGAAACATGGAGTCAGATCCTTGTCTCTCCCCTTATCCTCAGACCCCTGTGACCACTGTCCCACCCAGTCATTAAACCAATGGAATATCAAGTGTTTCAGAGGCTGAGTGCAGGTTGTAATGCACCTCTTTATGCAAGCTAGTAATTGTTTCTTAAAAATTGGATGAATAACTCAATTGTGAGGTCTGAAACTCTCTCTGTGGAACAGACCATAACAAAAACCCTCCAGTGGCACATGTTGTGCAGACCTTTCCTGAACCATGACTAAGTCACCACAAAGATGCCTTAAAATCAGAATCTTGATTTTCCAGTGTGGTGATGCATCCTACATGCTCAGAGAAGGCTTGTTTTCAACTTGCTCCTTTGTTGTGCAAATAGTTCCATAACAGTCCTAACTCCTGAGAGATAGGAAATCCACAGGAGCAGCTTTTATCCAGACTGGAGGAGTGCAGGGCAAGGCTGGGATCATCTCACTGCTTGGAACAGCCTTACATGAGAGAAGTGATTTAGAGGGATCACATGGAGTTTGATAGGGGGTGTTCACAGTGAGATGTGTGGGGACAGCAGGGTGAAAATGCTGGTGGAAATAAAATAAATGGTTTGATCATCTCTCCATGCTAAATGTGATGTATGTCCTTGTACCCAGTTGTTTCTGGGTTAAGAGCTTTTCTACTCACTCCATTTTCTCCAGGCTTTCTATAGCTTGCACTAAATGTTGTATTGAATGATGTAATTGAAGTAAACACTTTTTCATTGTGAAAACTTCTGTATGAACATGCTGAAGCTGATTGTGTTCAAGATCAGGTTGACTGGCCCTGAACAACCTGACCCAAATGGTGCCATCCCTGCCCATGGCAGGGGGTGGAATTAGATGATCCTTAAGGTCCCTTCCAACCCAATCCATTCCATGATTGTGTGGGGTATGCTGATTTTAAGTTAGTTCCTTCACTGTAGCACCCTTGCTGTAAGAAGTCAGCAAACAAAAAGTCAGGAGATGAAATGTCAGTGTTCATTTCCAGCCCACGTTTGTGGATTGTGTTTCCTGTATGCACTCTGAAAATAATGAAAACCCTAAAAAAACCCAGAAATGAAATCTGGTTTCCAAAAAGCCTTTTCAGGGTATGTTTCCTAAGCCAAAGTGTTAAAAACAAACACAAGTGACTCCTCCATCTGCAAGGAGAGGAGCTGTAGTTTGTAATATTGATTCATTTTTTCTTCAGTGGTTAGGGGAAAGCAGGTGGCATGACCCAAACTGTTTGGTTACAAGCCATCCTATACTTGTTATTGGTCACTTGGAAAAACTTAGACTATTTCAAATGAACTTCACAACCTATTTTTATTGCTGGGTACAACAATCAGTCGTTATTCCCAGCTTGCTTACATAGCAAGAAAAACATTTCCAAAACAAACTCTTTCTTCTGTGCAAACATCTGATGTAATTCCCAGAAGTTGATGCAGCAGGTTGGAAATCAGTTCCTTAGACACCAGAGATGCTCTCCAGAGCTTGCTTTATTTCATAGCAGCCATTTCACTTCTTTTGCCTGCAAGAATATCTCAGTTTAGCAGGTCCTTCTCCTGCCTAGAGTTACTGGGATGTTTCCCACTGAGATTTCCATTACATCCCCAGGACTGTTGTGCAGCAAATTTCACTTTCAATGCTTTTCTCTGTTGTCATGTTGAAACCTTTTTCTGAATTTGAGGTGTTAATTTTTATTCTGTATCATCTTGGGTCACCCAAACCATGTATTTAGCTTTTCCCTCTGCTGCCTGTCAGCCACACTTTCGACTTTTATGTTTCCCATTCTTAATCATTCTTTACCTTGGTTCATCTTAAAATATTTCACTTATTCTTTTGTATTTCTGACACTCTGAGCTGTTTGCCAGCAGGTTCCTGCTTAGTGTTACTTTAGAATAATGAGTTTCATATCTATCTTAAAAAAGAAAAAACAAACGAGACAGAAGAGCTTGCAGTCTGTTTTTAATGTTTCCTTTTTAGTTCTGTTGCAACATTGTTTCCTGTCTTTTCTAAGGGATGCAAATTTCTTCCCTGAACATTCAGAGCTTGGTGCAATGCAACTGTTCCTTAGGAAGGTTATTTTCAGTGACAGAGGTTTCTTTTTTCCCAAAGTTCAGCTTGTTGAATTCTGTTTTTATTTCCATGATTGATTTTCCCTTGGTCTCAGGAAGATACAGGTAGATGAAAATTGCTGATAAAACAAGGATTCCCAAAAAGATGAGGAAGCAGAGGGGTCCAAGGTTATCCTGCAGGCAGAAATGCAAGACTGTGTAAGGAAAATAAGAAACTGATTTCTATTTCCCTCCCTTTAGTGCAAGCCTGTGTCTTAGAAGTTGAAATTCAAAGGTGTGCTCAAAACAGAGCCCAGGACAGGAACCAACCCAGGAATTCCCACTGGCCTTGTTGGACCTGATCCAATTGCTGCTCCTTGAAAAGCCTGGGGGTTTCTCAGCAGGTTTGGTGTTTGGACAGTGCTAAGCTTTGCACATCATTGCAATTTATTGCTGTTATTTTGCCCTTGTTGGCATTCAGAAATAGATGAGCCTGGGAAGAGGGATCCTCTGAGAGTCACTTACAACAATCACTGGAAAAATCATCCCAAGTACAAAGAGTCCCATCCAGTTGATGCAGCCAACAATCAGGAAGGCTGATGGTCTGTATGACTGGCTGAAGATTTCAACCATCACAGATATGGTGGCTCCAGCTGGAAAAGCAAAGCCCAACACACCCCAGGTAAATTTGTTTCCTTGCTTCTGCTGGAGCTCCTCCCAGTGGCAGTGGCAGAGGGGACAGACAGACAGAATAGGTCACCTGTAGATAGGTGGCCTCTGCTATGAGGGTGAAAGGCCTTGATTCCAGAAATGGAATCCAGCAGTTAATTTAGGTTTCTCTTGTTGGTACTGGAATAGTTTTTCTGGTATCAGTGGGTGTGTGCAGTTCCATATTGCACTGGTGTCACAGACATCTTTTATGAAAAATCTTTTATGAAAAATCTTTCCTTTAAGATTTTTCCTCTTGAGAAGCTGAGAAGCCTCAAGAACAAAATGTAAACAATGGTTATCTGCTTCTGTGGAATGCAACAAGTAGACCTTTGATTAACCTATATGAGTTGTTTCTAATTAATGGCCAATCACAGTGAGCTAGCTCGGACAGCGAGTCCGAGCCACAAACCTTTGTTATCATTCTTTCTTTTTCTATTCTTAGCCAGCCTTCTGAGGAATTCCTTTCTTCTATTCTTTTAGTATAGTTTTAATATAATATATATCATAAAATAAAAAAAATCAAGCCTTCTGAAACACGGAGTCAGGTCCTCATCTCTTCCCTCAACCTGAGTCCCCTGTGAGCACCATCACACACTGGTAATTGTTACTGGTGCAGGGTTTATAGAACCAGCCTCCCTTTTGGCTCCTGTGGCCACTTCCACCTGGAGCATGTTGGTAGGCAAAAGCTTGTTAAGTTATTGAAGATGATTACTGTAACATACCTGGCAATGCCCAGAATCCTCTTTTTAGCTGATTAATTTAGAAATTGTTTTGAATTTTCTATCTCATGCCCTCTGGATAAGATGATACTGTTTTAAATTATTTAGATCATGTGATCAGCAATAAAATTTGAGGGGTCTACATCCTTTTCCTGTCTCCCCTTGTATGTGTCTGTCCTTCCCTCCTTAATTTGCAGAACTTTTTAGCAAGGCACTAGCCCGTCCTTCCTCTGCCAACCAATTCAACCCCAAATTTCCTCCCAGCATCAGCCCTGATGTACTCACATGGTCCAATTCCAAAGAAGACAACGAAGAGGAAGATCAAGATAACACTGAAGTAATGCATCCAGAAAAAGCGATGCTGAAAGTGAGAAACCAGTGATAGCAAACCATCGGACACAGGACAGAGCAGCAGAGCTCTGTACTCCTGCCACTGGCTGGAGATTTTACACATCTCCTGCAGGTTAGGAGCAGAAAGGGAGGCTGGGGAAGTGGCCAGGAGGCTGCTGCCCCTTTACCTGCAGTGACAGGGTGGTGGTGAGCAGTGCCAGCACAGAGCTCATCAGCAGGTACCCGCCCCAGAGCAGCACCTTCCGCCCAAAGCGGTCTATGAGGGTGCTCTGGAAAGCAGAAAACACAGCTCACCAACCCCAGGCCTCAAAGGAAACCATCCCTCCTCTCTCCATCTGTTCTGTGCAGCAGACTTGTCTCAATAATAGCCACAAGTCAGTGTCATTTGACAGCCTCTTAGTTCCTAATGAATTTGATTAGTTTTTTTTCCAAAACTAATTCAATATTAATTAAGCAGTGTTTATTAGTCAATCCTAAACTGTTATTAGATATTTGCATGCTGGCATATGTCAAATTGTCCACACATATGTACACACATCTAATCCAGAACATCAGAAGATGATTATTTTGCAGAAAAAAGTGAGTCTAAAGACACACACTCATGCAAATAATTTAGGGGAAAAACTTCTTTATATCCTGCCTATGGTTTTGCAGCAGCAGGAAGATGTGGCTTAGGTTATGCAAAATTTCTCTGAGCCCAGTTATAAGAAAGGAAAGCCACAGTTGTTGACCACATTAAATTTTTCCTTCAAAGTCAAATCTGAAGAGACTTACACACAGTATGGAGGACAAGCACTCACACAGCCCAACCCCCAGGGACACGTATGGGATCAGGTATTCTTCAAACTTGGCTGTGTGGAATACTTCAAAAGAATAGAAGTAGATCTGAAAAACGCAAAGAGGAAATCAACCTGTGAGAAAGGTGTTGGATTTGAGATACAATTCTAAGCTGGTTTAATAACATTGAGAGGTTTCCTGTGCTGCCTCTCTTGTCCTGGGGATGAGGAGAGCACTCAACTGCATTTATGCCACAGAGCTGCAGCGTGGTCATGACGATCAGCAGGATGTAGAGCTGCCAGCGCAGGGATCGCTCTTTGAGCACTTCAAGGACACGCAAGGTTTTGGTGCTCGCCACGGCGCCCTTCTCCTTCATAATGTCATCAATTTCTGCTTGGTGGTCTCCTTCCCCCCAGAGCTTCCTGATGGCTGCAGGGGACAAAGGGGGAAGGGGGTTATCCTACCAAGATAACTCCTTCAGCATTTGTGGGCGTTTCAGTCATCGGTTTTTCTGGGTCTGGATTGAAGGCACTTGAGACACTAATTCATGTTCAGACTCAAGTGTTTATTATTCCTTATCAGTAAAACAGTCTCACTGCTGTGAGTTCAGCAGCTTTTCATTAGAAGGCACAATATGGCCAACAATCTCTTGTTACAAAGTCTTTTAAGACTGAACTATTCAATTCAGAGCTGACACCTGGATTATTTTCCCTTTTAACCCAATAACTGATCCTAAAGAGTCCCCAATGCAGACTTTTCTGCCCAATTACAAACTGCCACCCAAACCCATGAGGAAGAAGGAAGAAGAAGGATGAAGAAGAAACCCAGGCTGACACCCTGTGCTCTCCATCTTGCTTCCATCCACAACACACTAAAAATCCCAAAAGCTCAATTTCTCACCAAGTGACACCTACACTAGTCTCTATAATCTCTTTCACCCTTTTGTGGATTCTGGTCTACCTTGAAGTGTGGGAAACTTTCTCCATGAATGAGGGTCAAAGTCAGGGCACCCCAGAGCAGACAGAGAAATATTCCCAGTGCCCTGGGTTCCCACATGCATTAAACCCTTCAGGCTGCCTGTCCTTTGGAGTAGGTGCTGGTGCTGCTTCTGCCATCTGGTTGCTGCAGGGGCAGTGAGCAATTTGAAGGATTTTGTCTGTCTGGTTGTCAGTATAGCACAGCTTTCTAATGTAGAGTTTACTTAACTGTAAACAAAATAAACATTTTAGTACTTTTTATTTAACAATACAAAAAAGGACAGCTGCCTGAACCATTTCTTTTAAAGAAAAAAGGCAGTGCCCACCAAGTTAGGAAATGTTAGATGTGCTGATACACATCTGTGTTTCTTGTCTTCATGGGCTGAGTGAGGTTAACACAGGCATTGCCAGGGGTACCAGGGGTACCAGGTTAGCACAGGCATTGCCAGGGGTACCAGGGGTACCAGGTTAGCACAGACATTGCCAGGGGTACCAGGTTAGCACAGGCATTGCCAGGGGTACCAGGGGTACCAGGTTAGCACAGACATTGCCAGGGGTACCAGGTTAGCACAGACATTGCCAGGGGTACCAGGGGTACCAGGTTAGCACAGGCATTACCAGGGGCACCAGGGGTACCAGGGGTACCAGGTTAGCACAGACATTGCCAGGGGTACCAGGGGTACCAGCTTAGCACAGGCATTGCCAGGGGTACCAGGGGTACCAGGTTAGCACAGGCATTGCCAGGGGTACCAGGTTAACACAGACATTGCCAGGGGCACCAGGGGTACCAGGTTAGCACAGGCATTACCAGGGGTACCAGGTTAGCACAGGCATTGCCAGGGGTACCAGGGGTACCAGGGGTACCAGGTTAGCACAGGCATTGCCAGGGGTACCAGGTTAGCACAGGCATTGCCAGGGGTACCAGGTTAACACAGACATTGCCAGGGGTACCAGGGGTACCAGGTTAGCCCAGGCAGTGCCAGGGGTACCAGGTTAACACAGGCATTGCCAGGGGCACCAGGGGTACCAGGTTAACACAAGCATTGCCATGGGCACCAGGGGTACCAGGTTAGCATAAACATTGCCAGGGGTACCAGGTTAACACAGGCATTGCCAGGGGTACCAGGTTAATACAGGCATTGCCAGGGGCACCAGGGGTACCAGGTTAGCACAGACATTGCTATGGGTACCAGGGGTACCAGGTTAACACAGACATTGCCAGGGGCACCAGGGGTACCAGGTTAACACAGGCATTGCCAGGGGCACCAGGGGTACCAGGTTAGCACAGACATTGCCAGGGGTACCTGAGCTGCTCTCTGTGAGGCTGCCTGTGCTCCATGGCCCTGCCCTGTGCAGCACAGCCCTGCCCTGCCTCCTCTGCTGCAGAGGCTCTCCCTGGGACACAGCAGATGAAGGGAAGAAGTGAGGAAAGCAGACACTCTACCTTTCCTGCAGGCTTCCTCATTACCCTTCTGTATCAGGAGGTAGGATGGTGAGTCAGGGAAAAATGGGAGGGTAACCAGTTGAAGCAATGCTGAAAGTCCACTAGATGCTAACAACCATGGCCACAAAGCTTCGCTTCCTAAAATCTCCCTGGAAAGTGTATGTGAAACAAAATTATGCTGAAATAATGGAATGAATGTTCAGGAAGCTTTTCTGAGTGATAAAATTTCCCAGATTCCATTCAAGGGTTCACTGGAGTTAACCCCTGAATTTTAATTTGGCAGATTTCACAAATTTGGCTGTTTTTATTTCTGACAATTTATTTTAAAGGAATTATCTGATACTTTGAAAACCTTTCTGAGTATTATTAGAACCCAGTAGAATGTCTGGAGAGCTGATGAGACATTTGACCACTGCTTGGCCACAAGAGCCAAACATTTGCTAAGACTTTTTATGTAAGTGCAATGAATATTGAAGGAGAAGTCTCCCAGCAGAAAGAGTGTGGAAATAAGAAGAAATCAGATTATGAGTAAATAAATTTCTACTTTCTGTATTTAAAAGTATATTTCCCTCAAATTAATATTTTTCTTCTGGCATAAGCTAAGGCATGTTTTGGGGAGGAAGAGAGTGTTTCTCAGTCACTGACTAGGTGAGAGGATAAAGTTAGAGAAACATTTCTACTTTGAGTGTAACCTGATAGAAAAATTGGAGAATTTACCGTAGTCCAACAAGCTGTCCTGTGAGCTTCCCCAGGGTCAGGAAAACAGCAACAGTGGCGTTGGTGAAACCACGCAGCTTCTTGGGTGAAATCTCTCCTACATACTGAGGATGTATGTTGAGAGAAAAACCTTCAACATACAAGAGGATAAAGAACAGTTGAAATATTTAGAAAATATTAACTTTTTGACCATCCTATCTTATATTGTTTCCATTCACTCTGCTATTTAGATTACAATTTCTTGCAAAAGAGAAGATACTTTCACTTTTGTTGTTTCTGGTTTTATTTGCTTTAAAGACCATTCTTCAAGGATGGCTGTAGAGACAAGCTCAGGACAGCTGGACAGTTTTGGTTTTTTCATTGCAGTTGGCTCTGGTGGCCAACACTGGCTTCAGGAGAATGCCCTTATGGTGTTTACCAGGTTTCCCTGGGTGTTGTGGTATTTTTCTTACAACTGTAAATGTCAGGAGTTAATTATAGAGGTGCACTTCAGTGTGAGAGCCAGGAAGAGAAAAAGATGCTTCAGAAAGAAAATTTACTTTGTATCTGGAAATGCACAGGGGGATTTTGATCCCAGAATTTGTGACGAAGAAAGATCTGGTAATGATGACAATGGAATTTAACTCTTGGGGAAAAATTCTGCAGTGTGTGTCTGTCTACTGACTTCTGTGAAAAACATTTCAGAGTAGTTGGATCTTTTGTTCTTTCAGGTAATTATTTCAGGTAATTATAATATATCAGGCCAGCCTTGCAGGCCTGGGTGACATACCTGCACCAATGCCGTAGAGAAAGCGCCCAACCAGAATCATCTCAAAGGATTTGGCTGTTCTGCTGAGGGCCATGAAAAGTGCAGCTACCAACATGATCAGGTTGGTGAACATTTGGCACTTTTTCCTGAAAAAAAAAGAAAAAAAGACCTTGAGAATTTAGTGAGAACTTCTTTTTCTCTTTTGACTACTCTTGCTGTGACAGGAAGTGTGGTACAGCAATTCCTACTGTTTTGAGGAATGGCTGAAATAATTTCAACTTAAGATGGTCAAAATGGTTCTTTAAAACTTTAGGATTTTTTAGATTTGGATTTATAATCTTTTTTAGGTTAGAATTTAAGCAGTTTGTCAGCATTTCCACAGTACAAGTAGGGAAAAAGATGGAAGGAGTGGCCCAGTTTGTCAGCAAGGTTTTGAAATGGCCATAAGTCTTTATAAAATGTCAGGTTGTTCCCCAGAAATAGTCTGAGTCCCAGGGGCCCATTTTGGAATGGCTCGTACCAAAGGCACTCTTGGCTAAATGGGGTCTCTGAGATGGCAGACAGAGTTTTTAGAGGACATTTCATTTCAAAAATCCCTCTGTGAGAATCACAGGCTGCTGTGTTCACCACCCTGCTGTCTCAGGCTCCAAGTCTTTTGCACTCAGATGTTTTGCTGTGACATTTGTCAGACCAGAGCCCCCTTGCACACACTGAGGATCACAGAGACTCTGTGTTCAGGCTGTGATTCAGCAGTTGGGCTGCCAAGTGTTAAATAACCCATGGGAGAGGTGCAGGGTCCTTTTGCAGCCTTGGGAGACTCTCAGTGTGTGGGATGAGGCAGTGTCCCACAAGAAATTTCTTGGGGGCACTTACCTGTCAGGAAAGAACACAATTGCAGGCAGGTTAAGATGGTTTGTTGAGACCCAAATGAGGGGCCCCTGGATCAGTGTGTTGTGGAGCACATCTTTAAGTGGGTCACACCAAGAAGATATGTTTGCCAATTTCTCTGCAAATGAAATTAGTGGTGTTACACACAAGGCACCGAGAACAGACCACACTGGTGAGGAATCCTTCCTTTGTCCAGTGGCAAAGAGAGTTTGGAGCTAGCTTTCAGTGAAATGGATTGTCAGGAACAGAGATGTCTCTTGGACATTTGTTTTGGTGCTGATTATATCTTACAGTGAAATTACAAGCAACTTTTTTCTCCTCTCTCCATATTTTCACTAGAGCAGATCTGAATATTTAATGTCATGTCACCACCCCACAATGAGTGCATTTCAATGGAAATCTGACTCTTCTTTGTCACATAAGGATATTTTCCAGGTGTTTGAGTAACTGCACATAGTGTGTTACAACACAAGACACACAGCTCCTTCACTGGGGTTTGTAAATCTTGGGAGATCTTTATGAGAATGAGAGGGGACCTTGGGGAGAATGTGACCCAGTGCCACTGCTGCCAGAGACACTGATCTGGTGATGTGCTGGTGACTGCAGCCCTCACAGAGCACAGTTCCCTGGGGAGGGCAGATAAACAGGACAGAAGGCTGCTTGGAAAAAGTGGATATGCCAGGAAACCAAACCAATTGTCTTCAACAGGGCTGCTTCAACAAAAAATAAGGGATTGATTTGTCCCCTTGGTATTTCCCTGTGCTTTCTGACTGCTGAGCTGTTAGAAGCAGCACTTACTTTCTGTATTTTGTAGTCAGGTAGCCACAGCAGAGGCTGCCCAGGAACCCTCCTATGCCATAGACAGACACAATGAAGGACCACAGCAGCATGACTGTGTCAGGGTGGAGGGCAGAGCCGTGGCGATCTATCCACGTTTCATTGATGAACTTCCTGATGTGCTGGAAAAGAAAACAGCATTTACCTGGATGATGGGTCTGGATAACCAGATCCCTTCATATTTTGTTGTTGTATTTCAGGCCAAGCCTGTGGTTCTCATGTTAGACTTACTTTGAGACTTTTTTAGTAAAACAAGTTAACTGAGATCACACTGCAAATTCTTCAGGGCTGTATCAGTCAGGAGCTTCCTGGTGAGCACGCTGAGAGCTCAGCTTGTGCCCTCCTTTGGAGGCTTGTACACCACATGGCAAGAGCTTATTTAAAATAGAAAATGCTGTCCAGCTCTTTTAAGGAGGAAAATTTCTCTACACATGATGTTACTGTCAGCCAAAGAAAAGGCCCAGACACATCAGCTGAGTGCTCAGTAAATTTGGGGTTTATGGGAGAACAGAGGCTCTCACCTTTGTGTTTCAGCCTCAGAGAATGGCTACTTACCACAGAAGGATAGTTGATGACAGAAATATGGAATCCATATGGGAAACTGCCCCCAATTCCCAGCACTAAGATCATCTGAAGTAGGCCCCGGAACTGAACCTGCAAAGCAAAAATAAAACCTCCATCAGCTCCTCACTACTCTAGTTTGTGCAAGGCCAGAGACTTTGTAGCCACTTCCTCTTTGATCACTTCAGACCCTTTTGAATTCAAACACTTTTCAAAATCCCTCTAATCTGCTGCCAAAGCACAACCACCAGCAACAGTGCCAGAGCAAAAAACATGGGTGTAAGGTGATAGATAACCCATCACTCTGCTTGCAAGAGGGAAAAGGAGTTTGAAAAGGTGCTCCTGATAGTACAGCTGATAGTACAGCTGATAGTACAGCTGATATTACAGCTCTCACTGTGTGCCTGCTGACAGGTTGGCTGGACAAAGGTGTCAGACCTGGGCATGGGGAAGAGGGAATCATTTTCCCTGTGTGCCATGGTCAGCAACCAATGTACACCAAACCACAATGTATGACGATACATGCCACTTCTTCCCTTTTAAAGATTATGGAAACTCCTGATGGATTATATGAATTATTTTTTGATGAAGTGAAGAAGGTAATTTATTTAAAAATTTATGTCATTATTTCTTAACCTTTTGCTGTACCATTACTATATTCATTATTTTGGGAAGTAATCAGAGTGCTTAACATTTAGTATTGCTTTCAGTAATTTAGAAGACAAAGTAAAGTATCATAGTGGTGGGAGAGCCAGATCTGTTGTTAAATTTTTATTTCATTTCATTTATTTAATTTAATTTAATTTATTTCATTTTATTTGGTTATATAGAAAAGACAATGCAACATGATCTTCATGGCCCTAAACCCCATTGCTCTTTGTGATGCTTAAACACAGGAAGGAAAGATGGTCTCTGTAAGAAAGGAATTCAAAATCTTTAAAGAACCTGAATCTCTAGAATGATATTATCTTTGTAAGGCAGAGGAGATGTGAGCAGGTACTCACCAGGCTGGAGAGGAAGGCAGCCATGTCCTTTGAATGAGCCAGTGCCTGCTGCTCACTGCTGCTACCTGCCAAGGAGCCAAATGCCCACATGACCCAGCAGCAGTGTCACTGAACCAGCCCCATGTTACAGAAGTTAAATTTTACTTCAGAAGGTTTTGAGTTAATTGCACATATTCCAGCTGTCGTACAAAGTTTAGGGTTGCTGGATTAAATATTTCAACCAATGCTCATGTGCAGCCCAAGTGAACAGGATGGTGTCCCTTGCAGGAGCTGGGTGCTTCATGAACTCTGCCTTCTGCTAGGGGGACAGGGGACTGAGAAAACAACCTTAAACAGGATTCCCATCATCATAACCTGCTCAGTTTTCAATATAAGTGAGAAACTTAGAGACAGAGTTCTCTGCTGGGAATCTTAGGTGGGGCTTGGGCAGTGAACCCCAGGACTTTGGCATGTCACAGGGAAGAGCTGTTCTCTCTCCAGGTGATGGCAACTGGAGCACAGCGTGACTTAATCATTACTGGAAGGAACTGAGCTGCTCCATGATTTTGAAATGGGGTGCAAACTTAACAATTCTACACTGGTACACCAGGCTTGACCAGCCAAGTGTTTAGTAGAGGATTTTTCTTTGCTAGTAGTGAGAAAGATTCATCATGCACAGTTTTGTCTGGCATTTCCACTAGCCAGTGCATTTATTTCTGTGTCTGCAATGAACAATAAGGTTCTTTTGGAGCAGTTTTGTAACCTCCACAGCTGGATTGATGCCTGTTTTTTCTGAGAGAAAATTCTTAGGCTTTAACTGCAGTTATTTCACAATTAAGAGGATCTTGAATGTATTCATTTAGTAACGGCTTAGTTATCACTTGCCATTTACACTTCAGTTGAAGGAGAGGATGAAGAAATCATAAAGGGCTTAGTTGATACCAGCCCATATTTACTAGAAAATATTTCATATGCAAAGAATATTCCTGGATTCCCTACTAATGTTTGAAATGTAGGGTATGGCACCACCAGCCATTTCTCCTGCCTCTCTCAGGCCTCATCATGGCCTTGACTTTGCTGTTGGTTTGTGCTGAGAGTTCATGGAGGGATATTTTCATCTGAGGTTCTCCAGCAGATAAGCTGTTGTTGGAGTGCAAATGAGACTGTCCCTTTGATGCTAAGAATTTCCTTTTCTGTAAAGTTATACAAAGCTGAAACCACATGATGTGCATCTGACTAAGGGACAAAATTCCATGTTAGCTGCTGGTATCTGCCTTGCTCAGATGATCTTGGGGGGACACACAAACAGGCAATAACATGTACATTTCATCATGGGACACTCAAATGCAGCCTGTTGCACCTATTTTCTAATGTTTTACTTCACCCACTTCTACTTTGTGTATTTATACATATTGGAATTCACACTTTTGGCTCAGACTTTAATTTAGAATTCCTACTTTGGCTAGGTTAAATCTCATAACTCTTCCTGTGTGATGTCTTTTGCATTTGTGGTGATTAGTGACCGTACTTGTGTGCTGTTGCTGCTCAGACTGTTCTGAGACCCCCTTTATCAGATGGGCAGCTCCATAATATCTTACAGATATCCTTTAGTCAGATTTGTGCTCAGGACAGGAAATCTCACAGCATCAGGTCCTTTTACAGCCATGTGTGACACACATATCCAAAGCTGTGCTAAGCCTTCCTTAGTACAGATCCATATTTTTGGTGTCCAGCTGAGGGAAGTTCACAGATGCTGGATTTCTCTTGGCTGATTTACGGCCTGGAAAGGTTCGGGGATGGCCTTGGGCAGCCCGCGCTCCAAAGGACCAGAAGAGGCTTCAGGTTTTTTCTCAATCTTCAGTGTTTATTAGTTGTTTATGTAAAAGATTTTCTCTTGGCCCGACAGAGGTCTGCACAGCAGCCAGCCATGAGCACACTGAGAGCCCCCGGGGCGGTCACCTATCTTTATACTCAAAGTTCCGCATAGAATATTTACCTCTTTCCTCCAATACCTGTCACTCTTATTGATCAGTGCACTTCTAGTAATAACCAATCCCAAAGTGCCACCACCACCACAGAAGATGGAGGCCAAGAAGAAGAGGAAGAAGGACAGGACACGCCCCAATTCTTCTATCTTACTTCTCTAAACCCCCCTGTACAGAAATCTTAAACCCTGTGTCTTACACTCTAATTAACTTATCTCTTCACTATTTACCCCAGTGAAATCCTCCCATCCTCATACAGGTGTCGTCTCCCGTGCAGGATCAAAGTCCAGCCACCAGACACTCCTGGCAACATCCCAGGACCTCCGAGCCCCCCAAGGGTGGTCTCGGTCACTCTGCACATCAGTCCTGAGGTGCTGAGATCCCACACACAGATACATTTTTAAAGACTTTAATCTGTCTCAATTAGTATTTGAGCCATATCTCACCTGTCAGCTGATGTCTCTGTGCATGCAATGCTCCTGAATTTCTGTCCCCTTTGTCCCTGTGCCCTCCCACGTGTATTTGAGCCATTCCTTTGCTGTTTCATCCCTTGACCTCACTGTGCCCATGACACAGCTGCTGCTGCACTGAGCACAGGCCAAGGCTGCCCTGTGCCCCACATGGCTGTTCCACCCCACTGCACTGCAATGTTCCCCAGGCCATGGTTGGCTGCCCATGGAGCATCCTGGGGGGAAGGCTTTCCTGAATGGCACCTAATGAATAACTGAGACACAGGAGTGACTCACTGGGGAGCCTGGCAGCAGTGCCACACAGTGCCACTCTGCTCTTCTTTCCACAGATTTCAGGGACTGTTGTAATGGAATGGTGTTTCCAGAGTGGCTGGTAGAGAAGAGAGAATTCTGTTTTGCAAAAAATTGATATTTCTTATCTATATTGGTAGCTGTGTCCAGATGACTGGTAGTTTTTAATCATATTACCTGTATATGGAGCACTACAAAGTCACTGAGTTTTCTGACTTTAGGACTCTTCATGTTTTGTAGATGCATAGTTCCATTTATGTAGTTGTATTTAATGAGCTGGCTGAAGTGTCACTCAGTGCTAAAGACAGGAATAATGAAAAACCCCAATCATGGAGGGTTATGCACACCAACAACTTTTCCTAGTCGACTGCCCCTGAGGAGATAATGATGTGGGGAAAGAAATGTTTGTGGAGGCCAGAAGTTTATTACAAGGCAATCTGCCATTTTTATTATGGTTACCATTTGCAATTAAAAATAAGCAGCAGTTAAGATGAACAATTGAATTCTTAGTTTGAATAACCTTGTTTGAGTTGAAGTAAATAGTCAAAAGCAACAGCAGAGGTAAAACCACTTATTTTACTGTGCAAGTCCAGAGTTTGGATTTAAATTGTATTAAGGCTTCACAGTAAGGCTTAGCTTTGTTCATGTTCTTCCTCAGAGTTTTGCTTTGTCCTACAACCACGTGAGCCTCTCATTACTAGAAAGGAACACACAGAATGTTAGATACCTTCTAAAGAAAAGAAAAAAGTTCTTTTTCTTTTCTTCACAGGCCTTATATATTTCAAAAAAAGTTTCTGATTCAATGTCTTGCAGTCTGAGGCAGTTCTTCTGGAGCAAACAGGTTCCAGGTAGGCAACAGGCACAGGAAGAAAATAGCAGTTCAGCTGCTGTGGGATTCACAGCTCTTGAGATATCTGTGGGAATTCTGCTCCTGGAGGAGCTGCAGGCTGGGGGTGACAGCAGAGATGGGCAGGAGAGCAGAGAGCATCTGAAATGGCTGAGGGTGCTGGGGGTTTAGGGAGGATGGACTCTCCCCCCAGTCCTTTTGGCTCTGTTGCTGAAATGGTTGGAACCTGTCAAACAAGACACTGCACAAGGACAACATGGCACTGGGCATGGGAACCTGGCAAGGTTTGGTTATTCAGCTGAATCTACAGAAACAAAGAATTTATCTCCTATCCCACTAAATTTTTTCTTTAATCTCTTATGGATTGAACACTAGCCAGAGATAGCAAGCCAAGACCTTCACTGTTCCCATTTCAGCCCTGTAAAAACATTCAGAAATCATAGAGAGAGAGGATCACAGGTCTTCCCTTTCTCTGTAGTCAGCAGAGTGTTTATAAATTCTACATGTGGACTTTCAGTGTGTATTGGTTACTCTGTTAAGTTTGCACATCAGCACGTTAAGCCAAAATGCTCCTGATTCACACAGGTCTGTCCTGTTAATATCAGCCCTTCTCAATTTTCAGAGCTGCCCAGAGTGGAGTGCTTGAGAAAGAAGCTGGTTGGCAAAATGGGAACCTTGGAAGTGACAGATAGGAAAGCTGACAGTCCATTTGGAGCAACTTGTTAGGCAGAAAAATGGCAAATGTCTTTTTTTTTTCCCTACTTTTTTACAAAAACCTGATTCCCCCTCAAGGTCAGTCAAAGCCTGGTGCAGAAGGTATAATCCTCTGAGACATGATTTGGAGTTGCTGGAATTTTCTTGTTTTTAAAGTTCAGCTTATTGAATTCTTCTGTGATTTCCACGATTGATTTCCCTTTTGTTTCTGGGAGGAACAGGTGGACAATCATCCCTGAAGTGAAAAGTACCACCATAAAGATGAGGAAGCAGAAGTGCTTCAGTCTTTCCTGCAGGGAAGAACAAAGTGAGAAAGAAAGCAAGATTAGCACATCTTTGCTTTAGTCACTTTCTTGGCACATTTTTATATTTGGGTCCCACAATGCCTTTTACACGTTTCAGATCCTGCATTAGTGTATAACTCTGAACTGATGCAGTGTTAGTTTGCTCTCCTCACATTTTGGGCAGACAGAACAATCCTTCCAGGCCTGAGAACCAAGGTCACCAACACTGCCTCAGGCCCAAAAAAGTGTAAACAAAAGGGAATGGGGTGGAGGAAACCAAGAGAATGTGACTTCATTACCTGGAGCTGTAATTGGACAATTAACCTCTGATAGACTGATTAGACAATTAACCTCTGATAGACTGTCATTGTGATATTTCTGAAATAATAATTTCCTTGCCCCAGGATTTTCTCCTGGGAAGATGAGAAGCCTCAGAGAGGACTGAAAACAATAATGATCTGATTGCTGCTCCTGTGTTTGCTGCTTTGGAATGTGGCTTGGACATTGATTACCAACAGGTGAATGTTTGATTGGTTCCATGTGAATTGTTTTAACTTAATGGCCAATCACAGCCAGCTGTGTCAGACTCTGAGTCAGTCATGGGTTTTTATTATTCATTCTTGTTAAGCCTTCTGATGTATCCTTTCTCTTTCTTTAGTATAGCTTTAGTATAGCATTCTATGATGATAATATAATATAATATAATATAATATAATATAATATAATACAATACAATACAATACAATACAATACAATACAATATAATATAATATAATATAATATAATATAATATAATATAATATAATATAATATAATATAATATAATATAATATAATATAATATAATATAATAATCAGCCTTCTGAGAACATGGAGTTAGGTGCTCATCTGTAACCTCATCCTGGGGACCCTCACAAAGACCACAATAGACCAAACTTAAATCTGTCTGAGAATCCTGTGACCATTGCCCACCTTGGGTGTAGCCTCTGTGAGACTTTTGCACTGCCCAAGGTGTATCTTTGAAGGCCTTTAATCAATACCTAATTTATTCTTTTAGCTCTGTCTATCCTCTGTTCCAGGTAGCCAGCCCAAAGCATCACCCAGAGTATTTTGCATTTGATAAGGAATTCTTCCCATTGACCAATATTTCAGTCTGAATGAGTATCTTGGGCAAATCAGGGCCCTTTGGTTGCAGAGTGGGCATGGGAGATGTGAAAAATGCATATTTTATGACTGGCTTTTAGCAAATATTAAAATGAATATTATATGTGTTATGTTAGAAAGTTATGCTGTGTTAATTTTCTTAAGTAGTGTGTTAAATATAGTTTGAGGTTATAACAAAATGTTAAAATAGAAACTATGCTATGTAAGATACTTTTTTAAAGAGAGGAATGAGGTACTCCCACCAAGATAGCAGCCACAGGACACCTAAATTCTTCAGAGAAATAAAATTTATTGCTCCATTATCAGGAGAAATGAACTTCTTCCTGCCTCGCTTGGGCAGGGTGATGCCGTCAGGATTCAGAGAAGTTGACACTGCCCAGACAGAATCCTGTGTTTGAATGGAATTTATGCATCATGGATGAGGTGTATGAATATGCAACAGGCTGTTGCTTTTAAGGGTTAATCCTTTGTTAACGTGGGTCCTTTTTTGGGCTTATTTTGCCCAGAACGAGGTGCCCGGACTGCCCATAACTCTTTGTTTTTATTGTCTCATATTGTCCTAAATCCTAATTGTCCAAAATATTATGACTCTAATTACATTGCTATTTTTATAACCATATTACTATTAAACTTTAAAACTTTTAACCCCAATTGATCGGCGTGTTTCACAGAGGGAGAGCAGGTGCCAAGAGCGCTGCGGGCTGAGCCGGCAGCGCCGCCCTGGCCGCACTCACCACGATGAACGGGAAGGAGGTGCCGATCACAAACACCCCCAGCCAGTTCAGGACGGAGCTGATCACAAAGGCAGGGGGCCTGCAGGACAGCTTGAAAATTTCCACCCTGGTGGAAACCGTGGCGCCACCTGGAAGGGAAGAAAAACAAGAATTGTTTCTCGTTTGATGTGTTTGGAGTCCACATTTGGATTGGGTGTTACACAGTCAGCTGGTAGATGCTGCTATAAGGGACTGCCAGGAGTGCCAGAATTGGCAGTGAGTGTGCTGCTCTTTGTTACAAAAGAAAATGTTTGTGGCATCTAATAAACTGCTAGGCATCAGTTTGTGAAAGTGGTAAAATACTCAAATAAATGTAATAAACTGCTAGGCATCAGTCTGTGAAAGTGGTAAAATACTCAAATAAATGGAATAAACTGCTAGGCATCAGTCTGTGAAAGTGGTAAAATACTCAAATTAATGGAATAAACTGCTAGGCATCAGTTTGTGAAAGTGGTAAAATACTCAAATTAATGGAATAAACTGCTAGGCATCAGTTTGTGAAAGTGGTAAAATGTCACTCATGCACCAGGGTCGGGGCAGGAACAGGCAAGAGGCAGGATCATAACAAAGGCAAAGAAGGTTTTATTCAAAAAAACACACTTTTTTTTAAAAACATAGATTCTATTCTATTGGCTAGCTAACAGAAACATCTTTCTCATGTACTGTCTTTGAGAGGAACAGAAAAATAAAGTAGAAAAACAGCACTTGCAAATTGTTTATAGTCAACAAGTTATCACATCTTTCCAGCTCCCTAAAATTTCTCACAAGCCACTGTGAGAAACACGTGCCATTTCTCTTTCTCTGTCCCATGGCATCCACAGTAAAATACTCAAATAAATTTAATAAACTGCTAGGCATCAGTTTGTGAAAGTGGTAAAATACTCAAATAAATGGAATAAACTGCTAGACATCAATTAATGGAAGTGGTAAAATACACAAATGAATTTCATAAGCTGCTAGGCATCAATTTATGAAAGTGGTAAAGTACTCAAATAAATTTAATAAACTGCTAGGCATCAGTTAGTGAAAGTGGTAAAATACTCAAATAAATGTAATAAACTGCTGGGCACTAGTTTATGAAAGTGGTAAAATACTCAAATTTTTGGGGACATCCAAGAATTAAGTAGTTGACACTTGAGAAAGCCTGACATCATCTCATGAAAGAAGATGTATCAGGATAGAATGACAATTATTATTGGTAAAATGAATTTTCTGTGTGATTCTGCTGGATTGCCAATGAGTAAGCTTCCCAGATTCACTTCCTGGGCATTTCAGTTTGTTTTGAAGTCATAGGATTTCAACTGTTTTGAGTTAGGAAAATAACTCAACCCTGCCATATGGGAAGGCAAATATTTAAAAAATTATTAGCCTTTATAAAATAAAATTTAATGAGTAGCAGACAATAAATTCTAGGAAAAAAATTATTCCAAAGTAGGTCTTCTGCACTGCTGTCTGTGTGGGATAAGATATAACATTACACAACACTGAATTTAAAAGAACTCTTGCTTTTCTTCTTCTCTTTTTTCCCCCCTAGCATTAAAAAAAAAATCTTTTACCCATCTGCTTTTGCTCTATTTTTTCTGTATTTTTCCAGTGTTGTCCTTTCCTCTTTTTAGCAAAACTCAAACCTGAATTTTGAATTTTATGTCCAATGAATAATTGGACCCACAATGTTTAAATGCAGTTTAAATGACTGCAAGATTATGTTAAATGAATTTACTTATGCTAAATATTCTGCAATATAAGGCAGTATCTCCTAACCCTATCAATAAGCTCACATGACTCAATTCCTTTATTTCCTTTGACTGAGAACTTACCTGGCCCAACAGCAAAGACAACTGTAAACAGGATAATGAGTGCAAGGCTGCAGTATGGCATCCAGAAGTACCAGTCCTGGGGAAAAAAAACCATAACAAACTTCTGGTTAAAAACTGTTACCAGCCCTAGGTGAGGAATGCTCCTGCTTTTCCAACACTGTCACCTCAAAAAATAAATATTAAGTGTGTGGGCACTGAGAGCTGTGAGTGCTTCACTCTGTGGGTGGAGCAGCTGAGATCTCTGTCAGGTGAGCAGACAGGGCAGAGCAGCTGCAAAGCCAGGGAGGCTTCCATTAAATGAAATCTGAAGAGTTCTTTTGCACCCTGCCCTTTCTTTTTGATGTCATAGTTCTTCCTCTGATCCTTAGGGACATGAGAAGGACAAATCAGATATTTCTTAATTTTGTTCAGTTATGGATTTTAAAACTGGTGCTGAAAAGCAATTTTTATAGATCTTAGTCAAGGAGAAATGACACTCAATGCTTTAGGTAAAGAAGATTTCTCTCTCCTATGTTGGAGAGCTTTCATGAGTGAAACAAAAGCAGAAGTCTGCTGCCACCTTGCTTCCAGGTCAGTTCTGCAGTGTATCTGCAGAGCAGCTCTGGATGAGTACTGGTAACACAGATTTGCTTCTGAAAGAGCCACAGAGGTGTCACTGTTTGAGGTGAACTGGTCTCCAGTCTATGAACAGACAGTGCCTTCCCACAATTATCTGCAGCAAAGTTCACTTTCCAATGAACTGATGCCAAAGCTCTGGGGTTTTGCTGTTACTTGTTAAAACCAGCATGAACAGAAAGGGCCATTTTCCTACAAGTGCCTTGTGGTGTGTGCTGGCTGCTCTTTGGTGTTTGCAGTCTGATAAATCAGGAACCAGTGTCCCAGTGGTTTTTGTGTTCCTTGCTAAGGTCATGGGACCATGTTGAAAGGAAGGCAGGGGTGCAAGAGACTCTGGCTAAGAGAGAGTTTAATTCTACATAGAGGTAAGCTTGATCTAAGCCTCACTGTCCTTTCTCAGTAGTGTGGTCCTGCCAGTGAGCTTCAGATCAGAAATAGAATAGAGCAATCTGCTGTGAGCAGAATTTCCTTACCTGCAGGGACAGAGTCACAGTGATAGCAGCTAGCAGTGAACCCATGATCCAGTAGCCTCCTCTGATGAGTGCTTTCCTGCCCAGCCTCTCAATGATGGAGCTCTGAAGGACAAAAATCCCATCAGTGTCAGTGCCAGAGAGCAAAATGTGCCCCTCTCCCCTGGTAATGGGACTTACACAGACTACAGCAGCCACGAGTTCAGAGAGCCCAATGGAGAGGGTCATGTAGGAGGCCATTTTTTCATCAAAGCCCGCTGCCTGGAGGACTTCAAAAGTGTAAAAATAAATCTGGAAAAAAGAAATCCATCAGTAAGAGAAGAAAATAATGGATTTCTTATCCAAAGTTGTGTGACACTACCCTAGATATGAGCTGCTGATCAGGGAGCATGCAGCTCAGCTTTGGAGTGAGTTGGAATTCTGTACTCTTTTTGGTAGTATTCACTCTATCAGCAGACAAAAATATTATAAAGCATTATATAATTAATTTACTAATGAATTTAATAAAGGATAAAATGCTGGGATAATTGGATCTCCAGCTACTACAATGCAATCAGATTTGCAGACTCCTGATCTAGGTGCTTTCAGAAACAGCCAGCTATATCTTGTTATCAGAACCCATCCAAAACCATCAGTGTAGGACATTCCCAGGAAAGAGGAGCGTGGGTTATGGAGTCATGAGGGGTTAAACCAAACATCTTCTCAAGTATCTCTGCTGGTGTTTGGGGATATGCTGAGGGATAAAGATTCCAGTTTAAGCTGTGTTAGATTCAGCTGTGTGTTTCCTTTACAGATGCTGCTGCAGCATGGTGTTAGAGGCAGCAGGGTCATGCAAAGCTGTGACTTTGGCAGGACCCCAGAACAGCAGTGCAGTGAGGAAGAGCAGAGCTGCAGGAGCTGCAGAACAGGCAGCATGCTTGCTGTTAGCTTTAGGGGCAGAGTGAGCAGCCTGCCATCCCCACATCTCAGGGGACAAATAGCAGCAGTTGCAGTGAGCAATCACATAAAACTACAGATCTGGCCAGCAGAGTGGGCTCATTCCCAAGAGTGAGCTCTGCAGTGGCTCCCAAAGGTGGCTGCTCAGGGAGCCTGACTCAGAGCCAGGGAACTCCAGCAAGGACGAGAGCTGGCCACAGGGATGTCACACACAGAGCCCAGCCCAGCTCTGTGGCTGCTGCTGAACTGCAGAAGGGCTGGCACACAGCAAGGTTTGGGCTGAGAAGCCTGAGAAAAATGGAGGCAGCTCCTGTGAGCTGTGATATCTTGGGGCTTGGAGGGGAAATGCACTCAACTGCATTGATGCCACAGAGCTGAATTGTGGCGGTCAGGGTAACTATCATGTACAGCTGCCAACGGAAAGCTGGTTCTCTCACTAGTTCCAGGACACTCAAGATCTTGGTGTTTTTCATTGTTGCTTTCTCTTTCATGATGTCATCAATCTCTGCTTGGTGTTGGCCTTCACCCCAAAGCTGCCTTATGGCTGTGGAGAAGGAGAGCGAGACCTGCCATGTTAATTCATCTCTGCTTTTTCCCTAAGGTTCCTGAGCAGTGAGACAAGAGTCTGGCAGCCCAGTGCAGGGCTGGGGCTGTGCTGAGATGTCTTACAGAATGTTCCAGAGCCCTTACAGGGTGTTCCAGAGCCCTGATCCCCTCCTGCTCAGTGGGCCCTAGTGGGGTGCACAGGGGCTCCCTCCCTGCCCATGGGGCCACTGTTCTGCCTTCCTCCTTCTCTCAGGGTGTGAGCAACCAATACCCAGAGCTAAGGCTTGCCCTGCAGAGCCCTGCAGTGCAAGCAGCTATTTTTCAATTATTATTTAGCATTAATCATCAGGCTGACAGTGCAGGTGGTGTCAGACAAATGTGAAAGGTTTTGTACCACAGAGCTGCAGAGGGAAGAAGTTTTGTGCTCTATGTGGAGACTACAACAATAATGGACTCAGTAGGTGTTCACAGAGCTCTGTGGGAAATGAGCAGGGAGAAACTTTGTCCTGTTTATTTCTTTCCATATGGGGAAAGCAAGCATCACAAAACGATTCTAAGTGAGGAACAGGAACCTGAAGCCCTCAATTACCTTTTTTGCAGGCTTCCTGGTCTCCTTTCTGCATGAGGAGGTAGGGTGGGGACTCTGGGAAGAAGGGAAGAGCGAGCAGCTGCACCAGGGCTGGGAGGCCACAGGAGGCCATCAGCAGGGGCCACCGTGCCTGGCTGCCCAGCAGCTCCCTGGCAGGGACAAAATGTGGGTTAGAGTTCATTGCATCTGCTCTGAGGAGACAAAGGAAGGGATGGAAAAGCAGAGGGAGGAGCAAAAGGTGAAAAGGATCCAGAAATGAATTGTGTGGGTAATCAATTGCATGATACCTTTGGCCTGAAATTTGCCCTATGGCTTTTCCCAACGTCCAAAAGAAGGAGGAAGTCGAGTTTGCAAATCCACGGAGCTTCCTGGGGGAAATTTCTCCAACATATTGGTGATGTAGAGGAACACAAAGACCTTGAGGTGAGGAGGGAGTTATGGGAGAGAAGAAAAAAGACAAAACCATTGGAAATCCAGTTATATCCACTGGGTGTAAATAATTAAGTATTACAGAATACAGCTGCGTCTGGCACATAACTCACACCTGAGACTTTCAGAACTAGATTTTTTAAACTATTTCTAATAAAGTATTGGTCCTCTTTGCAGAATGCGGTTTCCTGACCTTAAGAAATGTACAGTTCTCCCTTTGAAGTGCAGGTGTAGCCTCATCATAAGCTCTCCTGTGAGCCTTAGCATGTTTTAAAGAACACTGGGTATGCAAGTGCTGAATAATTAAACACTTTTCAGCAGTATTTAATATGCTTGTAGTTAACCCACATAATCTCAGCCTTTTCTGACATAATGCTTTTGAAGAGCTGTATGACAGACTCATGGCAAATTATCACAAATAGTGCTACAGTCAATGTTGATTTGTATGTGATTTAGGTGGAGACATGAGCACTTATTTTCTTCTATCCAGAAATAATTTTTATGATTTCAGGCAGAGTTGATATTTCCAGTTAAATTTATTAACTCAGACATGCTAAATACTAATCTGGGAACAGAACCTTTTTCCTGATATGGTGGTCACAGCCCCTTTTATCTGTTTCAAATGCAACATGTTCTTCTCTTGGCTGTATGTGATGGCAAAGCAATCTCTTTTGATTGCAATCTCTTTAACAAAAATCAGGTTTTTTAATGGGATATGATATAGATTCTAGAACAGAGCAAGGCCCCTGTTGGTAAGCTGTTCTCAAATTACAATCGTAGCCCTTCAACACATCTCTTTGTCAGAGAAGCAATGTACAAAATCTGGTTATTTGAAAAATACACATGAACTTCTAAGTGAACTCTTGAATAAGCTAAAAGAGGCATCCCTGTGAATATGCAAACAATAGAAAGGCAAGTTTTGTGTAGGGAAAAATACAAAAAAATACTGATAGCAGAACAGGATGGTTTTACTGCCTGTAGTTTACTTGCCAGGAGTGATTTTGCTTTATTAAGCCCAGATCTTTGTACTAACCCCAAGGACTTACTGCTTGGAATACTCCTCCTTGAGAATACTACCTTTAAACTGTATGATTATCAGTACTGCTAGATAAATTTAAGAAAATGCTATACACATTTTTCTTGAGAAAATTCCTTTTTTCATGAGGTATCAAAACATTTCTGACATCTCTGAATATTCATACACTTGGCAAAGTTGAACTTCATTTTTAGTGAAATTGATAATAATTATGCTCTTTATTGCAGAGCATTATAGAAAATCTTCTTACAAAAGATCACTGACTTCCACATTTTGTTTTCTTAGTGGAGGCTTATTACTGACTTTGAAAAAAGATGTAAAATGATGTGAGATTCAGCTGACCTGTGGGAGAAGTCACTCACCTGCACTCACTCCACACATGAAGCGTCCAATTAGAATCATCTCAAAGGACTGGGATATTTTACTGCAGCCCATGATGGAGGCTGCCACTATCATCAGCACGTTGTTGCACAAGAGACATTTCTTTCTGTAAGGGCAAGAAAATAAAAAGATTTTTTGTGGCTCAGAAGGGAAATAGCACTTAATGCCTCAGAAGGGAAATAGCATTTAATGCCATGCAGGAAGTCTTGGCTGAAGTTGTCTTGATGGATTTTTGGAATTACAAATGTGTGGTCCAGGACAAAATGAGCACTTTGGATTCATGGTGTGCCCTGGCACGTGGCTGCACCTGGGGGTTTGGGAACACTTCTGGGGTGTATAGCAGGGAAAACTCTGAAAGTTTTCTGCACTTGGACATCCCCTGTGAAACACATTATTGCAGCACCAACAGGGATCTCAGTGCTTCTGTGCTTTTAGTAGCCCTTTCCAGACCCCATTCTGACTTCAGCCAGGAGCTGCCTTTCCCCATTGCTGGGATGAACCCAGGCATGGCTCCAGGACATGGGCAGGAAGCAGGAGAATCAGCTGCCACCACAGCTGAGCTGGCTGAATCTCTTATTTATATCACTGAGCCTAAAATCTGTCTCATTTATAACCCCAACCATCATTTCCTTAAGCTAAGATTCAGCTGACACATTGCCTCTGACCATACATACTTGCCAAATTTGACAGTGAGGTATCTGCTGCCTGAGGAGCCCAGGAGCCCTCCTATGCCAAAGATGGAGACAGTGAAGGACCACAGGAACAGGAGGTTGTCCTGCTGGATGGGGTGGCCATAGCGCTCCAGCCACGTCTCATTAATGAAAGCCTTAACGTGCTGAGACAGAAAATAAAATCATTAACAATGCCTGTGACAGCAGGGCAGGGATTTTATCATATTTACAAAATAATTTGGTTGCTTTAGCTGAAGTTACTTTTTCTCATAAGCTTTAGAAGTGTGCATTAGCTATCAGACATAGTATAATAGAGTGCTATGCTCATACTGCCATTAAAGTTCAATCTTTGGGATTTTTATCCTTGAAATCTGAGGAAGCAAGGCATGGACTGGTACTAAAGAATAGTGCAAACAGTACTACACAGTTCTGCAAATGAGTTATGGGTTTTCTCTCACATACCTGCCAAGAATGCTACATTACACAGAGCCTGTTCAGTGCAATTCCTAAATACTTTTTCACTCAGAACTTAGTGCTCTGAAGCCAGAAAATAATGCTTTTCCATTAAGGTGATGTGTACAAAATAATGATGTCTTCCCTCTAGACTTCAGTGCCCTTAGTGTGATCAGTGGAGAGAAGCAGACTTTTCCTAGAATGTGGCTCACTTGTTCTCTTTTTCTGTGAGGATGGATAACCATAAAAATATAAACTGAAACCATGAAGAAGGCAAGTGTGCTGTGAGATTTTAGGGGAGACAGATGCCACCCTAGTTAGTGTGTGTCTTCTGAGGAACACTTCTATTAACAACTTGCATATCTCTCTTTTCTTCTGTTTGCAACACTTTGACATGCCCTGCTCCTCATGACAGCATAGCAAATGGGAAATGGTGGCATAAGTCTGCTAGCTCACTGGAGTTATTCCAGCAAATTACTTGACTCAGGGCTATTTAAAGAAAAAATAATGAGATTTTAGTATGATTAAATCCCTTAGCCTTGCAAGTGTAACTTAAGTATGTATTATAATCCAGTGGACAATGTGGGTTACAATACCAGACAGCATCAGAATTTAGGAAAAAAGTTAGGGCATTATTAACTAATATGACATTATTTTGTCCGTGTCTTACCAAGAGTTGATTTGTCATACAAAATCCTAGCCTTTTCTAAAGGCCAGGTGTTTTTTAAACTGTGGTCAAACACTTTCTGAATGCCAGAGCAGCAGCCTCAGGCAGCAGTGGAGACCCAGTGCCAGGTGCAGCTTTGCCTACCTGAGACATGTAGGTGATGGTGGAAATCTGAAAGCCAATTTGGAATGTGCCACCAATGCCCAGGACTGTGATCATTCGAAAGAGCCCCTGGTACTGAACCTGCAGAGGTAGAACAAAATCTTCTTAAGGTTGTAGCCACATCAGGCTGTTCTCAAAATCATTCTCCAGAAACATCTCGTTTGTTCAGGGGATTTTCAGGTGGCAATATTCTCTCTGCTTGCCCTAGTGTGGGATGTACATCCTCCTGTGCTTTCCCTCCCTCCAGCTCAAGGAAGTGCAGCTTCCACAAACACCCTTGTGAAGGCACCATGGCTTCTAGATCCTGTTCCCTGCCTCTCAAAACCTCTGCTACCATGGCTCGCACTAAATAATTAGGTGTATTTTAAAAACACTTTTTCTTGCCAGGTTAGCAAAGCAAATTATATTTCTAGATAAGCAAGTATTTTTCAGTCCAGGAAAACATTTAGGACACAATGTAACAGTGTTCACAGGGGTCTGAGGATGAGGGAAGAGACCAGGATCTGACTCCATGTTTCAGAAGGCTGATTTATTATTTTATGATATATATTATATTAAAACTCTACTAAAAGAATAGAAGAAAGGATTTCATCAGAAGGCTGGCTAAGAATAGAAAACAAGGAATGAATAACAAAGGCTTGTGGCTCGGGCAGAGAGTCTGAGCCAGCTGACTGTGATTGGCCATTAATTAGAAACAACCACATGAGACCAATCACAGATCTACTTGCTGCATTCCACAGTCACAAATAACCATTGTTTACATTTTGTTCTTGAAGCTTTTCAGCTTCTCAAGAGGAAAAATCCTAAAAAAAAGGATTTTTTCATAAAAGATGTCTGTGACAACACATTAATATATGGATAAAGATGGATAGCAGAGCATATGAAATGCTCTAATACCTCAAAATAGTGGACAGAACCACTTCCAAGATGTTTGCAGTAAACAGGAGCCTTGTTCTTACCAAGACACCAATTTTATTTCCTTTGAAGCCCCAGTAGCACACAAAAATGTCCCAGATGTGAATACCCCAGCAAGTACTCACCAGGTTTGAAAGGAAACCAGTCATCTCTGCCTGAGGGCTGGCTGTCCAGCTTGTGGTGTGGCTTTGTCATCACAGGCTTGTGTCTCTCTGTCTCCTGCCTGCTGCTCCAGCACTGGGCATTTGGCTTCAGGGATCAGAGTTAAATTTTCACTGTTTCATCTTCACTCACTTATATTTACTTCAGCTGGCCAAAGTTAACACTGCCAGATTAAGTATTTCAGGAAATAATTACATCTAGTCCAGTCTTGAGGGGGAAAGTATCAAAGCAGAGAAAATTAGCATCTGGGGACCAGTGAGGGCTTTGGGAAGGGAAACAAGAAGAGCTCAGGCAAAACAGTCCAAACAGTTTTCCAGGAACAGTAAAATGCTTTATTCTATGGTATAGACTCATATCTGCCATAATCTGCAAAAAACAAAAAGCAGCTGGTACAAGGTTTAGTAACTGTTATTTACTAGTAAGTAAAGTATGTAATTCTTTGGTAAAGTAAAAATGATAATTAGAAGACAAATAGGCAAATTTCAGAGGCTGATTTTGCTGTTCTGGCCTTATGAATCAGTTAGACTGTGCTGAGGAAGGGTATTTGTTGTCTGGGTTTTATGGAGATGTTTGATGACCAGGTGTGGTGACAAAGCAGTAAGACTCATGAAAATTGTCAGAAAAGATAAATATGCCCTAACAAATTGGGATAGGACCACCAGGATCTCCCTCCCTCAGGTTCCAGCTTTGACACAGAATGGCTCCAAAATCAGTGTTGCAGGTGACAAATCCCCTTTGACTGCCAGAGGCTCCTTTCCTGTGAGGCAAAGCTCCAGCTGCAGCTCTGTGCAACTCCCACTGGGAAAAAAGAGCTTGGTGAGCCTGGGGCTTTCCTGCCTGGTTGATGCCCTGTGCCATTCTTGCCCTCAAAGCCTTTGCTCATTCTCCTCATGCCAGGGCTCTGTCCTGGGGCACTGGGGTTACACTGGGGCCCCCAGGAAATGCTCAAGCTCACCCTCAGGACTTGTAAAGTCAGTTTATAAAACACAGAATGTAATTATTTACAGAGGGGTTCACTGTAAATCCTCTGAGTCTAAATAAAGGAGAAAAACGCATGTTAATATTAAAACCTTGGTTACTTGATGACTCCAAGTATTGTCTGTATAACTGCATGGCAAATGCTGTTTATCCTGGCTGGCAGCAGTGTTCAGAATGATTTGGCATTTTTTGTATTTTCTCTTGAACACTGACATTGCAATTACCTGCATATCTCTTGGCTATTGTTTCAAAATGGCAGTGTTTCCTTTTCATGATGTGTTTTTTCTCAAATTGTAGTGGGCAGTAGGGAGGATATGTCATAAGAATTCACCCCTTGAAAATCATTACTGAGGACCTCAAATAGCAGCAAATCCCACCAGCTCACAGTGAGAAATGTCTCTTACATTTTGAGGGATTTCTGGTGATTCTGAGCCATGGTGCTATTTCACCTTATTAGCACTTTTAGGAGAATTTAATTCTAGGAGATTCCTTCTTGGATTTTTGTGAAATCAATGAAATGGACCATTTCTGTTGGAAATGTCACCTATATTCTTGAGAAAGCTGCTACACTGGAAGTTGTGCAGGATTTCATGTTTATAGAATTATTTCTGAGTTCAGGCGATCTTGTCTGACTGTTCACAGGGTCTTAGGATGAGGGAAGTGATGAGGATCTGACTCCATGTTTCAGAAGGCTTGATTTATTATTTTATGATATATATTATATTGAAACTATACTAAAAGAACAGAAAAAAATTTTTATCAGAAAGCTAGCTAAGAATGGAAAAAAAAAAAGGATGATAACAAAAGCTTGTGGCTCAGACAGAGAGTCCAAGCCAGCTGACTGTGATTGGCCATTAATTAGAAACAACCACATGAGACCAATCATAGATGCACCTGTTGCATTCCACAGCAGCAGATAATCAATATTTACATTTTGTCCTTGAGTCTTCTCAGCTTCTCAAGAGGAAAAATCTTAAAGACTTTTCATAAAAGATGTCTGTGACAATCTTGTAATTATTTTTTTTAACAGAGCTGTAAGAAATGCTTGCTGTGAGATGGACAAACACACAAACCCCCCCTCCATGAGGTGTGTCAAACAAACAGTTTTGTGTAAAAGCTGAAAATCAGGCTTGGTTCTAAGGCAGCTTGAGGCACACTGGACTCGTTGTGGATGGCTGAAGCCATCTGCAGTTTAATTTCACACCTAGAGAAACTCAGTGGTTTCTTTTAGATTTGATTTGGGTTTATTGGAATCCAAAACTCAAAATGAAATTCTGAGTAACAAAATCACAGGGACTGGAACTAAAGAAGATGTTTGGGCACAAAACACATTCTAAGTGAAATCTAAGAGTTTAACACAGCACATATTTTATGTTACAATGACTTGTTGATTATTGACTCAACAATCAACATTGATTGTTGATTGCCCTGACATTTTCAAGAACATTTGAGAGTGACTCATTTGAGAAGATTCCACTTGTGTCAGTGAAAAAATATTGATATCTTTTCCCATAATAGAAAACAATAATTTGCCTTTGTTTTGCAGTCTGCAAGCATCAAGGTCTTTTATGACCTAATACATTTTCTTTCTGCTGACCAGTTGGTGTAGGTGGCACTTCCTCAAGAGAAGTATTTCCTGTAAAGGAATGAGATCTCCTAAAATCTAACATGCCAAATTCATCAATGTTTTCATAACAAAGCTTTCCTTTGTCTCTGGAATGAAGAGGAAGATGAAAATGTTGAGCTGATGAGGATCTCAGCAAAGATAAGGAAGAAGAAAGAGATTAGGTTTTCCTGGAAATAAAACAGAGAAAGAAAATTTTATTTTATTTCTTTGCTCCTCCTGTTACAGCATTTTTAACATGATGATTAAATGATGACAATGAAGGCAAAGTTTAACTTCATGAAATCCAGTTTGTTTGGTTACTGTGACATGATACACTCCAGTCTTGAGGTGTGAAACAGCAATAGAAATAACATAGTTAAAATTTTCTTCTTTCTTTAAGGCAAGATAGGTAGGGTGAGTAGTCAAAATAATTTGAGATGTCTCTTGCAGATGTATGAGAGAAAGGCATTGGTACAGGATTACAACAACCCACAAACATCAATATTGGCAGGTTAATCATCAGTTCTCTGGTTTATCAGTGACTGCAGGAGATGCAGCAATAGTGAGCACTGGGGAGAGCAGGGCTCCTGAGGGCTGGCACTTTGGCTTGCTGTGCTTTGGGAGGATGAGGATGAGGAGAGGGAAAGGCCACGAAGAGAGGAGGAGCCCAGCAAAGCAACCTGGCTTCTGCAGGAGACACTGGAGCTGTGGCAGAGGCAGCCACTTCACAAGAAGGGCCAGAGGGATCCAAGGCAGTTTTCAAAGCAGCTTGGTGCTGGGTGACAGGATGGACAGTCCCTCTGCAGGGCTCCAGCTGAGAGCAGCTCCTGCCAAAGGAGCAGCAGAGAGTGAGATCAGAGAGGAGGAACTGAGACATGAAAGTGGAAGTTACTGCAGAGGAGCACACCACTGCTCTGGGACAGTGCCAATGGTGAGCACTGATCCCAAGGGGGATTTTCCATCTGTCCATTGAGTTAGCAGCTCTGTGGCTTTCATGTGTGCTCAGCACAGGTCAGAGGCACTGCCACCTGCAGCTGCATTTCACTGTGGAACCTGTAGGATCTCAGCACCTCAGGACTGATGTGCAGAGTGACCGAGACCACCCTTGGGGGGCTCAGGAGTCCTGGGATGTTGCCAGAAGTGTCTGGTGGCTGGACTTTGATCCTGCACGGGAGACGACACCTGTATGAGGATGGGAGGATTTCACTGGGTGAATGGTGAAGGGATGGGTTAATTAGAGTGTAAAACACAGAGTTTAGGATTTCTGTACAGGGGGGTCTAAAGAAGTAAGATGGAGGAATTGGGGCGTGTCCTGTTCTTCTTCTTAGCCTCCATCTTCTGTGGTGATGTTGGCACTTTGGGATTGGTTATTACTAGAAGTGCACTGATCAATAAGAGTGACAGGTATTGGAGGAAAAAGGTAAATATTGTATACGTAATTTTGAGTATAAAGATAGGTGACTGCCCTGGGGGCTCTCAGTGTGCTCATGGCTGGCTGCTGTGCAGACCTCTGTCGGGCCAAGAGAAAATCATTTACATAAACAACTAATAAACACTGAAGATCGAGAAAAAACCTGAAGCCTCTTCTCGTCCTTTGAAGTGTGGGCTGCCCAAGGCCATCCCCGAGCCTTTCCAGGCCGTAAATCAGCCGGGATAAATCCGGCAGGAACCTGGGCAGGAAAGAACAGCATGGAAGAAGATAATTGTTACATTTGTGATCCATTTGGCCTCATGCTGTCCTTATCTCTCACAGGAGACACAGGAATTAGAGGTTCTCCTGGATAACACCAGGGCAGGTGGGAAAGAGCAGCATGGAAGAGAAATGATTTGTAATCTGTCAGACAGTTTTTCATAAAAATCCTTTCTTTTAGGATTTGTCCTTTCTGGGAAGCTGAGGCCCCAGAAGAAAAAATGTAAACAATAATTATCTGCTGTTGTGGAATGTAACAGGTGCATCTGTGATTGGTCTTCTGTGGGTGTTTGGATTTGCTGACCACTCACAGGAGAGATTGTCCTGCTTTCTGCCTGGACACAGAACCTTGTTTTTAGATTCCTATTCTAGTCTTAACTTAGCAGCTTCTGCAACTTGTCTCTCTATTCCTTTTAGTACAGTCATATTGTATCTCATATCATAAATCAATAAATCCAGCCTTCTGATCATGAAGCAAGATTCTCGTCCATCTCTCTCCCCCTGAGGAACCCTCACAAGTCACTGCAATAGTAATCCATTTGGCCTCATGCTGTGCTCATCTCTCACAGCAGGCACAGGAATTGGAGATTGCCCTGGATAACCCTGCTGGGGGAGCTGCAAGCTGCACTGTCAGAGAGGACATTGGGAACAGGGCACGGCAGCAACATCTGCTGAGTGGAGACACTGCTGTGTGTGTTACCTCAGCAGCCTGCTCAGGAACAGCTAGAGAGAAACTCTTACCCTTTTTTCTGCAAAAAGGAGTGGGGGGAAACAGCTGGGAATGAAAAGTCAATGGAAAAAATTTGCAATTTGGTTTGAGAAGCATCCTTTATGATCCCACCACAAATGGCTTCTGAAGATGCTGTACCTGCTTTTCTTATCATGGAAGAGGATTTGTTCATAGAGGTTTGAAAGGGACTTGTGAGGGATCCACCAGTTCCCAACACAAGGAACATTACAAACAACCACTGGTACTGAACATGCAAGGAGCAGTTCAAGCTCATCACAGAAGCAGCTGTGATATCATAGCCCCTGCATTTCTAGGATATTGGCTTGTTTGATGATGCTTAAACCATCTCAGCAGAGCATGCAAAGCATAAATGCAAGAAAAGATCAGCCAGATAAAGGTTCTGGATTTTCAGTTTTGCTGCTCTTCTTCACATTAACTAACTAAACTACTCATAAAACAATTATTTTCAAATATACAATTTCATACCATTATCAGGCTACCAACTGGGAGAGTAGCCTGATAGTATCACACTTGGACATGGAAGCAAGCAGGTAAAAATGGTACAGAAATACCTTACCATCTAAGTACAGGAATTTAATTTCTATTTTTTTAAATTTATTTTTCTAACCAGCTGGAACTTCCTCCAAAGTTTCCATGATGATTTAGTCCAGAACATTAAGTCTGTGTCTTCTCATTTTAAAATTTTAAATGTTAGCTCTCGTTTTAAAGGATTATCCCCTGCCTACCCTATTATTTTGGAAAAAGTTTGCTGCATATGTAATGCATTATGTTTAGAAATGGCAATTGCAACAGGAAACCTCTCAGTTCTTCTGCAAGTGAATGCTGACAGCTGGTGCTGCAGTACTCACCATTCTGGAGGATTTTGTCCGTACATCAGAAGTGTGGCTGATCCCAGGCACACAGAGCTCTGCCAGGCTCTGTTTTCTCCCCTGCCTCTTCTGCACCTTCAGCTTAAGTGACCATCCTGCTCTGAGGCTGAGGTTAATGTTTACTTGGTATGATTTCTGTTGATTTATGGTTTTTGTAGCAATTGGGCAATGCTTAAAATGGGTGGATTAAATATTTCAGTCCCTCAACAGGAGAGGGCTCTCTGAATGGAAACATTCACCATCATGAGTGCTCTGTTTTAATACAGGGAGTGAATCTAAAATCTAAATCAGGTTTCAATTGCTGGAACACACACTGGCACTTTAATATCAGAATTTCTTCTGTGGTTGTTCCTTGAGAAGCAGTGAGTATATTATTTGAAGTTTTTAAATAGAAAACTCCCTAAAACTCAATACTAATTCAGACCTCAGCACAATGATAATAAATAAGAATGTGTAAACTACAGAAATAAAGGACTTATGGTCCTGCTAAAGAGGTGGCATGAAATACCTTGGCAGAAAATGGAAAAATAATTTTTTAAAGAGTGATTGGACACTGCAGTGGCCAGCAGGACTGGCAGCCCTTGAGCAGCACAGTGCAGGGAGCACAGCACTGAAGGGCAGGATTGTGCAGCAAATGCAGACTGTCCCAGAGCAGCACACAGACAGCAGATACTGGATAGCACAACTTCTCCCTTTTTTGAGCAGGTACTTTTTATAAAATGGGCTGAATTTTCAAGCTATCTACTCTCTCAAAACCTTACTCTCTGTCTCTCTCCAGGGCTCTTTTTGCCAGCTCTCAGCACTGTGTGTGTATTTGTTAACCCTTGTGCCATCCTTGAGGCACCAGAATATCTTACAAAACTTCCTCCTGATTTTGCTACAGCTGATCTGCATGGACAGTGCAGCCAGGCTGCTCCAGAGGATAAAAGTGAGAAAATTCTGTACCAAATCAGGGCTGATCCCTGGCAGTCATAGAGACAGTCAGGACATGCAGTTACTTGATGGCAGCTCAAGGAAATAGGTGTTATTCTACCTGGTATTTATATTTATATTCTATCTGGTATTTGTATTCTGCCTGGCATTTGTATTTTACCTGGTATTTGCATTCTACCTGGTATTTGTTCATGTGCAGCATTCACAATCAACACCAAGTCCTTTACAGTGTGATAGCATGAAGAAATGACATGAAAATTGTTTGCAAGAGCTATGGCCATGTTTAATCCTATCTTCACCCTGCTCTTAATCCTGAGCAGAACTTTCTTATAAAGTAAGAAACATAGACACAAATCTTGCTACTTTAAAGTGACAGCAATGGAGAAAAACTTGAAATACAATTGTGTTATGCCAGAACAGTGGAAATTACTTTTGGTGGTTTATCAGAGCCTGGTGCAAAATGTCTTTTCTTCAGCAGCATACATCTCCACAGGCTGATGATGTTTCCTCTTAAACCTGCAGCTTTTGAATTTCTCTGTGATTTCAGAGGTTGACTTCCCTTTTGTTTCTGGGAGGAACAGGTAGATAAGAACCACTGAAATGACCAGGACAGCAACAAAGATGAGGAAGCAAAAAGGACCAAGAAGCATCTGGAGATAAAAAATAGAACAAGATGAGTGATTTCCTTGGCAACACTTGCAACTATACATTCTTGAAACTTGTTGATTTGTTCCTGTGAAATAAGGAATGGGCTCATTTTACAGAAACAATATTTATTTATCTTTTCAATCTGTTTCTGGGGCAGCAAGTGGTTTCTGAAGTATTTATGTAAATGGCCTCCATATGCCATAGCAATAAGGCATTCACAGTTTTGATCATCTACAAGTCATTTCCAGATTTCTAGGCTGTCCAGATCAGCCTAGAAATCCAGATTAAACTGACAGAGTCAAAGAGAAGATTTGAATCCAGTTACATACTACAGCAAAGGGGAAAACCATCCCAGTGAAGGTGAGGCCCAGCCAAATGATGATTCCACCAATTACAAAAGCAGAGGCCCTTGTTGACAGGGTGAAGATTTCATTCATGACAGCCACAACAGCTCCAGCTGAGGGGAAAAAACAACATAAAAATTATAGAAACATTGCTGCAATTGACCATTTCCCATAGAAGATACCTCAGCTCTGCTACTGTGGGAATTCTGTCGTGTTTTCTAGACATTCATGGCTGTCAGGCACAACCCTTACAACACATTTGAATTTGGAAGCTTTAGTAACCACTGGTAGTGTTTAGTCAGAGAACTTCCAGAGTAAATCCTGGTCTTAGGTGAGTGAGGTTCTACCAGAGAGCTGCAATTTGGGTCTGGTGTTACTGATGGAGGTGACTAAGGGTGATATTAAGAGAGGACAAGAAAGGACAGAGAAGTGCTGAGAGGCAGATTGTGCAGGATGTCAGGTGTCAGTCTTTCATAGAGTAGGATTTTATAAGTTGAGAAAACTCTGGAATTTTAGAAAAGCCTACCTCTGCCCTTTGGCAGAGATCAGCCATCTGAACCTGTGTGCACTGAACAGTATTCACACTGTAAAACAAATCTTCATAAATTGATTAACAAGAATTTATTTGGTTTGAACCTGTAATCCAGTAATAGAAAACAGGGTCCTGATTCATCTGGGTGTGAATTATTTGTTTAAAAAAATGTTTCTTTTTAATTAATTCATTAATTAATGAATGAATTCATATTCCAATTAATTCTTTTTAATTAATTAATTTAATTCATTCATTCTTTTCATTAATTCATCAAAAATTGAGATTCCCTCAATCTCAGTCTCCACTAAGCTGTTGATTTTCAAAGATACACTCACACATTCTAGTTCTACTTCTATATATTCATGGTCTGTGCTTATCCCTGTGATCCAAGGCTTTTATTGTGGTGCTCACCTGGTCCCAGTCCATAAGCAATGATGAACAGAAAGATGAGAATGACACTGCAGTACCTCAGCCAGAGGAACTGATCCTAGACAAAGGCAAAGAGAAGGGAGAGAACAAAAATCAATTTTATAGCTGTGACACAGCTGATCCAAGCACAGGAGCAGCAATATTTTGAAAAAGCCCATGATGCTGAGCTGTGTGATAGATGCTCTCTAGACCTGCTTATCTCTCCTTACTGAACCAGGAGCAGCTGGTGGTGCCACATCCACAGAGGTGAGCTTGTATTTAGGAGACATTCTGACCTGCTGGTTTGGACATGAAGCAAGGGCTGCTGTCCTGCACAGAGGATTCTGCTGCAGGCCCACTCCTGCAGGACATTTGCTTACACTCAGCAGAAGGCTGGTTTCAAGCAGCACCAGGATCAGAGCCATCAGCAAATAACCCCCACACAGGAGCAGGCGGCGCCCACAGCGATCGATGATGGAGCTCTGAGGAACAGAAACAAACATTGCCATCACTGCAACGTGGCAAAACCCAGCTGTGAGCCATGCAACAAATCAAGCCAATCCAACCAATCAAGCATTCCCTTTGAGCTCTTTTTACTTCAGAGAACACTGATCTTATTGGTACCAACTTTATTTTATTGAATTCCTTCTACACTCTCTGATACCATGAATTACCATCACTGCCCAGCATTGCAGCTACTTCTTAAACACTGTAATCAATGGAAGCATGGTACAATTCCATTTGAATGCATACTATACACAAATATGGGGAAATGAGTACTCATATTTATGTTTGAATGACACTTCAGAAGGGATTCTTATAAAAAATTAAGATGAATGAAGATGGGATGAAACACATGAAAGCTGGGACAAAATTTGCAGTGGATGATAACAACCACTGTACAGATTTATGCAGCACCACAGAAAAATTCTTTGGTTCCTACAGAGATTCATTTGCTTCAAGGAAGAATACTTTAATTCTTAAAACCCCAGGAAGCTCTGACTTACACAGAATATGATAGAGATGAGTTCAGAGATTGAAACTCCTAGAGATACATATGGGATTATGCTTTCGTGCAGGTTGGCTGTTTCAAAAATTTCTGAGGTGTAAAAGGTGATCTGGGAAATAAGAAAAATAAAGCACAGTTAACAGATGTGACATGTGCTTATCCAGGATCTAGATAAGGTTTGTCCACACTGCAAAACCAGCAATATATTATTGGGCCTTAGTAGAGGTGACATAACTGCTCCAGATGTGAGAAATCAAAAGGTTAATGGCAATCAAGGAAACAGAAGGAGCCTATTGCCTGTAAGACATGGGAAAAGGTGTTGTTTTGGAAAAAAGGAAAAGGAAAGGGACAAGACAAGAGAAAGAAAAGCAAATCTCAGTCTTAGCACACCAGACACTGTCAAGCAAACTGTTGATTCTGATCTTTTCCAGTTGCTAAACAGAATCTGCTCATCTGCAGCATCCTTGAAGGAATGGGCACCATTTCCCTGCCAGCAGAGTGCAGAGGGAATTCCATTGCTGGCAGCTGGAATGAACCACCTCCAGCACAGGCTGAACCAGGGCTCATGGACAGACCCCAGACAAATGAAAACACAGGGGCAATGACTGCCAGCTTGGGCTGCACTGGGCTCAGCCAGCTTCACATGGAAACTGCTGAAAGGATGTTCATGGATAAATGTCCTTTCTCAAATGAATGAGACTGGATGGCAGAAGTCAAAGAAAGGTGCTGGGTTCCTGCAGCTTAGGACACTTGGAACCCTTTCCTCCTCAGATTCCTTGGTTGTAGCAGCAGGGGAATGAAGACTCAGTGCCCTTGCAGGAACTTAGGCTGAGCTGGAGCTCTTGCACTCCCACCTGAGGAGCTCCATGAAAGGTATGAGCAGCCCTGGGGTGATACCACAGGTGTCAGGCAGTGTGTTCTGTGTGAGGAGGAGTAATGCACACCCAGGGGAAAGGGACAAGTTGGCTTTGGGGTAATTTGGAGAATTAAAAGCAGATGCAAGCATGGAAATGGGGCATACTCAACTGCACTGAGGCCACAGAGCTGCAGGCTCAGCAGAAGGAGGAGCATGGTGCACAGCTGTGGGCGCACAGATCCTTCTCTCAGCACCTCCAGGACATTCATGATTTTGGTGCCCTTTGTTATGGCCTTTTCCTTCATCAAGTCATCAAATTCTGTTTGATAATTCCCTTCTCCCCAGAGTTGCTTCATGGCTACAGAAGAGACAGAATGAAGTAGACACCTCCATCATTTGATCCATTCATAATTCTGTGTTTTTCAGCTTTTAATGACACTAAACATTTGCGCTTGAGTTCATGCTTTGATTGATCAGTTACTGTGCAAAGGACTGGAAGGAACATCACTTACTGGAACGTGGTGAAACTTCCCTGGAAAATGCTGTAGCAGTTAGGGGCAGATCTGAAATGTCTCTGATGACTCTGCTTGCTCTGGAGGACTTTAATCATGCAATTATCAAGAAATCTGTGGCTGGCTAATAGAAAAGCCAATTCCTGCTGTTAGCTTCACTTTCCCAGGAGTAATGTTTAACAAACTAAGGATCTAAAGTTTTATTTTACCTTTTAAGCAACCAGCTTTGTCTTCTTTTTGCAGCAAGAGATAGGGTGGGGACTCAGGGAAGAATGGCAAAAAGATCAGCTGAATCAATGCCACCAGCCCAGAGAAGGACAAGAGCAGGTTCCACATGTCTTCAGTCCCTAAAAGTTCTCTATGAAAGCATGTTAGAATCTATTTATAGTCCAGTGAAATTACACTTTATAACTAAAAAGGTATTTTCTAAATTCTAGGATAGCTAAACAAAATACATACAGTCATTGAAAAGTTCAATTGCAATAGATGATGTTTAGGTTAGTGACAGGAAAATAGACTAATACTTTATTTCTTCTGCAAAGCTGACATTTTTCTTAGACTTTTAATTTCTGAAGGTCAAAATATTCCTGCAACAGCTCCCTAAATTAACACTGCAACTCTGCATGAAGTTATCAAGAAATTAGCAAAACTTTCAGATCTCACAAGTTTAATAAGAGTATTTACATACAATCTTTTCTTATTAACTGCACCTCCAGAGACTGAGTCATTGTTTCCCAAGAGAAAGGCCTTTCTATCCCCAGGGAATGAACATGGAAACCTCAGGGACTTGTATGGGGTGGATGCCTCCTCTTTGACTGTCGTAGTTAAGCAAAATAAAACCCCACCCTTGGTGTAGGTGTGATTCCAGGACTGGGAAAACACCACTTCCCTGCTATATAGAAGAAAAATAAATATAAAACAGGCAGAGAAGGAGCAGCACAGGCACCTTAATCCAAGAATTCGTGCTACAGTTTTTCCTAGTGCGAGAAACACCGTGGAGGTCACGTTTATAAACCCACGCAGCTTCTTAGGGGAGATCTCTCCAGCATACTGAACATGGGCATTCATGTGTATCCCTAAAGGGAGAAGACAGGAGAGTGCTAAAGCTGTGGAAAGAAAGAGACAGGATCCCTTTTCAGTTTCCCTTCAGCTCTGTCCTCTCTCTTTTGAACCCCCTCCCATATATCTGAAAATGCACCTTTTACTTCAATCAGGATGTTTAGCTAATCCATCAGCTCTCTCCAAGAGCTTTTGAAGGCAAAGGACAGCTCAGCTTCCCTTGCCCCAGTCTGTTCCAGTCCCTCTGGGTTCCAGCACATTCCTGGGAACTCCCAGCAGGAAGATTTCTGTACCCACCCCAAAGAAGTCCCATGAACATTAAAGTGGGGAGTCCTGTCATGGACATATTTTATGAAAAATCCTTTTGAAAGGATTTGTTCTCCTGAGAAGCTGAGAGGCCTCAGAAACGAAATGTAAACAATGATTATCTGCTGCTGTGGAATGCAACAGGTGCATCTGGGATTGGTCCATGTGAGTTGTTTCTACTTGATGACCAATCAGAGGTCCAGCTGTTTGAGGCTGTGAGCAGTCACAAGATTTTATCATTTCATTCCTTTCCTTCCTTTGCTAGCTTTTTGCTGAAATCTTTTCTCTATCTTTAGTGTAGTTTTAATATATCATTTTCTTTTAATATAATATATATAATAAAGTAATAAATCAGCCTTCTGAAACATGGAGTCAAGATTGCCATCTCTTCCCTCATGCTGGAACCCCTGCAAACAGCACCCCAGAGTCCCACCGGCAGCGATGCCCTCGAGGAAACGCCCAGCCAGGATCATCTCAAAGGCCTTGGCTCTCCTGCTGGAGGCAGTGAGCAGCGCTGCTGTTACCAGCACCACGTCGTTGAAGAGCAGACTTTTCTTCCTGCAACAGTGAGCAAAACCCGGCTGTGACCCATGATTTACTTTTCTTCCTTGACTTATGTTTGATTATTCTCTGGCTTTACAGACTGAAGCCATGGCCATGTTTAAAGCCATTGCTTACAGGACAACCAAATCTGGTTCTTAAAAGGCATGATGGCTTTGCAGAGGGGTGGAAAGGGAGAAGCTAGATTGTTCTTACTCATTGTGTGAGCAAACCATGAGGCTGAAGGGAACTCCTGCAGGATAAAATGCCAGCAAAACTATGGGAATTGTATGTCAACAAAAGCTGTGACAAGGGAATCAGAAATTCTTGTCTCTCCAATGCACCCTGGTTTCGTTTTATGTGCTGGGTAAATTCTGAGGCAGCAGGGGGCAGTGAAATTCTGGTATCCCTTCTTTTACTGACTAATACTTAATAGCTTCCCCTGTCCCAGCCCTGGGAAATGTACTTACTTCCCAAAAGCTGCAGTCAGGCAGCCACTGCACAGGCAGCCTATCATGCCCCCCATGCAGTACACAGACACGATGAGGGACCACAGCAGCATCAGCCTCTCCTGGGGCAGCACAGAACCATAGCGCTCCAGCCACGTTTCATTGATAAACTTCTGAATGTACTGGCACAAAAAAGAGATTTTCATTCCACCAAGGCACTAATCATCATGTTCTTCATTATGTTTGCAATTAAAAAAAAATTAGATTAATGGTTGTGACTAAAAGCATGACTATAGGACATTTGTTTGCAAATAAGGATTGATATTTCCTCTCATACAGCCTAATAGTGTAAAAGAATCTTTCAAAAATTAGTTATACTCTTTAGTATGTTGAATCCTACATCTCCTACGCCAAAAAATTAGGACCTTTTATTCATTATAATAAAGTGCAAATGTTCTTGTGGCCAGTAATGGATATAAAGAGAAAAGGGCTGAGCTGAAAGCTGACTCCATCAGCTATTTTGGGGGTTTTTTCCCTCCATGGCATAAACTTTAAGGAGGTATCTCAAGAAGTTGTTTCCACAACATTCTGTGGGAAGTTGTCTTGGAGCACAGCTCCTTGCAGTCATGCCCACTCTGACAGTGACACTATGGCATTGCAAACAGCTGGCAACAAACTGACACAACAACACCTGAGAGCTTTTGTAAAGCATCTGCAAAGTGCAAGGCCCGGGACCATGAGGAGCAGTTAGAGAGGGGATTTTCTTTTCTCCAGCTTTGCCTACCGGAGAAGTGTAATTGATGACAGACATTTGGAAGCCAGACAGGTGAGTTCCACCAATCCCCAGCACCACAAGCATCAGCAACAGCCTCCGGTATTGAACCTGCAGAGGGAAAGGAACACATCCTGAGTTCCTGATGCCAGCACACCTTTCACACCATGAGATGATTTACACCTTGCATCTTCACACTTCCCTGACTAAGAAACCTTTAACATGCAAAAACCCAACCTGAGTTTCACAATAATCAAGCAAAATCCATTTGTTAAATATTAAAATACTCATCTGCACATTCTGCTGTGTTCTTCTCCTGACTATTAGCAATCTGAAAAGATACATTCTCTAATTCTGTTAGTTCTGCTAAGCACAGAAAACAAAATTCATAAAAGCCTTGTTGAGATCATTTGTGTTTACCTTTGTACTAGAAAGAAACTACAGCTTTCTTGAATTCCTTTTTGCTTTCATCTTTGCCTCCTCAGGGACAGTGTTCACCATTTTCCAGAGATGACTCAAGTCTGTCCTCTCAAAACTTTTTTTTTTTCTTCATTTCACTTTTATCAACCCTGTATGAAATGACATTTTTAGATACCCTATCTGAATGATTCCTATTGGAAATGCTGTGTTTCCATGATGTACACTGGCTTTCAGAGCATTTCTCACAAGCACAAATGTTTTCAGGCATTTAGTCAGGTCACATTTTAAACCCACGAGTATCCTCAATTGTCCTTGAGAGCACAGAGCAGTAGAGTGGTGGAGTTTTTTCTGGTGTGTGTTTTTCACTGATACTGTGTTCTCTATGTCCCTCCAAATTCCATCTTTCCTGGTTTCCCAGCTCCTCTTTTAAACCTCTCACTGTTTTACATTTCTAATGTATTCTCTTCAGATGCCATTTAGTCAGTTATTGCTCAACTTGTCCCGAGCTCTGTTGCTCATTTTTATTACAAGAAGGATTCCCTTTGCTGCAATCTTAGACCATGCTGCTGTTAGTGAGCAGGGCTAGAACACAAGAATTTGGATACTCACCAGCTCTGAGAGGAAACCAGCCATTTCCCCTTGAAACCCTGCCTGCTCTGGGAGCCCTTGTCAAGTCTGCCAGATGAGAGAGATGGGCTCCACACTGAGATTATAAGAGTTGGGGATCACAGCACAGAAGTTAAATTCTAACTGTGTGGCTTTTAGCAAATTGTGTCCTCCCCTGACACTGGCCAGAGCCTCTTCTTGCTGGTTTAATTATTCTAAGACCCAGATATGACAAGGTGATTACAACATTGGTAAATGTTTTTCCTGCTGGGATTGGGAGCACTGGCCCTTACTCACACTGCTACAACCCCTGAGTGCTCCTGCTGTGTGAGGAGTCAGTGCCACCAGCTTCTCTTCCCTCTTCTCCTCTCTGAAAAGCAGCTTGGGCAGGGCAGGTTTTCCTCCCCTCCAGCCTACAACTGGCCCTTAGAATTGCAGCTCAGCCATAATGCCTCTTCTTGCCTGCTAGAAGAGTTACAATTGCTTGAATAATTTCCCAGATGCAGGAAATGAAGTATTGGAATATTGGCATTTTGTGTCCTTGCTCACACTCAGTTCTTTACAGAGGCTCAGAGTTTTTCCAGAACCACTCAGAAGCCTCTCTGTAACAGTGGAATTAAATTTTGTGCCAGAGCATGATGCCACATCTCAGTGGGCATTGAGCTGATGAGCCTGGAGGAACCAGAGGGGAAAGCAAGATTTTTCTTTGAGCTGAGGATGGAAAGGAGGACACATGGCAGCTCTGGACCTTCCTGGAGAGGTCTCTAAACAGTGTGTGACCAGTTTTTAACATCTGGTTGATCAAACAATCCCTTCAGAGCCCTGTTCCACCTGTTGTCTGTGTCCCTCTAGAATGCTCCTACTGCTGTCTCATTTTCATCTGGCCTCTCACCATTGTTCTGTGCTGTGCAATGGAAAAAGCAAGCCTTAAATGCAGATAGAGGTAAAAAGCAAGACTTAAATACAGATAGAGGTAAAAAAGTAAGCCTTAAAGGGAAAAAGTAAGCCTTAAATACAGATAGAGGTAAAAAGCAAGCCTGAAATACAGATGGAGGTAAAAAGCAAGCCTTAAATGCAGATGGAGTTAAAAAGCAAGTCTTACATGTAGATAGAGGTAAAAAGCAGGCCTTAAATACAGATAGAAGTAAAAAAGCAAGCCTGAAATTGAAAAAGCAAGCCTTAAATACAGATAGAGGTAAAAAACAAGTTTCTTTTCCTAAAGAAGAGGACAAGAGGGTCCCTCCACCTAGGATTTGAACACTACATGAAATGTGCTTTTTTTCCAGACCCAGTGTAGAGCTCACCCAATACTCTGGACTTGGAGGAATTTTCTTTTCAGAGATGCCCTGTGTTGCACTGCTGTGACCCTGGATCCATCCTGGATCCTGGAACTGCAGACTCACAGGTACTTCTTCAACCTTTGTTCCCAATCCATGATAGTTTATGGCAGTGTTAATGATTTACCACATTTCCCCTCTTGTGGACAGCTTTAGTAGCAGGGGAGAAGTAAGGCAGGTTGAACACAACCATGTTGTAGAAAGACATGCATAAGGAAATGAGTTTTTAATGTCTTGTAAGACAATAAAAATTTCCTCATTGGGAAGCAGTAAGTTTGAGAAAGGACCAAACCAAATAAGGACTTTTAAAATAATCAATTACCAAATATTTTCTTTTTAAAATACTTCCAATGCTTCTTTTTTTCCCCCTGCATTTTTGACCACAAGAAGGAATGCATGCTGGTTATTAAAGTGGCACTGTGCAATCAATGATCTCAAGCCTTGAAACAAGAAACTTTATCCAGTTTTTTTGGTGGTGTGATGATTGTCCCAGGAGGGATGGCTGTGTTGGGAAACTTCCCTGCTCCTGGCATTAGCTTTTGGCACTGCCACAAATACTGCTGGAGGATGATGTGAAGATAAAACAGCAGGAGAGCCTTAGGGCTGTGAAAGAACCTGCTGCTCAATATTCAGATCCTTTTGAAAAATTTATTGTGCAGCATCTGCATCAGTTGGTATTGAAGATATCATCCCCAGAACAAGACAGACACAGCATTCCTTGAGCCCAACAACACTGCCCCAGAAATGGGGCATCCTCTGTCCCTGCCTCTTCTTTTGATGAAAATCAATCCAGGCACAATCAGAAGGATGTGTTTCCCTAGTCACTGCTTTTATTTCCTTATCAGAAAACTGTAAAGTATGAAGTAGACCAAAAAAGTCATGTCATAGAGCAATGAACACAGATTTTACCAGGTTTTATTATGAAAATGTGAAGTATTCAGAGACCTGGAAAGAGAACAAACAGTCACACACATGGATTAAATTCCCTCTTCTCAGTCTCCTCAGTACCAGTCACTCTCAGGGCTCAATCCCACTGAAATTCAGTGTTCTCCACTGCACAGTCACTGCCAGTGTAGAAGGAGAATCTGCACTCTGGATTTGCCCACTCCTGATTTCCTCTCCTCTGCTCTCTCTGCTCATTGCCTTCTATCAGTGCTGACACAGCCCTGTTTTTCCCAGCAGAAGAATCTCCAAGATTGTAAACATGGGGAAAATTGCATATTGATTCTAGGCTGCTAGGCAAGGCACTCTTCTTTCACAGGATTAAACAGCTAAACATTTCTTTTCCTGTGAACTGAAGCTTCTTCTCTGGAAAGCTCATTGGCACTGTCTTGTTAATAGGAGCAGACAATTTCAGTGTCAAAGCTCTGTCTTTGCAAGTTTGCTGTACCTCTGGACCTTCCAGAGTCACTTCTGCCAATTGTGGAGTCCTGGTTTTGCCAGGAAAATAGCAGATCCTGTGTTTTCAGTTTATAACTGCAAGCTTGGAGGGACTGACAAAGATCTTCCCTTCTCTATAAACTGTGTTTAATTTTTTCTGCAGAGGAATTAATTCAGCTCATATCTCAGGAGCTGGAGAGAACCACCAAGTTCATGCTGCACCTTGTACTGAAGGTGATTTTTTAGGGGATTCTCTCTTATTTAATGAGACTTCTGGGCATTACAGTAATAAAAGAGCAAAAATGAAGTGGAGGGTTTGTCCTTAGAGCCTAGTGACAGTCACCACTGAGCACTGGCTCTGCTCTAGGGCTGCCTGCCCCTTCTTTCCACGGTAGTTCAGGCGGTTGAACTCCTCCTTGACCTGCAGCATGGTCTTTCCTTTGGTCTCTGGCAGCACCAGGAGTACAAAAATAGCCATGGACAGACAGTAGGTCAGGAAAATGATGAAACAGAAATTGCCAAGACCTTTCTATAGGAAAACAAAGAGAAAAAATGTGCAAAATGAGAAAATATGAGAAAAAATTATCTTGATTTCTTTCTCTTATGATATAGAGTTTCTGGGTTTGTATTTTCTAAAAGAAGTTGGTCAGAGATTTAACAGATATAAATCCTGCTTCAAATGACATCTGACAGTGTCAGTGCCTCTGTCACTGCATCTGTGCTGCCTGTGTCACTCTAACTTGTGCAGAGTTAGCAGCATTTTGTGGATTTGCTACACTTCCAGCAAATACCTGATTAAAATGGAAGAGGCCATCAGAACTGCAATTAATTTGGGCTCTGTTGCATGAAGTGTTGATAAGAGATGCCTCCTCTGGGTTCAAGGGGGGTCTAAATTCCTCTGAACTGAAACAAACACCCTGCTTTGCTTACCACAAGGAAAGGGAACACAAGCCCAAGGATGAAGAGCTGGATCCAGTTTACAACACCATTAAATACATAAGCAGCTGGTCTGTATGACTGAATAAATATTTCTGTGATCAAGGGGCATACGACTCCACCTGAAAAAAAATATTGAAGAAAGAAGGAAGCTTAGAAATTTTGCAAGATGCTTTCTTACCTCATACTTCATTTTGCTGCATAAGTTCATGGCTTTAAGTGGCCTGGAAGTGTCTGAAGTGGTGCTTGCTTTTCAGTAAAAAGGCATGTGGGGATGCAATAGGAAATGAATTTTACCTCCTACCATAGTAGGGAGGGAAATACCAACACCTGCACTGGGTCAGAGGTAGGGATTCATGCCTCTGGTGGAACAGCTATGCTGGGATCTCTCCTGAAGGCTCCAGTGAGGAAGGAATGAGTGAATAAATGAAACCATTCCAGTACAAAATACCAACCTGGCCCAATGCCAAAGCTCATGATGAAAATAAAGACAAGTGCAACAGAGCAGTATGGTACCCAGAAAAAGGAGTCCTGTGGTAGGAAATGAAAAGCAAATAAAATCAGAGAATAAAATTTTATTTATCTAGCTCCATTACAAATGCTCATCACTACTAAGTAATGTCAATATTTAACATAGATCTATTTCCTCTACTTTCAGAAATGTCATGAGATAGCCTTGGCAGTGATCTTGGTTGTGTAAAGCTACTGTCTTCAATCCAGCTGTACATGGCTGGGAACAGACCTCTATGAACATGATGGTTAGCCCCAAAAATCATCCACTCACTAAAAAGTGATTTGTGGGGAGGGAAATAGTCCTGAGATCTGTCAGACAATAAAACATGGGCACAGCTCTAGTGCATCAGAGGGGCCTTACCTGCAGTGAGAGTGTGACTGTGAGCAGCCCTAGAGCCAAGGCCATCACAGCATAGTTCTTCCACAGCAGAGTCTTCCTCCCTGCACGCTCGATGAGGAAGCCCTGCAAGCAGGAGGAGATGGGACAGCTGCCAGGGACAGCCTGGGGGCAGCCTGGGAGCTGCTCCACCTCTGCCTTCACTGGGGGCCCTGAGCAGCACCAGGAGCTGGGACCCCCAAGTCTGGCCCAGAATGGGCTGTGATTTTGACAGAAAGACTCTCAGCTTTTTCCAGAAGCTCAACAGAAATGTCCATGTTTGCAGGGTGTGAGGGGAAGGCTTTATCTGATGGGTTCCATGGTTAATTTTTACAGAAAATTGACTCCTGAAGCTCCATTTATTGTATTTTTTCACTCCTGAAGCTCCATTTACTCTATTTCTAAAGGTCAAAATGAGCAAAGTATTACAACAGAACAAAATTCAGCTGAAAAGCCACTTACACACAGAACTGTGGAGAGGATCTCAGTGGTCCCAATCCCCAGGGAGACATAATGGGTTTGAGCAGGGGGGATTCCAGCCTTTGTAAAGATGCTGTATGCATAAGAGTAAACCTGGAAAGAATAGACATTTGTGAAAGCTGTGCACATGTGGCCATGTTTATGCTAGCATCTGTCTTTTGGGACAGTGTTGCATGGCTTTGCAAGGGTTCCTCGGGGTGAGAGAGATAGACGAGAATCTTGCTTCATGATCAGAAGGCTGGATTTATTAATTTATTATATATAATACATTAAGACTATACTATTAGGAATAGAGAGAAAAGTTCAGAAGCTGCTATCCTAAGAATAGAATAGGAATAGAATCCATAAAGTTCTGTGTCCAGGCAGTAAGCAAGAAAGCTCTCCTGTGAGTGGTCAGTAAATCCAAACACTCACAGAAGACCAATCACAGATGCACCTGTTGCATTCCACAGCAGCAGATAATTATTGTTTACGTTCTTCTTCTGAGGCCTCAGCTTCCCAGAAGAGGAAAAATCCCAAAGAAGGGATTTTTATGAAAAAATGTCGGTGACAGGACAGAAAATAACTAACCAGACCTTAACAAAATAGAAAATAATCTTATCCTAACAGGGTAATCCATAGAAATGCCTTCAGAAGACACTTGCTATAACACAGCTCTAGACTCATCCCAGGTCCCAAACTTCCAGGGGGACAGATTGTAACAAGCAGCACCAAGTGCTCCCTCCTTAGGGCAGTGCTGCCCTCACTGCCAGCCCCTTGCAGAGGCTCCTTGGGCTGAGGAGCCTGGCAGCCCTGCAGGGGCAGAGCAGAGCCCTGCACGTACCACGTTGGCCCCGAGCAGCTGGATGCAGGACACCACGAGGAGCAGGGTGATGAGCTGCCAGCGCACGGCTCTGTCCCGCAGCAGGTCCCACACGCTCTTGGCCTTCTCGCCGCCGATGGCTCTCTGCTCTGACATCATGTCATTGATCTCAGCCATGTGGTCCCCGTCCCCCCAGAGCTGCTTCACAGCTGCAAGGAGAGGAGGAGAGGTGACCAAGCTCACCAGCACACACACGAGTCCAGAAGATGATTTCCTGCTTTGCAGAGTATCTTGTTAGAACCTCGTGCTCTTTTCTGGTGTGACCTTCCTAGAGATCAGGGCTCAGATATGACACAGGTCCAGATTTACCCATATATCTTAATATGACCTCACCTGTGGCCACACTTCTCTTCACAGAGAAAAGCAAGGCACAACTTCCCAAAGATTTTCTAGGATTCACATTCTCTGAACCTCAGAGAAAGAAAAAACAATTTTTATCTCATTTACTACTCCTGTGTTTTAGAAGAAGTAGAATGCATTGTAGAAGACTGTTTACCTAAAGAGAATTGGTAATTAGATTCTAGTGTGTTTTAATTCATTAACCAATTAAATCCACGTGTGTGTCAAGACTGTCAACTGAAAGTCACGATATTCTGTGCAGTTAAGTTCTTGTGCAGCTTCAGTTTAGATGCAATGTAATAAAGTGTAATGTAATATAGCATAATATAGTATAATAAAGTAATCAGTTAACCTTCTAATATCCATAGAGTCCTCCTCTAAAGGTCATTTCTCCCTTTGTTGGGGTTGTTTTAATTTTAATTTCTGATACTGTCCTTTGGCCAATAGCTGCTGACAGTCTTGCAATGTAAGTCACACTTACATTCTTACCAATCCTTCCCTGGACACCTTCCTGCTAAAGGTGCAGTTCTAGTGCACACTCCAGAACACAGACAAGATAAAATTACTCCTACATATAAAAAATAAGTTTACATTAAGGAGTTCTATCTTTTGATAGTTAAATATCTATTGTATTTGCAGGGAATGCCCCAACAAAGGCAGGAATGATGCATCTGACTCCATGTTCTCAGAAGACTAATTTATTACTTTATAATACTATATTATATTAAAGAACACTATACTATACTACAGAATACAGAAAAGATACTTACTGAATACTAAAAAGATAATAATGAAAACTCATGACTTTCCAGAGTCTCAACACAGCTTGGCCCTGATTGGCCAAAGAGTGAAAACAACTCCCAGCAGAATGCAATGGAACAATCACCTGTTGGTAAACAACCTCCAAACACATTTTACATGAGCAAAACAGAGGAGAAGCAAACGAGATAAGAATTGTTTTCCTTTTCTCTGAGGCTTCTCAGCCTCCCAGGAGAAAATTCCTGGGCGAAGTGATTTTTCAGAGAACGTGAATGTGACACAAACAGAAGAGACTGACTTTCATTTAAGCTGAAGGTGCTTTCAGAGCCAGAACACCAAGTCTCTTTTTCCCACCTGGACCTTTCTCCCTGGCTCACCTGGGGCTTTACAGTATTTTCCCCTTTTTCCCAAAATGAATGCCCTAAGTCCCATTTCCTCACCTTTGATGCATGCCTCCTTGTCCTTTAGGTCAATGAGCAGGTAGCGGGGAGAGTCTGGGAAGAAGGGGAGGGTGAGAAGCTGAACAAGGACAGGGACTGCATTGGCTGCCAGCAGAACGGGCCAGAGAGCCTCCACTCCAAGAACTTCTCTGGAACAAAAGCAGCAGGGTCAGAGGGGCTGAGGCACAATGTGAGCAGAGGCAGAGCCAGGCTCATCCCCAGCCCTGCTGGCCGTGTCCCTGTCAGGATCTCTAGCTGGTCAGAGTGACCCCAAGAAAAGTTCCAAAGTCTTTTTTCCCAACCCAGTGCTTGAAGAAGGAGTCAGGGCTCTTCATTTCTCACTCTCAAGGTTGTTCATTGTGTCTTATCTATAGAAAATTTTCTCCTGCCCTGCTGAGGTCCATCCAGCAGGACAGTTCCAGGCATTCTGCCTGCCCCCAGGGCAGTGTTATGTCTTTATACTAAAAACTACATATAGAATGTTCACAATTACTTTCCAATACCTATCACCTATGTTAGACAGCGAGCTTCTACTCTAAACCAATCTGTAAGTGCCAACATCACAGCAGGAGATGGAGACCAAGAAGAAGAAGGAGAAAGGCTGGACACACCCAGTTCCCTCCATCTTGCCATACCAAAAACCCCAAAATCTACTTTTCCACCCCGTGATAACTTCACTATTATTCTACTTAAACTGTTGTGGCTTGCTGATCTTCATCTAAGGTTGGTAATTTGCTCCACGGGTCATAATCAAACCCACAGGTGCTCTGGGCTCTGTGCCAGGGTCCCTGAGCCCCCTGGCAGGGGTCCTGGACAGCAGAGGGATGTCCTGGGTTCCCACATGTCCCGGCAGCTCCCGCTGGGAGTCTCCAGCAGGGAGGGCAGAGGGGCCTCGCCTGCAGCACGGGAGCTGCACAGGGCCGGCTCCTGCTGCTCAGTGCTGCCACAGCACGGCCACCTGTGTCCACCCGTGTCCTCCTGTGTCCTCCCTGTGTCCTGAGGGCTCGCAGGTGTGAAAAATGCCCATTTTATGATTGGCTTTGTGCAAATATTAAAATGAATATTATATGTGCTATGTTAGAAAGTAACGCTCTATTAATTCTCTAAAGTAGTGTATTAAATATAGTTTTAGGTTATAACAAAATGTTAAAATAGAAACGATGCTATGGAGGATATTTTTTTCTAAAGAAAGGACTCGCACTGAGATAGCAGCCACAGGACACCTGAATCTTTCAGAGAAAGAGAATTTTTTGCTCCATTATCAGGAGAAATTAACTGCTTCCTGCCTCGCTTGAGCAGATGATGCCATCAGGCTTATGAGGAAGAAGTTGGCACTGCCCAGACAGAATCCTGTGTTTGAATGGAATTTATGCATCATGTATGAGGTGTGTGAATATGCAACAGGCTGTTGTTTTTAAGGGTTAATCCTTTGTTTACAGGTATCCTTTTTTGGGCTTATTTTGCCCAGAAAAAGTACCCGGACGTCCGTAACTCTTTGTTTCTATTGCCTCATACTGTCCTAATTCAAATTGTCCAAATTATCATTACTCTACTTGTATTACTATTTTTATAACCATTTTATTACTATTAAACTTTTAAAATTTTAAAAACAAGTGACTGGCATTTTTCACACAGGTACCAACAATCCCAACACAAGTGCTGAAGGAAAACCTGCAGGGGCTGATCCCTCTGCTTCTCATCCAAATAGGCTCCATTACCATTATTACAAGATCCATAAGTTACCAGGCTGGTACTGACTGCCCCAATTAGCAGCCCCTGGGCACAGGAATACATTGATATACACATGTATTTTAATAACAGAAGAAACTGAGTGTGTTTCAGACTCTCTTACCTGAGACCCAGAGCAAATCCTACAAATTTTCCAAGAGCAGAGAAGGTGGAAGCTGTTATGGCAATCAGCCCGCGGAGCTTCCTTGGGGCACATTCCCCAGCGTACATGATATGGACATTCTGAGTTAAACCTGCAGGGACAAAGGGCTGTTAGGGCCATGCAAACCCTCCCAGCGTTGGTGTTTTGGAGGAGACCACTCAGGACAGTGCCTGTAGGGTTGGCTCTCAGATTCATTTTGATCTGTGCTGAGGTTGTGGCTGCCTGACATGAAGCATGGGCCCCATACCATGGCCTCGAGCCTTTGCAAAATATTTCACTAAGTAAGTGTGGGCCTGTAAGAAATCTGTCCTTCAGCAGATTGGCCCTCCCTTACATTGTTTCCTACAGCCCCATACACAGACAGGGCTGTGGTTACTCCCTCTAGTCTTAAATGACATTTTTCAGTGGCTGTTCAGATGCTATGTGCCTTATTTTCTGCTTGAAACCACCGGGTTGGCAAATGCTGTGCATTCTCTTTGCTCAGTGAATTAATTCATTTTTATCCTCCTAATTTTTTTTTCTGGTTAGTATTATCTTTATCCAACTGCTCAGAGATCAAAAGCACTGGCAGAATGTAACCTTCTGAGGCATCTGGGAATTAGAACTGAAAATTCTAATTGAATTGGCTTGAAAACCATTCCCTTGTCTGTAATGTGGAGGGCAGCATCAGCCACAGTGGAAAGCAATAGGAGCCACAGAGGCCAGTTCACTATTGAGTGAGCATGCTTCCCTGAAATATTGTATGTTTTGGCTTTTTCAGAAGTTGGCAGTACCTTTTGTATGGACTGGATGTAAAGATACAAGAAATAGAAATGGAGATGTCATAGATAACTAATTTAATTATGTTTGTGGTTTCTTATTTAGTTGAAACTGCACTCAGCTATCACGCTCTCTGCAGAATGTAGTAAAAAATCTGTGATCTGTTCACTCAGCCTGGTGAGTCCTTGTGACCATGAGTCACTGCTCTTCCCACTCTTTAATACCACAGGTAGGAATGGCAATTTACCTCCACAGACTCCAGAAAACAACCTTCCAGCAATGATCATCTCAAAAGATCCACAGAGCCGGCTGAGTCCCATCAGAGCTGCACCCAGCAGAGCAGGGATGTTGGAGAGCAGCATGGCCTTCTTCCTGCAATTCATCCAAATCCATGTGAGCATCAGCACTGCCCTTGCCTCATTCACAGCCTGAAGGAGGGGCATGAGCTGTACCATGGCTACAGACTCAGTGCTGGCTTCTGAGATCAGCCAAAGTAATGGGAAATGGCAATGGGGAAATGTGATGGTGGTCACAGGGGTCTGAGGATGAGGGAAGAGATGAGGATCTGACTCCATGTTTCAGAAGGCTTGATTTATTATTTTATGATATATATTACATTAGAACTACACTAAATGAATAGAAGAAAGGATTTCATCAGAAATCCTGGCTAAGAATAGAAAAAGAAGGAATGATAACAAAAGCTCGTGGCTCTCTGAGAATCTGAACCAGCTATCAATTTGTACAGCAGCACAAGCAGTTCTCAAGCATACACCCTTTTCCAGTATATATGAGCACAGTTTTCTGGTCAGTGACTGGATGAATTTCAAAGTGACAAATACTCTGTTCAGTGTCCAAACACACATCCTGAGCATTAATAGTATTGCTTTCACAAATGAATCCCATCTGTTCTCTAGTAATGCAGGATTCCAAGTTTACTGTCTGCCACTTTCCATTCATCTTTCGTATTATTGGCCATTAATTACAAACAACCACATGAGCCCAATCCCAGATGCACCTGTTGCATTCCACAGCAGCAGATAATCATTGTTTACATTTTGTTCCTGAGGCCTCCCAGCTTCTCAGGAGGAAAAATCCTAAGGAAAGGATTTTTCATAAAAGATGTCTATGACAGGGAAACTTGTCACAGACTGATCAGTGAGTTGAAGGTTTTGATGCTCCAGTAGAGTCAATATGTACACTGGAGAGCAAGCTTTGTGAGTGGTTGTCTCTGAAATTCTCTTTAAAATGCATGTACTTCTTGTATGACCTCCCTGGACTGGATTTGTTTTGGACTTTATAAGGGAGAGGGTATGATTTTCGTTGTGATCACTGGCAGATTTTCCATTCTGTGCCTTCACTATACTGGTCTTAGATTGGAAACCCTGGGCTGCTCCCAGTGCCACATTCTAGCAGTGTTTCTCCTGAGACACAGTTTCTTTTCCTGCAGTAGTGGCTGTAAGCAGAAGGGCTGGTGTAACTGTGCCTACCTTCCAAACCGAACACACAGGAACCCAGCACAGGAGGAGCCCAGGAGCCCCCCAATGCTGTAGATGGACACAATGAGGGACCACATCAAAGTCACCATCTCTGCACTGGGAGAGGAGCCATATCTCTTCAGCCAGGTCTCATGGATGAAACTCTGGATGTACTTTAAAAGAAAAAATAAAACAAAAAACCAATGGACTCAGTCAACATGTTTTTGCATAGTTGCACTGCTTTTTAAAATCTCTTACCTACTTACATTTCTATAGATAAGAAATGGTTAAGATAAGATTTCTTGGTTGAAATCTTAGCCCCAATGGGAATTTTGCCATTACCATACCTGGAGCTGATGTTTTAGCAACGTGATCCAATGAATAAACATATCAGCATTAAATACCAATTGTGAGTTCCAGTAAGGGAGTGGTAGGCTGGTGTTCTATTTCTGTGCTAAACCCAGATTTTTTCCTCTCCCTGATCTTTTCCTGCCATTCCCACTCATCTGTGGTGATGGTTTGAGCTCAGTGTCCTTGGTACCATCCAGGATGACAAACACCATCCCCTGTTTTCCTTTTCCAGCTGCAGGTAGGAGTGCTGAGCTCAGCTCTAGAGCTACAATCCTTCCCTGCCCTATTTCACCTTACAGCCACTTGGAAATAGTGTGGGTGGTGAAGGACATGGTACAAGGGACTCCCTGAGGGGTGGAGAGAGGAGAATGCCCTGGGAGCAATTCCACTCAGTAGGAGGAAAATAGCTGATTTTATGGATATTATTCATCCTTCCCTTTCCCGGTTCTGTCACATCAGACAGAAGAGCAAACCTCATGAAATTTAAGAGCAGTAGCAGCTACTCTTAGAACAAAGAAACCATGACTCTTTCTAATTTTGAAAGCACAAGTAACAAGTTAGCCACTGCAAATAGAGGCATGGATGCCTGAGAACAGTGAAACCCTGGTAGCTCACTCTTTGAGCTCTCCATGCTTACCTCAGCAGGAGAATTGATAATGGAGACCTGCAATCCATAGTGGAAGGTTCCAGTCATGCCCAGGACAAAAGCCAGGAGAAAAAGGTTGTAGCTCATTTTCTTGAAGGAAATAAAACCAGCAAACAAACAAGTACAGCTATTCAGACATGCCTCCAAATGTGCTGTATTTTCCTTGGGAGCTCCAAAAATGTGAGCAATGCCACACACGTGCCTCCTCTGAGACCCAGGAGCAATAGGAAAGCACAGCTACTGAGGCACAGGGCAGTGAGAATGCTGAGGAGAGGCAAAGCTCACAGATGCCTCCCAGAATCCAGTTACACACTTCAGTGCTCCAGCCTTCAGCTTTGCCATCTTAATCTGCACTGTCATACTTGTGGGAGCATAGTGCAATGTGCAAAAGCTTTTTGTGAATAATTCCATCTATTTGTCCTTTCTCCTCCTCCTTTCCTACTTGTTATCTCACCTAAATGAATATTTTGCTCAGTGACTTGGCTGAGACTAGATAAACATTTGGGGATTGAAGCTTTCATAGTTTATTCACCTTTTCTTAGAACTCTCTGATAGGAGGTGTAAGAATTTAGGACTGCAACAGATGCACCTCAACCCCTCCCACTGCCACTGCTCCCTCTTGCTGGGGATATTCCTGCCAGCAACAGGAGAGTGATGCTGCACCTCTGTACCTGGAATATTTCATGTTCAAACAATGGCTGCCAAGCACTTCCAAGCCAGTTTCTAATCAGGGGAATGTCATTGCTTGAATGGGCATCAAACCTCTCCACACCAACTTGCATGCAAAGGTAGTCACACCTGCTGTCTGGGTCTTTCCTGATGCTTTCATTGGCTACTGTGGAAAAAGTTCATTTTTATATGGAGAAAGAGGAGCCTGAGATAATATTTCAACACATCACTTTGTATGGAAATAAATCACATGGGACTCCATTTTCTCCATGGTGGAAAAAGGCCATTCTTTATTCACATAACTCCTTTTTTATACAGTTTTACAGACCTCATGTGGGACTCCAATTGGTTGTTGTCCAAGTTGTTTTCTTCCTAATTACTTTTATTGGTTAGTTACAAGTTGTTATTCTCTATTGATTGGTCACTTAAACTCTCAGTGTCTACCTGCAGGGAGAGTTGTTTGTGAAACACAGTTTTCATTTTTCTATCTAACAGTGCAAAAACAGTTTATGCAGGAATAGATTGTTACGTTAACAAATTGCTCACACCTGGACTGCTTTCACATGGGAACTTGCAAAATGCTGGCTTTGACAAGGCCAGCTACTGATTCCAGGAGAGCAGGCTTGATTTTATGAAGCCTTTCTCTGATTTTCTACCTTAGTATTACCGTGCCTGAGTGGGCGCTGGTGGTGAGAGAGAGACGGTGAATCTTGTTTCTTGAATCAGAAGGCTGATTTATTAAGATATCATATATAATACATTATTACTATACTAATAGGAATATAGAGAGAGGTTTGCAGAGCAGCTAGGCTAGGCTAAGAATAGCTAGAAAAGAATCTATAACAAAGTTGTGGCCAAGGACTCAGTCCCTAGCTTACACTTTGTGATTGGCCCTTAATTATAAACATGGGAACATGAACCAATCACCAATCAAAATAGGTGCCCCTGTTGCATTCCCCAGCAGCTGATAATAATTGTTTATGTTCTCTTCTGAGGCCTCAGCCTTCCAGAAGACACAGAAATCTGAAAGAAAGGATTTCTGTGAAAAAATGTCTGCGACACCTTAGTGAAACAATTTTGTTCTTTCACAGTGTCAACGCTCCCTTTGGTTTTTCTGAAGTTCTTGCTGTGTGGGTTATGGTTATTGTGTTGGTCACTGATGCAGCTGAGGACATCTGGGGAGCTGTGTGCTCCTGCCAGGGCTCTGGGTGTGCTCTGGCAGCAGCTGGGGACAGGAGGAGCTGTGGGAGATGAGTAAAGGACAAGGAGGAAAGCACTGATGGAAGCCAAAGTCCAAGGACCGGTGCAAACTGGAGTGGGCTGGCTTGGACTCCTCAAGTGTTAGTCTGGGTAATCAGTGATCACATCTACAGTAAAAGTTCCTGTCTGCTACCTTGAGCCTCAACCCAGAAAAGCCTTTTGAAGCCCTACTTGGCCTGTGCATCCAGCTGACTCATAATTGACTCTTCAAGAGCAATGGTCAGTGGCTGAAAGTTCAAGTCTGTATCCCTTTAATATATGGCAGATGCTAGGAAGGTTTAATGTCAGTTTGAAATCCTGACTGTAAAATCTTTCATTTTATCCATAATTTTTGAAGGGCAGTGTCCAAGATGGTTCTGTTAAAAGCCTTTTACACATTATTCAAACAGCTTAGGGGGGAATTCCCTCTCCTGGTGAGTGGCTGCCCTTGGTGGTTCCCCAGGCTGGGATGTTGTGTGTCCTTGGAAGAACCCCAACACCAGCTGGGTGCAAGTGAGAGCTGGCTTGTGCAGAGGAGCAGTGTTTGAGGACAGCAGCAGTACTAGTATTCCCTAGTGTTGATGGTTATTAATTAATCCAACAGTGCACAATTATTTGATTTGCAAACAGTAATATCAGCTGTGAGTCTCTGAGGATCACTTTTCAAGATGTGGTTTTGCCTAACACCTTATATAAGAAAATGTGAACTAACGTCATAAATTTCTCAGTTGAAAGTGTTTTAATTCAGTAACAATTAACCAACTTGTTAAATGCTTCAATTAAAATTTAACAACTTAGACCAACTGAAATGTAACCACTGTTTGTGTTTGTTTAATCAGTTTATAGACCCCTGATTTCAGGCCACAGTCAGAAAAAAAATGCTGGAAGTTGGAATTCATGTTTTCTGCCACATGTACTCACAGGACTGGCTCTAAAAGTCAGGAAGCCAAGTAAATGTGTAAATGTGTAAATGTGTAAATGTGCAAAATCATTTCTGACCAAGCCTGTTTCATACTGACAGGTGCAGATGGCCAGGTGCATTCTGTATAAATGTGTAAATGTGTAAAATCATTTCTGACCAGGCCTGTTTCATACTGACAGGTGCAGATGGCCTCCGTCCTTGCAGGGCTCTGGGAAAACGCACAGTCCTGACTCATGGGAGTAGCCACAGCAGTGGCCAAGGGAGCACCCCTGGACACTGGAGGACTTCTCTTTTCTCTGACCTTTCTGCTCCTTTCTGCTCCTCTCCCTCTGCCCAGGCAATCTCCTCAGTCGATCCCTGCTCCATACCCTGCAGCTCCCCCCGATCCACTTCCCTGGCTCTTGTCCTTCCTCTGGCCCTCACCAAAGGAATTACAGAATATTTTGCCACCATCATTATAGTAGTGGCACTTTTTGCTTTCATTCTGTGTTTCATTCTTTCCCTCTGCTCCTCCCTGCTCTCTCCAAACTACAGTAATGAAAAGTATCTCTCCAGTTCCCAATTCTATGGAGTCCTGCTCTTGATTGTCTTGTCTCAAAATCCTGCATAATTCAAAATCTCAGTGTTTTCCAAGAGCAGAGGTAGCTGCTCTTGCCCATGTCTATATACTAATGACTTCTAAAATAGCAACAACCACAAAGGAAAAAATGTTTCTTTTTTTTTTTTTCATACATTATAAAATTTGGGTAGTGAAAGAGTATCACGGACATATTTTATGAAAAATCCTTTTGCTAGGATCTTTTGTCCTGAGAAGCTGAGAGGCCTCAGAAACGAAATGTAAACAATAATTATCTGCTGCTGTAGAATGCAACAGGTGAATCTTTGATTGGTCTCATGTGATTTTTTTAAATTAATGGCCAATCACACTCCAGCTGTCTCAGACTCTCTGGTCAGTCACAAGATTTTATTATCATTCCATTCCTCTTAAGCCTTCTTCTCTTCTTTTAGTATAGCTTTAATATATAATTTTCTTTTAATACAAGATATATCATAAAATAATAAATCAGCCTTCTGAAACATGGAGTCAAGATTCTCATCTCTTCCCTCATCCTGGGACCCCTGGGAACAGCACCACAAAAGAGTTCTTGCACAGATTCCTCTTCTGAGAAATAGATCTGCTGCTCCACTCGTGTCCAGCACGACAGTAACACACTCCAGAAATGTTTACAGTCTTTTTATTCAAAAATGCTGCATTTTTCTTTAAAATGTAGTTCAAAAATACACTGAAAGAAACTTTACCTACTTATTTTGCAAATGTATTCTTCTTCGTTGTAAACATGAGCAGCGCTGTGCCTTTCACACAAAGGCAAAAGAAAAGAGGGGGCTTGGTTATGACTTTGAGAAGAAACTGGGAGAAGCTTAACAGTCAGGCCAGTGCCTGTGCAAGGCCACGTTCGGTGAGGAGTGTTGCCCTGTTCTGTGTCAGGTTAACTGGAAAGATTCAATCTCACATCTGGCTCTTTGCCAAGGAGCTCTATGGAGAGAGCTGCAGAGAACATTGGGGTGTGACCTGGAGATGCACACCCAAAACCAGCCATGCTCTCACCATGGTTAACATCAGCACAGGTGCAGAACCCTACAAGGTGCACCAGCAGTGTCCACGGGAGCAGAACAAATTAGAGAATTACTCGTGCTTTACAACATAGGACTGGAAGACAGCAAACAAGCCATGAAGGAAACCAGTCCAGAATAAAGAGTCTGCAAAACAATGCCCAAAAGTCTGTTGTATAATAAGCCACTTAGCAAGTAATAGAAGCTTTCTTTCTAATCCATCTGTCACATGTTTTTATAGCTGAAAATAATTAACTGCTCACTATTGCTTAACAAGTAGGGATCAATTTGAAATCACTTAATAACAGAAACAACGGGAGCACCAAGACAAAGTACTGAAAATTTCATCTGGTGTCTGAAACCAGAATTTAATCGCATTAATTTCTGTGTTAGAAAGCCCAGATTCAGGGGCAAGGAAAGAAGGACTTCTGAATTGAAGAAATTCTGAGTAAGTTTTCTAAAGCATTACATGGTGTTGTATGATGATAAGAGAGTAAGGCATCATTCTGTCATTCTGATATGGATTCTAAAATATGCATGTGTTACTACTAAAAGCTGAGAACAGATTATTGAACTTTTGCTTGGATTATAGGTTCAAGTGTATGTTTTCAAGGTGAACTTAAGAACCTAAGAGTAATAGATTGTCTCTAACTTCTCTCTTTGTGTCCCTGCAAGGGCACAGAGCCACTGCTGAATTCACTGCAGAATTCCCCCAGATAGCATCTTCCATTCTTCTGCTACAATGAGGTGGTTTTGATCTCCTCAGGGCCTTTATAGAAACCTCCACGGGTCTTAGCTTTGAAGTTCCTTTTCCCAAACTCCTCCGAGATTTCCAGGAAGGATTTTCCCTTTGTCTCAGGAAGGAAAAACCAAACGTAGAGGGCAGTGCAGACACAGACCACAAGGAATGGGATGTAGCAGAAATGTGCTAGACTTTTCTGAGGAGGAGGAAAAAACAAGACAGTGTTGGTGACATTCTGTATGGTGACAGAAAGGCCACTAATCCCTCTTCCTGCCTAAAGTCACCCAGGGAGTATTTCTGTGAATCCTGGTGAGAGCCTCACATGCCTGGATGCAACAGCTCCCCAGCATAGACTGGGAAATTTGACATAGCAAAAGCAGTATTTTTAATTGTCTTTTTGGGGCTTTCTCCCTATATATAACTATAGAGCATGGGAGCCCTAAGTAGGAAGTAAGACAGGAATGTATATTGTGGAGTTTTGCTCCCTCTTGCTTCAGGAATCACCTTAAGGAATAGAGGCAGGGTCTGGCAAAGGACAATTACATCACATGTTCTGTTCCAGCTGTTCTCAACTGAGGACAGACAAGGAATATTGATCATCCATCTCCCAAATGATTCCGCTCCCAACCTCAAATCAGAAACCACGGAGAAAGTTTGGTTTAAAGGAGTTCTGGCCACTCTCCTCATAAAGATACTTTCCAAAGAAGTGCTATCTTGCTGCTTGCAATATTCTCTTTTCCTGTCCCTACCAGAGCCCCTCTCCTGCCCAGGGCACTCAGAGCTGCTTGGCTTTGGGAACGCACCACAATGAAGGGAAAGGCTGTTCCCACCACAAACAGGTTGAACCAGAGCAGGGAGCCACAGATCATGTAAGCAGCTGGTCGGGACATTTGATCAAAAACCTCTGTGGGCAGAACTCCTGTTACACCAGCTGGAAAAAGAAATGGCAGGAAAGTTAATCGTGTTGTTAACATTGCATTAAAAACAAGAGAGCACATTTTAACAAGAAAACACAACATGAAGTGTGAGAGGTGAATTTTTAGGTTAAATATTAAGGGACTGGGTGATTATTCAGACTTTTCTCATGTTAGAATGAGCTGCCAGGAAAGATTTTGTAATCCACATTATTCTTACCAGGACCCAACGGTGAGAAAGGCTTATAATTAATTCAACTCCATGGCACTGTAGGGACTGGGACAAGAAATTATTGCCAACTTGTGTGGCATGTGACACTGGCAGCTTGGTTCTATTCTTGCCTGCCTTCCTTCAAACTCATGTGAGCAAACAGAGTCTCACATCTCTATATTCACCATGCAAACATCCACAACATCCTGTGTATTGCCCACCCCCAGAAACTGGTGTATTCTGCCACAGAAGGGCACATTAGTAGGCTCACAGATAGATGTGGAAATTGTATCAGCAAGAAAACAACCAGATGGCATAGCCAACAATTTCTGGGATTAAAGTGAAGCATTAGAAATTTTGGATTACAGACCTAATGGACTGGGCAGCAAATCAAAAGTAATCTATTTAAGCCAAGAATCACTTCCAAATGCATTAGCCTAATAGCCAGGATGACTAAGGGGGAATATGACAGAGAGAGAGAAATGGGCACAGCCTGGCCCTGCACAGCACTGACTGACCAGGGGCACCAACCCTGTGACACAGCCAGACAGCACCTGCAGAAACTCGTTCCTTGGAGTATGCTGCAGCTAAAGAGGGTCTGAGAGTTTCCATAAGATGCCTGCACACATCTCCAAACCCCAAAAGTTTCACTGAAAACACTGAGGGAACTGACCTGGTCCGATTCCAAAGCTCAGGATATAGGCGAAAATGCAGGCCATGCTGAGATAAGGCATCCAGCTAATCTGAGTCTACAGCCACAGAGACCAATGGAAAACCAGTGAGGGCACTCATTTGCCACCACTGAACACCCCAGCCATACAAAAGGCAAAGCCCAACTCCATTCCACTTCAATAAGTGAGGAAAGTTTGTTACCTGCTGGCTCAGGGCGACCATGAAGACGATGGCCCAGGCTGCCATGAAGATGTATCCCCCCAGCAGCAGCGGCCTCCGACCAGCATAGTCTATGATCATGTTCTGCACACAGTGACACAGGCAAATAAGGCAAGATATTTAACCTGGCTTTATATTTCCTGCCTCTTTCCTCTTCACCTTTCAATACTCCATGCCTAGTTTGCTTTACAGTAACTTTCAGGATGTTTTCTGCTTCATAGCAAAAAAAAAAAAAAAACTCAAAAGAAAGTTCTGGTGGCAGGAGTCAGGAAGAAGGGTGATCAGGGGAGATGAGAATGTCCCAGCTGTACCTAAACTCTGCCACCATCCATATGAACACAAAGCAAGAGAGTTACACTTGTTAGAGATTTCAGACAGTGATGGCAGTGCAATGTCTGACCAAATAGCTCTGCATTAACCCATCTGGCTGGGGGTGCTGACAGACAGCCTGGCTCCTGTGCCTAAGGGGCTTCCTTGGCATGGAAAGCAATGTAAACCCCAAGTTTGGAATTGCAGCAGAGGCTGCAGTCAGCACAGTGCACCGAGAGTCTCACACAAGTGACAGATGTGATCAGCTCACAGCTTCCCGTGCCGATTACAACATAGGGGATTTTGTCCTCGGGAATTCCAGCCTCTTGGAACACATAAGCTGCATAAAAATACATCTGTGAAGAGAAGAAAGGAGACAGCAGTAAGGGAAGACATCTGAAAATACATCCCACTGTTTTTCCTGAAGGACCATGCAGAGTGACCACACAGGCTATTTTGACAGCATCCTTCCGAATCCTCCCATAACACACAGGTGTATTTTGGGGACCAAACACCTTGTTGGGGAAGGTGAAACAGGAAAGCCTTATCAATATGATTGTCTGGCAAAAGATTTTGAGAATATGGAAACTCTAAGTGAGATTGAAATGAAAGCAAGCTTTGAGATCCCTCAGTTACTGAACAACTGGAAAACAATGGTGTGGACAGCTGAAGGTGATCCCCTTTTGATGGAACAACACCCTCTGCTTGCAGACAGCTCCAAGGGTCAGAGCAGACCCTGCAGCTTGGCAGAAGGGCCCAAAGAGGAGATTTTAGGGTTTAAAATGTAGCACAGTATGGTGATGTAATGATTCTTATAGGCTGTATGGAAATGCTATAGGATTTGTATCTTGTACTAGATTGGTCAGTGAGAATCAGAATATTCAACACAGAAGAAGATTTATGGTATTGGAACGGGAACCTCGCTCTCTTACCCTTTTACTCTCTCACCCTCTCATCCTCTCTGCCCCTCTCTTCTCTCAGCCCTGCCCCAGCTGTGTTTGGCAGCTCCCAGCAGGGCCCTGCACCCAGGCCCTTTGCAATGAACCCCAAGTTCCTGACCTGGCTCAGAGATCTCTGCTCTCCGTCCATCCCCACCATCCTACCCCCTGACACTCCTACAACACCTGACACGTGAAGATCTCCACAGGCAGAGAGACACCATTGATTCCTCTCCTGCTGCCAGAATGTTGAGCCCCAGAGCCCCCAGGCCCCCCGGCTGCTCACCGAGTCGTTGCCGCAGAGCTGCATGGCGCTGCTCAGCACCACGATGCTCACCAGCTGCCAGCGCTGCCCTGGGTTCTGGAACAGCTCCCAGGGGTTCTTTGCTCTCTGGCCTTTCACTGCAGCCTGCTCTGCCAGCATCTCCTCCAGCTCTGCACTCAGGTCACTGGTGCCTCTGAGCTTCTGCAGGGCTGCAAGGACAAGGGAAACTCTTAGTCCTGGGTTTTTTCTTCATTTGGTTGCTCTGCAGGGTGAGGGGTGGAGCAGCAAGTGATGGTGGCAGAAAGCTGCAGGACAGAGCCTGTGTGATGGTGCTCACAGGGGTCTCAGGTTGAGGGAAGAGACGAGGATCTGACTCCATGTTTCAGAAGGCTGATTTATTATTTTATGATATATGGATTACATTAAAACTATACTAAAAGAATAGAAGAAAGGATTTCATCAGAAGGCTGGCTAAGAATAGAATCAGCAGGAATGGTAACAAAGGCTCTGTCTTGGCTCTCTGTCCGAGCCAGCTGACTGTGATTGGCCATTAATTACAAACAACCACATGAGACCAATCCCAGATGCACCTGTTGCATTCCACAGCAGCAGATAATCAATGTTTACATTTTGTTCCTGAGGCCTCTCAGCTTCTCAGGAGGAAAAACCCTAAGGAAAGGATTTTCCATAAAAGATGTCTGCCACAAGCCTGTGATCATGCTGTGACCTTCACAGAGTTCACTGGCTCTGGTGCAGCCAGAAAGGTTTGGGGGAAAGGGAGTGCAAACCCCTCTCACCATTGTTTGACAAGTGAGTATTTCCCATCAGTGCCATTTTAGCAGCCATGCTTCTGACTCAGATCTCAAGTGCCCTCCCTGGGGAATGCAGGCAATTAAGATGTTCTTGGTACACAGCACATATTTCCCACAAAATAACTCCAGCCACTCTGCATATAAGGATTTGTATGCCACAAATCTAACTAAATCCCTTAATATGAACTGGCTTCAGATTTGATCCTGAGCTCTTCAACCAGCATTTATTTCACTACATAGTTACAAAACATTTGCCATTGTGAACACAAGTCTTACCTTTTGACCCTATTACTGTAGCAAATAAGCCTGTTGTAGGAAGATGCCTTTCAATTCCCTCAGTACATCAAATCATTTTAAGATTATAGAATGTTCTTTAGTTTGAAAGGAGGAAGTGATCATATTTACTACTTGATATGAATCTTCCTACATGTAAAATTTGTGACACCATTCCAAAAATGTTGGGGCCCAAGTCTCACATGAGCTAATAGTCACCCTAAACTCACCAGAGATGCAGGATTCTTTGTCTCCACGGTCAATCAGGAGATATCTGGGACTCTCAGGGAACCAAGGCAGAGCTGTGAGCTGGATCAGGGCAGGAACCACATTGCTTGCTAAAAGGAATGGCCAGCTCTCCTCCCCTCCCAGGAGCTCCCTGGAGAAAAAGAAACAAATACTATTTACACAGAATCTTTACAACCTGGCAAATAGGGAGGGAGGTAAGGAAGGAAAGGAAGGAAATATTGGGCTGCTTGCTTTACCTTACCTGAGCCCAACAACCTGCCCCAGCACCAGCCCCAGGGCTGTAAATGATGCAGAGGTCAAGGCCACAGCTCCTCTGAGCTTCTTTGGGGCACTCTCTGCCAGGTACATGGGCTGAATGTTCATGCTCACACCTGGGCAAGGCAGACAAATGCTGACCTCAGCTTGTGGGCAGAGGAGACAAGAATAAATGCAGGCAGCCCCTCTGGAGGCTGCCAGCTGCACTCTTCTGTTGCAGGCCTTGTGATAAATAATCTACCTGAGCTTCTTATTCACCCAAACCTTCCATTTCACCCCTGTCCTTGTGTAACTAAACATTTCAATATTCATCAGCAGCAGTGGACAATGAAACTGAAACCTGTCAGGGCCTCAGCCCTGTGGTCTTTTCAGCACCAAATCCAAGGTTATATGCAATGTTTCCCCTGACCTCCCCCTTTTGAGGGGAATATCATATTTTAAGTCCCTTATATTGATCATTCCCTTATACTGAAAATTTCCAGATTTTTCTACAAAAGCTTTTGTGGTGGTGCTCATGCTGGTGAGTGACTGCCATTCTTACAAGCAGATAGGGATCCATTTTCAGCTCAAATTTTCCCCACGCACAGAGATGTTTACATGCAGTACACAAAACCTCCTTGCCTGTGTATGCTTTCAGACAAAGCCCTTACAAGCAAAGTATAAAATCTGTATATACAACTTCTTAATTCACTTACATGTGTCTGGTCAGCCTAAAGGATTAATTGCTTTAACATCCTGGATCATTCCTACTTAAATATCTTCTGATTGTTACCACCTTCATCCTTCTATATTTCTCCTGTTGGCATACCTGCATTCACACCAGTAAGAAATCTGCTGAGCATGATCATTTCAAAGGACTTGGCCATCCTGCTGCACCCAGACAAGGCTGCAGCTATGATCACAAAGCCATTGTTCAGCAGCAGGGACATCTTCCTTCCAAGAGAAAACACAGTTGTGAGCACGTGTGTGGCAGGACCAGCTCTGGCATAAACCACTTTGTCACCCAGATTTTTGAAGATTTTCTAAACCTTCTGATGTTTACATTCTTGTAACAAATCTTCTCATGCACTTTATGTAAATAAGTTATTGTTTTGCATTCTTTTATGGAAGAGGAGAAATTTGATAGACTGTTGGTTTGTCCAGTGTCATTGGAGAGGTGGCACTGTCACCCTCCAATCCACTGTCACTTTTGGAAATCTAGAAATGTTAGATAACAAACTTCCTTTTCCACCTTGAAACAGCAGTGTGTGCATTGTGTAATTTTGTGTCCTACAGTGACATCCCTTCCTGGGGCAGCTGCAGAGGGGCTGCAGCCCCCCACAGAACCTCCTGGTGAACCCAGCCCTGCAGGAGGTGTCCCTGTGCCACCCCAGGGCGTCCCTTCAGGCTCTCTGAGGCCACCACCAGGTTCTCCCTTAGGGCTCCTGTGCTCACACACAGTTTCCATTTGAATGGAGAGCAATATTCCCTCAGCAAGCCATGAGCATTTTGGTCTGCAATTGCTAATTTGTTGAAACAGGCATTTTTCATGTAATAGTGTAATTGTTGTGAAACTTTGACAGAAAGTTTTCATGTGTCCCAGGAGAAATTTCTGCTGAAAACCAGGGGGAAAAAAGAGAACTCTATTGACCCTTACTGTTATTATAGCCAGAAATTCTCTCTAGTCCCTGCTCACTGCTTCACCAGTCAGTCTTTGTTTCTCTCATTTTTTGATGGAATAAGATTTTATTCCAAAGTCGTACAGGGTGAAATCTCAAAAATGGAATGGATTAAGGAAGCCATATCCTTCCAAGTCTTCATAACCATGAAATTAGTAAGTCATGGGACCTCAAACCATAATGGGCTCTCCTTCATCATATAAGAGAAGCAAACCAAAGTGGTAGCAGATAAAGGAAAATCCTAGGGTCAAGAGGCAGGGAGGCAAAATCTAATTTCCTATTAGCTTATGTAGTTTATGTAGCTAACACTGGTTAGTTTGGTTTTGGTTATTTTTAGGTTTTTTTCTGAAGACAGCTGGGGATAGAGCTGTGTATGAAAGATGTATGAGGTAAGACAGATACTTTACAGAGACTCAAGCACAGAGTAAAAAAGTCCCACTGTGGAGATTTAATGAATACTTCCTGAAATATTTCAAACCAAATTGTGGCTACACAACCTGTGAGACTTGAGGAGCTGGGATGCACCCACTGCTCTTTGTAAGCACCCTCTGCTTTTCTAGTGTCATCCCCACAGTTTATTTTGAAGACAAATCATTAGTCTGATCCATTATCCTTGTGATAATCATTATGGTATCATCCATTATGATATCATATCATTATTATGTCATCCATTATAATATAACATCATTATTATATCATCCATTATGATTTAAAAGCATGGCAGAGAACTGGGCACAAAAATGATAGAGATTATGTGAGTGGGTACTGTGAGAAGGAGCTGAGCTGAAATCCTTGTAGCCCCTCAGCTGGGCTGGAATGATGAGAGGGCAATGTGGGAAAAAAAACAGTTCCCTGATGACTTTTGAGATATTCAGATATTTGAGATATTATCTTTAACCACAGTGGGTGTTTTGCTGTAGGGATCCTAACTCCTCTTGGACTAAGGGAAGCTGCAAAGCTTAAATTAAACTGCAGCACCTCTTACCTGCCCAGCACGATGGCCATGGGGCCAGCAGCCACAGCCCCAGTGAGGCCTCCCAGAGGGTAGGCAGAGACAGTGAAGGACCAGAGCAGCAGCACTGTGTTGCTCTCCAGGGGAACCCCCATGCGCTCCAGCCAGGTCGTGTTCATGAACACCTGGATGTACTGAGAGAGAGAGGACAGAGCTGCAGAGCCACCAGAGAGGGGAGGGGCACAGGGAAATGCTCCTTTATTATTATATCTATTTATCCTGTGTTTATGCTTCTAATCTCCTCCAGATCTTAGATGGTTTTTTAGTAAAGAATTTAGGGTGTAAAACTGTTGCTGTTGAAAAGTTGCAGTTGGTTTATATCTCTATGTGGTTATTTTTGATAATTTAAAAATTCATTTCATGGGTCTCACTCTCAATCTAAAGGCAAAAATCAACTTCAAAGGATGCAGGTTGAAAAATTCTAGAATTAGATTTTGCTAAAGCAGTTGAAACAAAGCTTTTGAATAAGCTTGTGACACTAGGTCCTGCTCAAGGGTGGCTTTTGACAACCAAGTCCTGTGCTCTGGATGTGAATTACACAGAGAGAACCACACACCCTTGCTTTCTGCAGATTTCCAGGGGCACCCACTGCCCCCAGGGTCTGTCAGGGCAGGCACTCAGAGCTGCAGTACTTACTGAGGCTGGGGCATTGATGATGGAGATGTTGTACCCATACTGGAAGGTGCCTCCAATCCCAGCAGCACAAATTGTCAGGATCAGGATCTTGTTCTGGAGCTGAAGAAAAGGGGCAGACAGTGGGTGGCTTCCTTGTACAGAATAAACTGACTCAAAAGACATTGAGGCTTTGAGCTGGAGGATTTTCCCACGGCCATGGATAGCCAGTGCATTTGGCATTCCTTGGTGTGCTGTTATTTCCATCCCTTCATGATAATAACACACATTTTAGATTAGAGTGTCTTTCCTGTGATGCTGCACTTGTACAGAGCAATGTTTAGCAGTCTATGTGCATTCAACATTATGAGACAGATGAAATGTGTGGCAGCCAGTGGGTTCAGATCTCCTTGGGGACACTCCTGCTCACATTGCCCAGGGACAGCACTGCTGAGCCTTGGGAGGCAGGGAAGGGCAGGGGCTGCCTCGTGGGGCATCACAGGATCAGTGCTGCAATAAAAGTCAGGGCTCTTGACTTCTGAAGGGTGCAGAACAAGCTGTCCTGGCTGGCCCAGCTCTGCAGCTGACAGCTCACTGGCAGGCTGACAGCAGAACTGTCGCTGTTTTAATGGCCTGGAAAGGCTCGGGATGGCCTTGGACAGCCCGCGCTCCAAAGGACGAAAAGACTCTTCAGGGTTTTTCTCGGTCTCGGTGTTTATTAGTTTTTTATCTACAAGATTTTCTCTTGGCCTGACAGAGGTCTGCTCAGCAGCCAGCCATGAGCACACTGAGAGCCCCCGGGGCGGTCACTTATCTTTATACCCAAAACTACGTATACAATATTTACCTATTTTCCCCAATACCTTTCACCCTTATTAACCAGTGCACTTTTAGTAAGGACCAAGCCCAAAGTGCCACCACCACCGCAGAAGATGGAGGCCAAGAAGAAGAAGGACAGGACACGCCCCAATTCCTCCATCTTACTTTTCTGGACCCCCCTGTACAGAAATCTTAAACCCTGTGTCTCACACTCTAATTAACCTATCCCTTCACCATTCACCCAGTGAAATCCTCCCATCCTCATACAGGTGTCGTCTCCCGTGCAGGATCAAAGTCCAGCCACCAGACACTTCTGGCAACATCCCAGGACTCCCGAGCCCCCCAAGGGTGGTCTCGGTCACTCTGCACATCAGTCCTGAGGTGCTGAGATCCCACACAGAACCACACAGCTTCTTTCCACTATTTTGTGCCTGTGCCTTTGGTTTCCCCATGTGCAGGTGAAATCCTGTGACAGGCAAGATGTGCCCTGTGCCAGTGGTCACGGGCACTTTCAGGATGAGGGGAGAGATGAGGATTTGACTCCATATTTCAGAAGGCTTGATTTATTATTTTATGATATATATATTACATTATAACTATACTAAAAAGAAGCAGAAGGAAAGATTTCTTTTCAGAAGGCTGGTTAAGAATAGAATGGAATCTATAACAAAAGTCTGTGGCTCAGACAGAGAGTCCAAGCTATCTGGTCTGTGGTTGGCCATTAATTGTAAACATCCAAGATGGCCCAATCACAGCCACACCTGATGCCTTCCACAGCAGCAGATAACCATTGCTTACACTTTGTTGCTGCAGCTTCTCAGCAGGAAAAATCCCAAGGAAAGGATTTTCACAAAAGATGTCTGCGACAGTGCCCTGAGGGAGTCCCGTTCCACATCCCAAGATCACTCTGAGCATTTTGGAGGCCCCTGATTTTAGCCTGACACCTCCTGCCCAATGTTCTGGGTGGCCCGAGGCCAGGATGGCCTTTGCCAGCCCCTGCTTTAAAACCCCTCCCACTGGGAAAGCTGTGGTGCCACATAAAGAGCCCATGCTCAGGCTCGGCTGTTTGCCCGCCAGTGCAGGGCACCTCAGGCCACACTGTGTTTTGCTACATGAATATGACCCCAGTCACCCTGAGAACTTAAATAACCCAAAGCTGAGAACCTCTTTCTGCTTTACCTGCTCATTTTCTCCTTACAGAGCTGTCCAGCAGAGAAAAAGAAATTTTGCTCTAGTCTCACAATATCTCTAAAACCACAAATTCAAATAATCTTGGATTTTTTCCCTTTCCTCAAAGTGTTTTCCTTTAAATACCTTCCATACCAGCCCGAGACAGGGTGTCCTCCAGGACAGAAATAAAACCAGACTATTTCAAGCCTGCAGCAGGAGCAGACTGAGCTCTCCTGCCCCAGCTAGCAGCATATACATTTCACTTGCACTTTCCATGGCTACACCACCTCCCCGTCCTGTTCCTCAGAACCGGGCTAAGCATTGGGCACCTCATTATCCTCGTTCTCCAGGTGAGTTTCCTCTCCCTACAACAGCACATTTCTTTTTCATTTCAATGTCTAGGAATACACCACTCCTGCTCATTTCCCTGCTTTCATTATAAAACACATCCCCCACCAAGCCGTGTGTTACAGAGCTCTTTAGCGCCCATGAGCTGAAGCAGAAGGGTTTGTTTCTCCCTTCGGGGGCCGTGTCCGTGCTCAGAGCTGAGCTGCATTTACAGAGGGACATTCCCAAGCCTTGTGCTGCAGTGCTTTCCCAGCCCCCGTGGGGGTGTGCGGCTGCCAGGAGAGACATTACTCTGCAGCTTTATCCCAAGGACTGCATGAACCGGAAAATTAATTCTATGCAAACCTGACAGTATTACACAGCTTTATAAAAACCCAAATTAAAAAAAAAATCAGTCAATAAGAATAGTAAAATAGATGTTTTACCAATCTCTGCAGCTTGTCCATCCTCTTTCGTAGGTTTTCCTCTGTCTGCCAAGGCTCTGGTACTCTCAGGGTGCTCTGAAGGATTATATAAATCTCCAACACAGGAATGTGTATTTAGTCAGCCATTACGTTAGGATAAGACACTTGATTTGTCAGGTGCTTTGCCAGCTGATTTACATTCCCAAAACTGAGCTGCACGTTCATTAGCACGACAGTTCAGTCCGTTTTGTTGAAAGTCCATGCCAGTCCAGGGAAAGGATTCTCCAAGATCCAGACCTGTCTAAACCCTCTTGAAGGCCAGTGTGGTTTACAACCTCAATTCCTTTCAGAGCATCTGGCACAGCTACCACTATCACTTCTCTGACCGAGTGTGATCAAAGCAGAAATGAACTACAATTTTTTTTTCCTGATTGTACTTGTCCTGGAACACAATCTAGAGAGACAAACCAGACTATTTCCTGTTACAGTGTGTTGCAATATCCTCTTTCACCTATCCCAGCCCCCTAGGTGTGGCAATGCCTTCTCCCTCCCCCTGCCCCTGCTGAGAGCTGCCCATCAATCTCAGCAGGCCAGTGAGAATCGTCTGATTGGCCAAGTTCAAAAGATGCCCCTCAGCACTGAGGTCATTGGTCTGTCCAGATGTCATTGTCCCCTGAGACTCCCCCCCTCACACCTGGTTGGTGCTCACCTATCCCTTCCCTCCCCCTGCCCTTGGGTTTAAAAGGACATTGAGGCCATGCGGAGCTGTTAGCAAGATTCAGCCCTCTGTGACCCTGGTATAAACGTCTGGATTAAACCCTCCACAGATTCTGTCTCCTTTTCCTCTTCACCTCGCCTACAGCCTTTCCACCAGAGGTAAACTGAGTTTACCTACCAAGCCTGGACTTGTTCCAGTGCCCAGCTGCAGCACCCAGCCAGCCCAAAGTGTCTGTGGGGTGAAACACCACACACCCAGCCAGCCCAAAGTGTCTGTGGGGTGAAACACCACACACCCACAGCCAAAAGTGTCTGTGGGGTGAAACACCACACACCCAGCCAGCCCAAAGTGTCTGTGGGGTGAAACACCACACACCCAGCCAGCCAAAAGTGTCTGTGGGTGAAACACCACACACCCAGCCAGCCAAGTGTCTGTGGGGTGAAACACCACAGCTGCCACCTTTGGCCCAGCAGCAAGGGCCAGACGAGCCCAGGCACGTCCCACCCGGTAATATTGGGATTTAATTCATTTCCCTTGGTGCCATCAGTGACAGGAATGAATGAAGCCCAAACCTGGTTATCCAAGGCCTTTCCCAGTGCTCCTGGCTGTGTCCTGGTGGCAGATAAGCAGTGCAGGTGCTGCTGGAAAGGCTGTGCACAGAGGAACAGAAGGCTGTGCTCCTGCTCCCTCTCCTGTGCTCATTCTGTGTCCTGGTGGCAGATAGGCAATGCAGGTGCTGCTGGAAAGGCTGTGCATGAAGGCACAGAAGGCTGTGCTCCTGCTCCTGCTCCTGCTGCCTCCCCACAGCCTGGCACAGAGCAGACAGCCACGCCTGGAGCTCCTGTCAGCTACAGCAGACAGCAGTGACAGCCTTGCTTCTTTCTATGGAACAGAAAGGCCCTCCCTGGCAGTGGGATGTGGCATTCACATTCTCTCAACGTTATTCTCTCTCACAGGATTTTTTCCTGGAGAAGCACAGAGAGAAGAAGAGAAAACAATTCTTATCTCTTCTTGCCTCTCCTGTTGTTTTTGCACGTGTAGAATGTGTTAGGAAGATTGTTTATCTGAAGTGATTTGTCAGTTGGATTCTGCTGAGGATTGTTTTGTTTCCTTGGCCAGTCACTCAAAGCTGTGTCCTGGCTGAGTCGAGACAGTCACAGGTTTTCTTTAATGTTCCTTGTAGTATAGTATCTCTTTAATATAGTATAGTATAATGTAATATAGTATAGTTTAATAAAGCAATTGTTCAGCCTTCTGAATCAATAGAATCAGACACCAATCATTCCCAGACCTTGGGGGTGCTCTGCATTCAATAGTGGGAAATGGTGACTCCTTCTGAATCCTAGAGATGGAGATGGAGGCACATTGCACTGCCAGCAGTAACATTAAAGCTGCTGCTTCACAAAATATCTGGTCTTCAGGAGCAATCATCCTTCTAACATCCTTTCATCCTGCAAAGTGAGATTTGTGAGGGCCCTGACAGGTTTCAGAGAGTTTGAAATAATTGAAATGTTTTTAAATTCCTCTTTGTCCCTATTCAAGTTTGACTGCACCTGAACAGAAATATGAGCCTGTTCCACATCACAGAGTAGTCTCTGATGAATTTGTAGCCAGGGATGTGGTGCTGCATCAGCTGCAGCCACTAAGTGGCAGGAGAAGTACAAAATTTGCTGTGTTAGGCTCTGAATGCAGCATGCCAGCACTGAGCTGCCTGTGGTATGTAGCAGGGGTTGGATGGATGCTTCCAACAGCTTCCCAAACAAAAACTGGGAAACAAACATGACTGCACCACTCAGCAGGCACTGATGGAGAGTTTAGGCAGCCTATATCAAGAACAATAATTCATTCAAAAAGGAAAGCTCTCATTCCCTCCTGATGTCTGCTCTGAGCTTGTGCCAGCTGCCAGAGGTGAGGGAAGTGCTGTGGGTGCTGGGGATGGTGGCACAGGCTGTCCCTCCCTGTTCCAGGGGGCATCAACTGGATGTTGCTGTGATGAGACCCATGTGCAGCTCCAGGAAGTTGTCCTCTATCTTTTCTAGCAACAGCTGCCTCGATGAGGAGTGAGGGAATAGATTTTTCTCATCTGCACAGCATCTGTATGACTCGTGCTTTGGTGCTGAGGGATGTTCGCACTGCTTGTGTTTCTAACTGGCTTTTTGCTGCACTTTAAAACCCCCAGCTTTCCCAATGTTCCATCCTTGTTGTCAGAGCCTCAGAGTCACAGTTGTAGATGAGGAATCTCTGGGGTCAGGGGCTGTCACCAGGGCACAGCCACTGCTCTGCAGTTACTCAAACTCCTGGGAGCCTTCACATAAACCCGGCAGCTTTCCAGCAGTACTGGGGGACCCACCACCCTCTTCCTTCAAATCCTCTCTCACTGAACTCAAACCTGTCATAACCAGGGTGAAATATGATGCCATGTGCATGGGAGAGGAGCTGTGTGGAGGATGTGATGGCAGGGTCTGCCTGCAGTTATCTGGCTGCAGCAGTAAGTGCTAATCCTGCCATTAGGAAGGGCCATCAACACGTGCTCTTTGATCTGTCACGAACTGAGGGGTTCCAATGTTTTCGTGTGTTTTTACACCAGAATCATCTGGACCAATTTCAAGGGGAGAAAAGGGGCCTCATTTCCATCTGTGAGGCTTGGATCTACAGGATGAATTCTCCCTACAAACGCTACCCTGTAAATTGCAGAAGAGATCTGGAGTGGCTCCCTGGCTGGTGGCTGACTTTCCCAAGCTCTAGCCTGGCTATTTCTGCAATCCCTTCTCACTTTCCTGTAAGGACCATCACTGTAAGATACAAAATGCCTCTGTTTGCTTGTCCTGACTCTTGCAGAACTCACTCAGAATACAAAGACAAGCAATAAGATCTGCAAACAAGCAGCTTTCTCAAGAAACATGCAGAAGGTTTGCTGATTTCATGGTGAAAGCAATGTTTGTGTTTATTTAGTTGTTGAAATGGATTTTTCTTAGGAAATGAGTGCCCTGCCGTGACACCACTGTTCTCAGTTCCAGCAGTTCACTAATGTTTTTTATAAAAACCCCACAATTTATGTAAGTTCAAGGCACTGTATAAGAACTTCAGGAAATGAGCTTCATCACAGACGTTTCTCAGGGCAGGGACCCAGTGCTGCCAGAGCTTCTGCTACCACACAGAGTCACTGGGACCCTTTCCAGAGCAGTGGGGATCCATGGGAGCTGAGTCCTTTGAGGACACGAGGGCTCAGGCAGCCAAGGGAACGTGCTGCTTTCTTTGCTAGCTGGGATTTTTGGATGTCAGAACAGCTGTATGTTCTGTGTGTTGGATCAGCAGTCTGCCTGTTCCTCCACCTGATAAGCACTAGGTCTTCTCTGGGAAAACTGAGAAAACACAAAATACTAGAAATAATGGAAATACCTTTTTTCTCCAGTCCATTGTGAGCTGTAGGTCATGCTGTGCCTGAACTATTTATTTTCCTTCCATCTCTGTATCAGACACTGATACAGGCAGGCAGTTGAAATTGAGCAACCTCAAGGCCAGAAGGAACAAAGTCCTTGCCTGAACAAAACCTCTGTTCCTGTGAGTCAGAGAAGAGCATTTGGACTCTACCAAAAGGCCTCAAATGCTGCTGAATGTTCCCATCAGAAGAGAGGAAAATGTGTGCAGCAGTGTCACAGTGCCAGACTCATCCTGGTCTCTGATTTAACTGTCCCTTCAGACAGAGCTTTTCATCAAAGCTGTGCCCTGGCTCATTGAGACTGGGACACAGTCCTGTCTCTGGTGAAAACCCAAGCACAAATACCTTTTCTGACTCCTTGTAGGGGTCTCCAGCAGCTGACAGCACACTCAGTTGTGCTGCTATTGTGAGCTGAGCACAGACCTCTTTTTATAAGACACAAGCATTATTTTTTTGATTTGTTGATTTGGCCACAGTGCTTATGCAATGATATTACAAAATAAAGGCCCCTGAAGGATATTCCTTACTGACAGCTGTGGGAGGTGACCTGTGGTATAGGGGACAGATCACAAGGCAGAAGAATTTAACAAGAATTGTTAAACACTGGAGAAAAATAACTGTGAAAAGAGACAGACATTTTCTTGTTTGAGGTCTTCAACTCATGATCAGAAGCTGTTTTGGAAGAGGTGCTTTATTTGGATATGTGATGAGGCTCTGCTCAAGGGGATTTTAACGAGATCTTTCTCATGCCAGACACAAAGCTGTATTTTTGAACTAAAAAACATAGGAAATAAAAATAATATTAACTGTGATTTACAGCAAACCCTGTGCAAACCACATGTCCTTGGAGGGCTGAACTCTAAGTGCTATCTTTAGTTTCTTTGTAACAAACAAACAAACAAACTTAAAAATCCATCCAATTTTCTGTGATTCACTTTCTCCTGACTTTAGCCATCACACTCCAGAGTTAGATGATTTGGAACAAGAAATCCTTTAATGAAGGAGGAAAAAATTATATATGGCTATTACACATGGAAAAGTAAACATTTCAAGTGCCTCAATAGTTTTGATTACACAGCTTATCTATGCACAGCGGGTTCATGGAGCTCTTGGCCCCTCTTGTTCCTGCCACCAAGGACTGAGTTTGGGGGCTGGAATTACCTCCCAGAAAGGTCCTGGCTGGTGTGCCCCACTTGTTCCTGGTGCCAGGGCATCAGGCATGTAGACATCTCTACACCAAGGCTGCCAGGGGTCTCACGTCCTGCGGGCATCATGGGTGAGACCTTGAACACAACAGGTCTGAGACACTGACAGTGTTCACAGGGGCCTCAGGTTGAGGGAAGAGACGAGGATCTGACTCCATGTTTCAGAAGGCTTGATTTATTATTTTATGATATATATTACATTAAAACTATACTAAAAGAATAGAAGAAAGGGTTTCATTTGAAGGCTAGCTAAGACTAGAAAGGAAAAGAATGATAACAAAGGTTTGTGTCTCGGACTCTCTCTCCGAGCCAGCTGTGCTGTGATCGGCCATTAATTACAAACAAGCACATAAGACTAATCACAGATCTACCTGTTGCATTCCACAGCAGCAGATAATCATTGTTTACATTTTGTTCCTGAGGCCTCCCAGCTTCTCAGGAGGAAAAAATCTTAAGGAAAGGATGTTTTATAAAAGATGTCTGCGACGACACACCATGGTCTCTTACCCTGGTAGGGAGAGTCTCTCACAGTGGGTGTGGGGGTGTCTCTATTCACATGAAGGAAAGATTTGGGACTGTGAGCAGGGGATGGGGCACTACCCAAGCAAGGGGCTCGGGGTTATGTGGCCAGGGAGTGAATGCTGTCCCTGAGCACCCCACAGCCCAGCTGCAGGAGATGCCTGAGCGTCACCAGGCCATGACTCGTCACAGCAGGACACATTACAAAACACCATCAGATGAAGTTACAAACAAAATGCCAATGCCGTGGAAGAGCAGAGGGCACGGGCAGGGCCGCACACTCACAAGTGCGTGCCTGGGGCTGTTTTCCTGCCCCATCAGCTGCGGGCGGGGTGAGCGCCCTGCCAGGGGCGCCAGGGCTCGTTAGGGCCTGTGCTGACACGGCACAGCTCCTTTCATCCTGCGAGCCCGGCGCTGCTGCGCTGGGCAAAATGGGAGCTGCTGCCTTTAAACAAAGCAGCTGTTTATCCTTGAAACAATTAGAGACGGCAGTCAGATCTTGAACTCGTTACTGAGCCCAAAACAATTATGATAAAAACAAGTTCCAGATGGGCTCAAAAGGAGTTGTTTTTGTCTTTACTGAATTAGAATGGATTCCATGTCTTCAAGTTTCTCTGGTATTTATGGACAGGAAACATGAATTACACACAATAATTTACTACAAATAAAAGAGATGACCGCTGCAACAGCCCATTTATCTTTGCTCATGTGCCTTCTTGAGGTTTATGTGCTGTTTAACTCATGGGGAGAGTTAATAGCATTTCTCTCTGTTTTCTAACTCTGCAGAAACTGAGATGGGAAGCTGTTGAATTTATGCTGTAGGTTACTGTCACTGGGCCTGCAGATGCACAATGGGTAAATATTGTCTGGCAAGGAGATACCATCATGTTCAGTTCTTCCTTTGAAGGACTTGTGCAAAGGTTTCAGCTGGGAGTCCTTCCTTAGGTTCTCTGGCTGCTCCAAGAGCATGCAGACAAAAACCTGTTTCAAAGCCTGTCCAAAATGGACTGAAGTCTGGGCATCACATATATTTGTGTGGAAACTTTGAGTTTCTGGCATCTTGGGTTTTGAAGCTGATGTTGCACATTGACAGCAATATTGAGCTGATCCCAGAAGGAAGGGGAGCCCAGCAGATGGCAGGAAGCAATGGCACATCACTGTGCTACATCTGCTTGGAGTCCCCAGGCAGGGCAGGACAAGGCAGGAGGAAATCAGTGAAAAATCTCCTGAGCAGTGTTTTTCTGCCAGTCCCTCTTCCTTCTTGCAGCTGAGACAAAGACTTTGGCTTTGGGGTTTTTTTTTTCAGTTTTTAGTTCGATTTCATGATTTTATAAAAGGCCACAAGTCAGCATCACTGTGAAGGGGGAGGTGTGTGTGAACCCAAACATGTGCCTGTGCTGATGGGAACTTGTGGAAGGCCATAACTCCAAAAACCCATAAAATGTGACCCAGATTGTAATAAAGACTAAAGCTGCCCTGAGTGTACTGTAGTGCATGAAGTCAGCTTGGCTGAGCTCCCCAGGGCCTGAGATCATGTGCAGAAAGCAGCCTGGGAACTCAGGGTGACACTGAGATTTGTTTGGCCTCTCGCAGTGGGAGCTGCTGAGCTTCCCCATGCATTTCATTTCCCTTCCCCCATAAACCTTTGAGAACAGGCCTTAAGTAGAAGCCTGGACAAGTGGAGTTCTCCAGTTTGGGCTAGAAAAGAAGGGAGGAGAAAAATATTGAGAAACTGATTACTACTTTTTATTTAGGTTTTATGCAATGTCTAATTTGCACATAGTCTTTCACAGAGAGTAAGTGGGATGGATTATTTGGATTCCCATCTCTGTGGAGCTAGTGAGGGCTCCTTGCAGCAGAGAGGCTCCCAGTATTCATGTCCCAGCCTTGGTTCAAATAAGGAAGGGGCAGGAATCATGGTGCTTGAATTCAGCTTCTGTCTGGTGTGCACAAGCAGCAAGAGCAGATAGGAAACCTCTAATTCCCCACCCAAAGGAATAGGATACTTATTCATTTATTTCATTTATTATCCATTTATTGACTCTCAGTTCTTCAACTCAGTTGCCCATTCTGCTGGGTGGGGAGCTCTGTGGCATGCTGGAGGGCTGAGCTGCAGCAGTGCAGCATTTGGGCTGAAACAGCCCCATGAATAAGGGCAGCCCTTTGCAGAGCTCCTGGCCCAGTGAATTTCCCTGCAAGCTCAGCTCTTCTCAACAGCCAGAGCTCTCACATCCATCCCAGCTCCCACCAAAACCTGTGCCCCCACAGCCAAAATTATTGACATTGCTGCAGTTTGGGGTGCAAGTTCCTCACTCAGCTCCATTCCCAGCAGCTCCTCCTTCTCCCCCAGCCCCATCAGAGGTGCTCTCAGCACTGCAGCACTCCAGGGCACTCAGGAGCCCATTCTCTGTTCTGACAGACGCCCCCAGTCTCTTGTCTTCTCCCCTCTCTCCCCCATTATGTTGCTTTAACCTCATGTCCCATCATCTTCCATCTGGGTTTTGTATTTCATCAAAGGGCACTCAGGAAGGAGGTGGTGGAGGACACAAAGACTCCCTTCCCCCTCGGTAATTTCATTTCCCATTAATGGAAGGTTTAAAGGGAAATCTCAGGGCTCAATAAGGCTCTGATGACAGCTTAACCCTCTGCAGCACAAACCCAACACCAGGCCCGTTCCTCATCTGAATCCAGGGTTGCTGTAACATTAGACCTGAGAGCTGCACAGGGCAGACAGGTCTGGGAAGCACAATCAGAGGGAGAGTGGAGGATGCTGAGTTCCTGGAGATGTGTATCAGCTCTGGCTCTCAGGAGCGCTGTCTGTGTGGGACAGCAGACAGAGACAGGATCTGCTTTCTCCTGAGGGCTGAGAACAGGTTCTGCTCCTCCTGAGGGCCCAGGCTCTGCTCCTCCTGAGGAGGGCCCAGCACAGGCTCTGCTCCCTCCTGAGAGTCCAGCACAGGCTCTGCTCCCTCCTGAGAGTCCAGCACAGGCTCTGCTCCCTCCTGAGAGTCCAGCACAGGCTCTGCTCCTCCTGAGGGCCCAGCACAGGCTCTGCTCCTCCTGAGGAGGGCCCAGCACAGGCTCTGCTCCTCCTGAGGAGGGCCCAGCACAGGCCCTGCTCCTCCTGAGGAGGGCCCAGCATAGGCTCTGCCCCTCCTGAGAGTCCAGCACACGCTCTGCTCTCTCCTGAGGGCCCAGCACAGGCTCTGCTCCCTCCTGAGAGTCCAGCACAGGCTCTGCTCCTCCTGAGGGCCCAGCACAGGCTCTGCTCCCTCCTGAGGGCCCAGCACAGGCCCTGATCCTCCTGAGGAGGGCCCAGCACAGGCTCTGCTCCCTCCTGAGGGCCCAGCACAGGCTCTGCTCCCTCCTGAGAGTCCAGCACAGGCTCTGCTCGCTCCTGAGGGCTGTGTGCAGCGCTGCTGCCGTTCCCCGGGTCCCCTCAGCATGCAGTGGCACCACACATCCACACATCCCTTGGTTTCTTCCAGCGGCCTTGACAGCGTGGTGCGATCTCGCATAGCTTGGGGAAGTGCCTCACTGCTCCATCAGGAGCATGCTCTTACTGCAGGAGAGGTTCCAGCAGGAATTACTGAAAACCCCAAGCCTTTCGTGCCTTAGTGAATACAAGACCCTTCTGATCAGCCAAGCAAGCGGCAACACAGCCGGGCTGAGGCAGCGGCACCGCCGCCCTTCTCCCAGCGGGGGAACACCGCGCTGAGAGCCCCCGGCTCTCGGGGACACTGCGGGGCCGCCGCTGAGCGCGCCGCGGCAGGAACCGCGAGGAGCCTTCCCCAGCCGGGCAGGTCAGTGTCACTGTCCCAGGACCCGGCGCACAACCCCGCGCCCAGCGTGCAGCCTAAACCCGGGTGCCCCGCCCCTCAGCCGCCCGCGCCCCGCCCGTGCCCCGCCCGCGCCCCGCCCGCGCCCCGCCCGTGCCCCTCCCGCGCCCCTCCCGTGCCCCGCCCGTGCCCCGCCCGTGCCCCGCCCGCGCCCCGCCCGCGCCCCGCCCGTGCCCCTCCTGTGCCCCTCCCGTGCCCCGCCCGTGCCCCGCCCGCGCCCCTCCCGCGCCCCTCCTGTGCCCCGCCCGCGCCCCTCCTGTGCCCCTCCTGTGCCCCGCCCGCGCCCCTCCTGCTCCCGGCGCTGCCGCTGCCGCGGGGCGGGGCCGCTCCCGGTTGGCGGCGGCCGCGGGCCGGGGCCATGAGGCGCGCTCCCATTGGCTGACGCGCGCCGCCTGTCGCGCGGGGATTGGCCGGGCGCTCCCCGCGGGGGCGGGGCGTGCGGCGGCTCGGTGGGGGGGCGTTAAAGGCGCCGCGTCGGGCGGGCGGAGCGGCGCGGCCATGGCGTACCAGGGCTTCGCGCAGGAGTACCTGGGCATGCCGGCCGTGACCCGCGCCTACACCACCGCCTGCGTGCTCACCACCGCCGCCGTGGTGAGCGGGGGCCGCGCCGGGGGACGGGGGCCGCGGGCCGCGGGGCGGGGGCCGGGGCTGGCCGAGGGCAGCGGGTGATGGCAGCTGCTCTGCCTGTCTCCCACAGCAGCTGGAGTTCATCACCCCCTTCCAGCTGTACTTCAACCCCGACCTCATCTTCAGGAAATTCCAGGTGAGGCCTCGCTCGGGCTGTGGGCCCGCTGTGGCTGTGGCTGTGCCCGCGGGGGCCCGGGTGTCCCGCTCGCAGGGGGCCGGGCACTGCTGTGTCATCCCCGGGGGCTCCTGTCCCACTGGCCCAGCCTCCCCCGAGCGCTGCGGGCCGGGCCAGCCACACAGCGTCCCCTCCTGTCACGGGCACCTGCGTGGGGACAGCTCCTTCCAGCCCTTCCCTGCCACACACCACCTTGGCTTTCCCTTGGCTCAAACCCCATCTCTTCCCCCTCTGTTACAGCGTGTGCTGTTGGGCTGGTTGGAGAGGGCTTTATTGTAGAGAGGCATGAAAAGTGATTGATTTGGCTCTGGGTGCTGAATTGTGGTTGTTTGACCTCTCTAGAAAAGTAATCTTCTTTTCCATGCCTGGAAAGGTGAGACACCGATGTACCAGTGTACCTCACTGATGTGAGGAGGTCCCACTGGAGGGTGGAGCAGCTGTCTGGTGTCCTGGGGTAGTTCTGAGGGACAGGTGCATGTCTGAGCATTCATTCCCTATGGACAGTGTGATGGGCTGCTCTGTGTGGTGAGGAGAGACCTCTGTCCACCTCCTTTTCTCTCTCCTCTCTCTTCTCTTTCAGATATGGAGGCTGATCACCAACTTCCTCTTTTTTGGGCCCCTGGGATTCAGTTTCTTTTTCAACATGATATTTCTGTATCCTTTGGTCTCAGTGAAGTTCTCTGCTCCCATTTTGGCTTAGACGCAGCTCCCCCCATCCATCTTCCTCCCCAGCATGGCTTGCCTTGGCAGCACTCTGGGGCTGTGGGTTCTTCCCTTGGCTCTTTTGAATTGAAGCCCCTCCTGCCCCTCCATCTGTGCTTGCTGCAGGGCAAAGGGAAGCTGGCAGTGCTGCTGCTGTGGCTCTTGCTGGAGAGCAGTGCCCATTCCTGGGGTGAGCTCTGGCTGAAGCACAGCAGGTGCCTCTCTCTGTCAGTGGGGGTGCAGTTTGCACTGTTCTGCTCCGGGCTGAGCTTGCAGCAGTTCCTGGGCAGTCCTGCCATGGGCACAGGGTGGCCAGCTGTTTTAATTTCCTATACTGCAACCCTGCCTTCTCTCCTGCCCTCAGGTACAGGTACTGCCGCATGCTGGAAGAAGGCTCCTTCCGAGGAAGGACGGCTGACTTTGTCTTCATGTTCCTCTTTGGAGGGTTTCTCATGACAGTATCCTTTTGGGCTGGATGAGGCTCCTTGGTGTCTCTGACGTGCTGTGGATAGTGTAGGGCTTGTCTGCTACCTCTGTGTCAGGTGTGCTGGGGTCTTGGTGCTTAATTAATTGTTTTACCAATGTAAGGTCCATCCCAATAGAGTAGGTGACAGTCTGTGACACATTGTGTAATTTGTTTTAATCAACTGGTGGGATGTCACTGGGGCCCAGTATGAAAAATCACACTTGATAATCATAACAAAATTACAAATACAAAAATTAGAATGATTTCTGCTAGATGAAATACCATCATTGCTATCAATTTTTACAGCAGCACAAGCAGTTCTCAGGCACACACAACCTTTACCAGTACATACGAGCAGAGTTTTCTGATCAGTGACTGGATGAATTTTGAAGTAGCAAATACTCTGTTCTGTGTGCAGACACACATCTTAGGCATTAATAGTATTGCTTTCACAAATACCTGCTGAGCAGCACAGCTGCTTCATGAATGTTCTTGGTGTCCCAGGGGAGAGGGCCTTATGCTCTGAGAGCTGGGAGAGCTCTGCTGAGCAGGTGCTGCAGGGGCACTTCTGGCTCTATGGCACAGCCTGTGCTCCCCATCTTTGCCACCCTTGGCTTGCCAGAGCCTCACCCAGTGTGCCTGGAGGAGAGGAAGCTGCCTGAGGTTGTGCTGGAGCCCCTGGCAGGGGCTGGGCTGCTCGTCCCTGAGGGACACGTGGCAGAGCTCAGCCTGAAAGGAGGCCACGTGTTCTGCTGCAAGGACTGTCCAGCTGTGCCAGGGCCACTGACTGAGCTCTGCTGAGTGCAGCATGGCTGGGACTGTGTGAGGCTGGCTCAGGACAGGGGCAGGAATGTGGAGCCATGAGGACAAGGAGTGGGGTCCCACATACTCAGCACATGTGAGCCCAGAGCTTGCAGCCTGCCACTAAATGGAGGTACCATCACACAGTTCTTAAGTTCTTTTCACAACACAGTAATCTGATGGTGAAATTTGTTTCCCTCCCAAGCATAAACCTTCTCTGAATATCTTCTGCTGTCTTATGCAGATGGCTCAGAGCACTGCTCTCCCCACAGAGCTCTGCATGAAGCTCTGTGAGAATCCAGAAGCTCTGTGAGAATCTGCAGCAGCCACGTCCTTGGCCAGATGTGGATTTGGAGTCCAACTACAACAAGGGCAGAGAAAATTTTTGCCTTTCTCTGTCTCTTTGTGCTCTGAAGAAAAGGAATGTGAATTCCAAGAACAATCTCACTGCTGAACTTCTTCTGTAGAAAGCAGATACTGGATGTGAGCTAGCTGTTAAGATATGCCACTGTCCCAAGTGCTGTAGGAATGTGAAAGCCCTTCTTTGAATGTCATTTTGATGTTCATTTTGCAAAGGGGACTATAGAGCTTTCTGGTCTCTGGTGGTTGTAGACATCAGCTTAAGGAGTGAGCAACCTGCATGTGAACTTGTTCTGGGGTGGCATCGAGGGAGATGTGTGTGGGGCAGTGGTGAGTAAATCTCAGCCAGGAAAGGCTCGGTGACATGGGCAATGTCTGGGAATGCTGGCATCAGCTGTCTCTGGTTTGGGTTCCCTGTCCCAAAGCACACTGTGCTGCCTGGAGGTGTGCACAGGGTGGGGAGGTTTTTCCTTGACTCGGTAGTTGCCAGCTGTTTGGACTCTTTGCCAGCCTGTTTTTCCTGGGCCAGGCTTTCACCATCATGCTGGTGTACGTGTGGAGCCGCAGGAACCCCTACATCCGCATGAACTTCTTTGGCCTTCTCAACTTCCAAGCCCCCTTCCTGCCCTGGGTCCTGATGGGGTTCTCTCTGCTCCTGGGCAACTCCATCATCATTGATCTGCTGGGTGAGTCAGAGCTGGTGGGGGATGCCAACAAGGACACCTTGCAGCCTCAGTGGTCAGTCCTCATTGGTGCTACTGGCACCTTCTCTTGGTTCCAGCTGAGCTGAGATGTTGGGTTTCCTAACCGAGCTGCCTGGGTTTCTGGAGGGCTGGGCTTTTGCTTGTGGCCTGCTTTTTGCTGTGTGTGTCTGTGGTGGTAGAAGCTGGGTATGGTGAGCTCTGACACTGCTGTGTGTGGTCTCCTGGGTGTGCAATGCTGCCCTCAGGCTCATGGGCTCCCTGCCTGCTGATGACAGCAGCCTGCAGCATCCCTGGCTCTGGAGAGAGCTGGCTTTGGGCACAGCTGGGGGATTCTTAGTCCAGCAGCTCTGGTTCAGCTGGCAAAGGAGTTGCTGTTTTGCCTGACCTTGGTGGCATCTCTCCCCAGGCATTGCAGTGGGTCATATCTATTACTTCTTGGAAGATGTTTTCCCCAATCAGCCTGGAGGAAAGAAGCTGCTGTTAACCCCGAGCTTTCTGTAAGTAAAGGTGATTCTTTCTGGCCTTTACTGTGGGCTTTCCCAACCTGATCACTTCCAGAGCAAACTGTGACCATAAGAGGCAACTGCCTGCTGCCAGCACCTCAGCTCCACAGGTATTGGAGTTAAATACCTTCACACTGCAACACACAGGTCATGGATTGCTGCATTATTTGCACATTATATACACCTGTACAGGGCCTATGCAGCAGCAGCAGCTGCTACCTTCAGCTTGCTAGTAGAACTAGTCTGCTTACTCTTGTGGAAATGCTGGATGCAGGCAGGACTTTTTCTGCTGTGTTTTCATAGTTTAAGAAAGCAGAATTTGTTCTGCTTTGTGCACTGACAATCAGCTCTGACCTGGTGATCAGGAAGGAGGCGCTGCCATCACTGCGTGTTGAGCTGAGCAAAAGAATGGGTGGTGATGGTGGCTGTGGCTGACAGCCAAGCCCCACAGAGGGCCAGGGTGTTCCTAGGAGGGCTGGGGGTTTGGCAGCCTCAGCTGAGTCTCCTAACCTGCCTGCTGGATGGCATGTCCCTTGCCAGGAAGATGGTTTTTGACACACCTGAAGAGGATCCCAATTACAACCCTCTCCCTGAGGATCGCCCAGAACACCAGCCTAGAGACCAGGACCAGCACGAGCAGCAGCATCCACAGTAGCATGGGGGACTTCTTCATGTGGCCAGACTCCTCCCTGCTGGCTGGACTTTGGCTGTGGCCCAGAGATCCTTCTGGAAAAACAGAGTTGCCATTCCGATGTGTAGTGTGTTTGTGTGGGTAACCCATCCTCCCCTTGTACAAAGTGGAGCTTTGCACACAAGAACTCCTGAATGCTTACAGAGGTGTTCTAGGGCCAGGGCTGAAGCTGTGCTGGCTCCTCAGTTCCCTGGTGTGGAATAACTATCAAATGGGGTGTTAAACCAGTTCTTCCTTCTGCTCTCAATGACTTGCTGTGTGCCAGGTCACTCTTGCCCTCTGTACAAAGGTGCACCTGGCCCTCACTGCTGTGAGACCTCTTTGTGGGCTTTCAATGAAGTAGTTCTGCACCATGGTAGAATGCAGCTCAGCCTCTTTCTTTCCTTTATGTCCCCCACTCCTTTTCTGGTGGTTGTTTCCAAAGAGTCTTTACATTAAAGTCTTTATTTTTCAGTTGTGTGTCCATTTCTGCCAGGGGCAGAGGCAGCAATTCATCAGGAATTTGCTCATAACTGCCAGGTTTGGGATTTTCTTTTCTGGTGGCCAAGGCTGGAAGATGTCCTTTCCCTCTTCTCTCAGCAGGGCTGCAGAGCATGAGGAGTGTGGGGGATGTCTAATTGGATAAAGGGGTGCCTGGGAAAGGACAAAGGGACTGAGCTGGACACTTGATCCAGGCAGTGGCTGGAAGCAGCACTTGAACTGGCAATAAAAACTGTCTGCACCTGCAGTATAATTCCACTGTTGTTGAATTTTTTAGTTCTGAAACTTAAACATCTGAGTTTCAGGGGAAAATGAAAAAAGCTCATCCCTACCCTGACACCTGTATGAAATGGATCTGATCACTCTTGCTAGCACAGTACCCACTGTGCTTGTACCCAACCTCAAAGGAGTCTGCACACATGGTATCTCACAGCAGCTCACTCCTAACAGTGCTGCTGCTCAGAGCTGCAAACCAGCACCAAACCATGAAATGGGAGTAACCAGCATCTGATTGAGCACACTCACAACCCCCCATGCACACCAACTCCCCCTGCCCTGTAGCCTTCCAGTAAAACACTTTATCAAAAATCAGACCTGATTTGAACATGCTCTTGCTGCACTTATCCTTCCCTCTCTAAGAGGCTGAGAGGCCTGTACAGGTGGTGATTTGTTCTAAAGATACAGGGGCATTAAGGGTAATGATAACAGAGCTGGGCTTCCAGTCCTTAGAGGAGTTTGTCTTTGAAGTCTTCAGAGGTTCTGGTTTAAATTGCCTGAGATGGGGCTTTGAAATGTAACAGTTGGGCTGTTCCTTTAGGTGGGGTACCAGACTAACCCAAGGAATTGTGATTGCAGAGCAAGAAAGCTGCTCCTGGCTGTTCCCCTGTAGTCCTAGTGCTACACAAAGAAAGCTGGCTGAAGTTCCCATCTTGCTGGCCTTGGTCCCTTGACTGTCCTGCTGTGTCCCCGCTGCTTCAAGGAACAATCTGTACAACCTCTCTGGCCTTGAGAAGCAGAGAGGTGCTGCAGTCCTTGTGTGCCTGCACCTCATTGTGAACCTGGGGATTAGTAATCACAAACTTCACAGCAATTAAAAAACTGCAGCACAGATTTGAACTGCTAATTTACAGCAGTTTCACACGTATTCTAGTCCAATTCCCTGAAGAGGCTGCTGGCAGAAGTCCCCAGTCATGTAACAAAGGAAGGCTCAAAAACTCAGAGCCTTCTTGAGAACACTTATGTCCATGAGCCAAAACATGTTTTACATGGGAGGCTAAGAGCAGCAGCAATCCCAGCCAGGGTTTGTCTTCCTTGCTCAAATAACATTTCAACCTCTCTAATATGAAGTCATGCATGGAGTACCACTCTGGCACAGGAGCCTAGGATAAGACTGAATCATATGATTACTAAATTGCAAGTTTTCAGTTTCTGCAGACTAACATCTGGAAAAAGTTCCCTCCCACCCAGGAATCAGAACTGTCTCTGTTATTACTCAAGTCTAAACATGATAAATTAAGACCAGAAAGTGTTTTTTGACTGTGCTAACAGGGTGGGTGGATCAGCAAGGATCATAAAACCTGTGGCTTTATCATAAAGGCCTGAACATGACTGTCAGGCTGCCAGCAAAATCTGCCTTGCTTGCAAGACTCATCAGTTCTGGCAGTGAATGGTAGGAACTCTATCAAAGAGATGGGGTCCCTCAACAGCAAGATGGATTCTAATTAGTTTGTAAACAAGCTTGGATTTTTCTTTAAATCTCACTTCAATGGATTTTGGTTTTTAACTCCCTAGAGAAAGACAGCTTGTTTCTTGGGTTGCAAAGTCCTGACACTGCTAAGGGCATTCATGACACCCACTTTGCTTTGAGTGCTCTGTGCAGTGCAGCTGGCAATGTTTGTGCTGCAGAGGAACTTCAGTCCCAGTGACTGGAGGCTTTACCTGCTGTACCTGTGCAGAGCCTGGGCTGTTTGCAGTCTTCCTTCACAAAAAACAGTGCTGACCACACACCAGGCTGACATCTGACAGAAATGACTCTCAAGTCTGTGATTTCAGTTAAACTATTTTACCTTGTTGAGTAAACCAGCTGAACACCTCCCCGAGGTCATTACAGACTGTGCCAAGTCTGGGAGCAGGCCAATCCTTAGAGAATTGTTTGCTGCTGCTATTTCTAAATCTCCTCCTCACTTTCCCCTGCACCAAAAGGTTTTGGCTGTTGTACCTGTTGAAGTAAAGCACCCAGGAAAAATGAATGCATGTGAGTGTTCAGAATTAATACTAGGCCCTGTCACCCTCAGTTACCAGAACAGCACAAAACATGGTGACATTCACTGTCCATGCAAACTGACTGAACTCGGCCTACATTGTATGCATTCCTTTTATTTAAAAAGTTGTCCTAGGAGTGCACATTGCACCTATACAAAAGAATCTTTCCACTGTCCACACACAGGTATAGAAGGGCTCCAACACCAGCCACGGGTCCCAGCTGGGTCGCGCTGCTCGCTCAGCGCTCTCGGGACGTGGCACTGGGGTGGAGGGGGGCAGAAGTCAGCAGTACTGGGAACTCGTGGCAAGTGGAATGTGTGTCCCCTTCAGAGACAGAAAGACCCCTGCCAATTCTAGATCCATCTGGGGAGAGGAATAGGGCTAAAGTCTGTAGGAAGAGCACCAGTGTCACAACAGGAGGGTTACCAGGCTGGAGCAGTATTGGCCAAACGTCTCATGCGCCTGAGGGAGAGAGAGAGGTACAGTGAGTGCATGTTACAGACATGGCAGTCTGACCAAAACCAGTGCTTCTGGGGAGGCTGTACAGCTTTGTAGACAGGTTTATTCCCAGACAGAACTCCCCAGTCACCTGAGAGTGCCCCAGTGATAAGGCAAGGACGCTATTTTCACTAACAGCTGCTAGGGCACTTTTCTCATTAACTTGGATTGAATCGACTGCTACTGTAAACTCTTCAGTCAGCCACAGCTGATACACAAAATGACTGTGCTACTGTTAATCAGCAGTTAAAAAAACATCCTGGGAAAGAGCTGAGCCAGTATATTTACTGTTTCCACAATGTATCTCTTGGAGAGATACAAGCCATTCCTTCATATCTGCCCGGAAGAATTTCATCAAGTAGGTGCAAGCTCTCAACTGCTTGTCAAACATCACTTTGCAGGTGGGCAGAGCTTCTCCTGTTCTCCTGGAGCCACACAGGGCTCCCTCTTGCTGGCAAACAGGTGGGCATCACTCAGGCTAGAGCTGGGAGCTTGCCCATTGCTACATCAAATTGAAGTTTATGCTACATAAAAGGAAGCTTTGTGGCAGGATTCTCAGGAGCATGACAGTGCATGACATTCCAAGTATGTTTGACTCATGCCTTCCTATACAAACAACTCCCCTGGACAAGCAAAGAGCCCAAGGAAAAGAAAAAAACGGGTTAAAAAAAAAAGGAAACTTCCTGCAAGCAGGAGATGGTAGAGCAGACATTTCAATGTTTGTAGAGGAAGGTGATGACAGCTGAATACCCTGAAGCTAAAGCTTCTGTTGTGAGCAAGGCTGACGTCCTGCCAATTAGCTCTCAGTAGGGAAAGACAAACATCCCAGCTTGGAGCTTCTGTCCAAGGGACAGGCCAAGAGCAGTGTCCAAAGCAGTGGCAGTACCTTGTGTTCCTGTCCTGGTCTCTGATCTTCTTCTCCATCTCAGCGTCTGTGAGGGTTTCCAGGAGAGGGCACCACTGGTCAGCGTCCCCCGTGTTGCGAATCGCGATCTCCACGGTGGGCAGAGGGTTCTCACTGCAGGGCACAGGGCAGCAAAACAACACCCATCAGTGGGCACAGAGCCCAGGGACAAGCACGGCATCATTCAGCATCATTCAGCATTCCTTCTTTGCTCTGCTCAGTACAGTCTGGGTCCCTGAAGTTCACCACAGGCTCCTGGTTCCACCCTTGTGGAGCCTGGAGTTCCTGGGAAAGCAGCTACACCCATCTCCAGCCACTACTGCAGAGGGATTTGTGCTGGACCTGCAATTCTTTCCCACACTGGCTGGCAGGGATGTGACAACCCCAAGAGGCACAGCTCCTCCCAGTCCCTCAGTCCTGGGAATGCTTCTCCCAGCACAGCCCAGGAGCTGGGACTGTTCCCAGGGCTCCCTGTCCAGCCTGGCTGTGCTGCAGCTCTCACTTCCTAGCTGTAATTTGCCTAGCACACCCCTGACAGCTGTTCCCTGGCAAAAATCTGCCTTTCCTGGGAGCCTGACTCTGGAAAAAGCAGTCTTTTAGGACCTGCTGTAGCTAACAAGCAAAACACCAGGCTGTGCCCCAAATCACAAGATCTGTTCCTCAGAGACTCCTCTGCCCTGACCAGCTGTATTATCACACGCACAAAATATTTACTGCCTCACTAGCTGCTTTTCAGTAAAAGTCAACAGGAATTGACCAAGAGTAGCTTCCCAAATATTGACAGTGGAGCCGGAAGCCCAGCATAAATATAGAGGAGCCTTGGAATGTAAATGTTTGCTTTGAATTCTCCAAAGTGCCTCAGCCTGAGCTGCACAAGTGTGTGTGTGTGTGAGAGGAGCCCTGGGACAGGTGTGCACACACATCCTGTCCCCTCCCCAGGGACGTGCACCCCTACACAGGATTTCAGCCCTCTCACTCCCTCAGGAAAGAACTCAAATGCTAATCATCATGGGAACACACAACATCTGCATCAAAGCTAATAATCTAAAATAACAAGTCTTCAAAGTAATTCTACCATGAAAAAATAATCCAGGCCTTTTGCTATCTGATCCAAGGAGGAAGCTTTAATCAAATCTACTTCCAGTACTGCTGCCATCCACTAAACAACACTTAAACCCAGGAATTTCATCTTAGTCCTAGATTGCCACACATTCCAGGCAAAATTAGATATTAACTGGGGGTTTGTTAGTGATAGCATGATCTCTGCCTGACACTGAGCATTCACTGAATTCAACAGGGGATGGAAAGCTGGACTCATGCATAACCTAACTGCAAGGCAACTCAGATGCCACATTTCTTTAGCAAAGAATCAGCGAGAAACTGAAAAATCCTTCCTCATCTCCCAATCTCTACACTAAGACAGCTCCTCCTCCATTGTTTTCCCTGATGAGGAAGAAAATGCTGCTGCCAGGTATGGCTGAAAGGCACTGTCAGCTGCAGGGGTCCCAGAAAAGCAGGGCACTGCCTCTGCTCAGGCTCCTGGCCTCAGGCAGTGTCAGGGGCACACCAACAAAGCAGGGAGATGTCACTTTTGGAAAGGTGACTCCTCAGGCACAAGGGTTGGTGAGTGGGAGAACCTGTGCCATCACTCAGGTCCCAAAGGCAAACCTGGCTGTGAGGTGCTGTGTGCTGCCACCAGAAACACTCAGCACACAGGAGGGAACATCCCAGCCCACACTGGCCCTGAAAACCCCACAGGCAGCAGCAGCCACCTGTGTGCCTCCAGTCCTGCCCTGCCACTGCTCTGCAGGCTCTCCTTGTTTTGCACAGAGCAGCCCAGCTGAAAAAAGTGCCCTGGCTTTCATCAACTAAAAGACAGTTTCACCTCTCCCTCAGATGATTAAGAGACACATGACTTCTCAAAATCCCCAATCCCTTGAGATATTAAAGTTCTTTTGATACATCTAAAGCAGACCCTTTCCTTACATCAATGGAATGATTTTGGAGCAACCACCACTCCTGTGGTTTGGAAATTCAGGAACTAACCAACCACAGAACCCAAATATTATTAATCACTGTAAGGTTTCAAAAGTACTCCTTTGCTAGAAGAAAAAAGGGAAGAGGAGGACATGTTTGTACTATGACAAAAATAAACGAGGTTTCAATTAGGTGGTTTTTGCTCTCTGAACAGCTCATGTCTATGTACTTTGTTCTGTTGGGGTTCCTTTTTTAGCATTTTGTTCTCCCTCTTGCAATACTGCCACAGTGTGAAAAAGGCCTGAAATCTGCCTGTTTGAGGAAGCACCCTTTGGTACCATGGCCCAACACATGTTTTTGGAGACAATAGTGAAGCTGGCATTAACATGGGCCTGGGCAGCACTGACTAAAACCTCCTTGCTGCAACTTCCAGTGACTGAGCAGAAGCAAAGGGAGAAATGAACCCCAATCCCAAGAGCCAACAATACACAGATGACTTTCTTGGATATCTGCAGTATATGGAGAAGCAGAGGCAGGAGGGACAGACACTTCACAATGCAGACAGTGCTGCAGCACAACATGTGTCAGGTTCTCATCTACCACCCTGCAAGTTCCCATCACTTCCCAGCATTGCCCACCTCACTGCTCTGTTGCTGTTGCTGGATGTAGTCCCAAGCCAAAACTGCAAGAACCAGTCCAAGGTTGTGGAGGGAAAGGTAGAAGGCACCTCCCACCTTCCAAGGGACATCAGCAGGATGGACACACATTGTAACAACTTAATTCAGAGTTTAATTCACATGTGCTAAAGGGTCCCTTTCTATTTTCTAATATGAATCACTCTGGGGATCACTTTAGAACCAGGCAGTTGCTGTGAAAGACTGGCAGGATAAAAACTGTACCCAGAGACCAGTGCAAGAACAACGAGGCCAGAGCAGATCAGGGTCTATTTGTCAATGAAGGCTGAGCAGACAGGAACCCTTTGGATGGAGCAGGAAGGAGCAGAGCTCAAGGCAGCAGCCAGCTTCCCCACAGTCTCCAGCTCCTCTTTGCTTACTCCCACTCCAGCTACTCCCTGTCCTCTGCCTGAGGTAGGGCAGGGCTGGGCACGTTTCCCTGGGCTGCTTCTTCCTTGAATTGACCCCTACAAAACTGGTGTCAACAGCACCATTCCCTCCTCTGCAAACACAGCATCTGCTGAACTCTTAAACTTCCCTGACTGTCACCATGACCCGAGGTCACCAGACCTCAGAGTGTACATTAAAGGACTGTCAGAGCTGCAGACTCAGCACTGTGCTGTGGATAACATCAGTGCAGGAACTCACAGAACACTGCACAGCACAACTGGAAGCCATTTAGGAGAAAAATTAATGGCTGACTAATGAAACCTGACAATGCTGCATTCCAGCTGTGAGAAGGGCCTGTGATCAACCCACCTCTGACATCAGTCTGGGGAGAGAGGTACAGTTTTCATCAGCCCAAGTTCAAACAACCAAAGCTTGAAACAGTGGATGGCCCAAGTTAGGCAAAGCCAACAAAACAAAAAATGTGTCTGGGGTTCATCATGACCTTACATTAGAAGAGGGACCATCCCTGTTAATTAATTCTGTCAACAGAAGCTGACATTTCATCAGTATTTGGTCCTGAAATGTATTAGACCCATCAGGAAAAGATACTTAGGCACAAGCACAAAAAATTGTTAAGATGGACAGAATGGGTGCAAGCCACAAGGACTAATTTCAAACAAAACCTTCCTAATCAGGTCAGCATTGATGCAGATGCCCATGAAGTACAAAGACCCCCAGAGCCAGACAAGGAGGTGGCAGCTCAGTACCTGAAGGCATAGGTCTTCTGGTGCCAGCTCAGCTGTCCCCGGATGCTGTAGGCAATGGTTGTGACAAACTCCCCGCCCAGGCCGAGCTCTGAGCACAGCTTCAAGGCAAACTTCTCTGGTGAGTTCTCCTTCTCTGACATGTCCCACTCAAACTGGTCTACGAGGGAGATGTTTCCTACATGGATGTTCAGCTAGAGAGAAGGGAAGGCACAGGTTATTTGTTTCCACTTTCACAAAGGTTTGTCCAAGGTGATTGAACTGACGAGGCAGAGGCTGAGAGAACAGAGCAGTAACTCCTCCTAGTTCATCTGCAGAGTTCCTTAACTGAATTCTTCATTTCAGTAGCATGACGACAACTCAGCATTGCTCACCAAGGTTCAGCTCTTCCAAAGGAAGATGGCAATGCTTTAACTAAACTATTTCACCACCTCAGAGGCTGGGCACACAGATGTTTAATCATCTATCACCTTTAGTTCTGTTCCCAATACAAAGGAAAAGGGGAATCTGGTTGGAGGACTAGAATTAAGAGCTCCTTTGTTCTTTTGTACTCTTAGTCCCCTGTAACATAACTGGAGAAACCCAAATGGTTCAGCTCTCATTCTGCTGCCTTCCTGTGTTACCTTAATAATGACTCGTTGGTCTGACTGGTCCTCCAGGATGCTGTCAGTGGGGTAGGACTCGATCTGCTGTCGGATGGCAGATGCAATAGCAGGGACAAAGGTCAGAGGATTCAAATCCAGGTCATCACAAAGAATCTCTGAGAACATTTCTGGGGTCATCAGCTTTTCTGTTACAGAACAAGAATGAACACTGTAAAGTTCCTTAGAAATTAATGTCTGCCACTTACAGAACACACAAAATCCCACAGGGCAAGGTGACAAAGGGAATCCCAAATGCATTACCTTTTGCCTTTAAAAGGGTGTTTTGTACCAGGCCTGTAAGGGCAGAGACACTGATACAGGGACTTCCAGCCTTCTTTACCTGCTCCATGGTAGTGGAGCCAAAGAAGCCACAGCCATTAACCTCAGCTAACAGAGCACTCTCAGACCACTGAGCTGATGAACTGGCTCAGGAGAATCTGCCAGTTAAACTCTATGTGTGTCCAGGAATGGCTGCAACCCATGGAAGTGGCAAAGCATTTGCTAAGAGATGCGAGCACTGAATACAGTCCAGAGTGGGAGAGCTTTAAAGCTTTGTCTGTATGGGGCAAGGGCATTTGGTGATGGACACAGCTTTACCTGTCCAGCCTCAGGAACCTCTCCCTGCTACGTACCATTCATGTTCCACGTAAATGCATCTCGGAGCTTCTGCCCATCAATTTCCATATCCAGCCTGATTGGAACCAGAACCTCTGGCTGGGATGCATTCTCATGGATCACTGCTGGGTCATGGTCATCAAAGCTGAAGTGGAGAGCAGCAACACAGTATATGCAACGAGCACATGACACATCTGGCATCCATAGAGGGAAGGCAACATTTGTTGGAAGCAATCCCCACACTCCAACTCCCTGATCTGTACTCCTCAATGCAAGCTTACAGGGCTGTGGCAACTAATACTAGTTTATCACCTTTTATTACATCTATCATAACACACTCCTGCAAATAAAATAAGTTTTCTAGGATTAGATTCATCTTGGTTGCCTTAAGTTTTATAATAGAAAAACCATTAGTCATGAGCTTCAGCAGCATTTTCCACTAAACAAACTAGATCAAAGTTACTGGTACATGTCAGTGAGAAGCAGCCTGTCCTTCACAAAGAGGGGCTGCAGGCTTCTCAAATGACAACTGCTCAGCAAATCAGCAGGAAGTAGAAGGAACTCATCAGGAAAACAATGAACCATTTTCCTGACAAAAGGAAAGCCTCCACTCTGAGCCATGGATGGCTACTGTAACACAGAGCCTCAGGACACACAATTTAACTAAGATTAATGACCTGTAGGGATTAATCTTAGCTGGGGATGAATCACAACATTACATGAACTCATCAGTACTACCCTGGCAGCATGTCATTTTGGTAGCTATTGCCACTTTCCAGAAGCAGGGAGCTGTCTTACCACAGAGGGAATGTTCTCTTCTTATCCCTGCCCATGCGGTTCCTGTTGATGGTTGTGGAGCACGGCACGGCGTCCAGGTGATGAGAGCTGTTGGGCAGGGTTGGCACCCACTGGTTGTTCCTCTTTGCCTTCTGTTCTCTGAAGGAGACTGGATGTTAACCTGCAGGCCCTCAGCACCACTGTCATTTTAAACTTTCAGTGCTATTACAAGTTCCTGCTATTTGTTTTTATTCTGGGACTATCAACATTACTGTTCCACCAGGAATGTTCCTCTTGGAAGGCCATCCTCCAGCTCACAAATATCCATCAGATATGAATCCAGGTGCACCTTTATAAATACTAGATTCATATTTGGATTTTCTGTCTATACTTTACAGAAGGACTGCTGAGAAATGCAAGGTCTCCAAAAGGCAGTATGTGCAGAGAGCATTCTGTAAAACATCTGTTACAGATGGAATGCAGTAATTGCAAAAGAAGTTGTATCAACAAACACTTAGATTTTTCTTCCTGTTTTATGTGGGCAGTAGCCCAATCCTTACACTCTGGAGATCCCCATTTGCCCAGCACTGCAAATACTGAATGCAGACTGCCAAACAAGCCCTGCACAACAGCCTGGGCTTATGGAACTCCTCGTGCTGCCTGCCCCAGAGCTTCCAGGCAGCTCCATTCTGAGCCTAGCCTCACCAACACTGCTCACCTGAGGTAGGTAGGAGGTTCTGTGCTGATAGACACTGCCTTGTACTTCTCATCATTCCCATCCAAGATCTCTTCCACTTCAGAGGCCTTCAGCAGCGTCACGCTGGTGGCTAATGTTGTGTAGCCATGATCTATTACCAGGAAACATGGCAATAATTAACAGGGAAAGGGCTACATAGCACTGTAGCACTGACAGGCTACATAGTGACAAACCCTCCCTGTCACTGCAGGAGGGACTAGCACAGAGATACAAGTGTCCTTTGGGCTTCAGCTTCCTGTAGATATTTACAAGGCCCAGAAAAAAATCAAAACAATCAACTATTTCTGACTTAAAGGTCAGAAATAGTGATGCAAGGATTGATAGAAAAGCTGTTAAAGATTTTGGGAAGGGGGAGAGAGCTCAGGACAGCTCTTGCTGAATGACAGAGACCATCTGCACTGGAGAGTCCTGCTAATGTTCTGAGAGAGTTAGCCATGGGATTGGGAGGCACAATTAGGGCGACCACAGACAGAGATCAGAGGAAGAGGATTAGACATTAATATTACTGCAATAGCACCAAAGGTCACAGTGGACATCCTCCCTCTAGCACAGCTAAGAATAACACACAGATGAGACTTACATCTTCGGGGACTGTGAGACCGCTGGTTTTCTGTTGGGGGAAAAATGAAAGCAAGAGGTCAGCAGGATATGTGGAGGAAAGAGACATAAGCCCAGAGTAAACCATTATTTTTATTATGCTTTAGTCTACAGAACATACAAGAAGTCATATTGCTAAGAAATTTAACTGCTTGCTATTAGTCCCTCAACAAAAACAATACCAATATTCTCCCCATAGCAGTCACATCAGTTAGCACCACACCACAAATTCTGGCAGGCACAAACATCCAGTCCCTGCCAGAAGCAAAGTTAAGCAAAGATGCACATCTTCAATGGGGCATCCTTACAACACTCCTGCCTATTTGATGAGAGAGACAAAGACACCTCTCTTAGTCTACAAAAAATCTCTTCTGAAATATGGTACTGATTTGGAGATATGGCTTTTGCTTTGTGATGAATGTAGCCACAATGGATGTTTCCATTTCAGAACGTTTTTGATCAGGTGCTATTTATTGCCAGGCTGAGCCACCGTTACAGGGTGCTCCACCACCGGGGCAATCTCAAGTGATTCACAGAGCCCTCAAGGTGCACAAGCCTCTGAATCACCAGAACAGTTTTTCAAGGCAAAAATTGTCAATAAACATTACTGGGAATGTCTTCTCATCTTCTCACCATGTGAAGAGGCCACAATTTTCTTCCTTTCCTCCACGGTGGCCAGGCGCCTCCAGAGCGAGGGGTACCTCTTGTACAGGGAGCCCCGGAACATGCGCAAGTAGTTCCCCACCTGCCAGGAGAGAAGTGCACATGTGGCCTTTATTCCATTTTGGAGAGTTTCAGCAGAAGCTGGAAGAAATTCAGCTCTTTTTAGTGATAAAAAGGACCTCTCAATTGGGTGTTTTTGTGCTGTGTTTGGCATCAAATAGCATTGCCGCAGTTTTTCTGGCAATGCAGAAAACAAAATTTTTATCAGCACTTATTTCACTGGTGCTATCTCACTTCACTAGATCCAAAAAAGCTCCCACCCACTGATAATAGGAAATTTAATAGGAAAACACTCCATTCATTTGTATGTATTTTTGAACAACCCACCTCTTCTTTACTTCAGTTTCCACATCAATGTGCAAGGCTCAGTTGGAATTAAACTAAACCAGATACTCAGCTCTCTGACACATTATTTTTATTTTGAACCTCCCCACCATCTAGACATTATTTGACTACAGCAAATGCCCAGAGACTTGTATTTTGTTTTAAACCCTTTGAACATCAAAAACGTGATTGCTGCCAATAGTCCTCTTTCAGATTTACTTACCATCTGTAAAGCAGTTCTGTTCCTCCTGCCATAAGATCCTCACCTGTGCTGAAAGCTACAGCAGGCCTTGCTGACCAACACAACCATTTCTAGACTCTGAAATCAAATTTTTAGACTGCCAGGACACTGGAAGACTGCCACACAACAAGGTTTTTATTCCTTGTTTGAGAAGAGTTTTTTTGATCTTAGATTTAGCTATGTCTTTCACTCTAAAATGCTCATCAACAGACAGAAATTAATGGTAGATAAAAAAGACAACTCTTTTCCTTCTCCATGTACCTGGTATGGCAATCTCACAGCTCACCTGACTGCAGGTACAGTTGGCTTTCAAACTCTACATTTCACATGAGAGAGCGAGGGATGTTCAGTCCCTGCTCAACCTACAGAGCTGGCAGTCAAACTTAGCCAATAATCCCTTTTGTGCATCAAGCTGGGGGCTAGAACATTTTTTCCCGTTTTCAGCTGTTTCCCTGGTGCTACAGGGCCAGTGTTTCTTGCTTGAATGAGGCTCTTTGTCAGGGAGGCTCAACCCCTCCCAGCACGGGCCAGCACAGACTCTGGGCTGCTCAAACTCTGCCCGGCGGTGTTTGCTGACCACACTGTGCACAAGGCAGAAGGAGCTGCCCTGCCTGCTTTGGGTGCAGTTCCTGAGCCCTAAGGCTCCCAAAGGTGTGCGATTCGTTGCCTCGCCGCGTGTGAAATACCCCGAACCCCTCAACAACTGTGCCCAGAAATTCTCCTCGCTGATCGGGAGCGGGGCCGGGGAGGATCCGAGCGGGTCCCGGGGCCGCCCTCATGGCAGCACCGATCCCTCCCGTCCCCCAGCACGGCTGAGGCCCTCGGGCGGCGCCCACCGGGGCACAGGGACCCGCGGGGCTGGAAGGCCGCTCCCTCCCGCCGGGCTTCTCCTCCGCCCCTCGCCCGCCCTGAGCGCGGCTCCCGCACCCCTCGGCCCGGCCCAGCCCCCGCATTCCCCGGCGCGGGCCCGGCTCCCGCCCGGGCCGCACCTCGGAGCCGATCATGTAGAACTCGCCGTCCTCCTCCAGCTGGAACTTGACGGGCTTCTGCCCGAACGTCTTGCTCAGCGCCATCATCATCATCGCGGCGGCGGGCGGGGGACGGCGGCGGCGCCCGGAGAGCGGAGCGCGGCCCGGCGGCAGCGGCGGCGGGCGGAGCGCGGCCTAGTGCGGGCCCGCTGCGCGCATGCGGCGGGCGGGGCGAAGGAGGCACGGCCGGCACGGCAGGATGTAGAAAAAAGGCGGATTTTATTGTGGCGGGGCGGAACATAAATACACACGGGACACGGCACATGGCACATCCCAGCGCCGTGCCGCCAGCCGGGCTGGGCTGGGAGGGGAGGGGGCTGTTCGCAGCCCGGGGTGTTTGCCTGAGGCTGGGCGGGCACGGCGGGTGTGCGGTGCCGGCCCGGGCCGGGAACGGCGGTTCGGGAGCCATCAGTGCATCTGAGCGTCCCGGGATGAGCGCGGGGCAGTGTCCAGCACTGGCACCCAGCACCGAGAAGGGAGCGAGGGAGGGGGCCCCTTGTCTATATACAGATCGGTACAAAATCCTAAGGCATGCTGGGGATACAACGGCAAGCCGGGCTCGGGCTGCGGCAGGGCCCTGGCAGCCAGCACGGCTGCCCCGCGGAGTGGCTCTGGCAGCAGCCGCACGTCGCTGTGCTCCTCCTCCTCTGCAGGGAAGGTCCGTGTCCTTCAAAGCCCCGGGCTCGGGGTCATTCCTCCTTGGCCAGCGTCTGCAGCAGCGAAGGGCTGCCGTAGTGAGTTGTGTAAACATAGGAAATGTCATGGATCAGTTCTACGGGGTGGGTTCAGATTAATTATGAGAGTGTGATCCCATTCCAGGCTGGCCTGGTGGCTTTTGGGATGCTATTGCTAGATGAGAGTGGCCTCCCTTGCCTGTAAAGAACATGGCAGCTGCTTTTACATTGATAGCAACTGAAGCTGGGGCTGCTGGAACTGGAGAGGAGCAAACTCTGTCACTTGTGACAGACACCTGTTGTGTCAGATGCTGAGCCTGGAAGGAAGCCAGGAATGGCTGTGTGGCTGCTGGAGGTAAAGGGAGATGACAGGGGAGCGTGGAGGACACAGGCATCCCCCTCATCTGAAGGAGTTGGAGGAAGGTGTGCAGCTGAAGAAGTCCTGGCTGATCTGGCGTGGGTAGCCCTCCAGCACTTTCACCTGGACCGGGTCAAACTTCCAATAGTCTCGGCCTCTCAGGAAATAGGCAAAACCTGTGGGTGAAAGAGGAAGGTTTAGAAGAGGCATCATTCACATGGCTCAGAGCTCTTTGCCAGCATTTTGTTCAGCTGACCCTGCAACACATGCAGTACTGAAAGAGAGCTGGAAGAGGCAGGAGGTTTTACTTGAACCCAGGCTTGTGGCATTCACTTTTCTTTTTCACTGTTTAGTTTAGATAAAAACTCTAGTTTTACTTTTTGGACAGTACAAGGGATGGATTTTATTTTATTTTCCTGGTGGGTTTAAATATGCTGTATGCTTGTAGTGACCCAGCCCTGTGAGGGCAGGGGATTTTTAGGACAGGGACAGGCAACTTGTGAGGACCTGCTCAGAACATCTGTTCTGTGGGCAAGCTGCCCTGGAATTTAGGTTCTGGAAGCAGTGGGGAGTTGTTTCACTTCATCCTTAGAGGGGAAAGAGGCACTCACCACACTGTCATCCCAAGCACCCTGGCTGTCCCCAGTGTTTCTGTGGCACTGCCCTGCTGCTTTCAGCATGGGGCACACTGGGGAGGACTGGTCTGTCACAGACATCTTTTATGAAAAATCCTTTCCTCCTGAGAAGCTGGGAGGCCTCAGGAACAAAATGTAAACAATGATTATCTGCTGCTGTGGAATGCAACAGGTGCATCTGTGTTGGTTCATGTGGTTGTTTGTAATTAATGGCCAATCACAGCCCAGCTGGCTCGGATAGAGTGTCCGAGCCACAAGCCTTTGTTATCATTCTTTCCTATTCTATTCTTAGCCAGCCTTCTGAGGAAATCCTTTCCTCTATTCTTTTAGTACAGTTTTAATGTAATATATATCATAAAATAATAATCAGCTTTCTGCAACATGGAGTCAGATCCTCATCTCTTCCCTCAACCTGAGACCTCTCTGAACGTGGTCACACTGGGCACTACCAAAAGCAGCCTGTTCTTTGTTCAGCTCCCCTGTAGAAGTGTGGGCAGTGTTTCTGTTGTCTTCTCACCACTTCCCTTGCCAGGAGCAGTGAGAGGTGGGCAGGACTCAGTGACTATTTCTTGCTCAGATATTTGACTTTTCTCTATCACACTTAAATATCAATTGCTGCAATTAATGGCAATGAAACAACTTCTCAATTCTCTCCCCACTGAAGAGAACCGCCCCTCTACACCGTATGGGATGTGTTATGGCTGGGCAATCTCCACTACAGCCACGTGTGTGGCTCTGCAGAGCTGTGAGCAGAGCGGGCTGAGCACTGACCCAGCTCGTCCTGGAAGGCGGCGTCGATCTCGGCGGGCACGCCGCGCCAGTCGGCCATGGCCCGCGGGTAGATGTTGTCCACCTGGCGCCTCTGGGGGTTGAAGCGCCAGTAGTTGCCTCCACTGAAGATGTAGATCTTGTTCTTCTCAGCCCCCCACACCAGAGCTGCCTGCACTGGGGATGCAGGGAGGCCCAGCTCCACGATGGGGGTGGGACCAGATACCCGTCTCTCGCCATCGTAAATCCAGTATTGAGAATCTATTGAGGAGACAGAAAAGGGAAACAAGGGGTCAAAAACTGATAATTTGGCAGTGAACTGTGCAACTGGAGCTGGAGCCTTGGCACAGCTCCCACGGGAAGCTGTGCCTGAGAGGCAAAAACACCACCAAGTGTAATGGGTGCTGCCATTATTGTGTGTCCAAAATGCTGTCAATGCATTGGCATCCCACCTCAGTCCAGCCTGGTGGGTGTTGGTGGGGAACAGGAAGGTCCATTTCAGCTGCATTTTTCTCTATTTTCTCTATTTGTGGAAGTTATAAAGGGCTTGGCTGGAGGGACCAGCCTCTGCCCTGCAATCTCAGCGCCTGGAAATCATGTGGGCATGCACAGGCACAAAGAAGGCATGTGGTTGGAAAGGAGCGAGCTGCAGAAACCAGGAAGAATTTGCCAGGTTGATATAGAGACTGGAAGCAGAGTTCCAGATTAGATTAAAATGGGAATCTCTGTAATTAGCCTACGGCATGTAATACTTTCCCCTTATCTCATTTTAACTCACTGTAGGAGCCTGCCAATTTCAGCACTGTAAGCCCTTGTGTGCAGGTCAGGTGCTCAGAAATGTGTTCATGCAGGAGCTCTGCCTGCAGAGCCACTGGTGTGATTATGGTACTCAGTCTCATGGAGTGCAGATGAGGTGTGCACACCCACAATGAGTTCCCAGGTCATTCTGCATCCCTACTATTGAACTGCCACTTGGGAAGAGCATTAAAGAAAATAGTAGCACTGAAACAGGGTTTGTTGCTGGCCTTGAACCCCAGAGATGGCCAGGAGGTGGTTTCATTCCTAATTTCTGGCTGCTGGAGGTTGCCTGGTTCTGCACCCAGGCTCCCTGTAGGCTCATAAAGCCATGGGGTACTAGGGAAGTTCCACATGCAGCTCTCTGAGGAGCACAGAAAATGCTGTCCCCAGCCTGAGCAGGGCCCTGGGGACACAGCCACAACCAGGGCACTGCTGGGGCTCACTTCTGGCACAGTGCTTCCCATGACAGCTGGAGAGATGGAACAAATGTTTCCTTCCTTCTCCACTGCCAGGACAGAGGCTCTTTACAGATGTTTGTGTTCCAGGGAAGGAGAATAGGATATTGTGGCTGTGTTTAAAACCAAAGTGAGCCATTGTTCTCAGTCCTCAATACCTGATAAGAAGTTTAAATAGTTAAGGAAACAAATAACAAGGATTACTGAACTTCTGAGGATTTCCAGATTTATTGTCCCAGGAACCTGCTGAGTCCTGACTACCCCTAAGTAACTGAGATTCCTGAGCCATCTGATCACAGTCCAGCTCTTACCTTGGAAGAACCAGATGTTGCCCAGCGGGTCCTCGAAGGTGGCATCGACAGAGCTGGGGATGCCCTGCCAGTGGCGAGAGGCCAGGGCCGGGTACCCGTCCTGCAGCCGCCCCGCGCGGAGCCGCCACACGAAGCGCGAGCTGAAGAAGAACAGCTCCCCCCGGATGGTGGCTGCGGCGTCGAAGGTTGTGAGGCAGGCGTCGGGCTGCAGGGCCTGCCGAGGCACAGAGGGTCAGGGCTGCCCCCCAGAGCCCCCAGGTGTCCAGGCAGCCCCGTTTGGATTGGGCACGGGCTGCCTGGAGATGCCCTCCCTACACATCCCAGTGCCAGCTGTAGGGCTGGGCTGGGCTCAGCAGTGCTGGTGTGTAGAGGGATAGAACATAAGTAAACAGAGGTAGTATAGAATGTAATCATACCCCCTAAAGAGTTGCAACTGGGCTAATTATTAAGGATTAGGAGCAGGCCTGATTTTAACAGTAGCCAATTTAACTGTAGCCAATAAGGAGAGTGTTATAAAAGAGTGGATTGGTTGACTGAGGGGAACTGGAGTCAGTTGGCTACTGTGAGGATGAGGAAGAGTCAGAGCCTAGAGGAGCTGCCTAAAAACAACATCAAGGAGGTACAAAACTCCAGCAATATGGAACTCTTGCAGTGTAATGACAATAGGACTCTTGCACTAGAATGACAACACCAACTCGAGCTGCTGCCAGGGTGCCAGGGAAGGGCACAGAGCTGCCCTGCACTCACCTCCACGTTGGTGATCTCGTTTGTTTCGAGGTCTGGCTGGGGCAGCTCTGCTGGCTGGGTTGGGGTTGGGTCAGGGTGCACTGAGGGTTTCCCATACAGGTACTGGATCCCTTGCTTGTCATCCTCGCTCAGGCTCAGCGGGTAGCGGAAGATGTAGAAAGGGGACATCAGGGACTTGGAGACAGCCGTGTGCTGCAGGCCCAGCACGTGGCCAAACTCATGGGCAGCCACTTGCAGGAGGTCAGTGCCTACAAAGAGAAAAGATGGAAGATACTTTTGTCTACTCACATGCTTTGGACCTGTTCCTACCAGTTACCAGACACTGACATTCATTGTAGGAGTCCAAAAAGAGGAAAGAGAAATCTACCTCCACCTGTGTTGTTCCCAGATATCTCCTGTGTAGCTCAAAAATATGTTTGTGGGTTTTTTTGTTTTTCTTAAGGGGCATAATAAAGGAGTTCACTGGTTCAGAAGCACTGTGACTCAATTAATACACCTAGGTATTAACCTGGACATGTTGGTAATCTGCAATTCTGTTGTCAGAGGCTCTTGCCACCTCCTCAGCTACCAGGAAGATAAGGATTTTCCATGCATTTTTGGAAAGGAGAAATTTGCACAGAGAAGGAAGTCTACACCAGATGTGTAGGAGGTGGTTTGTTCAGGTTGGTGTTTGTCCTCCCAGCCTCGAGGCAGCACTTCTAGAGCTGAAGTTCAGCAAGTCCCAGTTCTATCACACCCACTGTGGGAGGTGCTGGTGTTGGTGAGAGAACTCTGGGATTAACTCTTGCCAAAGGCCTTTGTCACAGACAGCAGAGGGAGCTCATTTATTGCTGGTCTGGGGAATGTGTCAAGAAGGTGTCATTTAGAAATAAATCCACAAAATATTACCTAATGTCAAGGCCTGAGACTTAAACAGATTTATGGGAGACTGTGTTTTAGGAATACATGACCTTGGAGCATCTACAAAAGGAGGGGGGGAAGGGGATTTCAGTACACAAACTTGTATTGTTTGGCAGGTTTTGTTGAGCTTCCAAAGGGTCCTTTCTGAAGCTGGTAAACTTCACTATATCCCAGCATATTCATCCACTTGCCTTCAGCCAGAAATCCTCTGAGCTGCAGCCCAGGTGATGAGAGCAGCAGGGATGCGGCTCAGCCAGCCTTGGTGCTCCAAGCAGGAGTTCCAGATAAGATTAAAGCAGGATTTCCCTGCTGGCTCCAGGGGAGAATTCCCTGGTCACTTCTCAGCACCAGGAGCAGGGAGAACACAGTGGTGAGGAACTCCTGGGAAGGGTGGAAGGGAAGGTGAGCCCTGCCTTCCTCCACTGGCCAGCTTTACCTGGAAGCCATGAATCTGCACAGCGCTGTCCTGATTAAATCAACACATCTAGGTCAGCTGAGAGAGAGGGATTTCCATGCCAGTGATTTATTACAAACTTTCAGACACTTCTGTTTAGCTTGGCAGGCTCCTCACTTGCTGCTTTCCAGTGTTGCCAGATGAGCTGTGCTGTCGGATTCTGCAGGGGAGGTGCACAGCAGCACAGCTGAAGGAGCTGTGTCCATCCCTGTGTCCCTCATGGATGGTTCTCCACGTAGGGTTTGCTTTCTGCACAGCCCTGGAGTGACCCCAGGGCACACTCCTGCTCTCCCATCAGCAAAATGAGGCCAAGGATTTCCCTGTCTCACTGAGAGCTGAGTCAAGGGTTTATCCATGTTTATATCCTAAAGCTCTTTTCAGCATATGAAATGGCAATTAGCTCCAAAGAGCTTTTACAACAGTTGTTTATGGATGATATGGGAGGGGGGGAGAAGGGGGAATGTCATGGAATAGAGCAGGATTCTGATGGGAACTGGTGTCCACTTTTGGTTCCTGGTTTGCCCCCAACACTGTTTTATGGGAGAATGCAGGAAATTCTTCAACAACAGAGGGTGAGAACCAACAGAGCCCACTCCTGCCCCAGGAGCAGAAGCTCTGCAAAGAGCTCCTGTGCTTGTGATTCTTGTTTTGGGCCAGCAGGCACAGCAGTGCTGTGCCCCAGGCAATCAAACTGGCACTGACAGGGTAGTGGCACCCCATGGGCTTTGGGGGTGCCCACTGACATGGGAATCCCCAGAGAGGCCTGGGGTTAACTTGGGCCTTGTGATTATTTCTTTGTCCATGTAGATGAGCTGGGAAGGAGGAGGAGGAGCTGACCTGGGTTAATTCTGGTGAGTCTTCCAGAAACTGATGCTCTGGGCACTGCTCCAGATGGTCCCAGGCAGTGCTGCAGTATCTCATGAGATACTGTGACACCAACCCTGAGTGCCCAAGCAGAGAGCTACCAGCTTGGATCTATTATTAGCAAAAAAATTTTTTAAAAAGAATCTTGACTGGATGTGGTGTTGTTTATGGTCAGAGCATTCCCAGGCCACGGGGACAGAACTGGAGCCTGGGTGGTTTCCCTTTATGGACTTGTTTGAGGGCAGATGGTGAACAATGCATGCAGGGCCTGGGACTGGGCTGTTCTTTGGAAGACACAGTGTCACACAGAGCCTGAGCCTCAGTTTTCCTTCATCCTTTGATAGTTTCATTTCTAATGACTCCTGCCAATGCTGGGGGCAATTCCCCAGTGGCAGAGCACATGGCTGGGCAGAAGAGCCATCCCTTGCTGCCCCACACAAGAGGAATCCATGGGGAGCCAGGGTCCTGCTGCTGGACACCAGCTCTGCTGTGGCTGAAGGATAAAAAGCCCTGAATGCTAACAGCCATCTTCTAACCGCTGGGAGATGACAATGCTCACCACAAAAATAGTTATTCCCTGTCAGTTTTACAGGGAATAGCACAGGGAATCATTCCCAAGTTCTCTGACAAGCATCCTGGAGCAGCCACAGCTCCCCCTGAAGCAGAGCCATACCCAGGTTGTTCCCAATGGTCCAGGTCTCGTCATAGTCAAAGTGCACGTCCCCTTCCCGGTGAGTTTTGGGGAAGAATGCGTGTGCCAGGATCCCTCCAGGCCCATCAAAAGGCAGGTTGTCTCCGTGCCAGTACCTGCAGGGAAGACACATTGCACCTCAGACAAAGGATATGGAGCTCCAGCATCACACAGCCAAAGGTGGGAGGCACAGAGAGGGGAGAGCAGCTCTCATTCTCATCCTCAGTTCATCCCACTGGTCTAGATCAACTGCTCAGAGCCATTCCAATTGTCACAAGCCAAATTCTGCTTCAGAGCCCTGAGGAAGGAGCTTGATCACACCAAGCACTGAGGAAGTAGATCTCAGTCACACCAAGCTCTGGGGAGTTTGTATGTTTTCTCAGGGATGTTTCTCCCCCTCCCCTCTCCAGCTTCCAGCCCAGAACTGACTGTGAAGCCTAAAGAATGAGGGAGGTGACTGCCTAAGCCAAGATTGAGTTGATATTTCTGGGTGGTGGGGGCTGCAGAGGGGCAGCTGGCAGCAAAACTGACAGCAAAACCCAGCCAAACTCTCAGGTCCTCACTCAGGCCAAGCCACTGATGAGTAATGAAGGAAACCCATGAGAGATGTGGCCACTTGAGAGAGCTGAAGGAGACAAATACACAGCATGGAAATCACATCACTGCTTGGACAGTCTCCACTGCCCTCATTAGCTCTGTGCAAACATGCAGCTCAGGGAAGTCTTTGCCCCAGTGAGTTTTTTGCCAAAAGGGAATTTCAGGCCAGCAGCCAAGATTCCCTTAACCAAGAAACTATATTTGTCTTTGGGCAGACAGTTACATCCTTCAGTCAAGGGACAGGATGGAGGACCTGAAGATGGAAAATCAAAACAAACACTTAAGAAAACAGCCTGTGGGCAGAGAAACGCAAATGTACCAGGAAAATGAATGAGTGATCAGTAACGGTGCTGTGTGCAACAGCTGCACTCACACCGAGCAGCCCATGACTGACAAAACTAAAACAATCCCAGTGTCTGAAAGCAGAACCTCCATGTGAGTGCCTGAGCTGTGTGCTGGCAGGTCTCTGCCCTGGCAGGGTGTGCTGCCCTCTGTGCCCACCTCGTGAAGTCGATGACGATGTCAGCCCGTCCCTCCTGCACCTCGGTGAACGTCAGCGGGGTCACATCGCTCCACACTTTCAAAGCTTCCTCTATGGTCCTTCTCACCTTAGCTTTTACAAGTTGCCATGGGAACCTGATAATTCTGGAAGGAACAGACACTGGATGAGGAGAGCATCAGCTGCTGTCCCATGGACAGGGCTGTCACAAAGGCACAATTCTGCAATCAGCATCACCAGGGCCACCATGCCCAGCACCAGGACATCTCCAATCCATATATGCAGTGCTCCAGCAACATGGGCAGCAGATAAATCCCATCAGTGTTGGAACCCTCTGGCTGGTGTGTCAGAAGTGAGCTCCCTGGAGAGTTTTGCAGATTGTGTCGTTCAGAAGTGCCACAGCACTCCCCAGGTCTATCCCCTGTAAGGCCACCACCACAAAGATTCCTGAGATTGGTGTGATGTGATTTCTTCTCCTTAACCTCTGCATTTTTTGCCACTGGAAACTTGGGTTCACTGAGGAGTTGCTCCCACTTCCTCCAATAACAAGAGCAGACTGAAAGCTCTGCCACAGAGGGAAATTTCCCTTCCATGAACAGTGTTGCTGTATGTAAATCTCTGCTGTGCTTCTTTCTTTAACACTACTGACCAAAAAGAAAAAAAGGAATAAGGCTTTCTGTTATCTGCAGCCTCCTGATGGTGTGAGGAGCTGTGTCCTGTATTGGATTAAGCACGAGATGATTTACATGCTGTCAAGGTCCATATGACTGTGCTCACTTCTCTGCTCACAGCCCTGAGGGCAGCTGCAGAGGCAGCACAACCCTCCCTGCAGTCTGCTGGGCAGATTCACAGCTGAGAATGTGTGGGGTGATTTGGGCACAACTTTACTCTGAAGTGGTGTTTATGGGACCATCAGAAACAGCTGAATAAAAAGATCTCTTTAAAATAAACTGTGAGGTGAGCCCCCCTCGGGGTGGCTGTGGGGGCAGAGGCACCGCAGGAGAGAGCTGGGCTCAGAATAAGTGAGGGCAGTGACAGAGTGAGGGCAGTGACAGAGTGAGGGCAGTGACAGTGTGATGACAGTGACCCTGTGTGCCATGGGGTGCTGGTGTGGCACTGCCCAGGGCTGAGGCAATGCCTGTGTACAACAGGAGGGCAGCTGTGTTTGGGAGCGTGCTCAGGAGGGGATCAGGAGGTGCTGGGGACAAGCCTGAGTGGTTCAGAGTGGCTCTGCTGGCCCCTGTGCCTCTCATGGTCACATCACAGCTCCAGGGATACCAGACCGAGCGTTTGGGCAGGGAGAAGTGAAGCAGCCTGGGTGCCACACCGGCCTGGGTGCCTTACCATCATGAGTGCCACACCAGCCTGGGTGCCACACCAGCCTGAGTGCCTTACCATCCTGAGTGCCACACCAGCCTGAGTGCCACACCAGCCTGAGTGCCACACCGGCCTGGGTGCCTTACCATCCTGAGTGCCACACCAGCCTGATTGCCACACCAGCCTGTCACAGACATCTTCTTATGAAAATCCTTTCTTTGAGATTCTTTTCTTCCTGAGAAGCTGAGAGGCCTCAGGAACAAAATGTAAAAAATTATTATCTGCTGCTGTGGAATGCAACAGGTGCATCTGTGATTGACCCATGTTGGTTGTTTCTAATTAATGGCCAATCACAGTCAGCTGGCTTGGACAGAGTCTGGGACACAAGCCTTTGTTATTCATTCCTTCTTATTCTATTCTTAGATAGCCTTGTGATGAAATCCTTTCTTCTATTCTTTTAGTATAGTTTTAATGTAATATATATCATAAAATAATAAATCAAGCCTTTTGAAACATGGAGTCAGATCCTCGTCTCTTCCCTCATCCAAAGACCTCTGTGAACACCATCACACCATCCTGAGTGCCACACCAGCCTGAGTGCCACACCAGCCTTGCTGTCACACCGTCCTGGCCCCACGGCAGCCCCCTTACCGGTAGGTGAGGTTGCTTTTGTCCCAGCGGCCCCCGGAGAGCACGAAGCGCTTCTGGCGGTTGCGGGCGCCCGGGGCCGCGGGCGGCTCGGGGTCGGGCACGCCGCAGCGGGGCGGGTTCCAGCCGGCCCAGGGCCCCGCCGCGGCCCCGGGGGAGCCCCTGGCCGGCACGCCCGTGCCCACGGCGTTCACCAGGGCGGCCAGCCAAGGAGCCTGCTCCTTCCAGGTGGGATGCTTTCGAGACACGTCCTGAAAGGCAAAAGCAAAAGCACGACTTCAGTGTCCGTGAAGATGCTTCCTCTTGCAGAGGGGTGGGCAGCTGTCCACAGCAGTTCTGAGCAGTGGGTTCCACTTCGTTTCCCCGCTGGCAGGGCACAGCCTGCTCCCCACAAACATGCCCTGCTCCCTGCTCTGAGGCTGGCTCACACCTGGGGGGCACTGTGCTGTGCCATGGCACCCATGAGCACTCAGCTATTTTTGGTCCATGTTTCCTTGGCAGCTGGCCCGCAGGAAATACTTTTGCAGGCTGTGGATGAGAACCAGACCCTTCAAGTATAAAACAAATCACCAGGGAATAAATTCTCCCCCTTTGCCCTACATCCTTTATTCCCTCCCGGCCCGGGGTGGAGGTGACATTAATGGGAGGAAGTCTCCAGTCCCCAGCACGCAGCTGTGCTCCTTGTTGTCACTTCCGTGGTGTCCCCTTGCTGCCCTGGCACCGTGGGCAGGTCTCAGCATGGCAGAGCAGGACACAGGGGTGTGGGTGACAGCACAGAGAGCAGCAGGGACTGTCCCTGCAGCCCCACCACTGCCTGAGGGAGGGACTGCACCGTGTCCCCTCACCTCCCTGTGCCTGTGATTCTGCTTGGGATAGCATCTCCTGGGCTCTCCCACACTCAGTTGGAAAAGAAAGGTTTCTCTTGAAAACATTAATTAATGCTAATTAGCTGACTTCCACCAGTTTCCCATGTTGCCACCATGAAACACAACCCAGGTGTCACCTCCAAGATGCTGTAAGGCTTGTGGGGTAAGAGGGGCTTGGTCCACATCACTGTGCTGCAGAGGGCCAAACACAGATTTTTTTTTTTGCCTGATTTTATGCAGCAAATGAAAGGATGAAAGGTGTTAGGGCAGGCAGGAGCTGAGATGCAGCAGTGCTGAACAGGCAGGCTCTGTCCCACAGGGCTCCAAGGGAGGATCTGGGCTTTGGGCAGCTCTTTCTTGCCTTGCACAGAGCTGCCTCCTTCCAGGCCAGCTTTCCTGTCAGCGACACGGGGGTCAGGATGGCACGGTGCCAGCGCTGCCATGATGCCTGTAATCCACATGCTGCCACCTCTGCTGCCACAATGGGCCCATTCATGCAGGCTGGAATGAAGTGTGAAGGCCTTGGCATGAATTCCACCACTGAGCCAGGCACAGATGGACAGGGGAGCCAGGCAGGGCACTCTGGGTGTCCACACATCACTTTAGGCTTTTGGTGTGTCTGTCACAGCCTGCTGGCTGATCCTCCCCAGACAGGACAGACAGACAGACAGACAGACAGACAGACAGACAGACATTGATACAACCCTGGTGTCCCAGTGCACTCTCACACCCCACAGGAACTGCACCAGCAAAGAGAGAAACCATCCTGAACAGCAGGATTGTCACACCCTGGACAGCAGGATTGTCACACCGTGGACAGCAGGATTGTCACACCCTGGACAGCAGGATTGTCACACCGTGGACAGCAGGATTGTCACACTCTGGACAGCAGGATTGTCACACCCTGGACAGCAGGATTGTCACACTGTGGACAGCAGGATTGTCACACCCTGAACAGCAGGATTGTCACACTCTGGACAGCAGGATTGTCACACCCTGAACAGCAGGATTGTCACACCCTGGACAGCAGGATTGTCACACTCTGGACAGCAGGATTGTCACACCCTGAACAGCAGGATTGTCACACTCTGAATAGCAGGATTGTCACACCCTGAACAGCAGGATTGTCACACCGTGGACAGCAGGATTGTCACACCCTGAACAGCAGGATTGTCACACCCTGAATAGCAGGATTGTCACACCCTGGACAGCAGGATTGTCACACCGTGGACAGCAGGATTGTCACACCCTGAACAGCAGGATTGTCACACCCTGGACAACAGGATTGTCACACTCTGGACAGCAGGATTGTCACACCGTGGACAGCAGGATTGTCACACCCCGGACAGCAGGATTGTCACACCGTGGACAGCAGGATTGTCACACCCTGAACAGCAGGATTGTCACACTCTGGACAGCAGGATTGTCACACTCTGGACAGCAGGATTGTCACACCCTGAACAGCAGGATTGTCACACTCTGGACAGCAGGATTGTCACACTGTGGACAGCAGGATTGTCACACCCTGAACAGCAGGATTGTCACACCGTGGACAGCAGGATTGTCACACCCTGAACAGCAAGAGCTGCCCAGGCCAGCAGGCACACCCTGAGCATCCATTCAGGGCCTGGGGAGGAGGAGCACGGGCTGGGCTGTCCCCAGGCTGCTCCTGCTGGACTGGAGCCCTGCCAGGCTGAGGTACCTGTCCTCTGAGAGGAGCTCTCTGAGAGCCCCTGGCACCCTGCCTGGGCTGGCAGCTCCTGCTGCAAAGGACAGCTGGCAGCAGGAGCTGACAAAGTTCATGTTCTGGCCAACATTTGCTGTCAGCCCCGATGACACCGAGGCACACAATGGCTCTGTGTCACCAGAGCTCAGCCTGCAGGGCTGCTCAGCCCCTTGCTCCTGGCTGCACCCTCTGCCAGCTCCTGGCAGCTGAGGATTGGGGTGAGGAATCCATCTGGCTTTCCAAGTGCAGGGCCTGGGAGCCCAGGGGAACCCCCAAGGAGTGCTCAGGTGGGTGGGTGGGCTGAGCTGACCCAGATGCCCCTTAGCCCTGGTTTTTGCCCTGGTGATGCTCTGCACATTCCCCTCCTGGGAAGGCCCAGTTTCCTTACAGGCTGGGGCCACTGCCATGAGCAGGAGGTTTTCTCTCTCCTCTGACCAGGAGAAGCTGCCTGTTTCCTTCTTGCCCTGAGCAATCCCACGTTCAGAGGCAGATTTTCTCTCCTCTTTGTTACCCCAAGGCACTGCTATGAATCCCAGCTTTCCAAACCCCACCTTGCAACAGCAGGACCCTCCCTGCTCCTCCTGCCCTTTGCAGGTCCTGGAAGGGGCACAATTGGCTCCTGTGGGTGGGACAGGAGGCAGGACCTGCCCTGGTGCCCTGAGCGTGCCCCTGGACAAACAGTGACTCTGTCCCTGTCGTCACTGCACCGACATTAGCACCATGGCAGGAAAGGGCTGGAAAATGCCACTGCAGGCAAGGGGAAATGTGACAGGCACAAACCACTTGCCAAACAATGCTCAGGGGACACTCAGGCTGGAGATCTTGGCCTCCTTGGCTGGACACACCTTGCTGCAGGCACTTCCCAGGGATTAGATACCGTGTCCAGCTTGCTTAAGGTTGCATCCTTCCCAGGCAGTGCTGAGCCCTCCCTCTGGTGGGATCTGCTTTGTCCCCTGAGCTGTGCTACCCCACCCTGGCTGATTGCTCAGGGCTCCCTCAGGGCCCTGCTGCTGCCCAGGCTGCTGCAGAGCTGGGAGGGCAAGGGGAGGAGGGCACTGGGTACCCATCAGGGCATCCCACCAGCAGAAGGGAGAGGATTCCTGAACACAAAAGCAAAGGAAAATCCCAGGGTTTGTCCCAGCAGAGTGCAAAACAGATCTGAGCCTCTGGCTGAGTGTGTGCAGCCCCTGGCAGTGCCCACCCTGCATAACCCACAGCTGGGCATGGGAGCAGCTGCCTTGTGGTCAAGGGAGAGGCCAGGGCTTTGCAATAGAGGCTGCTCAGTAAATGTGAACACAGCACAAGCACAGAGAGCGTTCCAGGCCTGGAACCAAAGGTTGAGGGCAGTGGGGACAGCAGAGGAGCAAAGCTGTACCAAAGAGGGCTGTGCTGTAGGCTGGGCACAGCTCCTCACCAACAAAGTGCCTCTTCCTGCAGCCTGAAAGGCTGAGGGGGAGCAGCAGGGAAAGGACAGATCCCAGGGCACAGCAAAACCACAGGGGAGGTCCAGGCTGCCCACTCAGCTCCTCACAGCTTTATCAGCCTTCAAGTGCTGTGATACAACAGCCATCACCTCTGGGTCTGCTGCAGCCAGATGAACAGCAGCCAAGCTTCCCAGGAAGTGTTCCAGCCATCCCAGGGAGCCAGGAGCATCTTTAACCTCCTGGTGCTGGGCAGCACTGACCCTGCAGAGCCCCGGGAGCAGCAGCAGCTGCAGCAGCACAGGGGCAGGGCAGCATCAGCCCAAATGAGCTCAGGGCTGGGGCTGGTGCCTGGTGCTGACCAGCCCACGGCTCTCCTGAGCCTGGCTCCATCCTCCCCTGCCTGCCTGAGCTCAAACTTGTGTCCCCTTTGTGTATCTGATCACCCAGGCTCCTGGCTGCTGCTGTGGCATGGATCTCCTGAGCCTGGCTCCATCCTCCCCTGCCTGCCTGAGCTCAAACTTGTGTCCCCTTTGTGTATCTGATCACCCAGGCTCCTGGCTGCTGCTGTGGCTTGGACATGAAAGGAGACAGGAGGGGTTGGACAAGTTACAGCCTGAATCCTTCAGTCTTGGGTGCTTCCCCTCTCACTGCTTCCCCTTCACCTGGGGAATGAGCTCAAGGACTTTGTCTCCATTTCCCTTCTGCTCCTGCTTTTCCATTGCTTCTGTTTCTGCTTCCTCCTTTTGTCACTCAGAGCGTTTCCAAGGCCCTGGTGTTTGCAGCATTATTCCCTCCTCCCTAGGACCCTGCACCTCGGAGCACTCCTGCTCTCATTTCAGCAGAAATGCTTTCTCTTGCAGTTCTCTCACCCCATTTTTGCCCACTGTGGGGCAGCCATGTCCCCCAAGGGCTCTGCACCCCTGAACAGCAATGTTCCAGCCTGAAATCTGCATTGTTCTCCTGATGCAGAGACAGCTTTTTGTGCAGCCTGCCTCTCAGCCCAGCATGGATTTGCAGGGGTTGGATTTGAAAGTGCAGCTACAGCTGATAGTAAAACTGGAACCAGCTTCATTCTGGTCAGGTTGTGTTGCAGGAGCAGCCTGGGCTGGGAAGGGGCTGATGCTGCAGGTGGAATTTCACGGCAGAAATGCGATTGTGGTGTGGTCCAACCCTGAGCTAAATGCACTGTTAGTGGAAACAATGCCCAGGCAAAGCCAGCAGATTTACTGATCCTGCCTCCCCAGCACAAGGTCTCCCAACCCCTCCGTGAATTCTTTGCTCACACAAAATTCTTCACTCCAGGCCTGCTCCATGCTGGCTGCAGCCTGGTCCCACTGCAGACAGGCACAGCACAAAGGCTGGGCCCAAACAGGAGCTGCTGCAGTGCCTGGCTGTGCACACACTGCTGGATTTTCCTCTCCCCTCACTTCCACACCCTGGCACCATCCAGCACTGCCTCCCAGGGCCTGACACTTGGTTTCCGGATTACATGGTGGTAGTTGTTGTTGGCAATGAAAAAAGCAAAATGTTTATTTTCCCTAAGCAACGTGGAACATGAAACATTATGGACTGCAAATGTTTATGGCCACAGAGAGAATGAGAAGAAGCAGGCTTTGGTGTAACAAGAGAAAGCAAATGAATAAACACCGCAGGACTATTTTTATTATCAGGCATTTTAATTATGTGACAGTTTGTGAGACTATTCCATCAACAACACCACAACCAAGCTGCTGGTGTCACCCAAGCAACAGCTTGCCAGAAACAGGAGTACTTACAGAGCAAACAAGCCCCAGGATGCTGACAGAGCAAAAGGTTTCAAGAGCCCTTAATCTGATGACCTAGAATTCCCCTTGAAAAGAAGAAACTGCTCTAGGATGTGGCACACTCCTGGCAGGGGAGGAAGGGGGCTGAGATGTTTTGTTCATTGTGCACTTACACCCAAGCTAAGAGGAGCCATGAGCTGCCAGCGCCTCTCTCCTGCCCAAATCCACCAAAGGGAAGAAGTCTGGTCACTGCCTGTCCTTGCTGGGACTCCTCTGTCTGCACCAGGATCTCAGTGAACATCTGAAAACATGTCTGTGGCCTTAGTGAAGCCCTGAGGTGCTCTGCTTTTCGTTTTGCTGGGCAGCTATGTGCAGACTCAGCTCTGCTCCCATTTGGCTGAGCCATCCCCAGTGCAGAAACACCCACAAACCCTTTATTTACCTATCCATATATTTGAGATTAGTAGGAAAGAGCTACAAAAGTGAGGGGAAAGTGGGGGGAGAAAGTGGGGGGAAAAGTGGGGGGAAAAGTGGGGGGAAAAGTGGGATGTCCAGCATCTCTGCAGGATAACTTTCCACTAAAAATCCTTTTCAAACAACTCCTATACAATGCATCTCTTCTTCTGCAAAGACCCACAGGTTATGGTGCCAGGGCAGGATAAGTGTGGGGCAAGGAAATGCAACAAAACCTGGAGAGGGGGATCCTCCCCAGACTGCTCTTCTCCTTCTCCTTCTCCCTCTCCCCTCCCAGCTGCATCCCAAGCCCTGCCACCCTGCAGGGTGTGTGTGTGTGTGTGTGTGTGTGTGTGCTGCCTGTGAAGCACAAACACAACAAACCCTCTGCAGAATAACCACTTACATGTGTCTCGAGCCTCTCCCAGAGCACAAGATAAACATGCCTAAAATTACCCCAGCCCCGGCTGCAGTTTTTAAATAGCCCAAACCAAGGAGTGCAAATCCAACCCTTCCTGCGGGAGCCGCCTGAGCCCGAGCGAGGCAGGCAGGGGCTGCGGGGCAGGCACAGGGGGGAACCTGCCGTGCTCAGGGGGCAGCTGCAGCACCCCCGAGGGGTTGTGTCGGTAGCTGGGAGGGTGCCCAGCCCTTCTCCGCAGAGAGAGACCTTCCCAGCAAAGGCAGGGCTTTGATTTCCCCGGGGAGCCGCAGGCAGAGCAGGAATTCGGTGTCTGCGCCTGCACGGCCCGGGGACTGCGGATCTTTTGTTCTCAAGTTTTACAGTGGACACCAGACCCAGCCTTCATTCTGCTCTCAGTTTTCTCTTGCTTGCTTTGGGCATTAATATGAAAGTGAAGGAGCTCTACAGGGTTTGCCTCAAAAGAACACAAGTCCTTCAGCAACTTGCCCTACAGCCGGGCTTTAAAGTGAATCTCAGCCCCGATTCCCTCCCCTCCCAGCTGCTGCTGCTGTGACTCGCTGTTGGAGCACGAACAGCCACAAACAGCTGGGTGCAGCACAAACTCCTGCTGTCCTTGCCCACCCCCGTACTGGCACAGCCCGAGGAACTCCTTTTGACTCTGTCTCACTGGAGTGTGAATCTCTTGTCGCGGCTCAGCCCCTTGGCTCCTTTCTCATTCATCACCTGACAGCAAAAGGTGCCCAGACAGGAAATGAGCGGCTGTCAGACATGAGGGAAACATCCCTTTGTGCAGCAGGCTGGAGCAGTCAGAGCACGGGATGGGGTGGCACAGCTCCCTGTGAGAGAGGGCACAGGGTGGCCAGGCCTCTGTCAGCCTGGCAGTGCCACCTCAGCTGTCCTGCACACACGTGTTCCCCTGCTGCCACCTCCATCGTGGAAAACTGGCTGCACCTCAGAGGCAGCAGAATAACCTTCAGAAAGCCTTGACAGCAGATGAGGAACCCAAAAGAGCAACTCTGTGGGGTGACAGAGCTGCTGTTTGAAAGGATGAGGGATCATCTGTCCATGTCCAACCCAAGCAATGCAGCCACCATCTCTGCAAAGGCTGGGTCAAACACACCAGTCTGAAAGCCTGAGCTCCACATGGCTGGTCCAACACACAGCACAAGGCATTCCTGAACCAAACAGACCTGCAGGAGCATCACCTGGAGCTACTCCAGCCAGGAGGGAAGGATTAGCACTCACAGAGCACAGCATGAGCCGAGGATGAGGAAGAAATCACCTCTCTGCTGGCACACTGCCACCTGCGGGGACCTTGTGGAGCGTGGCAGTGGATTTGATGGAGCAGGAGCCTGAGCAGCCCTGGAGCCTGCACTAACTCTGTGCTCTTCAGCAGTTTGGGGCACAAACCAGCTCGAGGGGCGCTGGCCAAGTCAGCTGAGCCCCTGCAGCAGCTGTGGGTGCTGGCACAAGGACACGAACGGTGACATGGGCAGCTGGGCTGGGCTCCAGCTCAGAGAGTGAAACCCAGGCTGGCTCTCCCTTCCCCAGGACCTCACACAGGCCCTTGCTGGCAGCCAGACCAGGACCAGGGGCTGTGCAGGCTCCTCCAGGAGCAGCAGCCTCAGAGCTCACACAGGGCAGAGCTCAAGGCACCTGCCAGCCCAGGGGAACCAGCAGCCTCCAGCTCTGTGCGGGCGGAGCTCTGCCCACCCAGCCCAGCCCCTGCTGCCCTCGGACGGCGGGCCTGAAGCCACAGAGCAGCGGCATTCCTGGAGCGCAGGGTGCCACCAGGGTGCCACCAGGAGCGCTCGGCCTCACCTTCCCCAGAGGCAGAGCGCGGTGACATTTCGTTCGGAGGAATGCGAGCACTTTGGGGGCCAAGGCTGCTCCGTGCCAAGTCCCAGCCCACAGCAGATTTAGCAGCCAAGTTAGAAAGCGCTCAGATGACAGAGCTGATAATAAAACCATCGACAGAACCTGAACTAATCCCCTCGGGCTGCTACCGGGCATTTGCTGTGTTATTATTTCATGGCACAGCAGCGAAGCGCATGTCTACAATAACGCGATTACACACGCACACATTCCCAGCACAAGGAGCTCTCTGTCCTCTCCCGTCCCCAAATCCCCCGCACGCCGCCGCTCCTCGCCGGTCCCAGGTGCAGGGATCGGGCAGGATCTGCAGGAAGAAGGAGCCCTGCTGCTCCTCTCCTGCCTGCCTTTCATTCATCCCTTCACTCTCGTCTCCCCGTAACTTGGGGAGCTGCCAGCGCAGCGCGCAGGGGGTGTCGGAGCAGCAGCGGGGGCTCTGCTGCCTCTGAAGCACGGGGGATGGATGCCGCGTCCTCTCCTAAGCTCTCCTTGTCCCGGTCCCCGTTTTCCCTCGGGAACGCGGCCGTGGAAGCTCCCCAAGAAGGCAGGAGGAGCCTGGGAGGCACGGCCGGGGCAGGGGCAGCGTCCCGCGGCCGGTGATTCCCGTGCCGGCATCCCGAGCGCGGCTCGGGCATGGATGGATGGAGCGGCGGGGGGGGACGCAGCTCATCCCGTTCGGCGGAGGATCTGCCGGGGAGATCCCGCCCTGGGACAGCACCGGGGGACGCGGCGGGAGGCACCGGGCGGCCCCGACTCACCGGCTTGTGTCGGCGGGCGGGCGCGGCGGGCGCGCAGTGCAGCAGAGCGGCGGCCAGCAAGGCGGCGGCGGCGGGCAGCGGCGGGCGGGCCATGCCGGGCGGCGGAGCGGGCTCGGACATGGGGCACACGAGGAGGGAGGGGGGGGTCCCGCCGAGCCTTTTATCCCCCCACCGTGGCCGCCTGCCCTCCTCCTCCTCGCGCCTCCTCCCGCTCCTGCCTTTTGTTCTCCCCGAGCCGCGGCTGCTCGGGCCGGGGGGACACGGCCCGGCCGCATCGCGGGAGGGGGGTCCGGTCCCGCCCGGGCCCGGCCGCTCCGCCCCGCCACCCCCCGGGGGCGGAACGGGGCGGGACCCCCTCCCACGCCTGCCCGGCACCGGCCCCCGGCTCCTGCCTGCCCTGGGGTGCCTTCAAACGGGCCCCTCTAAAGGTGTATCTCACCCTCCTGCCTGCCCTGGGGTGCCTTCAAACGGGCCCCTCTAAAGGTGTATCTCACCCTCCTGCCTGCCCTGGGGTGCCTTCAAACGGGCCCCTCTAAAGGTGTCTCACTGTCCTGCCCACCTCGGTGTGCCTTCAAACGGGCCCCTCTAAGGGTGTCTCTCACTCTCCTGCCCTGGGGTGCCTTCAAACGGGCCCCTCTAAAGGTGTATCTCACCCTCCTGCCCTGGGGTGCCTTCAAACGGGCCCCTCTAAAGGTGTATCTCACCCTCCTGCCCTGGGGTGCCTTCAAATGGGCCCCTTTAAAGGTGTCTCACTGTCCTGCCCACCTCGGTGTGCCTTCAAATGGGCCCCTTTAAAGGTGTCTCACCCTCCTGCCCTGGGGTGCCTTCAAACGGGCCCCTCTAAAGGTGTATCTCACCCTCCTGCCTGCCTTGGGGTGCCTTCAAACGGGCCCCTCTAAAGGTGTATCTCACCCTCCTGCCTGCCCTGGGGTGCCTTCAAATGGGCCCCTTTAAAGGTGTCTCACCCTCCTGCCTTGAGGTGCCTTCAAACGGGCCCCTCTAAAGGTGTCTCACTCTCCTGCCCGCCTTTGTATGCCTTCAAACGGGCCCCTCTAAGGGTGTCTTTCACCTCTCCTGCCTAAGGGCACCAAGGACTAAACCCCATCCTCATAATGCCTGTCGAGAGCACTCCAGTCCCCATGGGGAGTAGCTCACAGCCGTGTTTTAATGAGTTTGAACTCCTGCTTTGCCTGTGCAAAGTTCTGTTTTGCTCACTTTTTCACTCACCCTGTGCAAGAAGGCTTTCCCTAGCAGGGATGCTGAGGGAGGGGAAGGAAGGGAGCAGCTCCTCATTTTGAAGATCCCAAAGCTTTCTCCATCTGCTCAGCCACCTGGAGATGAAGGCAGCAAGGCACAGCTCTGGTTTCTTGGTTCTTGTTTCTATGGGAGAAGCCCTGGATTGTGTCAGCATCCTCTCAGCAGACTGAGTTTAGCTGAAAATTGTTTCAAGAAATGTATTGCAAATAAGAGAACTTTGATCTCCAGCTGCCTGGGCTGGTGTGCAGGGAGTGAGTAAGGCTTCCTGACATCCCAGGCTCTATTACTGCTTTATTTGCCTGTGATCAGTTGTTCATGTTTAGTTTTATGGGAACCGTACTGACGATGTAAATCCTGGGTACGGTGAGCAGATGTGAGAAGAAAGAGCCTGGCCTTGGCTGGCTGTGGAAGGTGCTGCAGTGTTCAACTCACAGGCTGTTAGCAAGATGTCCCTGCACTGCAGCACCGTGCTCAGAGCATCCCCTAGGCCTTGTTTGTGAAGGGGACAGGGGAGCAGGGAAAACCACGTTGCACTGTGGAATTTACCCTTCTGCTCTTACTCTGGCTGTGCCCCAGGAATGCAGAGCAGACCCTTGTTTCTTGCCTTTCTCTGAGCCAGACAGCTGGGTCCCAGTGAAAAAAGCTTTCCTGCCTTTGTCTCCCTTTTCTTTAGTGTCTTTTCTTTTAGTGCTGGTGTCTCTGGGAGCTCAGAGCTTTCCAGGCCGTGGCAGTGGAGACCTGGGGAAGCAGGGAGAGGCATGGGAGCAGCCTGTGAGGCAGCAACAGGCAGCTTGGCTCCTCTTAATGAAGGGAGATTTTAAAGGGAGCGTTCTGAGAAACTTGGTCCTTGCAGAGATGGAACTGTGTGTGAGAACTGCTGCCTCCTGCCAAGGCACTCAGCACAAAAGAGAGTGCATGTCGTGTTTGGGATCACAGATATTTCCCAGCCAAGCCAGTAGAAGTTTAGCAGCAGGAAAACGGCTGCTGGGTGTCCTGGGGACTGCCACGCCCTGTGTGCAGCCTGCAGAATTCCTTCTTGTTGTGATCCTGAGCTGGGAGCTCTCTCAGCCACTGTCTGCCCTGTCCATGCAGCCCCATGGATGCACAGGGATGAGCACAGGGCTCCCACCCCAGCCCCAGAGCACAGACAGTCTGGCATCCCTCAGTTTGACACCCCTCAGTCTGAAATCTCCCACTCTGACATCTCCCACCCTGACATCTCACTCTCTGCTTGCTTTCCTGCAGCTCCTGCCAGGCTGGAGCCAAACTCGGCTGTGGTGGTGCTCACAGGGATCTCAGGTTGAGGGAAGAGATGAGGATCTGACTCCATGTTTCAGAAGGCTGATTTATTATTTTATTATATATATTACATTAAAACTATACTAAAAGAATAGAAGAAAGAATTTAATCAAAAGAATAGGAAAGAATCATAACAAAGGTTTGTGGCTCGGGCTCTGTGTCCAAGCCAGCTGACTGTGATTGGCCATTAATTAAAAACAACCAACATGGACCAATCAAAAATCCACCTGTTGCATTCCACAGCAGCAGATAATCAATGTTTACATTTTGTTCCTGAGGCCTCCCAGCTTCTCAGGAGGAAAAATCCTAAGGAGAGGATTTTCCATAAAAGATGTCTGCGACACTTGGGTTCCTTGGGGTGGCTGCAGGAGCTCAGTGGAATCTCTCATGGCTGAGAGGTCCCAATGGTCACTGATGTTGCTGATTTAGCATCCCCACATGGAGCTCTTCTTGCTCAACATCGGTTCAGGGCTCTCCAGCCCCAGCAAGTGGCAGAGCGGGCAGGAGATTTCCAAGTCCTTCTGACCACAAGCATCAGCTCTGCTCCCACTCCTCTAAGGCTTCCCAACAAGGAGAGCCTTGTGAGCACCTGGGCAGGCAAAGCAGCGTGGTAATGTGAGTGTCAGCAGGAACCAGCAGCTGGGGATAACCTCACTCTGCACCCAGCAGGTGTTGGGGGGAAAGGGGCTGTGCCAGGGGAAGAGAACAGCAGGTTTGATTCTTTGTGAGCAGCAGAGAGGTGGAATAACTCCCTCAGCCCTCTTGGGTGCGATACTGCTGTAAGGCACTTGGGACTGAGGGGAGGTGGGGAAGAGCTTCTGATGAGAGCCAAGGGGAAAGGGGAGGGAACTGAGAAACTGAATTTAAATGGATTAAGCCTGTCTGTCCAAAGTCCTTTGTTTCCTGTCACCTCCCTGGTGTGACTTTCACAGCTGCATTCTGTGTGCCTGGGGACCTGGCTTGAGGTCCCCTGCAAAGCCAGCACGGAGCTTTACACCCCCTGGGCATTGCCCTGAGCAGCTGGAAGAGGCTCCAAGAGCCAAAACCCTTTGATTTCTCTGATGTCTTTCCTGCTCTCTCTGCAGGAGATAACCTCATGAACTGATGTCTCCAGCATCACTGCTCAATGGGTGACAAATGAGGACACGTCCCCACCAGGCAAGTCTCTGTTCTCCCCTCTTGCTTTTGGGATTCCCCTCTTCTCTGGCCCTGGCACCTTGTTTTTCTCCTGGGTGTTTGTACAGGTGGCTGTGGGTGCAAACAGGGCTGGGGGTCAGTGTAGTGAATGCCTATGTAAACGTGATTGATCAGGAGTGCTTTTTGAATTACCCAGTTCTCCTCCTCTGCTGGCAGCCCGAGACGTGGGCATGGGGAGTGGGCAAGAAAAGGTTGTGCAGTGGGAACTTGGCCTTTGGGCCTGGACTCACAAGTGGAAAGGTAAAGTAATATGTAAAATAAAATGTACGTTAGTCAGCAAAGTGCTTTGCTTGAAACCACTTTTGGGTTTCTTAAAAATCTTTCAAATGGAAATGCTGGAATTGTGCAGGCTGTCCTGGGTCCAAACAGTGAACCTCGAAAGCACCAAAGTTTTCCAGACTTCAACTTGACTAGGTCAGCCTCACTATGCATTTCCAGAAAGTCTTGCTTGATTCCCTACTAATTTTACATCTATTTTCTTTTGCCTTCCCCTTTCTTTGACCTTAATTCTGGGTTGAACCCAGCAGTGCAGAGCCAGAAGAGTTTGGGATCAGCTTGATGCAGTGCCCTTATGAAACCGAGGGGTACATGTGGGGCAGGGCCATGACTTCACTGCTGCCCCCCTGAGCTCAGAACAAGGGACACGGGGGCAGGAGCGTGCTGCTCCTCACCTTGAAGAGATGCACTGCACTCCTCGGGGCTCTGGGCCGGGAAAGGGGAGCACTGAGACAGCCACAGCCTGTCCCCACAGCTGTCCCTCAGTGCAGGGACAGCTCACACTGCAGGGCAGCTCGCAGGGCAGGGACAGCTCACACTGCAGGACAGCTCGCAGGGCAGCCCTGGACCCGGCCCCAGCCCTGGGCTCATCCCCTGGACCCAGCCCAGCCCAGCCCAGCCCTGGTTTGGCCCCAGGAGCGGCTCGGTCGGTGCCTCGGTGCCGCGGTGGGGCAGGGCAGGGCCGGGCCGGGCTCGGAGCCGCTCAGCGCCCGCAGTGTTTGTGTCTGCTCATCCTGCCCGTGCCAGGAGCCGAGCGCACACAAACACAGCCGGGCTCGCCTGGGAAGCGCTGCCTGCGAGATAAGCAGGGCGAGGAAAACACATCCATCTTCGTGTCTCTTGGCCTGAGACGCAGTTTCATCTGCTGGCATTTTCCTGGCGCGGGCTCAGGGCACACCGCAATTCACCTGGGGAGCCAGACGCCGGGGAGCCAGCAGCTCCCGTTCCTGGCGGCAGGAACCGCTGCTGCTCCGGCTGCCGCAGGGCCGGGGTGGCGAGGGGCTGCCACTGGGGTGGTGCGAGGGCACGGGGCTGGCCCGGGGCTGAGCCCTTGTGGGGCACACCAACAGCGTGCCCAGTGTGGCTGCGGGTCACCAACAGCGAGCTCAGTGAGCCACGGGGCCACAGTGCCTGCCCAGAGCCCCCCGTGCCCACCCGGGCACTGGCACCCGGCAGAGCCCGGCCAGGAGCTGGACAAAGCACCAGAGGCTGCGACACAGAGCAGGGGACACAGCACGAGTGGCTGGGACACAGCATTGGACACAGCATGAGTGGCTGGGCACAAAGCACTGGGACACAGCACCAGTGGCTGGGACACAGAGCAGGGGACACAGCATGGGTGATGGGACACAGAGCAGGGGACACAGCACCAGTGGCTGGGACACAGAGCAGGGCACACAGCATGGGTGATGGGACACAAAGCACCGGGCACAGCACGAGTGGCTGGGACACAGGGCCAGGCAGAGCACAAATGGCTGGGCACAGGCACCGGGCACAGCACGGGTGATGGGACACAGAGCACAGGACACAGCACGAGTGGCTGGGACACAGATCACCACACAAAACACCAGTGGCTGGGCACACAGCACCGGGCACAGCACCGGGCACACAGCACCGGGCAGAGCACCAGTGGCTGGCACACAGCACCGGGCACACAGCACCGGGCACAGAACCGGGCACACAGCACCGGGCACAGCACCAGTGGCTGGGCACACAGCACCGGGCACACAGCACCGGGCACAGCACCAGTGTCTGGCACACAGCACCAGTGGCTGGCACACAGCACCGGGCAGGGCCCGGCCGCAGCCCGCGGCTCTCGGGCCCCCATCGGGAGCTGCCGGTGCCGTCATGCAGCGCTCCCGAGCTGGCGGCTCCCCGCGAATGGAAGGGCCCCGGCGGAACGCCCCCCCCAGCCTTGGCTCCCTCTGATCCCCTCCGAAGCCGATCTGAGACTGGAATGTCTCCTGGGACGTGATTCCCTCTAGCCCGAGGGGAGCTGCGTTCATAAAACCCGGCGAGAGCCGCGGAGGCGATGGGGGAGGAGGCAGGCAGGCCTGGGGAGGTGAGGCTCTCATGAACAAGTCGCGGGGCTGCCGGAATTGTCCCGTCCTGTCCTCTCTCCCTCTCCCTGTCCCTGGAGTCGAGCTGTGGAATTCAGGGTTGGGTCGAGGCTTTTCTTCGTGCACGTTCCTGCTCAGAGCAGCCAAACCCCTCGGCTCCCTCTCCCCCCTCCTCAGCTGCTGAACTCCCTCCCCTGGGGCAGCCCCAGCTCCTCTCTCACAGCGCTGGGACCCTCCTGCTCCTCCCCATTGCTCTGGCACCGTGTCCTGGGCAGGCTCTGGGGGAGAGGGGTCTGTCCCAGGACGGGCAGGCTGGATTGGCAAGGCAGGGCAGCAGCAGCAGGGAGAGAGGGCTTCCCACACCTTGGCAGGGTGGAGGCTGCACTCATGGGATCCTTAGTGCTGGGTGAGCAAAATCAGCCAGACACAGAGTTCTGAATAAATAAACCCATGTGAAGGCAGTGGGGATGTGAGCCAGGGGGAATAAAAGACAGGGGAGCAAGAAAATTCAGCTGAGAGGAGATATCCATGAAGGGAGACCACAGAAATGTGGATCTGGGTGGTGTGAGTGCACTCCTGGCTCCTCTGGGATGCAGAGTGCCTCTCCAGCAGTAACTGCACAGCAGTGACGCCATGTCCTGCCATTCCACCCTGCCCTGGATGCTCTGTGGGACACCACTGCTCTGCCACTGGCAAATGTCACTGGGATAAATTGTTGCCAAAGTTCCCAAAGTGTTTCCCTGCTTTCTCTCAGGCTGCAGTTGCTGAACTCTGAGACTGCATTGTCACAAACTCCCTGTGGCAGCCTCAGATGCAGGGGAGCACCCAGAAACCCCTCTGGAGATCCATCTGGAAAGGGCACCAGAGAGCTTGCCCAAGGCTGGGAATGAGCTCAGCACAGCACCCACAGTGCCCAGCCTTCCCAGAGAGCTGGGGGGATTGCTCAGATCACTGGTTTTTCAAAAGGTCAGGGGATGTTTGCAGTGATCCTGTGGAGGAGCCCATGGGTGGCTCTGGCAGAGATGCCAGCTGAAAGGAAAGCATTTCAGCAGGAATAATGAGAAATCAGAGTGCACAACCAGGCTGCCCTGTGCACTTACAGGGTTATTGACTGTCCATGTGAAAAGGAGATACCACTGGCTTCTTTTACAGGAAGGAAAAGATGGGAGCTGATATTTAGTTTTGAGACATCTCTGTTGGAAGCTGATGGCTGGAGACCCTCAGTAGGACAGGGAGAGCAATGTGGTGACTAAAACTCATGAATCACTTTGGAGAGCTGGGACAAAAGGCCCCAAATCTGTGTCTGTGGAGCGTTGTGTAGAGGCTGCAGAACCCCCAAGATCTCTTGGGGTGCCGTGTGAGCTGTGCCTTTGCTTGAAGGGGCAGAGGTGGGGAGGCTCTCACTGCAGGGCTCTAGCTCAGAGCAGAAGCTGCTCATGGGTTGGTGCTAAGAACTTCTGAAGGTTATGGGCATCCCTTCCTCACACACAGACCCATCTTCGAGCTTGTAGCTGATCCTGTGTTGTTTCACTACAGGGAAACTCCATCAGTACCACTGGGGCAGCTCCTGGAGATGTTTGCTCCCTGTCTGTCTGTCTGTCTGTCTGCAGAGAGAGGGGGAGCCAGGCTGGCCGGGGAGCAGCAGGAGGGAAGGGCCTCTGGGCAGATATTTGGGTTTGGAGGAAAAGCTGAGCCCTGGGCCTGGACACTGAAGGTGAGGCAGGGCAGAGAAAGCCTGAGCAGGTGTGAGACCCTCCAGGCTCACTCAGCACTGACATCTCTGTGAGCTCTCTGCTGCTTTGGGCTCCTGACGGACCCCAGCCACAGGAGAGGCAGCAAAGGCCACAGCCCCACTGCTCAGACATGCACCAAAACCCTGTGCTGGCTTCTCACCTCAGGGCTCAGCCTTGCTGTCCTGCCCTCTGTACAGCAGGTGAATTCCTCCTCCTGATCTGAGGATACACCTGATGTGTTCTGGAATTTCTTGACTCCTCTGACTGAAGAATTCAGGAACACAAAGCCCCTCCTGCAGTCACAATGAATGGCATCAGCCTTCAGCTGGGATGAGAACACGACTCCAGGGGCACGAGCCCCGCTTCTGGATGAGAGAGCACAAAGGAAATGGAACTCCCAAGATGCAGTTGCCACAAGGAGATTTGGAAAATTGTCTTTCTGCCATGTCTCTTTTCCCCACCGGGAGCATCCACACTGGGTACCTTCCTCACCAGGGTGGGTTCAAGTGGCTCAGGTGAAGGCAGGGATGTTCCTGCACCTCCCAGGAGCCGAGGGCAGGGCTGAGAGAAACCTCTTGTGATGGGGAAAACCTCAGTGCAGCTCAGCTGTGCCTGGGGCTCAAACAGCAAACGCTCCTGGCCTGAATGGATTCGGGTCCAGAAGATCCTTCAGCCCAAAAGTGGGCTAGCACGAACGAGTTAAAATCCTTCCCTCTGCCTGGTGAAACTTATTGAAAACTACATCGTTCATCTGTTGAAACTTCACAGCTGTTGAGATTGCCCTGGGGGCAAACCACATCCAAGAAATGGCATGTAGAGATCCCGGAGCACGGGGCCTGAAAGCTGAACCGGGCTCTGGGCGCTGCCTCCCTCCCCTCGCAGCCCCATCTGCAGCTCCTCAGTCTCTCACCGCGGGCTGCTCCTCCTCCCGTCGCTCCTCTCCCTCCTGCACCACCGGCACTCGGTGTCAGGGGTTGTATTTTGGCTAAAGAGCAGCGGAGCAAGGATGCAGACAGCAGGCTGGGGCCTGGGGAGTGGCACACAGCCCTGTGTGCCACCAGGGAACATCACCTGCCTGTGACACTGCTCCTTGTTATCCCTGGGGCAGCAGTGGAAATGAGCCATTTGCTCATGAAAAATCTGTGAATTCTGTTTAATGGTAGCAACTTGCCTGGTTTTTTGGTTTTTTGGGGGGGTTATTTTGGTTTTGTTTTGTTTTTTGGGGTTTTTTTTGTTTGTTTGGGGGTTTTTTGTTTGTTTGTTTTAAAATTCTTATTTGTTGGCTGCGACTCTACTTGCTAAAAACTGTACAGGATAAAAAGTTCGTTCTTGCATATTTCTACCTGAGAATATTTCCACCTGAGTGCTCTGCTGTGTGAACTTGGGGACTGAAATCAGCCCCTTGGCACAAGCACATTAAGATGAGCTGGAGCTCAAAGTGCAAAATAAAAGGAGGGCACGAGAAACCACTGCCTGCATACACCCAGTCACAAATGATTCACGGAGTAATTTTGAGTAGCAAACAACACATCGGTAAGAACTGGAGGGTTCTCTTCTGTCTTTTTTTGGGGGGGGAAGTTGTCCACAAACAAAAACATTGGCGAACCCATCAGACGCTTTGCGCTGCTTTGAATAGCTTGCCCGGCTCCCCGAGCGATGGCGCCGCGCAATTTGCTGTAACCCAAACAACTGCAGAGCCCAGCAGTGCCCAGGTGTGCCCCTGCACGCCCTCATGGGGCTCTCCAAGGGCTTCCCTGCAGCTCCAGAGGCTCCGGGGCAGCACCAGGGACCGGCCGGGACACCGGGGGTGACACCGGGGGTGACACCGGGGGGACACTGGGGTGACACCGGGGGTGGCACCGGGGGGACACCGTGCCCCGAGCAGAGCCTGGGCACTGCCAGCCGGGGCAGACAGACGGGAGACGCCGCATTCCTCACCTGAGAAACAAGCCCGGGAGAGCCAAAGGCCCGGGGAATTCCTGGATCCCTTTGTACCACATTTCAGCTGTGACACGGCGAGGGTTTGAGCGAGGCAGACTCCAAACGGGGAGCTTGTTAAGTTCATTTTAGAGCAATGGAGAGAAAGCAGTTGAAAAAAACACAGACTTGACTGTCAACCTGGTTTTTTAAGATTTTCTAAGCCTTGTGATGTTGACATCGTGTAGTGAACTTTCTCACACACTTTCTGTAAATAACTCATTGTTTTGCATTCCTTTATGGAGGAGGAGAAAGCTGATGGGCTGTTGGTTTGTCCAGTGTCATTGGAGAGGTGGCACTGTCACCCTCCAACCCACTGTCACTCTTGGAAAACTATAAATGTTGGAGTCAGAATATAAACTTCCCTTTTTCTTCACCTTGAGAGCAGCGGTGTGAGCTTGTGTTGTTTCATGTCCTACAGCAACACTTGCCTTTTACAAACCTTGCCTCACCTGCTCCTGCTGCTAAAAGGAAGGTGAACTGGGAGCCAGGGCACCAAGTTACTCAGAAATTACTGATTTTTGAGTAAATCCTTCCAGAAGTATTCGAGAATTAGTTATCATCTTTCAGATTTATATGTCCCTTAATCCAGAGGCAAAACCTTCAAGTGTAGGCAAGTCCCAACAGCTGAACTGTGCAAGGAGAGATCTAGGGCAGGGAAAAAGAAAAAGACAAAATGAAGCTGCTACATTGAATCAAAGGGCAAAATTAGGGCGAAAAATAGAGGAATTAGGAAGTTGGGCCGGTCAAACTGAAAATTGTTGAGAGGGTATTTGGATTTAAATGAGGCCCTCCTGCAGCGGGAGGACAGTCCCTTGAGAACTGGGGCAAAAACATGGGAAAATGGGAAAAATGGTGGAAAAACTGGAAAAATGGGAAAAAATAGTGAAAAAATGGGGAATAAATGCGGAAAATATGGGGGAAATTGGGAAAATGGGGAAAAATGGGGGGAAAATGGGGAAAAAATCAGCAACTCGTTCTCCTTGAGAACTGCAAAAATGGGGCAAAAACGTGAAAAACGGCGGAAAATGGGGGGAAAATGATGAAAAATGGGGAAAAAACAGTGAGGAAATGGGGAAAAAATGGGGGGAAATGTCCTGGAACAGGTGCTGGGCCACAGAGCAGGGCCAGCCCCCAATGATCCTTGACTCGTCCTCCTCAGGAACTGGGGCAAAAAACAGGGAAAATGGGGAAAAAAACGGGAAAAAACGGGGGAAAATGGGAAAAAATTGGGAAAATGGGAAAAAACAGGGAAAAAGGGGGAAAAAATGGGAAAATATGGGGGGAAATGGGGGGAAAGATGGGGAATTGATCGGTGACTTGTCCTCCTTGGGAACTGGGGCAAAAAACAGAGAAAATGGGGAAAATGGTGAAAAAATGGGGGAAAAGGGGGAAAAAATGGGGGAAAATGGGGAAATGATCAGGGACTCATCCTCCTTGAGAATTGCAAAAATGGGGCAAAAACATGGAAATTGGGGAAAGGCAGGGAGACCTGACACCGCAACTGCTCCTGCAGGGCCTCTCCCGGTGGGGAGCTGTGTACACACCCAATTATCCCATTAGTAAAGCCGGAGTAGCTGCTCTCCTCAGCGCGGAGCCGGCCTCCCACCGCACAGAACAACTTTGTGTCTAATTAAGCAAATCCAAGCGTCCCAAGGAGGGGCGCGCTCAGCTGGGAGCCCGGGATCCTTCAGCAAGTTCTTCTGGGCGTGCTGAAATAATGAATGGTGATTTCTTACAGCTGGGCCTCTGGCACTCCCTGTGCCCCTGAGAGCCCGTGTTCTCCTCCCTCCAGCCCATGCTCCTCACAGCCAGGGCCTCCCTGAGCTCACCCATCCTCATCTCCCCTTCCTCCGTGCTGTCTCTCCCTCCTCTCTGCTCTCATGGCTCCTCAGGACAGGGACGCGCTCTTCCCTTCAAGGAAAGGAGCCACACATCCCCGGGAGCTGGGAAAAGGGGAAAGTGCAGGTGCTGCTGAGGTGGGAACTTTCCAGCCCCATTCCAGCATTCCCAGCTGCCCGGCCCCTCCGTCGGTGGGAGAATTGAGGCAGGGAAAGAAGTGCTGGGTGTGAAACGCCGAGAGCAGCACTGCACAGCCCCCCGGGCACTGCAGGGGAAGGATTTGGGGGTGTTCCCCTCGCAGTGGGGTTTGTTTGGGAACCATCCTTGATCCTTTCCTTCCCCCCGGAGCCGCAGCTCCCCCTGCCCGCCCGGCTCCCGCACCGAGGGGCGGCTTGCTTTTCCAAACGCTTTTCTCTTTCTCCTCGTGCTGGAAATTTGACTCTACACAAACACTTCCACGGCAGCTAATTGCCAGCCCTGCAGTGGCTGAGCTCTCTAATTCCTGCCAGTCAATGAACCAGCCCAAAGAGCTGCTTTTCACAACTTGCTGAGTGCACGAACACAGCCCTAGAGACACGACACAGCTGGGATATTTCTTTTTCCTGGACAGCTTCTGGATCCTTCTCAATTTTGGGAATTTATTTCTCTCCATTGGGCAAAGGAACACCCAATGATAGAGGTGGCAACGAGGCCCGTTCCAGGGAGACACTGAGGGGCCCTGCAGACAAGTAGGGGTGCCAGGGAAGAGATAATTGTCAGGAAATTGGTCTGGAGGTAAAGCTGGCGTCGTCCAGCCTGTCTCTTCGTGATTTGAGGTCTCATCATCATCTTTTCATGGATTCCTCCTGCCCAACAATGTCCACGCCTTGCACAGCGCTCCTTGATCTCCTGGTTTGTATCCAGAGGGCTGCTGCAAAAATTGTTCTGCTGGTCACTGGTTCAGACCACATCATTCCTGCCTTCCCTCCTCGCCGGCAGCTCCTTGCCCTGCCCCAACTCACTCCGCCTCTCCTGCCGCCTTCATTGCCCGGTACAGGCCCCTTCACGCTCTCCGGGCCTGCCCCACACCCGGCAGAGAGCTCCGAGCTCCGCAAAGCCCTGCCCGGGCAGCGGGGCCGTGTCCCGCCCTGCGGCGCCGAACCGGGGCCCTGTCCCGGGGCCCTGTCCCTGCGCTCCCGGGATCGTTCTGCTCCCGCAGGTGGCACACAAGGGAACGGCCTCAAGCTGAGCCCTGGGAGTGTTCGCCTTGGACATCAGGGACACATTTGTGCACTGAAGGGGGTGCCCAGCCCCGCACGGGGTCACCGGCCTGGGCTGCTCGGAAACCGCGCGGTGCGGCACCGGGGACAGCGGGCAATGGGGACACCGGGCACTGGGGACAGCGGGCACTGGGGACAGCGGGCACCGGGCACTGGGGACAGCGGGCACTGGGGACAGCGGGCAATGGGGACAGCGGGCACTGGGGACAGCGGGCACCGGGGACAGCGAGCACTGGGGACAGCGGGCACCGGGGACAGTGAGCACTGGGGACAGCGGGCACCGGGGACAGTGGGCACTGGGGACACCGGGGACAGCGGGCACCGGGCACTGGGGACAGCGGGCACCGGGGACAGTGGGCACTGGGGACACCGGGGGCACCGGGCACTGGGGACAGCAGGCACTGGGGACACCGGGCACTGGGGACAGCGGGCACCGGGGACAGCGGGCACCGGGGACAGTGGGCACTGGGGACAGCAGGCACTGGGGACACCGGGCACTGGGGACAGCAGGCACTGGGGACAGCGGGCACCGGGGACAGCGGGCACCAGGGACAGCGGGCACCGGGGACAGCGAGCACCGGGGACAGCGGGCACCGGGCACTGGGGACAGCGGGCACTGGGGACAGCGGGCAATGGGGACACCGGGCACCGGGGACAGCGGGCACTGGCGGCCTTGGCTGAGAGCCTGCACTCGGTGGTTGTTTCGGTGTTCGGGTGTCTCGGTGTTTCGGTGGTCGGTCCTGTGATTGATCCTGTATCGATTCCATTATTATCCTGTGGCCGGTTCCATTATTGATCCCGTGACCAGTTCCATGATTGATCCTGTGATTGATCCCGTTATCAGTTCTGTGATTGATGCCGTGACCGGTTCTATGATCGATCCCATGATTGATCTTGTGACCAGACCAGGTCCATTATTGAGTCCATGATCGATCCCGTGCCCGGTTCCATGATCAATCCCATGATCGGTTCCATTATTGACCCCGTGATCGATCCCGTGACCGGTTACATTAGTGATCCTGTGACTGGTTCTATTACTGATCCTGTGATCAATGACTGGTTCCATTACTGACCCCGTGACCGATCCCGTCACCTGTTCCATTATTAATCCCGTGATCGATCTCGTGACCAGTTCTATTACTGATCCCGTGATTGGTTCCATGATCGATCCCGTGATTGATCCCGTCACGGGTTCTATTATCGATACCATGATCGATCCCGTGATTTGTTCCATGATTGATCCCATGATCGATCCCGTCACCGGTTCTATTATTGCTCCCGTGTCCGGTTCCATGATCGAATCCCTGTTCGATCCCGTCACTGGTTCCATGATCAATCCCGTGCCCTGTTCCATTATCGATCCCGTGACCAGTTCTATTATTGACCCCATGATCGATCCCGTGATTGGTTCCATTACCGATCCCGTTCCCGGTTCCCGCTCCCGGTCCCGCACGGTTCTCGCGCGCCCTCTGCCGGGGGCGGGCGGGCGGTGCGCAGGCTCCCCAGCGCTTACTGCGCATGCGCCCTGCAGGCGCAGCTCCATCCCCCAGCGGGGCGTGGCCTGGCTCCTGCCGCCGTGTGCGCGTGCGCGCTGCGTCACGTGTGGGCGCGTGCCGTTTAAAGGCGGGCGCGGGGCGGGGCGCGCTCACAGCCATGGCGCGCGGCAGCAGGAGCGTGTCCCGGCCCGCCAAGGCCCCCGCGCACCCCGCGCCCGCCAGGTACCGCGGCACGGCCGGGCTCGGGCGGGCGCACCGCCGCTCGCCGCCCCACGCCGCCCCTCATGACTCCCTTCTCTCCGCAGCCCGGCCCCAGCGGCCCCGATGCCCGCGGCGCAGCCGGCGCAGCCCGGGCTGATGGCGCAGATGGCGAGCACTGCGGCCGGCGTGGCCGTGGGTTCCGCCGTGGGACACGTCGTGGGCAGCGCCATCACCGGCGCCTTCAGCGGCGGCTCCTCCGAGCCCGCCAAGGCGGCGGCGCCCGCCCAGGTGCGAGCGGGGCCGGGCCGTGCCCTTGGGCCGCCCTTGGATGGGAGGGCGGCGGGAGAGGGGAGCGGGGCTGGGCGGGACGGACGGACGGACGGACGGGCAGCCGCCCCCGCTGGAGGGGACGGGAGCGCGCTGGAGCCGGCGCCGCTGCCCCCGCCGGCCTGACCGGGCCCGTGGGCGCAGGAGCCGCCGGCCGTGCTGCAGCAGTCGCCGTACGGACCGTGCCACTATGAGATGAAGCAGTTCCTGGAGTGCGCCACCAACCAGCGGGACCTGACCCTGTGCGAGGGCTTCAACGAGGCGCTGAAGCAGTGCAAGTACAGCAACGGTGAGCGAGCCTGGGCCTGAGGGAGGGAGCTGTGACAGCCCGGCGCCGCAGAGGGCTTGAGGGTGGCAGAAACCACCTGCTGGGGATATGGCGCCCCTTAGGGCTTTAGTAAGACGCAGTTGTGTCTTTAGTCAGGAAGGCAGCTGGAAAGGGAAAGATAAACGATTTTCACCATGTCTCTGTGAGGGCTGGGAGGCTGTAGGTACCTTCTTAAAAGATCCACTCCTGCTGCCCTCCCTGGCTGACTTTCTAATTCCTGCCGTATTTGGTACAAGCTGCTGTCCTTAGTGAGGTCGTGGTGTGGTTACACTGGGTGAGAGAGCTTTAACTCCAGCTGGTGGAACATGTTCCTAATGCTGACCCTCTGCTTCCTCCCTGCAGGTGTTTCTTCTCTCCTGTGAAGAATTCGCCCCCTCGTAGGGAAGAGGATCGTGGTGTAGAGCTCTGCTTTCCCCAGGGAGTGCCAGGACAGACAGACAGGGAGTGAGCTGGAGGGAGCAGAGTGACCAGCCAGGAGTATTCTAGTGGTAATTCACTTCTGAACTAGTAGGGAAGGAAGAGAATGATTGGACCCAAGGGTCTTCAGTGTTCAGATAGCACTGTATTTATTACAGGGAAATAAAAGAATTTATTTGGACCTATCACCTGTGCATGTTGTTTATTTAATTCTCAAGCTAAAATCAAGCTACCAAAGCATGAACATTGTCAGCCAAAGGACAAGGCACAAGTGTGAATTCCTGGAAACAGGGGATGCAGCCTAGCAGGGACTGGGCCTGCATGACTTGGCACAAGGGGATCCAGACACTGGCTGCCCTCCAGGCCAAGGAGAGGCTGAATGAGCTAAGCCAACACGTGTCCCATGGGATTTTCAGTGACAAATCACTTTCCTGCAGATATCCTCTTCCTGAGTACCTGTCCTGCCCTCAGAGCTGAGAGTGTGACCTGTCTGGCTGTGGCACTGGGGTACAGTTGGCTGATGTGACTCTGAGGCTTTAGCAGGTTATGCAATGTTCTCAAGGTCGCTGGCAGCAGGTGAAGTTTGGAACTGTTCTGCTCTTGCAGTCACCTTGGCAGCACAGCCTCGTGATTGCTGCCCTGACTGGCTTCCAGCAGGACATCCTGTTCCTCATGTTGGTCTGACAGGGAATTCTGAGGTTTCAGCTGGAGTTTTAGTGGCACAGCGGTGAAGCCAGGACACTTTCAGGTGCTTAACTGATGCATTTTTCATGCCAGAATGAGTCTTTTAACCTTTGATCTGACTGTTGAATAAAGGGCAAGTTCTCAGCCCCTTGCTGGCATGTGTGAGGAAATCCAAATCTGGGTGGTAAGTGCAGTTAGCAGGTACTGGGGGCTGGTGTTGAAAATCCTGCCCCTTCTAAATGTCACAGTCTTAAATTCTTGGCAGAGATATCCTGAGCCGTGCCTGGCCTTAGCAGGGGTGTCTGGTGTTCTGCTTAGAGACAGCCAAGGGAAAAAGTAGATGGCAGAGATTAAAAGCAAGTGCTGCGTGTGCTGCTCTGTCCTGTGAGAGGGAGGAGCCACTCCAAAGCTGTTTAACTCCCTTTAAGAAATAAGTGTATTAGGCTGTTGGTGTCTTGCTCTGGGTGGGAAAGCAGCAGCAGCAGCACCTGCAGCAGGTGTGTTCTGCCTTTGCCCCTCTTGGCAAAGAGCTGCTCCTGCAGTTGTGCTGTCTCTGGAGCAGCTTTCCCTGGACATGGAGAGCAGTCCCTGCAGGGCCGCTCCAGGGTGCTGCAGTGGGAAGCAGCCCCAGCAGTGCTGGCAGTGCAGCTGGGTGGGGAGGAGGTGCAGGTTCCTGTCCCTGTGATGCCGAATTTTGCCCCAAAAGGCGAGAATAACTGCCTGAGAGACTCAGCTTAAGTCAAATAAGCAGGAGGTATTTTATTGCGACACGTCGGAGAAATCACAAAATGGATTTCTGAGTTTCCCGTAACAAAGGCAAGCCTTTTACACAGTTTTGGATATAGGATTACATCAGATCATATACATAATCATATCTTTGCATGAATATTCATATGGGGTGTGGTGTAGGCGGGGCATGGGCGGGGACACCTCTTTTGAGGATCATCTTGGTGGTCGTTCCGGTTGCCTTCATCATGGGCTGGGGTCTCCTGATGAGTCTTCCTCCTTGAACCTTTGAACCCCTTTCCTAATTTGGTCAATTCCCGGTGTACTTGGCTTGGTCCCCATGGCTTGGCAAAGTTCTTAGGGTCAGTTTGACATTGTTGGCTCTGAACATGCTTAGCCCATCAGTTCCCCTATACCTATCTCTCTTTCCTGTCATTGTGTTCCATGCTGTAGCCGATTTATTGCTCTATGTGCTTCCTAAATGCTATGCTTTCTTCAAATGCCTCACATTCTATGTTTTAACTCATTATTTCTTGAAGACTATCTGTTTTGGGGCTTCACCTGGGGCTGCAGGCCATGCCAGGGGCAGGAGCGGGGAGCCTGTGCCTGCCTGTGATGCTGGGAGTGTCATGGTGCAGCCTTGTCACTGTAGGACACAAAAGAACTCACACCGCTGTTCTCAAGGTGAAGGAAAGGGGAAGTTTATTTTCTGACTCTAACATTTATAGTTTTCCAAGAGTGACTGGATTGGAGGGTGACAGTGCCACCTCTCCAATCACACTGGACAAACCAACAGTCTTATCAACTCTCTCCTCCTCCATAAAGGAATACAAAGCAATGAGTTATTTACAGAAAGTGTGAGAAAGTTTGCTACAAGAATGTCAACATCAGAAGGCTTAGAAAATCTTACAAAAACAGGTTGACACAGCTTGGGGTGTGTGAATCTCTGGGGGGAGAGGGGCTCTGTACAGGTGACTCTGCTGTGCTGGAATAAGATCCTGGGCAGGGCTTGGGGCCCTGGTGGGGGCTGTGCTGACCAGTGATGGGTCTGTCCCTCATTTAGGGGTGCTCTTGTGCTCCAGGCTTCTCTTGCTCTGTGAGGTGCTCCTGTTCCTGGCTCGGGTGCTGGTGTGAGGCTGAGCCCTCTGCAAGGAGCCCTTCTTCCTCTGCTCTGTCCTCTGGGTCTTTGCTGAGAGCTGCTGCAGCCGATCTGTGGGGTGACCAAGCCCCTCCAGAGCTGTTTTCCTGCTGTGTTGCTCAGTTGCCCATTACATGTTGAGCAAGGCCCTGCCAACCTGTCAGACTACATCCTGGAGAGACACTTGAGGGTTTCCCCATTTCTCCTGATGTCCTCCCCTCCCTGGTTATTCCAAGGAGGTGAGTCTCATTGTCAGGGGGACAAGCTGGGCAGGGCTCTGCCTGCTGTGGGGTGTCACTCCTAACTGGGAGGGGACCTGCACAGCAGCCCTGCTTGTCCCTCCCTTGGTGCCTGAATGCCCTCAGTGCCCCCAGGAGCCCTGAGGGAGCACAGGGATCAGAGGAGAGTCCCACAGGTGCTGTGTGAGGGCTGAGAGGGAACAGGAGTGATGCCTGCACCCCTAACTCCTCTGTGGAGGTGAGGTGGGTGCCTGGCTCTTACCTGGGAGCTCAGGGTAGTGTTTCCCCAGGTCCTCAAGCAAGGATTCGTAGCAGATGGCTTCAGAGTTTTCTTCTCCTGGCAGCAGAGTGGGAGAAACAGATTAGTCTCTCTCCTAGCTGTAAACTGAAGGCATGTAACTGGGGCAGCTGGTTCTGCCCAGGAAAAGTTCCCTTTCCCCTGGAGCAGCCCTTGGACAAACAAAAGCTCAGCCCTAGCTGTTCATCTGAGCTGGCTTTGGCCTCCTCAGAGCTCCTGGGCTGTGTCCCAGTGGCTGCAGAGCAGAGCCCTCCCCAGAGCAGAGCCCTCCCCTGGCTGCCCAGGACTCACGGACAGCTCTGACCAGGATGTAGCGCTGCCTTCCCTGCAGGTGTTTACTGGCATATTCAGATGCAGGATCCTCCACCTTGCTCAGGTTCATCAGGGTGCCCTTTTCATCCATCAGATCAATGCAGTCTGGAGAGAGAGATGGTGAAGGGAGCCCAGGCTGCCCCTGTGGGGCCAACGTGAGCCTGAGGGGTTTAGAGGCATTTTCCTTGGCAAGTTACACATAGAACAGAATCTGCTGAGATCTGGGGAGTGGGAGGTTTGCTGTCCCTTCCCCTGTGTTTTGGGATGTTCTGTGACTCCCATTTGTTACCCTGTGCTGTTCCTCTATGGGCGAGTGGCAGTCCCTTGGTGACCACAGAGCACTCCTACCTTCAGGCCTGCACTGGCACTTCCACTTCAGGTGGCCTGTGAGGGTCTGGACACAGCAGAGCAGGTTCACCATCTCTTGGCAGTTGGCTGCAAACAGAGAATGAGACCTGAGATAGGAGCATGGTCACCCCAAACCCAGGGACCACATGGGCATGGCAGGTGGCTCCGAGGTGCCCACTGTGGCCAGCACAGGCAGGACCCCCAGGTGGCACCAGCAGGGCTTTGGGGACCTGCATTACAGCCTTTGGGGACCTGCATTACAGCCATTGGTGCTGTAGGGAGTGCTGAGAGTGCCCCAGGGCAAGGGGAGTAGATGAGCGCTTTCATTTGGGGAGAATGGTTCTGATTGATAAAGTGTCTCTCTGTCCTTCAATTTGTTTCATCAAGCATGAGTAGGAAAAAGCAGAGTCCGTGCCAGTGCCCTCCTACGAGCTGGTCCCAGTCTCACGGGGAAGGAGCTGCAGATTGTGGCTGAGTCACCCAGGATATTTTGGCCATGAACTCTGACCGAGTTTGTCACAATTGAGAAATCCCCCAGGGCTGACACACGTCAGCACTCAGGGCTGGGGATCCAATTCAAATAGCAGAGGGAGCAAAGGCTTGGGACTGTGTGTGTGTGATGGCTCAGCCACGAGTGTCTGGGGCAAGGCCAAGGCTTTCAGCCAGCTGGGTAAGGTCAGCAGAGGGGCTGCTCGTTCCTTCCCACAGATGCCTGCTCTGTGACACTGAGAGCCAGGGTTGCAGCCAGGGAACCCTTCCCACACAGCCCAGAACACAGGAGCTCTGCTGGCAGCTGCCACTGGTGCCCCTCGGCTCTTCTGGTTGTGTCTCGATAAGCAGGGCCCCCTCTGGTGCTTTCCCAGAGCTGCCAGGCTGGGAACTCCTCCTGAGCTATCACAGGCATCTTTTATGGAAAATCCTTTCCTTAGGATTTTTCCTCCTGAGAAGCTGGGAGGCCTCAGGAACAAAATGTAAACATTTATTATCTGCTGCTGTGGAATGCAACAGGTGCATCTGTGATTGGGCTCATGTGGTTGTTATTAATTAATGGCCAACCACAGTCAGCTGGCTTGGACAGAGAGTCCAAGCCACAAGCTTTTGTTATCATTCTTTCTTTTTCTATTCTTAGCTAGCCTTCTGATGAGATCCTTTCTTCTATTCTTTTTAGTATAGTTTTAATATAATATATATCATAAAGTAATAAATCAAGCCTTCTGAAACATGGAGTCAGATCCTCATCTCTTCCCTCATCCTCAGACCCCTGTGAACACTGTCACACTCACCGCCAGCCTCCCTCCCTGTGCTTAGCTCAGCTCTGCTGCCGTGCTTTCCCTCCACGATTTGGAGCAGGGGTAGTAGGTAAATGAAAGCAGTGATGTGCTGGATGCTGCCGTGCCTGGCACAGCTCTCCTGCCCGTCCCCTCAGCCCTGGGCGCTGCTGAGCCCCGGGTGCTGTGTCCCTGCCCGCCCCTGGTGGGGGTGACAGGCTGGCCCGGGTGCCCGGCTGCCCCCGCGTACCTCCGAATCTCACCGTGGCGAACATGGTGGAGCTGCCGGGTCCCTCCCTGCCGGCAGCGCTGGGAGCTGCGGCACAGCCCAGGACAGACGGACTCCATCCCCATGGATCCTGTTGTGGTTTCAGCAGCCAGATTGCCCAGCAACGGGGAATGAACGGCCCCTGCAGACTGCCGAGCCTCCCGCGGGGGGAGAGGGGAGGCAGAGCTGAACAGCGGCCTGTGGGAAGGCTGCCTGCTCCATGTGGTCCCAGGCGCTCTGAATTTCAGATTTTCTGTAGTCCCGTGGTGTTTCCTGTCCCCCCATTTGTCCTGCAGCTCATCTGGGCTGTGGTGGTGCCACATGTGCTCACCCTGCTCCTAGCTGAGGCCAGCACTGCTGCAAGGCCAGCCTGGCCTGCTGTGTGACATGGCTGATGCCACTGGAGAAATCCCCCTGAGGACCCTGCTCAAAACCTGCTCTGTGGCATGGGGTTTTGCAGCCCCGTGTGGACATGGTCATGCGCCGCCTGCATCTTCTGTTTGGTGCCCAAATGTTGCTGTGCAAGTGTTCCTGCAGCCAGGGCCCTGTAGCATCATCCCCTTTTCCTGTGGAAAACGTGGATGGAATCATGTCCCTGGGCTGCTCAGCAGATGGGGAGGCAGGAATGGAGGGAACCTGTAACAACACTGACGTGCTGCATTATCCAGTGCTCACTGCCCTGAGGACAAATTCCCTTCCTCTGGAATGCCCCTCTTTGCATGAGGAGGGGATTTCCCTCTGTCTTGCCAGGTTTCATTTCACAGTCAGTCCAATCCATGGACTTGACCTGCTCAGAGCTTGGGACAAGGTGTGTGTGACACTCCTCCCCTAGGACCTGTGCAGGGAGACTTGTGTTCATCTTGGCACCCCTTGGCAGAACGTGGGCAGTGCTGGTGGGCAGCAGCTGCACCTGCAGGGTGCTGATACCTGCCAGAGCTCATCAAACACAAACTGCTGATAAAATGCAGGGGCAAACTTGCAGATGTCTTTGTCTGGGGCCTCTGTGGGTGCTGCAGAGGGCGGGAGTGGCTGTCCCTGGGTGGTGATGAGGTGGCACAGGCAGGGGCTGGGCCTGCCCGGGGAGGGCACAGGAGAGGTGCCCGCTGCCCTCACGGCTGGAGACAGCCCGGGCTGGCGGCCATGTGACACGGTGGCCCCGTGGCAGGTGTCACAGGCAGGAGTGGCTTCACGCCCGCTGAGCTGGTGGCCGTTGCTGTGACAGTCTGCTGTCCTTCCGCAGCAGCTGTGCTGCAGCCACCCCTCCCTGGGGACACCAGCGCTCCCTGGGGACACCGCGCCTCCTGCCCGCTGGCCTCAGCAGCCACCCCCCCACCCACCCAGCAGGGCTGCCCACGCTGCTGCTCCTGAGGGGCCCCGGCCAAGAGGCAGCACCCCCAGCTTGCCCTGCTGCAGGTTCTGCTGAGACCCTGCCCTGCCATTCCTGCCACAGTGATGGAGCTGCATGAAGGCAGCAGCAGCTTTCCTCCTGTTGTTTCTGTGATGGGACAGCTCCCTTCTCCCTGGTGGCCCCCAGGCTGCTGCCCCCCCAGGGCATCCCTGGCACAGTGCGGCTCCTGGCCTCCTGCATGCCTGGCAGCAGAGTGTGTGGGGCTGCAGGGAAACCTCTCTGCTCCTCCCATCAGCAAAGAGAGATGGTCAGCGATGCCCAGGCCATGGGGTGAGCTGCGGGTGTGCTGGTGCAGCTGAAGGAAATGGCTTGAGGTGAAGGTGGGTGGCTCTCAGCCCTCCCTGAAGGCCAGCTGCAGCAGAGCGAGCAGCCCGGGGAGCAGAGTCCCTGAGCCCCCCGTGTCATTTACATACACCCCACCAGTGGCCACGGCACAGCACCCGCGCTCGTGCAGCGCCCAGAGCTGCTCTGAAACAGCCTCCCTGCCTCTGCCTCCTGCCATGGCCCTGCGAGTCACAGCCCTGCTCCTGCTGTGGACGCTGGGCACAGGTAAGGGGGGAGGCAGCTCTGCCTGGGGGCACTGCAGCATGGAGGGCAGGCTGGGCTCTCCAAGGGGCTTGGTTTGAGTAGGGGGCTTGTGATGCAGGGTGGTGGCTGGGGAATGCTTTGTGGAGTTAGTGATGGGCTGGTAGTGTCCCCCGTCACATTTGGGGGCTGAGGGTGATGGGGGACATCCCTAACTGCCTCCCTGGTGTGTGCAGCTGCCAGGGCTCAGCCCGTGCTGAGCCAGCCCCACTCGGTGTTCGTGCAGCCCGGGCAGAGCGCTCGGCTCTCGTGCACGCTGAGCCCGCAGTACAACATCAGCCACTTCGGCATCTCCTGGTACCAGCAGCGCCCGGGGCACTCCCTCACGTACCTGCTCTACTACAACTCCGAGAGAGACAAGCACAAGCCTGCCAGGACTCCCGAGCGCTTCTCGGCCACCAAGGACCTGGCCAGCAATGCCTGCATCCTCACCATCGCTGCTGCCTGCCAGGATGACAGTGGCACCTACTACTGTGCCCTGTCACCCGCCCTCAGGTGGCTCTAGAGAGCGGCAGCCCTGGCAGGGATGGTTAAAATCCACCTCTGCATTGAGACATAAACTTGAAAGAATTTCGGGTTTTTAGAGGTTTTAGTTAAAGTTAAGCCTTTAATATTAGAGTTTATCAAAGTAAATAGGTAGGCCTTGATGAAGTTGAGTTAGTAGTTTAATAATTGATTGCTTGTCAATATAATGTTTGGTTAGCTGGGTTTATAATGAAGAATATAGAAATTGATAAATAGCTTTTAAGAATATAAGACAATTGTGGCCTCCTCTGTTCTGAAACCAATTGAAGACTGGAATGGGAGTTTTACCAATGGGTTCATTTGTCATATTTGCATTGAAAAGGTAGAAAGGTCAGAACGAGGAAGACTTCATTTACTTCCTCATTTTGGGACCTCTCCCCATGAAAGGGACCACTGACCCATTTCAAGGAACAAACTGTGCATGGCTTAAAAGCTTTTTAACTAATTACCTTACGAAGCGGGGACTGGGATGTAACAAAGTTATGAATATGCCATTTGTATTTTGGGTATTCAATACTTGTACAGATAAAAGCACTCTGTAATCACCTGTAAATTGTGATGTGTATTTGGGAACCATCCCACAATAAACATGTACTTTCTAACTTTAAACTGTTAGAGAGTCTTTGTCCGCCACAGTTGGATATTGGTACTAGATCGATATCCATATTTTTAATAAATCAGCATGCTTGAGCAGGCCCGGCAGTGCTGCAAGCTCCTCTTTGTCCCCAAGTGTCCCTCACGGGGCATCAGCCGGGCACGGCCGCGGAGCGGGAGGATGAGGGCTCGGCCTCGGCCTGGCTGTCCTGGGCTCTTCCAGCGCCTGGCACAAGGCGGCCTCCACCTGGCAGGGGCTTCCGCAGAGTTTAATGAAGTTAATTAATAAAGGCTAATCCTGAGCCGCGGCTCGTGTGGTGTGTGCCTGAGCCGTAAGGGGCTGCGGGCCTGGCGGGGTGTGTGGGTCGGGAGAAGCCCTCACCCAGCCCTGGAGCAGCCCCTGGTGCCCCAGCACAGCTCCCGAGGGGACAGGGACACGCGTGGCCCCGCGGGGACGCTGTGGGGACGTTTTCTCGCAGAGGGATGAAGGATTTTCCCACAAAATTCCCGCACAACTGGGGAAAATGCCGGGATGGCCGCACTGCGCATGCTCAGCTCGGCGCGCCCCCGGCGGCGGGAGTTACGACCCAATAGCGGGTCTGGATGTCACGTGAGGGCCAGCCGGCGCTACTATTGGCTCAAGGGAAGGAAAAAATGGCGCGCCACTTCCGGGTTACCTCAGTGTGCGTCAGGGCCCCGCGGCGGTAGGGTCGGGCCGCTGCCCTGCGCTCAGCATGTGCGAAAAGCCGCGCTATGAAAAGTCCACAAAGGAGACAGAGGAGTCCTACAACTTTATTCGAATAAAGGGAGACAGTCCACTACGCCATACCCCCGTGGGGTCTCTGTCGAGATTTCGGAGCACGCAGCCTCCTTTTATCCTAAACTCCCGGGCCCAGGTTGCTGTCTTCCTTTCCTCATTGCCTGAGGTACAGTGGCAGGAGCTGGGCACTGGGTTGTGTAAAGCAAACAGAGGATAATGAATTCTTGTCTTCTTAACCGAGTCCTATTTATTATGTTTGTCAAAGGTGAAGATCAGCTCGAATTTGGTGCAAGGGGTTCCAAGGGCTAAAAGGAAGCTGCTGTTTGCTGCCTGAGATGCAGATGTCAAACATTTCAGGATCTGGAGCAGGCTGGAAAGGCACAGGCAGCTCTGAGAAAGGTGCTGGGGAGAGCTCAGCTCCACCCTTTGGCCTCCTGCACAACCAGGAGTGAATTTGAAATACTGAGGCCTGAACAAGTTCAAGCAAACAAATCTTCCCAGCTCCCTGTCAGCAAGTGGGCAGCAGAGAGCTGCTCACAAAACTGGACTCCTCTTTGAGGAAACTGCTGCAGAGTAACAAGGAAAGTGTTTAGAGACAATAAACATCCCATCCCGGGCAGATCCCTGCTCTTCTCTTGTGCTATGGGACTGTGGCAGAACAACTCCATTGGAGTTCTGAATGGTTAAACTCACTAAGAGGAACATAAGGACTATAGTGACAAATCCCAATAAAATTCCTTTAGACTAAGGAGGAAAAAAGCCCCTACCAACTTTAGTCAGGATCTAAAATATCCCTTCTAGCTGACACAGCAGAGCAGGGAGTGAAAGGCATCCACAACTAGCTATGCAAAGCATCCGTACTTTCAGCCAGTGACCCATATAAAATGAATAAATAATTCATATTACATATGTAGTGTACACCATGCATGCCAAGAAGGGCTCCAGAGAGAGAAGCACAGTGGGCATACTTTGCCCTCTGAAAGGAAAAGTCCTCCAGTTACTTCTGTCACCCTGGAAAGTCTCTGAGACCCAACTAAACCTCCATTTACAGCTGCAAAGCCACATCAGATATTTTCCCCATGATGTTCTATAGCCTAGATTGACTCCATGATTCCTGAAATTCAGAGGAATTACTCAAAGAATGCACTGGCACAGCAGCACACTGCCAGCACTCCAAAGCAGGTGCACAATAATTTGAAGAAAGCAGGATTCAGTCCCAAAAGTTCATTACTTCCTCTCTTCACCTCTGGCTTTGCCCCCACACACAAGGCAAGTTTTTTACACCGAGGCTTTGGTAAAGCAACAGCTGCTGTCTGGTCCTTCTGGATTCAAGGCTGCAGTTCCTTCCTCTGCTGCTCAGATGTGCAGCTCTCAGACAGGCAGCAGCTCTGGGGGATACTCCCCATAGCAGTGTTTGGCAATTGGGTCTCTGTAGGTGTTTTCATGCTGCACACTCTGCCAGGAAAGGAGGAGAAGCTTTAACAAAATACACACAGTGAAACAAGGCATCCCTTCACCGAGGGACAAACTGCACAGAGGTTATGCACAGGCAAAAAAAATTCCCAAATTATTCTAGACATCAGAGTGCCTTTGGATCAAAGAATTCTGCACTGCCAGCACACAAGAGCCAGCTGCTGCATTACAGCACTGCAATGTTGAACCAGAACCTCCTTTTCAAGAGAGTACCCAAGTAGGTGGGAAAAGATTTCATAAAAAAACCCCAACAACTGAGATCTGCTTAGGCAGTATCACCAAATGCTGTAAGCAAGCAAAGCCCAATAAAGTTGCAACTTGAAATGTCTGCATTTTTCTAGACAAAAGGTAGAGTTCAGATTTTATGATTTTATGTTTAAAAAATCCCAGTAACTTTGCAGACATTTGGAACTCTATCCTTTGTTTGCCGTCCATCCCTATTGCTACCTGAAATACTGAAGCTGCAGGACATACCCAACAGCACTTTCTGAAAGGGCCACTGCTTGCTTAGAGCAAAACTTCTAATAAAATCACATGGGTAACAGAGGTTCACCTTAATAATTAGCAGAGAAATTACAGCACAGTTTTGGAGTTACCATGCAGGTGACTGTCAGCACAGGGTGAGTCTCCAGCTGTACCATAAAATAAAGAGCATTCTGAGGCTACTGGGAACAGCTCTCATTGTCTTAATCCTCATGAGATCTTCCCCAGAACTCATCTGAGATCTCCACTGGTCACTAAACTCAGTCTCTTTTTGGTTAAGCTCTTATTTTCTACAGAGAATGTGCAACTCATCCTGCTCTATATAAAGTGCTTTCCCTTCAGGCTGGCTCTCAGCCACGGCTTCAGCTTTTATGAAAACACAAACACAACACACCTGTTCAATTCACAGCACTGAGCCCATTTCCCAAGGGCGTTTCTGGACATGTGCTGGTGCCTCACCTGTGATGAAGTCCTGCACTTGGCCAGACACAGCTCAAAGTGATCCTCCACGGCCATGAAGAGGTTCTGGAACGCCATCGCCGCCCGGTTCAAGAACCGCTCCAGGAGGTGTTGCTGAAATGGTCAGCAAAGAGAAGGCAAAAATCAGAAACACATTGCTCCAGCAAGGAGCAATCAAAGCCCACCCCAGCCTGCAAAGCTCAGGTATCAGAGGAACAGTGAGGAACTCCACTTAGGATTTCTAGCAAGCACTGAGAGCTAATGCCTCAGAACCACAGCAGCAGGACTAGAATCTAAGAGAAGCTCATAGAAAAAGGGGAAATTACAATTAAAAAACTAATACTGGCTGCAGTAGCTCTTCTGCAATCATTTCTCTTCAGCAAATGCAATTCTCCTGAAGCTGAAACACTTTTCAAGTCTCTCGGTATTTCCTCCCAAAAGTGGGAAGGATGAATTTTGTTACAGCTTTATTTATAGCTTGCCATACACTCCTTGGAGGCTTTCCTCATCATTCCAAGAAAAGGATCCGTCTCTCTAATAAAGCTCCTCACAAAGAAGCTCTTTTAGCCACAGAGGGACCCCAGCAGCTGAGAACCCCTGGAAAGCAGGAGGGAATCCATCACCTTGCTGGGCTGCAGGCAGCAGGACACGCAGAACTCGTAGATGCTGCAGCAGCCGTTGGGCAGGCAGCTGTCACAGCTGTACAGCTTGGTGCTGGGCACGTGCACATTGCAGCAGCCATTCACCAGCAGGTCCTTCCTCTCACAGATGTAGCCTGGAAAACAGCAACAGGAGTGACAACTGGCAAGGCACACCCCTCTGTATGTCCTGTGGAAATCTGCAGTAAGGATCACATTCCCAAAGAGCAGGTCTGTTTGTTATTTAGTGGGTTATGATCCCCCTCAGTCCTGTGCAGCCACTCTTTGAAATGGAGAGCAGTGGTTCAGACAGCCTGGTGTTATCTGCACAGCCATCACATCCTACTCTAATATGTGCTCTATATACACCAAGAGTATTTAAATGCACATTATTTAACTTCTGACTTTTTTTGGGGGCACAGTTCCTTGTTGTGAAAGGGGAAATGGGATTGGCATTGATTATATTGGAAAAAAACCATGATAAACGTTTTTGCAACAGGTCTGTGTCTGGATAATTGTCTTACAGTTCAGTATGAAGAGACTTAGATTTAGCCATGCAGGACAGTGTAATATTCATTGCTGAGTGGAATCCTTAACAGTATAGAAATATGGTGTATATTACAGAACATACACCATATTAAATATATACAGAAATGGTACTAACACAGTGTTAGACAGTGAGAGAGCTGTAATTTTTAGAGATCTTATGAACTGGCACCAAGCCTAAGTCAGGCAGTGCCAAATTTAACACTGATGCAAATCACAAAAGATGTGGTGGGTTCTCTGTAGCCTGATTTGTGGCCAAGAAAGAACCAGGTCTAAGCAAGAATCACAATCCTTAAGAACAGGTCTGTTTGTCATTTAGTTAGATTATGATCCCCCTCAGTCCTGTGCAGCCACTCTTTGAAACGGAGAGCAGTGGTTCAGACAGCCTGGTGTTATCTGCACAGCCATCACATCCTACTCTAACGTATGCTCTATATACACTAAGAGTATTTAAATGCACATTATTTCAGTTTTGACTTTTTTGGGGCACAGTTCCTTGTTGTGAAAGGGGAAATGGGATTGGCATTGATTATATTTAAAAAAAAAAACCCCACAACACACCTTTTTGCAACAGGTCTGTGTCTGGGTAATTCTCTTACAGTTCAGTATGAAAAGACTTAGATTTAGCCATGCAGGACAGTGTAATATTCATTGCTGAGTGAAATCCTTAACAGTATAGAAATATGGTGTATACTACAGAATATACCATATTAAATATATATAGAAAACAGTGCTACCACAGTGTTAGACAGTGAGAGAGCTGTAATTTTTAGAGATCTTATGAACTGGCACTAAGCCTAAGTCAGGCAGTGCCAAATGTAACACTGATGCAAATCACAAAAGATGTGGTGGGTTCTCTGTAGCCTGATTTGTGGCCAAGAAAGAGCCAGGTCTAAGCAACAAGCACAGTGTCTTTAACTTCTACTGCTTGGAACAAGTGGTTAATAACCTTGGGTTTACAAGGGTGAGACAAGCTCGTTAACTGTGACTGAGCACTAATTACACCACCAGCCCTGAGCTGCCTCCATGCAAGGCCAAGGTTTCCTCAGTTGCTCTCCCTAACCCCCCTGACAGCAGCAGAGGGAGACACAGAGACCTCTGCAAGCAGCCACAGCAAACTGAGCAGGACTCAATGTCTGGGTTCTGTGCAAAGGTAACTGTAATTCTTTGAATTTTAGGTGGTCACAGTCACACTCACACAGCCCTGAGCCTGAGTGTGGTGTGCACACAACCACAGCAGCAGCACCTGCAGCCACAGTGAAATTCAGGCAGCCAGGAGAACAGGCCAAGGGCTGAGTGAAAATGCCTTAATAAAGAGCAGCTGCTCCATCAAAGTGTCATCAGTAGTCACAGAGGCAAAGCAGCATTCAGCACTGCCATATGCAGAATAAATTCAACTAAATATCAACTGTACCCAGTTCATCTGTAATGAGGAGCTTCCCCTGCACAGAGTTCCTGCACTGGTTGCTCAGCTGACTGCTGTTCCCCGAGCTGAACTTCACCTTCCACATGATGGGCTGCTCATGCTCCTGCACTTGGAGGAGAGTCCGATCTCTCACCATCCTCTCTTCCTGCAAGGAAAAGCAGGAATGCAACCAAACATGCCAGCTCCTCCTGCCACTTCAATCCACGTGCCTCTCCCAGCATTAAAGATGCCTAGTACTTGTAAACTCCCCAGCACAGGAAATTCCACCATCAATATTGCAAACAATTTACTACTTGTAGTATTTTACTTCATAGTTCAACAGGAAGATACACATTCCATTAAAGTAAGGGTATTCCAGTTCACCATGGATCAGCTAACACAGCTGAACTTGGTCACTACAACTACAAAAGTAGTATATTTTATATTAAATATAATAGCTGAACATATTTTATATGTATATTTTATAGTAAAGTACATGTTATATTAAATATATTTTATAAATATTTATATATATTAAATAAATAATATGTACTTTATTGATATAATATTAATATACAATAATATAATATGTATTAATATATAATATATAAATATATGAAGTATATTTTATATTAAATATAATAGCTGAACAAATTTCTCTTTCATGAGCCCTTTGCCAGTGGAACCACCACTCCCAAGAGACTCAACAACACCCATCAAACCCAGTGGAGACTTTCCCAGTTTCGGTTCAAACCGCTGTTGCTGCCAAACACAGAATCAGGCGTTCCAATTTTAAACTCTTGCATCCATGAAATATTTATAACGCCATTCTTAGGGCAGCATCACCCAGGGTGCGGTGACAGCACCTGGAGAACGAGAGGCCCGTGCCATACGGGCAGTTCTAACCTAGCCGCGGCTGCGGGGCCCGGCCGGCACCGACCTGCTTGAAGGTGCTGCTGATGAAGTAGACGAGCGAGAGCCCGAACACGACGCCGAGCACCCAGCGCTTCCGGAGCAGCCTCCGCCAGAGCACGGCCCCGCAGGGCACCATGGCCGGGCTCGGGGCAGCGCGGGCCGGGGGCCGGCATCACCGGCGGGCGCAGCGAGCTCCGGGCGGCCCCAGCGCGGCCCCAGCGCTTCCGCCGGCGGGCGGGGCGGGCGGAAACCGCGGCCGGGCGTGCGCGGGGCGGCACCGGCAGCGCCGCCTGTACCACCGCCGGCATTACCACCCGCACCGGCACCGGCACCGGCAGCACCGCCTGTACCACCACCGGCATTACCACCCGCACCGGCACCGGGCCGGCCGAGCCGAGCCGAGCCTCTGGGTACGCGGCACCGCGCCACAGATTCCAGCGGGAACCTCCTAACCGGAAAAAAGGCCTGGCTTATGTCTGTATGTGTGTGTACGTATAGAGTCGTATGGTTTTAATTTATATACATATACATATATGTATGTATCTCTGTGTGTATATATGTATATATCTATAGATGTATACCATGTATATATGTATGTAGGTATAGGTATATAACCCTATTAATAGATATTTCTCCATATATACGTACATGTATACTGTTTATATATATAGATGTATATACATATGTGTGTGTATAGAATCATATTAATAGATATGTCTGTATATAGATATATATACATGTATGCATACCTATATATGTATAGGGTGTGTATATATAGATGTGTATTTGTATGTATATATATAGAACTGTATTAATAGGTATTTCTGTATATATATGTATGTATATCTATATATGTATACTATATATAGATATGTATATATAGATGTATATATATGTATATGTATAGAACTGTATTAATAGATATGTCCGTATATATCTGTATATGCAGGTATGTATACCTATACATTTATGTTTATATATCTATATATGTATAGTATATTTATGTATATCTATATATCTTATCTAGATACTATATATATGTGTATCTATACGTACACAAACCTATATGTATATATATTTTTGTGTATGTATATGTATGTATATCTACATATGTATACTATGTATATGTGTGTATATATATAGAACTGTATTAAAAGATATGTCTGTATATATATGTATATATACACATATATGTATGTATAGGATTGTTAATAGATGGCTATGTAGGTATACATTAACTACATAGATCTATACGTATACATCTATATAAATGTAAATATGTATATATAGATGTGTATACACATACATATATATATATACACACATGCATTTGTACATATGTGTATGAATAGGTGGATATATAAAGTATATATTGTGATATGTGTGTGTTACATGTCCTGCAATACAAGTGCATGTATATATAAATACATTGATGTCTGTTTTTATTTCAGACACACACACACACACACAGGTGTGTGTATGGACACACTGAAGGCAGAGCACAGCTCTGGGAGCACTCCCAGGGAGTGCCTGTGTGGGCAGCAGGGCTGCAGGTGCCAGTCCCAGAGGAAAACATCTTTGCTGGGCCATGCATGAGGGCAGGGCTTCCAGCACTGAGAGTTCCTGCACCTCTCTGCCTTTCCCAGGGACATGTGGAGGTAAAACTCTTTGTGCTGTGCTGAAAATTGCTCTCTGTGTGTGCTTCCTCCAGGTGTCCCTGTGAGCACCAGGGCTAAGTGCTGACAGTCACTGGCTGGGAGGACCTGGGATGAGTTTGGAATCTGGACTGTCCTGAAGCACTCCATCTGTGAATGTCTGCACACTCCTGGGCTTCCATCTCTGCCAGTGGCACCTTTCACCTCTGCATAAAGCTGTTCTTCAGGTACTGTGCTTGGAGACAGCTGGCAAACCTTCCCAGAGCCACTGTGCCTTTACACATGGGCTGCACATCTATGTATATATTGACATGTGTTATGAATAATGTTATAACCTTTTATATTCAAGAGTATTTACATCTTACTCTGTACATTTTATTAAGTAGCTATTGTACTCTGGGCCTATTGTCCAGACTTTGCAAATGGTATTTCTGTAGATTAAAATGAATGAGCTGCTTATTGTCATGAGCTAATAGTATTTTTTTTCATTAGAAGTGTTTACACATTTTCTTTTTCTTCTTCCCTCTCAGTTTTGCTTTGCAGAGCAAGTTCCTGCAGAAAAGGAAGACTGGATCTCATTTCCCCAGATGCTGTTGAGTCACGTGTCACCTCAAAAGCCACTGTTAGGTGTCCCCATATCCCTTACCAGGACATGCCATCCCTCCTGGTGACTTCCTGCAGGAGGGGACCTGAGTGACTCCTGCCCAGCCTGGACACCTGTGTGCCCCCCTTTGCCATCCAAAGCGTGCTGAGAAACAAATGGGAGCTGGAGGTGCTCTGTCACAGAAACCAATGCTTGCTGCCAGCCATGTGCCCAGCTGAGCGGGTCCCAGTGCCCTCTGCCCCCAGGGCCTGTGCCAGTTGCCACTCTGGGATTTGCTGAGCCGCAGGGTTCATGTTGAGCGTGCTGTGTTTTAGGGTTTTGAGGAAAATGCAGAGGCGGCACAGCAGCAACACGGACAGCGTGCCTCCTGAAAGGTAAATGCTTCCCCTTCTTCTTCCCTCCAGGCTCCTCCCCAAGAGGAGGGTTCTGGTTTAACAGTAGGGCTGTCAGATTAAGCCTTTTTCTGACCCAGACACATTCTCCACATTTTTCCTCTGGCAGAAGCTGATAGGCCAAGAAACACAGTGTATTGTAATTAGGAAATAATTGGCTTCTGATTGTGATGGTGTGAATTATAGCACCTGTATTGTCTCACCCTTCTCATGAGACTGAGAAAATGGAATAAAAGTTTTTAAAATTCCTCTCAGTTGCCCCATCTCTGGGTCAGGAAAAGGCTTAATCCAACATAGGGGGTGTTTTAGAAGATGAAAACTCAAAATTGAGAAAGTCAAATTCCTGTGTGTGTGGTGTGGCCAGGCTCTCTGCTCGAGTCTGGGGATTCTAGAGACAAGTTCACTTTTTTCCTTGCTGTCACTCACTGATTGCTGCCAGCCACAGTGTTTCAGGGTGACCCAGGATGGCACAGCTGGCAGACAGCTGGCTGAGCATGGGCAGGATTGTGGAGCTCTGGAGGAAGGGATGGATTCATGGCACCTGAGCACTGTCAGTGTGCAAGGACGGACCTGTGTGAACAGGAGCCATTCACACTTCTCTTACTGAGGTGTTTAAAAAAATCTGCTGATCTGAAGCTCTCAACTACTCTGACTTAGTGTTTTATGAAGAATTTGGATGACCCTTTGCATCTTCCCAGAGTCTGTATCTATCTACATGTGTGTGAGTATTTAGAATACCTCTAATTTGTTTCTGTAATTATACCATCAGCAAGGGAGCCTTGCCACAGTTGTTGTTCTGGTACTAAATATTCCCTGGTGCTTTCCCAGAGTTAGAGTAGGACTTTTTTATTTTTATTCCTAGAGAAGAAACGAATCTAATTACTCCAAGACAAAGATGGAACTAATATATTTAATTGCTCTGTTCGAGCTGAGATTAAAAGTGAAAGATCATTAGTAAATATTTTATTTTCTATAGTGGTTTTGCAATTAGAGTTGAAGCTTTATGTCATGGCCATTGCTAGCATGGTACCATTTCTAATTTCAGGGGGAAAGAAAGCCATCTTCAGGTTTTTTCTGCACGATGTTTCCGATGGTAAATACATAGTCAGGAACAGAGGCTGAAATTTTTCTAACTGTAGAAGGAAATGCTGTTGCCACTGGTCTTCACTTCTGTTAACTTCAGCAGCCTCACAATTTCAACAAACAACCCTTGTTTGTTTATAAATATGTCACAGATGAATTCCTTCCTGCTGAAAGCACACTCCAATATTATTCCAAAGGATAGTTGTGTATTTGTAGCCCTGGGTTCCTCCCAGGCTGTTTGTTACATTCCCAGCCCCAAGCTGTGTGTACATCCCTGAGTTGCAATGTTAGGTGTGAATTTGAAGGCCTGGCTGATGAATATTTTGGACCAGAACAAGGTGTGCAATGTCTTGTTGACTTGATTCCCTGCAGGAGCCTGTGGAGATGCAGTGGGAATGGGGTGCAGCTATAAAAAAAGCCTTATTAGGAGTTTGCTTAGTGGGAAGGTTTGGCCAGAGAGGTTTGAGGGTGTCCCCAGAGGGAGGTGGAAGGCAGAGCTCTGTGCCCTAGGGAGGCTTTGGAACCCATGGGGGAGAGAGGGTTGAGGGCCCTGGGTGTGCTGTCTCAACTTGTAACCACTGTTCCTAAAGTTAGAGATCTCCCAGGGCTCAAACCAGGAGGGAGCAAAGCTCTGCACCATGCCCTGCTTGTGGGCTTTGCCTCTTGCTGGGGTTTGTTTGTTGTTTACTCTGCTTTTGCAGGTTAGAGAAGTGTTTGTTGTCAGGTATTTACTGCCTGGTGATCATTCTATTTGTTACCTGCATTGTTCCCTCTCAACTCAACTTTCTTTGTATTGATTGAAAAAAAGCTTGTTGTCTTTTGATGTCAGGATAAAGATATTTAGACTTTCTTTTTGGAATCTGGCTGTATTCCAACATGCTTAGGAAAGAATCAATACCAGAACTAGTTCTGCACAGTAATTTGGGCACATCCATGCCTAATTCACCAAAAATACAAAAATAAAGAATTTACCTGGATTTATGAGCACATCCTTCATTTTTGTGTCAGGTCAGGGACACACAAAGCAACACTTCTTTTCCCCTGGTGTCTCTTCTGGTGCTGTTAATCAGTGGGCAGGTAGTGATTGTCCCAAAATACAGAGGATTTTAGGGATAGGTCATTGCTTTGAGTTAGCCTGGTTAGTTTGTTTGTTTATAGTATGACTGGACTTGGTGGTGCTGTGTCAGTTTCCATGAAGTTTTGTATGTTTTTCTTTAAGTACCCAAACCATTATAGAAGATGCTGGATTTGGTACTGGATGTATTATTTCTTTGTTTTTCCAAAAGCAAGCAGGGTGTTTGGGAGCTTCATTCCTTGGTGAGGGAGCTGATGTGTTCTGGTCAGGTCTGGAGAGGCTCTCTGATCTGGTTACTGACCTCCAGTTTTGCAGCTGTGACTTCTCTACAGAAAATACAGGGAAAAGCATCTGGATGCCTTGGTGTTCTGAGTGGGAATCCTTAAAATCAGAGAGTCTGGGGAAAGCTGCAAAAGGCAGGCCCCAGAGACAGCAGAACAGTGATTAGAGCTAAGCAGTAGCCATGAGGCTTGTCAGCAGAAAAGTTATATGAGATGAAGAAAGTAAGGACAAATAGAGCAATGATCTGTGTATTAATGCTTGGCTAGAATAACTCCCTAAGCTTCAGAAAAAGTATATCTAGTGAGATATTAGGAAGTTCTAAGCTTAATAATGGAGCTCTGTGCATTGCGTTTTAAGGCTTACAAGCAAGTATTGTATTCGAAATAAGCAAGCATTGTTTAACCAAAGGTACCTGTGCTTATAGTGGTTGGGTAGAGCTACTGTCAATGTGCTTTTGCTTTGTGTGATTGGTCAAAACACTTTTAAAGTGAGTTATAAGATTGAGTTCTTTGGCTACTGCCAAGAACATGAGCTGCTGGCATCTTCCCATTGTTATCACCTTGTAATGAGACTGATGCTGGAGAATAAACAATTCAAGACATTCCCCAGCAGTCCCATCCCATTCAGGATTTTGTGCATAAACCCCCAACCAACAATAGAGAGTGTGAGAAATCACTGCACTGAGGGCCGGCCTAAACCAGCACCCAGTTCTGTACCCCATTTTGGCTGAATCCTGGGGTCTGTACCCCTGTTTTGACAGAATCCCTGGGGTATGCACCCCATTCTGGGTGAATCCCTGGGGTCTATGCCCTTGTTTTGTCTGAATCCTGGAGTCTGCGCCCTGTTTTGGCTGAATCTCCAGGGTGTGTGCCCCCGTTTTGTCTGTGCCCCTGTTTTGGATCAATCCTTGGGGACTGTGCCCCCGTTTTGACTGAATCCCTGGGGTCTGTACACCCATTTTGGGTGAATCCCTGGGGCCTGTACCCCATTTTGGCTGAATCCCTGGGGACTATGCCCTTGTTTTGTCTGAATCCTGGAGTCTGCACCCCATTTTGGCTGAATCTCCAGGGTGTGTGCCCCCGTTTTGTCTGTGCCCCTGTTTTGACTGAATTCCTGAGGTCTGTACCCCACGTTGGCTGAATCCCTGGGGCCTGTACCCCATTTTGGATGAATCCCTGGGATCTGTACCCCATTTTGGATGAATCCCTGGGATCTGTACCCCATTTTGGGTTAATCCCTGGGTCTGTGTCCCCATTGTGTCTGTGCCCCCATTTTGACTGAATCCCTGGGTCTGTGCCCCCGTTTTGTCTGTGCCCCTGTTTTGACTGAGTCCCTGAGGTCTGTACCCCATGTTGTCTGAATCCCTGGGTCTGTACCCATGTTTTCACTGAATCCCTGGGGTCCGTACCCCATTTTGACTGAATCCCTGGTGTCTCTACCCCCTTGTTTTGTCTGAATCCTGGGGTCTGTGCCCCCGTTTTGTCTGTCCTCCTGTTTTGGCTGAATCCCTGGTGTCTGTACCCCCATTTTGGCTGAATCATGGGGTCTGTACCCCCATTTTGACTGCATCCCGTGTCTGTGCCCTTTTCAGGAGCCGGAGCCAGACGCTGAGCTCTGAGGCCAGCGTGGACGAGAGCGGAGTGTTCGAGAGCCTCAAGGCCGAGGCCGCCTCCCCTCAGCAGCTCTTCTCGGGGCTGGCCGGCCTGCCCGCCGCCTCCATCGCCGCCGCGCCCTTCCCGGCCGGTCTAGTGCTGGGCTCGGCGGCCGGAGGGGGAGAAGTCTTCATCCAGATGCCGGCCCCGAGGGATGAGGGTGCCGGCCGGGCTGAGGGGGCTCCGTTCCACCACCGGGCGCCGGCGCATCCCTTCCAGCACGGGCACCACCGCGGCTCCTCGCTGCTGCACATGGCGGGCGGCGAGCGGCACGGGCACGGCGAGGAGAGCGCCGAGGAACAGGCCGGGACGCCGGCCCCGGCTCTCTCCGAGCTCAAAGCTGTCGTTGGGTGGCTGCAGAAGGGGCTTCCCTTCATCTTGATCCTCCTGGCTAAAGTCTGTTTCCAGCACAAGCTTGGTGAGTATTCGTCAAAGCTTTTTGAGCTGTCGTTAGAGGGTGGTTGGGGGGGATTTTTCAGGCTGTGATATCTGATGCATGTCACAGATATCTCTTATGAAAAATCATTTTTTTTTAGGATTTTTCTTCCTGAAAATCTGAGAGGCCTCAGGAACAAAATGTAGACAGTGATTATCTGCTGCTGTGGAATGCAACAGGTGCATCTGGGATTGGTCTAATGTGGTTGTTTGTAATTAATGGCCAATCACAGTCAGCTGGCTCAGACTCTTTGTCTGAGCCCCAAGTTTTTGTTATCTTTTTTTTTTATTTTGAACTAGCCTTCTGATAAAATCTTTTTTCCTATTCTTTTAGTGTAGTTTTAATATAATATATATAATAAAATAATAAATCAAGCCTTCTGAAACATGGAGTCAGATCCTCGTCTCTTCCCTCATCCTCATACCCTTGTGAACACAGTCACAGATGCATCCATCCTTTTTGAGCTGTGATTGTAGAAAGGTTGGGAGGCTTTATCAGGCTCTGATGCCTGATACATTTATCCACGTGGCAGTGTCCATGTGGAGTCTAGCATGAAAGGAACATACTCAAATGCATGGGATAATGCATGTGATAAATTCCCCCTACCTTCAGTCCATCCAGAGATGGGCAGACCTTACCCTGGTGACAGCAAAGCTTTCTGTGTGTGGCACAGAAGGGTTCAGAGACTCCTGTCTTGCAGGGAGGGTGCTGGGTGTGAAATCCAGTCCAACAGCCTCAGCAGTTTGTGTCTGACAGAGCCTTTCCCTGCAGGAATTGCTGTGTGCATTGGCATGGCCAGCACCTTTGCCTACGCCAACTCCACGCTCCGAGAGCAGGTGGCTCTGAAGGTGAGTCTGGCATTTTACTTTTTTCTGTGTGGGGATTTTTGGAGGAGTTTTCAATGAGTTAGAGACAGGACCTCTGAGGTTTTTAGATGATGCCATTTATTTTCTTATTTTCTGCATAGATAGGAAGGCTGAGTTCAGCTCACATATTTACAGGAAGTGAGAAGGTCAGAAGCTGGTTCAGAGGGTCACAAGACCCCTGGTTACAGGACCTTTTAATGATTTATTGACTAATAAAACACTGCTAACAAGGATATTTATGTTTTTGACTCAATCCTTATGGACTTCCATCTTATGGATCCATGCTACAGTGTAAGCTTTCTTAGCTAATCATGTTATGATGCACAGACTTACAGTGCTACATTCTAAACTCCTTGTTTACCTTTGTAACTACTTTTATTTTTTCTATAATTTAAACTATAAAACTCCAAACTTTCCTCCACTTAATGTGTCTCTGCTTCAAACTATAAATCCACATTCTCATTCTAGCACCTAAATTTGAAAGCCTTTTCCAAGGTCTCAGAACAAATCCTGTCTTTAATTCTAAGCTTTGGCTTACAGGCCCAAAGTTCTGAGAACTCCCTGCATTTTGGATTCCAACACTCCTGTTCCCAGCAAACATCATTTTCCATGCACAAAATAGTACTTGTGATGAACCTTTGATTGCAGTGTAGGGCTGAATGCATTTATTTGTGCACAGATCTGTCTTCTCCTTCCTGCCTCTCCCAAAGTCTCTGTCCCGCTTTTTTGTGAAATGTGGTGTAGTAAAACAAAAAGGACAAGTCAGGGATGTTGTAATCTTCATCTCCCCCTGCCTGGCTGTGCCTGTTCCAGCACTTCTCTGCATCTTAGTTTTCCCATCATGTACAGCAGAGATGTTGAAACCTATTTGACTTATTAATGATGAGGTTCTGCTAATTAGCATTTAGCTAATGCTTTGAGATGTTCAGCTGAAAGATTTCATAGATGTGTTGCTTGCTAGTAGCTTTATAATGCTCTGGGCATTAATATGCTTAGAATGTAAAGAAACCAGCAGATCTTTTCAAGGTTTTCTGATCTGTGTCAGGAGAAAATTCAACAGCACTAAAAGCACAAGGCTAGAATTGCTTTTTTTGTCCACACAAGTGCATGCCTGTATGTGCCAGGAGCAGTGGAATCAGTGAGATCCAGCCCTGAGTGAGCAGAGCAGTGGCACAGCCCAGTAACAGATTGCTGCTGCCTTGCACTCTGCACCTCTGCCCTTCCAGCACTGTGCCCCTTGATCTGCCTGCCTTAAATCTCAGCACAGCAGGCCTGGCTGCTGGACAGCTACAGAGACCTCTTTCTTAATAAATCAGCTCACATGAAAGATGGTGGGTGTTTTCCTCTCAGGAATAAAATTTACTCCCCAAAGTTACCAAGGGCCAAGACCCAGGACAGTGTCTTCTGCCATCCAGCTTGTGTGTAACTTTCCATATATGTTGAAATGCAAAATTTCCACTTCTTTTGACCTTTAATTATTTGTTCAATCACAAATGAATGTTCCAGAAGCACCATGCTTTAGGATAGCACCCAGATGTGCTGCATGTGGTGGTGGGGTGTATTTGATTTAGCTGAGCCTTCCACTGAGTGGCTTTGGGTCTTTTTATAAAACACCCCTATAAAACACCATGAATTGTCACTCCAGCCAGGTGACAGCTCAGAATTTAGGACAATACATGGAATGGATTTTTTTTTAATCTGCATTTTAAATCTCAGGAGATTTTAGGTGTCCCAAGAAAGATCCCATCTTTGAAGATGCATTCTGCAAGTAATTCTGTCATTTTCACCAGCTTATTTCAATTAATTTCCATTGAAAAGGTTACAGGAGTGAGAAGCATTTCTGCTTGTGTTTATAGATATCTTTACCTTGCAGACTACTTCTTAGTCCTGTGTAAATAACTAATTACTGAGCACTTTGTTACATATTTGTTGGATTTTTCAGCAAGGCTCAGCTCAAGTCTTGAGATTTTGAGCTGCAATAACTCTGCTGTTTTTCCTTGCTCAGGAGAAGAGATCAGTGCTGGTTGTCTTCTGGATCCTGGCCTTCCTCACTGGGAACACCCTGTACTTGCTGTACACATTCAGCTCCCAGCAGCTGTACAACAGGTGAGCAAAACCTGCCTTGTGCAGGGTGGGAGCAGGGGATCATTGCTGGGGGGAAAAGAGGGAATCCCACTTGTCCCCCACACTGTGGGAGGAACTGTGTGCCCCTAAAGCATCTGCTGTGTTTGTTACATCTTTGTAATACCCTCCAGAGCAGGAAAAGGAGGTGTGTGTCACCCTGCCATGCTCCTGTCAGTAAAGGACATGAGCAGTGTGTAAATGTGATGGTGCCAAAGCAGGGTGAATCCTTTCCAAAAATGCCCTCTGAATTCCCATTGTGACCACTGCAGCTGAACATCAAGGGCAGTTGAGGAACTGACCCCCTGATTTTCCTCTTCAGTCCATCCAGATTGGAGTGCAGCACAGGAGATGAAATAGTTTTACCCCAGTGTTCTCAGGACTCTTGGATCTGAGATAATTGAAATAGCCTTGCCTTTCAAATCCTGAATTAGTTAGTTCTCAAATGCAGCAGGGTTTCTGCTCATAGATTTGAATCACAACTTAATATAAATCAGACAGGAATAATCACAGGTAGGAGGCAGAAGAAGGGGGAGAGCTGCAAAGGTTTGAATGTGGGGCTGAAGGGGAGAGGCCAAGCCATGGGATTGTCTGGAGGGAGAGGAGTGGCAGAAAGGTCTGGAAGTGAAATGTTTGCACACAGGGTGTCTCTAAGAGGATGGCCAAGGTTAAAAGCACGAATGGGACTAGTTCAAAATAAAGGCTAAATCATGTAAAATATAGGGATTTTAGCAATTTGGGGCCATCCTACAGACAGTTTAGAGTGTGGTTCATTACCATTGGCCAGGCTGGAGCACAGCTCCAGGAAGAGCCCTGTTCCTGTGAGTGCTGCAGTGCTGTCATGCTCAGGCTGCTGCATCTCTTGCTTGCCAGACCTGGGACTATTCACAAGCCAGCCTTGTCAACTTAGAAATGTCTGCTTCAGTTCTGTTTCTTTCTCTCATTTTTCATTTCCTGATTTTTTTTCTTGTTTCTAGTGCATGAATAGTAGTAAAGTTTCTGATTCTGTTTCTGTTTTTAGGGTGTAATTTTACCTGTTGTGCTGTGCCAGTGTTGTGAGTATTTTAATTTCATGTTCAGGCTTTTTGTTTTGGGTTGGTTACTTTACTTTGCTTTTTTTTTTTTTTTTTTTTTTTAATTTTGTTTGGTTTTTTTTCCTATTAAAACTTTCTACCATGAGGCTTTAGCAGGTAAAACCCTGAAGGAGAATCCTGTTTTTTCAACCTGACTAGAGTCCCGTTCTCATTATTGCTCAGGCCAGTAGCTCCTGCCCATTGCTGGGTGAAATTCTGCTGTCCCAGACTCCACTTTTTCAAACAGCAAATGTTCAGCCCAGTAAATGACATTATGTAAGGGGCATTAATTTTTGGAGCTTTGGTTCAGGTAAGAGTATTAACAGCTCTTGCTGTGCTTCAGGCAGTGGCACTGTGAGGGCAGGACACAAAGTGTGAAGTTCTCCCCTTTCTGCCGTGGCTGGTGCAGGGTTTCCTGTGTCACCCCTTTGTTAGATGTGCCCACTGGGTTTGGGGACTGTGCCCCTGTGGCAGAGCAGCCTGAGGGGCTGAGGGGCTGTTTCCTTGCCCAGGGAAGCAGGGCTGTTCTGAGCAGGGCTGCCAGGACAAGCTGTGACACCCAGATCCCTCACTCTGCACTGAGGGCACTGTCAGCACCCCAGGTTATGGACACTGCTGGATTCCAAACAGACTTCTTGAGTGCCTGGCTCCTGTTTTGTGACACTGGGCAAGCCTGCTGACCCCTGTAGGAGTGAGCAAGAGCAAAGTCAGGAGGCCCAGAGGAAGCCCAGACCTGATTTGTGTTTTTCTTGCCCTTGAGGACTTCCCTGAAGTTCAAGGCCCTTTCTGGGCTCTCTCCAGCCAACAGTGTCTACAAGGAGCTTGAGCAAGCTTCTCCCAGTGGTGTTTGAGCCTTGGTGTCTCTTTCAGCCTAATATTCCTGAAACCCAACCTGGACAGGCTGGACTTCTTTGACCTGATGTGGATTGTGGGCATTGCAGACTTTGTGCTGAAGTACCTCACCATTGCCCTGAAATGCCTCGTGGTGGCCCTGCCCAAGATCATCCTCGCTGTCAAGTCCAAGGTAGGAGACTCTTATTGAGGCACAAACTTTTAGTTTTGATCATCTGATCCCTTCACCACATGTTTGCAGCATGGAATCAGAGAATCAGGGAATGGTTTGGGTGGGAAGGGACCTTAAATCCCACCCAGTGCCATGGCAGGGACACCTCCCACTGTCCCAGGCTGCTCCAAGCCCCATCCAGCCTGGCCTGGGACACCTCCAGGGATCCAGGGGCAGCCCCAGCTGCTCTGGGCACCCTGTGCCAGTGCCAAATATGGATGGAAGAATAAAAACATTAAAATCTGTTGCTAAAACTTTGGGATTGAGGGGTGTTTTTCGAGCCATCACACACCTGAGCAAGGGTTTGGTGCTACCAGCAGTGATTAAAGCCCAAGGAGGTGAGGTGAGCAGTGCTTGAGGAGGAATCAGTGCTAGCAGCCAGATAATTGCTTTTCTCATTGACTTTAAGTCTTGTTTTCTGAGTAATCTCTGTAAATTCATATTTCTGAAGCAGGAACCTCCTCATTTCCTGGGAAGAAATTGCAAATATTTGTCTCTTTGGCTTTCCACTTGGGTCAAAGAAATAACTGGGTTTAACTAAAGCCACAAAAGGCAGCACCAGTTCTTACCATGGGAGAAAAAAAAAATTAAATGCTTCACATATTTAAATGCTTATGAAACCACATGTAGACTAAGCCTAACTTGTAAAAGTTTCTCTCTCTCATTCCAAACACCTTTGGATATGTTTCTATTTTGCATCTCTCTCATTCTGCCTCTCCCTGCACTCACTGGAGGGACACAGTGTCCTGACACAGTGTCCCCATTCTGGGGGCAGATGTGGCAATGTGTGTTATTTGCATTCAGTAGAGAAACCCCTGGCAGCTGTGAGGATGGAAGGCACCTGCAGGTGCCAGGTACCAGCAGGGATTGCTGAAAGTCTCAGGCAGGGCACTTCAGGGGGTATCCAAACTGGGAATAGTTTTACTGAGAAATGACAGGGGTGGCAGGGGAGTTGAGCAGTTTGTTCCTGCACAGCAGGGCTATCTGAGATGGTTATTAATTTAATTCTGGCAATTGTCCAGCTTTTTTTTTTTTTTTTTACCCTCCTTCTATTATTATTATTATATTTTGGGAGATTAATGTGCTGGGTCAGAGCATAATCCAGGCTGGGGAGGGAGGGAGAAATGATGTGAATAGTCCTCCCAAGATAAATGGCAGTGTTGGAAAAGGTTCACAGCCTTTGCTTGCTTGTCTGAGAGCCATCCCAAGTACTCATTAATCCTTGTCTGGAGAGAAGAAAGAGAGGGGGTCTTTATTTGCAGCTCCAGTGAGAGGCTGGTAGGATCACATCTGTCAAGGGCCTGTAATGACTCAGAGCACAGATGCTTCATTTTTAATACCTTTTTTTTCTGAAGAGCAATGTGTCTCACTTTTTTTAAGCCTCTTTTTGTCTGAGGATGTTGGGGATGGTCTCACTGTCCCCTGGCACTGCTGGCACCCAGCACCAGAGCTGGGTTTGGTTTGGGGGTTCTCTCCCCCACTCTGCAGCCTTTAATCCAGCCAAGGATGAGATGGAACAAATTGAGGAAGATCAGACTGGGGTGGGAGGGCTCCAGGAGAACCACAGGACACCATGGAAATGGTAATTGGTGATCACATAGCTGACCCCCCTCACAGGTGAGGATTTAAATGGAACCTTTTCCTCATTTTGAACACTTCTGGTGCAATTTATGCACATTAACTTTGACCACAATTTTTATCAAGTTTTTTCTCTGAATACTTGCCAGATACAAAGTTATTCTCTTCCTCCCAATGTCCTCCAAGCAGGATTTCTGCCTGAAGCCCAGCTTGGAGTTTATGAACTTCTGGGTAGCTGTCACTTAATGGTAACAGGCTGCTGGAGAAATATGAATTTAACTCAGTAGAGCTTCATTTTTTCAAGATGGGTATTGCTATATAGTGAGAAGTTTTAATGCCAATTTAACCACTGAGAACAGCAGCCTCTTGCTCCCCTGGTAGAGAGCCTGAGGTGGAGGTTGCTGCACTCTCAGGGAGTTCAGCACCCAGGGATTTAATCCTCAGCTGCTGGCAGTCAGCAGGAGATCATAAAACTTGCCCTTGTGTGGGATGTGGGGAACTTTAATCATCCTGCACTCAGCCTCTGAGCTGGCTTTTCAGATTTTCCTCATTTTGGAAGTTCAGAGGCACTTGAAAAGCTAGTCTGGCTTTTCCTGCTGCTCCTTAGGATCCTGCTCTTCTCTGAATACTGTGTGGTTTTTGCTTTTATTTATCACTCTCTGTATCTCCCCTCACTCTTGTCTGTAGACTGAACTCCAACAATTTTTTTAATTTTTTCTCAGAGATTGTTCATTCCAGATCTCTTTATTGTCTTCTGGACTGTCTTCATTCCCTCCGTATTTTCCAGATCATTTCTCCAGTCTGTCAAGACAAATTTGGAATATAATCCTTCTTTCCAATTGTGCTTACACTTTAGTGTCAGCTGTACATTACTTTGTTCCATCAGGATCATCAATGACAACAGTGAACAGCACCAAACTCTGCTTTCATCAGTTGGATGCATCTTTTCATTTTGAAAGAAAACACATAAAAAATCTGGATTAGAACACTCAGTTCCCTCATCCAGAGTACCTGGGTCATGTTTTCCTAGTGTGGCCCATCACAGGAATGACAATTTTTGTTGGAAACTTCTCTGATTTGTAGCATCAGTTTATGCTTTAACTGAGAGAAAGTGAACTCAAATTGAGGGGCAGAAAAAGTTTGTCTTTGCACTGTGGGTGCTGCAAGTGTGAAGTGTGAAGCATGAGAGCTGCTTTATTATGAAGGTACAACCAACCAGAGTTGCCCAAGCCTGAGTAACTCAGAAATTCAGAGCAACTCCTCCAAAGAATGAGGGAAGATTTGAAATTCTGACAAAATAACCCCAGACTTCCCCAGGTTCCAAACCAACCTGGAAAACAGAGGCACCAGGGGAGGCTGTGGGACTCCAGTCTGGAATGGAGGGAAAGAAGAGCTTGTGGATTGGAGAGAAAAGCAGGAAAAGGGATGTCACCCCAGCATCAGACTGATCCCAGAGCTCTGGGGGGTTTCCAGAGGATCCCACCGTGCTGGAGGTGTCCCCTCCCTGCCCCCAGGCTGTGACAGGGACCCTGAGCTGGGTACAGGTTTCAGGAACAGCTGAGCTCATCATTCCTTTGGAAGGGAGGGCTTGGCTTGAAGGCTCTCCATTAAAAAAGGCAAATAAGATCATTTGGTTCAATATAAAATGAATTAAAGTAAATTAAACTGCAGGAGCCATGTGGCCTGCAGAGGCTTCCATTGTTGTGCACACATCAAGGGCAGCTTTTCATTTGCACTGCTAAGGAATGACAGCTTGAGGGGGGTGGAATTCAAAATCAGGAAATAAATAATAAAAGGACACACTTGCCAAAGATTTCACTTAGGAAATCCCAGGTGCCTGCAAGCCTCCCATCCCCTCCTCATTTTGTTGTCAGCAATCTGAGCTGGAGAAGTGAGTGAAACATGGGGGAGGGAGAAAGAAAATCAAACCAAATGGGATTGTAAGGAACTGTTAGCCCAAGTTCTTGCATCTGTGTGTCCCTACAAAGATAGCATGGACATTTTATACATCAGAAAGGCCCTAAATAAGGATTTTCTCTGCATGCTCAATGCAGAGCCAAGTTACAGGGGACTGCATTTCCAGGAGAGTGAAAGTGCAAAAGAGAACACTGGCATTGGCCCCTCTCACTGCAGCTTTGAACATACTTGCTTGGTGGTTTTTTCCAGTTTTGATTGTTTTATCAGTGCTTTTTATTTTTAAAGTACCATCTCATCAAGTCTGGTCAGAGAAAACTTGGCTTGGATCTGGCAGCAATTGCAAATTCTGCACTTGGACAAAAAACCTTTGTCAGGTGCACATCCTATTTCCTGCCATAGATGGGTACAGCTCTGCCAGGGAACCTGGCACATTAATTTCCATATTCCTTCTGAAACTGCACCTTTCTTTTGTCCTAAGGGGGAAAAAGGGCTCTTGGAGTATTTGAGTCCTCTAAAAAATACAGAATCAATAGAAACTCACTGGGAGCTCGCTCATAGATGATGCTGAATAAAAAATACCCAGGCAAAGATGTTCCTGGTCCTTGTCTGTGCAATATGGAATTTATTGTGGCTGAGGAGGTGTTCCCAGGCAGGTGACAGCCCAACCTCTCATCCCCTCTCCTCTCTGGCCTCGGTGCTCTTTGAGGGAGCTCACTCCCAACAGATTGACTCTTCATGGAGCAGCTGAGCTTGGTTCCTCTTGAGCCATCCAGGATGTTCTGCAGGGACACTTCCCTGCTGCAGCTGGGACTGATGTGCTGTCCCAGAGTCACGAGTGTGGGATTCAATATTTACAAAATTAAAAACTAACTGAAGCACAATAGCAGGTACTGAGGAGTGGGGACTCCTCTGTCCCCCTCCCTAACTTGCTTTGCAAGTCACTGCTACTGAACTTTCTAAAAATCATTGCTCTTCAGTGCTTTCCCAGTTTAACTTTCCAGTTTAAGACACAAAAGATGTGATTTTCAGAAGCATTGTGCACTGACTAAAATTCTCAATTTCCCCTCTAGCCCACCTTGACATTACTCCTCATTAGTCCTGCATGGATTTTCACCAGCATCCTCCATGCCACAATGCTGTTTGCTGTGTAAATCTGGGAATTTTCTCTGTTTTACTGCTCCTACCCAGCACTTGATCTGTTGGCACCATGACCTGGAATCTCAGCAGAGCCTGCTCTCCTCTGATCCAAATTGCCAGCAGGACTCCAAAGCTTTTTCAAGCATGTTTCAGAATATGCCCTAATGCTGCTGCTGGCAGCAGAGCAAGTGAGACTTGGAGCTTCCCTCGAGTGCTAATCACACCTTGCAGTTGCCTCATTGCAACTTGTCTCACTCCTGCTGCCTGCCCCACTCTGATTGCACCGTGTCAGTCCTTGCTGTGCCTCTGTTCCTTATGGCCAAGGAGCTGCACACTGAGCCCTGGGGGAGTTTGCATTCCCTCTGCTGCTGCAGCCTGCCCCCTGTGCTGTGTCCAGCTTGGCATTCAGTTTTTAATTCCACTGTTCCATCTTATTTTTCTGTGAGACTTCTCCCCTCCATCCCCACGCCCCAAGGATGAAGGTGAGGGATTGGAAGAAGCTGTTGCAGCAACTGGAAAGTTCACAGGAAACAAAGAGAAGAATATTCTACAAGTTCAAGCTGAGTTGCTACACTGGAGAATTAAATGCTGTCCTTTACTTTGCCAAGTAATTCCTGTGTGAGTCTGGAGAAGTCAGGTAGAGCTGCAAACTGAAGTCAGGGGTTCAGCTTTTAATGGTAATGTGATCTAGAAAATGAAGTGCTTTATAAAAAATCTAATCCCAGCACCTCAGCTTGGACACCAAAACAACCTTGCCTTGACTTTTGTGTGTCTCAGGTTCTCATTTAGAAAATGCAGAGAAAAGCTGTCCCTGAGGTCAGGCAGCAGCATGAAAATAAAGGGGTTTTAAAGGTGTTTTCTGTAGTGCTGATGTTGTAAAGGGACTGAAGAAATTCCAGGAATGTGCTCCTCTGGGCAGAGCTCAAATGGCAGGAAGGGATCAGATGCTGATCTGCCATCAGGTAGTGAGGATGTAACAAAATACCCAGAAATTCCATGCAAAAACAGCCAGTGCTGAAACTCTGCATGTACAGGAGGGAAAGTGCAGTTGTGTGAAAATGCTGAATTCCCCTCTTTCAAATGAAATGCTTGGTTTAGAGTATAGAAATTGTATTTCTGTGTGGTGAAGGAGGTTCAGAAAAATGGGAGGATTATACCCCAGTCATTGACTTGTGTTTTTAACTGAGCACTGAAGAAAAAAAAAAGGAATCAGAATTTCACCATGTGGTATCTGAGGCTCATCAGCAGAGCTGCTAAAATTAGATCCCAGCACAGCCCTTCCCCACGTGTGCTAATGAAGTGTTTGATAGCAGCAGCAGCTCCCTCAGAGGGAGCAGGGCCAGCAGTGCCCTCCTCACTTCTTGGGCAGGCTGAATTAACCCTTGATGGGAGCAGAGCCTTCCTGCTCATCCTACCCCCATCCTCATCAGCAGCCAGAATTCCAGGTCATATTTAATATCTGCAGTTCAGCTCCCACACTCCAGTCCTGCACAGTGCTGGCTTACAGGCCCACCAAAAAGATTCTGCTGATCTCAGAGAGCTCTTCAGCCTCTCTACAGTGCATTCCAGAGAAAATTCCCATATTTACACAGGTTTTTCTGACATAGAAAGACTCACCTGACAGAAACAGACCTTGCTTTATTTCAAGCTGTAGTAGCAAATCAGATGCACAGGAGAAATAATTGTGTTTGTGCTTCATATAACACACAGTTCTCATCTTGAAGGGGAAAAAAAACAAACTGATGTATTTTAGCAGAATTTTTCAGACAAAATTCAGCTGAGACAAAGATTTGACTTTGAAAAGTGTAACCTAGATAGCCAAGAGATAACAGAGCTGAGCAGTGGCAGACAGGTGTGTTGAGTGTGCTCCCACTGATGGGTGCTGTCTGCAGTAAATTCCTGCTATCAGAAATCTGAATTTCACTGCTGAAACTGTAGGGGACAATCCTCATTTTCCAAGCTTCTGGCTCAGAAGGAGGGCCTCACTAATTGTAGAATCATTTCTGATTTTCTGGCACTTTTCCTAGTTTAAAGAAGGGGCTGGAGGTGTGCACTGAGATGCCTGAAGTTTTAAGTTTTTTTTGTTCTCTTTAAGTGATTCTCAGCTGCCCTGCTGGAATCACTCTAAACCTACCAACATTTATTTATGGTCAGGTGGGTGCTGCTAAGGGGCTGCAGGGAGGGATGCATCCCTTAAAACATCACTCTTGGGAGGCTGTCACCAAGTTTCTAGCTGCTAAAAAAATCCTGCTACCCTGCAGTTAGCACTGGAAACTGGAGATAAGGGAGTTCTGGCAGCTCTGGGGAGGGTGCAGGGGTTGTGGTTGGATGCTGAAGTTGTGGTTGGATGCTGAAGTTTGTCACTCGATGCCACTGCCACCTCCAGAGGCTGGCTGTGCCCGGGGCTGTGCCCAGCTGTGCTCACAGATGTGCACTCGGGGTTTTTGGTGCTCAGAGTTCCAGCGGGATGAAGGATGCAGCAGCTCTGGCTGATGCAATGGGACAGCAAGCAGTGACCTGTCCCAGCCAGCAGCAGGGATGGATGGAGGGTGGGAGGGATGAGAGCAGAAAGCAAAATTCGCCGCCTTTACCTTGCTGGGAGCTTTCATCAGAGCCCTGTGGAGGGACACGGTGACAGAGTTGTCATTTCTGCCCCAGCAACGCCCAAAATAAACCGTGATGGCATCGCGGCGGGGCTGGGAGAGGCCGCGGCGCTGATTGCATAAACCGGGGCGGGGCCGAGCCCGGAGCGCTGCGGGGGCTGGGATGGGAGGGGAGGGGATGAGGTGGGGATGGGGATGGGATGGGATTGGGGATGTGATGGGATGGGATGGGATGGGGATGGGATGGGATGGGATGGGATGGGATGGGGATGGGGATGGGATGGGATGGGATGGGATGGGATGGGATGGGGATGGGATGGGATGGGATGGGATGGGATGGGGATGGGATGGGGATGGGGATGGGATGGGATGGGGATGGGATGGGATGGGATGGGATGGGATGGGATGGGATGGGATGGGATGGGATGGGATGGGATGGGATGGGATGGGATGGGATGGGATGGGATGGGATGGGATGGGATGGGATGGGATGGGATGGGATGGGATGGGATGGGGAGGGGATGGGGATGGGATGGGGTGGGATGGGGATGGGATGGAGATGGGGATGGGGATGGGATTGGGGATGGGAATGGGAATGGGGATGGGGTGGGATGGGATGGGGATGGGGATGGGATGGGGATGGGGATGGGGATGGAATGGGGATGGGGATGGGGATAGGATGGGGATGAGGGGATGGAGGGGGGATGAGGAGGGGAGAGGTGATGGTGATGGGATGGGGAAGGGATGGGGTGAGGATCGGGATGAGGTGGGGATGGAAGAGGGATGGGATGGGGTTAGGATGGGGTAGGATGGAATGGGGATGAAGATGGGATGGAGGGGGAATGGGGATGGAGTGGGGATGGGGATGGTGATGGAGATGGGGATGGGACTGGAGGAAGGATGGGGATGAAGATGGGATGGGGTGGGATGGGATGGGGATGGGATGGGATGAGGATAGAAGGGGGATGGGGAGGGGATGGAAAGGGAATGAGAATGGGGATTGGGATGGGATGGAAGGGGAATAGGGATGGGGAAGGGGAAGGGATAGGGATGAGGATGGGGATAGAGATAGAATGGAGATGGAGGGAGGATGGGGATGGGGCTGGAGGGGGCATGAGGATGGGATGGAGTGGGAATGGGGAGGGGAGAGGGGATGGGATGGGGTGGGATGGAATAGGGATGGGGTAGGGGAAGGGATGGGAATGGGGATAGAGATAGAATGGGGATGGGGATGGGATGGGGAGGGGAATTAGGATGGGAATGGGGGTGGGATGGGGATGGAGAGGGATGAGGGTGGGGTGGGGATGGGGATAGAGATAGAATGGCCCTGGACGGGGGGTGGAGATAGGATTCGGATGGGGATGGGATGGGGAGGGCAGGGAAGAGGAATGGGGATGGGGATGGGATGGGGAGGGCAGGGAAGAGGAATGGGGATGGGGATGGGATGGGGAGGGCAGGGAAGAGAAATGAGGATGGGGATGTGATGGGGAGGGCAGGGAAGAGGAATGGGGATGGGGATGGGATGGGGAGGGCAGGGAAGAGGAATGGGGATGGGGATGGGATGGGGAGGGCAGGGAAGCAGCCGGGCCCGAGAGCAGCCAGCAGGCGCTGGTGTGAGCTCAGTGGCGTCCCGGGGGCCATGAGCTCATGAGCAGGGCTGTGGGAGCAGGGCTGGATTGCCGAGCAGCAGCACGGCCTGCGAGTGATCTCATGCAGCCCCCGGGGAAGGGCGCTGGCTGCTGCCAGCCCGGCTGCAGGATCCATCCCCACCCCGGCAATTAGTGATTGGCCTGCGATGACATCACTGATGACAGAGCTAACTGGGACAGCACAGCAACATTCCAGGGGAATTTCCCCTTCTCCAGGAGCTTAGCAGATAAAAGGATTTTGACGGGACAAACCCACATCTTTCAGCCCAGATAATGGCTGCATTAAGCATCCTTCTGGGCTCGTTTGCCACCAGCTGTCCCTGTAAACAGAACGGGACAAAACGAGCTGGGGGTGGCCCTAAATTAGACACTTATTCAGGCTTTGGTGAAGGGTGACAAAGGATGCTGCCCATTCTTTGAGTCTCTTTTGAGACAGAAGCATTTCAAGCAGCACATTGCCCCTCCCCACCTTTCCTTCCTTGAGCTCTTCAGGAAGGTTTGGTCTCTTTGAGTTTTAAATGCCCTGAGGGTTTAATTTCCATTTTTTTTTTATTTGTGCATTGCCCAAGAGCCAACACCCACCTGAGGGGGAGGGAAAGGATGCTGGCAAACATAATTAATTTGATTCTTAAACCTAAAAAGTTGTCAGGAAGTCTGGGGTCACTTTACATTTAATCCCTGTACTTTCAGAAGGGTGTAAGGTCAGAGATAAACTTGCTTTCCTTTTCTCACTAATAATAATATCTACAGTTTACATCATATTAATCCCTTATTAACCTTTGTTTTTCTGCAGCATTGTCCAGACACACAATTTATTGCCTGCTCTAAAGTTTCGTTTAAAATTCCAAAATGCTGCAGAGCAGATTTCATTGATTTCAAATTTCAGTAAAAAAACCAAGTGAATATTTTAGTGATTTGTTTTGCTGGTGTCCAGCTGAGCCCTGTGGAGGAATGAAGGGATGTTTTTCCTGTCTGGGCACAGAGCTGAGGGGCTGCATCTCATGAGCGTGGTCTCTGCACCATTTAACAGTGCAGTGATCACTGAGCACCAACCCTGCACAAATTAAATGTTCTTCTTTTGCCTTGCTGATAATGATCCTGGTCTCACTTGCCTGGCTGTCTTGCAGGGAAAGTTTTATCTGATCATTGAGGAGCTGAGCCAGCTGTTCCGCTCGCTGGTGCCCATCCAGCTGTGGTACAAATACATCATGGGGGATGATCCCTCCAGCAGCTACTTCCTGGGTGGCATCCTCATCATCATGTACAGCCTCTGCAAGGTGAGCAGCACCTCCTGAACCTTCCCTGGCAGCAGGGCCAGGGGAGCAGCACAGCTGAAGGGACAAATGCTCCTTTTGCTTGTGGCTGTGCCTGCTTCAGCTGCCCAGCGTGTGGGCACTGCTGGGCTGGGGGAGGCTCTGAGCCTGCTCCCAGGGTTGCATCAGACTCGTGAAGTCATTGCTGCTCTGCTCATCCCTCTCTGCAGAGGCTGCAGGAGGAGGGGAGCTGGTCCTGGGGGAGCTGCACGCCTCCAGGTGTCACACCAGCCAGGCTGCACACACTCCTGGCTGTCTCTGAGCTTTCCTCTGCCTCTCACAGCTCTGAGAGCAGCAGGGAGGGAAAGCAGCAGCTTCATTGTGGGGAGTTTGTGTGCAGGTCAGGGGCAGCCCTGTGCACACCAAGCCTTTGCCTGGGAGGGGAGGGGAGGGAAGGGAAGGGAAGGGAAGGGAAGGGAAGGGAAGGGAAGGGAAGGGAAGGGAAGGGAAGGGAAGGGAAGGGAAGGGAAGGGAAGGGAAGGGAAGGGAAGGGAAGGGAAGGGAAGGGAAGGGAAGGGAAGGGAAGGGAAGGGAAGGGAAGGGAAGGGAAGGGAAGGGAAGGGAAGGGGGAGCTCCTCTGCCAGTGCAGGGCACAGAGCCCTGGCTGTTCCCATCCCATTTCCAGTCCCCAGGGCTGCAGGTCCAGCTCCTTGCCTGAGACACTGAGAATATCCCCAGAGGAGTCCACATTAGCAAAGCCACAAACCACATTAGAAGAACCACAGCAGCCAATTTAGCACTGAGAGCTCCTGTGCTCCTGGCAGAATCCCAGGTTGGGCTGGGGCTGTGTCCCCTTCCCTGCACAAAGGGCAGGAGCACTTCCAGAGGCTGCTTGGAGCTGCTGGGAGCTGGGCTGGTGCCTCTGTCTGCCCTGTGGAGCCAGGAGCCTCTGCCTTTGGTGGAGAAATCCCAGGTGTTCACACACCCAGCTTGGATTTTTTGCCTGTCCTGAGCAGCAGCACTCCCTGTGTGTGACCCAGCTGTGAGGTGATGGCTGGAACAACAAAAAAATGGGTGAGAAATGGGTGTTTGCCCTCTGAAACAGGCAGCTTCTGGGTGTGCAGGGAGCTCCAGAGGGAAAGAAATGAGGAGGAATATGGGCTGGGAGAGAGGAGACATCAGAGCAAAGGCACTGGAGTTGTGCTGTCAGCAAAGCAGGCAGGAAAAGCTGGGAATTGCACTGGGAGAGAAAGGGCTGAGCCCATCCTCAGCAGGAGAGGGGGTGTTGAGTGAGGCAGGGGCAGCCCCAGGGGCAGCATTACTGGAGGGAGCCCTGAGCCCTGTGGGTGCTGCCTGGAATCGTTCTTGGGGCTGCTTTGCTTGCCCCTGCCTTGCAGGATGGGCTCATGGGCATTCCCTGCAGTGAGCCACTCCCTCAGCCCCTGCCTGTGCCTGTGCCCTGCTGCTCCAGCCCTGTGCCCACAGCTGCAGGTGACCCAGGTGGCAGCTCCTGCCGGGCCACCAGCCCCAGCTGCTCCCTGCACTGCCAGCTGCTCACATCTGCTTCAGTTCAGAGAGCTTTCCCTGTGCTCTGCCCGCAGGCAGGGAGGAGAAACATGGGCTGGGTGAAGTTTTCAGGCTTTTTCCTTCTTCCTCCTTTTTCCCCTTTCCCTTTTCCCCCTTTCCATTTTCCCCCTTTCCCTTTTCCCCTTTCCCCTCTCCCCTTTTCCCTTTCCCCCTTTCCCTCCTTTCCTTTTCCCCCTTTCCATTTTCCCTCCTTTCCTTTCCTTTCCTTTCCTTTCCTTTCCTTTCCTTTCCTTTCCTTTCCTTTCCTTTCCTTTCCTTTCCTTTCCTTTCCTTTCCTTTCCTTTCCTTTCCTTTCCTTTCCTTTCCTTTCCTTTCCTTTCCTTTCCTTTCCTTTCCTTTCCTTTCCTTCCCTTCCCTTCCCTTCCCTTCCCTTCCCTTCCCTTTCCTCCTTAATGGGATGGACAATTGTCCCCAACCCAGCCTGGTGCCACCCCCTCTGTGTCCTCTAAAGTCCCCACTTTGCACTCAGCTGCTCCCAAAGCTTTTCTGGCCACCCTTCCTCACTGTCAATTCCCATTTATTACATATTTCATGATCACCATGAAATCTTTTTTGGCACCATTGTTACTTTTTCGCCTCTTGAGTATCCATTTGGAGAATGTTTGCTGAGTTTCTGGACTCTAACACACGCACACACAGAGATTCTGTGAAAATTATCTAAAATGAGATGTGTTTTTTGCAGTCTTTTGACATCTGTGGCCGTGTGGGAAGTGTCAGGAAGGCACTGAAGGTCCTTTGCACCCCCCAGGTAAGGATTCAGTGTGGAGGAGCAGTCCCAGAGGTGGAACCTTGTTCCTGCTGAATGATAAAACTGAAAATTGCTCAGGATCACAGAATAAAACAATGTTAGCCCATGGCTGGGCAAGCTGGGGGCTCCTGTCAGGGATGTCAGGGACCTTTTCTGACATCTGTGTGGATTAATCCAACTGCAAGGAGCTGCAAAACTTTGTAGTGCAGAGTGTGGGAAGGACTTTGAGGATTTTGTGGTGCCTGAAGTGCAGTGGCACTGAAAGAGACCCAGGAATTATCCCAGGCACTGCATTCCACAGGGCTGATATTCAGATCTGCTGCAGTCACTTCCATTTTAAAAGGGTAAAATCAAAGGCTGTAGAGGAAAAGAACCTCATCAAAGTTTGTTAGAGCTTATCTTGCTTATTCCCTGGGCTTGGGCTGGTCATTTTCCCTCAGCAGGTTTCTGTTTGCCCTAAATCTCTTACAGTGGAACAGCAACATTTCCCTTCCCTGTATCTGAAGGGGAAGTGGGCAGCCTGTGGGTGCTGCTGCTGTTTCTCTTTCTTCCATTGTCTCCTGCTTGTTAATAATAATAATAACAATCCCTCCCTCCATCTAAACACCCCTGCAAATGATGCTGAATTAATCCTCTCAGCTCCCTGTTGAGCTCATTAAATTCCATTATCCTTGCTGCACAAGTGGAGGTCCTAAAAGATGGAGTCAGCTGCAGGGGAAAGGCAGACAGAGAGCAGAGATCCCCTCCTTCCCCACCCTGCTGTCCCTGTGGGGAATCTGGGGGTGAAAAGCAACTTCTGTGCACATTTACCCCTCCAATCCTTTCACCTGGGGTTTGTTTTCCCCATTTTGTGCACATTTACCCTCAAATCCTTTGACCTGGGGTTTGTTTTGCCCCCTTTGTGCACATTTACCCCTCCAATCCTTTCACCTGGGGTTTGTTTTCACCCCTTTGTGCACATTTAACTTCCCAATCCTTTAACCTGGGGTTTGTTTTACCCCCTTTGTGCACATTTACCCTTGCAATCCTTTAACCTGGGGTTTGTTTTTCCCCCCTTTGTGCACATTTACCCTTGCAATCCTTTGACCTGGGGTTTGTTTTCCCCATTTTGTGCACATTTACCCTCAAATCCTTTGACCTGGGGTTTGTTTTCCCCATTTTGTGCACATTTACCCCTCCAATCCTTTCACCTGGGGTTTGTTTTACCCCCTTTGTGCACATTTACCCTCCAATCCTTTAACCTGGGATTTGTTTTTTCCCCCCTGTCCCTGGCAGACCTATGGGGTCCGTGCCACGAGCCAGCAGTGCAGTGAGGCAGGAGACATCTGTGCCATCTGCCAGGCAGAGTTCAGGGAACCTCTGATCCTTCTGTGCCAGGTAAGGCCCCAAACTCCCCTTCTGTGCCAGGTAAGGCCCCAGACTCCCCTGCTGCCATTCCCTCAGTGAGCTCCTGCAGTGGGAGAGGCACAGCCAGCCTGGGAACTCCTGCATGCTCCTGATCCAGCTCCTGGTGGCTGTTGTGTTACTGCATTTTTATTTTTATTTTTTCCCTACTAAAGAACTGTTATTCCTACTCCCATATCTTTGCCTGAGAGCCCCTAAATTTCCAAGATTATAACAATTCAGAGGGAGGGGGTTTCCATTCTCCATTCCAGGGGAGGAAATTGCCCTGGGTAACCACTGGTGGGGTGGGCACAGCCTTGTGGGGCAGTGCAGACCCTGGGGCTGCAGTGAGCAGAGCTTTACCTGCCCCTTGAGAAGGCTGGGTAGATTAAAACTCCCTTTTGATAACAGGGTTATCAAATTAAAGCCATCCTGTGCACCAAAGGTGCCTCTCAGCCTTGCTGTGAACATCTGTGCAGATGTTTCCAAGCTGGAAGCCCCTGAGGAGCTGCTTTTGGACCAGGGCTGGGATTTGAGGAGTGACATTTCTGCTGAGTCCTCACGTGTGGAGGAGTTCCCAGCTCCTCACAGCTCCTCGTGCTCCCTCCTTGCCCTTTTCCTGCTCTCCCAGTCTGGGATTGGATGGGGAGAACCCAGGGAGGGTCAGTGCAGAAATCAGAGATGGAGATAAGGGATGAAAACTGAGAAGGGGAAACTGGGACTGCAGAATAAAGCAGATGCAAGGAGCAGGGGAAAGAAAGAGGTTATGGGAGCTCAGTAAGGACTTAAATAACTTAGGGAGCTGAGGAGAGAAATATGGTAGAGGAAAACCCTCTCAGCCCAGGTGCTGCAGGCCTTTGGAATGTTTATTTCTAGTGCTGTTGTTAGTAACCAGAGCTTTGGCAAACTGGGGTTTGTTTCCCAAACCCTGTGAGTGCCACCTGTACCTGCTGCCTCCCTGCTGGTGGTGTGTCTTGGCTTGAACAGACAGGTGTCTGCGAAGGAAGGCAGGAGAATGCAAACCCCCTCCTCTAAATTATTATAATTTTGAAATTAAGGGGCTCTCAGGCAAAGATATGGGAGTAGGAATAACAGTTCTTTACTAGGGAAGAAAATTTAAAAATAAAAGAATGCAGTAATACATAACAACATTGCCAGAGTCAGACCATGCCCTGCCCCCTGTGTGTCAGGGGGTGTCCCAGCCCCATGCCATGGGGGCTCAGCCCTCCTGCAGTGCCAGCTGTGGCTCTGCTGCAGCAGGGATCCTGCACAAGGGGGGAGTTTTCCTCTGCAGCTCCAGGGCTGCTGCAGATGGGCCTGGGCTCCCTCTGGCCATGCAGGGCAGCAGAAAGCTGCTCCTCTGGCAGTGCAGGGGGCAAAGGCTGCTGTGCTGGGCCAGGCTCAGATTGGATCCAGGCAGGAATGCTTGGCTCCTCCCCTGGGCGGAGCATCTCCCCATGGGATGCTGGGATTGGATCAGCCCTGCAGGGACACTCAGTGGCCATGGACAGCAGAGATCTGCTGGAGGGAGGGTTGGCTGGGGGAGAGATAAAGAAAAAACTGCCCCAGGAACAGCAGAGACCTGCCCCAGCTCTGACAGATGGGGATCGAACACACAGCCCCATTTCCAATGTGAGACCTGGTGGCAGCCCCTGTGGCAGTGCTGTGACAGCCCCTGTGGCAGTGCTGTGACAGCCCCTGTGTCCCCAGCACGTGTTCTGTGAGGAGTGCCTGTGCCTGTGGTTCGACCGGGAGAAGACGTGTCCCCTGTGCCGCTCGGTGACCGTGGAGACGCTGCGCTGCTGGAAGGATGGCACCACCTCTGCCCACCTGCAGGTGTACTGACAGACAGACAGACAGACAGCAGGGCACCTCTGCCCACCTGCAGGTCTACTGACAGCAGGGCAGCTCACCAGGCACAGAGCAGGACAGTGCCAGGATCCCTGCTCAGTTCTGTCATTCCTTCTTCCAGCCAACAGAACAATTGTGACTGGCCACAAACTGTACCCTGGAAGGAAGGAGAGGTGTGGGTTATGTTGTGGCAAACTCCAGGGTGTTCCTGGAGCTTACAGGGTTATAAAATATTTGGGATGTTTCCTGTTTTCCTTTCAGTATGGACAAACACAGTGGCCAGGGCGGGGGAGCTGTGAGTGCTGAACAAAGCTGTGCTCTGGCTCAGGAGCTCCACATCCCCTGGCCCTGCATTCCCTGAATCCATCACTTCACAGAATTACACAGCATCTCTCTCTGAGAACTCTTCCCAAGAACTCATGTCCACATCTGCAGTTGCAGAAATGTCATTTCCCAGTTGATGTCACAAATGTCACGTGCTGTCACCTTAGGAGAATCACAGGGAACTTAGGAAGGACCCTGCCAGTGGAGCTGGAAGTGACACCTCCTTTCCCTGGAAATGTTCTTCCTCTTTCGTTTTCATGTTGAAACTTTCTGATTTCCCAGTCTCTGGGGAGAGCAGAGGGAGGCTGAAGTTGAGTTGGGTTTGTCTGGATGGAAATGCAGCACCTGTCTAAGAGATCTCACAAGCTCAGTGTCCCTGCCCTGTGCTCCTCCAGCAGGGCAAACCAGAGCCTTGAGCTTCAGCAGGAGCTCCTGAGGGAGGAGATCCCTGGCAGGAATTAACAGGAATTACCCAATCCCTGTGGCTGAGCTCTCTGCTGAGCTTCTCCAGCAGCACAAGCCCTCAGAGGGAGGAGCTGCTGTTTGTTCTGGAGCTTTCCCTGTCCCCAAACCCCCCTGAGGAGCAGCAGCATCCCCAGCTCATTGCCATGGACCTGGCTGAAGGTGACAGCCCCACCTGAGCATCGGCAGGAGGAGGCTCCTGAGGGAAGGAGGTTCTGGCTGTGCTGCTGGAGACTCCACAGGGAGGAATTAAAGCCAACAGGAGCTGATGGGAGCAGGAGTGAAGCTCCACATTTCTGTGGAAATAAGCTCAGAGTGGCTGAGGAGTGGTGAAAGCTGGGCAGAGTCCAAACCTGGCTTGGGAGCCCCAGGGAAGCAGAGCAGGAAAAGATTTAATTTCCAAACCAAAGTGATGTCAAATTCTTGTCTAATGGACCCTGTGAAAGTGGAGAACTGAGCCAAGGAATCCCTTTGCTCCCTGCAATGGGAATAGCTCCCCGTCTTTGGGATGGGAGAGCTCAGAATGGCAGGGAGCAATTTTTCATTGGGCATAACAAATGTGGTGTGTGATAGCCTGGAATATTGACCAGGAAAAGGGAAATCAGTGATTCCATGGGCAGGGAGGTTCTCAAAGGCCTCAGTGTCACTGCAGTGCTAGGGAACCCAAGGCTTGGTGTTTCTGCTTTCAAACTGTTTGAAAAGCTGCTTCTCATTCTGAATTTTTTTCCCTAATTGCTCCTGGATAATGTGTTTGGAGGAGTGTAGGAAAAGCTCAGTAGGAAAGTGTGGGATACACTGCTTCAAAATTCAGTTTTTATTGGTGGCAAGGCAGGAAATCAAAGGCAAAGTGTGGGTTTGCATTCTTAAATTTTGGGTTTGTTTTTTTTTTTTGTGGAGGATGGTCCTACCTTCTCCTAGAACATGACAAAAAACATCCAGGGGAAACTTCAGTTCCAATGATTGTTGATTTCCATGGGAAAACAGGGAAGGCTGTGGAAGGAAATTCCCCAGAGAGAGGAAATAAAACTCAGAGTCTTTTTTTTTTTTGCCATTGAACAGTTATTTTTCTTTTTTTTTTTTTTAATAAATTCCTTATAAATATGTACAAAGAGTCTCAGCATATGAAATTCCTTTTACAAAAGAGAGAAGCCCCATCCAGCCAGGACCAGGAGCCTCCTGGAGCTCCAGGAACTCCAAGCACAGGCCCTGCCCTTGCTTTGGTGAGGGGAAACCTGCACAGTGACCCTGCTGGATTTCATCCCAATGGTTCTGGATCAGCAAAATGCCAGGAATTGGGCATTCCCTGCCTGGCATTCCCTGGGCAGTGCCCCTGGCAGAGACTGGGGAATTCCCAGTGGCCTCAGGATTAAGGAGGATGGGAGGGTTTTGGGATAAACTGGTGGATGCCTGGAAAAGGGATGCTGTAAAAACCCAGGGAATTCAATCCCACTGCAGCTGGGTTTGCTCTGCTTGCTGCCACCTGTAACTGCTGATGGAGTAACTAATAAAGGTGTAATTAATAATGGTGTAACTAATTAATGGCTGTTTGATCCTCAGATGCTTTCAGTGAATATTTATCAAGCTCCAGAGTCTCTTCCTGTAAATATTAAAAACCTTGGGAAATTCAAGCACTTCAGTAATTCCCTCGGAGTGGACACTGAAGTCACATCAAAATTCACTCCTGTACTCAAATAAATATTAGAAAAAAATAAATAAATTGTATTTTGTGGTGTAAAAACCCAGTGCAGGAGCAGCAGGTGAGGATCCCTCTCCTCTTTCCAGATTTGCTGGTCCTAGGGAATCCCAATTCCCATGGAATTCCCAATTCCCTCAGCCCCTGGATCTGGAACTGGCATGGCCAGAGTCTCCTCACTGTTGTGATGAGATGGAAAGTTCAGCTCACACGCAGCAAAGTCACACAAGAACCAGGCTGAGTTTGAAGCCTGGATTGAAAATCGATTTTGCTGGGAGCAAAGTGGCTGCAGGGAAAGTTGAGCACCTGCTGGGGAGCTGGGATCCAGCCAGGAGGGCTGGACATGGACAGAGTGTCAGGATTCAGCCTCAGTCTGTTCTGCACACACCAGGCTGCTGTGGAGAGCAGGGACAGATGTGGTGTGGGAAAATTGAGTATTATGGGCTGTTCTGTCCTCAGGACATTTTTCACAGGGCAGTGCAGTTTTCCAGCTGGGAATGCCTCATTCCAGACTCTCTGGACAGACTGCACCAGTTTAACCAGTTCAGTTTGTGATGGATTTCAACAGCAGGAACTGCTTCTGCTCACGCTGAGGGTTTAAGAGACCTTTGTAACTTTTCCTGTGCTACAGAAACAAAACAGACTCACAGGTCAGATGGAGCTGATTCAAGAAGTGTTTAAGGAGGATTTCAGGGAATTGCTTCAGCAGTGGGCTGGCTCAGAGGAATTCCTGCCTCTGTCTCTGAAGCAGGAGCAGATGGGATCACCCTGGGCACTGCCAGCTCCCTGCTCTGGTTCTGCCCCTCCTGGGCACTCCAGGCTGTGGCACAGGAGGCCTGGGCCCATCCCAGCTTTTTTACCTGCTGGAAAAGGAGAAAGGGGAGGAACGTGGAGCTCCTGGGCCAAGGCCTGCCCTGGGATAACCCAGCATTGCTGTGAGTTCACTGCCCAGAGCTGCAGTTGGAGCAGGTGGCAGCAGCCCACACCAGGCTGCTCTTTCCCCTTGGAATATGGAATTGCAGGTTGTGCAGGGAGCTGCCCTGGCAGAGAACTGCTGTAAAGATTGATGCAGAGCTCCCTCCCAGCCGTGCTGTGCGCACACCATGAGCTCATCAGCGAGCTCTGAAACCCGAGAGGGCCCTCCCAGCTGACCCAGCCCGGGACTGCTCGGCTGCTGGGAGAAAACAAAAGGGCCAGAGGGGAACTGTGCCGGTTTCCTGCCCTCAGGAGGGGACTGGGAATTTCCAGGGAGCTCACAGCACCCTCCCCTTTCCGTGCAAACACCAACCAGGGGGAAAGCAGATCTTGTAGAAAGGATAAAAACACTCCTTGTCAAAAAATGGAGGCGTTCAAGGATAGCAATTACACCACAAAATGTAAGGCTTTGACAAATCCATACCCTCAACAAGGAATTCCAGTTCTGTACAGGGAATTCTGGCTACAAAACTCCAAAACTTCACCCTCAGTTCACGCAAAACATCCAGTTTGGAACTACAGAAGTGAAGCAAACCAGGACCAAGGCAGAGTTTGGGGTACCAGACTGGTTTGCTCTTGGGAAGCACCATCCATGTGGCTGCTCCAGGCTGGGCAGGACAAGTCCTTTAACATTTTTTGCTGCCTGTTTGGAGCCCCTGAGGAGCTCTGAGGTTTTGGGGATTTTCACAGCCAAGCCTGTCCAGGGAGGGTTGGGACTGAGGGAGATCAGCCAATCCCTGCACTGGGGCTGATCACAGATCTGGGGGCTCTCCCGAGGTGGGGAGGACAGAATTTCCCTTCCTTTTCCTTGGCTGTGCTGCTCCAAGGGAATTGGAACATTGGGAGCAGCACCCAACAGCCAGGGCAGCAGAGAGAAAGGGCAGTGCCAGCTGTGTGCACAGGGAAATGGGATAATGCCTCTTGCAGGTGAGAAATTTATTACATTCAGAGCTGATAAAGGTGAGGGATGTGTGGGAGAGCCTCTGGGGGATGTGAGCCAGGCCTGGGGAGGATGTGCCCTAAGCCAAGTGGCACATCCATGGTTCCTGTTCAAGTGGGATTGTGCAATTCCACAGGCACAATTTCACTCCCACATTCCAGGGGTTTCCAGAAATTGGTATTTTTAAGGCTCTGCCCAGCACTGCTGGAATCAGCTGAGGCTCCTCCTTTTGTTACTGTATGAGACTGAGCTGGGAAGGGGTTCAGGATGCTGAGGATTACTGAGCATCAGGGCAGAAATGGCAGGACAATGTTTCACTGGTCCCTGTGGCTCTGAGACCACCCCAAGGGTATGGACAGACAGACTACACAGAGCTACACCACCCCTCCCAACACTGCACATCACCAAGGCAGGGCAAGGCTCCTCACTGGGAACCATTGACTTGGATCAATATCAGCCAGGAAAATGTGTGCAGGGGCCCAAAACACTGCAGTGAATATTTGATAAAGGGAGAATTTAGCTTTCAGATTGCTTAGAAACATTTCTTCTGCAGCAGTGGAAAATGCAGGGTCTGACTGGACACAGAGGCCACTTGGGTTCTTCCTGGGCTGGGTGAGGGGTGGGAAGTATTTTTAAAAGAGCCAAATTTCCTTCAGAAATCGGGTTCTAACATTCCTTTATGCCTTTGAAAATGCCCTCCCTGCCATGGCAGGGTCAATTTTCTGGTGCAAATATCTGAAGGTAGGAAAAATGTTTCTAAAAAACTGTGCACAGGTTGCTGTACGTGGAAGGTACCCGAAATCTGTCAGGTAGTTTTGGCTGCAAGGAAAAAAGTGCTCAGTACTAGACTGAAAAAAGCCCTTTGACTTCTAAGGCCAAGTTCTCCTGTTATCCCCTGCTCTAGTGATCAGTGTGGATAAGAGTTCTCTTCCCTGGTTCAGGGGGTGTGGGACTGAATAAATCACCGTGCAGGAGAATTCCCAGCTCTGGAGCTGCAGAAAGTGCTGCTCTAGCAGACTTTGATGTGCACACTGCAGTGGAAAGGGCCTTGTGTCCTTTCCACCTCAGTGCCTGCTGCTTCCCAAGCTCCACACTGTCAAAAAGAAAAAAGAACTGCTCCAAAGAAAAGGAGTTTTATAAAGTTCTGGGGTAGATTATTTGTTTTGTCTTAGTTTCTGCAGAGATTGAAAGAAAGAAAAAAAAAAAATAGCACCTTCTCAACAAGTCTTATTTTTTTGCTATCTTGTGTATAAATATCAATAACCAAAATAGATCTTTCCTTGTCCCACGTTTCAGAACATCCTCTTGGGGAAACTGTAGCACCACAGAGAGGCAGTTTAGCCCCAGACAAATATTAAATGTAGCACCAGAGAAACTAAAGTCATAGGAAAGCTGCTCTCCCCTGGTGCCAGAGCATGAATATTTACACACACAAACCGCTGTCCGAGCCGCTCCGCACCCGCTCCCGCCGCGCCTGGGCAGCACGTTTGGGATTCTCAGGATCACCAAATGTGGGTGTAGAGATTCCTCCTCATCCTGCTGCAGAAATGGGCCAGCAGGGCAGGGGGTGGTGTCCGGCAGGGCCAGCAGCAGTGCCAGGCCCGGCCTGCGGGAGCAGGGCTGCTCACAGCAGCGATCTGATCTACAGGGAATGTCGCTTACGCTCTCGACAAGGCATGCACGCGTCCACGTCTGCATACACAGGGGTTACATTCTTCTATATATAAGCAGGTTTTGTGTCTCTGGTTTGCTGCTGGGCCCTTGAACAGCTCCTTCCGGGCAAATCCTCCTTCTCACGTCGCCCAAAGCACTTCCAGCATCTCCCACTTCTTTCTTTCTCTCCACTCTTCACAGCTGCTGCTCAGCCTCTGGATTCCCTGGAGGAAAAGGGGAAACAATTTTCTCCAAGGGCACAGGGTTTGTTCCAGCCTAGGAAAGCAAAAGAATGGGGATGGGTGTTAATTATGTTGATGCATTGGGTACAATAAAAGCTTCTTTTAAATTTATGCTTGAACCCTCCTACTAAATTTACAGACAAGAAGTGTGGAGTTTATGGGGAGGAGGGTTTGTGGCTCAGTCAGAAGATGATGCCTTTTACTGCGGATTTTTGGGAGCTCTGCCCCTTGCAAGGCTCCTTTTGGGTGCTCCATCTTCATTTACATCACTTTAACAAAAATGTGAACTTTTAGGGAAGCCATTAAATTCGTTCCAGGTAGGCAGTGGGGTGCACGGAGTATCACAGGAGACTGCAAGAACTCACTCATCCCTGCCTCTGCCACTGATTAGATTTGTGGCCTGGGGCAAACCACTGCTTTCAGTTCTGCTGGAAAATGAGGGCACTAATAACTTCCTTGCCTCACAGGTGGGCTGCGAGCCTTAATTAATAAAGTGCTCAGAGAAAGGCACCCATCTAAGTGCAAATTAGCAGGAGAGGTGCCCAAAGGGCATCTGCGATGAAATCCCCATTTCCCAGCGTTTGTCCCTCAGTTTGTTGATGGCAGCCCTGGCTGGGGCAGATGCCGTGGATATCTCGTGTGCAGGCAGTGACAGCGAGAGATGTGGCACGGAGAAATCTCCACCGCAGCCGGGATGAGGTGATGTCACCGCGGGGACACGGGGGACTCGCTGACGGTGCGAGTGCAGCAGCAATGAAGGCACAGCTCATTAGGGCCGGCCGGGAGCTCCGGGGCACATCCTGAGCTGCCCTGCTCCGGAATCCCTCCCCTCGCTCTGCCCTGCTCCGGAATCCCTCCCCTGGCTCTGTCCTGCTCCGGAATCCCTCCCCTGGCTCTGTCCTGCTCCGGAATCCCTCCCCTGGCTCTGTCCTGCTCCGGAATCCCTCCCCTCGCTCTGCCCTGCTCCGGAATCCCTCCCCTCGCTCTGTCCTGCTCCGGAATCCCTCCCCTGGCTCTGTCCTGCTCCGGAATCCCTCCCCTCGCTCTGCCCTGCTCCGGAATCCCTCCCCTCGCTCTGTCCTGCCCTGGCCGTGCCAGCGGGAAGGAGACGGCCTGGGATGGGATGGGCTCCAGGGACTGAGGTGAATTGTGGTGCTGCCACGGACTCCGAGCAGAATCACGGAGTGGGAAGGGACCCACAGGGATCATCAGTCCAACTCCTGACTCCAGGGATTCCCCCTGGGCCTGAGAGCAAGCACAGCCTTGGGGCTGTCACCTTTCCCTATCCCTGGAACGTCTCTGGTTCCTGAACCCCGTCTGCTTTATCCCAGCTGCCCACAGGATGTGGCAATTCCAGCCCCTCATTCCCAGCCCTGCTTTCCAGTTTCAGGGAATCTGAGGCACCACTGGGAATGGCAGGAAGGAGGAAGGCCAGGATGAACCTCCAGGGGTGAAGCACATTTCCAGCGTGGCTGTGACCAAGGCTGCCAGCCAGCCCCATCCCAGGGCTGCTGCTCCTCCAGGCTCCATCTCCCACATCCCAGCTGCCCTCTGGAAGTGCTGGAATGTCCCAAAGTGCTTTGGCTCTTTTGGCACAAGGTAAATAGGAGAGGTGTTTGCTGTGTGGGGAGGGACAAACACAGCTACACAAAACCAGCAGTTGGGCACAGGGAGTCAATGCAGAGCTCCAGGGATAGCCCCTGGCTTGGAATGGCCCCTGCTCAGCTTTCCTGCTTCCCTGTGTGCTCAGGGACAGGCACACAGCACCACGGGCTCCTCCAGACTGGGAAACATCACCAGGAGGGGATCTGGTACCTCACTGCCCACAGAAATGCCAGAATCCCCCAGAGCAGGGCACAGCTGGGCTGCGAGTGTGGCACTGTACAAAGCAATGTGGCTGCCTCCACTCCAAGAGGTGAGATATTTACTCAAGTTACACTGGAATAAAGAGTCCAGGAGTTGATTAAAGGATTTCCTCCACAGCAAAACCATTTAATCCTTATTTATTATTTCTCCTGTAGCAGCACTCCCAGCTGCCAAGCTCTGAACCCTTGTCCTGCTGTGCCACCCGTGGCTGGCAACAGATCATCCGTGGTGTCGCTGTATTTTACAAACTGTCTCTCTGTGTCACTTAACGTATAGAAAATCTATAAAAACCTGTAAAAGTTGATAAATCCTAGAACATCTTGAACTCCAAGCGATAAATCTGCTCCAGGGCAGGCAAAGAGCTCAGCACAATGTTTATGCATCTCACAAGCCCCATTCTAAGGGCTTAAATGGCTCTTAAGTTTTGCAACAGCCTCGTGCTGGCCTTCTGCAGGAAGGTGAATTTCATGGAAAGAATAAAAGAGAACCCCAGAATTCTGGCCCTGAGCCCATCTCTCAATAAACCAATTTTGAATATCCTAGGCTGTGTTAAAGCCATTTCTGGGTGCATGTTGGCTGCATTGCCAGTATCTGACTCATTAATGGAATATACTTTGAGCCAATTCTGATCTCATTTATAGCACCGTAAATCCAGGGCAACCCAATTGACTCCAGTGGAGTTACTCCAAATTTCCCACAATAGGCACTCAGCAGACAGAGCAAAATTTGGTACTTTGGGTCTGAAAAAGGCTGAGGAAAGCCAAACTACCTCCCATTTGTACTGGGGTGGATAGTAAGTTGGAAAGAGAACCAGCATATCCCTTCTGCAGAGCTGCTGAAAAATGGATTATTTTATGTGCCATTCTTTAAAAGCTGAAACTTTGGGGGAAAACTGTCCACAACTATCAACATTTTCATTTCCTTATAAAATAAAAGGAATTATGGCTGAGCGCCTGTATGAAAAGTGCAGTGTCTATTGGAAACATGGATGGGAACGATAAGGGAAAATTCGCTTCCACTGAAATTTATTCATGGGAACTGACATTCCCTTTGGTGGTGTATCCCTCTGTGCCTGGGCATTTAGGGAGAGGCAGATTTTGCTCAGAAAGTTGCTCTCAACCATTGCACAAAGGAAGCAATGAGGTTATGAGACAACAAATGGCTTTGGTTACAAAACCACCTCAGCCAACCTGGCCACATCCCGGTGCTTTAACACTACTCGATGATCTGGAATTCTCCAGCCTTATCCCAGAGCTTTCCCAAAAAAACCAAGCTGCTTTTCTCATGGATGCTGAGTGGGATGGGCATGAAACGACTCGGGTAGGGGGTCCTGTGTCTCTTAGCACTTCTCTGAGTGATTTTTATTCAGGGAGGGGAGGAGAAGCCACCTTTGGGCAGCACCTGCACGAAGCCAGAGCAGAGTTTGAGCTGCAGCTGGAAAAAGGAGTTCTGCTCACGGCTACTGTGTCAGCATGGAACCGCTCCATTTAAAGGGATTACAGGGGCCGCTGGCTTGGCACACGTCCCACTGCTAATAAACAAAATAACAGTTATTGATATATTGAAAGGGGAAAATATATCCAAGGGCTTGGATGGCTGAGGGCGCGCTGGAGGCAGGGACTAAACCAGGCACAGTCGCTGCCGTCCCCGCGCAGCAGCAGCTTAATGAGGGAACAAGGGCTGGGCACCGGCCCTGTCAAATTCCCCAGCAGCCCCATCCGTGTACACTCACACTTCATTAGCATCGCCGCGGGAGGTGCAAGGGCAACTTGGAACACCAAAAAACAATTACGAGGGGGTTCAGGAGCGCTAGAAACGAACTGGGAGGAATAGTCTGTCCAGGAGATCTTTGTATAGGAAGAGTAGAGAACCCAGACAGTAAAAAAATACATTTGGGCTCCAATCCTCCCACAAAGACTGTCCTGCTTGGCCTCAGTCCGCCCGTGGAATGAGCCGTTCCTGGGCTGCTGTTTGTTTGTGCAAACTCTGATGTTTGTTTGTCGGGAGAATTAATGCTGAAGGTTTTCTTTCTTCAATTGAACTGCGAGGCTGGGGCGAGGGTGGCAGGGACCTTTGGCTTTTTGGAGCAGGATGCTTGCCGCTGGGAAGGGCTGGCTTTTTCCTGATCCAGGAGGATAAACAACAGAGGCTGCCTCTCTGTGTGAGGGACACACACGGCGTGCACGAGGCTGGATGTCTGTCCTGGTGCAGAACCAGCTCTCTGCATCTCCACTGCCTCTGGTCCTTCGTTTGCTCTGCTCTCCTGCACAGCTCAGTGGGACACCTCCAGAAATCTTATCAAGCCAGTTTTAATGCAGATAATTAACTGCACCGAGACTTTGGACAGAGTGGCTCTGCATGAACCTCGCAGCAAACAGTGGGGGGAATTCCTGGCAACACAGTGGGCACGGAACCAGGCTGGTGGAGCTGGCAGGGACAAGCAGGGTTTGATTTTAATACACTGCCACTCCTGAACTAACAGAGCGAAATACAAGTGACACTGTATGCCAAACTGGCACCTGACAACTATCCTTCATGCCCTGGTTGGATGTTTCAAGGTGATGTCAGATTACATATTACAACTACCAGTTGCAAAGCATCCATCCCAAATCCCAGGCAGGGTCTGCAGATGCAAGCTGGTCACAGCCCCAGTCCTGCTCCACTGCCATCAGCCAGGGCTGAGGGAGCAGGAGGGGGTCCCTAGAGCACTGGATTATTCCCTGAGCTGTGCTGCTGTGAGAGGCCACACGGAGCTCAGGGAACAAGCACCAACCTCCTGCCTCAGAGCGCTCAGAGCCTCTTGGAAAAGCAGGAGGGGAACTCGAGGAATAACCCAAGCTGAAACTGGCCTTTTCCTCTTCTCTCCATTCCTTCTGCAAGCACCAGATCACGAGACAAAGGCTGACTCTGCAGGGCACTCATTAACTGTACAAGTTACTCTCCTCTTACCAGCCTTTCCATGAAATCCAAAGATCACAAGTGGTTAGAGGCTGGACTTCCCAGCTTGTTGCAGGACAATGTTATTGTCACTGCAGACTTCTCTGAGGATGGCATAAAAACGCCTGATTTGTTCAGAAATACTCTGCTGAGGTAATCAAACACTGTCTTACCTCATCTCCAAGGCTAACCCAGCTCACTGCACTGTCACTGGGGCTCCGAGACACTGCAGACTGTCAGAAACCTCCACTGGTGAAAGCAAATTACTGCTCAGGATGAAAAGATTATTAATGGCCAGAATAACCGAGGAACTGAGGTGCAGATGACACAGTTAATTATTCTGGCCTTGCATTGTATTTTCATCTGCAGCTTGGTCACTTGTGCCTCAGAAGCGTGGCAGGAGTGGGACAGGTTGCACACAGGGACAGCCAGGAGTGTCACCAGCCTGTTCATCTGTGCCTTTATCCCTGAAACCGCTTCCCATCACACACCAGGAGCTCCTTTTCAGCCTTACATGTGTGTTTGTGTCCAGGAGCATTTGGAGGCAGCTCAGCACTGTCTGTGGCAGCCTTTGAAGCCAGGGGCAGGACGGTGCTGCCCATGGAATTCGCCTCGGAGGCGCCCGGGATAATGCTTGGCTTTTCCACAGCCTCTCATCAAAGCCATTTAAAAGCAACTGGTGGGCAGAAATGGAAGTGAGCACTCCAGGATCAACAGCACAAGAGATTGGGGGGAAAAGAATAGTGTCTGCCCGATAAACCTGCACAAAAATTAATACCCCAACCAGCTTTGGCCTCGTGGGATTGCCAGCAAGTCTGTGCATGGATCACCGGGGCCAGCTGACAGGCTCCCTGTGCCAGCCCCGCTCACCTGCCACCTCCTCTGCCTGGGACACAGTCCCAGACTGGGCAGGGAGGAATTTCCCTGGCTTGTCAGAAAGAAATGGACATTTGAGACATTAGATAAGGGAGATCACCGCCGTTCCCCCTTGGATTTCAGCTCTGTTTGTGCTCAGAGAGGCCAGCAAGGCAGACGGGTGGGTTTGCTTCCAAACACTGGAACCAAACTTGCCACAAACTGACGGGGAGGGAGAGATGTGTTTGCTCTGCTCCCGACCACAGTCCCACACCACTGACACCACCTCTGAGGCACCATCCCGTGCCTGCTCTTATAGAAATTGAGGCTTCAATTCACCAAAAGCCCACAGTTCTCCTCTGCTTTTGTTTCAAAGAAAGCTTTCCAGAGGTGACCAGCGGAGCCTCCCGCCAGACACAGCAGTTGTGGCTCGGATGGATGACAACAATGCCCCCCCACAGAGTGCACACACACAGTGCACACACACAGACCTGCTGCAAAACCTCATTCTGAAACTCTCTGATAACCTGACTTTCCTTCCACACTGCCCTGTCCAAGCTGGTGGGATACCAGTGCACGCTGAAAGTTAGACACACACTGAAATTGTGCCCTGGACACAGACAGACACTGGGGGGTGTTTATGATGCAATTTACAGCACCCAAAAGAGGAGCCCGTGCTCCTTAGGTCTGTGGTGACAAATCCACGACCCAAAGAACACCGCAGAGCGCCCAAAATCCCTGAGGTGACCCCACATATGCTCAGTATCCCTGAGTGCTCCCAGGGCTGAGGGTGCAGAGTGGTCCCCACACGCCCCGGAGCTGGCACCAGGATGGCAACAAGGAAGGTTACAGGACCGGGCATGTCCCGGTTCCCTGCTGCTCGTTTGCTCAGCGGCTCTGGAGCACAGAACCAGCAGTAACCGGGCCTGGGTGCTTTCCCTGGCCAGTGGCTTGGGACCCCCAACACTGGGCAAGGCATTATCCAAAACACAGAGCCAATGTCCCAGGTGCCCCACTGGAAAGTCCAGTGGGGACATTCCACCACCCAGTGCCCCACAGCACCCGTGGCTCTAAAGCCCACCAGGGAATGACAGGACACAGGGAAAGTTCCTCCACGCAAAAAAGGGCTGGAGGTTTGGCAGGCACGGGTGTGCGGGGCACCGGCAGCCGGGGCAACACGGGACCTGCTCGGCTCCCCCTGAGCTCAAACTGCCCCACAGGAGCACGGGTGGAGCGGGCGGAGGGGAGCCACGGGGGTGGAAGCCGTGAAAAGTTTGGGGAAGGGGAAAGGGGGCGTTTGAGGAGTCCTGGGAAAAGGGGAGAGGAGAGAGGTAAAGTGGGGATGGAGGGGACAAGGGGAGAGGTGAGAGCGACAGGTCGGTGTGACCTGGCACAGGCAGTCCAGGGAGAGGAAGAGAGGGGAGAGGAAGAGGGGTAGGGAGAGGAGAGCGGTCGGCGCGCCCCGGCAGCACGAGCAGCCCGTGGCTCGGCGCGCTGCCGCGGTCAGCCCCCGCGGCCCGGCGAGGCGCGGGTACCGCGGACAGCGCGCTCCCTGGGCCGGACCGAGCCGAGCCAAGCCCCCGCTCCCGTGCCGAGCCCAGCCCCGCCGGCCGCCCCGTCCCGCGCCCACCTGTTGCGCGTCCCGCCTGCTCCCCGCTCCGTCCAGCGCCCCTCTCCCTAGAGGCTCCTCCTGCGGATCAGCCAGGCCAGCGCGGCCGCGGGCGTGAGCGCGCAGAGCAGCCCCGCCACGGCGGCCAGGCGGCGGGCGGCCGAGGGGCCGCGGCCCCGCGCCTTGCGCCGCTGCTCCAGCTCATCGCCCAGGCGGCGCAGGCGGGCGGCCACCCGGCGGGCGGCGGCCTCGGGCCGGGCGGCGCGGCCGGGGCCGCAGGGGCTGCAGGGCGCGGGGGGGCCGCGCAGCGCGCACGGGCACATGGCTGCGTCCGCTCGCCGCCGAGCCCGCCGAGTGTGCGGCGGGCGGGACGCGGGCGGGACACGGGGGGGACCGGGGGTTACATCATCCCCCGCGGGGCGGTGCTCGGCCGCGGGCGGAGAGGGGGGAGCCGGAGACGGCGCGGGGGTGGGTGGGGGGCAGGGGGACGGCGGAGGGGCGGCGGGACGGTCTGGGGTCCAGCGGTGGTGCGGGAGTTGGGTGGGACAGACAGGGCTGCGGGTGATGGTGTGGGGATAGAAGGACATGGAGGGACTGGGGGGAACGGTGCTTGTGTGTTGGGACATTCTGGTATCCAGGGGTGGGTGGGAGTTCGGTGGGACAGCACGGGAATGGATGGATGGATGGATGGATGGATGGATGGATGGATGGATGGATGGATGGATGGATGGATGGATGGATGGATGGATGGATGGACGGATGGGACAGCATGGGGATGCAGGGACACTGGGGATGGAATGACAGTGTGGGACTGGGAGTAGAGGGGACAGTGCTTGTGTGGTGGAAGATTCTGGTGTCGAGAGTGGGATTTTGATGGGACAGCAAAACAACAGTGTAGGAATGGGGGGATAGCGTGGGGATGGAGGGGACAATGTGGGATAGAGAGGACAGTGGGGAACTTGGGACAGAGGGGTCAGTGTGGGGATGGAGGAACAATTTGGGGACAGAGAGGACACTGTGGAATAGAGGGGACAGTGTGGGGACAGAGGAACAGTTTGGGGATAGAGGGGATGTGTGAGGAAGGTGGGACAGTGTGGGATCGAGGGGATAGCATGGGGATGGAGAGGACACTGTGGGGATAGAGGGGACACTGGGCATAGAGGGGACAGTATGGGGACAATGTGGGGATGGAGGGGACTGTGGGACAGAGGGGATGGCGTGGGGATAGAGAGACAGCGCGAGGCTGCAGATGCCTGTGGGCTGGAGGAGGGGACAGCGAGGAGATGCAGGGGGGCAGTGAGGGGATTACACAGAGCTGGAGCCGATTTCATCACCCGCAGCATTACGGATTCGGATCACATTTCGGGTGGCCGAGGCAGGAGCGCGCAGCCCCCGGCACTGACCCGGGGCCCGCGGGGCCTCCCCGGCTGCCAGGGCACGGGAGCAGGGCTGGCACCCCGGGCAGGGCGCGGGAGCAGGGCTGGCACCCCGGGCAGGGCACGGGAGCAGGGCTGGCACCCCGGGCAGGGCACGGGAGCAGGGCTGGCACCCCGGGCAGGGCGCGGGAGCAGGGCTGGCACCCCGGGCAGGGCTCCCTGCACACACCAGCCCTGGGATGGGACGGGGGGCTCGCTCTGGGCCATCAATCACCCCAAACTGGCCCCGTTCCCCCCCTGCTTTGCAGAGAAGCTGCTGTGAACCTCCTGGCAAATCTCCCCAGCCCATGCACCCTCCCTGGAGCTGCCCCATGTCCTGCTGCAGGGGCAGGTTCTGGACTGCAGTCCCACCTCTGGCAGGGCTCACCAGCCTGTGCACCCCAGGGAGACCCCTCCCCTAAGTTCCCGCAAGTGATTGCTTTGTAGGGAAAACAAATCAGAGAATGGCAGACTGGTTTGGGCTGGAAAGGACCTTAAATATCATCCCATTCCACCCCCTGCTATGGGCAGGGACACCTCCCACTGTCCCAGGCTGCTCCCAGCCCCAGTGTCCAGCCTGGCCTTGGGCACTGCCAGGGATCCAGGGGCAGCCCCAGCTGCTCTGGGCACCCTGTGCCAGGGCCTGCCCACCCTGCCAGGGAACAATTCCCAATTCCCAATATCCCATCCATCCCTGCCCTCTGGCACTGGGAGCCATTCCCTGTGTCCTGTCCCTCCATCCCTTGTCCCCAGTCCCTCTCCAGCTCTCCTGGAGCCCCTTCAGGCCCTGCAAGGGGCTCTGAGCTCTCCCTGGAGCCTTCTCCTCTCCAGGTGAGCACTCCCAGCTCTCTCTCCTAGCCTGGCTCCAGCCCTTGGAGCACCTCCATGGCCTCCTCTGGGCTCACTCCAGCAGCTCCAGGTCCCTCCTGATGCTGGGGACACCACAGCCAGGGGCAGCTCTGCAGATGGGGTCTCACCTGAGCGGGGCAGAGGGGCAGAATCCCCCCCTCCTTTCCTGCTGCCCACGCTGGGGGCTCAGCCCAGGGCAGGGGGTTTTGGGGTCCAGCACACAAGCCAGGCATGGCCAGCATTCACCCCCCTGTCTGTTGCAGGGTTTCTACATACAGGAGTTCCTCCCCTAAACGAGGTAGGGTTCTTTATGGACACCTGTTCGTGAGGTTGGGTTTTATAAACAGCACAGGCAAGCTGTAGAGGAGAGAAACCAGCAAGTGGCCAGTGGGGAAGGCAGAGCTCAACACCAGGGTGGGGGTAACTGCACAAGCTGCTGCTGACACCATGGGCTGTGCTTTACACTCTGTTCTAGAAGGACCAACTGTTTGACTGACACCAGCACATCCCTTACCTGCTCTGTTTCCTCTGATTCCTGAGGGCTCCTCAAGGAATCATCTGAAGACTTGACTATTCATGGCCTCTCTGCTTCCCTGGGCAGCTGGACTGGCTGAAGGTGCAGAGGCTTCGCAGCTGCGGTTCAGCATCATTTGAACCCAGCCCTGGAGCACCAAGGTGTGTTGATAGTGGAGAGGAACAGAACCAGCTTCGTGTCCCCTCCAAAACACCATCTAAGTGGCAGCTCTCAGGCTGTGGTGACCGCAGGAGATGGGTGTGATAGAAACAGCAAAACCCCTTCCCAGCAGGTGTGGTGGGCACGGCAGCAGTGGGGCCATCCCTCCCCACCCACTGGGCTTCAGACATGGCCAAGAGAAAGGGAAAAATGGCCTCAGAGGGGTGCATTAGTCACTCAGAGCGGCATATCGGTCACTCAGAGCGGCCACTTCCATGGGCAACAACTGAACCGTGGGAAAGGATTCTCCCTGAGGGACCGGCCATGGCTGTGAGGGGACTGAGGGCTCCCAGCGGGGCTCAGGGTGTCCAGCGGGATCCTGCCCTGTGCCTGGTCATGGCTGTGAGGGGGCTGAGGATTCCCAGTGGGGCCGGCCATGGCTGAGGGCTCCCAGTGGGGCTCAGGGTGCCCAGCGGGACCCTGCCCTGTCCCTGGTCATGGCTGTGAAGGGGCTGAGGGCTCCTAGCGGGACCCTGCCCTGTCCCCGGCCATGGCTGTGAGGGGGCTGAGGGCTCCCAGCGGGACCCTGTCCTGTCCCTGGTCATGGCTGTGAGGGGCTGAGGGCTCCCAGCGGGACCCTACGCGGTCCCCGGCCATGGCTGTGAGGGGCTGAGGGCTCCTAGCGGGACCCTACGCGGTCCCCGGCCATGGCTGTGAAGGGGCTGAGGGCTCCTAGCGGGACCCTGCCCTGTCCCCGGCCATGGCTGTGAAGGGGCTGAGGGCTCCTAGCGGGACCCTGCCCTGTCCCCGGCCATGGCTGTGAGGGGCTGAGGGCTCCCAGCGGGACCCTGCTCTGTCCCCGGCCACGGCTGTGAAGGGGCTGAGGGCGCCCAGCGGCGCCCGGAGCCCAGACCGACCCTGCCGTCCCCGCGGCCCCGCTAGGCCGCCTGCGGCTTTCCAGAGCCAGGCTGGGCCCTCGTGTGGGCACCACAAAACGACGGCCCCGGCCCGAACACCGGCTCCATTTCCAGGCACCGGCCCCGGTCCCGGCAGCGGCGGCGGAACCTTGTGGCGGCGGAACGCGCGGGCGCGGGGCGCGGTTTCCGTGCCGCGCCGGGCCGGCCCCGCCGCCATGGCTGCGGTGCCGGCGGAGCGGGAGCGGCCCCGGCGGCGAGAGGAGCGGGCCGGGGGCGCGAAGCGGCGGCGGCGGGATGAGCCCCCTCAGGAGCCGCCGGAGAGGCCGGGAGAGAGCCCGCGGGAGCCCCCAGCCGAGCCCGGGTACCTGGCGCTGGCCCGCGGGCTGCTGGCCGGCAGCGCCCCGGCCCGCCGCAGCCCGGCGCCCGCCCGGCCCGCCGGGGAACCCGCGGATGGGGAAGCCGGAGATGGGGACGATCTGCTGGGACAGCTGATCCGAGACCTGGTAGGGCTGCGCGGGGCCGGCGGCGGCCCCGGGGCTGCGGCGGGGACGGGCCGGGCCCCGGGCGGGGTCGCGGTGGGGCCGGTACCGGAGCACGGAGAGGGCTCGGCTGAGGGGCCGCTGGGAGCGGCGAGCAAACGGGGACATTGAATTTGTGTTCCTGTGTACTTGTTTATAACCTCATCTTCTGAATATACATCCTTTTACAAAGTTTTAACCCTTCAGAATCCGCCTGTCCTGTGTAATGGCGCGGGGTGGGATTGTTGGGTTGTCCTATGCGGGGCTCGGTGATCCTCGAGGGTCCCTTCTAACTCGAGATATGCCATGATTCTATGAAATAATATCTTTTTTCTTTTAAGATTTTTTGTTGTTTACTCAGGCACTTGATGTGAGTGCAGGAATTAAGGATATCCTGCCTTGTGACACAGCAGCGTAGTAAGAAAACAAGTTTAATTCTTTAAATAAAGGGGGTAATTTGGAAATAGTCTTAAATACAGTTCTGAACCAGATAAAAGTTACTTTGGTAAATCCTCTAAATGCCATAGAGATGTTATTTACAGTATAGGAAAACTAAGGGGGAAACCAATTTTCTTGGTTCTCACTAACCTCACTATGACTAATTACTCTTTGCTTAAAAAAATTAAAAGGAACAGATTAAATTTCTGTCTGCAAGGCACAAATTAATCCATTTTACAGAATTAGTGCTCCATTAGCACACAGGAGCCCGAATCTGTCTCAGAGGGGCTGGTTGTATTTGAGTTTTGGACTCATTCCAGTAGACTTTTAGACAGACTGGTGCTGACTTAACATCCCTGCTTCCTTGTGCTGAGGACAGGCTGCAGGAATTTTTGGGGTGTGGGAAGACCTGGCTGTGCCCCTCATGTTAGGATTGCATTAGAATGTGTGAAAAATGCGTATTTTATGGTTGGCTTTCCACAAATATTAAAATGAATGTTATATGTGTTGTGTTAGAAAGTAATGCTGTATTAATTGTCTTAAGTAGTGTGGTAAATATAGTTTTGGGTTATAAAAAAAAAATGTTAAAATAGAAACTATGCTATGTAGGGTACTTTTTTTAAAGAAAGGACTGGCAGTGAGATAGCAGCCCCAAGACACCTCAGTCTTTCAGAGAAAAAGAATTTATTGCCCATTATCAGGAGAAATGAACTTCTTCCCGCCTCGAAGGTGCCGTCAGGATTCAGAGGAAGAAGTTGACACTGACCAGACAGAATCCTGTGTTTGAATGGAATTTATGCATCATGTATGAGGTGTATGAATATGCAACAGGCTGTTGTTTTTAAGGGTTAATCCTCTGTTAATGGGGGTCCTTTTTCGGGCTCCTGCTGCCCAGAAAGAGGTACCTGGACTGTCCATAACTCTTTGTTTCTATTGTCTCATATTGTCCTAATTCAAATTGTCCAAGTTATTATTACTCTAATTATATTACTATTTTTGTAACTATTTTATAACATTAACTATTTTATAACTATTTTATTAGTATTAAACTTTTAACATTTTAAAAACAAGTGATTGGTGTTTTTCTCAGAATGGAATCAGTAGGAGTTCGTGCTGTGCCTCCAGAACCTCAGATCCTAAATCAGGATCATCCCCTCTTGGCACTTCCTAGCCCCCATTCCTTTGCTTCTTTGTAGGTTTCTTCTACAGCTACTCTTCATTTAAACTTGGACCCTTTGCAGAACCAAAGCAGAAAAAAAAGGCACTTCTGGGTTTATTTGAAGCAGGGTATAAATCCTTGTGCAGCTCAATTTATAAAAAGCCTGTGCAGGCTGGGAGAGCTGGGGGTGCTCACCTGGAGAGGAGAAGGCTCCAGGGAGAGCTCAGAGCCCCTTGCAGGGCCTGAAGGGGCTCCAGGAGAGCTGGAGAGGGACTGGGGACAAGGGATGGAGGGACAGGACACAGGGAATGGCTCCCAGTGCCAGAGGGCAGGGATGGATGGGATATTGGGAATTGGGAATTGTTCCCTGGCAGGGTGGGCAGGCCCTGCATCCCTGGAAGTTTTTTGCTCTTTTCCCCCTCCTTTCCTCCGTTGGTGCTGAGCCTTGTGTGAGCACTGCTGTGCCTGCAGCCCTGATTCCTTGCAGTGAGACCCCAGTTGTCGGTTTCTCGGCTGTTTAGGTGACCTGGAAAGGCCCGGGGTGGCCTTGGGCAGCCCGTGCTCCAAAGGACGAGGAGAGACTTCTGATCTTTTCTCGGTCTCGGTGTTTATTAATTGTTTATCTAAAAGATTTTCTTTCAGCCCAACAGAGGTCTGCTCAGCAAGCCAGCCATGAGCACACTGAGAGCCCCCGGGGCGGTCACCTATCTTTATACTCAAAGTTACGTATACAATATTTATAATTTTTCCCCAATACCTTCTACCCTTATTAACCAGTGCACTTCTAGTAATAACCAATCCCAAAGTGCCAACATCACCACAGAAGATGGAGGCCAAGAAGAAGAAGAAGAAGAACAGGACACGCCCCAATTCCTCCATCTTACTTCTTTAGACCCCCCTGTACAGAAATCCTAAACCCTGTGTTTCACACTCTAATTAACCTATCCCTTCACCATTCACCCAGTGAAATCCTCCCATCCTCATACAGGTGTCGTCTCCCGTGTAGGATCAAAGTCCAGCCACCAGACACTTCTGGCAACATCCCAGGACTCCCGAGCCCCCCAAGGGTGCTCTCGGCCACTCTGCACCTCCATCCTGAGGTGCTGAGATCCCACACCCAGTGTGCCCCCAGCCAGCCCCGATCTGCTCTTGCACACGAGTCAAGCCCAGTTTGGAAGGAGCTCACCCGTGCTGCTGCCGTGCCTGAGCTCAAAGCCCGGAGCTAACAACCCTTGCCCGGTGGCTCCGGAGCAGGATCACCTCTGGCCAGCTCGGAGCCAAGGAGAGCCTCCCTTTGTGCTTTCCTCGGGTGTCCCCGCTGGGCACGGCTGGGAGTTACAGCACTCCAAAGCAAAACAGAACCTGCGGAGCCACGGCCCCAGCACGGGGCAGGGACAAGGAGCTGCTTGTGCAGGGAAATTGGGGGTGAGGAGGGAGGGCAGCAGCAGGGCTGGCTGCAGCTCCTGCTCTAAGGAACTTCAGATCAAGTGGGAGGTTCCAGTGTGTGTGAAATGAGGTTTTGTTGATAAGACCTGATGGGAGCATTGCCCATGCCCTAAACACTTGCCTGTGTTTAGGTTGTCTTGTCCTGAGTGTGTCTCATTATATTGGTATTTCCCTGAGGAACTGCTTTAAATAAACCCAGAATATCCCTTCTATTCTACTTTGGTGCTGCAAATGGTCCAGAACTGAATGAGAAGCTGTAGGACAGACCTGCAAAGAAACAAAGGTACCAGACCTTCAAAGAAACAAAGAACAAAGGCTCCAGGAGATGATCCTGAGCTTCTGGAGGCAAACAGTGGAGGTGGGTTTACACTGAGCAGCTGATTTTGTGCATGAGGATTGATGGACAATGATCAGGAGCACCTGTCGGGGGACAGAAACCAGAGAGAATGCTGCAGAACAAAGCTGGTGATGTAGAAATAGTTATATATTATAGAAATATATATATATAATAGAAATTAATATATTATAGAAATAGAATCGGATTATTAAGCTCTTTCTCTATTATAGAGTATAAAAATCGTGAATATCTAGACAGGATAACAGCAAAGATAAATCTTGTTGTGATAACTGCATAAAGAAGATGCAATAATTATGTAATTAAACCAAACAGAGTACATCTAGGAAAAATCTATGTGCTGCATTTAGCTGTTAGCTTAAATTGATGGATTTGGCTTCAATTTTTAGATTGAGGTGCTCAATTAGTTAAAGGAGGAACATTTCTTATTAAAATAACATTTTTATATTAGTAATGAAAGAAGCCAACATTATCTCCATTCAGTTTTATTTAAAATATTTGTTCATTTTTCCATCATAGGTGGAAAATAGATTGAAATAGATTGAAATCTTGCTGGTGAAGTTAACAATGGGCATACGTCTTCAAAGTGATCATTAATTGGGTGTTTTTGGCACTTTAGCCAAACTGTTTCACTAGAACTTGTGTCCTGCCTTTCTCTGCCCTTTAAAGGGCCATGAAATGGGGGAGAGGCAGCAAAGCTGATATTTTCATGGAGCTGTGGTGGCCCTGAGGACACACCATTCCTCCTCCATACCATGGTAACTTCTCCTGCTGTCAAGCTGTGTGTTAAACCAGCCTCACCAATTATTTTCTCCTTTTTCCTCCCCAGAATGAAATCAATGAGGTTCCTTTTTTCGACGTGCAGCTGCCTTACGAGCTGGCACTGAAGATATTCCAGTACCTGGGCAAGGCTGAGCTGGGCAGGTGTGCTCAGGTGAGTGCTGCTGGCAGTTTGCTGCTCTGATTCCACTAAAAACTGGCAGAAATAGTGAAAAACCAGGCACCTTGACCTTCTTCACCAAGGAACTCAGCTGGTTGTGCTTTCACTCACAGGAGGCAGTTCCAAAGCTGGATATTGGAAATGTGATGGTACATGAGCTGGATTTACAGCTGCACTTGAGCAGAGTTAAATAAAACATCTGTGGCTTGGGCAGCAGCAAAGCCTTAGAATTGAAAATAAATAGCGCAGAGATATTTTGATTTGAGTGAGTGTTTTGAAGCATTTTTGATTCAGGTCAGTGTCTTGCAGTGTTTAGGACTCAGCACTTGGCAGTGCTGAGGGCATGGCAAGAGCTGCTCCTCCCAATTTCCAGCATGGAATTGAACCACAGACATTGGAGTAGCAACTTTTTATCTGTAGTATTTCCATGTGAGGCTAAATTCTTAAATGACCCTGATTTCCTCTCCCCAGCCCTGCAAGGGGTTTATATTTTTCTTTTCTGACACTTTCAGATAATGCTCTCAGCAGTCTGTACTCAGGCATGGTCCTTAATTTACGTGTAGTTGTAAACTCCCTGTCTCTTCCAGAACTTTACTGAAACACTCACTCTCACCTCATTCTACTCAGGGTTGTTCAGCCCACACTGCTGGGCCTCTTTATTTCCTTTCTTCACACACTGATGAAGCTCCTCTCTCAATGAGTCTTCAAAGCCAGCTTAATTGGCAAGTGCTGATTACCCAGTGGAATCAAGCAGAATATTGTGGATAAAATTCCAGCTTCTCCTGTGGCCACTGTTTAGGGTTCCAGGCTGGTGGTCATTAACTTTCACATACAGAGCTCATCTTGCAACCTCACAAAATCCAACCAAAACCATTCTCTGTGTTACAAACAGTCTAGGGCATGGTTTGAGTGGAAGAGAAAAATGTTAATATGTGAAAACTGAGAAGTGACAGACAGGGTGTGTTGAGGATGGCTGAACTTAAATATTCTGCAGATGGTCCAGGCATTGAAAGGAAATTGGGCTTTTAATGTTCAGTGTGAGTGTGTTGTAGTGTTAAATAGCTACAAGTGGTTATTGCTTAAATCTTTGAGTTGCTAATGCCTTTTAGAGACAGGGACTGTTTAAAGAAAATGAATTCCTTGTGCAGGGCTGCTCTTGCAGAGGGGAAAATTCTCTAGGATTATTTTTTGGTGCTGTCCAGGACAGGGAAGCTTTCAGATGTACTCAAGTTTCTGTCTCTTGTGGTTGAGATATGCCATCAGTAAAGGCCACAGCCCATGACATGGAACAGGGTTGCATTTTTGCAGTGGATTAGTTTAAGGTTTTTCTTTCACTCTCTTTTCCCCCCTCCTTAGGCATGATCACTTTACCTCATGGCATAGTAAAAAGATTGGCTGCTAAGGCTGCTCCTTTTCCCTGTGCTTAGGGCTGGACTGGATTTCTCTCCCATTCACTTTGCTTTTTAGCTTGAACCTGTTCTCATAAGATGTGTTTTAACAGAGACAATTTTCCACATTTCTCATTCTCCTGTTCCCAAGTCACTGTTCCTTTGTGGCAGCTGAGCAAGTGCCCAGTGTTTCACAGGGCTTTCCCAATCAGATGAATATCCAGTGCAGAGCTGGCTTCTTTTTAACTGTTCAAATAAAAAGCAGAGCCATAAAAATAAATAGCATTTTCATTTTTCTCCTGGTGGTTTTGTTTTTGAAGGGGGGGAGCCCTCTTCTGTTCCATGGAAAACCCTGCTGCTTTATGGTGTTATCCTAGAAAGGTTTTTTTTATTAAGGTGCCTTGGGATTTCAGTGAAATTGGGCCAGTTGGTGGAATTGGCATCATGATCCTTGTGAGTGCTTTTGGAGAAAACCTGTTTGCTTGGTTCTTTATGCCAAATTGGTAAGCAGCTAACAGGAAAGGAGCCTGACTGCAGAGCCTCTCTGAGATTTAATCACACCACAGACTGTCTGGAGAACTTGAATTTCACCTTGATATTTCCCTCTCCCTTGCTCCCCCACAGCTTTTCTTTGATTTTTGGAATTAGTAGTGTAAACCACAGCCTGTCTGTGTGGCACTGGAAGTACAGAAGTCTGTAAATAAATGTCCTGAGCTCTGCTGGGGCTGCAGTAGGGGGGTGACATTCAGCAGCATCCACCAGATCAGTCCCTGTTGAATCCCCCAGATTCTCCTTGATATCTCCTTTGAATTCAAGGTGAAAAGTAATCCAGGGCTTCATGTAGCACAGAACAGGCCAGGGTAAGGCAGAATTATGCCCTGTGAGCACTTTCTGATTGTGTTCTGACCATTGGCAGAAATATCTGTACCATGAATGACTCTCCTGTGGCTGTGAGCAGGTTTGGGAGCAAGCAGTCACTCCTTCCTCCTGGTCAGGGTGTAGAGGGAAAGGAAAACAATCCCAGCATCACAAATGTGACAAACTGAAATGTCTTTGTGTGATTTAGGGCTGATACTGTAAATACATTTATTTTACCCACTGTAGTAAATACATTTATTTTACCCATGGCCTTTATGGTTCAGCTTGGTGATGAGGGGATGTGTTTGAGTTCAGCAACACTGAATTTTGGCAGTTTTGTTTCTGAACAGATCAATGGGAAATTCCCTTGACCTGTTAATGGGAAATTCCCTTGACCTGTTTGGTTTTCATCTTAGAGAAGGTTTAGAAGTGTTTACCAACACAGGAATTGTGTATGTATCTAGGGCAAGGGAGACTGTTTCTAGGAATTTAGGAAGGAATTGTCATGCATAAATCAAGAATTTCAGCTGCTTGCTTCCAGGGCTTCTGGGATTGTCAAACTGTTGAGGCTTTAATGTTTATATATTTATAAAAAGAAAATTGAATGTGTTTTTTTGAGCATGGTTTTGCATCAGGGTTGTTTATGGGTAAAAGCCATCATTCCAACCTCCTTGTGATTCCCAGAGAGTGCAGAGAAATGGATGGGGAAGGAAATCCCTGCCCTGGGCTGAGCCCCCAGCAGGGGCAGCAGGAATGAGGGGGGGATTCTGCCCCTCTGCCCTGCTCAGGTGAGACCCCACCTGCAGAGCTGGCCCAGCCCTGGGGTCCCCAACATCAGGAGGACCTGGAGCTGCTGGAGTGAGCCCAGAGGAGGAGATGCCCCAAGGGCTGGAGCCAGGCTGGGAGAGCTGGGGGTGCTCACCTGGAGAGGAGAAGGCTCCAGGGAGAGCTCAGAGCCCCTTGCAGGGCCTGAAGGGGCTCCAGGAGAGCTGGGGAGGGACTGGGGACAAGGGATGGAGGGACAGGACACAGGGAATGGCTCCCAGTGCCAGAGGGCAGGGATGGATGGGGTATTGGGAATTGGGAATTGTTCCCTGGCAGGGTGGGGAGAGGCTGGGATGGAGCTCCCAGAGCAGCTGTGGCTGCCTCTGGATCCCTGCAAATGTTCCAGGCCAGGTTGGACAGGGCTGGGAGCAGCCTGGGACAGTGGGAGGTGTCCCTGCCATGGCAGGGGTGGCACTGGGTGGTCTTCAAGGTCCCTTCCAGGCCAAACCATTTTGTGCTCAGGGCTGTGAGCAGAAAAGATGAGCAGCTTCCATCAGAATGGCTTTGGATTAAACACTTGGCACTGGTTTTTGTACTGAGCTCAAAGTCCAGCGAGTTCTAATTGAGGCCCCTGGTCCCAGCAAATGAGCCTTGACTCTGCCTTTGTGTGTCTGGGGAAGAAAATAAACCTAGTGAAATAAAAACCATTATCAGATGCAGAGGGATGAATAAACCTTCATTAGGATTTGAGCCAGTTGATTTAGATGGGATTAGAAGAAATTTTGGATTTGATGGAAGAGGTGGGGTTTTTTAGGGGGAAAAATATCCCCCAGAGGCAAAACCAAATAGCAAAGCCTGTGTCAGCAAAAGCTTTTGAAGTCCTTCAGAACATTATTACTTGCTGAACTATAAAATATAAAACTGTCCCTCTGTGGAGCTCAGGGGAACCCAAACTTTCTTTGCTTAGAACAGTTGTAAAAAGATAATAGGAACACTGAAGACAAAATTAAATTCAGGACTCCAAATCTATAAACAAGTCTGTAAGATGTTGTCATTGATCCTTGCTGCAGTTTCTGTGCAGTTTAGATTTGGAAACAGTTTTAACAAGAGCTTTGTACATCTCAGCTCCTCTCCAGCACCCAGCTTTTGGGTGCATGTAAATAAAGCCATAATGCCCTGGCTGTTGGGGCCTCACCTGAAACTCCAAGTCAAGCAGATCTAATAAAGCTGACTTGAAGCCAATGGCTGGTTTTAATGCTGCAGCTCACAGTGGTGCTGTAAAGTGAAATGCTTGAGACTCTTTATTAGTGATTTCGTGCAGCTGAGCCTCGCTCAGTGGGGTTTTACAAGGGATTGGCATGTGAGTTTGGGGCTGTAAGGAAAGGCTGGGTTAGGGACCCTTTGGAAATTCAGGCTTGTAAAGCAGCAGGGTTCACTGTAATTTGATTGAAAAAAAATCAGGATAGGATAGGATCTTTATTCCCCCTGAAAGTTGAAAAGGCAGTCAAAATTTTATGTAGCTCCCCCCCCTTTTCTTTTGTTTTACTGTCTTTATAAAATGCTTTTAAGACCTTGAAACTTGAAAGGTCTGTGCAATATTGTCTGTTTTGGCAGGCTGAAAGGTGTGTGTTTATTTTTGATTTTTCTTTTGGAAAGCAAGGCAAGAGCTGGCCTGGTTTGGCTGTGCTTCCCTGTGCGTGTGCTCAGCCTGTCCCTGTCAGGGAAATGTTGCTGCTGTTTGGGGAGGGGGCAGAGGTTCTGCCTGGGGAGCTCCACTCCTGCACCACAGCTGCTCTTTTGGTGTGTCAGCAGAAAGCTGCTTTGGGGTTTTGGGTTTTTTTTTTTTTTTTGTATTCTTGGAGCAATAACACAGATATTTATCCTACTTTTAAATCAAATTGAGAGCAAATTCCTGATGGTTTGGATTTGGGATTGCCTCTCTTTGGTGCTTTTGAAGTTGCTGAGTGTGTCCCTCCAGGGACAGGAGCGCTCAGCACTTTGATTCCAGGGTGCTGTGTGTTGCTGGAGCAGCCTCAGTGCTGGTTCTGCCATTTCAGGGCATTATTCTTGCCCTGTGCAGGTTGTTTCCTTTGTCACAGGATGGAGGGGGATTGTCTCCCTGTGCCACTTTGCTCTGAGGGCTCTGGGTGATCCAGAATGTTCATTTTGCTGCTTTTGGATATTCCTATTTGAGCACTGCTTTTCTCTGTAAGTCTCAAACCTTGAAAACACTTGCAGGTTACTCAGATCACCCCTTCTTTCATCATATTAAACATTTTCTGTGTGTGTGTCACTATGGAAAAAATGGCAAATAAATATAAAGAGATGGTCCTGGGGGAGTTTGTGTCCATGGGAGGCTTGGATTCTTGGCATAATCTGGGGACTGAAATGAACATTAGATGCTTAATTGTAACTTACTAAAAATGATGTCAGTCTCAGAAGGTTCTTTTAATCTTTTTAGAACCAGAGCACAATTGATTGCTGCTTTCACCAGTCGTGGCTTTCATTGGTTACATCTGTTTTTTTAAATTAAGAATTACAGAGGAAAAAAAAAAGCTACTTAAGTTGGCTCTTACCTCTTGAATCTTTAATTCTGAGCCCACAATTGATTGTGATGAAGCTGTTCTCTCTGGAATGGGCAGCAACTTGAGGCTGCTTGAAAAACTTAATAATTCATTCCTATTTATGCATACTGTAATACAATAGGTTATAAATCACTAATGTCATACCCCTAATCAGGCATTGTCAGTGGGACTTCAGAGGTATGGTGCTGTGATCTGAGAGGGTTTCTTAGCTACAAATATGAAAATATATTCATATTTTTGCTGTAAGCTCACAATTCTCTCTTAATTGTTTTCTTGCTGCTTTTCCTGCCAAAATTTTCCAGTCACTGATATTTCAGGTTGACAGTGTGGCCACTAAACTGGTGTCTATGTTATGTGGAGTTTCAGTGGAGTATAAACTCATTTTTTTCCTGAAGAAACCACAGAAAACAAGCCTTTTGTTAAAAGTCTGGGGGTTTTATATACTCAGGTCTATAAAGACTGAACAAATATATTTGTTAAAGTAAGACTTTTATCTTAATACAGACCTGTATTAATTTATATCTTAATATGAAATATTAAATAGTATCTGAAATACAAAATCTCATTTTTCCTTATCCATTTATCAGAGATCCATATATAAACATTGATTTCTAGGTCAGCAGGACATGGAAAATCCTTGCAGAAGACGAAGTGTTGTGGTACCGGCTGTGCCAGGAGGAGGGATACCTGTTGGACATGAGCATCTCTGACCATTCCTGCTGGAAGCTTGCCCTCAAAAACTGCAGAGCCAGAGAGCACATGCTGAAAACCAACTGGAAGGTGAGAGGAAAATTAAGGAATTGGGGAAAAATTGGAATGGGGAAAAATTGGAATGGGGAAAAATGGGAACCTGCTTAGAGCAAGTGGGAGACGAGGGTTGGTGTTGTGTTCTGCAGCTCCTCTTTCCCAGCTGAAAGCTGCTGGGGGGTTTTGGGGTAGCAGTAGCAAAGCTGGGAGTTTGCCAGCAGCAGGTTTTGCTGGATAAAGGAATGGCATCACCAGCCCTGTGTCTCTCTGCAGAACCGTGTGGGTGCCGTGAGCCAGCTGCACTACGAGCCCGGCCGCGTCCTGTGCGACGTCCACTGCTGCGACGGCGTGGTGATGGCAGGGTGAGCACGGGGCTGGCACTGCCCTCTGTGGCTGCACGGGGCTGGCACTGCCCACTGCACCTTCCACAGAGTGTGCACTGCCCACTGCACCTTCCACAGAGTGTGCACTGCCCACTGCACCTTCCATAGTGTGTGTAATGCCCACTGCACCTTCCACAGAGTGTGCACTGCCCACTGCACCTTCCATAGTGTGTGTAATGCCCACTGCACCTTCCAAAGAGTCTGCATTGCTCACTGCAGCTGCAGCAGGGTCTGCACTGCCCATTGCACCTTCCATAGAGTGTGCACTGCCCACTGCACCTTCTATAGAGTGTGTAATGCCCACTCCACCTTCTATAGAGTGTGTAATGCCCACTCCATCCTCTATGGAATGTGTAATACCCACTCCACCTTCTATAGGGTGTGTGATGCCCACTCCATCCTCTATGGAATGTGTAATACTCACTCCACCTTCTATAAAGTGTGTAATGCCCACTCCATCCTCTATGGAATGTGTAATGCCCACTCCACCTTCTATAGAGTGTGTAATGTCCACTCCATCTTCTGTAGGGTGTGTAGTGCCACTTCACCTTCTGTAGACTGTGCAATGCCCACTCCAACATCTATGGAGTATGTGATGTCCAGTCCACCTTCTATAGAGTGTGTAATGCTCCTTCCATCCTCTATAGAATGTGTAAAGCTTGCTCCATCTTCTGTAGTGTGTAAGGCCCCCTCCATCCTCTATAGAGTGTGTAAAGGTTGCTCCATCTTCTATGGAGTGTGTAATGCCCACTGCACCTGCTACAGTCAGCAGTGCCCACTCCATCTAATAGAGTGTGTAATGCCCACTCCACCTTTTATAGTGTGTAATGTTCACTCCATGTGTTATAGAATGTGTAATGTCCATTGCAACTGCAACAGTGTGTAGTGCCTACTCCATCCTTACCAGTGTGCAATTCCCACTCCACCTTTTTGGAGTGTGTAATATTCACTCCATGGAGTGTTTAATGCCCACTCCATCTTCTATAGTGTGTATAATTCCCCCTCTACCTTTACCAGGCTGTGTAATGCCCACTCCACCTTCTATAGAGTGTGTAATGCTCATTTTATCTTCACCAGAGTGTCTAATGCTCACTCCACCTTTAACAGAGTGTGTAAATCTTGCTCCATCCTTACCAGGCTGTGTAATACTCCCTCCACCTCTACTAAGCTGTGTAATGCCCACTCCATCTTTACCAGTCTGTGTAGGGCTCACTCCACCGTCACCATCTGAAATCTCAGGTGCTTCCTTTAATAAATTCAAAAGCAGCACCTGTTTGTTGCTTAATTAACTTAATTCTGTTAAGAATGGATTCAGCTGCAGTTCCTGAGACAGGCTGTCCTTTAGTGACTCATGAGGATGTTTATCTACAATTTACCTCAGCAGTTCAATTTTTTATGGAACTATTCAAAAGTTATCTCATGTACAAGTAGTCCCTGTAAAAACTCAGGTGCTTTTTGATGAACTCCATCTATTGTTTTGCTGTGGAAGGACCCAGAATGTATTAAACATTTTATACATCTACTGAAAAAAAAACCAACTTTTTAATGTTTTTTCCTAAAAATCTCTTAATCACAAAGATATCTTGTCACAGCACAAAAATAACTTTAGAAGGACTGTTACTTTTCTCCATTCTTACTTAAAAGACAACCTGGGGGGAAAATAACCCACTCAGAATAGATAAACTCAAACTTCTCTTTTCCTAATATAGAAGTTTTCTGGACCTTGGTTTAATGTTATCTATTCATGTGGTTTATACTCTTAAATACAATTTTAAGAGTCTCACAAATTTTTAGAAGAGGTTACAGTGATTCTCCCAGGAAGTTTGAGGCTTTCCTGTGTTCTGTTTGAATTTCACAGGTTCAGTAATTAGTAACCCTCCAGAAATGACATGAATAAATAAAAATTATGATATAAATAAAATTATTACATTGTCCTTGACATACCAGAGTTAAATGTGTAATGGTAGCACTTCATGTTAATGGTGTGGGACTGAGGAAACTGCTTCTAAAATACTTCAAAATTAACAGACTAGTTATAAGAAAGATGCCTGGAAAACTCTAATTCATGGAAATCCTTTTGAATGCTCTTGGACAGCTGAGAGCAGGACTCTAAAGTATCAGACAGCAAACCCAGTTGTCTCCATGCTGCTGCCAAAACCTCCAGCTCTTCTTTTCTTTCATTTCCTTCTTTGTATTTTTATCCAAACGTGCAGTAAATAGTTATGCAGATTAAATTACATTTCTGAAGTATTAATAAACAAAGGTTATGAATCCTGCATATTAAATCAAATAGTCCATATTTTGGCTTGGTGTATCAGAGAAGTTGGGTCCTGACAGTTGCACACACTCTTTTCATGTTGCTTCTCCAGTTCCTCCAGTATCTCCTGATTCTCTTGGTGAATTTACATCAGGGGTGTGATACAATTAAATAATTCAGATACCTGAAAACAGGTGAGCAGGTAAGAGACCGCTGAGGGAACTCTGCATGTGTGTATCCTTTAGGAAAAAAGATGTCCACTTAAATGACTTTCCAGTAATTTCTCTGAAAATTGAATTATCTCTTTATGAAGCTGTCAGCATGTGTTTGATAAAACAACATGAAGAAATTAAAATTCAGCTGTTTGAATTTACCTAGTTAGTAAATGAAGAGTTTAGAGCATTAGAACACAAAAGTTATGTCCTTTGCTGTTTACTGCTTGTCCTTCACTCTGCTTGGTCTCTTAAATTGGTAAATGGTAAATATCAAACAAGGGAGACTTCAGTTTATAACTAAAACTTCAGAGGGCATCAGCAAATTGTGCAGAGAAATACTTTATGTGCATTTGGTAAGTATTTAGGATATTGAGGAATTTGTTGGGGTTTTGTTGTTTGCTGTGTTTTTATTTTTTAAATCCAACCATAACCCTCCCCTGTCTCTCCCAGCTTATAAAATTGAACTTAATGGCATTGTGCTTTCAAATTTGTCATAAAAGTGTAATGAATCTGGTGATCAATAACAAACTGTTGTGTTCTTTCAGTGCTGAAGAAGTAATTTAATAGCTGAGGTTTACAAAGTCAATTCTCCTCTCAGTATAAATATCAATTATCTGTTACATTTAATGATTCTCTCTCCTGTTTCACAAACACTGTGCTCAGCTTTGCATGGGAATAATCAGTGATTACAGAGGGGCCTGTGTGTCTGAATGTGTGAGTTTGCAGGGCCTGGTGCTGCTAATCCAGAATTGTGGGGCATTTCCCAAGGATTTTCTATTCTGAATATTTTCTATTCCAAATATTTTCTATTTCTGCTCAGGGCTGCTGAGTTTTTAGCAGGTTTTTGGATCATAATTCCACTCCTGGTGCTCCAGCCCATTCCCTGGGCACGCTCCAGCCCCTCCAGGTCCTTTTTGTCCTGAGGGGCCCAGAACTGGGCAGAGGGTTGGAGGTGCCCCAGGAGTGCCCAGTGCTTTGCCCTGGGACAGCCCAGGTGCCCTTGGCCCCTTGCACACCTGGGCACACCTGGGCTGGGCTGGTGCCCAGCTGCTGTCACCAGCACCTCCAGGGCTTTGTCCACCCTGTGCAGCCTCCAGCATTCCCTGGGGTGGTGATGGCCCAAGGTAGGACCCTGCTCTTGGCCCTGCTGGTGTTCTGTGCCAGAACTTTGCCTGGCACTGAGGTCAGGCTGACAGGGCAGTGAAATAAACAGGGCAGCAGATCTTTCTCCTTTTTAATGCCTTTATTTAAAATCAGCACGGGTGGGAAGAACCGAGGGCTTGCACTCAATACTGCTGCTGCTGCTCCCAGGAATGGCACAGAGGAGGAGGAAAAGTGCAGCTTTGTCCACTGGTCTGTGGGCAGAGCTGGAGCTTCCATCCTCATGAGAGCATCAGGAGGTTCCCAGTTTTTCAGTTCCACATTCGAGGTCCTCTGTCCAGCCAACATGTTTTTAGGTTAGGGTGAGGTGTAAAAAGGGTCTTTGGAGACACTGGATTCTGTTCCTCACGTCTAGACATCACTTTGATCTGCCAATTCCATGTTGGCTCATATTTTTTAGGGGTTTTTGGCTAGGTTTGGTGAGGGGTTTCTTTATTTGCATGCCAGCTCCGATGTCCCCTCTTCACCATCCAGGTGGCATCCTCCAGGAAGCAGCAGGGTGTCACTGACAAAAGGGGGATTCCCAACCATCAACAACAGGTAGTTCCTCACAGACATCTTTTATGAAAAATCCTTTCCTTAGGATTTTTCTTCCTGAGAAGGTGAGAGGCCTCAGGAACAAAATGTGCTGGGCATGATCTTGTCGTCTTCACTGTCCTGCTTCAAACTCTGCTGCAAAGTAGAATCATTTTTATTTTAGTTGCTGTAGAGCTTTTTAACCTTTCTGAAAGGGAATTGATGCAGGTTTTGGGCAGAGTGACTTAAACTAGGGGCTGTGATTTATAGAGGCACAGTTTGAGGTGGTTCAGGAGCAGCTCTTTATTAACCTGTGAAGGAAGCAAAGGCACAGAAATACCCAGAGAAACGCTCCAATTCCATGCACTCTCCCTTGTCCCCACGCTGCTGGCCAGGCTGAGGCCAGGAGATGGCAGAATTTCAGGGATTGATTGAGTGCAACCTGAGCTGGGAGCCGAGGTGGCAGCGAGCAGCTCCCCTTTGTGCTGCCTGCCATCAGATAATTCAATCTGGCCTGCACGCAGAGCTTCTTGTGTTTGTCATTAAAATTTCATCCCGGTGGTTACCAGGCTTGTTTTCTGGGTCAGCCCCTGAGTCCCTTTTCATTTGAGCCAGCGGTGTTTGTGGTTACCTCACTCCCAATCAATGCTGGATTCGCCAGCCTTTCTACAGTTACACGTCTCCAAGGATCTTCTCTAAAGGGATGATGTTCTCCCCCTCATCCCCCATTCAAATGGAGTTTCAGCCCCAAGTCAGAGCTTACTTAAAGCAATTATATAGCTGCTTGCTTGGCTTTTAGAAATTCCTGCTGGTGATGAGGCTCCCTGAGCCTGATGCTGTCACTTACTGTGCAGAATGCCTGCATTGCTTCACTTTCTCTTACTAAAATCTTGATTTATATGGGGCTTTTTAAAGCAAATGCTTGTTCAGGCAGTAAAATTGCTACTTTTTTGCTACCTTTTTTTCTTTTGCTACCTTTTTCTCAGAGGTTGGGTCCTCCTGGACAGTGTGATCTCAGAACATGCATCTGGTCCTTGTTTGGCCTTGTCATTCCAGAGGATCCCATGGTGTGATGTGCCCATGGCATGTCCTGTGCCTGTTGCTCCTGACTGGCTCTGAAATCCTCACCTGTGGCTGTTCTTGAGCCCTGGGGTGAGCTTGCCTTGTGCTGCTGGTGCCTATCTCACCTCACAGCTCACCCCTGAAACCACACCAGCTGGGCTTTGAGGGGGATCTGTTAATTTTTTAATGCTTACAGAAAAGGCACTGTGGCTTCTCCTGGTGATGGCTCTGCAAATAAAACAAAAGAGTCAGACCAGAGTCAGAGCACCCTTTCCAAGAGCCAGAACTATAAACTATCATCTTCTTTTTCTTCAGTTTTGCATGACTGAGTGGTGGCCTGGTATTGAAGAGCTTGGCCACAAACTGCATTAGCAGATGCTGTGAGGAGTCCCTGCACCTCTTACAGACTGGGAAATCAGCCCTGGCTGCTCTTGAAATTTCAATTTCAGATGTTTTCCTCCTTCCCCCCTAAGTACTGCCAGCTTTCCTTGAGATTTGAGGAGTTAGGACTGGTGAGATTCATCTGCTGATTGCCTTGATAAACCAACAGATTCACATTTCTCCCTTTTCAGGGTGGGGCACACCTGGCACAGGTGGTGCTTCCCCAAGTGATGCTTGGTAAAGGCAATGAGAAGCTAAGGAAGAGCTTCCTAAATATCCTGTGTGGTTTCTTAGGGGAATCTGGACATCTATTTCTCATGCTGACATGATTTTATACAGTTCTTCATTCTGGGAGCACTCACAAACAATTTGGGCCTTTCAGTTTAACTCATTTTGAGCAACATCTGCACACAAGTAGCTGCTCCTTTATGGTGAGTTCCTTTGTTCTCTTCCATCACCTTCCACTCCACTTTGCTCCTGCTCAAAGGTGACCTGCAAATGACTTTTTAGAAGCTGGGCTTGCCACTCTCTTTAGTTTCATAATGATGTGTGAAACTAGCCCGAAAGGCTTGAAAAAGCTTTCCTGCACTTTAAAAACTTCATGTCAACTCTCATCTAATTTGGATTTTTTTGCTATAGGGCTTGTGGGTTATTCTCAAGGTATTTATTATTAGCTCTTGCATCTTAATTCAGTGTGCAGACCTGAGGAAACCAAAATATTAATTAGTAATGAAAATGAATCAAAGTTAACAAACTGAAGACTTCCAACAGCCTGGATAAACCCCTGCCTTGTTTAATTGCCTAAATTTCACTTCCAGGATGCCACAACTTTCATAGTTTCTCCCTCCCCTCCCAGTGACTGCGAGCCAAGATGTCAAACAAAGCAGAAGGTGAAAATAATTGCTTTTTCCTTCAACCTTCCCCAGACCTTTTGTGCTCTCTTCACTCATTGCTGAGGGGCAGTGTTAGGGCTCCTCTTTCCACCCTGAGCAGGGCAATGACATCAATGAGTTCAGAGGGTGACAGATGAGCAGGGGCTTAGGTAAGGTGGTGTTAGTGACAGCCAGGCTGCCTTTTCTGCCAGCTCCTGAAGAAAACCTTTCAGGTGAAACCCAGAGTGGGGTTGGGTTGTTGGGTGTGCTCAGTGGTGTCAGGTGTTGAGGATTTACCTGCCCTGCACTCATCAGCTCATGGCACCCATCGGGGAAAGCAGCTGAAGGCTCTTGGTGTCAGAGCAAACAGGATGGGATCATTGTTGTATTAAACAGGGAGGGAGTTTTGAGTTGATTTGGGTTTTTTTTTTTTAATTTATGAAGCCTGATCTGACTCTCTGGAAGCTGCTTTTGCAACCTGCCTGGAGCTCTTGGTTTGCCTCTGGGTTTTGCGGGCACAAGCAGTAATTTTGAGCTTGTAAGGCCAGACAAACCCATCCTTGTTTCTACTAAACTTCTTGAAGATTCCATTTTTACTCTTTGGGCTGTCACTATCAGTGCTTGGAGCTCAGGTGCTGCCCCTCCTCTCTGCTGCTTGCAGCCTGTTGCAGTTTGTGTTCCTTCCAGAGCAAACAGATAAATTTCCAGCATGCTCCAGTGGTGTCTTCTCACCTCTGTCTGCAACTGGAGCCACTGTTTTTTTCTGTTCTTTGTCCTTTGTGACATGATAGGGCTGATGGAGCAGTGCCTTCCCAGATTGCATCATAATGCCTCCTGAATTCTTATGGAAAAGATAATTTTTTTTTTTCTCCTGTACCCACAGTAATTTGTTTCCTTGGTAGAGGAGCTGCTTTAATTAATGGGCCTGGGCTGATGCAAGCCACTGGAACCTTGAGCTAGGGGATGGGAGATTTTTTGCCTTAAAAATCAAATTATTAGAAACAGTGTGGCTTTTTCTAATTGCTGCTTTTATAAATGTTCATTAAAATGTTTTCCTTACAGTACAACCCTTTGGCTTGTTTCTGTTCCCTTGGTATGACATTTGCATGCACTTAATATAGAAGGTGAGGCAGAAGCAGTGAGGATGGTGAAATGTTAATTTTGTTACAGATAACTGTGCTAAGCTGCAGAACTACGCACTGCAGCAGCTTAACCCACTTTCTTGAGGGATAATTTCCTAAATAAAGCCCTAAAAAGAAAGGTAGAAGCTCTCTGCAGCTCCATATTTGTGAGGGTTCCACAGATGGGCGTGGGTTGGTAAATTGGAAAGTTGGGTTCCCAGCAGAAGAGCTTGAGAACTGATCACAAGGATGCTCAGAATGGATTTCCTACATGCTAAATCTGAAAGTGCTTCCAGACCCATTTTGGGACAAATTAGTCACATTTTTCATGGCTGCACTCATATATCAAGCAGCCCAAAAGTACATTTGGATGAAATCAGGGCGATTAATTTTCTACTCTGCATTCTTCTACCAGCATTAGGATTGTTTCAGACTCTGGTTTTGGTTTACCCCCATCTGTTTTTCCTTGTGTTTTATGGTGTAGCTTTCTGCTATGTAATAGAAAATTTTCTCTTCCCTGTTCCATTTGTGTTTTATTTTTGGCCATTGTGTTCTATTTATATTCCTTTCTGCCATGTCAAGTAGCTCTTTTCTGCTACTGTTAGTTTTTCCTGAATCCTTTCCTTAAGGAATCCTTCAGTCAAGCTACCTGTTGGTTAGAGTTGGCAAAATCCAAATACCTGAGAGTGAGAATGCAGGGAGAATGGGAAACTTTTACCTTTTCCAGTCTTTGAGGCTCCTCATCCTGTGGTAGATGTTTCTGAGTGTCCCTCACTCATCCCTCACTTCAGAGGAATACAAAGAAGGTGCTAGAATCCCTTGAATTCCAGTGTTTTTAGTTGTGATTGAGGTACCTCCCAACATGCCATGGTTCTGAAGGGGAGGTGTTTTGAAATTGGACATTGAGTTGTCACTGTCTCACTTGAGCTGGCAGAGAAGATGGAGCTCAGGGTCAATCTGAACCAATTTGAAGGTGTTTGGGCTTGGGTTTGCATCTTTAATTGGGCCTTATTCTTGAGCCTGCTGAGGGGGGCACTGGCTGATACCTTAATTAAACACAGGAAGGACTGGAGAGTTGCTTGTGGTGGAATAAGGATGAAAGCTCTGAGGTGCTTGTTGGAGCAAGACAATGCAAAATACTCATTATTTTACTTGCTTATCAACAGGCATCTGCTTAAACAGAGACTGTTACTGCAGCAAAATTCCTACTGACTTCAATAAAATGCACTGACATTGTAAGGACTTCATAATAAGATCTTTTGAGTATTAACAGATGGTCCCTGACTGCCTGAAACAAAGTTGTTGGGTTTTTTTTTTTGGTTTGTTGATCACCGCAGGTATCTGGAAACCGAACAGACTTTGCCTTCTGGAAATCAGACCTGACTGTGAAACAAAGGGGGTTCTTTCTCCTTCCTTTTCCTTGCTACAGACTCTTTAGAGAAAATATGGAAAATGTAAACTGGTTTCTGGTGGGTTTTATCAGAAGTCTTTGGTGACCAGCCCAGTTTAGTGCAGCGAGCCTTGCCCTGGAGGGGTGTGCTCGAGGCAGCACCAAAAGTGAGTGGCACCAGCATTCTGTCTGAACAGAAACCCAGCAAGGGCCCTGTTGACCCTGTGGTTTGAAGTGAAATTCTGCAGTGCCAGCAGTCCCCCAGCCATGAAGGAAAGCAGTTTGTCTTTGCTGCTGCCATGGACTGAATGAGCGGAGTCTCGAATGTTTGGAAAATGTTCCTGTTAACAGTTTTTCTTTTGTGTATTTGTCAGTTTATATATTAGTTGCAGTTGTACTTTGCACAAACACTAATTAGACAGCCATCAACACTCAGGGCCAAAGCCTTACTAACAATGCAACTGTGATAGCAGTGTCTTAATTGGTTGAGTATAATTGTCATTAGGCAACCATAAAGACATCTGGGGCTCTGGAGAGGGATCAGCCTCCCCCTCCTCCTCTTCCCCAAATTTGTTCTGGCTATTGCTATCCAGCACAGTGGAGCTTTTTCAGATGAGATTCTGTGTTTTGACCAGTTTCCTGATGTTTTTCTCCTTATGAAATCGTCTGCCTCTTCAGCACCACTTCATTAGGGCTGTGCCAGCCTCCAGCTCTGCTTCCTCCCACATGTGCTCTGCACTCCACCACCTGCTTCCCAGACATTCATCGTGGGGCAGCAGCAGCTTTTAACCCCAGCTCCTCTGCTTTCACTCATGTGGGAGAGCACAGCAAAATGTCCTTCTCATCACTGCCACTAAAAAGCAGTCATAATGCTTTTGGTTAGTGAATAGTTATTTTTATTGTACATTAATTTAATTTCTCACAGCTTTTCTATGCCATATGCATTCTACCTATTGTTGCTCCATTTCAGCAAGGTTTTGATGCATCATTCCTGAATATCCAGGCTAATTTTTACAGCTAGATCCATATCTGGCCAGAATTACAGAATGAGCTTGTTGAGAAGTATATTTAGAAAAATACAGCTTGTCCATTCTCTGCTGCTGCTTCTCATGTGTCTATACTGAAATATTCCAAAGGGCAAAGTGGAATGTGAGTCCATCAAAGAAGCTGAGTTATTTGTGTGGAGAGGCTCTGTTGAACATCAGAGAAGGAAAAATGTGTGAGTAGAAAGAGCTGGGAGCCAGGTGTGGTGTGGTGGAAGGTATCAGGAGAGGGGGAAATTGGCCTTGTGAGCAGCAGGCTTCTTGTTGGTCCCTGTTGTGCTCAGGAGAGCAAGACTTTGGACAACCTTTCTAAATGAAATGAAGCAGGTGTGGTCTGTAATGTGGGTTGTTTTAGGGTTTGGGTTGTTGGGTTTGCTCAGTGGTGTCAGGTGTTGGAGGATTTACTGCCCTGCACTCATCAGCTCATGGCGCCCATCAGGGAAAGCAGCTGAAATGCTCTTGGTGTCAGAGCAACCAGGATGGGATCATTGCTATATTAAACAGGAAGGGAGTTTTGAGTTGATTTGGGGTTTTTTTTTTTCACTCCAGCAGGAAGCTAAGTGGGCATTTCATTGCCATCTTGGTAGAAAATTCAGTAACTGAGAGGGTTTGGAGTGCTGGGCTTGTTCTTGGGCAGGACTTGCATCTGGGGTTATTTCATTGAGTGACCCAAATGAAAATTTCAGGGCAAAATGTAAAAGTTGTGGTGGGAAATGAATAGAAATCTTGAAATTATCTAGAAATAGTGCAGTGTGTTCCTCTCTCCAGCCAGCTCTGTTGATAGGGCAGATTTGCCAATTATCTGCAATAAAGCAGCCTTTTTATTTTTTTTACAGCAAGGCAGTGCTTTAATAGTTTAAAAGCCTTTTGTTGTGGTTACAAATTGAAAGTGTGGTGCTCTTTACAACAACATTAATTTTTTTTTTTTTTTTTTTTTGCTTTCTGAATTGGATTCATCTGTGTTTGAAATTTTTCCAGTTCAGTCCTGGTGCAGGCCCAGTGCTCACTGGAAATGGGCAGTGGAGGAGCTGGTTTCTATCTCCCATTTCCCCAGGCTGCTTCCCTGCAGCTCCACTCATGATCCCACCACGGTCTTGTGGAACATCTCTCCCAATCCTTCAGCTCTGCTATGTGGGAGTGCCCTGGGAAGGATGGGAATGGTGAGAAATGGCAGAGGAGGGATACAGGAAGCCTTGGGAACCTTCCTGTGGAATTTCTCCTGTGCTGGCACTGTTGGGATTTCTGGACAGCCATGGGGGAGCTTTGGTGGGCTCTCCTGGAGTCTCCCTGGTCTGTGTCCCTGGAGGAGCACAGGATGCTCTCAGGGATTGCTGGGCAGTGTCAGAGCTCTCTGGGGACAAACTCTGGTGTCCTGCAGGTCCATGGCACAGGAATGGGAGTCTCCAGCATGAGCTGATCCACCAGGGAGTGGAGGAGGGAGGAGAAGAAAGCTGCAGGGTGGGCTGGTGCAGACCCTGCCAAACAGGTTCCAGCAACGCCACATCAGAATTTATTTCATCATCAAATTGATTTCAAACCAATGGCCAGAAGTGTTTGGTGGTGCTGCTCCAGTTCGAGCTTGGCTCAGAGGTGGTTCAGGTGGTTCTTCATGAGCAGAGAACAGTTCAAACTAAATTTTGACTTGATTGAATTCTGAGATAAAATGAATTTAAGGATTTACTGTGGTGCTGTGATGTTGTTTCTCTAATTCCAGGATTGCAGTCAATGCATTGTTATTTTTGGTGGATCCCTTGTGTTCCAGGCTGTGGAGGGAAACCAGGTGCAGTGTGCCCTGAGAATTATCCAGCCCTGGGTCTCTCCTCTTCTCCTGCCATTTTCTCCTTCTCTCAGTCTTTGTTTTTTACATCTTCAGCCTGGACTGTGTGAGAGCTACACTAGGAGGAGATGCTGTTCTTCCTTGTTTATTTAGAGATGAACACAAATATTCTCTCCCTGAGTTCTGTCCAGTGTTTTATGTCTCCCCTGGAACTCACTTTTCAGTGACAAGAGAATTTTGGCTTCCCTTGGGAGGAATCTGCTGCTCTTGGCAGTGAGGAGAAGCTCAAAAACACGACCCCAACCAACCCTAACATAAGGAAACAAAAAATCACTTCAGAATTAAAATGCTTCCAAAACATTGTGTGCCTCTTGTTGAAGGGGCCTGCAATCACCTGTCCTGTTGTGGTTTATATCCAGATTTTGAAGCAAAATGAGCCCTTTTTAGTATTGCAAACTGAGGAGATTTGTTGTGATCTGATCTGTGCTCTGTTTCCAATCCAACGTGAAACATTTTGCTTTGGGGAAGATGTTTCTTGGCCTGTTCTTGTTAGATTGTGCTGCTGTAAATTGGAAATGAAAGCAGGATTCAGAGAGGTTTGGGCCTTTTTTGCAGAGAAAGAGAAAGGGAGAAGTGTCCCACCCTGTTCTCATTTCCCTGGGTGCTCCCCTGTCAGGCACAGCAGAGGAGGCAGTGACAAGGACAGGCTTCCCTCTCTTCCTGATCAATTAATGTGCATCTCTCTCTGCCTGACAGATTTCACCACCCCCCTGGGCACTTTAATTCCTTCTGTAAATTGGAGCCTTTCCACCAGGAGGTGGGGAGGGATCTGCTCCCAGTACCAGGAGCCCTGGGCATGGCACTGCCCAGAGAATGGGAAACCTGAGTACAACTCCCATGTCCCCTAAACCTTCCTTTCCTTATTTTTCTTGTAATTAACTGGTTTTTTCCTCATAAGCACAGCCAGATTCCCAACCCCCAGACCTCTGAGGCTGGTAAGAATCACTTTTCCATGATACTTTTCCCCCAAAAGTCAGCATGTAACAACAAAGGTGACAGAACAGGAAGCACCTTTGATTTTCCAAAAGAATACCAAGTGTCAACTATGCCAGAGGAAGACATCTGACAATGTTACTTATCACAGTTTTGTCAAAACTGGCCTTAAATAATTACAGAACTGTGGTCTTTGACTAGTTGTAGAAGCTTCTATACTTTTTCTGTGATTTTTTTCCCCTTTAAAAGTCTTTTGTGTGGTCATAGATGGCCCAGAGCAGTTTATCCATGTTTGCTGTGCAACAACCTTCTTTCATTCAGATTATACTCAATATTATCTGAAAAGTTTAGTTCTGTTTCTTTATTTCCTCATTGACAAGCTGATGCTAAATTATCGTTTTTGTGATATTTTAATGAGCCTCCTGCAAAACAGGAACCTTAATTCTAAAGACAACACTTAGTTGAATTTATCAATTAATTAATTAGTCTTCAGAGATGTAGGTAAATTGATCTGTTGATGAGACATCAAGAAATTTCTTCTATAAAAAGAAATTTCTTCCTATAAAGAGCAGCAGATTGGGTGGGTGCTGGTGTGGTCATAGATAAATGCTCTGGTTGAACACAACCAGAAATCTTGAAAGACTGAAAAGAACCAGTTTGAAGTTTTGCCATGATGTAATTTAGGCTTGGTCCTGATTTCCTTTTTTTCTCCTGAGCCTGGCTCTTCCTGTGTGTTAGTTGCAAAGTGGATACTGATTGTGGTGGCTCAGTTGTGTGTCGCAGAATCACAGAGTGAACTGGGTTGGAAAAGACCTTTGAGAACATCACGTCCAACTTGTGATGTGACCCAGCAGTTCCTCATCGGCACTGAGTGCCACATCCAGGACAGTGACTCCACCACTGTGGGAATCAGACACACAGAAACTTCCACAGACTCTGAAGGGTTTGATCTGCAGCCTTAGAAAAAGGCTGGATTGATGTAAAAATACAACACAGAGACATTAAGCAGAAAAATCATAAACTTGCGTTTCTATAGTTGTAAGAATGTGCCTTAAGTAAGTGAGAAACTGCATTGATAAGATGGTGAAGGGTTTATAATGTAGGGGTGGGGTTGTATGGAATAACTTCTAAACTCTCAGCTTATAATAGAAGCATCTGTGTGTCTGTGAGACAGAAGCCTGTTGGACAAAAGCACCCTCAGTGCAGCAGAAGTAAGTAAAGGTGATAGGTTAGAAAAGCAAAATAAACCTTGTGGCATCTATTCATTGGGTTAGAAAGTTCTATATTGTCTTGTAACAAGGAACTTGTGACCATTTTGAGTTATGACTGATTGCTTGCTCCTCTAAATCTCACAGCCTCTGAGACTGATGTTTATCTGAGCAATAAATCCTTCTTAGCCCAGCTGTGGTGCCATCCCTTCATTAAAAGCTGTGACAATGATACACCACCTCCCTTGGCACAGTCTCTCTTTCAGTGAAGAATTCTTTTCTGATGTTCAGTCTAAAATTCCCATGGCTCAGCTTGTGTCCTCTCATTCTGTCAGTTGTTACCTGGGAGAAGAGGCCAATCCTCCCTGGCTACAGCTTCCTGTCAGGGGGTCCTGTGAGGTCACCCCTGACCCTTCTTTTTCCATGCTAAACAACCCCAGCTCCCTCAGGAGCTCACAGGACTCAGAGTTCCTCACAGGACTTGTGTTCCAAGCCCCTCACCAGCCTTGTTTCCCTTCTCTGGACACACCCCAGCCCTGAATGTCCTTCCCAGACTGAGGGCCCAGGACTGGACACAGCACTCAGGGTAGAGCCTGACCAGTGCTGAGCACAGGGACAGGATCACTGCCCTGCTCCTGCTGGCCACACCATTCCTTGTAGCTCCAATTTCATTTACCTGCCTGCCCTGGTAGAATTTGGTGCCACATTCAATAAATGGGGCTAAAATGGGCAAAGCTGATGGTTTTGTGCAGGGGGCTGGGGAGGATCAGTGTGGGAGCTGTTTGAACCCATCCTTGTTCTTTCTACTGCAGCCACCTCCTTGCAGGTGCTGTGGGGTTGTTGGTATTGGATTATGGATTTTTCTGATTTAGAGATGGGGCAACTGAGAGGTGTTTTAAAAACTTTTATTCCATTTTCAGTCTCATGAGAAGGGTGAGGCAATACGGATGTTAGAATTCACACCATCACAATCAGAAGCTAATTATTTCCCTAATTACAATACACTTGTAAGTGTTTCTTGGCCTATCAGCTTTTTGCCACACTGTGCTGTAAATGCCTTAAAGCCAATCATCTAAAACTGCCCCTCATGGGTCCCACCACAATGCATCTTTCATAGTTCTGTTTCTCCAAAGTATCCAGTCTTATTTTTGAGCCCATCCTTTGAAACTTGTTTATAGCTCCATTTCTCTCCCTGCAATGTCTGTCCTATTCCATGGTGCTTCTAAGTCAGCATTTCTTATCTCCAGGTTTGCATACAGATGCACACTGTGTGAGCCTTCTGTCCGGCTTTGAGAATTCTCTACAAATTCATTTCCCACATTTCCCCCTCTCTCTTGAAGAGAAAAAACTTCTTTGATGGCTTTGTTTATTGTTTGCTGTGCACAGTGAGGTGTACAAGGCACTATCACTAACATTGTCACTATAACAATCAATGCAAACTATAACAATCAATAAGGCACTATCACTAACATTGTCACTATAACAATCAATACATGTAAACTTACTTTGTAAAGGTTTTTTAGTTAAGGTGTAAAACTATGTTTTAAACAAGTCACCTAACTATGATCTATCCTCTGTTTTAATTTGATTTGTCAAATGATTTAGTTTTTGAAGTTGTTTATGGATGAACTCTGAATGGTCAGATAAATTTATATAATGCAGTCCTTCAGATCTTTATAACTATGATTATATGCAGTTTGCATACAGATCCATACTATGCTGTGGCATTCACATTCTCTGAACAGAGAGACATCATTTTCTCTCACAGGATTTTTCCTGGAGAAGCACAGAGAGAAGAAGAGAAAACAATTCTTATCTCTCTACGTAAGCTTTCCATCAAGTTATAAAAATTCTCTGCTATTAATTTCTCAGGTGGGTGATGGCTCCCTTGTTTTGCAGGTACAGCTCAGGGGAGGTGAAGCTGTGGGACACCCGCACCTGGGACTACAGAGCCCCTGTGCTGGCAGCAGTGGCAGGCCCTGGAGGGGCTGGAGCCCTGCCACACGTCTCCTTTGTGAGGATCAACAGCTCCCTGGCCGTGGCTGCCCACGAGGACGGTGAGCAAAGCACAACTCTCCTCCCTATTAAAACAACAGCAAAAAAAAAAAAAAAAAAAAAAAAAAAAAAAAGGCTTCACAAAAATGAAGCAGCTGTGCTCAGCTTTTTGTGTGTCTGTAATCCTGTGTATCCACACACACGCACACACTTGCTTTTATGTGAGAAAGTTGGCCAATAACCCTAAATGCATTAGGAGGCATTGGAACATAGCACCCATTAAAGCTGAGCTTTAATTCCTACTGGAGCTGCTGCACAAAGCTTGAGTGCCAGGCTGTAGTCCAGCCAAGCTATCTTAAGCAAATAACTTGTTTTGCTATAAAAATATTAAATATTCTTCCACCAGCCTTCTCCTCTGGCCAAAACTCCCTTGGGGTGCTGTGGAGCTTTGTTATGGGGATGGTGGTAAACTTGGATGACTGATTAATCCCCATCCCTCTCGCTCTTGGCGTGGTGTGTGGATGCACTGAAGTGTTGGTTTGCAGTGCTGGGTTGTTGTTATATACTTGGATTTAAAGAAATGAAAGCTTTCACCTAGTATTTAGTGAAACCCTCATAAAATCCTGGTTGTGTGCGTTGTTTTAAATATCCTTAGAGGGTTTCTGTAATGGACAACAAGAGCCAGAGACCAACATCTTCTGGATGTGGGAACAGCAATTAAAAAAGTCAGGTTTGGACAGTACCGGCCGACTGGGATCCTAAACTGAGGGGCTTGGGCAGATCTCAACTCCCATCATCTTTAAAATATAAAATTTGATACTTAAAATGTCTCTTGGGTACAAATAAAGAATATTTGTAAGTTTAGAGAGCTTTGTACGCACACTGTCTTTGATCCTGGTGTGTCTGCAGGTGAAAACAAAACAGAAGGTGGATAATCCAAACAAAATCCCTAATCTCCACTTTTATTTTACAAGTAAATTAAATGCTTTGTGTGTTTTAAGATTCTTAGCATCCTTAGCTGGTTTTCTAGCTTGGATCATGCCAGGATGGTTTTCTGTGGGTAAAAATTGTAAATAGGCAACATTTTCTGACAACAGCAAATCTGGTGTTAATAATATTATTATATAAATTATAACACAGGTTTAAGTGCTGGCTTTTTTTCCAGTGTTCCAAGCAACGACTAGCAGAGGGTCTTTTGTTTGTTTTCTAGTTTCCCACTGACTAATCTAATAATTTGTCTGGGTTTTTTGCCTGTCATATCCCTTGCTGTCAGTGCTGTGACTGAACTAGTTTGCATAAAGCTCGGCGTCTTTTATTCTTTTGGGTAGAGATTTTAATAGGCTCTGTGATATGGCAGTTACTCTGATTTGAGAAGCCTTGGTCAGAATAGATTAGTTTCTATGGGAATAGGGAAATAAAAAGACCCATTTTAGCAGTGTTTACTAACTGCAAGCCGAAAGCACATATTTACAGTTTGCTGGAGAGAGTTATTTTAAATTTTGGGGAGGGAGCGGACGGCTTTGAAGATAATGTGTTTGATTGTTCTTTGTTGTACTTTTCCAGCTCCCTTTCCTCTTTGTTTGTAAGTTTGACTAACCCGGAGGAGCCATCTGCTCGTGTTGGAGGTGGTGCTGTCAGGCAGTCTAGACTTCCCTGGCTGGCCCTGACACCATCCCTGGCTGCTCCCGGTCCCGCAGGGCTCCCGTGGTGCTGGCCCTGCTTCCCCATCCCAGGGAAGGGCTGGCAGGCACTGCCTGCCCTGCTCTGCCCCTCAGCTCCTTCCCCAGGCACACCAAGGACACAGGGATGTCCTCCTGGGATGCCCTGGCCAAAGTGGGTTGTCACTCCTTGGTGGCCCTGGAGGAAAATGGGATTGTGGTTGCTGATGGTGCCAGCCTTGGGCTGCAGGGACGGGGAGAGGAGGGAGGAATGGATGAGGAGCAAATGAAGTTCCCTGTGCCCGTGCCAGCGCTCAGTGGGGGCACTGGATGTACACCTGGGGCAACGGGACTTGGCAACTCGAGCCACAGTTGTGATTTTTGAATTCCAACCCACTGGCCTCATATTTCTTCTGCCTTGTTTCCTATTGTCAGCACTGGCAGTGCTCCAGTTTGATTTTACCACTAATTGTGTTGCACGTTACCGAACTGAAATGAATCAAATCAAAATGCTTTTCCTGGAGCATTAGATAAAGCAGGCGAGGGTTCTGGGTAATGAGCAGATGCTGCTAATGCAGGGACAGGAGAGGCCTTGCCAGGACTCCATCTGCTCCATGCTTGCCTGCCTTTGGCTGGGAGCCACAGCTTTTGGGAAACAGCAGTCTGCTTCAGCCATCCCTCTCCCCCCTGCGCTCTGGAGTTGCATGGTTTGACTGGCAAACAATGTGCAGCAACAGGAGAACAGAACTTTTTCCTGCTGTCCTTTAAATGCCACAGCCACCCTGCTGCAGGCACGGTGGGGAACACGGCCCTGCTGCCCTGCTTGTACCCCCTCAGGCCCACTGTGAGGAGCTGGTGGCTTCCCAAGCTGCAGGGGAAGCACAGGAGGGTGCTTGCTGCAGGGATCAGAGGTGCTCCTGCCTGCTGCAGCCTCCAGGAGGGGAATTTCGGCAGTGCTGCTTTTGGATTTCTGTGCTCTTGTCCTTTCTGGTGCCCCTAAAGCTGCCTGGGGGTGTTGTCCCTTCTGTACCCTCTTTGCAGAGTGATGGGTTTTGTGTTCCTGAGTGCCAGGATGTGCTCCAAGAGAGCAGGAGCATTCCAGGCTGGCTGGAGTGAAGGAAAAATTGTCAGAAGAAAACTGCAGGAGAGGGGCTGGGATGTTTATTCCCATTGGGTGCAGATCTCTTGGTTTGGGTGAGTGGAGTGTGATTTCCTATCCCAGTCATCCCATTCCCCACACTGGGAATGAAACAGGGTCTGTGCCTTCTCTGAGGGATGGTGCTGTGTGGAAATCCCTGGAAGAAGGGTGGTGGGGGTAAAATCTGGGAACATTTGGTGGGAACTGGTGTGGTAATGGTAGTGTGAGTAAAAGGCCCTTGTCACTGAGGTCTGATCTCACTATTTGTACCCTCAGGACCTGCTGGAAGTGAAAATTAAATGTAAAATGTTGGTTAATGAACTTCAAGTATCTACTAAGGTTAAATTAGTGTTTACCAAAACACGACTAGAAATGTTTTTGGGAAAAACTCAAAAATTCACGGCAACAAGTTTTGATCCTCCAGGCTGGTGCTCATTTCCACCCATGCTTTTCTTATATTGGTTGTACTTCATAGAGATATGATATAGCTGAAAATTATAAGGAAATAAATTCATATTTCCACTTTGGAGCAAAAAAACCCCACCTGTATGGAGCCATAGAATCACAGAATAGCCTGAGTTGGAAGGGACCCACAAGGATCATCAATTCCAAGGGTTTTCAAAAGGTGAAACAGAGTTTTATTTTATTTAAATCAAGGTGGCAAGACCACAGCTCTGAAACAGGACAAGCACCATGGAGATGATGTGAATTCAGCACCTTCTGGCCTTCCCTTGTGTTTAGAAGCTGAAGGGAATTAACTTGTAAACCATGAGCACATTTGGATTCCCTGCTCCAGCACAGACAAAATTCTGGGGTTTTAAATATTTTTTTTTTCAGATAATGCACATGTAGATTGCTTTACACCTCTTCCAAAGCTGGCAGCAGCCACCAGCTGACAGCAAATGCTGGTTTTAATGTGGAAGAGCTGATGCAAAGGGTCTTTAGGATCTGAGCTGGGATCTTCCACACCCACATCCAAGCTCCCCAAGCAGGCAGCTCAGGTGGGCAGTGCCAGCTGTGCCCAGCTCAGGAGGGGCTCAGACAGGCTCTGTGTCACTGCCAGACACAGCCAGCATAATATTTACAAATGAGATTTAGCACTGTTTGCTCTGTGGTTGTGCTGCCTTGCCCCGTCGGAGGATTAGGGGATTTTAAAGGAAAAAAAAGATACTTGGGTTTGTTTAATTTTGTAACAAATGCATTGCCTGTAATAGCAGAGAAAAACCTGTGTGGAAACAGATGTAACAGCTGCTTTTGCAGGATGTCTTTTGTGCTGCCAGCACTGCTGGTGGAGAGAGAGGAGCTCCAGCCTCCCACCTTTGACACAGCACGAGCTGTGCAGGGCTGGTGATGCTCCCAAAATCTGGGGTTAAGTCAGGACCAGCACTGCACTCTGAGGCACAGCACCTCCTGCTCAATGTTCTATCCAAGGACTTTCCAGTCTGGAGTCAATGGCAATAAATGGACCTTTCATCAGGCCACAATTCAGAAATATATGGGTTAGGAGTTGAATTTTTTGTTAAATCTGGGGCAAAGTGATAAACGAGGCTGGTGCAGTGATTGTCACATTGAATGTCAGCATTACACCAGCAGCAGCAGCTTCTTGCACTTCTTTTCATGAGCCATGATGACTTTCCAGCTTGCTCATAATTCTAAATAATTTTGGGGAGTTACTGTTGGAGTTCAGTTGGAATAATCACAATTATGGTGCAGATTTTAGCGTGCTGTGAAACCGCTGCTTATAATTTTCATTTCGTGACCTTCTAACACTTGGTAAGATTTCAGTATTATAAAAAATAAAAAAGATAACATATGGCTGCAACCTTAACTTCACCTCAGCAGAGGAATTGCTGTGGAAATGAGGTGCTGGGCAGTGCTGGAGGCAGGAAGACAGACTGTGGAGAGCAGTGATCTCATCTGCACTGCTAAATCTTTGCCTGATTTTTTTTAGTGCCACACTAATAACCTGAACTGGAATGTGTGGGATTTTTTGCTCTTACCCAAACATGATTGACTGCTGCAAGGACTTGCACACCCATAAATACCTTTTGTTGTTTCTGCAGTGAAATGCAGAATATTCTGAGCAGCGCTTTTAGCCCTCGTAGCAGCTTTACCTATTTATAAATCCAGTGGAGTGTTTGCTTTTTCTGTTTTCCTTCTGTCCTGATCCTTGTGGGTCCCTTCCAATTCAGGATATTCTTTGAACTCTCCAAGTTACTCTTTACTTTCTGCTTCTTCATCGCATGTGAATTTGTGACCTTACAAGTCACTTTTTTTTTTTTTAGATTACCAGGAATGTTTTGCCCATATAATGTATCATTATATGGGCAAGACATTGCACATATCTGTGTTTGTACACTCTGTGTTTGCCTGATTATAATATTTTCTTTTGGACAGATTTTGACATGTTCGAGATGCAATAACAATAATAACAGTAATAATAGTAATAATAGTAGTAGTAGTAATAATAGTAATAATTATAATTTGTGGCTTGTTGCCCAAAATTGGAGAGCAGAACCCTGAGCTCTGGGTTTCTCAGTTTGCTCCTGTGGTCAGAATATTTTATTTTTTTTCCCAGAACTTTCGTCCATTTAGACACTGTTAAACCCAGTGGAATGTTCATCACAGAGATGGGTAAACAAAAGGATTCACTGAAAGCAAATCACCCTTGTTTTTCCTCTTCGTGAACCTGATATTTAATTGAGATACATTTTCTGCTGAACAAAAATTGAAAATCCTCCTGCTTGGAGGAGCCTGGCAGCCAAACCCATGGTCTGACACAAAAGTCCAGTTCTGACTCCCTGTATCTGATATCACTTTATCACTGATGGGTTTTTTCCTGGCTGAGTGATCTCCTGGAGGTGAAACCTCTCCATCCCTTTGCTCTGGGGGTGCAGCCTGTGCTGCCCACTTGGATTTGTTAACTGGTTTGAAGCTGTGTGCAACCAGTCTGTTTTGCAAACCCAGTTCAGCAGTTATTTACCTTTCAAGCAATTAACATAATTACCATTATGCTAAGAAGTCATTTTGGGAAGTTCTGCTCAGAGCCCTTACGGCTCCGTCGGGACAGTTTTAGTCGGGACTGATCTTTCTGATGGAAGCCTAATTGCAGTTTTGGCTTTGTGTAAACAAACAGAGGCGGCTAATTGTTTAGGCAAATAGCAGATTAATTTAAATATTCATCCCTAATAAAACAAAAATGGTCCCCATTATGGTACTCATTCCCATGGTGAGGAATATAAATATTCAGTGGGAGTGCCATTAGACAGGGATCTTAAGGATTATCTGCATTATTTCACATGGGTAGCACTTTCCAGATACCAAATAATCTTTACAAAAGCTACCATAAATCAATTTAAACTCATTTAGCTACCATTTCACTATGTGCAGTTTCATTACCACACTCTTGCTTCACCTCCTCTGGGACTGGGGAGGAGTGTTTGCAAACTGGCAGTGGTGCCCATCCACAGCTGTCTGTCAGGGCTTTTATGTCTCCTTCTGAAGGAAGAGCTGCCATTAATCATTTCATCATTAACGTGCTCCTCTGCAAGGGAGCCTTCTCCAGCCCTGCCTGTCATGCTGGAAGATTGCTTCTCAATTCAGTGCAAAGGTGGCCCAGAAGGCTCCAATTCCCTTCTGGTTCCCTCCTGATTGCCTCAGGTTGCTCTTACTCAGATTATGATGCTTTTAAATAGAGAACTGGGGAGCCAGGCTGGCAAAAATGCAATTATAAATATGTTTTCTTTTCACTTACACTCCTTTATTCTTTAGGATTTGTATTCTTTAGCTTTTCTCTGTGGTGACCAGAGACAGGGCCCAGGGAATGGAGCTGTGTTGGGAGGTTTAGGTGGAGATCAGGGAAAGGTTCTTCTCCCAGAGGGTGCTGGCACTGCCCAGGCTCCCCAGGGCAGTGGGGAAAGCCTCTGGCTCAGGAGCTTTTGGGCAGCACTGCCAGGGATGGACAGGGTGGGGTTGTTGGGGGTCTGGCCAGGGACAGGAGTGGGACTGGGTGATCCTGGGGGTCCCTTCCCACTCAGGATATTCTGTGATTCTGTGACTGTGCAACAAAGTGACTTAAAATTGGAGCGTGGGCTCTTCCTCACTGGTTTTGGGGGAATTGAGAACCTCTCTATAATAGAACAAAATTTCAGGTGTCTGTTTACATCTGATCTCCAAACATGGAAATGGAGAGAAGTCAGTGTCTTCCTCAAGGTAGCTGCTAATGTTATTGGACAGTCAGAAATTAGGAAATGGTACAGAGCAATAGAGCCTGGAATCACAGAATCACAGATGGGTTTGGGTTGGAAGGGACCTTAAAGCACATCCCATTTCACCCCTGCCATGGCAGGGACACCTCCCACTGTCCCAGGGTGTCCCACTGTCCCAGGCTGCTCCCAGCCCCAGTGTCCAGCCTGGCCTTGGGCACTACCAGGGATCCAGGGGCAGCCACAGCTGCTCTGGGCACCCTCCCAGGGAGGAATCCCTTCCCAATATCCCATCTATGCCTCCCCTCCTTCAGCTGCAGGCCAGAGCACATAAATTCTCCTGTGGCCCATGGCCAGAGGAACCAGAGCACCCTGAATTTCAGCCGTCCTGCCCCATCTCTTCCCCGTGTGTTCCTTTGTTCCACCAGCTCCACTTGCAGCTGTTTAAAGCCTCATTGAGGGTCGTGTCAGAGCTGAGCTAACCCCATTTCCCCTGTGCAGGCACTGTCAGTGTTTGGAGCCTGCTGCTGGGCCAGGAGCCCATCCATCACTTCCAGCACAACCAGCACCTCCAGGCGCTGGCGCTGGCCCCGGGCGGCGCCGCCGTGGCCACGGCCTCCGGCTTCCAGGTCAGGCTGGAGAGCCCCGACGACAGAGGATTCTGGCAAACCCCAGGGACCTTCGAAATCCAGAAACTGGTGAGTCTCCAGGCTGCTCTGCTTCCTTACAGGAGCTCCTGATCCACTCATTGTTGTTGGAAGGGTTGGGATGGTTCTTATGAAAGTCTTACAGCCTGAGCTAGATCAGCTCGAGGCTCTGACTTTGGAGCAGGTTCAGGGTGAGTCTTCCATCCCTGAAGAGCAAGGGTGAACTGCTGGCTTGAGCTAGGAGTGAAAATGAACACAAGTCCATATGGTGCAGGAGGTTGGCTGGGTATTTTAGGTTTCTTTTATTTTTTTTTTCTTTTTTTTTTGTCAACAGTAAACTAAGCTGGCTCATTTTGTAAATCAGTTTTCTCGCATAGAATTGGAGCTGAAACTCCAGGTCTCATTCCAGATCCACACTATCTGATTAATTCTGAGGCAGGATATTGCAGGCAGCCTAATAGTGTCACTTGTGAAGCTGTAACTACTCATGCAGCTTCTTTAGGTTGCACCTTCTGTCACTGAAGTTTTGAGAGTTGTAATTAAAACTCGTTTTTCTGAAGTTTTGTTTTGTCTCAGAGTATCAGCATTTGTTTGAAAGGGGAAGGAAGTGTGTAGGAATAATTGAGTCTTGCAGCCTCTCTCCTGTAGGAGGAAGCTGTGCAGTTAAAGGGTGTGAAGTGATTTAAACCACTCCTGATTAATCCCCCCTCCAAAGCTCAGTCAGTCTTACAGTTCAGTAGTAAGCTTGATGCTTGGTCTTTGTGTGGAATTAATCCATAGCTGAGATGATTCAGGACACACATGAGTAGTTTGTTCAGTTCAGCACATGCAAAAGAAGTTTTGACTGTATTTGAATAAATTAAAATAAAAAAAATAAAATAAAAAGTCTGCTCTTTTTAGGTCAACTTCCTTAATCTGGTTCCAGATGTGAGGGGGAGCCCGGTGGCAGTGGCAGCTGCAGAGGACATTGTGTATCTGCTGAAAGCTGAAGCTCCTGGCAGGATTCTGCACTCAGTCTATGGCCAGCCTGTCACCTGCCTTGATGTGGCTGCTCACGAGGCTGCCTTTGGCATCAAAACCTTTGGCTGGCTATTGAATGAGCCCAACCAGGTACTGGCATTATTTTCTGAGAAGATTTTTACACCTTTGTAATTAAGGAGAAAAGAGTTCATGCTGAGGACTTCTTTCCTTGCTCTCCAGCTTTGGAGAGTAGAGAGAAAATTCAGTGCAATAATCTGATGCTGCTTTGTGTTCTTCTTGGGCTGAAGTGAGGGATTATTGTTCAGCTGTGGAAATGAATTTGTGGAGAATTTTTAAAGTTTGACATAAGGTTTACACAGTATGTATCTATGTAAACTTTGAGATAGGAAATACTGACTTAGAAATACTGACTTAGAAATACTATGGAATAAGATAAATATTGTTGAGAGAGAAACAATGAGAAACAACTTTCAAAGGATGGTTTTATAAATAAGATTAGATACTTTGAGGAAATAGAATTATGAAAAATATATTGTAGTAAGACTTATGAAGAGTAATTTTAGAGCCCAACCAGGTACTGGCATTATTTTCTGAGAAGATTTTTATACCTTTGTAATTAAGGGAAAAAAAGAGTTTATGCTGAGGACTTCTTTCCCTGCTCTCCAGCTTTTGAGAGTAAAGAAAAGAAAATTCAGTCAATAATCTGATGCTGTTTTGTGTTTTTCTGTGGGCTGAAGTGAGGGATTATTTTTCAGCTGTGGGAAATGAATTTGTAGAGAATTTTTAAAGTTTGACACAAGGTTTACACAGTATGTATCTGTATGTAAACTTTGAGATAGGAAATACTGACTTAGAAATACTATGGGATAAGATAGATATTGTTGAGAGAGAAACAATGAGAAACAACTTTCAAAGGATGGTTTTATAAATAAGATTAGATACTTTGAGGAAATAGAATTATGAAAAATATATTGTAGTAAGACTCATGAAGAGTAATTTTAGAGCCCAACCAGGTACTGTCATTATTTTCTGAGAAGATTTTTACACCTTTGTAATTAAGGAAAAAGGAATTCATGCTGAGGACTTCTTTCTCTGCTCTCCAGCTTTTGAGAGTAGAGAGAAAACAATTCAATGCAATAATCTGATGCTGCTTTGTGTTCTTCTGTGGGCTGAAGTGAGGGATTATTGTTCAGCTGTGGAAATGAATTTGTAGAGAATTTTTAAAGTTTGACATAAGGTTTACATAGTATGTATCTGTATGTAAACTTTGAGATAGGAAATACTGACTTAGAAATACTGACTTAGAAATACTATGGAATAAGATAAATATTGTTGAGAGAGAAAGAACGAGAAACAAGTTTCAAAGGATGGTTTTATAAATAAGATTAGATACTTTGAGGAAATAGAATTATGAAAAATATATTGTAGTAAGACTTTTGAAGAGTAATTTTAGAGCCCAACCAGGTACTGGCATTATTTTCTGAGAAGATTTTTATACCTTTGTAATTAAGGGAAAAAAAGAGTTTATGCTGAGGACTTCTTTCCCTGCTCTCCAGCTTTTGAGAGTAGAGAGAAAACAATTCAGTGCAATAATCTGATGCTGCTTTGTGTTTTTCTGTGGGCTGAAGTGAGGGATTATTGTTCAGCTGTGGGAAATGAATTTGTGGAGAATTTTAAAAGTTTGACACAAGGTTTACACAGTATGTATCTGTATGTAAACTTTGAGATAGGAAATACTGACTTAGAAATACTATGGAATAAGATAAATATTGTTGAGAGAAATAGAACTAGAAACAAGTTTCAAAGGATGGTTTTATAAATAAGATTAGATACTTTGAGGAAATAGAATTATGAAAAATATATTGTAGTAAGACTTATGAAGAGTAATTTTAGAGCCCAACCAGGTACTGTCATTATTTCTGACAAGATTTTATACCTTTGTAATTAAGGGAAAAAAAGAGTTTATGCTGAGGACTTCTTTCCCTGCTCTCCAGCTTTGGAGAGTAGAGAGAAAACAATTCAATGCAATAATCTGATGCTGCTTTGTGTTCTTCTGTGGGCTGAATGAGGGATTATTGTTCAGCTGTGGGAAATGAATTTGTAGAGAATTTTTAAAGTTTGACATAAGGTTTACATAGTATGTATCTGTATGTAAACTTTGAGATAGGAAATACTGACTTAGAAATACTGACTTAGAAATACTATGGAATAAGATAAATATTGTTGAGAGAGAAATAGAACTAGAAACAAGTTTCAAAGGGTGGTTTTATAAATAAGATTAGATACTTTGAGGAAATAGAATTATGAAAAATATATTGTAGTAAGACTTATGAAGAGTAATTTTAGATTATTAGTTTAAGACATTTACAGCATAGTGTGGTAAAAATTAATAAGTCAAAAACCACTTATACTATAGTGTAATTAAGAAATAATTAGCTTCTAATTGTGGTAGTGTAAATTATAATATCTGTATTGTCTCATCCTTCACAAAAGACTAAAAATAGAATTGAAGTTTTTAAAACACCTCTCAGTTTTCCCATCTCTAGGTCAGATAAAAGCATAATCTGACATTCAGCCAGCTGGGTTCCCTGTGCACCCTCTGCTCCTCAGCAGGGCCTAGCTCAGTCTGTGCTGCATCAATGGCATCAGGGGGAACTCATCTCAAAAATCCCACCTAAAAACCCCAGGAAACAACCCCAAATCCCAAACCATCCCTCAGCCTCACTCCTCATCCTGAGCAGTGTCAGGCAAATGAGCACCCTTAGGGGGAGACTGCTTTTTGTGCTGTGCTTTTGAGTATTTGGCCAAACTGTGAGAGGATTTGGGTGTTTCCAGATGCCTTGGGAAGAGTTCCTGTCCCTTTCCTGCACCTTGCCTCCCTTTTCCAGTCCCTGTTTAATTCCATTTTTGTGGAACACTGAGGCTGTCAGCAGCGAGGGAAGGAGCAGGAGTGGAGCACCCACTGCAGACCTCTGTGGTCTGGAGTGTAAAAATGCAGGGTTTCCCTTGGCAAGGGACTGGAATGGGAGAGCTTTATTTAGGGCTTCCTCTGGAAGGGATGAACGTGTTCAGCTGCATCTCATTCCCCTTAAAACCCCCATAAATACCTGGAGGGCTGAGATGCTATGAGCTGTGCTGACTTCATTCATTCCTCTGCTGTCCTAACCCAGCTCTTTTCCCTCCAGAGGTGGCAGGGCAGGAGGTGAAATTGCCTCATTTGGGGGCATTACCCCAGTGATCACTTTTGTGCCTTGTAAAGAACAGAGAAACTCTTGGGTTTCTGTGGTTGAGATGACCCTGAGGTGTTAGAAAGTCTCTTTTTTCCCAGCCCCGTGACTGAAGAAGAAGTCGAGATTCCTTGGTTCTGCTTTTCAAGGCTGTTTATTTTCTCTTATCTGTTACATTCCTTCTCTGACCCGCTGAGATCTGTCCAGCAGGTCAGTTTGTGGCACAGTCCCTGCCCTTGGGGTGGTGTTGGCTTTTTATACTAAGAACTACCTATACTTTATTTACAATAATTTTCCAATAACTATCACCTATGTCAGACAGTCTGTCTCTACTCTAAACCAATCCAGAACTGTCACCATCACAGCAGAAGATGGAGGACAAGAAGAAGGAGAAGGACAAGACACACCCAGATTCCCCCATCTTGCTTCTTGAACCCCCATTCTAAGTCCCCAAAATTCTACATTTTCACCCTGTGATAAATTCAGTATAATTCTACTCAAGCTCTTGTGGCTTGTAAATCTTCACACAAAGTTGGTAACTGTTTCCATGGACTAAAATCAAAGGCACAGGTGTTTGTGACTCTGTGCCAAGGTCTCTGAGCCCCCTGCCAGGGCCTTGAATCACCCAGGGCAGCCAGAGCAATGTCCTGGGTTCCAAAAATGAACCCCCCCCAGCCCCGAGTGCTGCTCAGCAAAGCCAGACATAGTCACAGACATTTCATGAAAAATCATTTCCTTAGGATTTTTTCTCCTGAGAAGCTGAGAGGCCTCAGGAACAAAATGTAACCAATGGTTATCTGCTGCTGTGGGATGCAACAGGTGCATCTGGGATTGGTTGTTTCTAATTAATGGCCAATCACAGTCCAGCTGTCTCAGACTCTTGGTCAGACACAAGCTTTTGTTATCATTCCTTCTGCTTCTTTGCAAGCCTTCTGATGAAATCCTTTCTTCTGTTCTTTTAGTATAGTTTTAATATAATATATATAATAAAATAATCAATCAGCCTTCTGAAACGTGGAGTCAGATCCTCGTCTCTTCCCTCATCCCGAGACCCCTGAACACCACCCCAGGACATCTTTCCTCGTTTAGTCCTGAGCTCCCTGCTCTTGCTGGCAGATTGCATTAAACCTGGTGCATCCTAATCAGGGAGATGGGTGCAGCCAGCCAGGGGGTGTGACAAGGACACTGCCTTGGCACTGCTGCTCCAGCTGACATCACGCCGGAAATTAATTACTGCTGGCTCTTGTGCTAACGAGCGGCCCCGCGCAGACGTGAAGGGACTCTGCAGTGCCTGATTACACTGAGCCCACGGGGACAGCCTGGCTTTGGGACAGCTCCCCAGCCTGGAAATGCCATCCTGGAGGATTCCAGCCCCCCTGGCTGCTGCCTGTGTTCCTCCCCACTTCGGGGTTTTCTTTGTTTTCCTCCTGGTTGTTGTTTTCCTTCTGGCAGTCCCTGCCTAGTAACCTGCTTCCTGATCAAAACACTTAGGGAAACCGTCTTTTTCCTCCCTCTCTCTTTTTATAAAATCATTTTCTAATTTTAGCCACGTTTGACAGCAGAGCTGAGATCTGAGGCATAAATTTACTGGGAACTTTTATGTTGGAGAGGAGGAAAACATCAAATCTGTGGCCTAGACTTGGCTCCTGTCAGATGAGAGACACCCGTGCAGGAGGGAGGAGAAAACAGAAATGCTTCATCCCTGAGAAGTTCAGCTTGCACTTTAGTAGCACCAGACAACCCAAATATGATGCTGTTTCTTGAAAGTTCTTCTGCTCTAGTGCTTCTGGAACTCTTTTTTGAAGTTAGGCAATGAAAGATTTTGTTGTTTCAGCTCTGTTAACTCAACATGAAATCCCTTCAAGTCCCAAATTCTGGTATCTGTGTTCCCATCTAGGCTTGTCTAGAGATAATTAAATAGCCCAGATAATGACCCATGGGGGAAATCCTTATTCCCAGGGCATCCAGGGGACATTCCTTGAGGGATGATGTCAGGCCAGTGACACATCCCCTGTGTCAGGCAGCTGGGAGCCCCCTGGTCACAGAGCTGCTGCAGCACCACAAGGCTGGGCATTCACCTGTGGGGATTTTGGGTTTAAACACCATGGGGGAGATTAAATCCACAGATTGGCTCTGGTCCTCTTCATGTCAGGATCTAAACCTCAAAAGGAGGCAGCAGGATAAATGTTAGGCTTGAGTTCATCTGGTTTCTGATGCAGTCTGGAGCTTTTCTCATAGCTGGTGTCTTTATAACCTTCCCTGAATCTGCTGTCAGGTAAGTCTGGTCTCCTGCTACAGCTCAGGTGAGCTTTGTGGATTATTTCTATGAAATTTAGAGGTGTTTGTTCTCCTGAGATGAGGGGAAATATCCTAAAACACAACGTTCTCCTGTATTTCAAATTCAGTTCAAAATTTTTAACATTTTCAGCAGTTCTTGTGGATATGAGACAATGAACAAAGGAGGATTTGGGGGTTTTTCTACCAAAGAAGCTTCACACAACATGCATGAGGATTTTTGTTACAAGTATTGTCAGGCACATATCAGGTGAGGATTTTTGTTGCAGATATTGTCAGGCACAGTTCAGGTGAGGATTTTTATTACAGATATTGTCAGGCACAGTTCAGGTGAGGATTTTTATTACAAATATTGTCAGGCACAGTTCAGGTGTGGTTTTGGTTGCTTGTGCACAAACGTGAACCTGATTCCAGGGATGGGGATGGGGAGGAGAGGAGGGAAGGGATGATTTTACAGCTTCCAGCTCAGGCAGAAGCTGGATGTGCTGAGATCAGCTCTCTGGGGTGCTGCTTGTTCATGCTGCTGCTTTTGCAGCTCTCTGGAGCTGCTGATTGGCTTGAGGAAAGGTGTTCAACCTCACCTGGCTCCTCTCAGCAGCCATTGAAACACTGCCTGGGTTTGCTCCTGGATTTCGTGTTTCCATGGAATTCTTCAGCTGCTTGGAAATGTGAGTGTGTCCAGTAGAATTAACCAGTGATAGTGAGTGAAAACAAATTTGAAATTATAGAATCCTTGAGTGGTTTGGGTTGGAAGGGACATTAAAGCCCATCCAGTGCCACCCCTGCCATGGCAGGGACACCTCCCACTGTCCCAGGCTGCTCCAAGCCCCAGTGTCCAACCTGGTCTTGGACACTGTCAAAGCTGCTCTGGACAGCAGTAAATACTCCTTGAAATTGAGTTTCATACTTTACAGTCATTTTTAGATTGTATATTTAGTTCATGACTGCTTTATGCGAGCTTTTACACCTTACTTACACCTTATTTTAACTAAAGTCCTCCTAACTGAGAAGCTGCATTGTCTTTTCTGGTGTTGAATGTCTGCAGTTCTCATGGAGTTCCAAAGACTTCAATTTTTTTAAACTTAGTTTTTTTTGTTTAAAAAATGTGGGGTTTTTCACTTCTGGTGGCCTCTGTGACCCTTGTAAAGAGCCCAGTTTTCAACAAATTCATCTTTATGAACTCTTGTTTTCATATCAGTAGAAGGGCAGGGCTTGCTGGTGTTTGAACAGATGGAACTTGACCAAATGTCTGTCTTTGAGGAGCTGCAGGGCTGCAGGGTGTTAGCAGATCTTTGGAGGTGTTGAAAGGTGTTTTAAATACCTTTTTATTTATAAGCTCTTTGGTACCATGTAAGAGAGACAGAACTCTCTGAGGAACTGAACTATTGCAAGGAAAAGACACCAGCAGAGAGTCCAGAGCTTTTCCTTGTCTAAATTTTGATCATGAGTGTTTGATGAGTCCAGAACTTTTCCTTGTCTAATTTTGCATGATTTCTTGATCAAACACTCTAAGTGACCAGGAATAATAGTAGTAGTAGTAGTAGTAGTAGTAATAATAATAGTAATAATAATAATAATGATAATAATAATTTGCAAGTTGAAATAAATAAAATACTAAATAAATAATAACTAATAAATAAATCAACCCTTTTCTGTTGGCTGATACTGGCTGACATTAAGGACATTCTGCTTTTTCCCCCTGTGTGTGCTGCAGTGTGAGTGCCTCAAAAATGGCACAGTGGCTGAGGTGGGTGTCTCAGGTGTGGAAAATACAGCTGCTAGGATGTGCCATGAATATTCCAGGTGATGAAACCAAGGGATTGAATTCAGTTTTTAAGGTTCACCTTGCCTCAGAAGGTTTCCCTCAGGTCAGGGAGCGCCTGTCCCTGGGCTAGAGGGATTTTTGAGCGTGTGGGTGGTTCAGTGGGTAAACACAACATCCTCCCCACGGGCCCTGGAGCTCTTGGCTCCACCAGGCACGAGTCAAAGGAGCCTGGTGACCCCACTGCAGTCCTAGCAGACATCTGCCCACATCCCAGCCCATCCCAGGCTGGCAGAGCCCCGGGGGCTGGCAGTGCCCAGGGCTGCAGGTGCGTTGGCAGCGCCCAGCGCGGAGCTTGGCTCCCCTGCTTGCCACCAGCCTGCAGCCTCGCTCTGCAACTCCAGGCACGGGGAAACTTCAAAGGGAAAAGCAAACTGCACTTGTCTTTAGCTCCGTGTGTGACTCGTGCAGCAGGTGTTGGATGGGGAGGAGCAGGGAGCTGCTGGATTTTCCTGCTGGATTTGCTGGGAGCTGTGCTGCTGCTTTTGGGTTTTCAGGCATCGCCCGGCGCATGCGTCTGCCAGCAAAAGTCACCTTTAGGATGGCATGAAAGTCAATTTTCCACATGCTCAGAGAAGCACTTGTGTTCCCAGCTCCCCACAATGACTTCTATCTGGCAAGAACTTGAAAAATAGTCTCTCTGGCTGATTGTCAAAAATTACATCATATTGGAGTAAACTGCTTTTAAATCAAACATCCATTATTCATGGATATTAACTGCTTTTTTATTTATTTATTTTTTTTAACTGGCTGTTTTGTGTTTGATTTACTCTTTTTCTTCTTCTCTGATTGTCTGTCTGTCTCCTTCAGCTGCTCCTTTTAAATCTTAGCTCATCTTGAAATTTATGGAGCCAGAACACTTATCTGTGTGCACAAGTATCAGCGTGCTGACCTTGCATTTGTTAACAGTCAGATTGTTTTTGTTGTTGTTGCAGTGTTATGTGCCATATTTACAGTAGGCAATCCAATACATTTGCACAGGGAAACTGTGCCCCTGGGGCTTGTAAACTTTAAAAATATTCTTGTTTTCCACATCACTTCAGATATAAAACCCAAACTTGCAGCAGTGTGTACCATATGTTGTGTTTAATTTGATGAGTTCCCCCACAAATGCATATTCCTGCTTTTGTAGGTACCCTCTGGATTGGATGGGTTTGACCTGAGCAAAAACCAGATCCTTTTTTTGTTTGTGGTGGACTTGGAATTTCACAGCCCCTTTTTCATTGGCAATATTTTTGTGTATTCAGGCAATGTTTTTTCCAATTGGCAGAGGGCTGGACAGAAGCAAAGGGGAGAAATATAATCTGAAAATAAATGTAAATTCTGTCCTCAGGCTTGCTGCTTGATCCTCTGCCACTCTGAGCAACTCAGGGTGGTTTTATTTTACTTGAAATGACAGAAACCTCAATCCTGGATGGTTCTTTCTGAAAAAGAGCTTCTGTAATGGATCCTGTGTGTTGTTCAGCGAGGAGAAGGATGTAGGGTTTGAGTGTGGTTTCACAACGTGCTTTTTGCTGATATTTACGATCCTCCCTCCAATACTGCATCTAAATAAGAACCAAAATTCAGAGAATAAGAATAATAAGAACCAACACACAGAGGGATTCACCCAGTTCTGAGACACAGCTCAGCCTCCAGCTGCCCCACGCTGTTCCTGTGGGCAGGAGGTGGGAAAGGAAAAGGGAAAGAAGGGAAAGGGAAAGGGAGGCAGGAATGGGGAGGGAGAGGGAAAGGGAAAGGGAAAGGGAAAGGGAAATCAGCTCATCCCAGAGCAGGCATGTGCTGGCTGCCATCCAGGACAGTGGGATGGACACCCCAGCTCTTGTTGAAAGTACCACAGGCTCTTTGATAACAAGTGCTCAGGGATTTGTTGTTTTAATGTTCTGTCCAAAAAAGACATCTCCAACAGCACAGCATCCCAAAACACCTGCTGGGGTTTTGGCCACGCATGGAAGAGTTCCATCAGCAGCATTTCCTACAGTTCCTTGGTTTTTCTTGGAAGTGTCTCAAGCAGAGTGCATCGACCACGCTTGACCTCACTTAGCAGCGAGATGTAACAAAGCTCACAGCTCAGCTCTTCTGGCTCCAGAGCCTTTAATTCTTTGGGAATTCATTTCAGGCATCTTTCATGAGTTCTTGGACAGCATTTAAAGTGAGCTCCCTGCCCCAGCACTCTGCAGTCCTGTGCAGAACAGTAACTTTGCCTTTTTTCCCGTGCCTGGGCTGGGTTCCTGGTGTGTCCCTCCCAGAGGAGCAGCCACAGGCTGAGCTGTGCCCAAGTCACCCAGCAAAGAGGGGAATTAGTCTAATGCACTGCCTTAACAAAGGGGAGACTATGAGCATGAATTATTAATACCCCCAGTCTGTGGCAGTGGGCTGAAATGAAGTCCCATTTGCTCAGCCTTATTAAAAGAGAGAGAGAGAGAGGGAGGGATGGTAAAGGTCGTTAAGGGACTTGTAACAGGGAAGGGATCGCCTCGGAGATGGATAATGTGTTTGCTAATCTCTGTGGTCTTTAACTAAACAGAATGCTGGAGGTGCTCTGGCTATTCCTGGCTTGTTGAATTATTAAGCATTCAGGGAGATTGCCTGGCTCTTGGCCAACAACTTGGACTTTTCATTTGGCCAATGTTAATAGGTGACACTTTTTATTTGGGGCGTTGGATCCCGGTGCTGCCTGCACGGGGTCTTTAATGCTTTTCCTCCCTGAGGTCCCAGAGGGGCCAGGGCTGCTCATTAGTGTGTTATCCCAGGGTTCTTCATTTCACACCCAAATGCTCTTGGTTCACTTCCCTCACTTCGGTACCTATTAGGTCACTGGGCTTGGGTGTCCATTATAGGATTATAAATACCTTTAAAAGGGTAATCCCTTTGCAGTGTGCATTATAGGATTATAAACCTCCCAGAGATCTTATGCTTTATCTGCCCTTTAACACACAGGCCCTTATTTCAAGTCCCTATTGACCAGGTATTTCCATTCTCTCTCCTTGGCCTTTGTAAGGAAAATCCTTCTTGCCTTGGGATATTACAGGAGAGCTCATCAGAGGTGTTCCAGCAACTTCAGAATTGTCATCAGTGTGCTCTTAAATCCCTGTCTCCAGGAAATTATTATTCAGACTTAAGCATTCTGAGTGCTTTTAGCTTCTTTACTTATCAATTGGTCAGGATAAGGGTTTGAAATTCATTTGCAGGTCATGGAACTGCTCAAGACAGGTTGAATTTCGAGATAGGCAAAACCTGGATACTGAAAATCACAGAGACTCTTCCAGTGATGGGACTAATTGGTTAGAAAGACATTTGTGCATGATAAAATTTAAAATAAATTTAAATCAGTAACCAGATTGCTGGTTAAAATAAACAATCTTTAAAAGAATAGAGATAGGCATGAGAAGGAGTTGAAGGGGGTAGCAGAAGATGATACAAGCTTTTCTTCCATTTTTGTGGGTGTGAACCCTTTTTTTTTAATAGATCCTTAGATGCAACCCCTTTAAATTGCAGGCCACCCTCAAGTTATGTGAGGAGAAATAAATTTTTTTCCCAGCTGCTTTTACCTGTGAGCTTTGCCATGGGCCTGCAGGCAGAGCAAATGCAACATGGAAAACATTCCATGGGAATCTTTCGGTGCAGTTTTTCATTCCAGCCTTTCATGGCCATGGCTGGATGTTCAAATATGTATCCTATGTTTATAGCAGAGATGGGAGCTCTGGTCATTTAGATAAATTAATAGTTTATGGATGTTCACTGCAAGTATCAGCCCCAGGGGACTTTTAAGAAAGCAGCTTTTGGCCCTCTCCCCTCTGGAGTTTTAACATCCAGCTGGGAAGGGCCCAACTGGGAGCTGGAATGCATTGCTCCTGACCCTGTCAGTTCTTTCTTCAGCTGAATTCAGCACTTTATTGCCTTTGTCTTTTGTTCCAAACTTTTCAAGGAGAAGTTTGAGTTGCCAGGCACAGATATTAATTTCCTTAGCACTGAGAACCCTTCGAGGTGCCTTTGCCAGAACATCATTATCTGTGGGTTTGGTTACTGAGCTGTTGGGAGCTGGGCTGAAGTGAGAACAGGCTGTAAACTGGTTTTTACCTCAAACACTAACATTGCCATGCAGTTTGTAGCAGCTTTTTCCTTGGGGTGGAAGTTTAAATTAATTTTTATTTAAATTTAACTTTTATGTCCTAGGTTTTCTAACAAAGGTCATCCTTGCTTTGGTTTTTTGGGTCTTAAGGATGAAAAATGCCATGTTTTTTGAGACAGCTTCACAAAGAACTAATTGGGAGATTATAAATCTTATGAACTCCTAAGGAAGTTGGATGTGTTGATCCTAATAGGGAGCTGAATTTGCCTGGGAGAAGGGCAGGTGGAGGAAACCTCCAAATTCTCTGTCTCTCTTTGCCCTGTTCCTTGAGATCTTCAGAGCTTCACTTTGGTTGCCCAGAGGCCTCCATCACAGAATGCTCCTCTCCTTCTCTCTTAATTCACCTTTCAGATCTCTGAAATGGCACAGATAGGAAATAAAAGGCCAGGCAGCATCAGCGCTGCTGTTCTGGCAAATGTTGAAATAATCCATCCAGATAGTGCAATATTTATTGAGCTGCACGTGGCTATAATCAGCAAATTAGAAGTAAATAATATTGATGTGACGATGACATGGCCATGTTGATGTTGCCATGGAAGCTGTGGGGTTTTTCTGGTGTTTCAAATACCATTAACTCTTCTCATGGTCACAAGGTCTCTTTTCATTTCAACAAGCAATACCATGAAATTGAATCATGTTTATGAAGTTATATAAGGCCAGGTGCAGCACTGAGCTCCACTGGGCTTTGACCAGTGCGTTTTTCTGTTTCTAAAAATATTTGTTCTCCTAAATTGAAAGGCCCAAGCAGACAGATCAGATGTGGCCCCACAGGAAGGACAGCAAACGTGATTAAACTGATGGAGGAGAGGAGTGGGAACGGGCAGGGAACAACTCGTGCTTCTCATCCAGGCTCTGCTTGAATCATCTCAGATGCTGCCTAAAATCAGAGTTGTTTTTCTGCCTTTCCCATCTGAGCTGCCACTTCAGATGTGACATTTCTGTGTGTGTGGGTGTGTGAGGGCACCCAGGCTCTCAGTGTGTGCTCAGCTCTGCCCTGCAGTTCCTGCTGCACTTGACCAGATCTGCCTCTCACTGTCCATCTGTCCAGACCTCCTCAGGGCTGCTGCTGTTTGCTTTTGCTGCTCTCTCAAGCACTAAAATTGATGAGAAAACCCTTTTTTTTCCTGTAACCCCAAAGATGTCACCTGTGGTTTCCCTGAGAGCTGTGCCTGGCCCTTCTGGGGGTGCATCCCTGCTTGTGGCTGGATCCCACTGGGAAACCTGAATTCCTGATTTCTGAGGGTGTCTGTGGTGGTGTTCACAGGGGTCCCAGCATGAGGGAAGAGATGAGGATCTGACTCCATGTTTCAGAAGCCTTGATTTATTATTTCGTGATATATATTATATTAAAACTATACTAAAGGAATAGAAGAAAGGATTTCATCAGTAGGTTAGCTAAGAATAGAAAAAGAAGGAATGAATAATAATGGCTTGTGAGTAACCAGTGAGTCTGAAACCACTGGTCTGTGATTGGCCATTAATTAGAAACAACCACATGAGACCAATCCCAGATGCACCTGTTGCATTCACAGTAGCAGATAACCATTGTTTACATTTTGTTCCTGAGGCCTCTCAGCTTCTCAGGAGAAAAAATCCTGAGGAAAGAATTTTTCAGAAAATATCGTGGCTACAGGTGTCATTGCCTTTCTTCACAGGGGTAGATCTCTTGGTGCTGTTTTACACATCAAGGAACAAGTCCTGCAGAACCCCTCAGGTGGTCACAGCTCTGCTTTGTGGGGCAGCAAAACCTTGTCGTGGTGCTCCTGCTGAATTATGTGGTGTTTTATTCCCTCTCTGCCAGATCCTCCTTTACAACCTGGAAACAAACCAGTGTGTGACCAAGGTGGGCAACTCCATGGGTGCCTTCTCGTGTGTCAACCTCCACAGCAGCCCCCCCAACATGCTGGTGGCAGGCAACAAGGACAGAAGGTGAGTGATCCCCACCTCCAGCTCCCTGTCCTGCATCTGGCCCTGCTGGAATCGCTCTCTCCTCTCGTGTTTCCATCAAGTTGAGGAGCAAACTATTAGGTAATAGTTGGATGTGGCTGTCAGTGTGCTTTGTCTGGGAAGCTCCATGGGAAGAGGAGCTTTCTGAGCCATTTGGTGGAGGCAGTTGGTGCACAGCCCAGCGAGACCACTTGGAATCTCTTCCACTTCCCCACCGCCACCCGCAAAATGAGTTTGGCATTTAAAAGCTCACTTTCTGATATTAAAAAAATAACCTAAGGGATGAATCATGGAGGATGAGATGGGCCCTGCTGCCAAATGATGTCAAAAGTGTATTTGGGAACACTGTGATGTCCCTCAGGTGACAGAGAAAAAAAGAGACTTTCATATGAACAGATTCCAGCTTCTATTTAGCTGATTAGCAGCTTTCTCTTTAACTCCTTGGCTTGGGGAGTAGGATTTTCCCAGCTCAGTGTCTGCTGCCAGGACTGGCCGCTCTGGGAACAGGCAGTGCAAAAGGATTAAAGTGCTTAAAAAGACCCTTTGAGTCCAATTTTTAGATTTCCTTTTTTTGGCCAGTCGTTTGTGGGGTCTGATCCAGTGCACCAAAGGAGATGTGGGATGGCCAGGAGCCAGTCTCTAATGGCTCCTGCTTCCTTCCCTCCTCCTTTCCACACTGGGCACCAGGCTGCAGGTGGTGCTCTGCTCTGGTGCTGGGATCAGATTGGAAGGCGGGCACTTCCCTCTGCCAAATCCCAGACCTCTGTCCCGCCAGTGCAGCAGCTTGCAAAAATGATTATTTTGTCAAACAGCTTTTTTTTTTTTTGTTCCTTCCTGGAGAATAGGGAGTGTGAGCAAGCCTCACACTTTCTCAGCAAGGAGCATAAAGGAAATAGCTGAAGTTTGACAAGTGGAATTGAATCCCTGGGAGGTTTTTTCCCCTCTAAAAGCAGATAATTGATTTTCCAAAGCACCCCAGTAAAGTTACCTCCAGTTTTGATCTCCTGCACAATGACAGGAGAGGAGCTGGAGTTGCTATCCCTCCCCTTTATATCAGAGTGAGTGTTTTGTGCCCTTCCCCTCCAGAAAGCTTTAGGGGTTCTCAGCTTTAGCACTGGCTGAGTTCAGGGGGTTGGATGTCACTAGAACAGCAAGGAGTTAGTGATGCACTGTGATTGTGTTCACAGGGGTCTCAGGTTGAGGGAAGAGATGAGGATCTGACTCCATGTTTCAGAAGGCTTGATTTATTATTTTATGATATATATTATATTAAAACTATACTAAAAGAATAGAAGAAAGGATTTCATCAGAAGGCTGGCTAAGAATAGAAAAAGAAGGAATGAATAACAAAGGCTTGTGGCTCAGACAGAGAGTCCGAGCCAGCTCACTCTCACTATTAATTAGAAACAACCAACATGGGCCAATCAAAAATCTACCTGTTGCATTCCACAGCAGATAATCAATGTTTACATTTTATTCCTGAGGCCTCTCAGCTTCTCAGGAAGAAAAATCTAAAGAAAAGATTTTTCATAAAAGATTTTTCACGGCTGGGAAGATAAGTTTGGCATCCAGGGGGCAGGAGCAGAGCATCTCAGAGGGCACATCCTCCTGTGGTGCTGCAGGAAGGTGCTGGGCATCCACAGGTGGAATGAGGCTGGAATCTGCATGGGCACATTATGGAGTGGGTTTCTGGAACGGGGACTGTTGGAGTATTGGGGGGTAGGATGGTCAGGATGGACAGAGAGCAGAGATGTCTGCAGCCAGGTCAGGAACTTGGGGTTCATTGCAAAGGGCCTGGGTGCAGGGCCCTGCTGGGAGCTGCCAAACACAGCTGGGGCAGGGCTGAGAGAAGAGAGGGGGAGAGAGGGTGAGAGAGTAAAAGGGTAAGAGAGTGAGGTTCCTGTTCCAATACAATAAATCTTCTTTGTTGAATATTCTGATTCTCACTAACCAATCTAGTACAAGATACAAATCCTATAGCATTTACATACAGCCTATAAGAATCATTACATTACCATACTGTGTTACATTTTAAACCCTAAAAACTCCTCTTTGGGCCCTTCTGCCAAGCTGCAGGGTCTGCTCTGACCCTTGGAGCTGTCTGCAAGCAGAGGGTGTTGTTCCATCAAAAGGGGATCACCTTCAGCTGGCCATGCCATTGTTTTGCCATTGTTCAGTAACTGAGGTATCTCAAAGCTTGCTTTCATTTCAATCTCACTTATAGTTTCTATATTCTCAAAATCTTTTGCCAGACAATCACATTTATAAGGCTTTCCTGTTTCATCTTCCCCAACAAGGGTCCTTGCCATGGGAGCTCAGGCTGCTGCTGGCCTGAGGGAGCACTTACTGCTTGAATTAAATACAGCCATTTCCCAATTTCACCTGAATTTGCCTTTCTTTTATCAAAACCATGATTTTGAAAAGTAATGCTCACAAAATGGTTTTGGTAGGACGTGTAAAATCTGTCTTTCCATCTGAAATTCCTGCTGATTGATTTGATTCCTGAGCTGTGCTTTGCTCTGGCAAGAGGCCTCCTCTCCTAGCAGGGAGTGTGTGCTGATCCTGCTCTGCCTTGCTGGGAGCTTGGGAAAGCAAACATATGGCAAACCCAGAAAGGTGTGGATCCAAACGTGTCCCAGGCTCTCCTGAAGGCCAGGAGCTCACTCCCAGGGCAGTGTGGCAGGAGGGGCCAGGCCTGGCCTCCAGAACAGCTCCCTGGAGCTGGGATGAGTCTGGAGCGCTCCCACTGAGCCCAGCTGTCCGTGCTGGGCCAGCTCTGTGCTGCAGCATCACACGAGATTGGCAAAACATGGTTCCTCTTCTTCCTTAAGGCCCATCTGAGCAGCCAGGTGTGCCTCTGCTTCTCCCAGGGGTGGGCCAGCATGGGAGAGGCATTTTCACCTGCCTAAAGCTGGGTGCTCCCTCATGGGATAGCAGGGCTCGCTCAGATCCCAGCTTCCAGCTGTGCTTTCCAAACAGGAGCAGCTTTGCCTGCTGGGAGAACACACACAGGAGAATGAGCCCTTCCAAACACCCAATCCTGTCCCAGGCTGGAGCCAGAGCTCCTCTCTGCTGGAGCTGGGCACTGAGGAGTCCTTGCCCCTCGTGCTGTGGGCTGGGCTGTTGCACACAGAGCGTGTTCTCCTCCCTGTCAGATGGATGCTGCTCTGCTGGAGCCCTGGCCTGCTCTGCTGCCTTGTCTCTGAGTCCCTGCAATGTGTTGTTTGTAAAATCAGATGATGCAATCTCTGCTGGAGAAGGGGAGAGGAAGGACTTGCAGCACCATTAGGATCCTAGCAGGGGTATGGAATGAGGTACAGTTAATGTGTTGGAACAAGTGTGTTTTGGCTTTTTCTGGGATTAATGTGTACCTGATGGGTTTGTTCCTGATGGCCATCAGCTGGGAGGAACTTGCTCTGGCTTCTTCTCAAACCTGAGATCAGTCTTTCCCCTTTCCTTCTGTTTTCACTTGCTGCATTTTTTTTGTTTATTCATGTACTTTGCTTTATCTCTTAATCTTGATAAATAAGGATCAAACCCCACACTCCTTTGTGATATGAACCGGGTTTAAAACTTAACACCATCAGCTCTGACTGGTATTGTGGCCTTGTGGCAATCCTAAGGTCTTTGTCTGTAGTTCTGCTTCTGGATGAGTCTTCAATTTATTTCTCTTCAAAATGCTTTGTCTGGGTGGTCAGTAATGTCCAAAAATCAGATGTACCTAAAAACAAGCCACATAGTTGCATTTTTGAAGTAAAGCAGATCCTGGTTGCTGGGTGCTTGCTTTGAATATTGGTGATTAAGTCAAGGGTATGAACCTGTAATTCCCTGTCTTTTTTGAATTGCCACACATGAAATCTCCTCTGAAATCTTTGCAGTAATAATCCTTTCCTTGATCCTGGTAATATCATCACCCCTGGTCCATAGTGGATGTGGGCATGTAGCAGGGCAGGGATGGGTTAGCAGCGGTGTGTGCACTCGTGTTGTTTCATGTCCTATAACAACAGATGAATCTTGAAATCGAATCAAAAGTAGTCTATTGTATTTTTGGGGGAAAAATGGTATTTGAAGAAGGGTGCACACAGTCCATGTTCAGCAGTGGTGAGAACCATTGTCTTCTTGGTGCACTGCTTGCACCTGCAACATCCATCCTGCTTTGGTCAGCTTGCCTCCCCCCCACACCTTCCCTGGGTTGGGGGTTTCAGTCCCAGTCCTTGGAAAGAGTGGGGGGCCCTTTTCACATTGGGGTTTCATGTCTCAGTCCTTGAGGGAGAGGCTTCTTCCATCTCAGTCTGTCTGTCACAGTGGTTGTAAAACAGGTGAGGGTCTTCTGTGGGGACCACCAAAAACCTCAGGAGAAGTCCAGCTAGGCTGAGAGGGGAGGAAAAATTCCAGGGCTATTGTTGCAAAAAGGGCAAAGTGCCTCTCTTTTCCTTTCACTGGGCCCAGTTTGGCATACAGCAAACACACCTGTGAACATCAGCTTAGCAATGCCAGCAGCTGTGCTCTGGCCTCGGGGTCCTTGGCAAGCGACTTTCTCCAACAGGGCCAGAATTTCAGACAAGGATCCTTTTCGTCAGTGGTCCCCAGTCTCTGTCCCTTTAATGACAATCGTGAGGCAGATGAGGGAAACTTCGGACAGAGACTTACAGCCACCCAGCCAGTTGTGGATTAATTAGATGGAGAGTTCTGGATTAATTAGCTGAAGAGCTATGTGTCTCTGGGAGCCTCTCAGGAGCCCCGGCCAGCCCTGGGTCAGCAGGCAGCAGGGGACACTCTCTCATGCCCAGAGGGTACTAAGGGCCAACTCTTAGCAGGGGTTAATCCAAGGTTTTATTCCAGGAGTCCCCAAGGAGCCCCCACACCTCAGGGAGCTCCTGCTGAGAGCCCTGGGAAAGGGGCCAAGGTTACATTGAAAGGGAGGTGGAAATTTAAAATAGATAACATTTACTGACCAATGAGTGACTCTGAGGGATGGGTACTGGGGAATTGCCTTGGTTTGGACAGACTGGAGTCTGCTGAGGAAGGCAGGAACCTCCCCTGAAATGGAGAATGTAAACCCTCCCCACCCCTCCCAATTGCTATAAATTTTAAATTAAGGGGCTCTCAGGCAAAAATATGGGAGCAGGAAATAACAGTTCTTTAATAGGGAAGGAAAAAAATCAAAGGATAAAATAAACAATGCAGTACACCAGAACAACAGTGACAGAGTCAGAACCCAACCTGACACCCTGTGGGTCAGGGTGTTGGTGGCAGTGCCATTGGAATTGTGGCTCAGCCCTCCTGCAGTGTCAGGGGTGGTTCTGCTGGAGCAGGGATCCTGTAGAGAAGGATGGATTCTTCCTCTGAAGATCCAGTGGAAGGAGAGGCAGCTGCTGCTCCTCTGGGGAATCCAGTGCAGAAGCCGTGCTGGTGTCTCAAACCTCTGGATTATATCTGGGTAGGAATGCTTGGCTCCTCCCTCTGGGCTCACATCTCCCAATGGGATGCTGTAGTTCTTATCAGTCATGCAGGGACATTCAATAGCTGTTATCAGCAATATCCCCTCCCAGGGAGGTGTGAATGTGGTCACTCAAAGAGAGAGATAAGGCAAACTGCCCACTTGACAAAGGTAATCTGCCATACAGATGGGAATGGAAAACATCTTGTATTGCAATCTGGAAACAGAAATGGACATTTAGGACAGAGTGTGGGGTAACACTTGTGGGGCTGATCACTCAACGTCCTGGACAGAAAGTTCTGGCTGGAGGGGATGGGATGATGAATGACTGACAGAGAGCCAGGGTGGGGATTTGGGAATGATCCCAGCAAAGGAGAGAGATTGCACAGGTAGAGTGACGGGGGTACAAACCATTTGGGAAAAACACAAAACAAAACTGTTACAAAGTATAAAAGCACACCACACCAGTTGTGGGTTAATTAGTGAATATTTGTGTGTCTGTGCCTCCCTGTGGCTGTTCCCCAGGGTGAGGGTGTTTGACCTGCGGCGTGGCGAGGCCGTGTGCTGCGTGCAGGGGCACCAGCTGGGCGTGTGCTCCGTGCAGATGGACGAGTGGAAGGTGGTCAGTGGAGGAGAGGAGGGGCTGCTCTGCGTCTGGGACCAGCGCATGGCCACCAAGCTCTGGGAGATGCACGCCAGGTAAGCCAGGGCTGAGAGGGGGATGTGGCACTGGGAGAGTTTTGGGGGAGTTCTGGGTGATTTGGGGATGGGTTGTCTCCTCCCTGTGTGTTTCTGAGCGGTTCTTTAGCTGTTGGTGCCTTGTGAAGGCTGGCCTAGAACAGAGACTAGACAGAGTTAAAGAATAAAGTAGGGATTTTAAAAGGATCTCCTCAATAGATCTACCTTGGGCAGCACAAGAGCCCAGCCAGGGCTACACCCAGGATGAACCCAAAATGGTCACAAAATCCTTGACCACTCACGGGATCTCTCACTTTGATCTGTTCTGCTCCATTTGCATATTGGATTTAATTGTCCAATTACAACTCCAGCCCATCCCGTCCTTCTTGTTTTTCTCTCTCCAGCCCACGTTTTTTGTGCTCTTGGGCCTGAGATTTGGATCATGTGTCCTTGGTGCCCAGCTAGAGCAGGAATTGTTTTGTTTCCCTGCTCTGTGCAGAGAGCTCACCATCCTCGCTTATGAAACTCAGACCCACACACTAAAGCAGCACAGAATCTGAAAAACAGAAGAGCTCAAACCTGAGGCATCGCTGTCATGGCATTTTTACTCATTAGCTGAGCGTTCCAGTTGGTGTTGGGGAGCAGGGAAGTTTTTTCCTCTGGATTTTCCATGGAGTTCTTCCCCATCCCCAAGCCCTGTTTAGTTGTGGAACCTTGGGTTTGAGATGCTGGACTGGCTGTTTGGAGAGGAACTGGTTCTGGCTGTCCCCATCCAGAGCATCCATCACAATCCCTGTGCCTCTGTTCACCTCACCCACACATTCCCTTAATGGTGAGGATCAAAGCATTTAAACTCATTTAAATATTGAAATACCAGTTTGTTCTGAGCACAAGGAGCACAGTACTGAAAGTACAAGCAGAGATCAGCATCCTGGAGCTGACACTTTGTACAGCTAAGTGAAATTTCCTGATCAAAGCACAATTCCCAGGCTTTGTCTGGATAAAGACTCGAGGGTTTAGCCCCTTGTAAGTCTGAGTGATACCCATAAAATGAACAGATAAATCCTGATTTCGTTTTTCCTAAATTAGTTTTAATGCATCTTCCCCAAAGAGGAGCTAGATGAGGTATTTACAGGCAGGGAAGTTCAAGCTGGAGTTGTCATTGATTAATAGCAGGTATCACTTTGTGTGCTGACCCTGGGGATGATAAAGCCTGTTGTGATGTGGCTGATGCATTAAGGACAATATTCCATTGATTGTCTCCTTGGCATGTTCATTAGTGCTGCCCCAGGAGCAGGGCAGGCAGGGCAGGGCTGAGCTCAGGGATGTGCTCCAAGTGAAACCATTAGATTAAACAGGTAAAAACAGTGTTTAATCTATAGAGCAATCAGAAGGCATCACTTCAATCAAAAGGCTTTCCTAGATGAGGTGTGTGCTGTTCTCCCTGCCTGTGGCCCCCTGCCAGCAATGGAGCACAGGAGCAGGAGCTGAGGGAGGTGACAGGAGACACATTTGGGGTGTGGAGATGAGCCGTGCTCAGCTGGGGAGAGCAGTGACTCCTGCTTGAACACACAGTGCTGCTGCTGGGTTTGGGCTCAGTTATTCCCCAGTGGGAGGGAAAGGAGTGAGGACCTGACTGGAGTGTCCAAGGGAGGGACATGGGGATGGGGAAGGGTCTGGAGGAGCAGCTGAGGGCACTGGGATTGCTCAGCTGGAGGAGAGGAGCCTGAGCTCAGAGCTCAGCAGGGCTGCAGCTGCTGAGGGCAGCTCTAATCTCTGCTCTGGGACAGGGACAGGGACAGCTCCATCTCTGCTCTGGGACAGGGACAGGGACAGCTCCATCTCTGCTCTGGGACAGGGACAGCACCCAGGGCACGGCTGGAGCTGGGCCGGGGCAGCTCAGGCTGAGCTCAGGGCAAGGTTCTTCCCCCAGAGGGTGCTGGCACTGCCCAGGCTGCCCAGGGAATGGGCACGGCCCCGAGGCTGCCAGAGCTCCAGGAGCCTTTGGGCAGCACTGCCAGGGATGGACAGGGTGGGGTTGTTGGGGGTCTGGGCAGGGACAGGAGCTGGATCAGTGATCCCTGGGGGTCCCTCCCCACTCCATGGCGCTCAGCTTGTGCATTTCTAAACCAGCTCGGTGCAGGGTGTGTGGGGTGGCCTTCCCCTTTTTTTGGGAAGCATCCTGCCCTTCCTGGGGCTGCTGCAGATGTTAGGGCAGCCAGCCCAGCCCAGCCTGCATCCATCCATCCATCCATCCATCCATCCATCCATCCATCCATCCATCCATCCATCCATCCATCCATCCATCCATCCATCCATCCATCCATCCATCCATCCATCCATCCATCCATCCATCCATCCATCCATCCATCCATCCATCCATCCATCCATCCATCCATCCCTGGCTCTGCTCTCCTTTCCAGCAGCATTCCCGGCCTCCCCGTGCGTTCTGGGAAGAGCCCACTAGATGGGGATAGAAGATGCGGGATGGAGGAGCCGGCAGGGCGGCTTCCCCGCCTCTCTCTGGCTGCTGGTTTCAGTCACTCCGGGTTTATTCCCAAGCCGGTCCCAGCCCAGCTCTGGGATTTTGGGAGCCCAGCGCCGGTGGCCGCTCACGCCGGGCTCTGGGTTGTGTTGCAGACACCCAGTGCGCCGCGTGTGGTTCGACTCCCACATCCTGATCACCGCCAACATCCCCGAGGAGAAGAACCCCCGAGGCTCCAGCATCACCGAGGACGACCCCAGCTTGCACCGAAAGTGAGAAACCAGCCCTCAGCAACGTGCTTTGTTCTTAAATAGCACCCTGAGCACCTGAGTCATCACCCAAAGAGGGTATAAAAACTAAAATTAAAAAAGCAGCAAAAAACTAAAATTAAAAAAAGTTTAAGGGTAAGGTTTATAAAACAAGCAATGAATTGGCTCTTGATTTGCTTGAGCACAAAAAAAAAGCTTTTTTTTTCTCAGCAGGGGAACATAAAGTCCACTGAAGCCAGGCAGGGAATGCAGCCCTCTCCATACTCAAAATATTAGTAATGCTGTCTCCTCCTAAAGGAAAACTACTGGCATTTAAGCTGCAGGTTTTGGTATTTGCATCTCAAATGGCTGTTAGTGCTAATTGAACTATCAAATACCAATGTATTTATCTTCCCCCGTGCTGGAGGGCCCGGAGATGTTTCAGCAGATGACAGTCACGTCTCTGCAGGGCTGGGGGATGATTCACCAGCCCTGGGAGGAGGCTGGGGGAGCTTTCCCTGCTCAAAGGGCTCAGCACAGGGGATGGGGGTTTATCCAGCTCTTCCCATTCCCATGGTTTTTATGGTGATTCCTCTGTTTGCTGTCCTGTGATGGTGTTCACAGGGGTTCTTGAATTCTGGAAGAGATGAGGATCTGACTCCATGTTTCAGAAGGCTGATTTATTATTTTATGATATACATTACATTAAAACTATACTAAAAGAATAGAAGAAAGGATTTCATCAGAAGGCTGGCTAAGAATAGAATAGCAAAGAATGATAACAAAGGTTTGTGGCTGGGACAGAGAGAGTCTGAGCCAGCTGACTGTGATTGGCCATTAATTACAAACAAGCACATGAGACCAATCCCAGATGCACCTGTTGCATTCCACAGCAGCAGATAACCATTGTTTACATTTTGTTCCTGAGGCCTCTCAGCTGGAAAAATCCTAAGGAAAGGATTTTTCATAAAAGTTGTCTGCGACCCTTTCCCACTGAGGTGATTTGCTGTGTCCTGGCTGTTTTGCACGCAGGTACCGAGGGGTGATTTATTCCTACGATTTCTCCGTGGACCAGCTGGCCGTGGACAGCGTCCTCCCCATCTGCCGCTCCTCCTACGACGAGGTGTCAGGTTACAGCTACAACATCGGCCTGGCAGTGCCCTACGACAGCATCTAGGGCCAGGGCACGGCAAAGCCCCTGTGGGACACGCACCCGAGAGCTGGGGTGGGCTGCAGAAAGCCCTGGGGTGTGAACCCCAACAGGGCAGGGCTGCCCCTGCAGTGTGTCACTCTGGACATGTCCAGAACTCCAGCCTGGGGGAGTGGAGAGGCTGAGAAAGGAAAGGGAGCGCTGCAGGGTGAGCAAAAATATTCCTGCTGCTTGTGGGAAAGATGCTGCAGGGCCCATCCTGCTCGGGAAGCCAGAGCGGGACTCTGAAGGGGTGGGAGGTCTCTGAGTGAGGAGTTCTTGCCTACCCCAAGAGGGAAAAAAAATCACCAAGGATTGGAAAAAAGCATGTGCTGAGGCACATGTTTGAAATGTCTGTCCTGGTATTGAGCTGCTGGTTCTTGTTTTCCTTGGAGAGCATTGAGATGTGCCTGGGAACAGCAGGCACAAAAGGTTACAGAGGCTGGGAGAGGGCTTGGGATGGAGAGAGGGAGGGGAAGGTTCCCTAGGCCAGGCTGGATGCTTGGGAACTCAGCAGGGTGCACACACACACATCAAAGTTATTTTAGAACAATTTATTTTTTTAATTCTTTAAAATCCTGGATCAGCTGTTTTCTAATTGTGTACATCTGTCAGTGGAAATTTGTTCCTGAGCCTTTTAGGGCGAGCTGAGCCCTGCTCACTGGGACACAGGGCTGGCTCAGCTTCTCAGGGGTGTTCCTGGCTGGATCATGTCCTTGCACTGCACCTGGAGGGTTTGCAGTGCTGTCCCTGCTTCCAAGCTGGGAATTGGTCATGGAGCAGAGGGGATGAGGTGGCCCCAGTGCCCTCCTGGGTGCTGAGCCCCAGAGCTGAGGGGCAGGAGGTGCTGCTCAGGTGGAAATGAGGAGTGAGGCTTTACCTTGAGCCCAGGTGGCACTGACAGACAGGTAAACCCAATGACAGACAGGTAAAACCAGTTTGGGGAACAAAGGCTCCAGCCTTGCATGGATCTTTTTGCTGATTTGAAATGATTTTATTGTGATTTGCCCTTGTAAACTGACTGGTGCAAACCAAAGCTGTGTCAGTTCTGTTTAAATTGAGATTAAGTTTTAACTTACAACACCTTTTATCCTGGGTTAATGGAATCAGTGTGAGCTGAGGGAGGGGTGCAGGAGTGTGCCCAGACCTGCAGGAGAGGGGCTGGGCTGGCCCTGCAGACAGATGGGTTTCACTGCTTTCCTTCTTTGCCTTGGGGTGCTCTCCCATTACCCCTAGGCCAAAATATCACAGTTTAGGTATTTAAGTTACCTTTTTCCGTGTGATAGATACACAAAAAGTGCAAGGGGCAAAACCATTCTGTCTGACCAATAAATTTAATCTTTCATAAAGCTTTGGTCTTTTATTTTTTATTTCTTTACCCTTCTGGGAATCCAGCTCCCTCCCTCCATTCCTGGAAGAGCAGAAGTGTCATGGATGCAGAGTTTGGACAAGAGTTCAGCTGAAACCTGGCAAATAAATCATGGTTTCTGTAGCACGGGTGACTTTGGGGGTTGCTCCGATGTTCTCATTGTTCTCCCTTCCCCTTATCTCTGCTCATTATCTGGGAACAGCTTTGTTCTCCCGACTCTGGCTGCTGCAAGGAGCCGATAAGTTTGTGCAGTGCCCTTTTCCTTTTCCCAGGGTCTCCTTCTCCTCCTGCCCGTGTCAGGCTGTGCCGTGCCAGGCTGTGCTGTGCCAGGCTGTCCCGGTTTGGGCACTGCAGCCCCTGTTCCCTTTCTGGGCAGCTCCAGTGTCCCTCTGTCCCCGCAGCCCCATGGGGGTGCTCCTTTGGGGTTGTCCTTGTTAATTAATGCAGTTAATTGAGGAAGGTTGTCCCTCAGCAAAGGGGGGGTTGTGTGTGTGTTTGACTCACTCTGCTCATGTGGATGTCTGGGGCCGTTGGAGGGTGTGAAAAACGCCAATCAGTTGTTTCTAAAATTGTAAAAGTTCAATAGTAATAAAATGGTTATAAAAGCAGTGATACAATTAGAGTAATAACAATTTGGACAATTTGAATGAGGACAATATGAGACAACAAATACAAAGAGTTACAGACGTCCGGGTACCTTTTCTGGGCAAAATAAGCCCAAAAAAGGACCCACCTTAACAGAGGATTAACCCTTAAAAGCAACAGCCTGTTGCACATTCATACACATCATACATGATGCATAAATTCCATTCAAACACAGGATTCTGTCTGGGCAGTGTCAACTTCTTCGAATCCTAACAGCGCCTTCAAGGCAGGAAGAAGTTCGTTTCTTCTGATAAGAGAGCAGTAAATTCTCTTTCTCTGAAAGATGCAGGTGTCCTGGGGCTGCTATCTCAGCGAGAGTCCTTTCTTTAAAAAAAGTATCCCATATAGCATCGTTTCTATATTTATAACCTAAAACTATATTTACCACACTACTTAAGAGAATTAATACAGCATTACTTTCTAACACAACACATATAATAGTGAAAGAAAGTTGTGCTGTGTTAATTTTCTTAAGTAGTGTGTTAAATATAGTTTTAGGTTGTAACATAATGTTAAAATAGAAACTGTATATGTGAGATATTCTTTTGAAGAGAGGACTTGCACTGAGATAGCAGCCACAGGACACCAAAATCTTTCAGAGAAAAAGAATTTATTGCTCCATTATCAGAAGAAATGAACTTCTTCTCACCTTACTCAGCCCTGAAGAGCTGTCAGGATTCAGAGGAAGAAGCTGACCACGACCAGACAGAATCCTGTGTTTGAATGGAATTTATGCATCATGGATGAGGTGTATGAATATGCAATGGTTTTAAGGGTTAATCCTCTGTTAATGTGGGTCCTTTTTTGGGCTTATTTTGCCCAGAAAGAGGTACCTGGACTGTCCCTAACTCTTTCTTCTTATTGTCTCGTATTGTCCTAATCCTAACTGTCCAAATTATTATCACTCTAATTATATTACTATTTTTATAACCATTTTATTACTATTGAACTTTTACAATTTTAAAACCAAGTGATTGGTGTTTTTCACAAATGGAAAACGCTGCAGCCGGTTGGTTTTGGGTCCTGCCTCTGTTTCCCAACCTCCTTTGCTTTCCTTGCCCCTTAGAATATCAGTGGCAGCTAATTATATTATAATGTTATATATATTATAATATATATTTTATAGTCGATATTATGTATATTATTAATATATTATAATTGGCTAATTATAATGACTAATTAACTCAAGGGATAATAATTACCCTCTCATCCATCCTCTTCACCCCTCCTGGCCTCCACCTCCCTGCCCTTGCTGGGATCCTGTGGGAAGATCCCTCGAGGAAATCGGGGTGTGGATGGGGAGAGGGACCCTGAGCTCGTGTTAACCCCTGCAGCCCCGGCCGGGGCATTTGGGGCAGGAAAGGACCCTGCAGGACCCCGGGGCTGGGCTGGGAGCTCGGGGCTTGCAGCTGGATCGGGGACTGGAGTGGCCCCGCAGTGTCTGCGTGGGAATTTCAGTGGGAAAACAGGGCAAGGAGCCTGGGAATCCTGGATTTGGGGAGGAGCTGGGGGTCGGGGCTTTGTGTGCATGGGGTGAGGAGGGAGCGCTGGGGGTCCGCTACAGGGGAGGAGGAGGAGGAGGAGGAGGAGGATGTGGTGGTCATGGGGCTGCCCAGAGGGGCCCAAGGACGGAATCCCGGAGCTCTGCAAACGCAGCCCAGGCTGGGAGGCAGCACCAGGAGCCCTGCAGGGCCCGAATGGCTCCGCCAGGAGAGCTGGGAGCTGCGTCTGCACCGTGTCCCCCAGCCCCGCCGTGCCAGCTCCATCCCAGCTCCATCCCAGCTCCATCCCACCATGCAGCTCCATCCCAGCTCCATCCCAGCTCCATCCCACCGTGCCCAGCTCCATCCCAGCTCCATCCCACCGTGCCCAGCTCCATCCCAGCTCCATCCCAGCTCCATCCCAGCTCCATCCCACCGTGCCCAGCTCCATCCCACCGTGCCCAGCTCCATCCCACCGTGCCAGCTCCATCCCAGCTCCATCCCAGCTCCATCCCACCGTGCCCAGCTCCATCCCACCGTGCCCAGCTCCATCCCACCATGCAGCTCCATCCCAGCTCCATCCCAGCTCCATCCCACCGTGCCAGCTCCATCCCAGCTCCATCCCACCGTGCCAGCTCCATCCCAGCTCCATCCCACCGTGCCAGCTCCATCCCAGCTCCATCCCAGCTCCATCCCAGCCCCACTGTGCCAGCTCCATCCCAGCTCCATCCCAGCTCCATCTCAGCTCCATCCCAGCTCCATCCCAGCTCCATCTCAGCTCCATCCCAGCTCCATCTCAGCTCCATCCCACCGTGCCAGCTCCATCCCAGCCCCATCCCACTGTGCCAGCTCCATCCCAGCTCGATCCCACCGTGCCAGCTCCATCCCAGCTCCATCCCAGCTCCATCCCACCGTGCCCAGCTCCATCCCACCGTGCCAGCTCCATCCCAGCTCCATCCCACCGTGCCAGCTCCATCCCAGCTCCATCCCAGCTCCATCCCAGCTCCATCTCAGCTCCATCTCAGCTCCATCCCAGCTCCATCCCAGCTCCATTCCAGCTCCATCCCACCGTGCCCAGCTCCATCCCACCGTGCCCAGCTCCATCCCCACCCAGCCCAGCCCGGCCCAGCCCAGCCCAGCTCCACCAGCAGCACTGTCCCTTGGCCCTGTGGGACATTCCCAGGTGAGACATTCCCAGGGGACCTGGGATCAGCTCCATCCCCCGGGCAGCGCTGTCCTTGTCCTTCCCTGGGCCCCAGGAGCTGCTCAGGCTCAGCTCCGGCGGGACACGGGGACCTGGGAGGGGACAGAAACCCTAAATATGCCCTCAGTGTGGGGGTGCTGAGCAGAGACCCCAATAATGAGAAAAAGAAGGAGGAAATGTTGCCCTGAGCCAGGGGGGACACAGGGGTGACACAGGGACAGAGGGGTGACAGAGGGATGGACAGAGAGGTGACACTGGAATGGATGGAGGGATGACAGAGGGACACGGGAGTGACTCAGGGAGGGACAGAGAGGTGACACAGGGCCGGTGGCCCCACACCCATCCCTGCCCAGCCCCTCACCTGCCGGCTGTGCTGCCCCTGTCACCAGGGGAAGCTGGTTTTTTTTTTTTTTTGATAAAACAAATAAATTTTCCCTGCTCCCCTGAAAATAGCCGCTGCCCTTTTTTCCCTGCCTCCCTCCCTCCCCAGCCCGGGCTGCCTTAGAGACAGAACCCGCCTGGAGCCATCGAGTCATTAACGGCAGTAAACAACCCCCGGCTCCCGAGCCTTGTTCCTGCGGGAACATGAGGGGGCAGAAGCCACCTGGTTGCCAGGAGCCCGTGTCCCCACGTCCCTGCTGCCTGCTGGGCTCCTCCCGCCTGCTCTGCTTTGGGATTAAACCGGGAATGTTCCTTGTGTCGCTGCCTCCACATTCCCTGCAGGATGCAGAGTGGGACGGGGCTGTCCCTGCAGGTGCTGCTGTCACCTCCTGTCCCCAGCATCCCCATCCCTGCCCCTCCCATGGCCTGGGATCAGCCCGAGCTGGGCAGATCCTTCCCCACAGCAGTACCTGGCAGAGGCTAAAATCCCAAATTTGTGGGGCAGCCAGGATTTGTGGAGGGTTTCTGCTCAGGGAAACACGGAGTGATGGATGGAGTGATGGATGGATGGATGGGTGGATGGATGGATGGATGGATGATGGATGGATGGATGATGGATGGATGGATGGATGGATGGATGGATGGATGGATGGATGGATGACGGATGGATGGATGGATGGATGGATGATGGATGGATGGATGGATGGATGGATGATGGATGGATGGATGGATGGATGGATGGATGGATGGATGGATGGATGGATGGATGGATGATGGATGGATGGATGGATGGATGGATGGTGGATGGATGGATGGATGGATGGATGGATGGATGGATGGATGGATGGATGGATGGATGGATGGAAGATTTCTCAGCAAGAACTAAAAAGAGAAATATCTTTTATTACAGATAAAAGCCTCTGATGTTTCTAGAGGGCAGCCCCAGCCTGGAACAGGCACACGGGTGGGGCAGAGCTGAGTGCCAGGACATGGAGCTGCTGCTGGGTGCTGCTCTTCCTCCTCCTCCTCCTCCTGCTCCCCTCTCAGTAGCAGTGGGCAATGGTGTCCACGTTGAGGAAGCGGACGTGCATCTTGGTCTCGATGTCGATGCCCTGCCACATCTGCCAGGGGACAGGGTGAGGGGACCAGGGACACACCCCAGCCCTGCTGTGCCCATCCCGGTCCCTCCTGTGCCCGCCCCTGTCCCGGTTCCTGCCCCAGCCCCTCCTCCCGGGGGTGTCACCGACCTTCAGGAAGTCCTCGAAGGTGATGCCCTCGTACACCTGGTCCGGGCCCTGCTCAGTGAGAGGAAACATCGCAGCTGCCCCAGGGTGATGGGGAGTGGTGGCCCAGGGATGTCCCCTGGGGCTGAGGGACACATCCCCCACGGGTTCCTGCCCTGTGCCCCATGGCCAGCCCCGGAGTGGTTCCCAAACCCCCTCAGCTGCCAGGAGCAGCCCTTTCCATAGGCAGTGAGGATGGATGGGGGTTTATGGGATGCTGTTTGCTGATCCCTCTCTCATGAGAAAACATCACCCTGGGGGTTGCTACCTGCAAAAAACACCTCCAGCCAAAGCTGCTGTGGCACAGGGGGGTGCCCTGGGAAGCAGGGACACCCCCAGCCCCATTGTGATGCCAGCAGAGCCCCTGAGAGCAAGAGGAGGCTCCAGCAGAGGCTCCCACCATTTGTCCCACACAGATGCTGGCTGCCTCCATCATGGCCCCGTCGGCGATGGACCGAGCCGACTCCTTCTCCAGGTGGGGGTTCCCCGACAGCAGCTCCTCCACCACCTGCAAGGGCAGAGGCTCAGGCCAGGCCTGGGGATGGGGAATGGGGCAGGGGGGACCCAATTTTACATTTCTGTACTCCTGCAGCGTGATCTTCCCGTCGTGGTCCGAGTCGTACATGTGGAACAGGACTGGGGGGACAGCAGGGGACAGCAGGGGACAGCAGGGTCAGGGCAGCCCCTGGCCAGCAGCCCCAAGCCCAGGTTGGCCCCGGGGCAGCCTCACATTTCAGCTTCTCCTTGCGGAAGCGGTCGAGCTGCTCCTCGTCCATGTTCATCTCGATGGGTCTGAAGTAGGACATGATGGTCAGGAAGTCCTCGAAGTTGATCTCCTCCGCCAGCCCGTCCGACTCCTGCCGCAGGTTCCTGGGGGGAGATTGGGTGTTGTGGTGTGGTTTTGTACTTTGTAATAGGTTTGGTTTTGTATCCCAAATGGTTAATCCCAGATTGTACCCCCTCCCTGTTCCATTGCTGGGATCATCCCCAAATCCCCACCCTGGCTCTCTGTCAGTCACTCACCATCCCATTCCCTCCAGCCAGAACTTTCTGTCCAGGACATCGAGTAATCAGCCAGAGGCCAGGGGTCAGCCCCACAAGTGTTACCCCACACTCTGTCCCAAATGTCCATTTCTGTTCCAGATTGCAATGCAAGATGTTTTCTATTACCATCTGTATGGCAGATTACCTTTGTCAAGTGGGCAGTTTGCCTTATCTGTGTCTTTGAGTGACCACATTCACACCTCCCTGGGAGGGGACATTGCTGATAACAGCTATTGAATGTCCCTGCATGGCTGATAAGAACTACAGCATCCCACTGGGAGATGCGAGCCCAGAGGGAGGAGCCAAGCATTCCTAACTGGATATAATCTGAGATCCTGGAACACCAGCACGGCTTCTGCACTGGATTCCCCAGAGGAACAGCAGCTGCCTCTCCTTCCACTGGATCTTCAGAGGAAGAATCCATCCTTCTCTACAGGATCCCTGCTCCAGCAGAACCAGCCCTGACACTGCAGGAGGGCTGAGCCACAATTCCAATGGCACTGCCACCAACACCCTGACCCACAGGGTGTCAGGTTGGGTTCTGACTCTGTCACTGTTGTTCTAGTGCACTGCATTGTTTATTTTATCCTTTGATTTTTTTTTTTTTTGCTTCCCTAATAAAGAACTGTTATTTCCTGCTCCCATATTTTTGCCTGAGAGCCCCTTAATTTAAAATTTATAGCAATTCAGAGGGGTGGGGAGGGTTTACATTCTCCATTTCAGGGGAGGTTCCTGCCTTCCTCAGCAGACTCCTGTCTGTCCAAACCAAGGCAATTCCCCAGTACCCATCCCTCAGGATCACTCATTGGTCAGTAAATGTTATCTATTTTAAATTTCCACCTCCCTTTCAATGTAACCTTGGCCCCTCTCCCAGGGCTCTCAGCAGGAGCTCCCTGAGGTGTGGGGGCTCCTTGGGGACTCCTGGAATAAAACCTTGGATTAAGCCCTAAGAGTCGGCCCTTTATCTTCTACTGATGTCTCTGGTGTCTCTCCTGCTGCAGAGGTGACCATGGGGAACCTGCCCCAGCATCATCACACCCCCAGCAAAGCCCTAGGACTGGTTTATCCCTAAAATCCTGCTTAAATGTCTTGTTTTCCACCCAGCTCCACCCCAGCCTTTAGGGGGAAGGTCCCTGCCCAGCCCCTCCCCATTCCCAGAGGATAAATCCTCCTTCCCTGCGTGCTGGGGGCTCTCACCGCTTGTCAAAAAAGGCGTGGACGATTTTCCCTCGGATGGGGTTGAACTCCAGGTCGGGGATGCTGTCAAAGTTCTCCTTGCTGCAAAGGGCACAGAGAGAGCCCAGGGTGTGAGGGAGATGGGGAGGAGGGAGAAGGGAAGCCCCGAGAGGCCCAACCCTCCCTTCCAAAGCATGAAAAATAAAGGGATTTTGGATAAAACCCTTCTTTCTTCCGTTCAGACTGACAGCAAGTCCGCACTCAGGGATTTTGTCTTGCCAGGATGGGTCTTGGGAAAGCTCTTGGGATGACCCCAGGGCTCTTTGCATGGCTCCACCTGCTGTGGGTTTTGGAGTTTTCCCAGGAAAAGGCCTCAAGCAGGGCTCACCCAGGAGATCCTGCTGTCCACCCTCCCCTCAGCTTCGTGCTGGGCTTTGATCTCTGGGATTTATAAAGCAAACCAAGAGCCAAGAAATAACCCTGGGGAGCAGGAGGAGCTCAGAGCTCTCCCAATTCCCTGTGCAGCCACCAAGGAGAGGGACAGGAGCACCTGCAAACCCCTCTTCCCTGCCCAGAACTGGTTTTAAAGCTGGGGGGTGATGAGATGTTTGTCAGAGTGCCCCTGCTCCCAGGCCAATGGGTTATTGTGTGGTTTCCTTGGAATATTTGCAAGGCTGTGCTGCAGGAGCTGACTCAGGGATGGCTCAGGGAAGGACACAGAATTCCAGCCCTGGACCAGCAGCTTGGGCAGCTCAGGGAAGGGGGAGATACTGGGGGTGGCCCTGGCAGTGGGGCTGGGATTGCAGTGGCGCTGGAATTCAGTGGGGCTGGGATTGCCCTGGGGCTGGGATTGAAGTGGGAATGGAATTGTAATGGGGCTGGAATTGCAGCAGGGCTGGGATTGCCATAGGATGGGAATTTCGGTGGGGCTGGAATTGCAGAAGGGCTGGGATCACCCTGGGGCTGGGATTGCAGCAGGGTTGGAATTGTAATTGGGCTGGAATTGCTGTGGGGCTGGAACTGCAACGGGATGGGAATTGTAATGGGGCGAGGATTGCAGTGAGGCTGGATTTGCCACAGGATGGGAATTGTAATGGGGCTGGGATTGCTGTGGGGCTGTGATTGCCGTGGGGCTGAGATTGTCCTGGGGCTGGGATTTAAATGGGGCTGGGATTTCAGTGGTGGGGCTGGCATTGCCCTGGGCTGGGATTGCCATGGGGCTGGGATTGAAGTGGGACTGGGGTTTAATTGGGGCTGGCATTGCCCTGGGCTGGGATTGCCATGGGGCTGGGATTGAAGTGGGACTGGGGTTTAACTGGGGCTGGCATTGCCCATTCCCTACCGGATGGTCAGCTGGTCCTGGCTCAGCTGCTTGAAGCGCCGGTGCAGGTGCTCGATCTGCTCCGAGGTGACTGCCAGGGAGAGGAGAGAGGTGACAGGGGGGGACCCTGGGGGACCCCTCTGTGCCCGTCCCAGCCCCCAGCAGCAGGGCAGGGTCCTGGGCACAGCTGTGCCACCCCCGTTCCCTGTGGTGCCACCCTGCAGGTCCCTCCGTGTCCCTGTGCCCCGTGCCAAGGGCTGGGCTATTCCCTGTCCCGTCTGCAGGGAATTCCCTGGCCCAGCACGGCAGGGAATGGCACAGTGGGATCCCTCCCCAGCTCAGGATCCTGGTGCCAGCCCTCTGGAGCAGGATTGGCAGTTTTGGGCTTGTTGGCACCGTGGGCAGAGCTGTGCCCAGGCAGCTCCTCCTCTCCCCCTGCCCCAGCTCTGCCTGGAGCCAGGAGGTTCCTCCATGTCCTGCACAGCCACGGCTGCTGCAGGAGGTCACTCTGGGATCAGAAACCCTGACAGCAGCCAGGGAAGGGGAAAGGACACAGAGGAGGCACAGCAGCCCCCAAAATCAACTCCTGGCTTTGGGATTGCTGCCACTGCTCAGGGTGAGCCACAACCCATGGGGGCACCAACCCCATCCCAGGGCAGGGCCTGATCCCTCAGCACAGGTGAGTTTATCTCCTCCTGCTGCTCTCCTGGGGCTGTAACCAAGCTCTGAACCCCTAGAACGTGACTCCAGTGCCAACATTGACAGAGCCATTCCCAGGAGCCAGGCAAGCTCTGGAGCTGTGTCTCTGTGGGCTGGGGGTCTGTCTGGGCACCCCCAGGCTCCTGCAGCCCCAGCAGCTGCAAATCAGCCACTCCTGGCACCAGGGAGACACATGAAACCACCTTAAGGGGTTGCAAAGGGTTAATTGCAGCAAGCCAGCAGGGTCAGAGCTGGGCTGAGCTGCCTCCCTCGCTGCCTTTTATGATGTTTAAATAATGTCCTTTGCTTTGCCCACTGCTGCTTCACAGCCTGGAAATAGCAGCTGCATTGATCAGCGGGGCTGGGCCTTCAGAGCTCTCTGTAAGAGCCTGGAAATCCCATCTGGGATGGGCCAGGGGAGCCCTGAGCCTGCCTGGATCCCTGCAGGATCCCCTTTATCCCCCCTGAGCCCCCCAGCTCCCAGGGGGTGATGCCCAGACCCCACTGGATGTTTCCCCCCAGCCCCTCCTGGCTGCTGCTCTGCTGCTGTCCCATGGAAACTTTCCCTGGACTTTGCTTTCCAATTTTGGCCCTGCAGAATTGACCTTTAACTCCGTGCCGTGACGCCACCGCTGTCACCATGGGAGCAGCTGGGCCACCAAGCCCTGAGCATCCCCAAAACGCTTTGAACTCTCAGAAAAACGTCCCAGGCACCCAGAGCACACAGAGCTGGGCTCCGTGGCTGGGTGCTCATGGTGGGGCTGGCCCTGGAGGGCTGGGGGAGGCTTTTCCTGCCTCTTTCCCCATCCCAGGTGCTTCTCTCAGGGCAACTCTCCCGGCATCACTGTCCCTGTAAAGGTGGCAGAGCTCGGCTGCTCTCCAGAAAAAAAAAAAAAAAAAAAAAAAAAGGGAAAATCTGCAGGAAAGGCAAAAGCTTTGCTGGAAGGAGGGCTGGCTCAAGGGCAGCACAGGCTGATGGTGTCCCTGAGAAGCATCCTGATGCTGCAGGCCCGTGTCCAAGCACGGCAGGCTCTGCTAACGGGGGAAAAAATGGGATTTCAACCAAAGGGAGCCGGGCTTGCTGCTCCTGGCCTTGCGTGGGTTCTGCTGCTTGAGCAGAGGGAAAGGGGCACTGGGGGGGCTCAGGGGGGCTCAGGGGCACTGGGGGGGCCCAGCCTGGCTGCAGGGATGCTCACAGCATCCCGGGAAGAGCTGCTTCATCCTAAGGAGATGCTGCAGCAGCTTTGGGATGGAGCACACGGAGGGAGGGAGGGGAAGCAGCCCCGAGCAGCCCCTCAGGGTGTCCCTCCATGCAGGAGAAGGCAAAGGAACGAGCCTGGGGCATCCGGGTGGCTCTGCCCTGTCCCTGCCCCTCCCAGGGGACCGGGGGTGGCCGCAGTGCCCTGTGTGAGCTCGGAGCCCAGCAGCGAGGCTGTGAATCCCTAAATCCCCTTTTTGGCAGCAGCCACAGCACGGGGGGAGCTCTGTGAATACCCACGGGGGGCACAGGACGGGCACCCCAGACATGGCCTGGAGTTGTGGGCTCCCCCTGCCCTCCCTCCTCTGCTTTCCATGAGATTTTTGGGTGCTGCCCTCACAAACCCTGCCCTGGCGTTGATCCCCGGGGCACCGGGGAGGGGCCTTCCATGCCATGGTGCCACCTGTGCCCGAGATGCTGCTGCAGGGTCCCCGGACCAGGGGGCTCCCCAAAATCCTCCTCGCACCCTGGGCTGCCAGGCTGGCACCCCGCGGGTGCCCCGAGGTCCTGAGTCTGCCCTGAGGGGCTCAGTGTGGGGGGCTCAGCCCGAGGAGAGGAGAGGAGAGGAGAAGGGAGATGAAGGGAGCTGTGACCCCCGGGGCAGCAGCAGCACTGGGGACAGTCCCCAGACCCTCTCGGTCCCCACAGACCCTCTGGCCGTGGGCAGAGCCCCCCCTGAGCCCTCCCTCCACCGCAGCACGGGGCCCGGGAGCTCCCGCTGGATCCTGCCGCGGTGACACCGGTGACACTTCCAGGACGGACACGGCCACCCCGTCCCGTTCCCTGCCGGTGCCTCGATCAGCGGCGCTGCGGGGACAGTGCCCGGTGGCAGAGCCCGGCTGGGGCTCGCACGTGCGGCCGCTCGACGCCGCGGCTCGCGGGCTGGTGGCAGCAGGGACCAGGGTGACACGCTGGCACCCTCTGGTGACAGTGCTGCTCCCTCCCCTCCCCTCCCATCCCCTGCCCCGCTCCATCGCCGCTGTCACACCCTGCTCTCCCCCAGCCCAGGTGACGCCTCTGCACCTCCCCGGTGACATTCCCTGCGCGGGTCCCGCAGCCCCTGCGCCGCTCCGGCGTCACCTCCCGCAGCCCCCCGGCCGCACAGGTGACATTCCTGACATTCCCCGTGCGCCCCCCCCGCTCCCTTCCCGGCCGGCACCTCCCGCAGCCCCCATCGAGGGTGACACGTCCCGCTCAGCCCCCCCGGCCCGGGCGATGCGTCCCCTGCCGGAGCCCGGTGTCCCCTCGGGCGGCGGCCCCGGGGGCTCGGCGCGGGTGGGACGATCCGGGGCGGTGCCCGCGGCTCCCCGGTACTCACAGCCCGTCCTGTCCGCCAGCTCCCGCATCTCGGCGGGCACGGAGTGCGCGGAGCCCATCCCGGGCCGTGCCGGGAGCGCCGCCGCGGGCGCTGCACCGGAGCCGCCGCCGCTTTTAAGGGCGGGCGGGCGCGGCGGGGGAGGCGGCGGCGGCGGCGCGGCGGCCCCGGGTCCCTGCGCGCCCCCGCCCAGAGCAGCGCCGGGCCCGCGGGAGGGAGCCTGGGGAGCGGGGACAGCCCCGGCAGCGGCTGCGGGCACCGGGAACACCGGCCGGGCCCCCGAGAAGGGAGCGGGGATGCCCCGGTGTCCCCGAGCGGGAACGGGGCCGGGAGCGCCCCATGGAGACCCCCGGCTGCCCCAGCCTTGGCACTGCCCGGGGACACCCAGAGGTGACCCCCCATGACGGGGGGCTTCCCCAGGAGGCACCCTGGGATACACCCTGGCTGTATCCTGGGCGTTTCCAGCTTTCCCTGGATGTACCCTGGGGGTTCCCGGCATGTCCCCGGTGCCAGCCCGGCCCTGGCAGGGACGTGTCACCCTGCCCCGGGCACAGGGCCATGCCAGAAGCAGCACTTGGGGACAGCCACCAGAGCCTCCGGGCAGGCAGAGGTTGGGGAGCAGCTCAAAGAGCACAGCACACCGGCAGTAGGTAGCAAGTCAGTGTTGTTTATTTTGTTGAAAGCCAAATATAAACAGGAAAGGAATGAAATCATTTCCAGCCTCCAGCTGTCCAGGAAAATACCTGTTTATAAATAAAAATGGGAGAAAGGAGAGATGCCCCCATCTTGCAACCTCAGCTGTCAGTGTCAGGGGCCCTGGGGCTCAGGGCTCCTCACCCTCCATTCCTGGGCCAGCACTTTTCCATCCAATGTGGAATTTTGCCCAGCCCAGGCACTTCCAGGCAGGAGGTGGGAAATAAATGCAGCACTCTGTCCCTGCCAACAGCACCCGTGTCCCCCGTGGGGGCAGAGCCAGGCAGGGCCCTCAGAGCTGGGATATCCCTGGGATGCCCAGAACGGGCCAGGACAGCACCTGCAGCCAGCTGGGGTGCAGGTGGAGGTGGCCTGGAAGGGACCAGGAGATCCCAGAGATCTTTCTCCAGCCCAGAACAGCCCTTTCCTCCTCATCCTCCTGCCCCCACAGCTCTCCCTGGCCCAGGCAGGGCTGGCTGGTCCGGACACTCCTGGGGCTTGGTTTTCCTGCAAAGACTGGAGACAAAGTGCCATGGTTTGTCAGAGGCCTCAGTGCCTGCCCTCGGCTGTGCCAGGCTGCTCTCAGTGTCCCTGCATGCCAGGATGGCTCCAAAGGGGTTGGAAGAGTTTCCCCACAGGATCCAGGAGCTGTCCCCTCCCTGTCCCTTGGCTGCTGGAGGGCACCAGCAGCTCCTCAGCCTGGCATGGAGCAGCAGCACAGCCAGAGCTCGGCCTCCAAGGGTGGAGGAACCTCCCGGGGATGCTGCTGTGCCCAGGAGAGTGCCCGGGAATGGCCCTGATCCCTGGGAATGGCACTGCCCCTGGGAATGGCACTGATCCCTGGGAATGGCACTGCCCTGGATTGGCACTGAGCCCTGGGAATGCCATTACCTGGGAATGGCACTGGATGGGAATGGAACTGCCCTGGAATGCCATTACCTGGGAATTCCACTGTCCTGGGTTGGCACTGCTCAGGAATGCCATTACCCGGGATTGGCACTGCCTGGGCACACCCCTGAGTGCCAGCACCCAGTGGCAAAGCCTGGACCCAGCCCTGGCTTTCCCTCACCACCCAGACAGGGAGCACTCCTGGCTTCTGCCCCTTCCCAGCCTCCTCTTGCCCCAGTCTGGATCTTTCCCTTCACCCCCTGGATTGTCACATGCCAGCACCGGGGCTGCTCTGTCCCCAGGATGGGTGGCTGTGACATAAGGGAAGGGAAGGGAAGGGAAGGGAAGGGAAGGACAGGGCATGAACTGCAGGGAATTCAGCCCCTGCTCCCAAGGACAGGAGAGACGTGGCCTGGCTTTGCACCTTGTGGGACAGAGGAGAGGCAATTCCACCTTCTCCAGAAAGCCACACAGGAGAGCTCCACACAGACAGGACAGACAGATCCCCATGGACAGCATCAGCACCACCTTTAACATGGACACCACGGAGCCAGACATCACCACAGACACAAGGAGCTGTTGGGGTCCACTGCTGTCCCCCTGGGGAAAAGGTGACAGTGCCTGCCCTGCCAGGAGGGGAGGGACACAGGCAAACCCCAAATGCCACCCCAGCATCCCACAGAGGTGTTTCCACAGTGCTGGGCCCTGCATGTGCAGCCTGTGGGAACCCAGGCTGTTCCAGCATGGACACAGAGCTATCCTGGGGGTTTCCATCTTTCCCTGGCCACCCTGGATGTATCCTGGGAGATTCCAGCTCTCCCTGGCCACCCTGGATGTGTCCTGGTGGATTCCAGCTCTCCCTGGTCACCCTGGATGTATCCTGAGGGTTTCCAGCTTTCCCTGGATGTATCCTGGGGGTTTCCAGCTTTCCCTGGATGTATCCTGGGGGTTTCCAGCTTTCCCTGGATGTATCCTGGAGGATTCCAGCTCTCCTGCCCCCCCTGGATGCTGGGCTGAGGCCTCCCACAGCAGCAGGAGCTCACAGGGGAGTTTCTCCTCCCCAGGACCAGATTCCACCCAGGGCAAGCAGCACTGGAGGCAGTGGGTGCACCTGCACCAAATGGGAGACCAAGGGAACTCAGCATTCCCTTTGGGTTTGTGTCAAACCCCAAAATCTGACTTGGCTGTGTGGAAAACACATTGAATCAATCCTTCCAAATCTTCAGCCCAATCTTTCCAAATCTGGCACCTCCAAGGCCGGGTTGGTGCTCTGGGTGACTCAACACCCACAGCCCAGGTGTGGATGTGGGCAGCACCCAGAGCAGGCAGAGCTGCCTGAGGTCACAGCCCCTCCAAAAACTCCTGCCAGAGGATGAGGATTTAGTTCCAGGGTTTGTCCCCGAGTGCCCAACCCCTCTGCAGCCCAGTCTGTGGTGAGCAACAGCTCCCACACTTCCTCCTGGGCCAGGGTATGAGCACAGAGTGACCCAAAAGAGGGACAGAAAGGGCTCTGCTGGCTGCTCTGGGACCCTGAAGCACCCAGCAGCTCCCCAGGCGGGTTGGCAGGCACTGGCCAGCTCCCAGGGAAACTGTCTGGCTCCTGTGAGCTCTGCAATTCCCTGGGAGCACTGCAGAGAGGCCCAGGTGGCAACAGGAAGGAGCACAAACCCCCAGGATATTGCTGGGAATGGGAATGGGGAGCCCAAGCCCTGCTCTGCCCCTTCTCAGCCACCTTGGGACTCACCAGCCCCACTCCCAACCCTGCATCCCTGCCAGGAATCTTTTGGGATCTGCTTTCACAGTGGGTTGGAGGTCTGGGGCCTGCTCCAACCCTCAAGAACAAGAGATGGAATTTCAGGTTTTTTGCCTGAGGATTCCCTACCCTGCTTCACCATGGGAACTCCTCCCCCCTCCAGGTTCCTGGGATAGTGAAGGTGTCCCTGCCCATGGAACAAGAGGAGCTTTAAGGTCCTTTCCAGCCCAAACCATTCTGGATTCTGACTCTCTGAAGACAGAGTTCTGCTTGGAGCAGAGCCCCCTCAGCATTCCTCACTCTCTCCCCACAGGCTGCTCCTCCTGGAGCCCCAGATCCCTGCAGACCACCACCACCAAAGTGCTGGGCTCTCAGCATTTATTTCCACAGCAAACCAGTGCTCAGAGTTGCAGGAGGTGACATGCAGGGCAGGCATTGCTGGAGAGGAGGGCTGTGATTCCACATGGAGATACCTGTAGTGCATAAGAGACTAAAGAGCATCCACCTACCTCTACAGGGCCCTAATTGTCAGCTCAGAGAGAAGAATTACTGTGTTGCCAGTGGACAGTGACAGGAGACACGAGCGGCAGCTACTCTACACACATTGCTTCAGAAACCACAAAGATATGCACAAACACTGTGTCCCTCTGCACCCCACAGCCCCTGAGCCCAGAGGAAATCCTCTTCTGCAGTGGTTCTGTCTGGGCCTTTCAGTCAAGGTTAAAAGTCTTGTGCCTCCAGCTGCTAAAGCTCTTCCCTTGTAGGCAGCCAAGCCTGCACCCCCCTAGAATCAGTTTTCTTTTGGCAAGAAGGTAGAAGGCCTCAAGCTGCAGCAATTAACATCTTGCTTCCATAATGCTTTGGCTGACTCCAGGGATGGCCAGGTTCCAGTCATCATTCCATGTATTGCATAAATACCTATTGGAAAAAATAAATTGGGGATGGCAGCGAGCGGCAGCTCCGCGTCCATCCAAGTCACTCAAGGTCCCAGCAGAGGCTCCAGCTCCTCTGGGAGCACTCATGGCTGTGCCACGGATCCCACCTTGGACACACAGGATGGACAGAGTGAAGAACAAGGTCAGGACATGGGCTGGGTGTGTTCAGCAGGCATGGAAAGGGCCAGGAGCTCCTCCTCTGCTGTTGGAGTCTCTGCTGTTGGTGAGGTGGCCACCTGGCCCCGGGGTCAGCACTGCTCACCAGCCTCACTGCTGCTGGTTTTGTGGCTGGAGCTCCTTCCCAGGCCCATGAGGATATTGCCAGGCCCAGGAGGATATTCAGGATTGGAACAGTAGCTCTAGGAACAATCAGACTACAGAGGTGAAGCAATACCTGACCCAGAAATTCAGACCGGAGAAGACAACAACGAAACGTGAGAGACTTTAAAAACTATTGCCTGCATGGGATACACACTCAAACCAAACCAGACAGACACAGCCAAACAAAAATACTGCCAGGACAAGCCACTTCCTTCTCTGGAAGAGGGGATTCCTCCATATTCCACACCAGGATCATGCTGTGCTGACCTAAGGCCACCACAGAAGGAGCAGAATGTGCACATCCTTCCCAAGGACAACGCTCCTGGCACAGCTGTCCCTGCAAGATCCTCCTGCTGGGCCTCAAGTCCCAAAGTGTCCCCGTGCCCCTGGGCCAGGCAGACAACGGGAAGATGCTGTAGCACCAGTTTCCAAGTTCAGTGCAGTTTTCAATGCATTAAGCCAAAGGATTGTCACCAAACTTGCTTCCCACGCAAGTTCTGCAGAGAGGGTAAAGCTACACTCCAGCTGCTTCTGTCCCCAGGCTGCCTTTGGCACTCACTCCTTCCCTGAGCTGTAAATCTTCTGCACCGTGGCTCGGGTGAGCTCCAGATCCTCGGGGTAGCGGATCTCCAGCTCGGTGTTGGCCAGGTAGTGCAGGCCGGTGAACTCGGAGAAGTAGCGGCCGATGTCGGGGTGAGGGATCTCCCGAGGCTCAGAGTTGTACTCCAGGTTCTCTGCCAGGGAAGGGAAGCAGCAGTTACCCCCACAGAACAGCAGGGCATGACCCTGGGCATCTCTCAGGCTTTGTTTGTTATTGGAAAAAGGCTCCCAAAATTACCAGTTAGATTGTGCCTGGGCCAGTCTGACCCTCGCTGCCGGGCCAAAGGCAGCAACTGCGGTGTGTCACCCCAGAGATACCTTGGCTTGCTGGAGATTGCAGCTGGGCACTGAACAAGTCCAGGCTTGTTAGGAACCCCGTTTACCTCAGGAGGAATAGCTTCAGGCGATGGTGAAGAGAAAAAGGATGGATTCTGCTGGAGGGTTTAATGTCCAGAGGTTTATTCCATGGTTACAGAGGTCTGAACGTGAGCAACTGCTCCAACAGAACCCGGCCGCATGCTCTGATCACCTTTTTAAGCTCAGGGACAGGGGGAGGGGAGGGACAGGTGAGCCACCAACCAGGTGAGAGGGGCAGGGTCTCAGGGGAAGATGACACCCAGACAGGCCAATGACCCCTGGGCACAGGGGCATCCTTTGAACTTGACCAACCACACCACGCCTTGCTGGAATGTTCAGCCTGATTGACAGGACTCACTTAGCATGGGGGCAAGGGGGAAGGGAGAGAGGTACAGGCACACCTGGGGAAGTGACCTGGAAGGCCAAAATGGGACATTACAGCACACCACAACAGTTTGTGTCTCTAGAAACACCAAATCTGGTGCGTGAAAGGAAAAAATACCCTAATGCAGGAAAATGGGCAGAGCAGGTCAGTGTGAGTGCTCACAGAGCCTCACTCCTGATGGCCCCACTCACCAGGGACATGGCAAACTGGTTTGTGCCTGGATTGCCTGGCATTGGGCTGGAGGAGCAGGGTGCTGCTCCCACTCTGCTGGTCACAGGACTCAGCTGTAAGCATGGGGAGAAGCTGCTGCAGTGAGCTCTGCACCTCTAATCCCTCACAGCCCTGGGAGGGATCTGTCTGAGGAGAGATCCCCCTCAAATGCTCCAAGGTGAGCCCACCTTCCTCCCTCAGCTTGTGTTTCCACCATGCCAAAGCCCAGCCTGTGCCTCCAGCAAAACAAACTTCCCTAAATCCAAAGTTCCCCAGTGATAAACCCTAAGAAGGACACATTTAATATTTCCCACAGTAGCTTCTTTCCTCCAGAAAACCTGATTGGGCACAAGAGTTAAACAACACTGAACCCCAAAGGTGACCCTTGAACATGAACCCCAAAGGTGACCCCTGAACCCCAAAGGTTAACCCTGAACATGAACCCCAAAGGTTAACCCTGAACACTGAACCCCAAAGGTTAACCCTGAACCCCAAAGGTGTTCCCTGAACATGAACCCCAAAGGTGACCCCTGAACTCCAAATGTGGCCCCTGAACATGAACCCCAAAGGTGACCCCTGAAAACTGAACCCCAAAGGTGACCCTTGAACATGAACCCCAAAGGTGACCCCTGAACCTCAAAGGTTAACCCTGAACATGAACCCCAAAGGTGATCTGTGAACACTGAACCCCAAAGGTGACCCCTGAATGCTGAACCCCAAAGGTGCCCCCTGAACCCCAAAGGTGACTCCTGAACACTGAACCCCAAGGGCTGCTCAGCTCTGCAGTGTCAGTGCAGAGCAGGAGCTGGGAGTAAATCCCACGGGCTGGAGCCCTGCAGCACTCCCCAAATGATGTCATTTTTTTCCAGCACACTGCCAGATAAAACAGGTAGTATTAGCTAGGGAACAAAAAAGCTGCATCAGGATCAAAGACTGACTTTGGGCAGGGCAGAACGAGCTGGGGTGCAGGGAACGTCATTCAGGAATAATCTGTCTCTGAAATCCAGTTCATTAGTGGGAACAGAGAATTCCTATTAATCCATGCAGGCTCTTTGAAGCTGCTGCATGCCAGGGTGTGCAGCCAGCAGCACCAGAGCTTTCCATGCCTCAAGCAGCTTGGTGCAGTCCTAGAGGCTTGCAAAGAACCTTTCTGGATACTGCACCACTGCGGAAAAACAATTTGCACTGCTGAGTGCTCTGCAGCAGCATGGCTGAGCTGGGAGCTGAGCTGGGAGCTGCAGGGATGGGGCTGCAGGGATGGTGCTGCAGGGATGGGGAGCTGCAGGGATGGGGCTGCTGCAGGGATGGAGCTGTGCTCAGGAGCTGCAGGGATGGAGAGCTGCAGGGATGGAGAGCTGCAGGGATGGAGCTGCAGGGATGGAGAGCTGCAGGGATGGAGCTGCAGGGATGGGGAGCTGCAGGGATGGAGCTGTGCTCAGGAGCTGCAGGGATGGGGAGCTGCAGGGATGAGGCTGCTGTAGGGATGGGGAGCTGCAGGGATGGAGCTGTGCTCAGGAGCTGCAGGGATGGAGCTGTGCTCAGGAGCTGCAGGGATGGAGCTGTGCTCAGGAGCTGCAGGGATGGGGCTGCAGGGATGGGGAGCTGCACGAACGGAGCTGCAGGGATGAGGCTGCAGGGATAAAACAGCAGCTGGCAGGGGAACAGGCTGACACAGGCGAGTTCAGCACAAGGTGGGAGCCTCCCAAAGGTGCTGACAAGCAGTTTTGAGCCACAGATCTCCCTCTTGTGCTGTCACAAAGCAAACAAAACATAGACAAGAGTGGACAGGTACCAAACTCCCTGAAGAACACAGCAGTTTGGAATTAACTGCACTCAACCCACAGATTTACAGGAAGGCCTCAAACTGAGGTACATTTATCTATAATAAGCTTGGGGTTATTTCTGAGCTGGTTAAATTAAACTCCACATGAGGATTTGTTTAGGATTCTTTCAGCAAAATCTCTCTCTCCCTCCCCAGAGTCAGGTCAGGAGGATATGAAATAATCCTTCCCAAATGATCTGAGGATGTTTTAGAAGGGATATCAATAGCAGCAAGAACAAACCCTTCACTTCTCCCCAGCAGTATCAGAACTCTTGCAGGCCACAGAGATGCAGTGATAGCAGTGTCTCCTACACAGAGATAACAGTGTCAGCCTACCCTGCAAGAACTGTGGGACCAGACAGGGTTCTGTTTGTTTAAACATCATTAGACACAAGATAAGTGATGACTCAGCCCCAGCAGCACTGGGGACAATTACCTGATTAGGTAATTACCAAGATGCACATTTTAATATCAACTCATAGCACATGAGTTTAAGACTCTCTGAGGCCAAGCCCTGCCTGATCTGAGCCATCAGAATTTGCCACTTCATCTTTCTGGACTTCTGAATATAAAAAAGCCAATTTCAGGACAGTGGGAAACACCTGCACTTTAGATCTACAGAGGGAGGAGTGTCCCTGCCTGTAAAAGCACCTCTTGTCACACCTCCTGTCACACTCAGGGGACAGAACATGAGGGAGAACCCAGGGAAAGGGCATTTTGGTCAGCATTGTCCCTCCAGCAGCTTCCACATCTTCCCTTAGCCAAACACACTCTGGCTGTGCAGCCACCCTGCCTGGATGGGACCTCTGTGACACAGAGGGAACACAAACATGAGGCAAATGAACATTTTTCCACTGTACAGAGTCACACATGTGCTCCTCTTTTGTAATTTTCTTCAGAAGCTCAGTTCAACAGTTCTTCCTGTGTCCCAACCACACACTCTGACCACCAGACAAGAGCTTCCTCTTATGGTTTGTTGCATAAAACACATGTGACATTGAGATTTCTACACCTCCCTGCACTTGTGAAGAGACATTCCTTTTTGTTCTGGTTAAAGGTGGCACTCACAGCCAGGTGACCTGTGTCCCCTGGGATCCTGGCATGTGACAGTGGCCGGAACCATGTCCTGGCCACAACCCCTCACTAAATCCCATTTCCAGGTTCTGTGCAAGGCACAGCTGTCAGGAGCTGCTGACTGACCTTCAGCCTCCAGCAGAGGCTGAATTATTTCTCCCAAAGCAGTAATCAAGGTTCACACCACCAGAGTGTCCAAAACCCTCCTGGGGCAAGAGGAGACCACACCAGAGTGAGTTTTCATGGCCAGCCCAGCAGTGCTGACTTCATGGAGAGCAAACAGAGCAGGCCATGACTCAGGATCATTTCCTTCCTACCTCCACCTTTACAAGCTTCATTAACCACACCTAATTAATCACTGAAGCATCCTTTTGTCCTGATGTGGGCAGAGAGTGCCCACAGGAGCCCCTGCTCACCTTGGGCAGCATATCTGCAGGAGCCATCCTCCACCAGGACGTTGTAGAAGGGCTGGTGGGGGCCGTGGGGGAGGCTGTGCACGTTCATGTTCCGGATCCACTCGTGGCCCATCATGCAGGCAGGGTCCCAGCCATAAATCACACAGTTGTAGCCATACCTGAGTCAAGAAATTGCACACAAAGGCTGTGGGGACTCCAGAGCCAGCTCTTTTTCCTCAAGATTAAGAGAGCACAAACAGGATAGGAACCTCTCCTGAGAGCTGGCACAAGGAGGAGAGGAGCAAGAGGGAGAAAAAAACAATTCAGAAAGACTTTGTGTTCTGAGGTGGAGGGAAGTGACTTTGAATGGCTGGATAAACAGACAGGAATAAACAGCACAAGACAAAGGAAAACCAAATGTGAGCAAGAAAAGAGAATGGCAAAGAGCCTGGAAGTCAGCAGCCAGAAGAGGAAGGAAGAAATAAGGAAGGATCAATCATCCTGCTGGGCTGTGCAACTACTTCTGTGCTCATCACACAGACATGGCAACCTCAACACTGAGAACAAAGCCATCACTATTTACAGAATATTCATGGGGTTAAGTGTGAGGTGCTGTAACTATCACTGCTGATACCCCTCAAATATGCTCTGGATGTCTTGAGGAGTCAGAGGCGTGGCCAAAGCAACACAGTGCAGGCAGAACAGGGAATGAGAGTGCAGGGAAACATCCACAAACTGTCCTGGGAATATCAGAATCGATTCTGAAGTTGACTCTGTGGCACAGTCCCTCATTAAGTGATTGCTGCTGTTTCCTGGAGAGCTCTGTGCTGTGGGATGTTACCTGTGTGACAGAGGATGACTCAGACAAGTCAGGCTCTCTGTAGTGCAAACATTTGCTCTCCCCAGACACTCCCAGAGCCTCCCCCATTTTCCTGCACGGGACAGACGCACGTGCCTGGCATTTCCCACTCCTCCTTGGCACTAACCACATCCCAGTGCTGTCAGCTCAAACCCTTCTGCTCTGCTGCTACAGAGCTGACTCTGGGGAATGCTCCCAGCTCACCTCTTGTGTTTCATGATGAGCCCAATGGAGAAGCAAACCTCCTTGTGCTTCTCATCCGAGCGGTGCTTGACCTCGGGGCCCAGCTCCTCCTTGCGCCGCTCGATGTGCTCCAGGGTGTGCTGCACCAGGTACCCCACAGCTCCATGCTGGGATGGGTCCAGGGCCTGGATGTGCTGCAGGATGTCCAGGACCTTCCAAACCACAGCAAAAACAGGGTCAGGACATCTCCCTGCATCAGCACAACTTATAAACTGTGTTAGGTTAGAAGATGTAACTGTGTATTCTACTGCTATCTGTCAGAGCTGGGGCAGGTCTCTGCTGTTCCTGGGGCAGTTTTTTCTTTATCTCTCCCACAGCCAACCCTCCCTCCAGGAGATCTCTGCTGTCCATGGCCACTGAGTGTCCCTGCAGGGCTGATCCAATCCCAGCATCCCATGGGGAGATGCTGCGCCCAGGGGAGGAGCCAAGCATTCCTGCCTGGATCCAATCTGAGCCTGGCACAGCACAGCAGCCTTTGCCCCCTGCACTGCCAGAGGAGCAGCTTTCTGCTGCCCTGCATGGCCAGAGGGAGCCCAGGCCCATCTGCAGCAGCCCTGGAGCTGCAGAGGAAAACTCCCCCCTTGTGCAGGATCCCTGCTGCAGCAGAGCCACAGCTGGCACTGCAGGAGGGCTGAGCCCCCATGGCATGGGGCTGGGACACCCCCTGACACACAGGAGTCAGCTCCTATTCTGACTCTGTCACTGTTGTTTTTTTGTTTGTACTATTGCATTTGTATTTTTAATTTTCCTAGTAAAGAACCTATTCCCATACCTTTGCTTGAGAGCCCCTTAATTTCAAAATTATAACAGTTTGGAGGGAGGAGGTTTGCATTTTCCATTTCAGGGGAGGCTCCTGCCTTCCTCAGCAGACAGCTCTCTTTTCAGACCCAGACATAAACACATACAGATGAATTGCTGCATGTGAGTGCCCTGAGAGCTGCCACAACCTCTTCCACACTGTTCTCTGCCACAGCTTCATGCTCAGCCTGCACACAGCCTGTTCTTACTCCTTTTCTCTTTGTAAAGCTCCCAGCTTCAGGAAAGGCACTGGAGAGCTCAGCAGCTCCTTAAAAACTCAGCCCCACAAGTTCATCATATCCTCTTTAGTGCCCACAGAGCACCTCTCAAAGTTTCTGGTCATGAGTTCCCAATGTCCCAAAAATGCTGCTGGGAAGTGATTCCAGGTGACTTCTGGTGTTCTTGAGAACTAATATTTTAACTTAAAAGAGCTCTCAGCATGTCTGTGAGGAGCAAAAATGGGGCAGCACAGGAGGAAATGGAAATAACCTCCATGATGCTTCCCCATGGAACAAGACAGAAAAGCTGCTTGTCTCAGGATGACTAAAAAACACAAAGCAAGGTCTGCACATCCACAATTCCAGCCTCCCAACACCCTCTGGCACAACATCAGAGCACCTGCTGCTGAGTTTGTGAGATGCAGGCAAAGCAAATTTAAATTTTTTGGTAAAAGCAAGGAAAAAACCCCAATCTGTTATGTAAACATGATGAGAAAAGACAGATATCTGTCTCAACATCAAATACATCAAGTCCCCAAATCTGCCACATTTTGGCACCTGGCAAAAGGATTGTCTCCTTGATCATAGGTTTGTTCATTAAGTTCAGAGCAGCAGCAGAAGAGGAATGGAAATCTCAGGCTGTTCAGCATGAACAGCAGCCAAAAATCGAGGAAAATCAATTTAAATAAAGGACAAGTGAGTAATTCATGAGAAGAAACACAGCTCAGGCTTCTTGGCCACTTTAATTCTATTAAGAATTAAGAAGGATGTGAAAATCCTGAAAAATCCTATAGGAAGAAGTAACCCCAGCTGCCAGAGATTTTTGGGAGTTTTATTTACTGTTATTTACAAATATTTGGGGCAACATGAAGTGCAGCTCTGCAGGACTTTTTAGATTTCCAAGCCATCCATAAATCTGGCAGCTCCTGTCAAAGCTGGTACATTGTGTCCTGTCAGACACAGCATTCTCTCTGCTTAGCTGCAATCCTGCCTGACAGCCTGGAACGACTGGATACAGTCCTGAAAAATCCAAATTTGCTCATTTCCATTGCAGCTGGTGCAGAGAGCTCAGGAAAACTCAGTAAAACTCAGCCCTGGTGTTGGGTTCTGTGTTCTGGGGGGCTGCAAATCCAAATCTGGTGCTCTCCAAACTGCCCTGAGTGCCAGGAAGATCTTTCAGTGTTCCCTATTTATGTCCAGCTCACTGAGTCCCCTCTCATACACAATTTTTTGGTGCTGGTTTTTCTGTGCTGACCCTAAAATTTGCTGCCTTAAGAAAGGAAGGTCAAGCTTAGCACAGTTTGCTCTTCAAAGGGAAGGAGGGAGCTTCTCCAGCATCCTGTTCCAGTTGATTTGGTGGGAAGAGCTTTGCTTCTGCTCAGCTGTCCAGCCAATATTCCTGTCCCCTTCCCAAACCTCACAGATGGAACTGGTACAGGCTCCACTGAACCAGCACAGGGAATTCTGAGTAGGAAAAACCTCTGTGCTGCAGTGACACACTAAAAAAATCAGATTTTTTTGAGTTACAGGCTCTTCCCTGTAACTTGGATGATCCAGACAACCTGTAAAGCTCAGCACCTTCCTTCCCACATTACCAAGATAACAGGAATTGTTATCCTGAAGTAAAAGGAATTCCAAGGACAGGAATATCAAGCTGCTTTTCCACAGACTGTGTGGCCAAAGTTGGGAGCACAGCTTTGGTTTTATTTATAAAAGATAACTTTCTAAAGTTTTCTGAGAAGGTAATTGCTCTTTTTCCAGGAGCCCAGCAGGAGTTTTACCACAATTTAGGCACAGGATGCTCTAAGAACTCACAGTCCATGGTGTTGGTTACAAGACAAGCTGTAAATCATAAATTATGACTCAAAGCTGCTCCAAAGCCTCCCCCAGGACAAACAGTCAAGAATAATCCTCTCTCCCTGCTTCAAATTGATTCCCTGCAATGTGAGAACTCCTCCAACTGCATTTATTACAGAAACAAATTGTGGCAGACTGTAATGCAGGCTGACATAGCCCAGGAATCAATAACCCAGTGTTGATAGTGCTCAGCCTTCCCCAGAGCATTCCCCTGAGTGCCCAGGTACCTTTTCTGGCCAGATTCCCAGGTGGAAGTACAACCTGGCCTGGAGCATGAGGTGCTGCACATTGTCTGGATACATGGCCAGGTACAGGTCCAAGGAGTCCCTCAGGAGCTGGTAGGACTGGTCAGTGCTCTCTCTGCCAGCAGGAAGGAAATTCACCTGTGAGGCTCTGCAACCCTGTCCCCAGAACTCCCAGGGACAGGGGGAGTGCCCACAATGGTGCTGCAGGTCCAGCATGCTCACAGCAGTGATTCCAGCAGGGATTGTCACCCACCACATCAGCCTGCTGCAAGGAAAAGCACTCCACACCTGATCACTGAACTCTGCCCTCCCACCCACTGCTCTTCTCCCGGGTCAGAGAATTCACTCTCCAAGCCTTTTGTTCCCCTGACACCTACAACAATCCTTTCACTCCTGGGAGTCTGTCTGTGGATATTCAGGAAAGGGATTATCAGGAGGATTTGGAATCAAAACTTGATGTTCTACACACCAACAGGATCTCTGAAAATGCTCATTTGAACATGGGGGTTGTGCTTACCACGTGACAGAAAAAGGCTCTGTTTTCAAGGTGGACAGTCCCTATCAGCTTTTCACAGAGAAAATAAAACATCTTGTCTATTTTCTTGAGAGGAACTTGTTTCACTAAATATTTTTGTTTCCACCCAGATGCAGGTGATTAAAATGCCCTGTGACGCATGGAATTTTCAGGACCTCATGAGATGAGTGACTCCTTTTGGAAGGACATGCAGATAATGCAGCCCAGCTCCTTTTCCCCAGGGTTTGGACCCTCAGCTCACCTCTTGCCAAGGTTCAGCAGGTTCCCCACCATGCGCTGCAGGACCTCCTTGGAGGTCACCACCCCATAGAACTCCTCTGTCACGTGGTGCCCGATCAGGTACTCGCACTCCTTCACTGTCAGCTGCTTCCCCTTCCCAAAGGCATCAATGTAGGTGTAGTCAAAAATATCTGTGCTCCTGAGGAGGTGACACAGAGCACAAACTGTGAGCAGGGTCTCGTGGAAAAGCAGGGTTTGCCGTTTCTGTTCTTCCTTCAACACTTCCAACCTGTGTCCTTCATTGCTCAGCTCCCTCCTGAACTGAAACTACCTGGTACCTTTCCTCTTTTCCATAATTCCCACATCACCTCTGGGGTATTATTATTTCAGGAGATCTGTTATTATCCAGCAGTTCTAGGAAAACTTTCCTAAAGATCTGGTTTTTCCCTCTGTATAGGTTATAATTCCATGTGGAAAATAATTAAATGTTCTCCTCTAGGTCTAGAGCAAGAAATTTGTTAACATTCAGCAGCAACATAATTGAGGTCTAGGAAAATCTTCATTTCTCAGCTCCTTCCTGAACAGAGACTACCTGGGACCTTCTCTCTTTTCCATAATTCTCACATCACCTCATGGGTATTATTATTTCAGGAAATCTGTTATTATCCAGCAGCAGCAGAACAGAGTTCTAGGAAAACCTTCCTAAACATGTTTCTTCCCTCTGCATAGGTTATAATTCCATGTGGAAAATAATTAAACATTCTCCTCTAGGTCTAGAGCAAGAAATCTGTTATTATTCAGCAGCAGCAGAACTGAATTCTAGGAAAATCTTCATTTCTCAGCTCCCTCCTAAACAGAGACTACCTGGTACCTTTCCTTTTTTTCCATCACCTCATGGGTACTATTATTTCAGGAAATCTGTTACCATTCAGCAGCAGCAGAACTGAGTTCTAGGAAAACTTTCCTAGACATGTTTTTTCCCTCTGTGTAGGTTATAATTCCATGTGCAAAATAATTTTAACACTCTCCTCTAGGTCTAGAGCAGGAAATCTGTTATTATTCAGCCACAGCAGCTGAGTTCTAGGAAAACTTTCCTAAACATCTGATTTTCCCCTCTGTACAGGCAGATGGAACACAATTAAACACTCTCACACAGGTCTGGAGCTGTAAATAAGTTCTGGTTTTTGTCACTGTGGGCACAATTTCAGAGTTCAGCAGGTCACTCACCCTTCTTTCCCCTGACACCACCGCAGGAGGAAATGGCTGGGAAAGTTGACAGGTTCCAGCTTGACTCCCAGCTGCCTGGCAATTGTTAAATAAAGCACAGACAAACTGATGGGAATTCCTGTCCTGCGGATCAAAACCTGGGGGAGAAAAATGTGACAAAAAACACAGGCAGGATTTAAGAAAAACACGAATTTCAAGGGTTGATCTCACAACTGAAAATGCAACTTGACAGAATATGCACTGAAGGGCAACATATTTATTTAAGAGTTGTTCTTCACAGAGAATGACTTGTCTGGCTACATTCAGACAAATAAAGTGCCTCAAGCCTTGCAGCCTCCCCGTTTTTGCCTGACACACACATACCTGGTGAATGTAGGAATTCAGGGAATTGTAGTAATCCAGCTCATTTCCTTTGTATTTCAGCTGCTCATACAGGACACAGTTCATGGCATCAAGCACCTGCCTCTGAAGCTCCACTTCTGGAATGAGAACCTCTCCTGCAAACACATGCAGTGAAACAAAGACTGAGAAAACAAGAGCACTCAACCTTTATGCAATGAAATCTTCACATGGGCAGGCTCAGTCTCTCCTTGGAAGCCAGAAATTACTCAGTGTTTGTAAAACCATGGAGGAAGATGCTGCCTGACCTTTGGAGATGATAAACATGCACCTTTCTACTGATTATTTTCTGAGATTGGCAGTAAAGAGGTTGTTTCCCAGTCCCACAGCTCAGCTGTAGATAACAGGACTAATAAGATTCCCAGAGACAAATGGGAAAAAAATAGAATTCCCCTCCCAATTCTTTCAGCATCAGATGGACTGAACCCTGGGCTATTGAACAGCTGTTTCTTGAATGATGGCTTCAGTAAATGTCACAATTCTGTTTGCCAGGGGATAAAAACAACAGCTCTTTCAGCTGCCACAACTCCCCAGCTGTTCCAGCTGTGCAGAGGGGCAGGAAGGCTCTGCAGGAAGGCACATTTCTGTACAGTACCTGCCTTGGAAGCCAAGCTGGGGTGCCTGGGGTTCTTGGTCCGCAGCACTTTGCGCACTTTGTCCGTGATATCGTCCACCTGAGCCTGGACACTCTTCAGGCAGATGTCTGACAGGGGGTTACAGTATTGATCAATCAAAACAGCACCTGGAAAAAACAAACTGCATAAGAAACAGGACTTGAGTTTTTTCTTGGCTTGGTTCAGCCTGCTCTGCATTCCAGGCATGCAGCGAGCGGTTGCAGCAGAACAGCAGAGCTCTGTGTGTGAACCTGCAGTCATCTCCTGGATACACAGAATGCACAGAGTGAGCTGACATGAGAAATTACCAGCTGAACTCAGTATTGCCCTCTCCACCATGCTGAAAGGCTTCTGTACCTTGAGCAGGAGTGCAGCTGGGTCAGGCTTGACCAGCTTTGTGCTCACACCACAGCCCCAACGTACAGAGATTTTTATTCAGAGCCTGAAACAATCCCAGCTTCACCCAAACTGCCTCACTTCTGATTGCTCCCTGTCACATCCTCCATATCATCCTTGTTCATCATTTCCTTATCAGCTACATTCATTTTTCTCTTTCACACCTGCTCTCCATCTTCCTAACACAACACAGAACAGGAGAAGCTTTTGTATTCCTCCTGCCCAAGCCCCTCCAGGAAAATACTTCCTTTTCACAGAACCTTCTCCTTGGCACCACTGCTCTTTCCAAAGTCTCCTCTTTTCAATCTTTGGAATCAGCTGCAAGGATTTTGCATGGACCATACCTCTTCCAGCCTGCTACGTGGCTTTGTCAGCATGTCCATGACTGGTCTGTAAATCAAGGAACTCAGCAGGGCCCTGTGTCTCCTTCTTGTCCCCCCAAAGTGTTCCCTGTGCTGAAATTCCCAAAACACTTCCTGCTGGTGCTTCAAAGGCATGTTCATGGCAGACAAACCACACATATTTGTGACCCACATGACTAAGTCTCATAATTAATTTGTTTTTTTGTAGAAAATGCCAAATTTGCTTTCCCTTCTTTCCCTAACAGCCCCTTCTTCAAAGCCTATTGCATTAACAAGAACCAGCTTTGGTGCTACAGCCTCTTTTACCCTTTTTCAGGGATATTTTGGAGTGTGGACCAAGAGGAAGGGACTCTTCTACAGCCCCTGGCAACTTTTGAGCCATTCAGAAAACAGAAAAAGAATAATCCACCAGACTGATGACATGAAGAGCAGAAGAAGCAGAAGAAAGAGCTTTTTCTTTCTTAGCAGGTGTAAGTGCCTTCCCACCATGTGACTTGGATTTGTTTCCCACCAAAGTCCAGCACTCAGTTCTTGAGACACTCCCAGTGCTCAGGCTACAACAATTCCCTCTGCTTGCTCCCTGCCCTTATCTGAGGAGCTCCTGGGAAGGGGGAGAGCAGGGAACTGACTGGGAATCAGCCCAGGGGCCACAGCAGCAATGTCAGTAATGAGGATGCCGAGCTCCAGCTCATTTTCTCAGCACCTTGTTCATGATTCCAGTGTTTTACCATTTTGTGCCTTCAGCCCAGCTGTCCAGGGGTGATTTTTCAAGCACACAGCACCTGATGCCATCCTGACATTTTGATGCAACGGGGATGGGAAGGATTCCAGACACATCCAAAATCCAGCCTGAACTCTGAGTCATTAGGCAAGGGCTTGCTGGATCTGAGCAAGGCAGGCTCCTTACAAGTCAAAGCAGGAAGGAGAGCTATTGGAAAAAGGCTCCCAATATTACCAGTTAGATTGTGCCTGGGCCAGTCTGACCCTCGCTGCTGGGCCAAAGGCAGCAACTGTGGTGTGTCACCCCAGAGATACCTTGGCTTGCTGGTGGTTGCAGCTGGGCACTGAACAAGTCCAGGCTAGTTAGGAACCCCGTTACCTCAGGAGGAATGGCTTCAGGCGATGGTGAAGAGAAAAAGGAGAGGATTCTGCTGGAGGGTTTAATGTCCAGAGGTTTATTCCATGGTTACAGAGGTCTGAACGTGAGCAACTGCTCCAACAGAATAAGGACCGCATGGTCTGATCACCTTTTTAAGCTCAGGGACAGGGGGAGGGGAGGGACAGGTGAGCCACCAACCAGGTGAGAGGGGCAGGGTCTCAGGGGGGGATGACACCCAGACAGGCCAATGACCCCTGGGCATAGGGGCATCCTTTGAACTTGACCAACCACACGACGCCTGGCTGGGATGTTCAGCCTGAGTGACAGGACTCACTCAGCATGGGGGTAAGGGGGAAGGGAGAGAGGCACAGGCACACCTGGGAAAGTGACCTGGAAGGCCAAAATGGGACATCACAGCACACCACAACAGAGAGCTGGCATTAGGGGCTCTGTGCCAAGCACTCACCCTCCAGGAAGGATTGTCGCTCTGTGGGGCGCTGCAGATACTCCTTCAGGTTCTTCAGTATGTTCTGCTGCCGTAGGAAATAGAGAATTTTCTTTGCATAGTACTTCCAGGTGAGACCTTTCCTGCACAGTTAAACACAAGAGGAAGCATTGCTCTAAATAGGTATTTGAAGGGTGAACAGTTGGTTTAAGTTGGAAAACGTGGTTTAAGTTTTAATACAAGTTTACAGTTTGGGTTATTGTTTTTCTCAACAAGCACTGTCACTGAAAGTCAAACCAGAAGGGGAATGCTGAGAGGAATTTATCACAAAAAAACCACTTGCAAAACATTGCTCCTATCATCTCCCATCACCAATACATCCTTTTGAGGAGATACATTATCATGGGAAACAACACAGATCCTAATTAAAGGAGCTCAGGAATATCTGATTAAAATCCTGTACTTTATTCATAAAACATTACCCTCTGTCTGACTGCATCTCTCCAGAGCCACTCCTAAAGCAACCTCTCAGCATTAAAAATGGATTGATGAGGGACATGAATGTCAGTCCAATAGTATTCAGAAGAAAACCAAAATTCCCCAGAGGAGAAGCAACTCTGTAGCTCTGAAAAGGCAGGAGGAGATCAACAGTTGCTTTGTAGATGATACAATTCCAAAACTTTTTACAGCAAAACCCCATCACTTTCTAAAGCCTCTCCATCCTCCTGGACAGCAGGGCAATCAAAACTCATCATTTTTTATCTTCTTCCAATAAACTGGGATCCTCAATAGGGACAACTGCTTTGTTGGGATATCTTCCAGGGAGATGATTTAGCCTAATGCTCCTGAATGGCACTGGCTACAGCTTAATCAGGGTGTAATTAGCATCAATTCTGCTTTATGGGGAGGCATTTGGCCAGTGCAAAGCCTCAAAAGCTTTTTAACCAGTTGTCAAATGAGAGATGCTCAGGCCCAGCTCAAATAGAGAAGGCAATAAAATGGATGGGAAAAGGCAAAAATGAGATGATTGCCATTCCAGTTGGGTTTTTTCAAGCCCTATTAACAGTCCCTCTAATCAAGGCTATTAGGCCCCATTAAGGACATTTATCACAGCTTTGTATCACACCAAACCCAGCCTGGGTAGGTGGTAGCAGCAGAAAAACCTTCAAATAAAGCAAATAAAACCTCCAAATAAACATACTCATCTTGCCCAGTGTTAATCAAGGTGATGAGATTACCCAGGCAGATAAAACCCACGAGTTTTATTTACCACCTGGCTGAATAATTTACAGAACTGCAAATTTTGCAGTGGCTGAATTCAACTCAGTTGCTTCTCTGGGGACAAAAAATTGGACCAACCTACCCCAGCTCAGAAAAGGAAAGAAAAAGCTGGAATTTCAGGGTACAGGGATTCATGGTGGCATTCCTGAAGGATTTCTACTTTCTTCTGGTGCTCTGACCTAATCCTGCAAATCAGTTCAGCAAACTGATCCAGGCTTAAATCAAAAAGGAACAAGAGGATGGGAACAGCTTAGGCAGAGCTGAGGGTGCATGGGATATGTCCCAAGAGATGCCTCGAGCTGTCAAACAACAAAAAGCACCACAAAGCCAGAGGATCTCCTCTTGTGGGACAAAGTTTCCATGGTTTTCTCTGGAAATACTCAATCTGCTGTGAAATCAGGCCTCAGCAAGCCTGGGGTGTTGTTAAATGAGTGACCAAGGGCAGAAGCTGAGGTCAGGCACTACCCAGGATATTTTTCTCCTGGAACTGGGGAAAGAGGGAAATCTCTGCAATTTCTCAGCCCTCTCTTACCTTCCTTCCATGTTGAGGATACACATCAGCTCATCCTCAAAGAAATGGCTGGGGCAGCCCAGGGTCTCAATGTCACTGAATCCATCACAGGGCACCTGCCAAAGCAGACAAGGAGTCATGCACAGCACAACAGATTCTCCCATAACTTCAGAAAAAGTCTCAAAACCAAATTAATCCATTTTTTTCCCAATTTATTAAAGATCTTAAAAACCTCATGCTCCCCAAATACTCCCAGTCTGTACTCATGGATTTATGAATCCACTGAGAACCCCAGGAACATTCTTAGCAATTTCAGCCCAATTCTACAGCATTTAAGGCTGTGATGCTGAGTTCAGCACCAGCAAAATCACATTTACGCAGGATGGGCACAAGCAGCAAGTGATTTTAAGGTAGAATCAACTGCTTGTGGTTGACTGAACCCCTCCATACACCCCCCCTGTGCAGGAGATTCATCCTGGGTGGAGGAATGAAGAGCAGGAGCCTTTATTTTTTGCAACAACCACTTCTGCATCTATATTCAGAATTGCTATTTTCTTCCAGAATTCAGAATTACTTTTTAAACTTTGGCTGAACTGTAAAAAAAAAAAAAAAAATAGGCTTTCAAGTTTTTCACTACAGGATATGGGCTCATGCATAGGTTGAAAGCCTTCTCCTCTCAGCTCTGAGCAGGGAATCAAGCTGCAGTTTCTGGCCCCACAGGAGATGGTTCTCATCATGAGGCCTTTGGGTATTTCTTAATGGTCTCTCCATGGTCTTTGCATATGTGATCAAAACAGGAGGAATCCAGGAGCTGCTTCTCCCAGTTAATGCTGTGACAATTCTCCATGGACAAATGTCTGGCAGCTGCAGAACAGAGCAGCCAGGAGACACCAAACACCCACCTGGCCCTGCTGCCTTCCTTCTGCACAGGAGCCATAAAAGGGAGGCTGTTCAGTGGCTCCTGTGTGGGATTTTGAATTCAGCCAAAGTCACAGGCAGTATTTATATTGATTTCACACAATTCCAGGCTGACCCAGCTGTACAGCTTGCCAAAACCCACAAAGAGCCAAGTAACTCCTGCCTCATGAGCACATCAGTGTGAGACACCACATTTTCACCTTCTCCCCACTGAACACAGAAGCATTTCAGGGTCATGGCTGGCTGGAGAACTTCAAAAACACACTTTGCAACTGAGAGGCCCTGTTGTGCTTTGCTCCTCAACTCAAAGGGCTTGTGACAGCTCTCAGAACTCGTCCTTGCACAAGGTCTGCAGTGAGAACAGCAGCTGTGTTTTGTGTCAACAAAACCCTGTGGCCTTCACAATTCCCAGAGCCAGGGCTGAGCTCCCAGCACAAAGCAAAGAGCTTTCAGGGCTGAATGCAACCCCAGGGTGTGTGCACTCCACACACCTCTGGATTTGGAACTCTCTCCCCTTCTGGCTGTGTTTCAGCTTTTTACAGAAAGTCAGGAAATATAAAAATCTCTGAGTGCACAGTTGAGGTGATGTGGAGAGAGGGGCAGGATAAACTAATGAAAAGAACTGATCACAATCAATGATGGTGAATATTTGAATTACTATGGAATCATGGAATGTTCCAAGCTATCAAGAATCATTCAATTCATCTCCTGACCCTGTACAGACATCCCAAAATCCCATCACATCCTTGGCAGTGCTGTACAAACACTCCTGGAGCTCTGGCAGCCTCTGACTGTCCCCACTGCCCTGGGGAGCCTTTGCAGTGCTCAGCACCCTCTGGGGGAAGAAGAACCTTTTCCTAATGAAAATAATAATAAATACTAGATAAAAACATTTTTAAAAAGGGAAATAAACAACTTTTGAATGGTTTAAGGATTTTTAAAGAAGAATACACCCTGGTGATGTGAATGCTCAGGCAGTATTGAGAAAACACCCTCAAGGTGCTCCTGGGGAGGTTTAGGTAGGTTATTAGGAAAAATTGATTAATTGAAAGGGTGTCAAGCTGCTTAGGGAAGTGGTGCCACTGCTGTCCTCTGAAGGAGTTCAGTTTTCTGGACCCTTGGAAGGAAAATCTCCTGGCAGCAGCTGCTGTTGGGTTGGGGCAAGGACCAGTGCTGGGCTTAGCCCAAATCCTCTGGCAGCAGATCAAGGGCAGAACATGGGCTCTTGTGGCTGCATCCTTTGCAAGCCCCAACATTTCTGAAAGAAGAATAATAATAATGATGATGATGACGATGATGATGTTCTTTGTGTACTCAAGATGTCATCCCAGGGTGCTGTGAGAAACCTCAGCCTCTCTGAGCCCTGGTTTCTGTCCAGCAGATAAAGATGTGAGAGCAACACAACTGGAACATGGGCTCTTGTGGCTGCATCATTTGCAAGCCCCAACACTTCTGAAAGAATAATAATAACAATAATAATAATGATGATAATGATGTTCTTTGTGTCCTTGAGAGGTCATCCCAGGGTGCTGTGAGAAATCTCAGCCCCTCTGAGCCCTGGTTTCTGTCCAGCAGATAAAGCTGTGAGAGCAACACAAGTGGAACATGGGCTCTTGTGGCTGCATCATTTGCAAGCCCCAACATTTCAGAAAGAAGAATAACAATAACAATAATAGCAGTAATGTTCTTTGTGTCCTTGAGATGGCATCCCAGGGTGCTGTGAGAAACCTCAGCCTCTCTGAGCTCTGGTTTCTGTCCATATAAAGCTGTGGGACCAACACAAGCAGCCCTACAGACACCTGCACTGTGCTGCTCTCAGCTTCTCCTTGCAGAGGGGCAGGAATTGTTTTCCTGAGGGGGTTTAGGAATGTCAGCTCTGGCTTTTCAAAGGTTCACTGAAGGGTTCAGAAAATGTGAAGATGTGGTGCTGAGGAACGCAGTTCAGGACTTGATCCTGGAGGTCTTTTCCAACTTAATGATCCAATTAATGATTTTATTAATGATTCTATTGGACAGGTGGCAGGGCTGCTGCACACACACACACAAAGAGAGGAGGACTTACATGTTCTGAGAAGAACCTTTTGGAGAAGGAGGCCACAATCCTCTGTGCCTCCAGGCCCGCGTTGTGCCGTGCCTTGTACTCCTCCAGCCAGCTGACACTGTCACTGTGGCTGTAGTACTTCAGCAGGGATGGCCACCTGCACACACACACACACAAAACAACAGCAGCATTAATATTTCACCTCCCTGAGAACCTCCAGAACGATTTGAGGAGCTGAGACAGAGCCCAGGCACTGCCCAGCTTTCAACTGGATTAAATTACCTCAGACATCAAAGCACAACTCCCCATCTGCAGCTGTGCATTAATGATTATTTAAAAGCAAGCTCTCCTGAAGCCTTCGGAGGCTCCCACTGCAGGATTTCAATGCCTAAACATCCTAAATGCTTCAGTTTTATAATTAAAAGAGTTTACCACAAAGAAGGAAGCCAACCTGGCACTGAACAGAAGGGGAATTCTCTGTCCTGTGTTCTTCCTACCACCTCGGGGAGCTCATTAAAAACATAGCTCCCTCCACTGCCCTTGCTGGTGGCAACATCTAGGGGAGGAAAACACAACCTGGAGTCAAATTGTGACAGCTAAATGCTTCTGCAGTTTGAAAAGAGACAAGAAATAATTGTTTGGAAAAAAAACAACACCTCACACCTCCTTTACTGAGCCTCAAAGACCACACATTTCACAGCTTATCCAGAATTTCAACGTTCAGCTGAAAATCCAACTTCAGGGCATGCTTTGGGGGCTGTCAGCAGCACCTTTCTGAATAAAGTGGGTGTGTGCTGGCACAACACAGCTTTGTGCCATAAAATAGGTGCCAGCACTGCAATTCCTGCTGCTGTGAAGACACCAGGATCACTTGTGTGAGAAACATGAACAAGAATCAGCACAGATGGAAATATTTTGGAAATGAAGCTGAGAGAAAGGGGTTTCTTTTCATTTGCTGGAGGATTTATTCCACATTTTGAAATGCTGATCATTATTACTGGTTTATACAAAACATTTTCCTTTGTCTTAGGCTCTTTTCAGGTTATATATATATTTATATATTTAATTTGCCAAATATAGAAATCACTCCTCCTGTATAATAATCATTACCAGTGTCCAAACCACACCTGGAAGGTATTCACTGCTGGTTAATAATAAAACTCCCCTGCAGTTGTCTCCACAAAATAAAGTCAAATAACCTCACATTACATAACAACCTCTCTCCTGATGAATTCCTGGCCTTTCAGCTACTGCTGAAATGCAGCCACCTCACAATAACCATCACAGTCCTTTATTTTGGGGTGAGAAAGGAGAATTTCATGGCTTGGAAGGACGGCGGGAATTCTGGAAAGACGAAATTGCCATTGCTCACAACGGAATCCAGCCAGGATGGCAAGGTCAGGGTGAAGCCTCCTGCCAAAAATTCCATTATCAAGGAGAGAGGAGGGGAGAAACGTGTGCCAATCACCCACCACATCCCATTCCAGCTGCTGGATCCCAACCAGGCTGACACTTGCAGGAACTGCAGCCACTCAACTGCTGAAAGTCAGCCCCAGAGCCATGGCTTGGTGCAGGGGGGAAGCTGTGATTCCTCAGCAGCTTTTTCACCCCTGTGAAAATGGGGGGAAAGGGGACAATCCCCACATTTGGGCTGAGCTGAATTTCAGGAGCCAACTGGCAGCAAGAGAAAGCAATTCTGCTGCTTTTCCTGTGCCAGCACAGACAAAAGCAGGTAAGACATGAGCCTGGACAGCCTCAGGAATGAGGGGAGCTGCCCCCAGGACTGCTGAGACCAGCACAGCACCACAGTGTCACGCTCACCCTTGATCCCAAAATATGCACAGCTCCACTGAGCACAGCCCCTGGGGGAACAGAACAGCAGCAAAACCCCATCCCAAGGACTGGGGATCTGTGAGAACAGCTCTCCCCAAACCCTCAGGCAGAAACCCCTCTCTGCTGTCCAGCATCAGGCCTGAGATGGGTTTTGGCTGCTGCTTTGGGAGTTCTGGAGGGTTCAGGGAGGCCAATCCGTGCTGGCCCTGGCAGTGCAGGGGATCCACGGGCTCTGGTGTGGAAAGGGCCACAAACCTGATCCCGGGCCAAGCAGGATCCCCTGAGAGCAGCAGGCTCAGTCTGGTCCCTCCCAGGGGATTTGGAAGGGCGGGGAGCCCTGCAGGACCCTCGGAGCAGCCCAGCCGTGGCCTCTCCATCCCCGCAGGTGCTCCAGGCCAGGCTGGATAAACCTGGAGCAGCCTGGCACAGTGCTCGGTGTCCCTGCCCGTGGAATGTTGGCTTCTCAGCTGCCTCCCACCCGCAGTACCCGGTGTCCCTGCCCGTGGCACAGGGTGGAATGTTGGCTTTACAGCTCCCTCCCCACCGCACCGCCCGGTGCCCGCACGGTGCCACCGCCGGCCCGGCCGGAGCTCACCGCGAAGGGATCCGGCGGTGACGGCGCCGCTTCCACCGCCCCACGCGACCCTCCCAGGCCGGCCCGGCCATCGGCGTTGCCCGTTCCCTCCCGCTCCCTCCCGTCCGAGCCCGGGCGGGCCGGGCCGAGCGGCGCTGCCCACCTGAGGCGGAAGCGCTCCCGCCACACCTTGCCGCGGGGCTGGCACGCCTCGCGCAGCCGGCGGCAGGTGCAGGACACGCGGCCGATGTCGGCGGCGCCCAGCACGTCGCAGCAGAGGATGAGCTCCAGCAGCTCGCCCGGCAGGTCCGTCAGGCCCGTCCCGCCGCCGCTGCCGCTACCGGTGCCGGGCCCCGCCGGGCCCGCGGCCTCCGCCGCCATCTTGGCTGTTTACCTGCGCTCCGGGGCCGCCGGCGCTTCCGGGGAGGGGCGGCCCGGGGAGCGTCCGCCAAGTGCGGCCGCGGCGGCGAGCGCAGAGCGGGCAAGGGAGCGTCTGACAAGTGACGGGAACGGCGGGGACGGAAAGGGCACGGCGGGCACAGAGGGACCGGGAACGGCGGGCACAGAGGGACCGCATCGCCGTGATCTATACTGGACACGGAGTGCCAAAAAAGGATCGCATTGGTGTGATCAGTATTGGACACGGAGTGCCAAAAAGGGATCAATGTGTATCAATATTGGAAACGGAGTGCCAAAGAGGGATCAATGTGTATCACTATTGGAAACGGAGTGCCAAAGAGGGATCAATGTGTATCCATATTGGAAACGGAGTGTCAAAGAGGGATCAATGTGTATCCATATTGGAAACGGAGTGCCAAAGAGGGATCGATGTGTATCAATATTGGAAACGGAGTGCCAAAGAGGGATCAATGTGATCAATATTGGAAACGGAGTGCCAAAAAGGGACCTCATCGGTGTGATCAGTATTGGAAAGAGAGTGCCAAAAAGGGACCACATTGGTGTGATCAGTTTTGGAAACAGCACCCAGAAAGGGATCAATGTGATCAATATTGGAAATGGAGTGCTAAAAAGGGACCTCATCAATGTGATCAATACTGGAAAGGGGGTGCCAAAAAGGGACCACATGAGTGCAATCAGTATTGGGAAAGGCGACCAGAAAGAGCCAATACATCAATGTGATCAATATTGGAAACAGTGGCCAGAAAGGGACTGCATCAATGTGATCAATATTGGACACGGAGTGCCAAAAAGGGATTGCATCAGTGTGATCAGTATTGGAAATGGGAGCCAAAAAGGGACCGAATCAGTGTGATCAATATCAGAAACAGGGTGCCAAAAAGGGATCTCATAAATGTATGATCAATATTGGAAATGGGGGCCAAAAAGGGAACCAATCAGTGTGATCAATATCAGAAAGAGGTTGCCCAAAAGGAGCCTCATCAATGTGATCAATATTGGAAAGGGAGTGCCAAAAGGGGACCTCATCGATGCGTACCAATAGTGAAAATAGGGTGCACAGGGGGGACCTATCAAAGTGTATCAATATCAGAAAGGAGATTCCAAAAAGGACACCTATCAGTGTGTATCAATAGCAAAAAAAGGATGCCAAAAAGGGGCCTCATCAGTGTGTATCAATGATGAAAAGGGGGTGCCCAAAGGGGACCTTATCCAATCAATACCTACTGTGTATCAATACTTCAGAGGTGGTGCCCAAAGGGGGCTTACAAAATGTATCAATATGGAAAAGGGGGTGCCAAAAGGAGGATCTTATCAGTGGGTATCAATATCTGAAAGGGGGAGCACAAAGGAGACCTTATCAATGTGTATCAAAACCTAAAAGGGAGTGCACACAGGAAACACATCAATGTGTAAAAATATCTCAAAATACACCAAAAGACTTATCAATGTGTATAAGGTCTCTTAAGGATAAACTGTCTAATTAAGAAATGACACTTAAATTATTTTTATTTTTAACTTAATAACTAATTACCTGTGTTCTGTAATGTGGACTTTTTTTATCTAATTGCACAATACTACTTAAATTTGTGAAGAAGGTAAAAGAGAAGGACTAGCTTCCACCTTAAAACCTTTATCTTGTTTATATATATATATATATATATATATATATAAAAAATAGATATTATTATAAATATTATATGCATTGTATATTATAATGTAATTTTATATATATATATATATATGTGTGTGTGTGTGTGTGTGTGTGTGTGTAATTTTTATATATTACTATATTCTAAAACCTTAAACTCTAAGTTTTCTACTATGTGATATTTCACACTTCTATTCAAACTCCACACTCATTATCTTAGTTTTATTATTTCATTTTGGAAGCCTTCTCCGTGGCCTCAGGTAAATGAAGTGTTCTCTTGAGGGTCAGTGCCTGTCAGCACAGAAAATCTAAAATTCTCGGTAGCTAAGGCTCTAACATACCAGTACCTAAAGGGGTGCACAGAGGGAATATATCAATGTGTAAAAATATCTCAGAAGAGGTACCAAAAGGGGATTTATCAACGTGTATCAGTACCTAAAGGGGTGCACAGAGGGGACCTCATCAATAGGTAGGAATACCTGAAGTGGATCAATGAGTATCAATATCCTGTGCCAGGGCCTGCCCACCCTCCCAGGGAGCAATTCCTTCCCCCTGTCCCACCTAACCCTGCTCTCTGCCAGTGGGAAGCCACTCCTGCCCATGTAAAAATCTCTTTTCTAATAAGTCCCCTTTTCCTTTATATGGGAAAATCATTTTCCCCTGGAAAAAGCCATGTCCATGTTTCTGCCTCATTGCCCTGGCCACAGTCTCATTTCTTTCTTATTTCTTTCTCATTTCTTTCTCATTTCCAGGCCTCTCAGCTCCTGCCTGGACTGCTTTTTCTGTGTTCCCAAGGCTCCAAAATTCGCTCTGGATTGCACCCTGTGACATTTCCCCCAAGGACAGAGGATAAATGACAGGATCTGTGTGTTATATATACACATTATATTGGCTTTTTGCAAATAATAAAATGGATTTTATATATGTGGTGCTAAAGTAACTTTTTAATAAAGATATAGTTTTTATTTCTGCTGTTAGTTAAGCTCAGTGAAGTAGCTGATATCAGTGTGCTTGTGTTGAAATGCCTGCTGGGATGGGATAACACCCAGTGAACACAGGATGAGGACCCTGCTATTGATATTCCAGTTATCAACTCTCACTGTCTGAAGGCAGTGTGGAGCAAAGCCCAAAAACTGGTGGTGATAAAAAAGGACTAAAACCACACCCAAAGAATACCCATGCTCTGAAAAGGTGGAACTGAGGAGGTGCCACAAAGTGGTGGTGATAAAAAAGGGCTAAAACCACAATCAAGGAATGTGTATGCTCTAAAAAGGCAGATCCAAGGAGGAGCCAGGCTAAACAATTCTTGGAACATATAAATTGATATGGGAAAAGTTTACTGTGCATAATTGTTTATGAATATGCAACAGTCTGATGTAATTAAAAGGTATTTAAGGCGTACCCTGACGATAACAGGATGCTCTTGGTTTAGTGCCAAGATAACCTTTGCTTTGTGTTCATTGTCCCCTACTGTCCTTTATTAAACTTTCTGGCTGCTCCCAGGAGGGTGAAGGTGTTTTTCACACACGAGTGCTGTGACTCAGGCCACCTCACGAGGCTCTGTGTGTGTCTGGCAGGTGAAGGGGTGCTGCCGATTGTCACTGCTATTTGTGGCACCCTGGCATTGCAGGTGGCAGAGCAGAGCGAGGCCAAGGCACCGGCAGAGACCTCGAGCACCTTCTGGTGTTAAAAACCCAGAGAGGAGAGAAGAGCTGCCAGCTTTTAGTTCACTTTTTTATTTGGACCGTAATGCAAACAGGCATAAGTATTCCATAAAATCAGAAGATTGGGACTATACAGAGAGAGGTGCATGCTTCAGAACAACGTGGATATCTTGCAAACAGAGCCAGAGCCAGTCTGAGAGAGGGGCTGGAGCACGGGGGACGAATGGCAGAGATTTTTAGCAGCATTGAGAGCTTGGAGGTAGGGGAAGAACCACGTTTCTGGCTGCTTAAAGCACTGGTAGGATCACACACAGCTCAGGTCACCCCACCCCTGCACAAACCTACCCTGGGATCACACAAAAAGCAGCTACACAGGGAGCTCCCCCTGCCCCACACACACCTGGGGATGGGATGCAAAGTGAGAGTGCCAGGCTCAGATCTTGGCATGGTTTCCTCGAGCGGATGAAGGCACAGTGACCTGAGGGTGTGAGGGGAGCAGGGAGCAGCCAGGGCTTGCAGAACCCACATCTGAAGGGTTTACAATGGAAAATCTGGGAGTTGCCTGCCCCAAAGCTGCCACCTTCCCCAGCCCAGTCCCCGTCCTCACCGTGGCACCGCTGCTCTTCAGGAAAAGGCCACTGGAAAATGAAAGACTCCAACCCAGCCTTTGAGTCTGAGACTGAAGGTGCCTGGGGGAGCCAAGGGGATAAATCCCTGCTCCTATTACAAAAATTAATTGGCACTGAACATCAAATTCCCCGGGCAGCTGGCAGAAGTGGTGTTTTTAACTCTGTGCAATGGAAAAAAGCGACGAGTCCCGGCTGAAAGTCACCGTGCTCTGCTCATCCTCTGCCTGGGGAATTGTGTGTGCACTCTGGAAAAGCTGCACACTGCTCACAAAGCACACACAGCCTGGGGTTTTTAAAGGCATTTCGAGGCAGGAGAGCATGGGAATTCAACCTTGGGAATTGTGAGGATTTGCCTATCTTGCAGGGTTTTAGCAAAGCAGGGGTTTAGCACTGAATCTCACTCACAGGGAGATTCTCCTACCCCATCCCTGTTCCTGAGCATCCTCTGGGCTGCTGGGAAGTGGCTTTTGTTAAGACAGGATTCCATGCCACGATCACACAGAGAGGAGAACACAAAAGCAGGCTCAGAAGCAAGGAGCATTAATGTCTCACTTAATTAAGGCTGGTTTTGTTGCCCTTGATACATTTGAAAAATCTCCGCCAGCAGTTATTGTAGGAACAAAAAGTTTGATTTGATCCAAATTTGACACACTGGCTGTTTGCTCTCTGTTTGCTTTCCTCACCCCAAAACCAACACATGAAAACAAAGCAGCAAAAAGGAGCCCTGAATTAGCTTCTCTCTTAAACCATCTTTTCCAGTATTTAGCCTTTCAATTTTCCAGGTATTAAGGATGCCCCTGGAAGGAAAATACTTTGCCTGGTGTTTTTCCCTCCCAGATTTCTGCAGAGAGCTGCCCTGCATCCCAGTTCTTGCTTTTCCACAGCTCCAGAAACAGCTCTGAAAGCTTTGGATACAGGAGTCTCGCCCAATTCCTCTCTACTGCAATGAGGAATAGCTGCAAAACTTCAGGCTCCTGATAAACCAGGAATCCTCAAGGACAGCATCACAGGTTTGATTTGCTCACTTTGAGCCTCTTCCTCCCCAAAATCTGGCCAGGTAGGGCATGGATGAGTGAGGCAGGAGAGCAGCAGCCCTGGCAGTGAGGTGCTGCCACTGCTCAGCTCTGAGCTCACAACCTCTTGGGGTTTCATTCCTGTGATTCCAGGGCTCAAAGTTCCATCAACAGCCAAACATCTGCAGGGGTGGAGGCCAGGAATTGCCAGTCTGCTTCATTTTCCCAGCAGGAAAAAAATAAAAAAGGTGGATCTGCATGGGAATGCTTGGATATGCCGCGAGTTTCCCAAGGTGATTTTCACCTCTCCTAAATTCTGTTTCACCTCTGGAACCAAGTGCTTTAAAGCAGCAGCTTTCTCCCTCTCCCCCGACTCCCTGCTGAGCACACATGGCCACATGGGAGAAGCTGGAGCTGGGATTTTCCTGGGAAGGGGGAGATTTCCCAGGGATTGCTGGAGCCATGCATTGCAGGCACGTGCAAGCGCAGATTGACACACGCAAAAATATTCTGAAATTGCTGCTGCTGCTGCTGTGCAAGCTGCCAAAATCCCCAGTGCCACTGAAGCCAGCAGGTGTGGAAGGCATTTTGGATCTGGGAGGACTTGGATTCCAGGCTGATTTTATCCAAGTTTAGGATTGCAGGTTTTTCAAGAGCACTGGCCAAATTTTGCTCTCCCCGTTACAGCAGAAGGAATTGTTCTAAAAAACAGGGAGTTACAGCAAAGTTGAATGGTCCTGCAAATGTGTCTCCATCTGTTGTGTGAAGGGACTGTGCTCCCCTCTGGAACTGTCAATGCAATTGCAGAGTTATCAGAGCAGTTCTGAAGCTGAGAACGAGTCCCTGGTGAAAGCAGGAACAGAATCGAGTTCTGAGCATAAAATCATCCTTCCAAAAAATGGTGGGAACCCTCAGGGGGCAGTGGAATGGCTTCAGTGGTCAGAAGTCAGGAGGCAGCAGCTTTGGCTTGGGCTTGGTCCATGAGGTTGTGAGCACAACCACAACCTCTCCCCTCAGTTTGACCAGAAGGGGGTCTCCAGGGTGTGGGAGATCTCCCAGCCCAGTCTGTGACCTCCCCCAGCTCCATCCCCCTGTGGAACCCCAGCTCAGGGAGATGGGGCTGGGTCTGCTCCCGGTTATCCCAGGGGAACAGGGAGCCCGAGGCAGCAGCAGTGCTGTGCTCCCTGCCCAGCACAAGGCACTGGGATCCCTGTGCCCCCAGCAGGGCTGCCAAGGGAGGGATCCCAGGGAAACAGCCAGGATGGGGCAGAGGAGTCACTCACTGCGAGGGAAGGAGCAGCCACAGGCTGGACACGGGGGCATTGTCCCCTCTGTCCCCACAGCCTCCCTGCAGGGTGTGGCTCCTGGCCAGGACACAGCTGCAGGACTGCTGGCTGTGCTCAGACACCTCAGATCCCTCAGATCCCCGTGCCCAGGGCATGCACACAGTCCCTGCTCCCCCTGGGGACACACAGGGGACAGGGACAGCACAGAGACACATCCCATCCTCTGGCCAGTTTGGCTCAGCTCCTCTTGAGCAACAAGCTCAGGCCATGATTTGGAGGTGACAGCTCTGTGAGGCTATTCCTGGTGGCAGATGTCTCACTCTTTTAACCATTGTCTCATTGTTTTACCCTTGTCTCATTGTTTTAACCATTGTCTCATTGTTTTACCCTTGTCTCATTGTTTTGTCACTGTCTCATTGTTTTGTCACTGTCTCATTGTTTTACCCCTGTCTCACTGTTCTACCCTTGTCTCATTGTTTTACCCTTGTCTCACTGCTTTACCCTTGTCTCACTGCTTTACCCTTGTCTCATTGTTTTACCCATTGTCTCATTGTTTTACCCTTGTCTCATTGTTTTACCCTTTTCTCATTGTTTTACCCTTTTCTCATTGTTTTACCCTTGTCTCTCATAAACAGAAGAGCAACAAACTCCCAGGCAGCCCTTCCCAGGAGATGAAACCTCAGAAACCACCAAGAGCACAGCACTGGGTACCCATGCACTGAGTGGGTTTTCCCTGCTGGTGGGCTGGTTTTTCCCTGCAGGGTGGGAAAACACAGAACCTTTCCCCCTGGGATCTCAAATCCATATAATGACTCTCTGTGGACACTTGAAAGAATTAGGAAGTGAAATCTTTGCAGAAAACCCCACTCTGTAGTGTCTTGAAAATCAAACCTCCTGCTCAGAGAAGAGACTCTTTAACACCTGGAGAGTGAAAAGGAGCAGAGCTGCTCCAAATTGGGGTGGTGGTGGTGGTGGAGATCCTCAGGAGGGCCAGGCTGGGTCCCTCAGGTCCAGCACAGAAGGGGTGGGCAGCAGGCACCCAGAGGGGACAGATTTGTCACCTGAGTGCCCCAGATTTGTCACACCCCTATGTGTGTGACCCCTGGAACAGCTCAGGGCCCAGGCTGGGGCAGACCCACCTCCCTCTGTGTTCATAGCAGAGATTTTGTGGCTTCACCTGCACGTCAGAAAGGCCACAGGGAGGTGAGCAGAGGCCAGGCTGCAAGAGCCACATCTCAGGAATAATGAAGCACATCCACAAGTTTCTTTCCCCTGTTGCTAAGGGAGAAAATGGAGCTCGAGGGGAGTGTGAAGCCCCTGCAGGTGGAGGGGATGAAGGGGAGCAGTTCAGACGTCTGAGACTGACTCAACAGCAAAGAGTGAATCAAAATTCCCAGTGGTGCAGCTGGTGAGGAGCCAGCAGGAGCAGAGGCAGCTCAGGGCCCTGGGGGGGTTTAACCTCATGGACCTTCATGGCAGGGAGGGGTTTCTGCTCCAGGTCCAGGTAAGGAGCCTTAAACCAGCGTTTCCCCTCCAGGTGTTTGCTGAGCTCTCTGCCTGGCCCAGACCCTCTGCAGACCCATGGCAGGAGGGTTGTTCTGCCCTGCTGGCTCCCCTGGCAGGGAGATGGAGCTGATGAGCTTTGGGATGCACAAAAAGCAAAATAATCCAGTGGGAGGTGGTACAGCAGGGCAGGCAGGAGGCAGGGCAGGAGGGAAACCTTGCCAGCACCACGGTGGGAGCTGGGAAGAGGACAAAGAGATGTTTCTTTGGGCATTGCCTCCTCCTCCTCCTCCTCATCATCAGGTTGCATCTTCCCTTCTTCTTCTAAAGGAGAACCAGAACATAAAGCAGGAGCCAAAATTTCCCAGAAGAAGAGGATGAGTCTGATTTTCTTTCTGATTTTCTTTCTGATTTTAGCTTTGTTTCTGCAGCCCCAGGATGGGAGTCAAGGCCAAGCTCGCAGCAAGTCCCCAGCTCTGGAGCTCAGGGGTTTTTCTCCCAGTCAGGATCTCTCCCAAACTCACACATCCCAAGCCAAGGGCCCCATCCCTCTGCCTGCCCTGGGATTGGGGTGGGCTGTCCTTTCCTCCGTGCTCTCCAGCTTTCCCCTGCAGTCACCAAGAGCCGAGGCAGTGCCACAGAGCCGGAGTGTGTCCCAGCCCTGCCGAGCTCTGGCCACACCGTGGCAGCATTTATTCGTTTTATCCCGTGTTGGATGCTCAGCTGGCACCAGCAGATCTGGATTCTCAAATTCTCCCGGTGCCTGGAGGCCTTTTGCCCCTGGATTTTGGGCTGGAGATGCTTCAGGGAGTCGAAGTTGCAGAAGGTGTCACAGCCCACGGAGATGTGGCAGGAGATCCTGGCTGAGGGTGGGAATGACAGCACAGCCTGGGATGGTGGGGCTTGTTCCATGGGCTGGGAGAGCAGCAGAGCTCCTGCAGCCCTTTCTGTGCTGCCTTTAGCTCAGGGCAGGTGATCTGAGCCCTGTGAAAGCTCCTGGGCAATCCCTGTGCTGTCAGCAGCTCAGGAGCTCAGCTCCATCCAGGATATCCATGCACAGCTGGGCACAGCAGGGCAGAGGGGAGGAGCAGCAGCTGCCACCTCAAGATGCCAAGCCTGCATCCCTGCCTCCAGCAAGAGCTGCAGCCACGTCCTGCTGTCCTTGTGGTGACACTGAGGGAGGACAAACCTGGGATGGGCAGAGCCAAAAAACGCTGAGGTTCAATCCCTGGATGGGCCATTCATCAGGAGCTGGGCTGGATCCCTGTGGGTCCCTCCAAGTTCAGAATGCTCTGTGATTCTCCAGGCTGCAGCAGCAGGAAGGACACACAAGGTCACATTTGCTTTCCCTTGCAGACAGCTTTTCTCTGTTAAAGCCTTTCTGTTTCCTCCAGCCTTTCTGTGGTTGTGTTAAATTGCTTTTGGGGCCAGGCTCCTGCAGCAGGGCTGAGGTGTGAGCGTGTCAGAGCCCGGCACCTTTGCAGCTGATCTCACCTCCCTTCTCACAGGACAGCTCGTGCCACTGGCAGGTGGCACAGAGGGGCCTCACCCCAAAATGCCACACACATCTCTCTTGGCAGGCAGGTGGCTCCACAGTGGCACTTTCTGCTCCCTGAAATGTGGAAAGGGCTGGGGTTTGCTGTCCCAGAAGTGGCCATGAGATGTGCTAAGAGCTGCTGGCTCTGGCATTTCATGATTCCTCTGTTGGCACGTCCTCAGCAAAGACCTGGAGCCTCTATCCCCCTCCAAGAGCTGCCTTTGTTCCCTCTGGGAGCTGCTTCTGTCCCATCCTCGTGGCTTTCCAGGCTCACCTGGGAGAGGGATCAGGGCATGCAGAGCTCTGGGTGCAGATCGAATATTCCCTGGAAAACCCCCTGGAGAAGTCACTGCCAGGAGCTTTTCCTCAGCCTGTGTGTTCAGAGCTTGTGGGAGAACTTCCATGGCAGCAAAAGTTGTGAGTGAGCAAAAGGAGAGGCTCACAGGGAGCAGGAAAAGAGAGCAGGAGAAGAGAGACAGAGCAGGGCCCCTTTAGGAGCAATTGTGACACATAAATCAGATCAAAAACCACACAGCTGTACCCAGGCTGCCTGGGGATAAATAAAATTCAAGGGAATTGCACATCAACTGCCCCCAGCCTCAGGCATATGCCCAGATTTGTCCAAATCCAGAGAAAAGCCATGAAAACACAAGGATTCAGCCAAGCCCCAAGATGGGGAAAGAGGGAGCCTGGCAGGAACAACCCCCAGCTCTGGACAAGCAACATTGCCCAGCCCCTGCCAGCTCTGCTCACCCCCAGGAACTCCCACAAATGATCACAAAGGTGGTGATTTCATGCAGCTGCAAAATGCCCTCACGGGAAGGAGGGGAAGTGTGGAATTCTGAGAAGAGCCACTGCAGGTTATAAAGCCATCCAACTCCAGTGGGGAAATCCAGGGAAAGGGGAAGGAGGTGAAAAGAAATGGCCACAGGACAAGAGCGAGAGAAGGAGGAAGGAAAGGAAATAAAAGTCATCATCATTATCATCATCATCATCATCATCAGGACACAAGAACAGGACGAGAGACAGAGCGCTTTCCATGGGCAGTTCCCCTGGGAAAGGAGCCACCGTGTCCGTGAAATACAAAACCCAGTGCCCTCCAGCTGGAGGGGGCAGCAGGTGCTGGGACTGGTTTGGCATCCCCTGGGGGCGAAGGGTCCAGTTAGGAGCAGAAAACCCTGCAAGGGAAAGGGGAGAAAGGCTGGCCTTAGAGGGAGCAGTGAGGAGCAGAGGGATCACCCCGACCTGGCCTTTCTGTGCTGTGGGCAGGAGTTTACAGAGCTGGGTGGGCTGGGCAGCAAGCTGACCTTTAGCCCTATCCACAGGTGGGAAACTGAGGCACTCTGGTAGAGTCCAGACCCCAGAGGATGTGATTCCTTGGAGAAAAAATCCTGCCAAACCTCAGAGATGTGGGGAAACCCACTCCAGGCACTACACAGGGAAGGGGTTTCACCCCAAGCTGCCAAGGGCCAGCACAAGGAGCATGATCCATGCAGCTGCCCAGCCTTTATCCTAAATAATCCTTCTGCTCAGCCAGGGAAAATCCCACCACGACCAAGCTGAGCAAATGGCAAGACTTGGTAGAGCAGAAACAAACACGGCAAATGTCAAAATTATTTTTTTTTTTTTTTTTTTTTTTTTTTTTTTTTTTTTAACTTCTGGTTGTTTTTGCAACAGCAGGGAGAAAATCTCTGGATCTTTCCTGAAGGGGCATGGAGAGCTGAACATCTGGACCCAGCAGCTGGGGAGAGCCACCCCTGCCTGTGGGTTTTGCCAGCCTGGAAGCAGGCAGCAGGCAGGACCATTTTCCTTTGGATGGGATTGTCAGATCTGAGCACACCAGCGCAATAAATTGGGATTTATCCTAGAGAGGTGACAGCTATTCCAGAGCAAAAATCAGTGTGCCTTCCTCAGCCTCTGCTTCAAGGCGTGCACAAAAGCCAAAGCTTCCTTTCCCATCCTTTCCCAGCCCCTGAGGTGGCTGCAGGGGTTAAAACAAAGGTGTGGACTCACTCATCCGTGTCTTTTTTGCTCTCCTCGATGAAGGCGATGGACTCGGATCTAAGGCGGTTTGTCACCTCGTACGTGCGCAGGGTGACTCCAAAAATATCCTCGTGGTACCGGCTGTCATCCTGGCAGGGAGGGTGGCAGAGGGAAAAAGGGCATTGGTGAGCACTCAGGGTCAGCCCCAGCAAAACCCTGCGTGGTGGGGAGGCAGCACAAGTGCAGGAGAGGGTTTGGGCTTTGTCATGAGGGACAGAGTGACCTTCCCAAGGTCACACCCCACCCTGGGCACACTGGGGCTGTTCTGTGCTTTAGACCCCCTCAGCAGCTGGAAATTCCTGGCTGGCAGGGGCACAGTCTGTGCACAGGCAGAGGCTCTGTGTTCCCTTGGATGGGGCCTGGATGGAGGAGGGGAGAGGGTTCAGAAGGGGAGATCCCACAGGAGTCATGCTGAGTTATCCTCCTGGGGAGAAGCAGAGCTGTTCCATGGGTCCGTGTCCCAAACTGAGCTCACTTAAGCTTCAGCTTCATCATTTATGTCTGGCACAGGGCACACAGACAGGGAGATTTGCAGCAGGGACCCACAAAACGCCCTGATAAATCCATTTTGTGATGGATGGCCAACAAGCCCTGCCAGAAGCACCCAAAAGCGCCGGCACCGGTGCTCAACCTGCTGCCCAGAGGAGCCAGGTGACCTCCCTTCACACAGACACCTTTGGCATGTCCCTCTGCTGACCCTCCCTGGGCACAGGGGGCAGGCAGCAGGTGCAGTGCCCCCGGCAGGAGTGGCAGTGGTGGCACGCAGGGGTGGCGGTGGTGGCACACAGCACTCACCCGCAGCTTGCTGAGGAAGGCTCCTGCCTCCTCTGCTGACAGCTGGCCCTGCTGCCTCACGATGAGCTGCACGGCCTTGAGGACGTCCCCGGCCATGGTGACATCCCCGCAGACGTAGATGTGGCCTCCCTGCTCCTTCAGAGCTTTGAACACGGTCTGGGCCAGCTGCTCCTGTAACACGTCCTGCACGTATTTCTGAGGGATGAGGAGGGAGCTGGGATTAACCCTGGGGAGAGCACTGAGGGGTCACCCCTCTTTGGGGGCTACAGATGTGCCTTGCAGCACCCACAGTGACAAAAAAGCAGCAAAGCATCCTTCTGCTCTTGCATGGGCACACCTGCACCATCTCTGCCATTGCCAGGCCCAGTGGGAATTTGGAGCAGGTATTTGCAGTGGCTGTGGGTCACTTCACTGGGTGACATCCTTTTCCCTTTTTCCTTTTCATTTCCCCTTTCCTTCCTTTCCCCTTTCCCTTTCCCCTGTCCTTTCCCCTTTCCTTTCCCCTTTCCCCTTTCTCCTTCCCCTTTCCCCTTTCCTTTCCTTTCCTTTCCTTTCCTTTCCTTTCCTTTCCTTCTTCCTTTCCTTTCCTTTCCTTTCCTTTCCTTTCCTTTCCTTTCCTTTCCTTTCCTTTCCTTTCCTTTCCTTTCCTTTCCTTTCCTTTCCTTTCCTTTCCTTTCCTTTCCTTTCCTTTCCTTTCCTTTCCTTTCCCCCTTTTTCCTTCCCCCTTCTCCTCTCCTTTCCCCTTTCCCATTCCCCTTTCCCCTCCTCCTCTCCCACGTGGATGGCAGCAGGAGCAGCCTGGGCACACATTCCAGCTGGCACTGGGATGGTGACACACCCTGGGAATGGTGCCCACAGGGAAGGGACAACCCTGCCCATTTCTGTGCCCCAGGGATGAGCCACCACTGCCCAGGGACCCAGCCCAGGCTGGGCAGCATTCCCAGGGCTGTGCCCACCTTTGGTCTGTCGGGTTCCCGGGAATAGGCCGTGTACAGCTCTCTGAAGACACCCTGGCTCTTGGCAAACAGCGTCTCCTCCTTGTAGATGTGGTCGATCCTGGACTGCCGGCAGCCAAACACCAGCACCATGGGGCACGGCTTCAGCCCTGGGGACAGTGTGGGGACAGCTCACAGCCTGGGGACACCAGTTCCCCTGAGGGGCCACCAGTTCCCATGAGCCATCTCCAATTCCCACCAGCCACCTCCAGTTCCCACCAGCCGCCTCCCTCCAGACTGCCACCACATCTGCTGGGACACCCCCAGCAGGGTGGGATCCCCATCCCAACACCCCAACCAAGGGTTCCAAAAACCTGTGTGAGGTGGGGAAGGACAACCCTACCCAAAACGGCCCCACCCAAACTCTGTGTGAGGTGAGGAAGGAGACAGCCCGACCCAAAATCTGTGAGGTGAGGAAGGACAGCCCAACCCAAACTCTGTGTGAGGTGAAACAGGGGACAGCTCAGTCCAAAATCTGTGTGAGGTGAGGAACAGGATGGCCTCACCCAAAATCTGTGTGAGGAAGAAGCAGGGGACAGCCCTGTCCAAAATCTGTGTCAGGTGAGGAAGAGGATGGCCCCACCCAAGCTCTGTGAGGTGAGGAAGAGGACGGCCCCACCTTTGTGCTGGATGTCGAAGAGCCGCTGCTGCCAGAAGCTGCGGAAGGGGGCGATGCCGGTGCCGGGGCCGATGAGGATGCAGGGCACCTGGGGGTCCTGGGGCAGGTGGAACCCGGGGGCACTGCACACAGCAAAGCTCCAGTTAAACACCAGCAGGGTGTTCCCTCTGCCCACAGCCAGCTGAGACACCTCCCAGAGAATGAGGGGTAGGAAACAAGGTGAAACCCCAGGATGTGACATTTTGTGCAGAATTTCCCTTCAAAGGGGAACCATTTGCTCACAAACCCAGCCCTGTTTTCTCCCGCTGTGACAGCAATCAAGAGAGCTCACCCTGTGAGGGGTCTCACCCCCTCCTCCTCAGGCCTGGCCTCTGTGGGTCACTCACCCTCGTACAAAGCAGGGAACCACTTCATCCGTCTGGATCCGACTGAGCCACGAGGAGCACACTCCGTGGTGGATGGGTCCCTCTCCATCTGGGAAGGGAGAAGAGGAGGTCTGTACCTGGCACATCACTGTTTTCTTTCCTCAAACCCTCCTTGCCACATCCTGCATGAACACTTCCCTGAAACATTTCATACCTCAGCATCCATTCTCCATGAACTTGGCAGAGTTTGGCACTTGGATCCCTCTGTGGAGCTACCCAGGACCCTGACCTGGCAGAGCTGGACCTCCACAATCCTTAGGGAGCACCCAGCTCTCCTTTTGACCTTTTTGGCAGCATCCTGATGCTCCCAAACAGAAACCCTCAGTGGCAGCTCTACTGTGTCCTCCCTGTGTCCTGCAGAGCACCAGGGCTGTGTCCATCCACACCATGACCATGCTTGCACACATCAGTGTCACTGCTACACAAGTTTGGCTACTGGGAATGTGGATTTTGTGGTGGGCAAACACAATCCTACATGGAGCTTGGGTTATGGACCTGCCTGTTTCAAGCTGAAAGGTGTAGCTGGGGCTGTGTGTTCTATCCCCATCTGTCAGAGCTGGGGCAGTTCTCTGCTGTTCCTGGGGCAGTTTTTTCTTTATCTCTCCCACAGCCAACCCTCCCTCCAGGAGATCTCTGCTGTCCATGGCCACTGAGTGTCCCTGCAGGGCTGATCCAATCCCAGCATCCCATGGGGAGATGCTCCGCCCAGGGGAGGAGCCAAGCATTCCTGCCTGGATCCAATCTGAGCCTGGCACAGCACAGCAGCCTTTGCCCCCTGCACTGCCAGAGGAGCAGCTTTCTGCTGCCCTGCATGGCCAGAGGGAGCCCAGGCCCATCTGCAGCAGCCCTGGAGCTGCAGAGGAAAACTCCCCCCTTGTGCAGGATCCCTGCTGCAGCAGAGCCACAGCTGGCACTGCAGGAGGGCTGAGCCCCCCTGGGATGGGGCTGGGACACCCCCCGACACACAGGAGTCAGCTCCTATTCTGACTCTGGCAGTGGGTTTTTTTGTTTTTTGTATTGCATTTGTATTTTTAATTTTCCTAGTAAAGAACTGTTATTCCTACTCCCATATCTTTGCCTGAGAGCCCCTTAATTTCAAATTTATAATAATTCAGGCAGAGGGGGTTTGCATTTTCCATTTCAGGGGAGGCTGTTGCCTTCCTTAGCAGACACCTGGCTTTTAAACCAAGATACTGGCTGAGAAGTGTCACCTCTGTGTCACTGCCACTCTCCATGACATGGGACAGCAATGCCATGGTTTGGGGAAATCTTGCAGCAATCCTTTTCTTTAAAGGCACATCTCCCTGCCAGAGGTTTGGTGTGGCTGCCCCTGAGCTGTTTCCCCCAGAGCCCAGCCCTGGGGCGGTACCTCGGGTGCGGTAGGATACCACAGCCACGGTGAGGTGCACCTCCCCTGGGTACATCTCTGGGGACGAGCTGATGGAGTAGTAGCGAGGCTGCAGGAGGGGCAGCTGGGTCAGCAGCAGCGTGGAGGGCATCTGCACCGAGGGGAACTCCTCCAGCACCTCCACGATCGTGGGGTTCTTGGACCACTTCCACTCCTCGTACTCCTGCAAGCCCTGGGAAAGAGGGAAGGAGGAGAGAGCTGCAGGATCCACCTTTTCCCAGGAGGTCCATGGCAAAGCTGGAGTGAGGAGCAGTGAAGGCACCCTGAGCAGAGCTCAGGAGACTCAGCCTAAGCACAGTGTGGGATGGAAATGCCCTGGCTGGGCTGTGATTGCCCCCAGGGCTTGCAGAACCCGAGGCTTGGGCTCTTTACCTTGCTGAGGACCTGCAGACGTTTCTTCTCCTTGTCACTGGTGGCCAGCAGAGCGAACTGCTGCAGCAGCAGCGGGGTGGGAGGGGTGGTGATGTCCAGGTAGTACTTGAAGGCCTGGAAGATGGTGCAGGGTGGAACACGGTTCTCATCTGTCCAGTTACTGATGACACCTGCCAGGAGGGAATCCAGCACGAGCCTGGAATCAGCTGAGCAGCAGAGACCAGGTGGGCAAATCCTGGTTTCCATCCCCCTCTGAGACACTGGATTAGGGTTTTCTATCTCCAGCAGGGATTCAGGAAATCCCTGAAATCTGGTGTTGGGATGCCCCCTCCACATCCTGTAACTCTTCTTCCCAGTCCTAGACCTTACTCTTTCTAAGGGAACATAAATACCTTTAGCTTTTCCATGGAAAATCTTCCCCAAGGCCACGCCCATCCTTCTGTCACAGACATCTTTTATGAAAAATCCTTTCCTTAGGATTTTTCCTGCTGAGAAGCTGAGAAGCCTCAGGAACAAAATGTAAACATTGATTATCTGCTGCTGTGGAATGCAACAGGTGCATCTGTGGTTGGTCTCATGTGGTCGTCTCTAATTAATGGCCAATCACAGTCAAGCCTTTGTTATTCATTCCTTCCTTTCTATTCTTAGCTAGCCTTCTGATGAAATCCTTTCTTCTATTCTTTTAGCATAGTTTTAATATAATATATATGATAAAATAATAAATCAGCCTTCTGAAACATGGAGTCAGATCCTCATCTCTTCCCTCATCCTCGGACCCCTGTGAACAGTCACACCCTTCAACCCCTTGCTCCACATCCCAAGTGCAGACAAGCAATGGCTCTGGGCAGGGCAGGGACGAAGGAGGAGCTCCCAATCCACACAAACACATCAGACAGATGAAAATAATTCTCCTGGGGCCACCCACCTCCCTGAGGAGCTACAAGAACTTCAGGGAAAGGAGGAGAGAGGCCACCTGTGCTCCCTGGTTACCTAGAGCTGTGCTTCTCTCCTCCAGCAGCTCCACCTTCACCAGCTGGTTGGTTGGAGGGGCATCCTCAAGCCTGTCGATGAGGGCATTGACCAAGTCCTCGTGGTTGCCCGGGAAGACGCCCAGGTGGTCCCCAGGCTGGTACTGCAGCTCCTGGTGCCCGTTGGTGTGCAGGCGCAGGAAAATCGTCAGGCGGCTGCAGGGGAAGGAGCAAAAGTGGTTTGGGGGATCCTTCCCCAAAATCACTGACTTTGGGATGGTATTTGGGAAAGCCCCCAAAGATCTCTCAGGGGTCCTGAGCCCTGGCCTCACGAGCTGCTGGTGAGCTGGACAGGGGTGGTGGCACGGCCAAGCTGTGGTGGCACGGCCAAGCTGTGGTGGCCATCTCACCAAGGTGACAGCAGGGAGAAGGGACCCTGCAGCACGCCCTGACTCACCCTTTTAAAAGGAGAGAACCAATTGAACCTCTTGCTCAGCAATTTTATCCTTCCTTTGCTGCCCCTCTGTCGGAATCTCTAGCTGGTCAGAGTGACCACGAGAAAAGTTCAAAAGTCTCTTTTCCCAGCCCAGTGCTCAAAGAAGGAGTCAGAGCTCTTCATTTCTCGGTCTCAAGGTTGTTCATTGTTTCTTATCTATAAAATTCTTTCTCCTGCCCTGCCGAGGTCTGTCCAGCAGGACAGTTCCAGGCACTCTGCCTGCCCCAGGGCAGTGTTATGTCTTTATACTAAAAACTACATGTACAATGTTTACAATTACTTTCCAATACCTATCACCTCTGTTAGACAGTGAGCTTCTACTCTAAACCAATCTGTAAGTGCCAACATCACAGCAGAAGATGGAGGCCAAGAAGAAGGAGAAAGGCTGGACACACCCAGTTCCCTCCATCTTGCCTCCTGAACCCCCATACCAAAACCTCAAAATCTACTTTTCCACCCCATGATAACTTCACTATTATTCTACCTAAACTGTTGTGGCTTGCGGATCTTCATCTAAGGTTGGTAATTTGTTCCACGGGTCATAATCAAACACACAGGTGTTTTGGGCTCTGTGCCAGGGCTTCTGAGCCCCCTGGCAGGGGGTCCTGCCCATCCTGGACAGCCAGAGGGATGTCTTGGTTTCCCACACCCCTCCAGCCAGCTCCCCATCCCATGGGCTGAGGGAGGGACCAGCAGGAATTCCACTGTGCATGGAGGGCAGGAACACCCCCTCTGCCTTCCAGGCTGACTCATGGCCTGCACAAAGGTGGATTCCACAGACATCCAGGGCTCAAGGGCTGTTTGTAGCACTGTTCTGGGTGCCCCAGGTGTGTGTTTAGGATAGCTGCATCTCCTACCTGGACTTGGGGCTCTGCAGGTTCTGCCGTGTGAGGAGCCGGGCTGCATAGACACGTTTTTTGTGGATGCTGTACAGTCCTGAGGAGGATAAGAGCCAGGGAAGGGATTCAGCAGAGCATGGCCAAGGCTTCTGTAGGACCATTGTGGGTTCATCCCCTCAGAGCAGAGCTGACCACAGGGGTTTGACCTCCCTCCTGTGAGCCCAAGGGATCAGGAACCCCAGGGGTGACTCAAGCATGTTTTTTTAGTGACAGAGGATTCCAAAACCACCCCTGTGACACTCAGGGCAGTGCCCTCACACTGCCCACAGCTCCTCTTGCTGCCTGGCTGGCAGGAGAGCACCTGGGTTTGGGCAGAGCTGAGCTGGTGCTGCAGGAGCTGCAGGAGCCGTGCTGAGGGGCCAGGTGTCCATGGGCTGACCTGCCTTTGCTCCACAACACTCCATGGAGCAGCCTTGGAAAAAATAAGCCTGGAAAGATCCCAATTTTCCAGTTCCTTGCTTCAAAAAATGGGGTCAGAAGGAGGGAGAGCAGATCAGGCCCAAACATCTCTGTTACAGACAGCGACAGGACTGGCCTGAGGGGCCTGGGGCTGCTCCTCGGGCCTGGGATGGGGGCAAAGGCAGGGCTGAAATGGCCTGAGGGGCCTGGGGCTGCTCCTTGGGGATGAGATGAAGGGAAAGGCAGGGCTGAAACACTGGGAATTTAACAGAGACAAAAAAAGGGGTTTGGCCCCTCTACCCCTGTGTGTTGCCCACGTTCCCCACAGGCAGAGCCCTCCAGGCCTGTACCTTGTGTGAGCTCCGGGGCCTCAGCCACGTAGGTCAGGCGGAACTTGCTCCTCTTCCAGCTGCGGTCGTTGCTGATCAGGGAGTTGTTGGCTTTCTCGATGTTCACGTCGTCCCCCACGCAGAACACGTCACACGCTGCCTGCAGCACCCACCAGGCCCTCAGGCACCCCCTCAGCCCAGCCCAGCCCAAATGACCCCCTCATCCCGGCCCACATGGACAAGGAGCCCCCAGCAGTGTGGGGCTGGACTAGTGGCCATGGACATTGCTCATGCTGCTCTCCTTCCCACATATCTGGGATGATGCAGGGATTCAACACATCGGTGACCTTTGGGTGGTCAGCACAAAGCAGAGCATCAGCTCCACCCTCTTTGCTGTGGGCTGGGGCGGTGCTGGAGCGTCCCAGTGCCAGGAAGGGAAGGCTGGGTTCAGATCCAGCTCCAAACTCTGTCCTTCTCCCCCCTGCTCCACCCTGCAGCCCCTCAAGGTTACCTTGAAGACCTTCTTGGCCCAGGTCCTGAAGGATTCCTCCTGGCCACAGAGCTCATCCCCCTCTCCCATGCGGAGGATCCTCTCTCCCCCCAGCTCCTCCAGCAGCGTGTCCACGGCGCGGGCGAAGGCGCAGAAGTGGGGGTAAGCCCTGGAGCCCAGCCCAAACACGGAGAACCTGTGCAAAGATGGCTCAGCTGTGGCTGCTCAGCTGGGAGGGACCCTGAGGGGGAAGGTAATCCCACCAGAAGACAGCAGAGTTTATTAATGTGGTCCCTAAATTGTAGGGCTCACAACTCTCTCACACACATGAGGTGATGAGCTGTTTTTAACCCCAGTGTGCAGCGGGGTGACTCACCACAATGCAGCTGTTTTCACTTGCTATATGAACAATTTATTCTGAGAATTCATTTGATGTGTGGCTTTGGTGAAAATTTGCAGTTTGTGCTGCACTGGAGACCACATGTCTGGGTAGCAAGTCAGCAAATGACAGGTCAAGTTCAAAAGCTTCATCCAGATATAGCTATTAAGCTTTAAAAATCGCAGCTATTGATCTGGATTATTTCAGTTCAGAGCCAGGTCTCATAGAAACACGACAGGAAAAGGGATCTTTTAGATATGCCAGAGCACAGCTGGCCCCTCCTGTCCCACCATCACACACAGCAGCCTGGAGGGGTCTGCACATCACCCAAACACCTCAGGGTGAGGTGGGGTCTGTGCAGCACCAGCTCCTGCCCTGACCCTTTACCTGACGTTTGCCAGGGGCCCCGTGCTCTCGAAGTTGTCCCTGGGGTCAGGGCCATCACTGGAGGATTTCCGTGCATCCGAGTAAGAGGAGACGCTGTTGAACCGGACCTTGTAGCTCCTGTGGGCAACAACAGCAGCCAGGCTCACACTGGGGGCACCCCCTGGCTTTGGAGCTCACAGTGGGGCTCCAAAGCACAGCTGAGGGCTCACAACTCCACCAGCAGGCAGTGTGGAAGAGGAGAGGAATGTGCTCCCTCCGGGGGTAAGGCCATAGCAACCCCTGTGCATCCTCAGCTGGAGCAGGGATGCTCCATGAAGTCCTGGTCACCTCCCTCAGTGACACAGAGCTGCCAGGACCTTGGGCTCTACCTGCCCTTCCCTGGCAGCACACAAGGTCAGGTGTGTGTCTGAAGAGATATTCTGAGGGTTCTTTCATTCATAGGAAGTGGGAAATTAAAAAAAAACCCAAAAAACAGAGTGAGAGAAGAAGGGGTGAGGAGGGGGAAGGGGAGCCGAGGAAAAAAAAATAAAATCTGACAACAGCAGAAGTATTTCTGAATTGAGCCATCTCCCAAAATTGCTCCGCACAAGAGTTTCTAAATTTACAGGCAGAGCAGTGAGCAGTGAGCAGCGCTGTGTGCATGAGTCATGGCACAGCTCCTGCAGCCGGCACGGCACGGCACGGCACGGGAGAGCATGGCATGATCCAGGGACAGCCGGGTCACAGAGCCCCAGGGACAGCTGGGTCACAGAGCCCCAGGGCCACCTCTGCCCCTCAGCCTCCCCCCTCTCCCCAGACCTCCACGCCTTCCTGCTCCTCCACTCAGCTGGCCCTGGCCATGGCCCTCCCTGGGTTATCCCGGGTTAGCTGGCCTCCCTCCCCAACCTCTGAGGTGCTCCAAGCTCATCTTGCAATGTGGGGGATTTTCTGCAATCCAGGCTCTGTTCAGGGCAGCAGGACCCTCTGGATTAGAGGGACACAAAGCCCAAATTGCCCAGCTGAGTGTTGGCCCAAGGCTGGGACAGCAGCTGGAATGAGGAGGTCCCTGTGGTGTGGGATGGATGGGCTGCACTTCAACAGCAGGCTTGGAACAGGAATGCTTTAGAAAACCCTTGGAAAACCCTTGGGAAACCCTTGCTGTAAGACACGAGGAGCCAAATCCCAAGCCCAGCACAGCCTCAGGGCTGTGGGCAGAGAGCCCTGACAGGCTTCTGTGACACTATCACACTAAGGCCACCCTGCCCTGAGGGTCTCAGCATTCCCTGGGGGAGCTGGGACTCCATGGGCTGCTCTCTCCAGGTGTCTTTAACCAGGCTGACACTGTCCCTCTTCCCCCCACTGCCTCCTCCAGTTCTCCTTTTCTCATTGCAAAAGGTTTTTTGAGTGCTTGATGTTAGCCAGGTCCTGGATATTGGCTGGGGCAATGCCAAAAAGAGAAGCTGTGGATCCCTGGAAGTGTCCACAGCCAGGCTGGACAGGCCTTGGAGCAGCTGGGACAGTGCAGGGTGTCTCTGCCTGGTTCTGAGAAGCTCATACCAGTCCTTAAATCACACTTGGAGGTGTCTGGGACAGCAAGCACCGAGCTCAGGGGCTTTTAACCTCCTCAAATCTGCCTGACCAGCCATGGGCAGCACCTCTGCCCCCAAGGAGAAGATCCTTGGGGTGAGAACCATGTGTGGAACATCCCTTCTCCATCCTCAGCCCTCCAGGGCAGCCTGCTCTGTCACTGTCCCCATTGAGACACGAGGCCATGAGGAGCCTGCTGGGTTTTCAGCAGGGATCCATCAGCAGGACCAGCTCTGGAGAGCCACAAACTAGTCCCTGTCACCACCCTGGAGTCAGGGCCATCCCAGCACAAACTGGTCCCTGTGTGTTTGTCACCACCCTGGAGCCAGGGCCATCCCAGCACAAACTGGTCCCTGTGTGTTTGTCACCACCCTGGTGACACTGCCCTGAGCCAGGGTGCTGGAATTGCCCTGGATCCCTCCTGAATTAAGGAGCAGCCCTGTGCCAGTTGTCAGCTCAGGAGATATTCCAGGGCACAGCAGTGACCCAGTTCAGGGAAATATTTTATTCTTCGCAGCTAAAATTAGAGGAGACCCCAAATGATCATTGTCAGAGCCCTCCCTTCCTTTCCCCCCCTGGGATCTGCACAAAGCTCATCCTCCCCTGAAGGGGGATTTTCTACAATCCCACGTTCTGTCTCCTAGGTACCCGTTACAAACATCACAGGATTATCACAGCTCTTATTTTCCCTAGAAATCTTTTCACACCATGCATGGAGCTAAATCTGGTTCTCCAGCCCTCCCCCACCTACATCTGCAAGCCTGGGAACTCCCTTCTACCTCCAACTCTTACTATTTCGGTGCCTCCTGGACAGGCTCTGGCACTCAGAATCGATGATTTTGGGGAAATTCCTATTTTTATCTGTTTTTTTCACAGATTTCTGCCTCTTCAAAATGAAGAGAGAAGCTTTGAAATGTCACCCCAGGGAATTACAAGCTGGGATCCACAGGCACCCCTGAATCTGTGTTTTTATCCTCCCTGGGACCTCCAGTCTCTCCATTCCCTGGATGTCCAGGCTGGTCCCATTCCTGGATATTTGCAAATGTGAGATCTGCCCGAGGGTTTCCCACTCCCCTGTGAGAGGATGGAGGCAGTGAACCTGTCCTGCATGCTGGGGTTTGGACTGGGAAGGGAAGGGGTTGGAGTGCTCTTACTTCCTCTCCTCCAGGTTGGAGTTGGGATTCTTCATCTCCATTAATGCACAGCCAAATTTCTACAGAAAAAGAACAAAAAAAGGCCATCAGTTTTGCCAGGTTTTGCAGGAAACCCAGCCCTGAGCACAGCCTGGGCTGTGGCTCTGCTCCCTGCTCACTGCCCAGGTCACAGCCCCCCAGCCAGGGCACTGTCACCTTCTGTGTGACACTGCTAGGGGTCACAAAGGATGAATTTAACATTGGATCAGTGGCTGTGTCATGGCAGGGAACCAGGAGATGTGCCTGCTCCAGAGCAGCCTGGAGGCAGCTGCAGCACCTGGACCTGTTTGGGGTCCTTCCAGCTCAGTCTGAGCCAAGCAAGGACATTCCTGGCCCTGTCCCCTGCTGTCCCCTTGTTGAAGATTGCAATGCAAGATGTTTTCCATTCCCATCTCTATGGCAGATTACCTTTGTCAAGTGGGCAGTTTGCCTTATCTCTCTCTTTGAGTGACCACATTCACACCTCCCTGGGAGGGGACATTGCTGATAACAGCTATTGAATGTCCCTGCATGGCTGATAAGAACTACAGCATCCCATTGGGAGATGTGAGCCCAGGGGGAGGAGCCAAGCATTCCTACCCAGATATAATCCAGAGGTTTGAGACACCAGCACGGCTTTTGCACTGGATTCCCCAGAGGAACAGCAGCTGCCTCTCCTTCCACTGGATCTTCAGAGGAAGAATCCATCCTTCTCTACAGGATCCCTGCTCCAGCAGAACCACCCCTGACACTGCAGGAGGGCTGAGCCACAATTCCAATGGCACTGCCACCAACACCCTGACCCACAGGGTGTCAGGTTGGGTTCTGACTCTGTCACTGTTGTTCTAGCATACTGCATTGTTTATTTTATACTTTTGTTTTTTTTTTCTTTTCCCTATTAAAGAACTGTTATTTTCTGCTCCCATATTTTTGCCTGAGAGCCCCTTAATATAAAATTTATAGCAATTGGGAGGGGTGGGGAGAGTTTAAATTCTCCATTTCAGGGGAGGCTCCTGCCTTCCTTAACAGACTCCTGTCTTTCCAAACCAAGACACCCCTGCTGTCCCCTGCTGTCCCTGCTGTCCTACCTCTCCGTTCTCAGGCGGGTCCCCGTTGCCGAAGGTGCTGGTGACCACCAGGACCATGGTCTCGTGCTCCAGGTGCACCACATCATACTCATCCATGGCCATCACCTGGGGGCACAGAGAGGGCACAGAGAGCTGGGAGCCTCCTGGGCAGGCTGGGGATGGGGACAGCATGTCCCTGCTGGGATCTCTGTGTGGGCAGGGTGGGAACAGGAGCCTGGAGGGACAGGGCCAGCCGTGGGGCTGCCTCCAGAGGGGCCACAGCTGCAATCAGTGCAGGAAATCAGGGATTTTCTCCACCCCAGACCCACAAGGGCACACCCTGAAGGCCCTTGGCAGCTGTTTCCACACCATGATCTCACACCCAGCATGTGTCAGGAGCAATACCTTGGCATCAAAGGCGTGTTTGAAGATCTCACAGAGGGTTTTTGCATAGACCTGGGACTTCCCCGTCTCCGTGGCATACAGGATGGTGGCCTTGACCCTCTTGGCCATGGCTTGGCCCATCAGCTTGGCTGAGAACTTCACAGCCCTGGGAAGCAGGAATAAATCCCAGTCAGAGCTTGGACCTGACCTGCCCCTCTAGCCCAGACCTTTTAATTTCCTATTAAATGAACAGCCTTACAAAGCTGCAGCATCAATTTTTTGGTTCTCACATGGCAAACAGGGAAGCCTGGAAGAGCTTGAGTTGTCAGAGAGGAAAAGGAGGTGGGGAAGCTTGGACAGAGCTCAAAAACCTGGATGGCGTGAAGGAGGAAAATGCTAAACCAGGCATGGGGGATGCAGAAACAGAAGAATCAGGGGAAAGGAAAGGAAAAAGGAAAGGAAAAGGAAAAAGGAAAAGGAGAAAGGAAAAAGAAAAGAAAAGAAAAGAAAAGAAAAGAAAAGAAAAGAAAAGAAAAGAAAAGAAAAGAAAAGAAAAGAAAAGAAAAATAACAGAAGATCTGGAACCAACCAGAGCTGGAGCTACAGGAGGAACAGCAGCTCCTCCATCCCTTAAATCCAACCCAGCCCTGCTCCACACAGAGCCTGGGGACACCCAGGTCACACCCAGCTGTCCCAGTGCCTGTGATTTGCACTCTGGTGACACCCAGCCCTCCCCTGGGAGGAGCAGGCTGGGGAGGGTGGCACATTTATCCCAGCCTGGTGCCCAGCTGGCTCTTTCCTGTGCCTCAGCCATGCCTGGGGGCTTTTCCTCCAGTTTTCCCCCTGGCTCAGGGTGCACAGAGGGGCCCTGGGGCCCCCCAGCCTCTCTCCAACCCTGGCCCAGGTGATGCAGCACCAGGAATGCTGATTCCTTATCTGTGGCACCACTGGGAGCACCAGAACAGGGGTTGTGGGTTTGTCATTTTAGGGACATTCATATCACATCAACACTGTTCTTCCTACATTCCAAACATTTATTTTCTAAGTGGACCACCAAGCTTTTAAATGGGGCCACCAGAAGGGCAGAAATCCATCAGGTCTGGATTTAGGCTGCTGTTGCAACAGGGAAAGGTGATTTTTGGGAGGCTGAGGGAGCACAAAGCCTCTCTGTGGCCTCTGCAGGAGGAAGGGCTGCCTGATTCACTCTGACAGCCCTTGCCCCAGGTTTTTGAGTTCAGCAGCTCCTGCAGCCCCTTCAGAGGAGCTGTGGGGAACTGAGGCTGCAGCTGGAGTGTGATGGTGTTCACAGGGGTTTTATGTTAAGGGAAGAGACTAAGATCTGACTCCATGTTTCAGAAAGCTTGGTTTATTATTTTATGATATATTACATTAAAACTATACTAAAAGAATAGAAAAAAAAAGTTTCATCAGAAAGCTAGCTAAGCTAAGAAGAGAAAAGAATAATAACAAAAGTTTGTGGCTCGGACAAAGAGCCTGAGCCAGCTGGGCTGTGATTGGCCATTAATTAGAAACAAGCACATGAGACCAATCACAGATGCACCTGTTGCATTCCACAGCAGCAGATAACCATTCTTTACATTTTGTTCCTGAGGCTTCTCAGATTCTCAGGAGGAAAAATCCTAAAGAAAAGATTTTTCATAAAAAGATGTCTGTGACACTGGAGTGGTCACACCGGGCGGGAGGAGCCCAGCTTGCCCCTGCTCCTCCTGCCCACTCTGGGTCTGGGGAATCATTTAGGGAGGACAAAAAGAGGAAAGGAGAGGTAGAAACTCCTGCAGGCTGGTTTGTCCTGCCTGCCCCTAGCAGGGTCAGCCTCAGGAATATTTCTGTTTGCTGCTGCAGTTCTGCCCGTGGTGGCAGTATCCCCTGTCCCCAGGGCAGGGACTGCAGGTCTGAAGCCTCAGATTTGGACAGATTTAGGCAGACTTTTGAGTCTGAGCAGGCACCAAATCATGCTCAAGGCTCTGCCTCTTCTTCAGCTGATAAGCTCAGATCCAGACAGGATTAATGGCGAATTACAAAAACAATTCCTTTCCCTACACCAGGAACAATGGAGATTTTGTTTTAAATGACCTGCCACGCTCACATTTCTATAAAACCATCCCTCAATGGGGCAGAGGGGAGCAATAAAAGCATTTTTTCCTCCAAACTCCATGAATCCTCCTGCTCTTCCCCCGGCCCCAGTGTCACATTCCTCAGCTGCTGCTCCTGTTTATGGATGCACCACGGAGAGCAGCTCGCAGGAGGTGACAGCTGAAGAGTGGGAGCAAATTGATGGCAGGGATTTGGGGAAACTGAAGCGTGGGGAGATGCTGTGACGAGCCAGGGCCACCTGGCAGCCTGGCCACCGTCCCCAGGGCACACCCAGCCCTGCTCCTGCCTGCCAATGGCCCCCAGGGGAGGAATTTGGGCCAGAATCAGCCAAATTGTGCTTCATTCCTGCATCCCTGCTGCTGCTGAGGAGCCTTGGCAGGGAGGAGGGCCTGGGGTGGCCCCTTGCCAGGGGTCAACTGACCATGAAGTGCAAATCTCAGCTCAGCCCTGATCCATCTGCTGCCTGCAGGGGGATTCCTCATTCTCATCTCTCCCCTTCCTTCCAAAGCAGGTGTTTGGAGGGTTGGGCACACACTGGGGGCAGGTTCTGCTCATGTAGGAAAAAGGAGGGATATGGACAGGAGTTTGATGTCCTCAGTGCCAGCACAGCCCTGAAGAGGGAGGGGGGATCTTCCTGCCCCAAGGAAAGGAAAAAACGGGCACAACACCCTCCAAAAGTGGGAAAGCCATATCTGAGCATCAAAACCTCCTAACCAGAGAATGAACAGCTTGGGAGAATAAACAATACCCAGGATCTGGGATTTACCTGGTCACACCCCTTTTGGTGGTCTGAGGGGTGCTCAAAGAACTGCCTGTGTCCCCAAATGTCCCTCAGGGCAGGTAAAGCCTTCAGTGGCCCAAAGCCCAGATCAGAGCCCATCATCTGTAGGGTGATATACACACCCACAGGGTGCTTAAATCCAGCCCCAAACATTCCAGGCCTTTCCAGAGCCTGCTGGTACTCACTTTGCCAGCTTCTTAAAGCCAATGGCCCTCTTCTTGGTGGGTGTCCCATTGACCCCTTTCCAGACGTGGGTGTTCCAGGGGTCCGGCTAGGAGAGGGAAAAGCAGGATCAGAGAGGGTGGGGAGTGCTCAGAGCTTGGAGAAATGCAGCACCCACAGCACTGAGAGTTAAATCCTTCCAGTGAGGAAGGGGAGGAATAGCTGCTACAGCACAGCTCTGCCTCTCCTCTCTGTGTCCCTGATCCTTGGAGCCTTGTGGGGGTTTGTTTAGGCTATGGAACATGCCCAGGAAAATTGCAATCTAATAAACCCTCCTGGCTTGTAGCAGCATCTGGCCAATTGCTCTGTCACCTCTCGAGAGCAGCGTTAATAGGCCACAGCCAAAAGGAGACAACGCCAGAAGGGGAGAGGTGATGGAAACAGATCCTTTCCCCTGCTCTGGCCACAGGTTTTTTTCCCTAAGAGGCCCTTTGGGAAGGGGAGGCAGCTGAAGGCAGAGCAGGCACACAGAAGCTCATTCCGTGCCCTTGCAGGCTGCAGGCAGAGCCAGGAAGCATCGGGGGGCCTGGTGGGCTGGGAAGGAGTGAACAGACTGCTCCTGCTCTGTGGTTATTCCTTAAGGGCTCTTGACTAAAGGTCACTTTGTGTGGAAAGCACCGGAGCAGGGAAGGCTGGATAATGAGGGAGTGTTTGCTGAGGGGATTCTCCTCATGGGTTACCGGGTAAAACAGCCCAGCAGCAGCGTTTGGGCCCCTGCTGGGGCTGCTGGGCTGCAGCCCCTGTCCCACTGCTGGAGCCCCTGGGTGCAGGAGAATCCTCTCATACCTGCAGGCTGAAATGGGATATGGGACATGGGATATGGGATATGGGATATGGGATATGGGATATGGGATATGGGATTTGGGATCCGGGATTTAGGATATGGGATTTTGGATCCGGGATTTGGGATATGGGATTTGGGATACAGGAGCTATATCCAGTCAAACCTTCAGGCTGGAATGGGATATGCAATATGGGATATGGGATTTGGGATACAGGAGCCAGCCTCTCAAACCGGCAGGCAGGGATGGGATATGGGATTTACGATATGGGATATGGGATATGGGATACGGGATATGGGATACAGGAGCCAGCCTCTCAAACCGGCAGGCTGGGATGGGATATGGGATTTACGATATGGGATATGGGATACGGGATATGGGATACAGGAGCCAGCCTCTCAAACCGGCAGGCTGGGATGGGATATGGGATTTGGGATATGGGATCCAAGAGCTATATCCACTCAAACCTGCAGTCTGGAATGGGATATGGGATATGGGATATGGGATGTGGGATATGGAACATGAGATATGGGATATGGGATACAGGAGCCATCCTCTCAAACCTGCAGAGTTGAACAGGAAATGAGATATGGGATTTGGGATATGGATCCAGGAGCCAGCCTCTCAAACCTGCAGGCTAGAATGGGATATGGGATATGTGATATGGGATATGGGATATGGGATACAGGAGCCAGCCTCTCAAACCTGCAGGCTGGAATGGGATATGGGATTTGAGATTTGGGATTTGGGATATGGTTTATGGGATATGGGATTTGGGGTTTGAGATATGGGATGTGGATATGGGATCCAAGAGCTATATCCTCTCAAACCTGCAGGCTGGGATGGGATATGGGATTTGGGATATGGGATATGGGATATGAGGTATGGAATTTGGGATATGGGATATGGGATCCAAGAGCTATATTCACTCAAACCTGCAGTCTGGAATGGGATATGGGATATGGGATATGAGATATGGGATATGGGATACAGGAGCCAGCCTCTCATACCTGCAGGCTGAAATGGGATATGGGACATGGGATTTGGGATATGGGATATGGGATATGGGATATGGGATATGGGATATGGGATTTGGGATGTGGGATCCAGAAGCCATCCTCTCAAACCTGCAGGCTGGAATGGGATGCAGGAGCCTTCCAGCCATTTCCTCACCCACCCATTAGGCACTTCCAAAGTGTGATTAAAAACTGGGAGCTCAGGCGTCCCATGTCCCCACGGAGGGGCCAACCCCCATCATTACACTATGCTGGGGTGAAATATCCATTGTGCAGGAATTGGATGGTGTCCCTGTCCTTCCAGCACGTCCTGAGCTCCCTCTCCCGCCCCGCCCTTGGCCAGAGGCACGGTGGAGGGTGGGGACAGCACCTGGTACTCAAAGGAGGGCGTCAGGCGGTAGTTGAGCATCTCCTGGTGGAAGACGGGGGTGATGCTGCCCGACATGGGCGGCACGATCCACACCCAGTCGGCGGGACAGCCCCCCCGGCAGCGGTACTCGTTCTCCATGTGCTTGATGAAGGACTCGGTGGCCGAGTGGTGATCCACGATGGTCACCTTGTCACTCTGCAGGGGGACAAGAGAGCAGAGACAGCAGCTGTCAACACAGCCCAGAGGGAAAAAGCCAAAATTCTAGATTTGGAGCTGTTTGTCACAAATACTCCTTACTCCCCATGGTGTTTGGGGATGATCCAAGGTGGCTGCTGATCTTGGTCTTCCAAGGGCTCTAAAGTGCTTTGAAAATAGATGTGCTATGGGAGCCCTGTTCCCCCTGCTAATTGTCCTGGGCCAAGCAAAGATGGGATGAATGGGATGGATGGGATGGATGGGATGGATGGGATGGATGGGATGGATGGGATGGATGGGATGGGATGGGATGGATGGATGGATGGATGGATGGATGGATGGATGGATGGATGGATGGATGATGGATGGATGGATGGATGGATGGATGGATGGATGGATGGATGGATGGATGGATGATGGATGGATGGATGGATGGATGGATGGATGGATGGATGGATGGATGGGAATGGATGGGAATGGATGGGAATGGATGGGATGGAGCATCGTCTGCTCAGAACCTTGGGAGGCTCTTCCATCAGGGCAGCTCCAGCCCAGCTCTGGGAAGTACTCTCCCCCTTTGAAGCTGGCTTGCCAAGGACTGGTTTTGTGGCTGGGAGAGAGCCTGGGCCAGTTCTTGCCTCATGGATAGGTTAGAAGAGCTGGATTTCCCCCTCTTGGGATATTCCTTCTGGACCAGCAGGACTCAGGTGCTGGCGGTGTTGTTTTACAACATCCAGAGTGTGGAGATTATTGAATCTTACTGCAGCAGCCCAAATTTGGGAGCACAGCCCAGTTCCAGCCATTGTGCTTGGGTGGATGTCTCCACTCTTGTCCCACCTGTCCCTGTGTCCCTCCAGCTGGCCCAGGCACAGCAGGGTCTGAGTGAGGTACCTGGAAGCTGTAGAGCACAGCGATGTTGATCTCCACCAGGGCCTGGTCCTTCCACAGCGAGGATGTTTTCCTCATATCCAGGTTCATTTTCTTGGCCACTTGCTGTAACAACACATGGCAGGAGGGGAAGGATTTAATGGCCAAGAAACAAAGATTGGAGAGCTCTGCTTGGGGAGTGGAACCCAGAGGAGAGGCCCAGGCTGGCACAAGGCACCCACAGGGGAGGGAAGGGCTGATGTTGTGCCTTCCTCTGGGAAGAAATCCTGCCTTTTCCTCTCCATGGCAGGAGCACGGCTTTTCCTCCTCCCTGAACAGAATCAGGCGGCCAAATGCTGCTGAGGAGGCCACCAGGAGCAGCTGGACACTCACACTGCTCTGGTTTTCAGAAGACTGGGGAGGGATGGAGCCCCTCTAATAACACAACATCCCCTGGGAGGTTTTGATGGATCCAGACCCCTGCACGGGCACCTTCCCATGGCTTGGCTTTGTCTCTCCCAGCGTGGGCATTCCCTGAGCCATGGAACCAGCTGGAGGATCCCCAAGGACACACGCATCCCTGAGGAGCCACCGAGGGTCTCTGCACCCTTTAATGTTTCAGCATTTGGCCTCATCTGAGCACACAACCAGGTGCCTGCTGACCCTAAGATTCTTTGGGAAGCCTGTGGGAAGCTCCACAGGGATCACACTGGCTGTGTCAGACACCTGCTGGCCCCACAGGACACAGAGACCTTGCCAACCTCAGCCATGTGGCTCCAGGAGAATTCACAGCTTCACAGAGTGACCAGGTTGGAAGAGACCTTTGAGATCATCGAGTCCAACCCCAACACCTCAACCAAACCCTGGCACCCAGTGCCACATCCAGGCTTTGTTAAACACACAGGGATGGTGACTCTGCCACCTCCCCAGCCAGGCCTTTCCAGAACTTTATCACTCTTTCTGTGAAAAAAATTTTCCTAATATCCAACCTATACCTCTCCTGATACAGCTTGAGGCTGCGTCCTCTGGTTCTGTTAATTCCTAGAGAAAGAGACCAGCCCCACCTGAGCACAGCCACCTTTCAGGAGCTGTGGAGAGTGATAAGGTCACCTCTGAATCTCCTTTTCTCCAGGCTGAGCACCCCCAGCTCCCTCAGTGGTTCCTCACAGGGTTTGTGTTCCCAGCCCCTCTCCAGCCTCGTTGCCTCTGGACACGCTCAAGCATCTCAGCGTCCTTCCCAAACTGAAGGACCCAGAGCTGGGCACAGAAGGGACATCCTGTGCTCTCCCAGTGTCCTGCCCAGTGCTCCCAGAGGCCCAGCAGGAGCAGCAGCAGGAGGTACCTCCAGGATGTTGTAGCGGGAGTTGTCGCAGTAGTCGCGGACGCCGATCTCCGTGCCCATGTACCAGCCGCTGAAGGGGCAGGCCGAGAACTCCAAACCCCCGATCTCCAGGAGCATGTTGGAAACGGCTGGCAGCCCGTACCACTTCAGGCCCAGGTCCTTAAACCACTCAAACCTGCCAGGGAAAAGGTCAGGATTAGGCAACCAGCCAGGAATTCCCTTCCCAATCCATGCAGGGGTATGGGGCAGGTCACTTTGCCATCAGGGTGAAGGACTTGTGTCACAGACATCTTTTCATGAAAAACCCTTTCCTTAGGATTTTTCCTCCTGAGAAGCTGAGAGGCCTCAGGAACAAAATGTAAACAATGATTATCTGCTGCTGTGGAATGCAACAGGTGCATCTGTGATTGGTCTCATGTGGTTGTTTCTAATTAATGGCCAATCCCAGCCCAGCTGGCTTAGACAGAGAGTCTGAGCCACAAACCTTTGTTATCATTGTTTCCTTCCTGTTCTTATCTTAGCTAGCCTTCTGATAAAACCTTTTCCTCTATTCTTTTAGTATAGTTTTAATGTAATGTGTATCATAAAATAATAAATCAAGCTTTCTGAAACATAGTCAGATCCTCGTCTCTTCCCTCAACCTGAGATCCCTGTGAACACTGTCACAGTCTTGAGAAGAACATTTCCATCAGTACCTCCCTTTAGGGCTGTTCATAGGGACAAGGTGATTATGGAGGGGTGTAAGCCCTGGGAGGCTTCAAGGAAAAGGAAATTTTCCAAGGAAATCAATCTGGACATGAGGGAAAGCACTGAGACCTGGACACAATCTCCCTGCCAACTTCACTGGAGGGAAGATCTGGGAGAGGGCCTTCAGTGAAGGCCCCAGGCCATGGCAAGGGTGGAACCAGGGGAGCTGATGATACCCTGGAGCAGTTTTGGGGCTGCCCCTGACTCACTTGGGGTGCCGGATGGGCACTTCCAGCACAAGCTCTGGTGGGATTTCGAAGAGCTCGGGGTCATTGCCGTTGGCTTGGAGGAGCAGGGGCAGGATATCGAAGCGCCCGTACGGAGCCTTCCAGCCTTGCTGGATGCAGATCTGTGGGGAAAATAAAGGCAGGGTTGGTGTCTTAGCAGGTCACTGCTCTTCAGACACTGTGGGCAGGGAATTGTGTGGTCCTGGGAACAGCTTCTGGCAGGATTTGTGTCGTTGTGGTTGAGCAAAGGGAGCTACAACAGAGGGTGGACTGTCCCAGCCCACCCATGGCCAAGTCAGGGGAATTTGGGCTGCAACTGAGCCTGGAATCGATCCCCAGTAGGATCGTGGCTTGTGCCTGTAGTGGTGAAGGAGAAAATAGGTGAGAAAAGCAGAAAAGTGACAAAACCCAGCCTTTACTCCTGGGAAAAAAACCTGAGGGTGGCACAAACCCAGCCTCCTCTGGTGGGGCTGCACTGGACAATCCCCATCCTCCTCCCTCTGGGGGTGCTCAGAATTCCCATGTGTTCCCAGCAGGCATGGGAAGGGTGGGTTTAATGTGGGAAATGGATTTGTAGAGAATTCTCAAAGCCTGACAGAAGGCCCACACAGTGTGCATCTGTATGCAAACCTGGAGATAAGAAATGCTGACTTAGAAGCACCATGGAATAGGACAGACATTGTTGGGAGAGAAATGGAGCTATAAACAAGTTTCAAAGGATGGGCTCACAAATAAGACTGGATAGTTTAGAGAAATAGAACTATGAAAGATGCATTGTGGTGGGACCCATGAGGGGCAGTTTTAGATGATTGGCTTTAAGGCATTTACAGCACGGTGTGGCAAAAAGCTGATAAGCCAAGAAATGCTTATAGTGTATTGTAATTAGGAAATAATTAGCTTCTGATTGTGATGGTGTGAATTATAACATCTGTATTGCCTCACCCTCTTCATGAGTGAAAATGGAATGAAAGTTTTTTAAACACCTGTCATTTGCCACATCTCTCATTTATGGCGACAAGGTGATTGTGGAGTGGTGTAAGCCCTGGGCTTCAAGGAAAAGGAAACTTTCCAAGAAAATCCATCTGGAAACATGGGAAAGCCCTGAGACATGGACACAACCTCCCTGCCACCTCTGCCAGCTTCACTGGAGGGAAGACCTGGGAGAGGGTTTTGGGTGAAGCCCTGCCCTAGGGTGATGTTATGATGCTTGTATCCCCATTTGTGTGTTCTGTTTATGCTGGATATCATGTTCTGCACCTTCAAGACTGGCTCTGAAGAGCGAATGTTTTGTTTTGGTTTTGCTATCAGCCACTCCCCCATGGCTGGCGGGACACACAGACAGGGCAGTGCATGGTGCTGCTTTTGCTTTTTGCTTTGCTCTTGCTCCTGCTCATTAGTTAGTTTAGCTAAGCAGCCCAAATTTTCCCTGGGCTGTTTCTCCTTTCCCTTTTTTGGAACCACTTGAACCTGCTCTGGACTGGGCCCTGGGAACACTGAGAGTTTGCACATTGTGGCTGCAGCAGCTGCCCCAGCACTGGAGGGACTGATAACAGAGCAACTACTCTCAAGAGAGACTTTCTGAATTTGTCATCTTTTTCAGAGCGGGGACAGAGTGGTGTCACCTGGTATTGTTCCTTTTGTGTGCTGGGGGTGCTGTGCCTGTTAAATAAACAGGTTCTGTGTGCTGGGGGTGCTGTGCCTGTTAAATAAACAGGTTCTTTCCACTTCTTTCCGAAGAATTCTTCCCAAAATGGTAAGGGGAGAGGGGCTGTGTAGGTTTGCTTTCTGGAGGGGCCCCCTTTGGAGGTTTTCTCCCAAATTTGCCCTAAAGCAGGATAAGTGGAGAAGGCTCAGGAAGGGCAGAGTCAGACAGGCTGGTATAATAAAACCTCGATCTTGGCCTTATTATTGAGTGGCACAGGATAGTCTGGGAGCCCAGTTCCTCAGAGAGACAGAGTGCCCGAAAGCCCAGTTAGCTTTGGGTGGCCATTTCCACAGGCTACCCTTTAGCAAGCTTGGTGATTGTCAGCTCTGTAGTGATTGCAAGCTCTCTTAGGATATCAGTTCTTTGCTTGCTAGGTAGGGAGCCCTTGGCTGAGGCTGCAGCAGATGAGAGAGAGGAGGAGAGATCCTGGCGGTTCCACAGCGATGGTTTCTTGGGGAGTCTGTGAAGGGTCCAGCGACAGCTCTTCTTCTGTCAAATGGGCTAAAACAGCCCCTTTTTATAGGGTGTAGGGGGATCCAAACTTGTCCAATAGTAAGGGTTAGGTATAGTGGCCTATAAGGTTACAGAGATGAGCTATGGGGCAGGGGGTCAGGGACAGGAGCTTATTCTGCTGTCTCATCATGACTCAGCAGCTCCTACGGTTACGCCTCAATCCTCCATGGAGCTTTCCCAAGCTCCAGGGGGCTTGCTACAGGCTGGTACCTCGGTGAGCTCCACATTGGCGGGGTCGCCCAGCACGGAGCCGTCGGGCTGTTTGTAGCCGGCGTAGCGGATCAGCTGCGCGTTCCAGATGCGGAAGTCGTGCTTGCTGTCCGTGCGCTGCGGGAAGATGGTGATGGCAGACCTGGGGGAAAAAGGCAGCGCTGGTGAATGCCAGGAGCTGCAGGAGGGGTGAAATGATGGAGGAAAAGCTCTGCCACCACCTCTGGGTGTGCCCTGAGTGAGTCCCTGAGAGTTGGTGGCTCTGGTGGATCTGGAATTTGGGGTGTTCCCTGTCGCAGACGTCTTTTTGTGAAAATACTTCGCTTGGGATTTTTTTCTTCCTAAGAAGCTGAGAGGCTTCAGGAACAAAATGTAAACAATGGTTATCTGCTGCTGTGGAATGCAACAGGTCCATCTGTGACTGGTCTTGTGTGGTTTTTTTAATTAATGGCCAATCACAGCAGAGTTGACTCGGACAGAGAGTCGGAGGCAGCTGCCTTTGTTATCATTCTTTTTCTTTCTATTCTTAGCTTAGCTAGCCTTCTGAGATGAAGCTTCTCCTTCTATGCTTTTTAGTATAGTTTTAATGTAATGTATATCATAAAATAATAAATCAAGCCTTCTGAACATGGAGTCAACCTTCTCTTCTCTTCCCTCACATGAAAACCCCTGTGAACACGGTCACAATTCTCCCGGCTGCTCACAGGGGGTTTCAGATCTGGAGAGCACTCTGAGCTCTGTGCTGGATAGGAAAGGGGAAATAACAGGAAAAACTTCCCCCTGAGGTTCCACAGGCAGCAAGAAGAGAGACACTTGGACCAGCAGGACTCCTTCACCCCAGATCAGATCCCTCAAACCCTTCCCAACTGCTCCTGGCTGTGCAGTGCCCAGACCCAGCTCCAGCTGGGTCTCCACTCATCCAGACGCCCTCGGATTCAAAGCCTGGTGACTCCCTGGTGGCTCACCTGAGGTTCCCCTTGTTGGTGGCGTACTTGATGTGGTTGCAGATGTAATTGAACATCCCATGGGCCGTGGTGCAGTCCCGGGCATCGAACACCTGGAACAGGGAAGCAGTTGTGGGGATGTTCCAGCTCCTAAGGCAGAGCCAGGCAGAGGAAACACAGCACATGGAGAACTCCAGGCACCACTGTGGCTTCTCAGGGATCTAAAGCTCCGTAATTATGTGTTCCCTGCCTTTGGAACACGTGGATGTCTAATCCAGCTGCCCCTTTTGCTTTGGAGAGGTGACTCATCTGCTGCTCAGGCAAAAAACCTCCTCATTCCCATGCTCCCAACCTGCTGCTGTTCCTGCCTCATCCCCCAACAATTACAGAGTCTGCTCTGCTTCTCTTGTAATCATCACTCAAAGCTGGAGCAGGACAGGTGCCAGCCAGGGCTGAGGGACAGGGAATCACGGAATCATGGAATGGTTTGGATTGGGACTTTTAAAGAGCATCTCATTCCACTCCCTGCCCATGGCAGGGACACCTTCTACTACCCCAGGGTGCTCCAATCCCCATCCAGCCTGGCCTTGGACACTGCCAGGGATCCAGGGGCATCCATGAAAGCATAGGGAAATCAGGAAGGGGGATTAACAGGAGTGACTGTGCCCATTCCCTGTGTGAAGCAGCCACAGGAGCTGCTCAGCAGCACTGGATTTGTTCCAGGTTACAAGAGGAGAGGACAGCTCTGTACCAGGGGATTCCCTAGGGATCACTGATTTCCAATCCTGTTCTGTGATTCCCTTGCCAAAAGGGCACTGAGCCAAACCCTCCCCTGCTGGATCTCAGTACTGAGGACAAATGTGTCCTGCTGCCTCTCTCCAGGTGGAGCAACAGGTTTGGAAGCAGCAGGAAAGATGTTGGAGCAGGATCTGATATTGGAAAACATCCCCTGGAGCACCAGCTTCCTTTTCAGACACAGCCACCTCATCTCCCATCCCACAGATGCTTTTCTAGCTCCTGCCAGCATCCCACAGCTGATGAGAGGAGCTGTGTGTGCTGAACACCTGCCCTTGGACCTGTGCTGTGCTTCCCAGGTGCTGGAGAGCAGGAATTTCCCTCTCCAGAACCCCAGCACACCCTTTGGCAGGAATCTCCTGGGTGTTTGTGGTGGGATTGGTGCTCACCTGCAGCTTGGACCACTGGATCCTGCCCACGCAGCGCGCCGCGTTCCTCCAGGCGTGCTTGGCTCCGTAGATCAGCTCCGTGTCCCGCAGCTGGTACGTGTCAGTGGCCTCAATCTCCTTGGTCACCTCCTCCAGCCTCTCCATGTGGGCCTTGGAGCCGGATCTGGGAAGGTTGGGAGCAGAGGAGGTGGAGGGTCAGGCGGAGGGCAGGGAATGCTGCTGCTCTCCACTTGGAACACCTTGTTCCTACACATCCACAGGGATTGTGGGGATGGCTATCCCAGATTTGGGATAACAGGGGGACAAGGACCAGGGGGAGAGGACAGTGGCTTGTGCAGAGACGCAACAAACACCAGGAATGAAACTCTACCCAAGAAGGAGCTGCTGAAGGAGCACCAGAGCCTCCCTCTGCTGTGACTTGCATGGGTGGGAGATCACATCATGGAATCATGGAATGGCCTGGGCTGGAAGGGACCTTAAAACTCATCCCATTCCATCCCCTGCCATGAACAGGGACATCTTCCACTGTCCCAGGCTGTTCCAATCCCTGTCCAGCCTGGCCTTGGGCACTGCCGGGGATCCAGGGGCAGCCACAGCTGCTCTGGGCACCCTGTGCCAGGGCCTGCCCACCCTGCCAGGGAACAATTCCTCATTCCCAATATCCCATCCATCCCTGCCCTCTGGCACTGGGAGCCATTCCCTGTGTCCTGTCCCTCCATCCCTTGCCTCAAGTCTCTCCCCATGTTTCTTTTTGCCTCCTTCAGGCACTGGAAGGCAACAAGGATGTTACCCCAAAGCTTCTCTTTTCCAGACTGAACAACCCCAACTCTCTCAGCCTTTCCTCCCAACAGAGCTGCTCCATCTCTCTGATCATCCTGGTGCCTCCTCTGGACTGGCTCCAGCAGCTCCAGCTCCTTCCTGTGCTGGCTCCAGGGTGGAGGCAGCTCTGGATGGCACGTGTCACATCTCGGCACCAGCAGCAGCCTTGGGCTGAGGCAGCATGTGGTGTTACATTTTAGTTAAATGCTATGCTCTGTCCCAACTCTTGAAAATGTACGAAAATGTATGGTTTATTCCAAGCCTGTGATCCTCCCCTGAAGTATCATGGATCAGTAATCCCATTGAACAAGGCTTATTCCACACCCACTTTGAATCTCCCTGTTAGGCTGTGGGATGCAGACCAGAGCTCTCTCTTGGCCCTTCTTTGCTTGGCTTTCCCTCTCTCCCCCTCCCTCCTGCTTCCCCCCTTCCCCCTCAGAAACCATGCTGCTCCCAGGGGTGGGACCCCCATAAACCCTCATCCAATGAGCACACTCAGAATCCATGTGGTGTCTCCTTGCTTACCTGCTGCTACCAGTGAATGTACAGCTTAGGGGGTCCCCCGGAGACCCCCAAACAAATCACAACAAACAAATGAACAGCAACAAATGGCGCCCAACGTGGGGCATGAACCCAGGACCCTGGGGGCCCCCCAAGGATCCCCAAACAAATCACAACAAACAAATGAACAGCAACAAATGGTGCCCAACGCGGGGCATGAACCCACGACCCTGGGATTGAGTCCTATGTTCTACCACGGAGCTAGCCAGGCAGCAGCAGCAGCACCCACCTCTTTATGGAGGAGTAGTACTGGTCAATGAAGTCCTTGGCCAGGAGCAGCACCTCCTCCTTGCTCCTGGTGTCCTCTGCCTTGCGGATGTGGGGGCTGGGGGTCATCACGGAGCCCATGCAGATCTGCTCGGTGCACGCCGTGGACTGAAGGGACAGGAGGGAACAGGGATGTCCTGGAGCCACCAGGGCACTGCTGGCCCGGGCTGGGGCAATCAGTGAGCACCCACACAGAGGGTGGGGGTGGCTGACAAACAGGGACATTCCCAGCTGGTTGGGGACACTGAGTGGTGACAGCCAGGCCATGTGCAGTCACCTCTTGTCCCTCTTGATCAGACAGTGGAGAGATGGGGTTCACACCCCAACTTGGCATGAAGTCAAATGCTTTTCCTTATTTAGCCCAGATGGATTTCCCTCTCTCTGCTTATTGCACCAGATTTGAAATTCAAACCCTACTGGAGTGTCTCAGGCTGAAACATTTAGCTGGGGCTGTGTGTTCTGCTCCCATCTGTCAGAGGTGGGGCAGTTCTCTGCTGTCCATGGGGCAGTTTTTTCTTTATCTCTCCCACAGCCAACCCTCCCTCCAGGAGATCTCTGCTGTCCATGGCCACTGAGTGTCCCTGCAGGGCTGATCCAATCCCAGCATCCCATGGGGAGATGCTCCGCCCAGGGGAGGAGCCAAGCATTCCTGCCTGGATCCAATCTGAGCCTGGCACAGCACAGCAGCCTTTGCCCCCTGCACTGCCAGAGGAGCAGCTTTCTGCTGCCCTGCATTGCCAGAGGGAGCCCAGGCCCATCTGCAGCAGCTCTGGAGCTGCAGAGGAAAACTCCCCCCTTGTGCAGGATCCCTGCTGCAGCAGAGCCACAGCTGGCACTGCAGGAGGGCTGAGCCCCCATGGGATGGGGCTGGGACACCTCCTGACACACAGGGGGCAGGGCATGGTCTGACTCTGGCAGTGTTGTTTTGTATCACTGCATTTTCTTATTTTTAGTTTTACTCTTTCCTAGTAAAGAACTGTTATTCCTACTCCCCTATCTTTACCCGAGAGCCACTAATTCCAAAACTATAATAATTCAGAGGGAGGGGGAAAATGCATTTTCCATTTCAAGGGAGGTTCCTGCCTTCCTTAGCAGACACCTGTCTGTTCAAGCCAAGACATGAATTCCTCCACTTCTGCATTCCTGGGTAAATCCACCTTGGAAATGGTGCCATCCACTCATCGATGCTCTGGGAATTTGGGGCAACTCTACTCACCATGGCAGTTTTGAGGTGCAGGGTGTCATGGAGCACGGATCCTGTCTCCCAGTTCTTGATTTTCACAAAGCGGGGGCATTTGGAAGGGCTCCCGTTGGCATTCTTGGTTGGAGACTGGCGCCCGGATGGCGGCGGCTGAAAAAGGGGGAACACCCAGCACAAGGTCAGAACTCATCAGCAAAATGCAGGAAAAGGTCCCTGTTGGAACCCAGGAAATCCCTCTGGCTGCCCTGGATGGCTCGAGCCCCTGCCAGGGGACTCAGAGACCTTGGCACAGAGCCCAAGACCCCTGTGCCTTTGATTTTAACCCACGGAAAAAATTACCAACTTTATATGAAGATTACAAGCCACAAAACTTTAAGTAGAATGATGGTTAGATTGTTGCAAGATAGAAAAGCAGAATTTTGGGTTTTTAGAATGGGGGTTCAGAAGCCAAGATGGAGGGATTTGGGTGTGCCTTGTCCTTCTTCTTTCTTCTTTTTAGCCTCCATCTTCTGGGTGATGGTGGCACTTTTGGATTGGTTTAGAGTAAAACACACTGTCTAACATAGGTGATAGGTATTGGGAAATTATTGTAAATAATATACACATAGTTTTTAGTATAAAAGATAACACTGCCTCTGAGGCGGTCAGCGTGACTTGGACTGACTTGCTAGACAGATCTCAGCAGGTCAGGGAAAGAATGTTATAGATAACAGAGAATAAACAACATTAAAACTAAAGCTGAAGAATCCTGACTCCTTCTTCTCAGAGCTGGGGAAAAGAGACTTTCTAACACCTCGGGGTCATCTCGACCACAGAAACCCCAAGAGGTCCCAACAACACAGCATTGTGTATGGCTGGATGGCTGTGAGTAAAATCTGGGGGTGACACGGCCAGACAAGGTGGGTTATCCCAATATTTGGCGTTATTTGGGATCCTACAACAGAGCTGCCGACTCACAATGGAATAAAGAGGTTGTATCTGGTTATGGGACAGCCAAATTTGTGGGAAATGAGTTAAAAACAGAGGTGGAAGTGACTTGGAGAATGTTGTGTTCGAGTTCCCCAGAGGAAGACTCTCCTCCAAAATCTGTGGGGTGTTTCTTCTCAAGGAGCATCACCTGCTCAGGTTCTGCAAGCTCAGGTTCCCAAGGAGCATCACCTGTTCAGGTTCTGCAGGTGCCAAATCTGCCTGGAAGAATGAAGAGCTGAGCATCAATCTGAGCAAGCCAAAGGCACAGCTCCTCTGATACCAGTGCTGGAAAGCTTGTAGAAACGAGGATGGATGAATTATCCAAGTGGGGGGGCTGCTGAATCATGAGTAGTTGGATTTCTCCAGCCTCAGCTCCCTGACACTGCCTTGGCATGGGCTCTTCCAGCTCTCCTTGAGTTCTGTGCCAGCGCAGGGAGAGCCTCAGCCAGCACAGAGCTGGTGAGGAGCAGAACTGGTTACAGGTGCTCCTTTTTGCACGTTTTCACAGATAAAACCAATTTTCTGCTGTGGCCCTTACTCACCCCAAGCACTTGCGGCTTCAAGAGCCATCAGTGTGTGCCAGTGGGGACAGGGGAGCCTGCAGTGGCTCTGGGCAGCAGAGCTCTGTCTCCCAAGAGCCAGATCTTACACAGGGATGTAATTCCATCACTGGAACCATGCTGCTGCTGCTGCTGCAGCTCTGCAGGGGACATCTGAGAGTGTCCTGGCCAAAGCTGCTGCTGTTTGGCACCACTTCAAGGCTCTGCACAGCAGCTCCGGGCTGGGACTGGGTCTGTCCCTTCCTACAGCAATCCTGGTGCTGGTGTCCCTTTTGGATTAACCTGGTTTTCTTGAAGCTGATGCTGCCTTCAGCAGTGTCACCTCCTTTCTGGGGGTCCTGGGCTCCTGTCACCCCAGCAGCAGCAGGCAGCACAAATTTAAAGAAGCAAAGAAGCAGCAGAGGGTGGGAGAAGCTGCTGGCTCAGGAGGGAAGGCAGCAGGGATGATAGAGCAGCTGAGGCTCCAGCTCTGACTGGTTCCCACTTCACCAGGGGATTGCTCTGCTGCTCCAAAGCTCTGAGACATCAATCCTGGCTGACTCCAAGGCTGAGCAGACACCTTTGCATTTGCTGGCACTGCTGGCCAGACTTTTTGCTCAGTTCTCATTTTTACAATAAGTCCAGACTTTTTTTCCCCCGGGAAAACAGGAATTTCAAGCAGCCTGAGGCTCGTGGTATAATGCCACACTCTGAAAACATATTCTGGGAGCAAGAGACAGGGGCTGGAGGGGAAGGCAGAGCTTTACAGCCTGAATCCTCAGCAGGACCTTCTTTAGCCCTGCAGTTTCCAAAAGCTGCTCCCTGCACCCCTCAGGCTGTGCTGCTGTGGATCTCTGACATTCCCCATGTCACAAATCCCATGATTTTTCCAAGGAGTGTGTCAAAGTCTGCCCCTTGAAGCCAAATGTCCACAGACCACATCTCAGCCTCCCCTTTGCACACTGCAGAAACTAAATAAGAAAACCTCATGCAGAGCTCAAACCCAGCAGTAAATAAGAACCTCCTCGATGCAGTCCTGCAAAACCACTATTTTTAAACTAATTTTTTTCAATTTTGAGGAGTCCAGCCTGAATCATGGTAGTGGCAGCTCCTGGTCATTTTTTTCCCCCTTCTTGTTTTACTCTTCCAAGAGAATTGAATCATTCTTTAGTCACCAACAGCTTCCTGTGCTCCCTGACCCACCCTGAGGACCAAAGGGGACAATCTGCCACTTTCCCTCTGAGCCTGATTGCTCAGAGCAGCTCCCTGAGATGGGCAAAATGTGCTGAAAACAGCTCAGAAATGCAACCAAAACCAATCCTCACCTGCCAGACAGAAACCGGGAGCACCAGGCAGGGAGTGTTGATTGCACCCAGCACTTTTTAATGGGAGTTTTGATCTCCTGACAAGGTGTGCTGCTAAAATACTTCTTGCTGGAGAAGGTAGGGCCCCAAAACGTGCTGGGAATGCAGATGTAGCAATGTCCCTGTCCTCGGAGCAAGTAGGGGGATGCAGGACTCAAAAATTTGGCCAAATCTGAGCCTTCAGAACTTCAGTTCCTGCCCCTTCCCTACCCTGGGGCCAGGGGGCCGCTGCCACCATGGGAGGGCAAAGGGACAGAATTTCACTGTGGGTTAGGGCTTCTCTGCTCTGACTCAAACTCCCCCAAAGCTTCTCCCCTTCCCCATTTGTCTTTTCCCTGCAGGAGCTGGGCAAGCTGGAATTCTGGAATCACAGAGTCGTTCAGGTTGGGAAAGGTCTCTGAGGTGGTTGATCCCTACCTCTGGGTGAGCACCAAGCTGCCAGCTGGAGCAGAGCACTGAGTGTCGTTCCTTGGACACTTCCAGGGGTTAATGGGACTCCATTAATCTGTTCCAGTGTCCCAGATTGCAAGGTGAGGTGTGTATTCTATTTGTGTATTCTATTTGCCATCTCTATGGCAGTTCTCTTCTGTTCATTGGGCAGTTTTCCTTATCTCTTCCACACTCACTCCTCCCTCGGGAGGGGACATTGCTGATAAGAGGCTATTGAGTGTCACTGCATGGCTGATAAGAACTACAGCATCCCATTGGGAGATGTGAGCCCAGAGGGAGGAGCCAAGCATTGCTACCTGGATATAATCTGGAGATTCTGGAACACCAGCACAGCTTCTCCACTGGATTTCCCAGAGGAACAGCAGCTGCCTCTCCTTCCACTGGATCTTCAGAGGAAGAATCCATCCTTCTCTACAGGATCCCTGCTCCAGCAGAACCACCCCTGACACTGCAGGAGGGCTGAGCCACAATTCCAATGGCACTGCCACCAACACCCTGACCCACAGGGTGTCAGGTTGGGCTCTGACTCTGTCAGTGTTTAGTTTACTGCATTGCTTATTTTATTTTTATTTTCTTCCCTAGTAAAGAACTGTTATTCCTGCTCCCATATTTTTTGCCTGAGAGCTCCTTAATATAAAATTTATAACAATTCAGAGAGAGGGGGTTTCCATTTTCCATTTCAGGGGAGGCTTCTGCCTTCCTTAGCAGACACCTGGCTTTTAAACCAAGACCTCCAGTGCCTGACAACCCTCATTGGGAGAGGCCCACGGAGATGCTGAATCCTGGGACAGCAGCCAGGCTGGAGCAGAGGTGTCAGCTCCGACACCCCCATCCTGGAGCAGCTGTGGAGGAGAGAGAGAGAACCCAGGGGAGCCTGGGAAGGAGCTGTGTGTGAGCTGCTGTGTGTGTGTGTGTGTGTGCTGAAACAGGAGCCAAACACTCCCCGCCGCTGTGCCAGGGAGGCAGCGTGAGATCTTTTCATGTTTTAATGAGGCAGCTGGGATCTGGGTGACTCAGGAGAGGGACAAGCCGAGAGACAACTGCGGCACACGCGCTATGCAAACAGCTCCCACCCGGAGCGTGCCGGCACCCGCGGCTCCCGGGCTGTCTGCTCCTGTTGCAGTGTGGTGGAATAGCCTGTCTCAGTATCCCGCTTCTTCACTCAGGTCTGCAGATAACCCCTCCTTTCCCCTCCCTTGCGCCTGCTAAGTGCTGTCCATCAATCTTGGCATTCCAGCAAGGGCATTGTGTGATTGGCAGAGTTCAAAAGATGCCCTCTACCCCTGGGGGGGACATTGGGCCATCCAGGTGTCCTTTGTCCCCTGAGACTTTCCCGTCCTGTACCTGGTTGGTGGCTCCCTACCCCTTCCCTGCCCCTTTCCCTGGGGTTACAAGTCACAGCAACCACGCAGTTTTCCCTGTTCTGTTGGAGCTGGTGCTGCATTCAGAGGCCTGTGGGCCAGAATAAAGCTCTGCATCCAAACCCTCCAGCAGAACTGACTCCTTTCTTTCACCATTGCCTTAAAGCTTCTCTGCCAGAGGGAAACCTGAGCTCTTGCAAGCCTGCACTTGCCCCAAGCGCCCAGCAGCAGCACCCAGCCAGCCAAAGGTGTCTGGGGGGTGAAACCACCACAGCGGCCGCCCTTGGTCAAGCAGCAAGGGCCAGACCAGCCCAGGCACGTTCCATCTGGCTATATTGGGATTTGATTCCAATATGCTCCCACAGGAGGAGCCCTGGGGGCTCCTTGGGGACACAGTGACAGTGGGCAGCTCTGTCCTGGGCTCTGCAGGTGCTCACCCTGCTCGGCTGAGTCCCAGCGGGGTGAGAGCAGCAGCAGCCGGGCTGTGGATTTATCTCCGTGCTGACATTTCCGTCCAGACTGCATCAGCCCCGCTCGGCTCAGAGCGTGTCCTGCGCCTCTGCTCAGCTGTAAATCACCCCCACAAGCTGCTCTGAGTCGCTTCCCCAGAGAGCCACACGGGCACAGAGCTCCTGGTTGCCCTCGGGCTGCTCCTGAATCAGTCTCTGCAGGCTGGAACAGGACCTGGCACAACCTCAGCATCCTCAGGGTTAGGGCCAGTGGGATCAGGCTGCTGGAAAACCAGCGAAAAATGCGCTGTGGTTTTGTAAAAAATAATAGAGGGATGGGGATCGATGCCCAGCGGGGCTTTCAGCACCTTATTACGAGCCTCAGTGAGCATTCACCACCTGGCCAAGTGAATCCACCCAATCCTGCTTCAAAAAAACCCAAGGAAAGTTCCCACTTGGCTTGACTTTCCCCAGTGTTAATAGTATTTATTGCTGCTTGAAAGAAGTTCAGCTGCCTTGACTGCACACAGCCCTGGGGAATGGCTGGGGGAAAAACCAGACTGCTTCCAGAAAAGCAGGCGTAAGGATTCGGGGATAAGAAGGATAAAAAGAAAGCTGTGCATCCAGTGGAAAAAAAAAATAATAAAGAGTTTAATAGCAGATTAAGACTGGAGGTTTTGGCAGCCCCAGCACAGAGAGAAATTAAGCTCTGCACACAGAAGGTTATAAAGTGCTTATAGTAACAGACACGGACACGCACGGGGCTTAGCAAAGGAGCAGGAAGACTCTGCAGAGCTGGGGCAAAGGGAGCAGCCCTGACCTGTCCCTGGGCTCAGAATCCCATGTGCTGGGACGTGGGGCTGCCCAGGGCCATCCCCCAGTGCCTGCCACCAGTGTGGGGTGACACCCAGCCCAAGGGTGGCTGTGCTGCTGGGACACCTGGCCATGGTGCTGAGGTGAGGGAGGGTGGAAATGGATCCCAGCCAGGCTGGGTACAGCCCTGCAGCCTGGCCAGGGCTGTCCCAGTGCCCTGTGTGAGCATCAGCACCAGCTCAGAGGGTCTGGTGCGTCCCCCATGGGTCTCTGGCACTGCCAGGCTGCAAAAGTGCATGGGAACATCATTGCATGCAGGAGAAATGCATCCAGCCCTGGGGCCAGCTCAGGAGGGACCTGGAGCTGCTGGGGAGAGCCCAGAGGAGGCCATGGAGATCCTCCAAGGGCTGGAGCCCCTCTGCTCTGGAGCTGTGGCTGCCCCTGGATCCCTGGAATGTCCAAGGCCAGGTTGGACAGGGCTTGGAGCAGCCTGGGACAGTGGGAGGCGTCCCTGGCCATGGCAGGGAGGTGATCTCCAGTCTGGTCCCCCAGGTCCTGCCTGGATAATCCCATCAGGGAGATCCTTTTGCCCAAGCAGCCCTGGCAGAGCTCACGCACGTCGTGTTTTCCCCGAGGTGCTCTTGGTGGCCTGGCAGGGGCTGCCTGACGTCTCTGGCTCCGCTACAAACGTGGAGTTAATCTCCTCTTGGCAGGGAAGCCTGAGAATTTATGGCCATGGAGTGTGAGAGATGAAAAGGCACCGTGGAAGGCATTATCTGAAGTGCTCTATTGAATTACCATCAGATGAATCCAAAGGACTTTAATGATGCAGCTTGGCCTGGTGCCACCAGAAGGGATCACACTCCCCAGGGAGGCCTCGGCGTCCTGCTCCTGGCTGGGCTCCCATCCCACGTCAGATGAGGAGCAGCATTCTCCAGTGACCTCCATTCCCTGCCTGACCCACGGCCACTCCAGCTCCTGGCCCCAAGGGGCTCAGGGATCCACCACCTGCAGCTTTTGGGGTCACACGTTGTCCCTGCAGGTTCTCTGCGCTGTGAGAACCCACCAGGATGGGTCACATTCCCACAAACCCTGGGAATTCTGGTTTTCCCACCCAAAGGAGCCCCAGCCCCGGCCTCTTACCTGCTGTCCTTCAGAGCAGGGGTTGTTCAGGACCACGGGGACATTGCTCTTCCCCCACAGGTCCCCCGGCACACGATCGTTCTCCATCCGAGCTTTCTGGGGATTGTTCTCCCCTTCCCTGAAACTGAAGGGTTAAAAACCTTTTTGGGGTGCTGGCACCACGGGTCCTGCTCCAGCTGCTTCCCACAGGAGCCAAAACTCGGCCAGTGCTCCGCGGGAAGGGAGGAAAGGCAGAGCCTCAGCCAGGGCGGTGAATCACCGAGGTGAGGACAACCCAAGCAACCACGGGAGCTCCACCTCAGAGCCACAGCAGCGCCCACACCTGCCCTGCAGCAGAGCCCCTACAGCACCCCAAAATCCCGCTGGAACCTGGGAAAACAGCCCTGGGAGATGGGGAAGGGAGGCTGGAGGAGCTGGTGGCAGAAGGAGCTCGCAGAGCAGCTCGGTGCTGGTGAGCAGGGAAGAGGAAAGACCAGCCCAGAACAAACAGCAGCTGAGCTCCCAGGGGCTCTCCCTGCTCCTCCTGACCTTTCCAGAGGCTGGAGTGGAAGGGATTTCAGCCTGGCAAACTGAGGAATAGGTGGGATGTATTTGGGTGGAATGTGGGGTATATTTGAGAGAAATATGGGATATATTTGGGGGAACATGTAGTATATTTAGGGGGAATATGGGGTATATTTGGGTGGAATATGGGATATATTTGAGAGGAATATGGGGTATATTGGGTGGAATATGGGATGTATTTGGGGAGAATATGGGACATATGTTGGATATTTTTGGGGGGAATATGGGATATATTTAGGGGGAATATGGGATATATTTGGGATGGAATATGGGATATATTTGGGTTGAATACGGGATATATTTGGGGGGCAATATGGGACATATTTGGGTTGAATATGGGATATATTTGGGTGGAATATGGGATATTTTTGGGGGAGAATATGGGGTATATTTGGGGCAAGTATGGGGCATATTTGGGTTGAAAATGGGACATATTTGGTGGGAATATGGGATATATTTGGGTGGAATATGGGGCATATTTGGGTGGAATATGGGGTATATTTGGGGGGAATATGGGATGTATTTGGGGACAATATGGGACGTATTAGATGGGAATATGGGATATATTTAGGGGGAGTTGCTGGGGATGTGGGGAGGGCTGGGCACTGGAGACATCTCAGAGCTGGCTGCCCTGGATTAACTCAGGTGTGGCTCAGGTGTAACTCAGGTGTAACTCAGGTGTAGCTCAGGTGTAGCTCAGGTGTAGCTCACTGCACCACACACCTTATGGGGTGTGGAAGAGGCTCTGAAATGCCACCTGAGCTTGTGCAAAGCCTCTGCCAGGTGAGCCCTCATCAAGGAGAAAACAAACAGTGCTTAGAGAGGCGACATTCACACAGGCAGGGGGTGGCACCTGTGTCACCAAGGCCATCAGGAAAGGGGCTCCTGGGCTGGGCAGAGCAGGGCCACGGGTCAGGATGGGCACAGGCACTGAGGAAATGCCCTCTGGAATTGTTCTGCTCCTGCTGTCAGTCCTTAAAAGCCTCCCAGGTGCCACTGAATCAATAATGAGAATTCTCATTAACGGCGGCAGGGTTTGGGCACTGACCAAAGTAGGACATTTGCACCCAAGGCATAAATCACACCAACAGCATGCTCCTGATTCAATTTCAGGAAGACAAATAAATACAAATAAATTCCGTTTCACAGTCCTTGAACTCCTTTAGCTTAAGGAAAAGACTTCATTTAAAGAGCATCTCCTGTGCTTTTCCTGCCATTTTTCTGCTTTTACAGAGCCATGCTCGGCTGCCAAAACATTTCCCTGGGCTCTGGCCACCTTCCAAACGTTGGAAAGTGGCCACCTTGGTGCGAGTGAGGAGGCACAGGTGCCCAAGGGCCGTTTTCCCTGGGATTTCTGTGCCCCTCCAGGCCATGGAAGCTGCTCCCTGGTGAGCTGGCTCCTGGGAGGATGTGAGAGGGTTTCAATCAGATAAAACACAGCTTTTAAGAAACCCCACCCAAGCACCTCAGCCAAAGGCAACAGAGATCCTGTGATGGTGTTCACAGGGGTTCTTGGATGAGGGAAGAGGCGAGGATCTGACTCCATGTTTCAGAAAGCTGATTTATTATTTTACAATATATATTATATTAAAACTATACTAAAAGAATAGAAGAAAGGATTTCATCAGAAGGGTAGCTAAGAATAGAAAAAGAAGGAATGATAGCAAAGGTTTGTGGCTCGGACTCTCTGCCTGAGCCATCTGGGCTGTGATTGGCCATTAATTAGAAACAACCACACGAGACCAATCACAGATGCACCTGTTGCATCCCACAGCAGCAGATAATCGTTGTTTACATTTTGTTCCTGAGGCCTCTCAGGAGGAAAAACCCTAAGGAAAGGATTTTTCATGAAAAGATGTCTGCGACAAGATCCCAATCTCTGCTGCAGGGGGTGGTGATCCACAGATCCCAGCATCCACAGGGATGCACAGCGATCCTGGGGACAGGGACAGGGACAGCCACGCATCCCCCTGTGCCAAGCTCAGGGTTCCCTGCCCAGGCTGCCTCCATCCCAGTAATCCCCAGCAGGCAGGCAGGCAGGCAGCAGGGAATTAGCAGGATGAGAGCCTGGCCAGCCTGGCTGTCCCCTCGGAGCCAGCCCAGCTGTTCAATCTCCTGGAGAGCTCCTCTGGTTCCCACATCCCTGCCCTCCTGCCCTGATCCCAGCCTGCCAGGGGACCGTGTGGGAAATGGATTGGAGAATTCTCCAAACCTGACAGAAGGGCCACACAGTGTGTGCATCTGTGTGCAAACCTGGAAATGAGAAATGCTGACTTGGAAACGCCATGGAATGGGACAGACATTGCTGGGAGAGAAATGGAACTAAAAACAAGTTTCAAAAGATGGCCTTGCAAGTAAGACTGGATAATTTAGAGAAATAGAACTATGAAAGATGCATTGAATTAAGACTTATGAGGGGTAATTTTAGATGATTGGCTAAAAAGCATTTACAGCATCCTCTGGCTGTCCAGGATGGGCAGGACCCCTGCCAGGGGGCTCAGAAGCCCTGGCACAGAGCCCAAAACACCTGTGGGTTTGATTATGACCCGTGGAGCAAATTACCAACCTTAGATGAAGATCAGCAAGTAACAACAGTTTAGGTAGAATAATAGTGAAGTTATCACTGTGTGGAAAAGTAGATTTTAGGGTTTCTGGTATGGGGGTTCAGGAGGCAAGATGGAGGGAACTGGGTGTGTCCAGCCTTTCTCCTTCTTCTTCTTGGCCTCCATCTGCTGTGATGTTGGCACTTACAGATTGGTTTAGAGTAGAAGCTCACTGTCTAACAGAGGTGATAGGTGTTGGGAAGCAATTGTGAACATTGTACACGTAGTTTTTACTATAAAGACATAACACTGCCCTAGGGACAGGCAGAGTGCCTGGAACTGTCCTGCTGGATGGACCTTGGCAGGGCAGGAGAAAATTTTTTATAGATAAGAAACAATGAACAACCTTGAGACCGAGAAATGAAGAGCTCTGTCTCCTTCCTCAGGCACTGGGCTGGGAAAAGAGACTTTGGAACTTTTCTTGGGGTCACTCTGACCAGCTAGAGATCCCAACAACCTGGGTGCACCACATCCCTTGTTTGTGTGCCTGCAGGTGTGGCAGGAGCAGATTCCTGCTGCTTTTCCCCATGGGTTTATGGCTGCACGAGCACAGCACAGAGGGGCTGGCCCTGCTGGGAAAGCACAGCCGAGGGTGGCTGTGGCAGAGCCCCCAGGGTGACCTGGGGCTGTCCCTGGTGCTGTGCCTGCCCCGAGCCTCCCCCGGATGGGGCTGCCCGCAAGGATCCGGCTCTGTCCCTTTGCAGACAGGCAGGCAGAGAAAAGCCCATTGAGAGCAGCCAGAGCCTCAGCCCAGCCCGAGCACAGATGGGGGAATAAAAATAAAAACCATCAATTGCTTCATTTTACAAATATTTCCTGGCCCTCGCTTGCGAGGGCCTTGTTTGCGAGCTGGGACGGGAACAGGATTTTTGGGATGAGTTGTTTTCCTCTCTTGCCGTGGCTGAACAGGATTTTTGGGATGAGTTGTTTTCCTCTCTTGCCGTGGCTGAACAGGATTTTTGGGATGAGTTGTTTTCCTCTCTTGCCGTGGCTGAACAGGATTTTTGGGATGAGTTGTTTTCCTCTCTTGCCATGGCTGAACAGGATTTTTGGGATGAGTTGTTTTCCTCTCTTGCCATGGCTGCTGCAGCCCCCAGAGGCACGGGGTGACCTGAGGATGTCACTCCCAGCTCCTGCAGGCTGAGGGGACAGTCACAGCTCAGCCTCTGGGCAATGTTCCCTTTTGGGAATTTGGGGTTTTGTCAACAGGAGAGCCCCCAAAGCCATCCTGGTGGGCACTGGGGGGGTACAGCTCCCAGGCTGGACATCCCCAGGGATCTGCCCTGGGAGAGCCACAGGGACAGAGGAGTTGGCTCCTCTTTTTGGAGAACCCCAGGCCAGGTTGGACATTGGGGCTTGGAGCAGCCTGGGATAGTGGAAGGTGTCTTGGGACTGGGTGAGCTTTCAGGTCTTTCCCAACCCAAACCATTCCATGAGATGTTTTTAATCCCCATTTTGATATCTTTGGAGGCAATGCTGAAGGTGGAAGCCATTGGTTTGATTAACTCCCAAAAGCCAGATCCAGTATCCCTCTCATCACACGCTCTTGGCCAGATCTCTTGGATCCAGAGAGACCCAAACTCCTCTTTGAGGGGGTTTTGTGATCTGAAAGCCAAATCTGATGCTTTAAAAAGGAAAGAGGAATCCTGCCCTCCCCCACTGGTGCCAGGCAGAGCCTGGGATGCTGCCTCCCCTTGGAAAGAGCATCTGGCTGTTTGGAGAAATGAGAGGCACCACTGTTTTCTTTTGACTAATTTGATGATGTTGCAGTGCTCCAAGTGATGAAGCAGAAGGGAAGTTGCTGAGACAGCCCTTTCAGAAATTTCTCCAAAGCTTTTCCGAAAAAGAAATTAAAGGGGAAAAAAAAATAAAAAAGAAAGATGGAAAGGGAAGTTTGTCAGTTTGTCACTCGGCTCCTTTGAATTTCCTTGGCAGAAGGATCACTCTGCTTCCCAGGCAGGGAGCAGAGCCAGCCCTGGGATGGATGATGAGGGTGGCAGTGCCCACGCTGCGGTGACAGCTCTGGTGACACTGATAACATCACCCTGTGCTGTGACCGGGGATCAGCTTCTCCTTCTCCTGGCAAACCTGAGCCTGGGGCTGTGTGGGACGCTCAGGAGAGAAATTCCTTCCTCTTGCCTCATTCCCTGATTGTTCCTGGGGCATGGCTGCGCTTGCAGCGCTCCACCTTCAGGTGGGACAAGCAGCTCTTGCCTCACCTTTCCTTTGCCCCATGGAAAACCCCGTTCCAGAGGGGCAGAAATTAAAATTCCCTAATTTAATTAAATTAATTAAATTAAAATTAAAATGCTTCCTTCTCTGGAAAAGGTGCTGGCTGCAGCCTGGAGGGTTCAGCAAGGTCTGGACAAGAGCAGAGGGGGAGGGATGGGGCAGCAGAAGGGATTTGCAGGGTGCAGAGGATGGAGCAGAGCTCAGGAAGGAGGTGGGGATTTGGAGGAAGGAATAACTCCAAAATCTGGGATGCACTCCCTGGAGAGGCAGCAGGGACAGTGCAGGGTGATCCAAGCAAGGAACAAATGGGAGAGGAGACCTGGGACAGCACAAAAGGAGGAGGAAAAGCCTCAGGAAGAACCTGTGGAATGATCTGGAGAAGATCCCGCAGCCTCAGAACATCAGGAATGTGCCCAGCACTGGGATCAGGGACTAATGAGCTGAGCAAGCTGCAGCCTCAGGGAGCCTGTGAAATATGAGGCTGGCAAATGCCTCGGAGGAGGCGCTGACACGGAGAGACATGGGAACAGATCCAGGCAGTCGCAGAGTCCCACCAGAACAGCTCAGAATTCAGCCAGCACCGAGCTGCAGCGGCTCCTGTCCCTCCACAGTGAGCTCCTGCAGGGTCCCAGCCCGGCCAGGGGAGCAAAACCGCTCAGGGGTGATGGGAACCACACCTGGGGCTCCTGTGGGGTCACACCTGAATGTCCTGAGGGGTCACACCTGGGGCTCCTGTGGGGTCACACCTGGATCTCCTGTGGGGTCACACCTGGATGTCCTGTGGGATCACACCTGAATCTCCAGTGGGTCACATCTGGATCTCCTGTGGGGTCACACCTGGGTCTCCTGTGGGGTCACACCTGGGGCTCCTGTGGGATCACACCTGGGGCTCCTGTGGGGGTCACACCTGGATGTCCTGTGGGGTCACACCTGGATCTCCTGTGGGGTCACACCTGGATCTCCTGGGGGATCACACCTGAATCCCCTGTGGGGTCACACCTGAACGTCCTGTGGGGTCACACTTGGATCTCCTGTGGGGTCACACCTGGGTCTCCTGTGGGGTCACACCTGGATCTCCTGTGGGGTCACACCTGAACGTCCTGTGGGGTCACATCTCAATCTCCTGTGGGGTCACACCTGGATCTCCTGAGGGGTCACACCTGGATCTCCTGGGGGGTCACACCTGGATCTCCTGTGGGGTCACATCTGGATGTCCTGAGGGGTCACGTCTGGATCTCCTGTGGGGTCACACCTGGATCTCCTGTGGGGTCACACCTGGGGCTCCTGAGGGATCACACCTGGGTCTTCTTGGGGGTCACACCTGAATCTCCAGTGGGTCACACCTGGGGCTCCTGTGGGGTCACACCTGGGGCTCCTGTGGGGTCACATCTGGATGTCCTGAGGGGTCACACCTGGATCTCCTGTGGGGTCACACCTGGATCTCCTGTGGGGTCACACCTGGGGCTCCTGAGGGGTCACACCTGGGGCTCCTGGGGGGTCACACCTGGCCCAGGGGTTTGGCTGCTGGGCTCACACGTGGAGAGAAGGGCAGGGGAATCCAGGGGATGACGGAGCAGCACAGAGGCTGAGCTGCGAGGGGTGGGTTGGGAACTGGGCTGATGGGTTTGGGGAAATATGGGGTGTATTGGGGTGGAATATGGGATATATTGGGGTGGGAATACGGGGACATATTTGAGGGACTATGGGATATATTTGGGGAGAATATGTGATATATTTGGGGGAAATATGGGGTATATGTGGTGGGAATATAGGATATATTGGGGTGGAAAATGGGATGTATGTGGGAGGAATATTTTGGAGGAATATGGGGTATATTTGGGGGGAATATGGGGCACATTTGGGTGGAATATGGAAAATATTTGGGAGGAATATGGGATATATCTGGGGGGGAATATGGCGTATATTTTGGGGAAATGTGGGATATATTGGATGGAATATGGGACATATTGGGGAAAATATGGGGTATATTTGGAGGGAATATGGGGTATATATGGAGAAAATGTGGGGTTTATTTGGGTGAAATATGAGATATATTTGGGGGGAATATGGAATATATTGAGGAGATATGGGAGATATTAGGGGGGAATATGGGATATATTGGGGGGAAATATGGGATATATTTGGGATATATTTGGGTGGAATATGGTATATATTTGGGAGAAATATAGGATATATTGGGGGAATGTGGGATATATTTGGGTGGAATAAGGGATCTGTTGGGGGGAATATGGAGCGTATTTGGGCAGAATATGGGGTATATTTGGGTGGAATATGGGATATATTTGGGGGGAATATGAGATATATTTTGGCAGAATATGGGATATATTTGTGGGGAATATGGGGTGTATTTGGGGGGAATATGTGGTCTCCAGGCACAAAATGCCTCTCTGCATCAGTGATGGAGTGGAGTGATGAGTAAGAAGCCTTGGCCAGGGGAGCAGGGGAAGGCTATTCCCTGCCAGAGCTCCCTGCACCCATTTCCAGAACGGCACAGACATGGAAATTCCAGGGAACCTCCTCCTTTCTGAGGTTTTAAAGTTTTGTGTCCAAGTGCAGAAGAATGAAGACAGACCAGAAATGCAAACAAAATGTTTTGAGCAACCCAAAGAGATTTTGGTGGTCCTGAGGAAGGTGGGAGGAAGAGAATTTGGGAATTCGCATCTCTCTTTGGGAACTGCAAAATTATGGGGTTTGCTCCAAGGCAGGCTGGAGCCTGAAACCTTGAAACCTTTTGTGAGCTGAATTCCTGCTCTGAGCACACTTCTCCCTCTCGGGGCTGCTGCTTGGACTGAAACTGCCATGTTTCCATCATGCTGCTCATGTCATGGAAGAGACCTGGTAGAAGGAAAATCAACCCTGGCAACTCAGTGGGGAGGGGGGGGGAGAAGGAGGGAAGATGGGACCTGACAATCTCCCCAGAGCTCTGAGGGAAAAACAGACCTGGGCTTGCTGGCAGCGAGTGAATCAAACTCTATTTTTGCCTCCTAGCCCACGGTGAGCCTCATGGCACAAATGCCAGCTCTCATCATACCTTGAGCCCCACATCTGCGCTCCCTTTGCTGATGGCAGATGGCCCGAGCTGAGGAGCAGCTGTGGTCACTCCATGGACGCACCCCGAGGGCACGGGGTGGGAGGAGAAGGCAGCAAGGAGAATTCCCCTGGGGAATGCAGACCGTGGGGGCAGGGGATGGAGAGGAACTGATTGTGTCCCCACAGCAAATTATGGATCAATCAATCAATCAATCAATCAGTCATTCAATCAGTCACATGATGGATTGGAAGGGATCTTAAAGAACATCCAGTCAGGCTGCTCCCAGCCCCAATGTCCAGCCCCAGTGTCCAGCCTGGCCTCGGGCACTGCCAGGGATCCAGGGGCAGCCACAGCTGCTCTGGGCACCCTGTGCCAGGGCCTGCCCACCCTGCCAGGGAACAATTCCATCCCGAATCTCACTTAACCCTGCCCATTTTGAATCCATTCCCCTTAACCTGTCCCTCCATGCTCCCATAAGAAATCCCTCTCCATCTCTCTTGTGGGCTCCCTTCCAGTAAGTAATAACACTGGAGAGAGGGGTTGGAAGCCCAAACCATCAGGTGTAGTTTGAATTGGTTTTACCACGGCCCATCTTGAGCAAGGAGTCTTTGTCTCCCTGTGGACAAGCTCAGCCTTGTGCCATCCCTTCCTGCCCTGGGAATGCTGTCCCAGCTCCCTGAGCCAGACTGGATCCAACAAAGTGCCCTGGCCTGGGGTGGTCAGCACCAGGCAGAGAGGAGACAGAACTGGATCAGGATCCATCCCAACCCCACCATCTCCAGCTGGATCAACAGCAGAGAGGAGACAGAACAGGATCGGGATCCATCCCAACCCCACCATCTCCATCTGGATCAATGGCAGGGAGGAGACAGAACGGGATCCATCCCAATCCCACCATCTCCATCTGGATCAACAGCAGAGAGGAGAGAGAACAGGATCAGGATCCATCCCAATCCCACCATCTCCATCTGGATCAATGGCAGGGAGGAGACAGAACTGGATCAGGATCCATCCCAACCCCACCATCTCCAGCTGCACCAACAAGCAGAGAGGAGACAGAACAGGATCCATCCCAACCCCACCATCTCCAGGCCAGGCTGGAGGTGTCCAGCTCAACCTTGAGCGAGGTTTTGCTCCCTCCTGGGTGTAGGCAGAGCTCAATTCCTGCACTGTTCCTGCCTGGAGGAGCCAGGGCTGAGCTGCATCCATCTGACATTCCTCACCGAGGGTTTTTTGGCATTTCCTTGGCACTGACCAACACTCTCCCCAGCTACCCGCTCCCCGTTGTTCCCTGACCTTTCTGCACTCCTCCTGCCATCCTAAAAAACTCGGAGTGCAGGAGACCTTGAGGATGCCCTGGCTCTGTGTGAGCCGAGCTGAGGAGATGAATAATCCCCAGCCCAATCCCACAGAAATGCCCTTTGCCCTGCACAGCAGCTCCTGACAGCTTCTCCCTGCAGTCAATCTTTCCCACGTCCCTGCTCCTGCCTGGGTCCTCTCCCTCGCACCACAAGAGCCAGGCTGCAGCTTTTCATCAAGCAGGAGAATTTGACTGAAAAGTGGATTTTCATCCCCAAGGTATAGAGATAATAAAGACTTTTTTAAAAAAATTATTAGGATATTGAAAACAACAAAAAAAGAGATTCTGGTGAAGTCCCCGCTTTGCTGCTTCAAGATCCTTCAGTTTAAGTGAAGTCAAAGTGAAATCAAAGCATTTCTGTTTAATCTCTGAATAAAAGAGACTCCTCAGAGTAGAATCACGTTTTTCATCCCTCCCCATGGCTGGAGCAGAATTTCCTTGAAGATCCTGCAGCTGCTGGGATGGGGGATATGGTTTGATGGGTGAGGCTGCCCCTGTTCAACCCCAATATTTGGGATTGTGTCCTCTGGGCTGCCACCCCAGGTCCCTGAGCCAAACCAGAGGGGATTTTGGAGCCTCCCTGCACATTTTGTACCCAGTCCTGACCCTTTCAAAGTCTCAATCCTTAAACCAGGCTCTCCCAGGATGGGATTAAATCCAGACAGGTTTTTGGAGAGCGTCCTGAGCTCAGGGCGGGGGGGGGGTTAACTCACTTCCCATTGCACAGCAGATTTCTGAATTTTCCAAATCTCAACAATTCAATTGAACAATTCTTGTTCAAAAAGTGAACCTGGAGAGCGGCTGTGGTGGGAAGGGGGTGGCAGGAAGGACATCCAGACACCAGCACCAAGCCCAGCAGATATTTTTTCCCTCTGACTCAGTGTGAGCACCCTAACAAGCTTTGAGTACCGTGTCCTCCACGGGAAGCAGGAATAAATTGGGAGAGCAGGAACGACATGAAAACAACTGAAAATAAAACAAGGAAGGTGGAAAACACAGAGGGTGTGGGTGGGATTGGGATGGGAGCGAGCGGGAGCTCAGCCTTGGCTGGGAGCCCGTGGTGGGGACCCCGCTGTGGCTCTCCCCCCTTGTTTCTGATAAAGAAAAATGAACACAGTGTTTTCCTTCTCCTAAGAAGTGTCTACAGCAAGAGAACCTGAAATTACAGAGAACTTGGCATTTCAGATCTTTCCGTGGCCGAGGCACGGATCTGCAGCTCCAGCAAACCCTCGGGGCTTTTCCAGCCAGTCAATAAGCGAGGGCAGCCACAACCCTGCTGCAGCACTTGACACTGCTAAAACGTGTTTGGGGACTTGGGGAAAAGCAGCAGGAAAAGGCAAGCTAACAGTGTTAATGAACGGTCAGGAGGAGAGGGAGTTGGCACCGAGCAAACCCGGCTGCAAACAACAGCTCTGGAAAGCAGGAGGGGCCCCGGGGAGCTGCCCCGGCTCAGGGAAACGCTGAGGAAAATCGGGAGCTGTGCCGCTTCTCCCTCCTCAACGGGACGTGGGACAAGCCTTGTTCACATCCCCACCCAAGCACACAAGTCCTGAAAAGCGACCTGGCTCTAGGAGGAGCAGGGGCAGATCCATCCTGGCGTTTCCACAAGGATTGGCCATCCCGAGCTCTCGATAGGGAACATCTCCCTCCTGCCCACCAGGCTGGTCCCACTGCCCTCACCCGGTCTTGGCTTCAGATGGAGCTGGATTGGGGCTCTCCTTCCCTCTCCCAAAAGGTTTGGAAGCTCCTGGGAAGCACCGTGCCCTGCTGGTTCGACCTTCCTCTCCCATTAAAGTTAAAGCAGATTTCAACTGGAGAGCTCTAAAGCAGGACCACAAAGACAGGAATACCCTGGACCTTATTTGGCAGGTGAGGAAACTGAGGCACGGGATTTTGCTTCAACTTAAACGGAATTGATAACATGGAGCAGAGATTTAACCCAGCCCAACCCGCGATCCACCACATCACGCAGCTCAGCTTTCCATGAGACATTATTCCAAATCTCCCCAATTGCCCATGCTTAGATCTTCCTTCCACAATCTTCTCCCAATTTTTCATCCACCACTTCCCTCTTTTCCCCACCCCTTCCCCTCCATCTCCACCCCCCTGTGCCAGGCAGCAGCCAGCTGTGGCGAGGCGCTCACCGACGCCTCGGCGAGCCAAAACCAGCACGTTCCACCAAAGGTAAAAAAAACGTATTTAGGGAGACCTACCAGTCCACCTGGACTTCTATATCCCGTGTCTCTACCTTGGAGGGCGCATCTCCACCGCTGTCCTTACTGCTGCTGCTCTTCAGCAGGTCCAGGACGGGCTCGATCTCTTTGAGCAGCTCGTTGTCCTCCACGCCGCCGTTGAGGCAGGAGTGAGCACAAGCCCCGTCCTTGTCCCTGCCGCCGTCCTTTGCCCCTTTGCTGCCGGGAACGAGCCCGTTAACGTGGACATGGGGCTCCACCTCCTTGCCCGTTTCCCTGCTCCACAGCGATCCCATGGCTGCTGGCTGCTCTTTGCTTGGGTTGGACAAGTCAACCGCCTTGGGAGCCGGGCACAGGGGTCTGGTGACACGGACGGTTTTGGGTGTCCCGTCGCCCGTGAAGGTGGTCTCCAGGTGAGTGGTGAAGCCCTCGGGGCCGCGCAGGATGAGCACCACGTAGGTCTCGGAGGCGATGCTTCTCAGGATCTCCAGCGCCGTCTCATAGCTCATGTCCACCAGGGGCCTGCCATTGACGGCCAGGATGATGTCCCCAGCCTGGATGAGGCCACTCTGCTCGGCAGCCCCGCCCCGGATCAGGTCCGAGATGATGACGGGCGGTTTGCTGACGCGCTCCTTCACCAGGAAGCCGAGGCCGCCCACCTTGCGCTTGAAGAGCCTCACCGAGATGACGTTGGGCTGGATCTGCTGCACGCTGAACACATTCTCTTCCATGGCAGCCCCCTCCTCCAGCCCGCTCTGCAGGACCTCAACACCCTGCTGGGAGCAGGGGAATTCGCTGTCCGAGGGTGGGAAGGAGCAACTCTGGTTTTTGAGGAGCTGGACTCACTGGAAAACTCCCCTGGGCTTGGGCTGCCGAGGGGCTCCCTGCGGCATGCTCGGTGGCACTGCTCTGCGAACGGCAGGAAAGCGGGAACGTCACCCCTGGGAAGGCAGGCTAGGAGCAGGGCTGGGCATCGCCCGGGGTGGGAAACATTCCAGCTTCCAGTCAGCCGCTGGCACAGAGCGAGAGGCAGCGCGCTGGCTTCACCGGCATCCCCGCCGACGGTGCGCGGGCTTCTCTATCTGCAAAGCAGGGGGAAAACCAACAAAGGAGGGAGATAAGTGAGGCAGGGCAGGCGCAAGTGCCCGCTGAGCTGAGCACGGGGCTGGGCACGCCACGGGCGCCCCGTCCCCACAGATGTCACCCCCCCAGGCGGCAGCCTCGCAGCGCTCCGGGCTTTGCTCCCTCCACCTCCCCCTGCGAAAATCGGCACCATCTGTTCGGCGGGGGCGCGGGGGGAGCGGGCAGCCCTGGCAGGGGCCGCTGGGCAGGGCAGGGCAGGGCAGGGCAGGGCAGGGCAGCCCGGCTCGGGCACCGCCCGCTCTGCCCACCCTGCAAGGCTGGCACACCCAGGAGGCTCTGCCAGATCGGGATCCCCTCTCCGCGTGTTCTCCAGAGCATCCCACAACCTGCTGGGTGAGAACCCGACAGGGAACGGGCAGCCCTGCCCGGGAGGAAACCTGTTCCGGAGGTGCTGTGGCTCCGAGGTGTCACTCCAGGTGCAGCAGCCGGGGAGCAGAAGAGGCCGCTCGGCTCCCCTTCCTTCCCCCGAGTTGGGAAAACACTTCCAAAGGCAACTGCTGCTTTTAAGGCTGGCTGCAGGGATCAGCGCTCAGCTCCTCCTCTGCCCAGATTCCCAGCCTGGCACGGGGAGAAGGAGGCGACGCTCGCCCTCCCCCGAGCCCAGCCCCGCTCCGGCGGAGGGGAAACATCGCCGGGAGGGAACCTCGGAGCTCATCCCGCCTTTGGGGAAGCATTGCCGGCAGGGCAGCGCGGAGCTCATCCCACCCTTAGGATGAGCTGGAAGAGCCCTCGCAGGGCTCGGGGAGTCACAGCCCATTGCCTCCTGATGGGACCCTTGTTCTTACAAGGCACGCTTGGCTTCTGTCGCTTCTGCTCCCGAAGCCTCCCCGCGCTCCCCTCGCGTTTTTCTCAGATGCTCTGGAGAACGTTTCTCTCCAGGACTGTGCCCTGACGCTTCACATGGAGCCAGCGCCTTCTTTTCTTTTTTAAAATCGGAGTTTTCGGCACAGAACAGAGGGGACGTGTTCTGCTGGAGGCACTGCCATGGCAAGGAGAGCAATCTTCTCTCTCCCCATGCTCAGGGCAGTTTTGGCACCTCCAGCCCCTCTCTGACAGGAGCTCCCTCCAGCCCCAGATGGGACAAAAGGGATCTGAGGAGCAGGGCAGGGACACCAGCACCACTTGGTGACGTTAATCCTCATGTGAGGAACGCTGGGCTTTTTAGCAGCGAATTAGGAATAAAACAATTCAAGATCCATAACCCAAACCCATGGGTTTAACCCCTGTGGTCCTTCCCCTGCTGTGACTCGGCCCTGCAGAGCAGCAGCAGCAGCTTGCAAAGGGTTAAACACCACTGGGTCACATCCTCAAGGGCTAATTAATGCCCTAATTGCAAATGACACTGGATCGGGACCCCGGGATGGGCTGTGCTGCCTCGCGGGTCTCGGGCAGGAGAGCAGGGCAGGGAAGGTTCCAGTTTCGGGGAGGATGGAGGAAAGCAGGAATTCGCTTCTACCCGACAGGTCCTGTCCCTTTCCTTCCCTCCCACCCCTCCATCCCTTCCCCATCCCCACCTCGCTTTCCCAGACGAGTTTTCCTAATTTTCCCAAGCTCTCTGGGATTCACAGGAGCCGCTTCCTTCTCCCTGCCGGGCTCTGATTTCCCGACCCCTCTGCTCCACAAGGTGACCATCACTATCCAGGCAGGGTTAGGTCACACCAAACTCATCCCCATGGGCCTCGTGGGGACAAAGGTGGCTTCGGAAACAGCCACAGGGTCCCGGCAGCACGGAGCAGAGCGTCCTGAGAGGGGCCAGCCCTGCCGTGCCCTCGGGGCTCTCATCCCGGGCCAGCTCTGGGTTTGTGCATCTCGGTGGGCACAACCTCCCTGGGCACCTCCTGGGAATATGGGGTATATTTGAGTGGAATATGGGGTATATTTCATAAAATATGAGATATATTTGGGGGGAATATGGGATATATTTGGGGAAAATATGGGATATGTTTGGGTGGAATATGTGATATATTTGAGTGGAATATGGGGTATATTTGGGTGGAATATGGGACATATTTGGGTGGAATATGTGATATATTTGAGTGGAATATTGGGTATATTTGGGTGGAATATGGGATATATTTGGGTGGAATATGGGGTATATTTGGGGAGAATATGGGATATATTTGGGTGGAATATGGGATATATTTGGGGGGAATATGGTATATATTTGGGGGGAATATGGGATATATTTGGTGGGAATATAGGACATATTTGGGTGGAGACACATGGGACATATACCCCATATATTTGGATGGAATATGGGATATATTTGGGTGGAATATGGGAACATATTTGGGTGGAATATGGGATATAATTGGGGAAAATATGGGATATATTTGGGTGGAATATGGGGTATATTTGGGGGAAATATGGGACATATTTGGGTGGAATATGTTATATATTTGGGGGGAATATGGGGTATATTTGGGGGGGAATATGGGGTTTATTTGGGTGGAATACAGTATGGGAATATTTGGGTGGAATATGGGACAGTCAGTGCCATGGCTGCCAGCCACTCACATGGGCAGATGTTGCACAGCTGGAGGGGACCATGGATGTCCTTCAGCCCCACTGACCTCACAGCAGGACTTGCTGAGCTCGCTGGAAAAGAGCTGAGGAGCCCCCGGTGTTTAATCCCTCTCTCTTCTCCCAGCAGGATAATTTCCAGCTATTTCCATGGAAAAGGGTTGTCATTTCTTGTGTGTGCTCAGCAATCCCGTGGAATGCTGGCGTTTCTAGGTGCTCATTGCTGCCTGCCCCCAAACCCACTGACACCTCAGCATTCCTCACAAAAGGGATGAGAAGAAAAAAATAGATTTTAAGCGGTACCTCAACACCCATCCAGAGATTTATCCTTTTTTTCTGCTGCTCCTCAGAGTCAGGAAGGTCAGAAAAGAGCCAGAAAGGAGAGGAACAGGCAAGGAGAGGGAGGACAGAGAGGCCCTAAGCCCCTCATCCTCCTGCTCCTTTAGGGAATAGCTGGATAAGGATTTTCACAGAATCATGGCATCATTGATGTTGGAAAATAATCTTAAAGATCATCAAGTCCGATTATTTTCCAGCTGAAAAACCTTGCACAAACTCAGAGTGCAGAGAGAAGGGAGAGGTTCAGGGAGGCAGGAGGGCTTGGAAAACTCCCCCAGGAGGGTCAGGTCCCACTCCGGGGTGGGACAGCTCTGATTCCAGAGGGGACACACTTCGGATGGAACACAAAGAGCTCAGCCCTGTGGATGGCTGAGCTGTGCTGAGCTCTGTGAGCCCACAGATTCCCACCTCTCCCTCCCAGCACCATGAGAATTCTGATTTATGGACCCCAGAGCCAGGCCAGACATTTAGAAGCTGCTGGAGGTGTCAGGTGTAACTCCTTAAAACAGCGAGAGCAGGGTGGGGTTTCACCAGGGTAGGAACATTCATCCCACCCCAAAAAACAGCCAGGAGAGGAAAAATCCATCAGCAAAGCTGGGCTGAGCTCCCTGTGAGGAATAAACCCTGCTGGAATAAACCTCCATGGATGGTGCCACCCATGGTTTATTGGGAATAAACCCTGCTGGAATAAACCTCCATGGATGGTGCCACCCATGGTTTATTGGGAATAAACCCTGCTGGAATAAACCCCAATGGATGGTGCCACCCATGGTTTATTTGGAATAAACCCTGCTGGAATAAACCTCCATGGATGGTGCCACCCATGGTTTATTGGGAATAAACCCTGCTGGAATAAACCTCCATGGATGGTGCCACCCATGGCTTATTGGGAATAAACCCTGCTGGAATAAACCCCAATGGATGGTGCCACCCATGGTTTATTGGGAATAAACCCTGCTGGAATAAACCTCCATGGATGGTGCCACCCCACTCCTGCCTCAGTTTCCCTGCCTATCCCAAAGCATAAACCCAACTCAAACTACAGGAGAGCAATGAGCCCTGCAGAGGGGCAGCACCCCAGGCAAGCCTCAACCCTGACCCCAACACCAATCTCTGGGAACTTCCCTCCTTTGGCTGATGGGTTTGGGGGAACATGGGGTGTGTTTAGAATGTATTTGGGTGGAACATGGTGTCTATTTGGGTGGAATATGGTGTCTATTTGGGGAAAATATGGTGTCTATTTGGGTGGAATATGGGATATATTTGAGTGGAATATGGGGTATATTTGAGTGGAATATGGGATATATTTGAGTGGAATATGGGGTATATTTGAGTGGAATATGAGATATATTTGGGGGGAATATGGGATATATCTGGGGGGAATATGGGATATATTTGGGGAAAATATGGGATATATTTGGGGGGAATATTCCTTTTTCAGGGAAAATCAGCAGAGCCTGCTCCCCTCCAGCAGCAGTGAAAGTTCAACCAATCAACCCCATGAGAAGCTCCTTGAGCTGCCTGATAACATTCCAAGAACAAACTCCAGCACAGACCTTAATGGAATGATGTAAAAGTTCGTGTCTGGAGACCACACTGACATTTAGGGAAGGGGAAAAGGGGAAGACCATGTGGTGATGGGATATAAATCATGTGTACAGTGCAAATTACCAAACACTGGTGCAAACAACTAAATAACTATTTAGTGCAATACAACGGGATGATTTGATTTCCAAGGCAAAGCGGAGGAGAAATCAATCTCGGGAGATTTAACACAATCTCCTGCCTGTGCCAGGCAGAGCCGCGGGTTGTGCCGGGCTGGGCCGTGCTCAATGTCATCCCCTCAGCCTCACAAATCCATTTGGAGCCCTGTTCTCGCCGTGCTAATGGCTCCTGCATGCCCGTGCCAGCTTTAAATGGGCACCATTGTCCTCTTTAATTAGCTTTCGTGGGATTTATAGTGCTCGAGGAAGAGCCCTGGCGCTGATGGATTGATGCCCATTTAATTTTTACGACCCACGGAGCATCGGTGGATGGGATGAGGAGCGCTGGGATGCAGCATATGCACAGTTCCTGTAAACCTGCGTGGCTGTGCCTCTGAAATGGGAATGTTCAAGTGATTCCCTGGCAGGCAGCTCACTGGAATAAACTCCACGCTCCATCCCTGCCCAGGGTGTACTTGTCCACAGCCTTTTAATCCTCAGATAATGTTCCTCTGATGCCTTAAGTTTTAGCTTTTACACGTTTCAGATCCTGCATTTGTGTATAACTCTGAACTGATTCAGTGTTAGTTGGCTCTCCTCACGTTTTGGGCAGACAGAACAATCCTTCCAGGCCTGAGAACCAAGGTCACCAACAAAACCTCAGGTACAAAAAGTATAAACAAAAGGGAATGTGGTGGAAGAAACTGAGGGAATGTGACTTCATTGCCTGAAGATGTAATTGGACAATTAACTGATATGCAAATAGACCAAACTTAAATCGTGACCATTGTCCACCTTGGGTGTAGCCTCTGTGAGACTTTGCATTGCCCGAGGTGTATCCTTTGGAGGCCTTTAATAAATACCTTATTCATTCTTTTAGCTCTGTCTAGCCTCTGTTCCAGGATCACCTCCAGTTGGAACCACCCACCTCCCCTCAGCCTTCCCAAAATCCACCCAGCATGGGCGAGACCTTTTCCCTCCAAACCCAAACAATGGCTCTGCTCCTCCCTTCCCATTCCCAGCTCAATTCCCAACCATTCTTGGGTTGGGAATCCTTATTCCAGCTGGGCTGGGACCCTGTCTTTGCCCCTAGTAAACCAAATTTCCACCAGGAGTGACTGGAACGAGGCACTTTGCCATCTGTACAATGCCCTGGTGCCAGTCCGTGCCCGCTGACCTGAGCTGGCACCAGCAAAGGGATGGAATTGCCCCATTGCCAAAGGGATGGAATTGCCCCACTGCCAAAGGGATGGAATTGCTGCCAAAGGGATGGAATTGCCCCATTGCCAAAGGGATGGAATTGCCCCATTGCCAAAGGGATGGAATTGCCCCACTGCCAAAGGGATGGAATTGCTGCCAAAGGGATGGAATTGCCCCATTGCCAAAGGGATGGAATTGTCCCACGGCCAAAGGGATGGAATTGCCCCATTATCAAAGGGATGGAATTGCACCATTGCCAAAGGGGTGGAATTGCCCCATTGCCAAAGGGATGGAATGTCACAGGTTCCACCCTGGAGACCCCCTCACCCCCCCCCGTGGCTCTCTGCACCCAAAACATCCCTGTTCCTGCAGGAAGGGCAGTTAATCAGATAAATCCTTGCTTCTGGTAGTAATAAATCCATGGCCAGACCCCAAGAGGGTTCATCTGCCTCTAATCAGGGGTTGCTTCCTGGAAAACAAACCACAACTGTTTGCTCATAAATCTGCCCCAGAGCCCCAGGACCTGCACATTTATCCAGCTCCTGGCACCTGGTTTGGTGTCCATGCCCTCTCCAGGGAATGGAGCAGCCAAGGAGAGCCAGGTCCTGCTGGCACAGCAGCCACGGGAATGTCTGTGCAGTTAAAATCATCATTGCAGCTCCCTTCCAACACAAATATTCCATTTTTTTCTGATCTGCTTCTATCCCATCCCATTCACACCAGTGTCCTGCACACTCCTGATCATGGGACAGCAGTGATGGAGGGGGAAGACCCACCCCAAAACTTTCCTGCAATTTATTGGAGCCCCTCACCCCCCTTCCGTTCACCCCACCCGGCACAACCCGAGCAGAACGCACGAAATACATTTTAATGTTGCCAAGACAACTGTGTTGACAAAAATCCCCCTTTTTCTGTAGCTGCCAGAACCAGGGTTTTGTTGTAATTTGGAGTTCAGGACTGAGCAGATTTCTGCACCACGCCTGCCTTTCCTCTTTTGCTGTTTCCTACAATATTTCCCCGGCGCCTGCCGTGTGTGGCTCCAACAGAATTTAGATAAAAGCGTCAATTCTGCCGCTCGCCCCATCTCAAACTGATGTTCTTATTAGGGCTTGGCCCATCTGTAAAACCTCAATTCCACCACCATCAATTTTCTGAGAGGCTTGGAATTACACCAGTGACTCCAGCGTGACAAATTGGAGCGGTGTTAACACACCGCCACTTTGTCCTGGAAGACAAAATAGGTAGGGAGGAAATAAATGAGAAAATGCCACTTGATGGATGGTCTGGAGGTCCAATCGCAGCATGAGAGGGGAATTGGGGCTCCATTTAGGGAAAAAAACAAAAGAAAAAGAAAATTTCAAAATCACAGCAGGTTGGCTGGGGCTGTAATAGCTCAGGAGCTGCCAGCCAGCATCAATAAAGTCAGGGATGGAGCTCCGAGTCCATCCAGGAATAAACTCCTGGTCCTGTTCAGCCACTCATGTCCCTCCTTTGCTGCTGACACCCCAAAATCCTTCTTGCTTGGCATTAAATTTCCCAAAAAATCCTGTTGGCACTGTTTTCCTAAGGAGTGACTCATGTCCCTGTTTGAAACCCTCAGGAGGAGATCGGGCTCCTCATGGTCCCCAACCCCAGGCAGATCCCAGGGATTCTGTCCCTGAGACAGCTCTGGGATCTCCTGAGTGCTGTCACCACCCCTGTCCAGTAGGAGAAGGGGCAGGATTGGGATTCCTCCCTTCCCCAGGGATGAATCCAACACATGGAGCCACGGCACAGCTCCTGCCCTGTTGGCCCTGGCATCCTCGGGGACGTGCCAGGGGGAAATTGAGGATAATTTGTTCCCCCCGAGTTTCTGTCCATGCCTTGCATTAGCACTTGTTGCCATAGTACCAACAACAGCAGCAAAGTTCTCCAGGGGCCTCCTGGGACCTGTTCCTTGTCCTACAAGGGCTCTGACTCTGATTCCAGCAGGACTCAGGGGGGGAGATGATGTGGAGTTTTCTGCCTCCTGGATTTGCTGAAGGTGCTGACTGTGGGAGAGAGGCTGCTCCAGCCTCATCATCCTGACCCCTCCAGCATCCCCGAACGTGGATGTGGCAAAAAACCCAGGAGTGTGTGTGGGAGAGGAATTGAAATGGACCCCATTGATTCCAGAGGTTCTCCCCTTCCCTATGGAATTTGAAGCAGCCCTAACCCCCATCCTAAACCAGCTTTTCCCCATGCCAGAGGAGAGGATTTTGGCTGCCCAAGCCCCTGCTCCTCTCTGCTGGCATTTGGGGCAGGCTGTGACCCCAGGGCCAGCCAGGAGCCCTGTCCCAGATGTGGCAGGGATGCTCCATTCCCTGCCTGGTGGGGATGAAGGATAATCCCTGCTCGGAGGGCACCGAGCTCCCCAGCCTCTGAAAGAGAGACAGAACCTCACGTTCCAGCACGTCTGGAAAGGTAAGCATGAAACTCTGGAAAATGGGATTAAGACAAGCTGCCCTAGAAGGGCATTGCTGGATCCTGTTAAGCATTTGGGGATTGTCACGGAGAGGAGAAGCCGTGGAAAGCGTTTCCTTGGCATCAGTGCCCCCCTTTTTGTAGGGACACACACACACACACAACCTCCAGGTTTCCATGCTCCACATGCGGAGCCACCACCCTGGTGACATCTGGGCTTCCCAAAGCCACATCCTGGAACAGAGGGTGACAGCCCAGGGTCCCTTATCACAGACACCCTATCAGGGCTCATTTGGGATGGTGACAACCCAGTGTCCCTTATCACACACGGCCCATCAGGGCTCATTTGGAACGAGCATGATTTATCCAGCCTGAGCCAGACAGCGGCTCCCAGGCCTCTTCGGGACACAATACATTTATTTTTGGAGGGATCAGATTGCATCTATAGATTTGATTTAACGCACAGATAGGATGGGAGCAGTGGGAGTAGAACAAAGGCATCAGAGCTCGCTCGGAACCGCCTCTCTAACCCGGCCCCTCGTTAGCGGGGTTGGGTTTCTTTAGGGGAAAATTGATGGTATCAACAAGTATCAAACAATATCCTCGTTCCTCGGGAAAGGTAAATGCTAATCTATGCGAGCCGAGCTCATGTGACTTATCGGTTACTAAAAATAGTTGTTTTCAGGCACTGATTTAGGGAATCTGGCAGATTTCCTAAGCCTTTGTACAGACACACCACTGAAATGGAAAAGACAAAATACACGAGCAGAGCGGGGAGGAGGGGGGAAAAAAACCTGACAGGGCCAAAACGGCCCCTGAGGGCGCGGGAGGACCCAGCCCTCCCCGTGAGCAGCCACAGAACGTTAATTCCAAGCGAGGATTCCAAGGAGGATTCAGCCCAAACCCCTCTGCCTAAGATGGCCTCTCGCTCACAGTTGTGGCGCTGGCAGGGGGAATGCACAGAATGCAAAAGGGACGAGGGATTGTCCCTTTCCTGGGCTCCAGGGGGGTGTGATGCTGCTCCCAGAGCGGGTACCTGAGCAGGGAAATGTCCCCTCCCTGCCCACGGCTGCGGGGGAAGCGACTCCGCACCCGGAGTTTGTTTGCAAACATTTGAAACTGCGGAGTCTGTGCCTGAGTTTGTGGCGTCTTTAAGGAAATATACTGGGAAATACGAGCCGGGAAGAAAAGAGAGGGAGGAGGAAATTGCTGATGCAAAACCAAATTCTTTAAATAAGGCTTCCCCACTGAGACCTTGAGCAGAGAATGATAACTAGCAAATGGTGCAGGTAGAAATTCCTGGGAGAGCGATTTCCCCCCTGCTCCCAAAGCCTCCCTGCTGCTTCTGTGTGATCATTCCTGTAGATTCCCGTCTGCCAGAGCCGCTGGCACTGGGGAATGAGGGTGAGGGAGAGGAGCCGGCGTTTGAAGCAGCCAAGCCCCCCATTGCTGCAGCTGCCCCTGCGATCTCCACCGTCCCCCGTGCCAGACAACCACCGGGAAGGGAAAAGGGGGACGGGGGAGATCGGGAAGGGAAAAAGGAAGGAAGGAGACGCTTCCCCTCCATCTCAGCGACAGGCGGATCCGCTCCTCGGGGACTCGGCACATCATTGTCAAGTCGCCTGCCAGAATTCCCTCCCGAAAGGGAGAACTTGGAAGCGTCGGGAGAAAATGTCCGCACCCCTCACCCGGGCTTGGGGGCTGAGCGAGCGGGGCAGGGAGCGCGGCGGGACGGGGCAGCGCACACCCGCACAGCCCGGCGCCAGATGTGCCAGATGTGCCGCACAAAGAGCTCCTTTCCCCTCTGCTTTGCCAGTCAGAACCAAAAGGTTTTCCAGTCAGAACCAAGCCGGGGCAGCAGCAGGACAAGCAGGGTTTGTCCCCTCCGATTCCTGCGGCTGCAGCTCCCGCTGCATTCCCGGCTCATTCTGCGGGGTCCTTGGTGGGCAGAGGGACGGGGAACGATCCGGGGTGACCCCCGTTCTCCCTAAAGGACAGGAGGCGGCCCCAACAGGACATCCCGAGGGCTGGAGTGTCCCCACCGTGGGCTGGACTGGGGTCTGGCTTCCACCGCAGTGCCCCGGGGACAGTGAGGACACCCTGGGGACAGCCGGGACGCCCCGGGGACAGGCAAACAGCGAGGGCAGGACCTGGCGAGGGCCACTCCCCACCCCAGAGCGGGGCTCGGTGGCATCTCCCGCGATCCCCGTTGGGGAGCGGAGGCTCGGGAGCTCCGGCGCGTTCAGCACCCGGGACAGCTCAGGCGGGGCGGGCGGATCGGCTCCTCCAGCCGGGACAACGCCGCTGCCCCGGGACAGCCGCCCGCCCCCCGAAACCGCCTTCTCCCGGGAAACGGCATCCCCGGGGAAAAATGCCCATCCCCGGCAGGCTGGCATTCTGCGGAACTGCCCCCCTGTCCTCCCCAAAATCACCGCCGCCAACCCCAGTTCGGTGAACGGCCGCTCCCGCTCGCTGCCCTCTCCGCACCGATGGCCCCCGGGCAGAGTCCCGCCTGTCCCGGGCTCGCTGCCCGCCTGCCACCCCCGCGCTCGGTCCCCTGCCCCTGCTGCCCTCCCTCGGGGCACACCGAGTGCCCTCCCGCTGCCCCATCCCGGGACTCCCCCCGCTCCCCGCGGGGCCGGCCGCGCTCGGAGGCGCTGGGGGAACTTTGCGGGTGCGGAGAGACGGGGGGGGACACCCGCAGCGTGTCCTGGCCTTGGGGAGCGAGTGCGATTCGCGGCTCAGCGGGGCCACCCCGAGCAGAGAGCGCTTCCTCCGGGCACATCCCACGCGTGTCCCCCCGTCTGGGGGCACTGCCGGGGTTGGGGTCCCGCCGCCGCCTCCCCTTCCCCGCTCACGGTGCCCGGAGGATGCGGCGGCGCTCCCGACGGGGCGCACGGTGCCGCAGCCCCGACAAAGTTTCGCGGAGAGAAGCGGAGCCCGGTGCGGGGCTGGGGGGCACCTACCGTGCGGCGGAGAGGAGCCGTGCCCGGCCCCGGCCCCGCGGCCGGCCCCGCATCGCTCCCGGCGGCTCGGCACGGACGGAGCCCGGCGCTGGGCTCGGCTGGGCTGGGCTGGCAGCGGGGAGCCAGTCCTCGCTGCGCCCCTTTATCCCAGCATCACCGAAACGAATCCGCTTTGACGTCCAACCAGGGTTTTTATGGGTGTGGAGCGAGCCGGTGCAGCCCTCATTAGGAGACACTCCGCTCTCCAAATCATACATCTTTTATATAACCTCATTTCCAGCGTGGCTTTTCTCCCCCCTCCCTCCCTCCCCTTGCCGGGGAGCATCGCCCACCCCCCCAACTCCCTCACCAATTAAAGAGCTCACAGACACCCCCCGGCCCCCACTTGTTGCTGGAAGCTCCGCGTCACCCCCCGCGGGCCTGACTCAGCCTGCCCCGGGCGGGTGGGGGGCTCTGCGTGCCCCGGGGGGCACCGGAGCGCCTGAGCGGTCCCCAAATCCCTGCCCAGCCCTGCAGCCCCCACACTCCTGTTGCCAGGCTGGTTGTGCTGCAGAAAACCCCGCTCTGCTCCCGGCAGCCCGTGCCCGCTGGTGCCCAGGGCAGACACCTCCATCCCTTCGGGAGCTCCCGGCCCGGCTCCAGGCGGGGCTGGGACATCCCCGAGCCTCAGCGGCCGGAGCTGCCCCTGGGCTACACACGGGGCAGGGAACAAAGATCTCCTCACCCCGCTTCCCCTCCCGACTCTCCACCTGCCCCCAAGGCGGCCCAGAGCGGACCCAGGCTTGACATCAGCCTCCAGCCTTCGCGATTGTGCTGATTCCCATGGCAACAACAAACACACAATTATAGATATATAATATTATATAAACCCAGCGGGCTCTCGGGCAGGGCTCCGGGGTTCACCTGCTCCCAGCCCAGCAGGCAGCTCCCCCCGGAGCACACAGAGGTGTCCCGAGCCTGGGGAAGGTGCCCAGCCCGTGGGTGCCTCAGCAGAGGCAGGCAAACAAGGCAGGGCACAGCGGGCGGCTCAATTACAGAACTTCCCACGGCGAAGGAAGGGGAGCGGAGCGGCCCCGCTCCTGCCCGGCTCACCGAGAGCTGTGCAGAGGCGGAGAGGACGGGCAAATGCAGCAGCAGAACCGGGGCTGCCTCCCCCGTCCCGCCCCTCCCCACCGAGATCGGGCTCTAACACTGTCTGGGGTTAAGGGAAACGTGATTCTGCCTCTCTAGAGCCAGGAGGACTCATCTAAGAGCAAGCTACCCAAGGACATCTGCTCCGGCCCATCAGCCAGGGAGCAGCCAGCGGGCACACACCGGTGACAAAGGACTTTGTGACCCAGGCACGGGCTGGGAAAAGTCCAAACCCTTCTCCTTGCAGGGCTCACAGCTTGGAGCCGTAGAGCTGCAGGGCTCTGTGGGCTGGAGCAGTTTTCCTCGGATAGGGGTGCAGGCAGCCGCAGGGCTGGTGGCTCTGATGTCACCTGTTTGAGGGGACTCTGCAGTGCCAAAGCCACCCCGACACGCAGCCAGCAGCACCTCCTGCTCCTCCTGCCAGCCGGGCAGATCCATCCGAGGCAGCACAGCCCTGATCCGGGGGAGCAGAGCTCCCTGGGACACTCTGGGCTTTGGAAATCCAGCCCTCCCACCCTGCGGCAGGACCCCAGCCCAAGAACCAGCCCTGGATCCCAGAGCTCTGAACAGACCCCAGGAACAGAGTCCTGAACAGAGCCCTGAACAGATCCCAGGGACAGAGCCCTGAACAGAGCCCTGAACAGATCCCAGGATCCCAGAGCCCTGAACAGATCCCAGGAACAGAGTCCTGAACAGAGCCCTGAACAGATCCCAGGTTCCCAGAGCTCTGAACAGGTCCCAGGAACAGAGCTCTGAACAGATCCCAGGAACAGAGCCCTGAACAGACCCCAGGAACAGAGCCCTGAACAGATCCCAGGTTCCCAGAGCTCTGAACAGATCCCAGGATCCCAGAGCTCTGAACAGATCCCAGGAACAGAGCTCTGAACAAATCCCAAGAACAGAGCTCTGAACAGATCCCAGGATCCCAGAGCCCTGAACAGATCCGAGAAACAGAGCCCTGAACAGACCCCAGGAACAGAGCCCTGAACAGATCCGAGGAACAGAGCCCTGAACAGATCCGAGGAACAGAGCTCTGCTCATCCCTGCACCACATCCCCCCGGGGCACGGCAGCACTCCCTTCCCCACGGGAATGTGAGCGGCACCAGCTCGTTTTGGGATCACCGGGAGCTCTGCTGCCGCCCGGAAATCCTCGGTATCCAGGAGCAGAGTGTCCCTGTGGGAAGGGAGCCTGTGCGTGTCCTGTGCTCCCCCTGCGCCAGGGAGGAGCCCCAGGTCGCCTTTCCCTCCCGCTGGAAGCCGTGAGTCAGCCGGGAAGGCAAGGGAAAGGCTTGGAGGTTCATAAACAACTGAGGAGGCAGAGGGTGGGCTGTGAATGGAGAAGGTGGAGTGAGACCCTCCCCAGCACGGCCGCACCCCTGAGCCCCTTCCCCACCGAGCTCCCGGTGCCACAGCCAAGGCTGCGCCTTCCTGCCCCCATCAAAAAGCGCCTGGGGACAGCATTTCCCCGCAGGGAACGTGTCCCTGCCATGCTGCTCACCCCAGAGAGCAGCCCCAGCTCTGGAGGAACCCCCCCGTCCCCAGCCGGCCTCCTCCATGGAAGTTGCTTTCCCCTTTCCCACAGCTGGGAGCCGATTCAGGCGGCGCTGCCTGGGAAGTTCTCCCCCAAAACTGCTGGGGAGAGGACAGAGCCGCCTCCCCGCCCCTCTCCGGCTCCCCGTCTCCTCTGGAGGCAGCTCAGCGCCGCTCGCTCCCGGCCGTGTGCCGCCAGAGGTTAGGGGTAGAAACCGAATAGAAACCCAGCGCTTAACGCCCAGATTTCCTCCCGCTGCTCCCCCTGCGCTGCTGCCCTTGTCCCTCACCCACCTCTCCTGGAGCTCCCAGCTGGGGGATCCGCCGGGAATGTGCGGCTCAGGACGCTCGGCTCTCCCTGAGCTCCTCAGGAACGCGCGGCCTCGGCACGGATCACACACACAGGGATCATACACGGATCACGCACAGGGATCACATACACAGGGATCACACACACATGGGGATCACACACACAGGGATCATACAGGGATCACACACACAGGGATCACACACAGGGATCACACACACAGGGATCATACAGGGATCACACACACAGGGATCATACAGGGATCACGCACAGGGATCACATACACAGGGATCACACACACGGATCACACAGGGATCACACACACAGGGATCTACAGGGATCACACACACACAGGGATCACACACACACGGATCACACACACACGGATCACACACACAGGGATCATACAGGGATCACACACACACAGGGATCACACACACACAGGGATCACACACACACGGATCACACACACAGGGATCATACAGGGATCACACACACACAGGGATCACAAACACAGGGATCACACACACAGGGATCACACACACACACACACACACACACACACACACACACAGGGATCACACACTGGGATGTCACACACATGGAATCACGTACAGGGATCACACACACACACACGGATCACACACACACATGGATGACACATGGATCACACACAGGGATCACACACACACACAGAGGTCACACACGGGTCACGCACACGGGGATCACACACACAGATCACACACACAGGGATCACTCACAGGGATCACACACACACGGATCACACACACGGATCACACAGGGATCACACACAGGGATCACACACACATGGATCTCACACACGGATCACACACATGGATCACACACAGATCACACAGGGATCACACACAGGGATCACACAGGGATCACACACACGAATCACACACACGGATCACACACACGGATCACACAGGGATCACACACAGGGATCACACAGGGATCAGACACACAGATCACACACATGAATCACACACAGGGATCACACAGGGATCACACACACGAATCACACAGGGATCACACACAGGGATTACACACACAGATCACACACAGGGATCACACACACGGATCACACAGGGATCACACACAGGGATCACACACACGGATCACACACGGATCACACACACACAGATCACACAGGGATCACACACACGGATCACACACACGGATCACACAGGGATCACACACAGGGATTACACACACAGATCACACACACGGATCACACACACAGATCACACAGGGATCACACACACGGATCACACACACGGATCACACAGGGATCACACACAGGGATTACACACACAGATCACACACACGGATCACACACACAGATCACACAGGGATCACACACACGGATCACACAGGGATCACACACACGGATCACACAGGGATCACACACACGGATCACACAGGGATCACACACAGGGATTACACACACAGATCACACACACGGATCACACACACGGATCACACACACACAGATCACACAGGGATCACACACACGGATCACACACACGGATCACACACACGGATCACACAGGGATCACACACACAACCTCCGCGGCTCGGGACTTACTGGGCTGCTCATTCCCCGCGGCTGGAAACGCGTGCGGAAGGGGATTAGAGCCCGCGGGCTGGAGGAAGGGCTGAACATTTATATTTATACCAAAGCTTTGGGAGCCGCGGAGCGCGCACACCCCGCACACACGCGCAGCAGCCGAGAGCGGGGTCTGCCACTGCCACTGCGGCGATTTGGGACAAATCCCAGGATTGTCCCTGCCCGTGCTCCAGTTTAGAGCGAGCGCCGATGCTGGGCTTTGCCTAGAGGTGGCAGTGAGCCTTCGCTCTTGGCTCTTCCCTTCTGCCGACCCCCGGCAGAGCCCGGGAAGTCCCGGAGCTCTGCCGGGCTGGGGCAGGGTTGCTGTGGGACAGGAGGGACCCCTCGGAACCCACCCACCCCCTGCGGGATCGGGGGATTCCCTGGCATCGTCCCCTCTGCACGGGACAAAGGCTGGGGCTCATCGAAGCCGGGTTTGATCAAATCCTGAAAACCTGGGAGTTCATGGCCAGGGCAGGTCACTTCTAAAGCATCCCTGGGCCAGCTCCTCTTTCCCCGTGACATTTTAGGGGAAAACTCTTTGTCCCCCACCTCCAGAAGCTGTCACAGCCCGAAGTGACCGAGCAGAGCTGCGACAACGCAAAACATCCCAACACAAACCCTGGCATCCAACAAGACACCTGTAAACCCCACCCAAAGCCACATTTATGTCCCAGACACCCCCATCTTGGGGTCAGAGTTGGGAAAAGCTGCTGGAAAGATTCCTTGGCAGCATTTATGTCCCAGACATCCCTATTCTGGGGGTCAGAGTTGGGAAAAGCTGCTGGAAAGATTCCTTGGGAGCTCCTCTCCTCCTCCTCCTCGGCACGAGGTGGGTGATGAAGGGCGATCTTCTCTCTCTCACACGTGGGCACACACGCACGCAGCAAATCTAATAAAAAGATATTAGTCGGAGAGAACTTGGCTCCTGGCGTTCAACTATCTCGAGCTTCATACAGACACCAAAGAAATGAGATTATGGGAGCGCACAAACAAGAAATTCCAGGGGGATGAATTCATGTTTCGCCGCTGTTGCAGGGCAGGGAAGGACCTGTCTGTCTTCCCTTGCGTTTCTTTTTAAAATTCTACTTCAAAATATGAACCCCTTCCCTTCAAAAGTCACATTTCCTCCAGCCCCAAGCCCTGCCACCTTCCCATCAAAATCCAAATCCCTCTCATTATCATTTTCAGGAAGCATTGAAGGCCTGACAAACACCCCAAAGTTCAAGGACTCCTCGTAAATCCGGGGTGTAATTTAGATTTCACAAAAACCCTGCTTTGAAACCTCTCTGAGCAGCCTGAAAGGGGGCTCGAGTCACTCGTGGGTTATTCAGATGCAAACCCTGTTCTGCAGCACAAGTGGCTGAGCTGAGCCATCCCCAGCAGCTGGAGGTTGGGGGCAGATGCTCCAAAGCAGCAGCAGCAACAGCAGCAGAGCTCCACGGCTCCACTGGAATCAGCGGAATCGAGATCATTAAAGCCAGCTAAAACCAGCCAGCTCCCGGGATTTTGTGCCATCTGAGCCCCTATTTCCAGCCCCGTTCCTTCCCAGCGGGATCAGGCCCCCGCAAAACGGCACCTCTGAACCTTTAGATCAATTCTTGGAGTAATTACAAAGCAGAAAAATCACTCCTGTGTCACCCTTAAGCACTAAATTTCAAGGTTTAAATTGTTTTTTTGGGTGGTTTTTTTTAAGCAAGTGACACATTTCTGAGGGCCGTGGGTTGAAGGCTCTTTTGAAAAGCCCCAAATCCCTAATCCGGAGTGAGAAGTTATCGCCGGAGCACCTTGGGATGGGTGGTGACAAAGGCAGGAAAGGGCCGGGGCTCCGGGTAAATAGGGCCGGGGAGGAGTGGAGCAGCCTGATAAGCCAAATCTGCGCAGCATTCGCTGCAAAAAAACCGGCACAAAGCAAAGCCAAGAGCGCAGAAACAGCTGCGGCCGACTTCTTCATTTCTAAAGAGGAGCAACGAGGGGAAAAAATAATACGATAAAAATAATCCAGCACCAAGCAGCGAAGTGCCTGGGTGCTGGCCTGCAGGGAGAGGCTCCAATTCCCTCCGAGACCCAGACAATAAAATGTATATTTTATTGTAAAATAAAATGTATATAAGGTGTATATAACAGGGAATTCGGGCATCCCACCAGGAGGAGGGAGCAGTGAGTAGGGCAAGGTGGGATTTTTGGGGTGGAATCTGGAATCTGGATTTATTCCTGGCACGGCTTTAATGGGATGTGGACACTGCTGGAGTTTGAAGGAATTTAAACTTCTCAGCCACCCCAAACCACTTTGGGCCAACAAACACCAGCCTGGCCAAGAGAGCTGAGCACCAAGGCCCAGAAGCAGATTTGGACATGCTAGGCCTTAAAAACCTCAATAGAAATAAAAAACTCAATAAAAATATAATATAATAATATATAATAAATATATAATAATATACAATATATAATATATAGTATATTAAAATATATTATATATACTGTATTATATATAATAATTAATTAAGCTTTTATAATAATAATTAATTAAACATTTTTAATAATGTTTAATAAAACTTCCTAAACTATGGAAAGTGAGTGGCTATTTCTCACAATTTTTGATAAAGTTTTAATAAATCTTTTATATTTTTTAAAGTGAGGGGCATTTCTCACACTGGGATAGTGGAGGGTGGTGGGATGGGATGGGATGGGATGGGATGGGATGGGATGGGATGGGATGGGATGGGATGGGATGGGATGGGATGGGATGGGATGGGATGGGATGGGATGGGATGAGATGGGATGGGATGGAAGGGATGGGATGGGATGAGATGGAAGGGATGGGATGGGATGGGATGGGATGGGATGGGATGGGATGGGATGGGCTTTAAGGTCCTTCCATCCCAAACCATTCCATGATCCCACTTTGGGCACCCCCAGATCTCCCTTGTTCCAGCACTTGCTCCGGGATCCTGCCCAGTTTGTGGTGGGAGGAGTTGAAATCCCGGGATATCCTGGTGGGAAGAGGTGAAATCCTGGGATATCCTGTTTCTCCGTGCCAGGAAAGCCCTGCCTGCTTTGATTTCCAGGCTTTCCCTGCACTGTAATGCCCTGCAGCTCTTTGGAATGGCTGATTCCTGGCCGGGTTCTGGGTAGAGCCTGGCCAGGGGGATGGACGGGCTGGACAGACACAGCCCCACAAGGTTTTCTGGGCCAGTATGGGATAATCAGGAACAGCAGGGAGGAGAAGTGCTCAGGATACCAAGGAGAGCTGGCATGCAAACCTCTGTATTTTATTTTATTTTATTTTATTTTATTTTATTTTATTTTATTTTATTTTATTTTATTTTATTTTATTTTATTTATTTTTTATGTTATTTTACTTTATTTTATTTTATTTTTCTATTTTATTTTATTTTTGACATTTTAAATTTTTTTATTTTTAAAATTTTTTTTATTTTATTTAATTTTTTAAAATTTTATTTTATTTTATTTTTTAAATTTTATTTTATTGTTTACATTTAATTTAATTATATTTTAAAATTTTATTTTATTTTATTATTTTATTTTATTTTTTTACATTTTATTTTATTTCATTTAGTTTTATTTTATTCTATTTTTAAATTTTTTTACATTTTATTTTATTTCATTTAGTTTTATTTTATTCTATTTTTAAATTTTTAATTATTTTATTTTATATTATTTTATTTTATTTTATTTTATTTTATTTTATTTTATTTTATTTTATTTTATTTTATATTCTTTTATTTTATTTATTTTATTGTTTACATTTTATTTTATTTCATTTTATTTATTTTTATTCTATTTTAAAAATTTTATTTATTTTAAATTTTTTTAAATTTTTATTTCATTTTATGTTATTTTTAGCATTGCTCTTTTCCCCTTCTCATCCCAGGGTGTTTTGCAGCAGGAGCAGCTGATGGGCTGGAAAAAGCTGGGATGGGAGCTGGGAGCAGGAGGTGCCCATCCATGCAGCCCAAGGGAGGGATTGGAGGCTAAAACCACAGAAAACGGGAAAAACAACCTCACCAAGAGCCAGGCCACCTTGGACCAGCAAAGCCCTGCCCATGAAAGGCTGGAAAAGAACAAATTCCTCCCCAGTCCCCACTTAAAAATGGGGAATAAAGGCACAGAAAAATCAGGGTTTGCAGCACCCCCAGGGCCAAATTTGAAAGAGAAAAGTAAAAACATCCAAATATTTTTCTTTTCTTTTCTCACCTGGATGAGAGACAGAGCCCAGGGGTTTCCAGGATCACCAGGAATTTCTGGAAAACTCTCACCCCAGTGGAGCAGCACAGGCAGAGGAACTTTGGGCAAACCAAGGGCTTCTGTTTGCCACACAGAGAAAAAACAGAGCAAGAAGGGCCAGGAGGAAAAGCAACAAACCCTGAGCATGAGCAGGATCAAGCAAGGAAAGAACTCTTACAAAATACTGGATTTCTCCCTGCCTGGAGCATTCCCATCCCCACTCTGCTCCCCAGGGAGGCCTCTCAGTCTGGGGTGAAAAGAGAGAAATTTGGGGAGTTTGGGGACACCTGAAGGCTGAGAGGGGAGGGAGGGAGGGAGGGGATGGCAGAGCTGGGATTGCACTGGGGCACAGCTGGGAGCTGGGCTGGCACTGCCACAGAAATGGAGCCAGCCCTGGGCACAGCACAGGAGGGACCTGGAGCTGCTGGAGAGAGCCCAGAGGAGGCACCAGAGATGCTGCAAGGGCTGGAGCCAGGCTGGGAGAGCTGGGGGTGCTCACCTGGAGAGGAGAAGGCTCCAGGCAGAGCTCAGAGCCCCTTGCAGGGCCTGAAGGGGCTCCAGGAGAGCTGGAGAGGGACTGGGGACAAGGGATGGAGGGACAGGACACAGGGAATGGCTCCCAGTGCCAGAGGGCAGGGATGGATGGGATATTGGGAATTGGGAATTGTTCCCTGGCAGGGTGGGCAGGCCCTGGCACAGGGTGCCCAGAGCAGCTGTGGCTGCCCCTGGATCCCTGGCAGTGCCCAAGGCCAGGCTGGACACTGGGGCTGGGAGCAGCCTGGGACAGTGGGAGGTGTCCCTGCCCATAGCAGGGGGTGGAATGAGATGGGATTTAAGGGCCTGATGATCTCTGAGCAGATCCCAGTCCCTGCCAGGGGTTTTCACCCAAACCCCACAGTTTGCCCATTCTCCACTGGCTGGCTTCGCCCCAGTGCCAAAAGTGTCCCAGGGATGGACCAGGATAGGATCAGAGCTGCCCCAGCCCAGGGTGATGATCACACATCAGGAAGTTCTCACTGCTCCCTGCTGCAGCTACAAATCAGAATAAACCCCTTTGGACACCTCCTGGTGTAATTCCTCTCTCCCACCAGGAGATCACCCCCTCTCCAGAGCCTGCTTTCCCCTCACAGCTCCTTCCCTGTCAGGACCCAGGACATCCCTCTGGCAGTCCAGGATGGCCAGGACCCCTGCCAGGGGGCTCAGGGACCCTCACACAGAGCCCAAAACACCTGTGGGTTTGATTACGAGCAAATTTCCAACCTTAGATGAAGATCAGCAAGCCACAACAGTTTGAGTAGAATAATAGTGAAGTTATCACAGGGTGGAAAAGTAGATTTTGGGGTTTTGGTATGGGGGTTCAGGAGGCAAGATGGAGGGAACTGGGTGTGTCCAGCCTTTCTCCTTCTTCTTCTTGGCCTCCATCTTCTGCTGTGATGTTGGCACTCACAGATTGGTTTAGAGTAGAAGCTCACTGTCTAACATAGGTGATGGGTATTGGGAAGGAATTGCAAACATTGTATATGCAGTTTTTAGTATAAAGACATAACACTGCCCTGGGGGCAGGCAGAGTGCCTGGAACTGTCCTGCTGGATGGACCTGGGCAGGGCAGGAGAAAATTTTCTATAGATAAGAAACAATGAACAACCTTGAGACCGAGAAATGAAGAGCTCTGACTCCTTCCTCAGGCACTGGGCTGGGAAAAGAGACTTTGGAACTTTTCTTGGGGTCACTCTGACCAGCCAAAGATCCCAACACTTCCCTCTCCAGCATCCTGCTGCTCCCTGAAGAAGTCTCTGCTGCCTTCTCCAGGTTTTGCAGTGCTAACACCACCTCACACAGGTGTTTTTGTTGCTCAGGGCAGGCTCTGGCCCTGAGCTGCTGTCCCAGGTGCAGGAATGAACCACAAGCACCAGAGCTCTGCAAACCTTCCCTGCAGCCCTGGGAGAGCCGCCTAAGCCAGGCTCCCCCTCCTCTTCGTCTTTCTCTCTCTTTATTTTTCCTCCTCTCCCCGAGCTCCTATTCCCAGTGGCCAGGAACATTTAGTCTGGCCGGGAAAAGGAAATCTCATTACAGAATTATGGTTCATTTAGCAGGTCCCACTGGAAGCCCTGCAATAACCACTGCCTTCCTAACAGGATTAGCCAGTGTCTGAACCTCCCGCTCTCCCTACAGCCACCTCCCTGACCAAAAACCCTAAAAAACCCCAAAAACCCTCAAACAGCCGCGGAAAAATGTGATCCAGGTGGGTGCAGGGAGGGGAAGATTGAGGGGAGCTGAAGGTGGAGAATTTGTTGGTGTGAGGCTGGGTGCTGCCAGCAGAGGTTTGAACAGGTTATCCCAGATTTATCCCAGAGTTATCCCAAATTATCCCAGAGTTACTCCAGAGTTATTACAGATTATTCCAGGTTTATCCCATAGTTATCCCAGATTATCCCACAGTTATCCTACAGTTATTCCAGATTTATCCCAGAGTTATTGCTGACTTATCCCAGATTTATCTCATAGTTATCCCACACTTATCCAGATTTATCCCATATTATCCCAGAGTTACCCCAGAGTTATCTCAGAGTTATTCCAGATTTATCCCAGACTTATCCCACAGTTATCCAGATTTACCCCAGAGCTATTCCAGAGTTATCCCAGAACTATCCCAGACTTATCCCTCAGTTATCCAGATTTATCCCAGAGCTATTCCAGAGTTATCCCAGAACTATCCCAGACTCATCCCACAGTTATCCAGATTTATCCCAGATTTATCCCACAATTACCCCAGATTATCCCACAGTTATCCCAGAGTTGCCCCAGAGTTATCCCAGATTTATCCCACAGTTATTCCACAGTTATTCTAGATTTATCCCAGATTATCCCAGAGTTATTCCAGATTTATCCCAGATTTATCTCACAGTTATCCCACACTAATCCCAGTTATCCAGATTTATCCCAGATTACTTCAGTTACCCCAGAGTTATTTGAGTTATCCAGATTTACCCCAGAGTTATTCCAGAGTTATCCCAGAGTTACTCCAGATTTATCTGACTTATCCCACAGTTATCCAGATTTATCCCAGATTTATCCCACAGCTATCCTACAGTTATTCCATATTTATCCAAGTTGTTCCAGATTTACCCCAGATTTATCCCAGAATTGTCCCAGAATTATCCCAGATTTATCCCAGATTATCCCAGAGTTATCTGAGAGTTATCCCAGAGTTATCCAGAGTTATTCCAGACTTATTCCACAGTAATTCCAGATTTATCCCAGAATTATCCCAGATTTATCCCACAGTTACCCCAGTTATCCCACAGTTATCCAAATTATTCCAGATTTATCCCACAGTTATTCCAGACTTATCCTACAGTTATTTCACAGTTATCCCAGATTTTTCCCAGGTTTATTTCAGACTTATCCCAGCTTGCAAATCCCACTTTTCTTTGCTGTCTTGGCCTCTCCCAAGCTGCCCATTCTCCCCAGTGTTGGGAACTGGGGATATTGATGTTGGAAGCAGCAGGGACACCCTGGATTACCCAAATCCTGCTGGGAATTCCCTGCCTGCTGCTCCCAAAGCAGGACCCAGGTGCTCCTGAAAGCTGCTTCAGCCTCTCCTGGCATCAGTTTGGGAGTCTACACAGTTTTTGTTTGGAAACTACAACACAATTCCTGGAATCTGCTCTTGTTATGAGGGTGGGAAAATATAAACCAGAGGAGAAGGTGGTGGGAAAAGCCAAATTTTGTGGGGCCAGCAGAACACCCCAGCCCAGGCTGAAATACCTCTGCTCTTCCCATCCCTGTCCCCACTCAGAGCCAGGAAAATGGGGTTGAAGAGCAAGAAATTGGGTGTAGAGCTCATGAAACCACCCCTGCTCTGGGTTTTCCTGGTCTCTGCACCCTCCCTCCCTCCTGGGCAGGGAGGAAGCAGCAGGAACAGGGAAATGTTCTACAGGAGCTCCTGGAAGAATCTTTTTTTCCCAGGTGTTCCCTGGGAAAGGCTCCAGACAGGAGCAGGATTTGCCTGGATTTCCTCCCCTCAGAGCAGGGAGAGGTTTCATCAAAAGGAATTGGGATATTCCTAATTAAAACAGGACATTTTTGCACCAAGTTTGCCAGGACTGGGCTCTCACCATTCTGCCTTACTCCATCCCAACCCTCCTCATCCTCGCTCCTTCCCTCCTGTGCTCACTACCCCAACTCTCATGGAAAAAGGGGAATTATTTCACCCCCACTTTAGCCTAAAGCACTCCCCACCCTGCCCTTGAGGGCCCACACTGTCAGGTGAGGAAATAATTAATGCACACGTTAATTAAAAACTGTGAGTGTGTTCAAGGATTGCTGCTGAGTGCAAAAATGCATCCAAAGAGATTTCTGAAGAAGATCTGGTCCCCCAAATCTGCCTCAGCAAACACACAGTGTATGATCTAGCTGCTACTACTACCATTATTATTATCATCATTATTATTATTATTATTATTATTATTATTATTATTATTATTATTATTACTATTACTATTATTATTATTATTACTATTACAATAAATAATAAATATATAAATCAAATAGAATGTAACAATAAAAATAATAATTAATATAATAATATATGAAATATACAAAATATAAAATATATAAAGCGTTAAAATGTATAGAAATAAAATTTTATTAATATTTATTATATGTTCTAATATATAATATATTAAAATATTATATATTATATATTAATGTATATTATATATATTATATATAAAATATACATATTTTATATTATATATATAAAATATAATTTTATATATATAATTTTTTATATTTTAAACAAGTATATAGATATATAATTTTTTATTTATATATATATATATAATATAAAGCAAGAGGTAGTAATACTTTTGGGGTAGGTAACTCTGGCATGGAGGAAGGTGTTAATTGCAATTAGAACCAAATAGATATTTTTTTAATATATTCTAATATATATAACCTTAAAATATATTATATATTAATTTATATTTTATTATTTATATAAAAAATATACCTAATTATTTATACATTTTTATTATATATATTAATTTTTTTATATGTATAGATATATAGACATATATATATTTTATATATATCTATAATATAAAGCAAAGGGTGGTCATACTTTTGGGGTAGGTAACTCTGGTATAGAGGGAGATGTTAATTGCAATTAGAACCAAATATATATATTTATTATATATTCTAATATATATAACCTTAAAATATATTATATATTAATTTATATTTTATCATTAATATATAAAATATATCTAATTATTTATACTTTTTGTTATATATATATTAATGTTTATTTTATATGCATATATATATATGCATATATTTTTAATATATCTATAATATAAAGCAAGGGGTGGTCATACTTTTAGGGTGGGTAACTCTGGCATGGAGGGAGGTGTTAATTGCAATTAGAACAAAATATATATATATTTATTATATATTCTAATATATATAATCTTACATATGTTATATATTAACGTATATTTTATTATTTATACATAAAATATACCTAATTATTTATACATTTTTATTATATGTATTAATGTTTATTTTGTATGTATAGATATATAGATATATAGATATATAGATATATAGATATAGAGATATAGAGATATAGAGATATATTTTATATATGTCTATAATATAAAGCAAAGGGTGGTCATACTTTTGGGGTAGGTAACTCTGGCATGGAGGGAGATGTTAATTGCAATTAGAACCAAATATATATATTCATTATATATTCTAATATATATATTCTTAAATATTTTATATATTAACATATATTTTATTATTTATATATAAAATAGATCTAATTATTTATACATTATATATATATATAAAATTTTATTTTATATGTATAAATATATAGATATAGAGATATATAGATATAGAGATATATAGATATATAGATATATTTTATATATATCTATAATATAAAGCAAAGGGTGGTCAAACTTTTGGGGTAGGTAACTCTGGCATGGAGGGAGGTGCTAATTGCAATTAGAACCAAACTCAGCCCTGCAGAGTTCACCCCTCATTTGAGAGTTGCCCTGAGGTTTTCAGCTCCAAGGTCCCACCGAATTCCCCTCCGTGCAGGGATTCCAGAGCCTGTCCTGGTGTCCCCACCCTGCTTCCCTCAGGAATGTTTCAGGATGTGTTTGTGGTGAACCCCATGGAATTTTGGGGGTGCCAACCCCATCCCACCCAGCGAGCAGCAACTCCATTTCCCCCTGGAATTTCTGCACCACTCAAACCTCTGCTAAAATGTGCATTTATTTCCCTGCTTTTCCCAGCCCCGCAGCTCGGTGTTTGCTCCCAACCTGGATGCTGGGAAGGAGCCGGGGATGCTGAGACGCCTCATTAGGAGGGAATGAAGGGCCGGGCTGGGTTGTTTTTCTCAGGCTGAGCCCTGCAGCTCCCACGCTGTTCCAGCAGAGGTTCTGCAGCGCTAACGAGGCTCTGCCCGGAGCTGCAGGGTGTGGTGGTGGGCAGGGGTTAAATGCTGGGGGCAGCAGCAGCAGCCTGGGTGCCCGCGGGGTGCCAGGGGAGGCACTCAGCAGGGCAAACCTGGGGTGAAAACTGTGGGAAGAGAGGAGGGAGATGCAGAGAGCAGGGAAAGTTTCTCTGATGAACACTCAGGAATTCAGATTGCAGCATCTCCTGAAGCCAAGGGCTGAGGCCAAAAGGCGTTTTTGGAGCTCAGGGGGTGGAATTGTCCTGCCAGGAGGGTGCACAGCCCTGCTGTTGCAGACATCTTTTATGAAAAATCCTTTCCTTAGGATTTTTCCTCCTTGAGAAGCTGGAAGCCTCAGGAACAAAATGTAAACAATGGTTATCTGCTGCTGTGGAATGCAACAGGTGCATCTGTGATTGGTCTCATGTGGGTGTTTCTAATTAATGGCCAATCACAGTCAGCTGGCTTGGACAGAGAGCCGAGCCACAAACCTTTGTTTTCATTCTTTCGGATTCTAATCTTAGCCAGCCTTCTGATGAAACCTTTTCTTCTATTCTGTTAGTATAGTTTTAATGTAAGATATATCATAAAATAATAAATCAACCTTCTGTAACATGGAGTCAGATCCTCGTCTCTTCCCCAATCCAAGAACCCCTGTGAACACCATCACACCCTGCTCCAGCCCCTCCAAGCACAGAGGGATCCTCTGGGATCCTCAGCTGCCTCCAGCTGGAAGGAGAAGTCACAATATCATCCTTATTTTCATTTTAAATCAGAGTTATTGTTGATCTGGCCAGGGAGGGTTGGCAGCATCCAGGATGGGGCACCACCTGCAGAACCAGGTGATGTCTCCCAGTCCCTCTGTTCATAAATGTTGGGATATTGAGATATTGGGACACAAGACAGATGATGGACTTTGGATCGGGAGATTGGATAACAGCATGCCTTGGCATCCTGGAACTTTGAAGGCTGCAAGAAGATTCAATCAGACTGGTTTACCAGAAAAAGAAAATTTCATTAAACTCTGCAAGCAAGAGATGTTGTAATATGCGTAAGTTTGTGGATGTGACTTTAACCTAATCCTTGTAGTAAACATTACTACAAGGATTAGATTAACATTACTACAAAACTTTTGTCTTCCTAAAACAACAGATAAGCATTGGTAGTCTCTGACCCACCTGTCTGAGCCCTGCCACAGCTCCAGCACAAGGATCTCATCCCTCAGGACACAAATCCCTGTTGTACCACTCAGCCTGGCTTTGGGGAGGGTTTTTATCCCCTTTTCCCTGAGCTGGCACAGAGCTGTGGGTGCCCTGCCTCCCTCTGAGCACCATCCCTGGCACTGCTCTGGACAGGAATGTCACTGGGAGAACTGGGAATGGACACATCCCATCTTTGGGATGTCCCTGGGAGAACTGGGAATGGACACATCCCACCTTTGGGATGTTACTGGAAATGAACACATCCCACCTTTGGGATGTCACTGGGAGAACTGGGAATGGACACATCCCACCTTTGGGATGTCACTGGGAGAATGTCACTGGGAATTCTCACATCCCACCTTTAACAGGGCACAACAACCACGGGGAAGAGCAGATCCTGATACCCAAAGTGTCCCTGCAGCTTCTCCCCCAGCCCTTTCCCCTTTCCCTCTCTCCTTGTTTGTTTATTTGGCCATCCAAGCTTCCAGCAGCAGCAACGGGGTCTGGAAACCCAAAACTTCCCCTGGGGAAGAAGTTCTGGCATCCAGCAGCCAAGTCAGGAGACTCTGGAAAGTTGCTCCGAGCCTGTCTCATCTCAGGGCTTGACATATCACTGCTGTCCATTTCCCTTCCCAAGGAAATCTGATTTGTTCCAAAGTTTATAGTTTCAGTGACCTAATCCCAGCATAGTTGTTCCTGTTTCCCTTTAATTTACTGCTGCAGCTTGTATTAATTGATGGATTGCAGAGGGTTTGAGCCAAGCTAATTGTTTTAGGAACAGGGAAAAAAAAAAATAAAGGAGAAAGAAAGGGAGATGTGAGGTCCCTTAGTGGATTATGGAGGGATTCAGAGGGGGAAGCAGCAGCACCCTCCAGGAAAAAGCTCCAAACAGGAGAAACTGTCTGCAAAGGGGGGGGTTCTCCACCCGTGCTCCTGCAGCCAGAAATAATTTCCCTGGGATGACCCTGGAGTGGAGAGCAGGGCTGGGATGGTCCCTGTGCTCTGAGGAGCTGCTCCTGCCCTGGAGGATGCTGGGGACCAGGGGAGCCCAGGGAAAAAGGGAAATGTCATCAGTCATCATCCAGCAGGGATGCACAGGCTGCTCTGAGGAGGGGATGGAGCAAATCCTGCTGGAGGATCCCACCTGGGATGGGTGTGGGAGTCACTGGAGCTGCCAGCAGGGATTTGGGAGGTGTAAATCGTGGCCAGAGACCCTGATCTCATCCCAGGAGAGGGGAGGGGCTCTGTGGATCAGGAACAGCAGCTCAGGCTGTGAGAGCTCACTTTGGCAAGGCCTTTGGCAGCCCTGTGGTGCCAGAGAACGGAATCATGGAATGGTTTGGGTTGGAAAGGGCATAAAGCCCATCTCATTCCTGCCCCGCCATGGCCATGGCCACCTTCCACCAGCCCAGGCTGCTCCAAGCCCTGTCCAACCTGGCCCTGGACATTCCAGGGATGGAGCAGCCACGCATCACCATCCTCACCCTAAAAACATCTTCCTTGTACCTCATCCAAATCAACCCTGTCCCAGTTCAACACTGGGAGTTATGAGCTGAGTCCAGGCCCATGGAATACCGGGGCAAGGGAGGATTTGGGATCCTGCATCCCAGGCTGCTCCAAGGCTGCTCCAAGCCCCAGTGTCCAACCTGCCCCTGGACATCCCAGGGATGGAGCAGCCACATCTCGCCACCCTCATCCTAAAAACATCTTCCTTGTACCTCATCCAAATCAGTCCCAGTTCAACACTGGGAGTTAGGAGTTGGATCCAACCCCACGGATGGAGCAATCCTAGAGGATTTGGGATCTCCTCTTTCCTTGCCCCCATCCCTTCCACCCCTCCCCATCTCCCCCAGGAGAACGAAAGCAAGAGCAAACCTGCTTTGAGCAGAGAATCCTTTTGGAGTTGGGGGTGCAAGGAGGGGACACCCCCGAGGAAATCCCAGCTCCCAGGACCCCCCAACACCCCCTGAACCACAGCACCACCAAAGCATTGAAGTTTTCCAGGCCAGGAACTCTCTCCTTGCTGTTTCCCTGGCCAAACCCCCCTTTCCCATAAATCAGCCCAGGCTCTTTCAGCACGGCTCTCTCTCTCACAGAGAGGTTGATTTATTCAGGAGGAACACAGGGAGTTTCCAGATTCACACTAATTGCTCTCCCAAATTACTTAATAGTTGAAATTGCAGCCCTCTCTTTGGAAATCATCTCAGACAGCTCAATAAAAAACTATCAGCGGAGAGACAACTGCAAATTGATAAAGTCTTTGAGACGAGGCTAATATCATTGTTGTCTGGCAAATTTATTCGTCTGAAACCCGAACGAGGAGGATAAACAGCCTCGCTGGGCGAGGAGGACACCGCCCGCTCCCGAGCTGCTCGATTCTCCCTTCCAGAACGGCTCTGATGACTCGGAGAGAGCAGCAGCGCTGCCGAAACCAGGCAGGCACAGCCAATAAATCGCTCCAGCCCTCCCCTGGCCGAGGAGAAGCAGAATTTAAAATAAATAATATAATAATAATTAAAATAATAACAATAACATCAAGAGGAGTGCTTGTGCGGGTTCTGGCGGGAGGCAGGGGCTGCTGCTCCAGCCCTCCCCTGGCCGAGGAGAAACAGAATTTAAAATAAATAATATAATAATAATTAAAATAATAACAATAACAACAAGAGGAGTGCTTGTGCGGGTTCTGGCGGGAGGCAGGGGCTGCTGCTCCCCTCGGGCTGTGGATCCAGAGCTGGCTGCTGGCCACAGAGCTCCCGCGGGCTTGGAATTGTCACCCAGGAGGGAAGGGGAAAACTTGGCTCATTTTGGCCGCTTCCCAATTTCCCGTCTGCTCCCGGGAGGGAGGGAGGGCAGGGAATGCAAGGGGAGAGCCGGTGGTGTGGGGGGATCCCAGTGGGGCACAGCCCCATGGAGGAGGATTCGGGGGGCAGCACCAAGAGAGTGGGAGCCCAGGAAGGGCCAGGGGCGTTTTGGGGGGCGCTGAGCGGGATGGGCAATCTGGGAGCATCACTGCTGTGCAGGGCTCTCCCGTTTTGGGGGCATCTCCTCTGCCGTGCAAGGTTTGGGGTTCTCCCAATTTGGGAGTATCTCCTCTGCCAGGTTTTGGAGTTCCCCCATTTTGGGAGCATCACTGCTATGCAGGGTTTGGGGTTCTCCCATTTTGGGAGCAACTCCTCTGCCATGGAAGATTTGGGTCTCCCCCATTTTGGGAACATCTCTTCTGCTGCGCCAGGTTTTGAGGTTCTCCCATTTTGGAGGCATCACTGCCATGCGAGGTTTTAGGGTTCTCCTGTTTTGGGAACATCTCCTCTGCTGTGCAAGGTTTTGGGGTTCCCCCATTTTAGAAGCATCACTGCCATGCCAGGTTTTGGGGTTCCCCTATTTTGGGGGCATCACTGCCATGCAAGGTTTTGGGTTCTCCCAGTTTGAGAGTATCTCCTCTGCAGGTTTTGGGGCTGCCTCATTTTGGGAACATCACTGCCATGCAAGGGTTTGGGGCTCCCCCATTTTGGGAACATCTGCTCTGCCGTGCAAGTCTTTGGACCTCCCCCCTTTTGGGAGCATCTCCTCTGATGTGTAAGGTTTTGGGGTTCCCCCATTTTGGGAGCATCACTGCCTTGCAAGGTTTTGGGGTTCCCCCATTTTGGTAGCATCTCCTCTGCCATGCAAGAGTTTGGGGTTCTCCCATTTTGGGAGCATCACTGCCTTGCAAGTTTTTGGGGCTCCCCCATTTTGGTAGCAACTCCTCTGCTATGCAAAGTTTTGGGGTTGTCCCATTTTGGGAGCATCACTGCCATGAAGGGTTTGGGGTTCGCACTTTTTGGGAGCATCACTGCCTTGCAAATTTTTGGGGCTCCCCCATTTTGGTAGCATGTCCTCTGCCATACAAAGTTTTGGGGTTCTCCCATTTTGGGAACATCACCTCTGCCATGCAGGGTTTGGGGTTCCCGCATTTTGGGAATATCACCTCTACCATGCCAGGTTTTGGGGTTCCCCCATTTGGGAACATCACTGCCGTGCAAAGTTTTGGGTCTCTCCCATTTTGGAAACATCATCTCTGCCGTACAGGGTTTGGGGCTCCCCCATTTTGGGAGCACCACTATCGTGTAAGGTTTTGGGCCTCTCCCTTTTTGGGAACATCTCCTCTGCCCTGTGATTTTGGGGCAGTCTGGAGGTAGCTCAGGCTCCCCATTCCGGGGTGGCCCCACACACTGACAGTGACAGCCCCCCTGTCCCACCCAGCCGAGCCCATGGCACCGCCCCTGCCCTCTCAGAGCCCAAAACCTGCTAATTTCTCCTGCTTTTAAATCCATTTCTGCAAGGTTTGGCAGGAGGGGGCTGGGGGAACAGGGTCGCTGTCACCACTGACTGACGGGCAGCACTCCAGATCCACGAAGTTCCTCCCCTCCATCCCCAGCTTGGGGCATCACACCAGGAACAGCAACCAGAAACCCCTCTGGGCTGGGCACGGGGCTCAAATGCAAAACACTCAACGGAGAGACCCCAAAACCGCCCAGTTTTCCCCCAGAGAGCAGCGTGGCAGCGAGAGGGTTACGAGGAGCCGCTGCCCAGCACGGTGCCAGGAGCCACAGGGATCTGAGAGCCAGCCCGGCCGATGGCTGCCATCTGCTCCTGGCACCTCGTGTCACTGCCGGAGCCTGGCAGCGGGGGGAAAACCATCCCAAGGCAGGCCCGAAGGCAGCCCCAAAGCTGCCCCAAAGGTGGCCCCAAAGGTGCCCCAAAGGCAGCTCCAAAGAAGCCCCAAAGTCCCAAAGGCGGCCCCAATGCAGCCCCAAAGGCGGCTCCAAAACTGCTCCGGGCAGCCCCAAAGCTGCCCCAAAGCAGCCCCAAAAGGTGGCCCTATAGTGGCTCCAAAGGCAGCCCCAAAGGTGGCCCCAAACTGCCCCAAAGCTGCTCCAGGCAGCCCCAAAGTGGCACCAAAGCAGCCCCAAAGGCGGCCCCAAAGGCGGCCCCATAGTGGCTCCAAAGGCTGCCCCAAAGTGGTCCCAAAGTCAGCCCCAAAGCTGCTCCAGGCAGCCCCAAAGCGGCCCCAAAGCTGCCCCAAAAGGCGGCCCCATAGTGGCTCCAAAGGCAGCCCCAAATGTGGCCCCGAAGGCGGCCCCAAACTGCCCCAAAACTGCTCCAGGCAGCCCCAGAGCGGGCCCAAAGCAGCCCCAAAGCTGCCCCAAAAGGCTGCCTCAAAGGTGGCCCCAAACTGCCCCAAAGCTGCTCCAGGCAGCCCCAAAGTGGCCCCAAAGCAGCCCCAAAGGCAGCCCCAAAAGGGCCCCACAGTGGCTCCAAAGGCTGCCCCAAAGTGGCCCCAAAGCTGCCCCAAAGGTGGCCCCAGCCCCCCGAGCCCTCCCTGGGGAGCGGCAGAGGGAGTGCAGAGATGCCACAAGAGCTGGGGGGACACTCAGGGACACATCCGAGCTGCTGGAGCCCTCTGGGCTGTTTGAAGAGCTGTGAGAGCCCCACAGCCAGGGCCGTGTCCCCCCGTCCTTTATGGGGTGGCCGGGCACAGGGACACAGGAGGAGGGTGCAGCAGAGCCTGTGGGGTCCCCACGAAGCTTTCCCTCACTCCTGGCACCCAAAGGTGCCCCAAAAGCAGCAATTCCTGCAGAAAGCCCAGCCCCCAGCCGTGCCCCCGTGTCCCGAGGGGCTGAGGTGGCAGTGCCACCTTAAAGGGCGCTCGCTGCCACCCGCGGTGCCCTTCCCTTTGATGGCACAGGGAAGAGCGGCTCGGAGATGCATCCCCATCCCCATCCCTGCGGGAAGGCGTCCAGGGGAGGCAGAGCGGGCGATGGAAGAGGAGAACGGGCAGAGCCCCGGCCCGGTGACCTCGGAGCCGCGGGGATGGGAGAGCGGCCGCGTTTCCTGACCCACATCCCAACCCCCCCTCGGGGCTCCGGGCAAAGAAAAACCCTTTAAAATAAATAAATAAAAAGTCTCATTCATCATTCAGCCTCTGTTTGTTTTCTGCACTCCGCTAAGCTCAAACAAGCAAAACAGATTAGCTGGGCTCATTTGTTTCCTACTTAATTACACCTCTTCGGTGCTGATGTAATATTGCAAGATTTGGGTTGCTAAGGCTGAAAATCCACCTGCCCCCCTCCCACACCCACCTTGGCTTTTCATTCCCATCATGAAAAAGCCCAGATGGAGATATTTTTTTTTTTCGAAAAAACTCCTAATTATTGAGGAATTCAAGGCTCTGAATGCAGAAGCTGCCAGCGAGCGCTCAGGTTGTCAGAAGCAGATGGACGCCAGCTCCAGCTTTTGATCACAGCCTCGGAACCCCTCCCCAAAAAAAACAGCGGCAAGGGGGGGGAAGGACCCCGCATCTGCAGCCGCACACGGCCGCGGATAACTTTAGTCATCCCCCCTCCCTCTCCAGGATTGCTTTGGCATCAATAGGACTTCCCAGGAAGCCGGAGCAGCTGCGGTGCCGACGCAGTTTGCAGGATGAGCTGGGCGCTGGAGGAAGGAGCGCACGCCTCCCCGCAGGAGATGCTTCCCTTCCCTTCCCTTCCCTTCTTTTCGGGTGCTTTTCCTTCCCCTTCCCCACATCTCTGCAGGTGCCCCAAATCTGCCGTGCTGTACCCAGGGCCGGGCCCATGCACGCAGGAGAAGCTGGAGGTGCCCAGGTGGAGAAAGGCGCACCTGGGAGGGGTTTTTAGGGCTGTCACCACCCTAAAATGATCCCGCAGAGCCCCCAGCCAGGAGGGTGATGCCGAACTGCTCCGGGTGCTGGCAGCATCCCCAAAACACTCCATGACCGCAGGAGAAGCTGGAGGTCCCCAGGAGGAGAAAGGCGCACCTGGGAGGGTTTTTAGGGCTGTCACCACCCTAAAATGATCCTGCAGAGCCCGCAGCCAGGAGGGCGCTGCCGACACCCCCAACCCACCCCACCAAAGGTGTGTCCGAAGTGAGGAACACGCGGAGCCGGGAGATCGGGAACGATGTCCCAAACAGACCCCCGCGCTCCCATCCCGAACAAAACACTCCTGGAAAAACACCACAACTCCCGCTCGGACATTGGCAGCCACCCCGAGCCACCTCCCCCGAGTGTCCCCTCGGTCCCCAGCCTTACTTGGGTCCGGAGGGAGGCGCCGAGAGGCCCCCGGGCAGCGCCCCCCGCTCGCCCCCGCCGCAGCCCCGGGCTCCGGGCGCCGAAAGGAAGAGCGGACAAAAGGCACGAACCGAGGCCATGGCTCGTCCGGAGGCAGGGGCCGGCCGGAGCCGGGGAAGGAGGCGCTGGGCAGCGGCAGGAAAAGGGCTCAGGCGGCGCTGGAGCTGCGGGAGGGCTGCGTGAGCCGTGCCCAGCCGCCTGCGTGCCGCCCTTGCCACGGTGGCATTGCCCCTCGGCTGTGCCCCCGTCCCCGCGACCCACCGTGCTCATGCAGCGCATCCCCTGCGGCTCGGCGGGGCTGGCACGGGGGGAATCGCTGCCGGTGGTTTTGGGATGACGGGAATGCCCCCCGGGCACCTGGCACGGCCACCGGGGTGACGGAGGAGTTGGGTTATTCAGTAACTTTTAATCTCTCCCGGCTGGAAGCTGCTGCACGCCTGCATAAGCACGGCTGGGAGCGAATTTTGGGTGCTCGGGGGGGGGGGCTCTGACCCACCAAATGGGGCTGGGAAGGAGGATGAGGATGGGAGAAGTTCCGGGGTTTAATTCCAAACATCCAACTCATGGGAAAGGCAGGGAGAGCCCAGCAGCTCTTCAGGGCCACGGGGGACCTTCCCTTCCCTTCCCTTCCCTTCCCTTCCCCAAAGGTGCAGAATGGGGAAATAGCATTTCCACCCCACAGCACGGCTCTTTCTGCCCTAAACCAAATGAAATTTTATCCACCTCTAAGGAAAAGCTGAATTTTTAACCAGGCAAGGAGCTGCTGTCCTTGGCGTGCAGTGGGGTTTTGTTTGAGGTCGATTGGAGATAACGGAGCTCTCCGGGCCTTTGGAAGGGTTTTCCATTGATTTTTTTCTTCAGCTCCAAAGGGAGGCAGAGCAGAAAGGAACATCCAGGCTCCTCAGCACAACCTCAGCCCCTGCGTGCTGCAAAGTCAGGCATGCCTGGGCAATTAGGAGGCATCCAAGGGCTGCTGCATTAATTAAAGGAGTCCTTGGAGATCAAATCATTGCCAGGGACCTGTTGTCCCTGTCCCCTCCAACTCTCCCATCCAGCAGGACAAGCTGCACCTCAATCCCACGTCAGGTTCTGCTCCAAAGCCCCTGAACATCACCAGAAACAAATTTCCTGCTTTAAATTGAAGAGGTTTTAACCCCAATGAGAGCCCTGAGCAGGGAGAAACGAGCTTGACCTGCCTATTGCACCAACACTGACATGGCTCTCTTGCTCACAAGCCTCAGTTTAACTCTGAGGAGATAAAAAAATAAAATAAAACCAGCTTTTGATGTCACAGTGCTGTTGTCAATACCTCCAGAGCAGGTCACACTTCACATGATCCTTCCCATCCCGAGGTGACTCAGATACATACAGCTCCTGAGGGCAGGAACCCTGCGTGCCCTCACTCCAAACTCCACTTTTAGCCATTTAATCCAGCAATTCCCATTCTCTAAACCAGAATCCATCCCTGCAGTTCTGTCCCAGAGCCATTTAACCAACAAACCTCCATGGGAAGGATTTTTGAGCAGCCACATCTCAGCAGAGGCCCTGGGGCAGCTCAGTGATTCTGAGCCCTCAGTTGTGGCTTCCAAATCCCAAATTCCCAGACACCAACGAGACCCATGGAAATAAGGAGGGAGCAGTAGGAAAAGGGGCTGTGACTGATGGACAGGCATTTTTTCTGTTTTTATAATTGAATTTATTGGGGGCTTGGGCATCTCCAGCAGCACTGGAGGAAGCCATGGATGGATGGGTGATGGATGGATGGATGGATGGATGGATGGATGGATGGATGGATGGATGGATGGATGGATGCCCTGCAGCCAGGCAGGAACAGACAGCTCCCAGCAGGGAAATTGCTGTTTTTGCAGCTTCCCAAATATTTGAAGGCAAACCCTTTGCCTTTCCCACCTTATTCCCATGACAAGAGGAGCACATCCACAACAATTCCCATCTCCCTTCAGGAGCACAGCACAACCTTCCAGCCACTCATCCCCCAAATTCCCCCAGAACAGGCACCCCAGAGCACATGATCCCATCCAGCAGCATCCCAAACCCTGGCACACAGATCCAGCTTGGAGGATCCCCCCCATCCCAGATCTCACTCACCTCTGCACTCAGGAGCTGTTTCCCAGCGAAATGAGTCCCAGGGTGCTCCGTGGGAGGTGTGGGAGCAGCTCTCAGGGCAGGTGTGTTGTATTTAAGGCACGGGGGGGTAGAGCAGGGATAATGAGGCAATCAATCCATTTTCCTCCCAGCGCCTCGGGCAGCTCCGCACGGAGCCAAGCCCGGGGGCAGGACCTGGGGAACGGCGCTGGTGCTGTCTGGAGCCGTGGAGCAAGGAGTTCACAGGGCCAGAGACAGGGAGTTCTCACAGACAGAACCAGGGAAATCACACAGCCAGAACCACAGAATTCACCCGTCCAGAACCATGGAGTTCCCACAGCCAGAACCGTAGAATTCACATGGCCAGAACCAAGAAATTCACACGGTCAGAACCAAGAAATTCTCTCTGCTAGAACCTGGGAATTCCCACAGGCAGAACCAGGGAATTCCCACAAGCAGAACCAGGAAGTTCACACTGACAGAACCATGGAATTGCCACTGACAGAACCAAGGAATTTATACAGCCAGAACCAGGGAATTCACTCATCCAGAACCAAGGAATTCGCACAGCCAGAACCATGAAATTCCTTCTGCCAGAACCCAGCAGTTCCCACTGCCAGAACCAGGGAATTCCCTCAGCCAAAACTACAGAATTCCCATTCCCAGAGCCAAGGAATTCACACTGACAGAACTATGGAATTCCTGCTGCCAGAATCAGGGAATTCACTCATGCAGAACCAAGAAATTCCCACTGCCACAACCATGGAATTCCCACAGCCAGAACCATGGACTTCCCACTGCCAGAACCAAGCAGTTCACACAGAATTCCCACAGCCAGAACCATGGAATTCCTACAGCCTGGGCCAAGGAATTCCCACTGACAGAACCATGGAATTCCCACTGCCAGAACCAGGGATTCACACAGCTGGAAACTGGAATTTCCCACTGCCAGAACTATGGAATTTACACAGCCAGAACCATGGAATTGCCACTGCCAGAACCAGGGAATATCCACAGCCAGAACCATGGAATTGCCACTGCCAGAACCAGGGAATATCCACAACCGGAACCAGGGAATTTATACAGCCAGAACCATGGAATTTCCACTGCCAGAAGCATGGAATTCCCACTGCCAGAACCCAGGAGTTTCCACTGCCAGAACCAGGGAATTTCCACTGCCAGAGCCTTGCCCTTCCCGCTCTCCAGAGCCTCCCTGCACCCTGTGCAGATCCAGGGTGTGCAGGCTGCCCATGCAGAGCCATTCCCACCCAGCAGAGCTGAGCTTTAGCTGCTCCCAGAGCCCGGATGTGCTGCTGGAAATGCAGAATGACCTGGGAAGCACCAAATGTTTGGGGTTTGGGGGCTCAGGGGCTGATCCCCTCATGGGAGGGATAATTCCAGCAGCAAATCCCCCATGGAAGGGGTGAGCAAGGAGCCATCCCCATGGAAGGTGCTGGAATTGGGGATGAATGGAGTAGGCAGCTGGGAATAAGAGTTAAGGGAGGTGAAATCCCAAAAAAAGAGCTTGGCCACGTGGAGGAAGGACCCATCATCACCCACGGGATTTACAGGACCAAAAATATCTGAAACCCAATCCAGGGACACCAATCCCAGCATCCAGGAGCTCAGGGGGGGCTGTCCCCTGGTCATGGGGCAGCAGCCAGGGCCACCAGAGGTTGTTGGTGTCACCAGACCCAGAGGGACAGCAGGGTCCCAAGTGCCACTGCAGCCAGCAAACCAGCCTCTGGAAAAACCTCTGGAGAAAACCAGGTGTTCCTGGAGTGAGATTTTCCTTCGGGAATGCTGCTGGGAGCTCCCAGCCCTGCAGCATGGCCTGGTGGGGGGAATTTGGCAGCACCAGTGCAGAAGGAGCTTGGAAAAAATGAATAAAATAGGTTTCAGTCCCTCCCTGCAGCATCCCAGAGCTCCCAGATTGCAGTCCCACATGGAATCACCCTGCTCCAGCTACCAGCACGGGGATGACTCCTTGCTCACCCCATCCATGGGGGGTTTGCTGCTGGAATTATCCCTCCCAGGAGAGGATCAGCCCCTGAGCCCCCAAACCCCAAACCTTTGGCTGTTTCCCAGCTCATTCTGCATTTCCAGCAGCACATCCAGGCTTTGGGAGCAGCTAAAGCTCAGCTCTGCTGGGTGGGAATGGCTCTGCATGGGCAGCCTGCACACCCTGGATCTGCACAGGGTGCAGAGAGGCTCTGGAGAGCGGGAAGGGGAAGGTTCTGGCTGTGGGAATTCCATGGTTCTGGCAGTGGAAATTCCATGGGAATTCCATGGTTCTGGCTATGGGAATTCTCTGGTTCTGGCAGAGAGAATTCCTTGGTTCTGGCTGTGTGAATTCTCTGGTTCTGGCAGTAGCAATTCCCTGGTTCTGGCAGTGGAAATTTCCTGGTTCTGGCAATGAGACTTCTTTGGTTCTGGCAGTGGGAATAGCTGAGTTCTGACTGTGTGAATTCCCTGGCTCTGGCAGTGGCAATTCCTTGGTTCTGGAAGTGGGAATTCTTTGGTTCTGGCAGAGGCAATTCCATGGTTCTGGCAGTGGCAATTGCTGGGTTCTGGCAGTGGGAATTCCCGGGTTCTGGCAGTGGGAATTCCTTGGTTCTGGGTCTGTTAATTCCCTGGTTCTGGCTCTGGCAATTCCCTGGTTCTGGCTGTGGGAATTCCTGGGTTCTGCCCCATGGCTGTGGGGCTGGAGGAGGCTGGAGCTGAGCTGTCTCCACAGGAGCTGGTGGCTGAGGAGGACGGAAGTTCAGGCTGAAGGTTCACCCACCGTGTCTGGCACCTTCCAGGACTCCAGAATGTCTCTCCACCAGCTGGAAGTGGGGCCATGGAGCCAGGGGGTCCCACGGAGCACCCCTACCCTGTCCCTAGGATGGGGCCACAGGGATTTCCTCACCCTCTCCAGATCCTCCTGGGGATGTCTGGCACCCTGAGGTGCTGGGACAGGTCACCCACACCCTGGTGGGACAATTCCCCTCTGGGACAACTTCTCCCCTCCAGGTGCCCAGGCACAAACCCCGAGTTTGGGATTATTTTCCTTCAGCATCACTGACCCTTCCCCACCCCACAGAGACCCCACAGCACCCCCAGGGTCCCCTGACCCCCTCCTGTCACAGATATCTTTTATAAAAAATCCTTTCCTTAGGAGTTTTCCTCCTGAGAAGCTGAGAGGCCTCAGGAACAAAATGTAAACATTGATTATCTGCTGCTGTGGAATGCAACAGGTGCATCTGGGATTGGTCTATGTGGTTGTTTGTAATTAATAACCAGTCAGCTGGCTCAGAGAGAGCCTGAGCCACAAATCTTTGTTATCATTCCATCCTTTTCTATTCTTAGCTAGCCTTCAGATGAAATCCCTTCTTCTGTTCTTTTAGTATAGTTTTAATGTAATATATATCATAAAATAATAAATCACGCCTTCTGAAACATGGATCAGATCCTCGTCTTTTCCCCAATCCAAGAACCCCTGTGAACACTGTCTCACCCTCCCACCCCTAATCCAGGCACGGAAAGCCACCCTGTCCCCCCCAAAAAAACCCAGGAATAAATAAAAAACTGTGGCACAGGAAAACCCTCAGCCAGTTTTTCTACCTGCTGCTGCCCAGGCTCGGCTCTCTGGAGGAGGCTGCAGGTGTCTCGTTTAGGGCAAAAAGCTGGGAATTGGGGATTTCCTCCTTCCCAGAGCTGCCAGGAGGAAAGGATCCTGTGCTGAGAGCCCGGCAGGGTCGGCAGTCACAGGGGTCGGGTTTCTATCGCCGAGGGCAGCGTAAAAATAGAGGTGAGGAAAGAGAATCTGCTGAGCAATGGGACAGCAGCAGCGCGGGGGCTGGAGCAGCGCAGCCCCTTCCCCTTCCCCTGGGGAGCTGCTGGAGCCCCCGGGCACGGAATTAATTAATTAATTTATTAATTAATCCCAGGGCTCTGGCAAAGAGGGATCAGAGCCACAATCCTGTTAAAGGCCGGGTGGCCACCACACGAGTGGCCAATTAACCCCAGCCCTGGGCACTGCTCTGTCCCCCCGGGGCCCGGGCTGTCCCCGCGTGTCCCGCAGCCCTTAATGAGCTAATCAAGCCCTAATGAAGAGCTGGAGCTTCAGCCAAGCTGGAATTCCCCCCGGGTGGCTGCAGGGGCTCAGCCCAGCCCGGCTACCCCAGAAAGGAGAAGCCTGTGGGAATTTACAAAATTAGAGGGAAAATCAGAGGGTTTTGGGGAAAGTTGTAAAAGATACAGCAAAACTGTAAGTGGAGTTAAAGCAGCAGTTATGAGATTGTTTTAACCAAAACTACGTGTGGTTGTGGTGATTGGATAGAACTACTGTCAATGTGCTTTTGCTTTGTGTGATTAGTTAAGAAGTTTATACAGTAAGTTATAACATTAAGTTTTTTAGCCTGCTGCCTGAGTGTAAGCTGGTGGCATCTTCCCATTGCCATAATCACGTAATGAGACTGATGCTAAAAAATGCACTTTCCACAGCAGCCCTGTCTCCTTCGCCTCTGTAAATAAACCCTCTTGCCAGCGTCAAAGGCCCTGAGCTCCTGGCGGCTCCTGAGAAAGGCCAGAGCAGCCTGGGGAGGAAGCATAAATCAGACTGGGAACAATGGCCCATTGTGGGGCTGTGCCCGGGGAGCACCGGGCAGGGGTGCGGGATCGCGGCCAGCCCTGATTGTCCCCCGTGTCCCCCCTGGGACCTCCTGCGGGTCACTGCTGGTTCTCAGCTCCCGGCTCGGCCCCTCGCCAGCCTTTCCTTGTGCTGCTGCAGGGCAGAGCCCAGCCCTGCCCCGGGTCTCACCGGGAGCAGAGCCCTGTGACACCGGCCGCACCTCGGGGCAACGGAGGTGTTAAATTGGGGCTGAATTTGGGGGCAGAATTACACAAATCAAGGCAGATTTGTGTCTCTGACAAGCCCGGTGTGTCCAGAGGGAGGGTGGGTGACCCAAGCAGCACTGGGACACCACAGGGACACGTTTAGAGCCACCCTCCCTGGTGGGAACTGAGGTGGTTTGTTGTGGTGTGATGTAATAGCCTGTCTCAGTCATCCTGGTTCTTTCCTCAGGTGTGCCAATAACCTGACCCTTCCCCTCCCTTGCCCCTGCTGACTGCTGTCCATCAGTCCTGGCATTCCAGAAGGGCGTTGAGTGATTCACAGAGTTCAAAGGATGCCTCTGGGGGGGCACTGGGCCATCCAGGTGTCCTTTGTCCCTTTGTCCCTCCCCTCCTGTCCCTGCTTGGTGGCCCTCTACCCCTTCCCTGCCCCTCTCCCCGGGTTCAAAGGAGCAGCAACCACGGGCTCAGGGAGTTCTGTTGGAGCTGGTGCTGCATTCAGAGGCCTGTGGGCCAGAATAAAGCTCTGCATCCCAACCCTCCATCAGAACCAACTCCTTTCCTTCACCATCACCTTAAAGCTTCTCCACAGAGAGAAACCTGAGGAGCAGCCCCTGTTATGGGGGGAAGCTCCATCCCAGCACCAGCTGAGCTCCTGCAGGCCTGGACTTGTCTCCACAGGCCCAGCTGCAGCACCCAGGCAGCCCAAAGTGTCTGTGGGGTGAAACACCACACACCCAGCCAGCCAAAAATGTCTGTGGGGTGAAACACCACACACCCAGCCAGCCAAAAATGTCTGTGGGGTGAAACACCACACACCCAGCCAGCCCCAAGTGTCTGTGGGGTGAAACACCACACACCCAGCCAGCCCCAAGTGTCTGTGGGGTGAAACACCATATACCCAGCCAGCCAAAAGTGTCTGTGGGGTGAAACCACCCCAGCTGCCACCTCTGGTCAAGCAGCAAGAGCCAGATGAGCCCAGGCACCTTCCATCTGGCTATATTGGTATTTAATGTCAATATATTGGCGTCCAACGTGGGGCAGCTCCATCCTGGGGATGGATCGGTCAGGGAAGAGACCCCTGAGGTGGCACCCTCACTTTTGCTGCAATATCCAGCCAGCCAAAGGTGTCTCTGAGGTGAAACCACCACACACCCAGCCAGCCAAAAGTGTCTCTGGGGTAAAACACCACACACCCAGCCAGCCAAAGGTGTCTCTGGGGTGAAACACCACACACACATCCCGCCAGCCAAAAGTGTCTCTGGGGTGAAACCACCGCAGCTGCCACCTTTGTTCAAGCAGCAAGAGCCAGACAAGCCCAGGGACCTTCCATCTGGCAATATTGGTATTTAATTTCAATATATTGGCGTCCAACGTGGGGCAGCTCCATCCTGGGGATGGATCAGCCAGGGAAGAGACCACCAAGGTGGCACCTTCACTTTTGCTGCAATATCCAGCTGGCCAAAGGTGTCTGTGAGGTGAAACCACCACAGCTTCCACCCTTGGTCAAGCAGCCATGTCCAGATGAGCCCAGGCACGTCCCATCCCCCTATATTGGTATTTAATTCCAATATATTGGCGCTGCAACAGTGGTTTAATACCTCAACCATCTCCAAAAGTTCAGTACCCCTGTCTGATGTTAGAGCATCCCCATGGTGCCCACACCAAGAGCATCCAAGCAGGAATGACACCGTGGGCTCACCCAGCAGCAGGGACAGAGAGTTGGAGCTGCCGGCCTGGGGTTGAGCTCCTCTGCCACTCCTGGTGTTTATCCTGTGAAATATTAATGGGCTGTGATTCATCCTCAGCAGGGAGGAGGTGACAGCCACGTGTGAGCATCGCTGTGCCTGTCCCTGCACACACACACACACACACAGATCCCACAGGGATGTGCCCAAAGGCATTCCTAGCCCTCCAAAGCCACTGTTTAAACTGCTTTGGGGGATATTTTGGACATTTTTCTCAGTTCTGGTGCTGGCATCTCATTAACCACAAGCCAGGAGTGAGCTCAGCCTCCCTGCACTGGGCACTGCGTTGCCACCAGCAGCTCTGTCCTGGAGCTGGGGTCACCAGGGCTGCCCAGTTCCACAGCAGTGCCAGCCAGTTCCACACCAGAGCTATCCCATTTCACACCAGTGCCAACCAGTTCCACACCAGGGCTTCCCAGTTCCACACCAGTGGCAGCCAGTTCCACACCAGTGGCAACCAGTTCCACACCAGGGCTAACCAGTTCCACACTGGTGCCAACGAGTTCCGCACCAGTTTTGCCCACTTCCACACCAGTGCCAACCAGTTCCACATCAGGGCTGCTCAGTTCCACACCAGGGCTGTCCCATTTCACACCAGGGCTGCCCAGTTCCACACCAGGGCTGTCCCATTTCACACCAGGTCTCCCCAGTTCCACACCAGGGCTGCCCAGTTCCACACCAGGGCTGTCCCATTTCACACCAGGTCTCCCCAGTTCCACACCAGGGCTGCCCAGTTCCACACCATTGCCAGCCCATTCCACACCAGTGCCAATCAATTCCACACCAGAGCTGCCCAGTTCCACACCAGGGCTGCCCAGTTCCACACCAGTACCACCCAGTTCCTCTCCAGTTTGGTGGCAGCCCTCCATCTTCACCGCCCTGTTCCTTGCACATCCAAGAGATGGTGACACCACCACGGTGAGCCCAGCGAGGGAGCCATGGATGGTGCCTCTTTAGCCCCAAATCCCCCCATTTCTCCTGCTTGGAGAATCCACCAGAGCAGCCCCTTCCCCTCAACCCCCCCTGACTGGGCCCGTCCCCCCGCTCGGGCTCAGCCTGCTTTAATTGGCTCCAGCTCCTGCAGGCTTTGAAAGATGAAAAGCCCTCGACGGGAGAAGTGTGGAGCGCTCATGGTTTATTAATGGCCAGCCATCATTATTTTACCTTTCAAGTGCTCGGGCAGTGGCGAGGAGGGAAGGAGAGAGGGGGGGAAACCGTGTGAACTTGCCGTGATTTTCTGCTCCATCCCCTGGGTGCCCCCGTGAGCCGCCTTTCCCGAGGGTTTGCGTGGCAGATGGATGGTGGTGGCATCCCGGGAAAACAGCGTGGGAGAGGCAAACAAAGGGAGCAGCAGATGCCAGGAGCCTCCAGTGTTCCATCACCGGGCTCAGCCACCCCAGCCCCTCTGCTGAGCACAGCTGGGTGGAAATTTATCTGCGAGCCCAATCCCCGTGTTTGCTGTGCTGCTGCAGCTCCCATCTGAGTGTTGGATGGGAATTATAATCCCCAAAGGGCTGGGATGGGAAGGAAAAAGGGATTTGGCAGCTCTGGACCACGCTGAGATGCTCCCAAAGCTCTGATGGACTCATCCCGACCCCACCACGGAGAGGACACGGAGCAGCCCAAGGTTTTTTCAAATGTGTTTTGTTTTTTTTTTTAGTTTTTTGGTCTCTTTTTTTTTTTTTTCTTTTTATTGGCATAAATAATTCATACACTGTCACCTCACCAAACACTGCACGAGAAACCACGGGAACAAATGGCTATCCAGGTCTGCAGGTCCCAGAGATTCGCACCCAGCCAGACAGCGGAAATTAGAAATTACTTTCTTCAAGTGTAGAAAACGTTAGAAATGTTCCTGTACAAATTTACAGTGGGGAGAATCCATCGTGCCTTTCTCAGAAATTCCTTTTTTTTTTGGTTTTTTTTTTAGTTTTTCTCAGTAGTTTGTGGGGGTGATTTATATTTTTATTTCTCACCAGCTTCTTTTTTTCCGGAGGTGTTTTTTTTTTTTTCTTGCAACGACGACAACAAAATATATATATATATATATTTATATTTATATATATATTTATAAAAAGAAAAAAAGGGGGTGGAGGGAGGAAAAGGGGAACTGAAAATCAGCTCATTCTGCAAACTACCACGGAGAAAACGAAGCAGGCCAGCGAGTTCAGTTGGAAACTGTACAAGATTGAGGTCTGTATATATCTATATACATACATATAGAGATATGTATATATATCCATATATACCTTATGTACAAGGCAATGAAATATGGGAATTTACAGGGACCTGAAATTAAAGGCAGCGCTCGCAGCTGACCAAGCTTCACCCCCCCAAAGAGTTTCTGTTGGCAACAAAAATAGATAAATTCAAATAAATTCACAGAAAGTCAAATAAACTTAAATAAATTCATAGAAATTCGATGAAATTCAAATAATTTAAAATAAATAAAGGGTGAAGAAAGGAGGAAGGGCTTGACTCAGGGCACTTGGGGGGTAGAGAGGGGCTCAGCACAGAGCCCTTCTCCGAGTTCCAGGCACCAGCTCTTCCATAGAATCCTAAATTGGCACAGGGAGGGGTTGGGCTGGGTGTTGGGAGGGGATTTCTCCTGGTGAGGGCAGGCACAGGTGCCCAGAGCAGCTGTGGCTGCCCCTGGATCCCTGGCAGTGCCCAGGGCCAGGAGTTTGGAGCAGCCTGGGGTGTGGAAATGTCCCTGTCCATGAGGTTTGAGTTCCCTTCCAACCCAAACCATTCCATAATTCCATGCTCTGGGAAAGGCTGAGCAGCTCCGCCACATCCCAGACATTCATTTGTGCCTCCATCCATCCCAAATCTGCGCCATCCCAGCTCCTGCCACGGCCAAGGACTGGATAAAAGTCATGGGGACCAAACTCTGAGCTCGTCATTCCCAGAAATCGCCCGGTCAGGGCTCAGCGAGGATTTGGGAATTCATGGGGAAAAGGGAAATAGAAGGAAAAACCAGAGCAGGGGGTGTCCTTCAGCAGGCAAAGGAGCACACAGAGCTTTGGGGCCACCTCGGGGAGAGTCCACACAGCCCAGCCCCAAACGTGGTGACCCCAACAACACCAAAATGCTGGAAAAATCCTCGGAAAAATCTCAGGGAGCTCTGGGAAGAGAGGGGATGGTGATGGGAGGATGGAGCAGCAGGGCTGGGCCAGGAGAGCATCCCTGGGCTGTGAGAGCATCCCTGGGGCTGGGGGCAGCTCCTGCATCTCAAAGGCAGCTGAGCCCAGCTAAGCCCAGCCCGGCTGGAAATAGCCCTGGCTCGGGATGGACCCTCTCATCCTTCAGAGCTCCCATTAAAAGCTATTGTGGAGAGCTTCTCCTGCATTCCCTTCCTGATGAAGTGCTGGGTATTTATAAACTGGGCCAAAGGAAAAAAAAAATATCCTTCACAAAGGCAGAGTCAGAAAAAACCAACCAACAACAGCAGCAACAAGATTTGTTGGTTTGGTGGGTGGAGTTTTGTTTGAATAATGAAGACTTTAAAAATTAAGAAGGAATGATGGGAATAATGTGGCAGCCTGGACAACTGGAATGGAAGGGAAGGAGCTGCTCCTCAGAGCTCCTTTGGGATAAATTCAGGACAATTGATGCCATTGGGCTGTGCCTGTGGCTGAGACACCACAGCAAGGGAAGAGGGGAGGAAGCGGCTGGAGAGCAGGGAGAGGTTGGCTGTAGGAATATTTAGTTTCTTTTAGTTTCTTCCTGATATTTCATTTTTTCCAGATGCCCAAAATTCAGTGGAGAAAGGTGTGGCCAAGGGGGAATGAGACAGGACGAGGGAAATGGCTTGAAAGTGAAAGGAGGCAGAGTAAAATGGGATATTGGGAATGGGGAATTGTTCCCTGGGAGGGTGGGGAGGGGGTGGGATGGAATTCCCAGAGCAGCTGTGGCTGCCCCTGGATCCCTGGCAGTGTCCCAGGCCAGGTTGGATGGGGCTTGGAGCAGCCTGGGACAGTGGGAGGTGTCCCTGCCATGGCAGGGGTGGGATGGGATGAGCTTTGAGGTCCTTCCCACCCAACCATCCCATGGTTCTGTGGCTGAGGCTGCAGCCCAGGGAGGCCCTGACACCACAGGGGAACCCACCCAACACCCAGCACCCCTCAGTTCATTGTTCCCTCCACTCCTGGCCATAAAATCCATCAGGAATCTGCCAGCAGGAGCTGGGAGACCCCACAGGGGACACCAAGGTGAGGACTTGGGACATGGGGGAGCAAACCCACCATGACCCCAAGAGAGACCTCGTCCCTTCCACCACACAACATCCATCACCCCAGTGATGGGCACCACCCTGGGGTCACCTTCCTCCTCCTCCCAACACCTTCCCCTGCCTCCTGCTCCCCTGGGAATCCACCCACACCTGCTCAGAACCCAAACCCACAGAGCCAGCAGGACCCTGCTCCCTCTGGATGGGGTTGGGGGATGGTGACACCTCTCTGTACCCAAAACCTCTGGGGAGGGGATTTTGTGCCTCCCCCAGAGGCTGGAAGCAGCACAGGTGAAGGCATTGGTGAGAGCTCAGAGAGACCCCGAGGTTTTAGTGCAAGGTTGGTGGCACAGGTGTGCAGAGGGACACCTGGGGGGAACAGGGACACCTGGAGGGACAGGGACACCTGAGAAGGAGCAGGGACAGCTGGGGAGAGCAGGGACAGCCCAGGCCATGGGTGCTGCAGGCTGGGCTGGGGTGAAAGGCAGGGAAGAGCTGGGATGAGAAGCTGGGGTGAGCCCTAACTCAGGAACCCCTGATTTGCTGCTGGAGCAGGGAACAATTAACCCAAACGAGGGCTCAACCCCTAAAGCCATCCTGACCCATCCCAGCTCCCTGCACTCCCTCCCATCCCAAAAACATCACCAGGAGACTCCTCCAGATCCTTTCAGGGCTGGATCCAGCCCTCCCTGCTCCTGCCCACCCTGGAATTTTCACACGTGCACGCATGGGGATTTTAATACCCCCACAATTAAACTCCCATCTCATCCCAGCTGCAATTAAGTTTCTAATGTTCATTTACTTATGCTAAAGCACTCCCAGCACCAGCGAGGAGGAGCTGGAGCAGCAGCCAGACAAAGCAGGGCTGGCTGGGTTTGCAAAGCCTCGTCACGGCTCCAAATTAAAGCGAACTGAGACTACAATTGAATTATCTGGGATGGTTCCTGTCAAGCAATTATGCTGCATGAGAGCCTGGGAATGCAATTTGCTCTCATCTGACAGCTCATCCGAGGGGCTGGAGGGCCCATCCGAGCTGAGAGGGGGGAGAGGGAAACACCAGCACGTGGAATTCAGGTGGAAACAGCAGCTCCCAGGGAGAATTTTTGGGGAAACTCTGGGATTTGGCTGATGGGAGATGATGGAAATGGTCCTGGGCATGGCTGAGATGTCCCAGAGTGGGGCTGGGAGCTGCTCTGTACAACCAGAGCCTGCCTGGATTCCCAGCTGCAGGAATGAGCCACAGGAGAAGGGATGGATCCCAATTCCAGCTGATGCCCAGCCCCAGAGTGTCACAGACATCTTTTATGGAAAATCCTTTCCTTAGGATTTTTCCTCCTGAGAAGCTGGGAGGCCTCAGGAACGAAATGTAAACAATGGTTATCTGCTGCTGTGGAATGCAACAGGTGCATCTGGGATTGGTCTCGTGGTTGTTTCTAATTAATGGCCAATCACAGTCAGCTGGCTCAGACTCTCTGTCTGAGACAGAAGCTTTTGTTATCATTCTTCCCTATTCTATTCTTAGCCAGCCTTCTGATGAAACCTTTTCTTCTATTCTTTTAGTATAGTTTTAATGTAATATATATCATAAAACAATAAATCAGCCTTCTGAAACGTGGAGTCAGATCCTCGTCTCTTCCCCAGTCTGAAAACCCCTGTGAACACCGTGACACCAGAGCAGCCCCAAACCTCGGATTTGGGGATCGAGGAGCAAAGGAAGGATCGGGAGAAGGGATGGAGAGTGAGGGGGCAGGGCCGGCTGATGAATTAACGGGATAAATTAACGGGGATGAGGAGACTGATAAATTACCGGGAACGCGGAGCCGTGTCCCGCTGGCAGGGAGACCCGCGGGGGGACACGTAAGAGGGAGAGAAGCCACTTGTGAAAGGTCAGCGCTGCCCACGGAGGGGCTGCGGGGGCAGCGGGACAGATGCATTTCCCCGCGGGGAGCGGCTAATGGCAGTGGCACTCCCTGGCCCCGCAGGATCCGGGCACAAACTCATGAATCAGCGACGTTCCCCCCTTCTTTCATGACAAAACCGCAAAGAAATAAATAAAGGGAATTAAAGAAACCCGCAGAGAGCCGAGAACGAGCCCTCCCCAGCCGGGCATCGTCGTGAGCGCTGGATGGGGATCCGAGGAGCCCTGGGGGGATAAACTGAAGTCATTGTCCTGTGGGTCGGGGTTCTGTCCTTCTGTCCCCAGAGCCACCGGCTGGGCACGGAGAGCCGCCCGCTGTCCCCATCCCACCGCAGCCGGGGCTGCTCCGGCTCCCGGAGGATTCCCGGGATGCAGAAACGCCGAGGGAGAAGATCCCGATCCCGATCCCGGTCCCGGTCCCGGCTCGCTGTCGGCCCCGCTGCTCGTCCGTAGCGCGGGGTGCGAAGCGGAGAGGAAGAGGAGACCCGCTGGGGGAGGAAGGCACCGTCCCACAACTCCTCCCGTCACAGCCTGGAGGGGACACAAGGAGCAGAGTCAGCCCTGGGGAACCTGGGGGTTTGGGGGCAAGATATTTGGGAAAAATCCCTCCTGGAAGAGCTCTGCCACGGAGCTGATCCCTAAACCACCGGGAGAAACCTCCGTTAGGAAAATTAATCCACAAACACCAGAGGGGGTTTATGCCCGAAAAGGAGACAGAGGAATCCTTTCTGGCATTATTCCAATAAAGGGAGAGGCCATGGGGCATTCCCCTGGGATCTCTCCAATTTTTTCTCCCTTTTTATCTCAATTTCTCGGCTGCATTTCCCTTCTCTCCCCATTTCTAAGGTACTTGAGAGGTTTCCAGAACTCCTGATCCCAAAGATTTCCCTCTAAGGTATAACCCTCCCTCTTAATTTTCAATTCTTATGGAAATTAGGGCTTTTTCTTCCCCATTGTTTCTTTCATCTCACAACGTCTAATTTCATTTCTCAGCAAACCTTAAGTTTATTTCTAAAGGCAAATCTCTTTTTCCGTTCGTCAATCAGCGGAATCCTTCCCATTGTTTCTTTTATCTCCCAGAGCTGGTTTTATCTACCAGCAGACCCAGAGTATGTTTGGAAAGACAAATCCGCCATTCCTCTCACCCTGAACTCCTGCACCTCCCTGCCATCTCTGCCTGGTTCCTGGAGCATCATCCAGAGGGGAAAGGGCTCCTTGGGTACCACTCCCACCCCTGTGCATCCAGGATCCCGCGGGTTTTGTGTCCCAGTCCCTTGGATGCAGGGATGGGGTACCACATCCAGCTCATCCCTGCGCACAGCCGGGATTCCTGGACCTAACAGGACCCAACAGGAACCTTCCAGGACCTGACAGGAACAACAGCCAGAGCTGAGTCCCTGTGGAAGGAATCAGCTGCCGTGCAAAGCCGAGCTGGAACATCCTGATTAGCAAAAGATTGGGCCGGTAATTAACGGGGAGCTGCGGGGCAGCCCCAGCCCGGGGCGGGCAGAGCGTGGCTCAGTGACTGGAAAAAACATTCCCAGAGCCAGCGGAGCGATTCCGCAGCTGCCTGGGGGCCCGGCATCCTCCGGAGCCGCCCCGGTGCCTGCTTGGAGCGTGGCTTGGGAATTAACCCCGCTCCTGATTAACATCTCCCGTCCCGGGTGCCTTGGGGGCCACCTGGCCGAGGGCTTTGCGCGGCTCTCGGCAGCCCCGAGGGACAGGGAGCGGCACTGGGGACATTCCAGACACTCTTGGAGCCGCCCAGATAAGGAAGAAATGCAGGTTTGTTATCAGCAGCAGGAGAAATGGGCATCTCCCACACTCTGTAAGGACAAAGAGTGATCCCTGAAACCCCCAAGATGTCCTCACTTCTCTCCCTGAGCTGACATCTCCTCCCCTCCATCCATCCATCCATCCATCCATCCATCCATCCATCCATCCATCCATCCATCCATCCATCCATCCATCCACAAAGATCAGTCCCTGAAGCCCCCAAAATGTCCTCAGTTCTCTCCCTGAGCTGACATCTCCTCCCCTCCATCCATCCCCATTCCCAGCCTCCGGGGATGCACGCGGGGAGCAGGAAAAATCCCCCCCAGTGAATGCCACCCCCGCACGGGAGAGATTTCGGTTCTGTTTGTCACAACATGACAAATTCCGGGGAGGAAAATGAGTTTCTAAGTGATTGCTCTGCGTTTTGCCTGCTGTTCCCAACAGGGCGGATTCTAAAATCCCAACTGGGGACCCTCTGGTGCCGTTTCCTGCAGCACAGGGATGTGACTAAGCCAAAGCAAGGGAACAGAGCAGGATTTGGCCATGGGAGGAGAAGGGATCAGTCCATGGAATCTGGGAATAGGGCAGGGATGGGGACTTACTCAGCCGACTTCCAGAAGTGCCCCGGGTGGGAAAGGCGGCGGTTGCGCTTTGGCAGTTTCTCCAGCATGTCCATGAGCTTGGTGAAGGTGGGCCTCTCCTCCTGCTCGTAGGCCCAGCAGAACAGCAGGATGTCCTGGAGCCACGGGGAGAGAGTGTCAGGAAAGCCAGCCAGGCCCTCTCCCAGCGGGAATTGAGCCAGGCCCTGTCCCACCACAACCCTTGCCCCCAAAGGAGCCATCTCCACCACCACATCACTGGGAAGGGCTGGGATGGAGGGGACGTTTCCATCCCATGAGGACCCATCTCCATCACTGAATTCTCAGGAAGGGCTAGGATGGAGGAGACAAATTCATCCTGTGAGGACCCATTTCCATCACCACACCCTTGGGAAGGGCTGGGATGGAGGAGATGAGTCCATCCCATGAGGACTCATCTCCACCACTGGATTCTTGTTAAGGATTGGGATGGAAGGGATGTGTCCATCCCATGAGGACCCATCTCCATCACCACATCCTTGGGAAGGGCTGGGATGGAGGGAACATATTCATCCCATGAGGACCCATCTCCATCACTGAATCCTTGGGAAGGGATGAAATGGAAGGGATGTGTCCATCCCATGAAGATCCCATTTCCATCACTGAATTCTCATGAAGGGCTGGGACAGAGGAGATGAGTCCATCCCATGAGGATCTTGTCTCCATCACAGGATTCTGGTAAGGATTGGGATGGAAGGGATGTGTCCATCCCATGAAGACCCATCTCCACCCCTGGATTTTTGGGAAAGACTGGGATGCAGGGGATGTGCCCAGCTGCCCAGCCCATGAGGAGCCATCTCCATCACCACATCCTTGGGAAGGGCTGGGATGGAGGGAACATATCCATCCCATGAAGATCCCATTTCCAACACTGAATTCTCATGAAGGGCTGGGATGGAGGGGATGGAGATGAATCCATCCCATGAGGATCTGTCTCCATCACTGGGTTCTTGTTAAGGATTGGGATGGAAGATATGTTTCCATCCCATGAGGAGTCATCTCCACCACTGGATTCTTGGGAAAGGCTGGGATGCAGGGGATGTGCCCAGCCCACGAGGACCCATCTCCATCACTGGATCCTTGTGGAGGGTTGAGATGAGGAAATGTGTCCATCCCATAAGGAGCCATTTCCATCACTGGATTCTTGGGAAAGGCTGAGATGGAAGGGATATGTCCATCCCATGAAGAGCCATCTCCATCACCGGATTCCTTGGGAAGGGCTGGGATGGAGGGAACATATCCACCCCATCAGGATCTGTCTCCCTTACTGGGTTCTTGTTAAGGATTGAGATGGACCATCTCCATCATTGGGTTCTTGGGAAGGGCTGGGATGGAAGGGATGTCTCCATCCCATGAGGATCCCATTGCCATCACCAGATTCTTGGGAAAGGCTGGGAGGGATGGAATGTGTCCAACCCATGAGACTCCCATTTGCATCCCCACATCCCCACAAAAGGCTGGGATGAAGGGGGGGTGTCCATCCCACAAGCACCCATCTCCATCCCCACATCCTTGGGAAGGGCTGGGGCAAAAGGAACGTTTGAGCTGAGCTCAGCAGCAGGACCAAGCCTGGCTGGGTGAGATCAGCAGATCCAGAGGGTTTTCCAAGGGCCCCACCAGCCACGTCCCAGTCCATGCACACCCCCACAGCACCTACCGAGATCTCCTTGCCCATCCCGATCTGGCTGAGGTTGGGCTTCATCCCCCTCCCCACCTGCCAGATGATCGCCTCCGCTGGCTGCGTCTTGAAGGGCCATTCCCGGGCGTGCAGCTCGTACCAGATGGTGCTGTTGGGAGACACTGGGGATCAGAGATGGAGCAGCCAGCAGGGACTCAGGATGGGGTGTGACAGTGGTCACAGGGGTCTCAGGATGAGGGAAGAGACGAGGATCTGACTCCAGGTTTCAGAAGGCTGATTTACTATTTTATGTTATACATTATATTAAAACTATACTAAAAGAATAGAAGAAAGGACTTCCTCAGAAGGCTAGCTAAGAATAGAAAAAGAAAGAATGATAACAAAAGCTTCTGTCTCAGACAGAGAGTCTGAGCCATCTGACTGTGATTGGCTATTAATTAGAAACAACTAACATAGACCAATAAAAGATCTACTTGTTGCATTCCACAGCAGCAGATAACCATTGTTTACATTTTGTTCCTGAGGCCTCCCAGCTTCTCAGGAAGAAAAAATCTTAAAGAAAAGATTTTTCATAAAAAAATGCCCGTGACAATGGGGAGGTGTCCAGACACTGCACCACATCCAACCTCTCTCCCTGCTCCAGAACCATCCAGGAGATGCTTCATCCCAGAGGTGCTCCTCAATACAGAGGTGTCACCTCTCCCATTTTCCTGGAGCGAGCCCTGATTCCCACCAGGGGAGATCCCAACCCATGGGAAGGAGGACAGAGGCTGATGGAGGCCCAGACAGAGCCATCAAGTGGGATTGTCCCACCTGGATGCAGCAGCACTGCCCATGGAGCAGCTGAAGAGAGGATGGTGGGGATGCAGCTGCCCCTCCAGCAGAATTCCGGGAAGGGACGAGCTTAAGAATTCACTTTCACTCCAGCTTTTCCCTTTTTCTCCTCCAAAAAGCTCTCCAAGCTCCAAAAACCCGTGCCATGACCCATCCCAGGTGTCCTCACCAGGTGATGGCCACGTGAAGCCCGGGCCATCTGCTCCTGCTCTCATTGCTAAGCCAAGCCCTCTTTTCCGTGAGGAATCCCAGATCCAAGGGAATATCCCAAAACCAGGGCATCACCGGTGGGCACCCCTGTGGTTTTCCGCCCCCGCTGCTGCCTGGAAGTTTTGCATCATCATTTTCTGGCACCCGGAGCCTGGATGAGCCTGGATTACCACAATGCCAGCCCCATTGTCCAAGGCAGATTCCCTGGACCTGCTTTTCCCTCCCTCGTGACCACTGAAAGGATCAAAACCCAGGGTTAAAATAACACCAGGGTGGAAAAAATCTGTCTGATAAATGAAAGATTCCTCCCGGTTAGGGAAGCTCCCCGATTTTGGGAATTGGAATTCTGATTTTGCACAGTTTGGCTGGAAATCTCAAAAAAAGAAAAAAGAGAATAATGAGAGAATTATGTGGGTGCAGGGGAATGAGGAGCTTGGAGAGGGGCAGATCCTGTGGGCACAGCACAAAATCCTCAGGAGAAGCATCCAAGAACCCTCAGATTGGATTTAACACATCCAAGGCGTTAATTCAGTTTCTCACTGGGTGTTTTTGTCCTCTTTAAAAGATCTTTTCCCCTTGCTGTCCCTGATACCCAAATCCCTGGAGGGAAGCGACCCCTCAGGATCATCCCTGAGCCTCCCAGGCTTGATGGAGGGCAGCAGAAACAAGAAAGAGGGAAAACGTGGGGAAACCTTTTCATCTTTTCAGGAAACTCACGCTTTCCATTTTTCCCACAACTGAGGGAAAAAAAGGGAAAATTACGTCTCCCCACCCACTCTCACTTAGTTGGATACGATCCTTTAATTACCTCTTTATTTCTGTGCTGAAGTTGTACCTCAGGGAGGGCACAAAATAAAAGAGCCAGACCCTTCCAGCTGTAATTACTGCGGGTTTGATGGGAATATTGCCTCGGATAACGGGCCCACGCTCCCTAATCCCACAGCCTTCGAGGTATCCGTGAGAAAATTAATCCTCTGGGTAAAGAGGAAAGGGTTGGGGAAAGGTTTAGCGGGGTGGAATTGGGCTCGTGCCCTCAGGGAGGTTTGTGGGCAGAAAAAGGGCAGGAGGAATGAGCTGGTTTGCTGAGGAAAACTTAGGAATTCTCATTTTTCTTGGCTTTTGGCAACTGCAGGTAAAGCTGGCACCACCATCAGCCCTCTGCAGTGGCTGGAGGGGGACATTGGGGTGTCCAGGGGCTCCAGAGCTGTGTCCCCAACCTTTGGCATCCCATCCATCATCATCCAAGCACCTTCTCATCAGTTCCCACCCCAGGAGGGTGCAGGGGAGCGATGAAGCCAGGCTGGCATTCCCAGGATGTTCTGGATCCCATTGCTCGGAGCCACCAAGGCCATGGCCAAAATAGGAAAATTTGGTAATTTAGAGAGTATTGGGATGTCCAGGGGCTCCCAGAACTGTGTCCCCAACCTTTCACATCTCCATCCATCATCATCCAAGCACCTTCTCTTTCATACCTGCCCCAGGAGGGTGCAGGTGAGCGATGAATCCAGGCTGGCATTCCCAGGGTGTTCTGGATCCCATTGCCAAGCCCCACTCCGGTGCAAAACAGGAGGATTTGGTAATTTAGAGAGAACTGGGCTCTCCAGGGACTCCCAGAGCTGTGTTCCCATCCCAGGCTGGCATCCTCTGGGTAATGGGATGCTCTGGATCCCATTACCCAGAGCCAGCCTGGTCTATAACAGGGAGATTTGGTGATTTAGGGATGCTTCCACTCAGAATTTCTCAAAGCAGGAAGGTTCATCCAGCCCAGCAATGGGAATTCCATCCCTTGGATTTGGGACAAACCAAGAGCGTCCTCTTCCCCTCCTGAGCCCAGAGCAGCTCCCACTTGCCCCAAGCATGCCAGATCCCTGTCCCAGGACTCACCCCAGTGCAAAGACGTCCGAGTGCTTGGAGAAGGGCAGCTTGTCCTCCTCGGTGTCGGGCGAGAGCTGCCGGATGATCTCGGGGGCCAGGTGGCACAGCCAGCCGTTCTGGATGCGCAGCTTGTTCTCCCTCCTGTGGGACACGGAGCCGTGGGTACACTGGGGCACAGAACCACCACAGACCCAGCTGCCCACCCTCCTCACGGGGATTTAAACCTGGTTTTACCCACATCAAAGTCAGGTTTTAACCCTGCTCTGAGAAATGTCCCTGCCAGGCAGCAGGACGAAATTGGATGGTGGTTCCTGCTGGGACATGGAGCTGGAGCCATGGGTGCCACTGGAGCACAGCACCACCACAGCCCCAGCTGCCCACCCTCCTCACAGGGATTTAAGCCTGGTTTTATCCACACCATCCTTGCAAAGTCAGGTTTTAACCCTGCTCTGGAAATGTTGGCACCAGGACAAAATTGGATGGTGGTTCCTGCCAGAACATGGAGCTGGAGCTCTGGGTACACCAGGGCACAGGACATCCCCAGCTTCCCACCCTCTTCCCGAGGTTTTAAAGCCTGGTTTTACCCACATCACCCTTGCAAAGTCAGGTTTTAACCCTGCTCTGGGAATGTTGGCACAGCTGTTCCTGTCCAGGCAGCAGGAAAAAACTGGGGCACAGGATGGTGCTTCAGGGGAACTTTGGTTCCCAATCCCAAGCTGGGTATGGGGATTTACGGTCTGCTGGGGCTCCTGCTGTGCCCTCCGCACCAAAATCCCTTAAAGGATACAGGGGTATCCTGGTTTGAAAAGGAAGTGAGTTTTTTGGGAGTTTGGTGGTCAAAAAGTGGGGATGAATTCCCCCAGAGGCCCCACCGTGGTTGGAGCAAGAAGTTGGACTGGGTACCACAAAGAGCCTCTTCTGAGCAAACCATCCTAAAGTAACAGCCTAAAGAATTGGTGTTTTCAGGTATTTTGCCCCAGAACAGCCCCTCCAAGTCCAAGCCTCCAATGGCACCTCCCATGGGAGCAGCCTGGCTTCATAACAACCCCTCATTTCACTTCATCTGTCCTTCCTCCACCTCCCCAGGCTCCCTCTGCTTGGGATAAATCCATTGGAATCCTTTGGCCAACGGCTGAGGATGACATTGGTGAATCCTCCATCCTTCACATCCTCCAGCAGGCACCTGGGATACACTGCTGGCTTCAAAAGCCCTGGATCATCAGTGGTGGTGGCACCTGAGGCAGCTCCATCATGTGTCTGAGGCCAAGTTCAGCAGCAGGAGGGAACAAACCTGTCCCATGTCACCTTGGGCTGGTTCCTGCCAGGAATTTCTCCCTGGAACCCTCCCAAAGATGGGGATGAACAGGGCTAAGGGATGGTTTTGGGGACATCTGTCCTCCTGAATGTCAGCCTGGGGCCAAAATCCCATGAGAAACCATCCAGGAATGGGGTTCCACGTCAAAGCTGGCTCATAATCCCAAAGTGGCACAATCCAGATCCTCCTGCCTGCAAAGCCATCCCCATTCCCAGTCACAGGTCTGGCTGTGACCAGAGGGACCCCTTCCCTAGGCAGGGACACTGTTACTCCAGGAAAATGCTGATGAAGCCTCCTTGTCCCCCTTGGGGTGTCCATAGGTCCTCTCCATCCCCCTTATTCCCTCTGGAGTGTCCATGGCTCCTCTCCACCCTCCTTGTCCCCTTTGGTGTGCCCATGGCTCCTCCCCACCCTCCTTGTCCCCACTGAGCCCAAGGACATTTAAGTAAAGGAGGAATAAATCTGATTTCAGCAGGATGAGACACCAAGTCACCAAATCTCTGCAGGATGTGTTTTAACCCCAGCAAAACCAGCTGAAGAAATGTCACCATCTTTAACCTGACCTCCAAAAATTTGCTTCCTTCCCAACAGATGTTTTTCCAAGCCTCTAAGGACCCAAAATTGGGATTTATCTCCTGTCTTAATCTGAGAGATACCAAAACCAGCAAAAGCCTACCCTGAAAAGGAGAGATCAGACCTGCAGACCCTTCCTGTTCCAAGATTCATGGTGGCTGTGGATCCCTGCTCTCCTCTCAGCTCTCCTCCAGCAGAAAACATCTGCTGCCAGCAGCCCAGGGCACAAATTTTCTCATTTTCTCCATTTTCCCAGCAAAACTCTGCTCATTTCTCTCCAGCCTTGCTTTCCTGGCCATCTCCTGGATTCTGACCTCACAAGGGACATCCCAATCTTGGGCAGAGGCGGCCACACATCAGCCACCTCCTCAGAAACCCCATTTCTCATTCCATCTCTGGAGCATCCCTGACCTTCGCAGCAAAGATTCCTGCCAAAGCTTGGGCAGTTTTGCCCAAATCCTCATTCCCTGCTGGAATGAGCTGTCCTTTCCTCCTGGCAGCCCCTGAATCCCAAACCCCCTGCCCAGCTGCCAAACCAGAGGCAAATCCCACTTTGGATCAGGACACCCTGATTTCCTGGATTTCCAAAGTTTTTGGCCAAGTTTGTGCTGAAATCCGTTGATACTCGTCCAGGCAGAGTGGAAAATCTGGGAGTGTGGGATGGAGAGAGGCGGCCACTGCCGTTTCCTTTAATCCTTTGAAATAATCACTGGGAAACTGGGGAAAAATCCATCATTTCCAAAGTCCTTTTTATCTCCTGAGTATCTTTGCCATGGAGATGGAAGGACCAGGAGAAAACTGTCCAAGCTTGGACTGTGCTGCTCCCAACACAAAGGGTTAAGAGGGAAATCCAACACAAAGGATTTAGTGGGAAAGGTGGGAAAAAACAGCAATGTTCTTATTCCCCACTTAACAGAAAATGGAAAATATCATCTCTCTTCTTCCTTTCCCACTTCTCTTTCCTTTTTCCACCCCAGTTTTTCTTTTCTTCCTTTCCACAGCTTCTGGAACTCCTTTCCCTGCCATTCCTACAGCTGGAAAACCCTCCCAAAGCATCGGGAAAAGAAATTTAATAAGGAACATTTACCAAAACCTCCAGATTTAAACCCTCCAAGACCCCAAAATGTCACAATGCTGTGAAAATCCCAAGCTTAGCTCTCATTGTCCACGTCCTGCTCCATGCCCAGCACAGACACCATGGCCAGATGTCTGTGATTCCCAAAATGTCACTGGAGTGGGGACAGCACAGGGATGGCATCACTCACTCCAGGCAGGGGATGGAGCAGATGCCAGGGGTTTATAACGATGGAAAGGGAAAAGCCAAGGCATGAACCAGCCCTGCTGCCACAGCAGCATCTCCTGGCTGGCTGCAGGGTGGTTTGGCCATGACAATGATGCATCCCATGGGAAGAGGTTGGTCCAAAGGGCACAATCTGCCTCTCTGAGCCAAAATTCCAGAGGCTCACACACGGCATCGTGTCCCTTCCTATGGATCAAAACCAACTCCCTTCAAACAGAGCAACCCCACAACACTCAAAGGCCTCTTGAGCTGCTGTCTGCTGAGGCTGGGGACACAGAGAAGCACTTGGAGAGGGATTTTTTGGGATTGTTCCCCACTTCAGGGCACAGGGAGGAGCTCCAGGGTGTCCATGCCCTCCTACCTGCCCGCCTGGAGAACCCCGGAGATGCTGAAGAGCCCGAAGTCGGTGATCACCACCTTCCCATTGTCGTAGAAGACATTCTTGGATTTGAGATCCTTGTGGAGGATGCCCTTGGCGTGCAGGTATCCCATTCCCTGGGGTGGAACAGAGAGAGGAAAACACCCTGAGGTTACACAAGCGGCACAAACGGGCGGGATAACGCTGGAGTGGTGGCATTCCCGTGGGATCCACAAGACACCATGGCACATCCAGGTGGCATTCCCGTGGGATCCACGAGCCACCACAGCACATCCAGGTGGCATTCCCATGGGATCCATGGGCAACCATGGCACATCCAGATGGCATTCCCATGGGATCCACAAGACACCATGGCACATCCAGGTGGCATTCCCGTGGGATCCATGAGCCACCACAGCACAAACAGGTGGCATTCCCATGGGATCCATGGGCAACCATGGCATATCTAGGTGGCATTCATGAGCCACCACAGCACATCCAGGTGGCATTCCCATGGGATCCATGAGCCACCACAGCACAAACAGGTGGCATTCCCGTGGGATCCGTGAGCCACCACGGCACATCCAGGTGGCATTCCCATGGGATCCATGGGCAACCATGGCACATCCAGGTGGCATTCCCATGGGATCCATGAGCCACCATGGCACATCCAGGTGGCATTCCCATGGGATCCGTGAGCCACCATGGCACATCCAGGTGGCATTCCCATGGGATCCATGAGCCACCACAGCACATCCAGGTGGCATTCCCATGGGATCCATGAGCCACCACAGCACAAACAGGTGGCATTCCCATGGGATCCATGGGCAACCGTGGCATATCTAGGTGGCATTCATGAGCCACCACAGCACATCCAGGTGGCATTCCCATGGGATCCATGAGCCACCACAGCACATCCAGGTGCCATTCCCGTGGGATCCATGAGCCACCATAGCACATTCAGGCTGGACCACGTCCCCAAAGGACCCTGAAGGAAGGGAAACTGCCTGGAAGGGATGGGCTACTGGAGGAGATGGGATTGTGGTGTGGGTGTCCCAGCTGCCACGGCGCCTGCTCATTTTCCTGATTAATTGATTCCACAGGAAAAATGAGCGGCAAACCCACCCGGCAGCCGCTTCCCTGGAACCCTCTGCTGGGAAATGGATGGTGATGATGTTTCTGCCTCTGTGTTTTTGGGGGCTGGCAGAGGAGGGTAATAATTCACCGCTCCCCACAGCCCCACCGGCGCTTCCGACGGCCCCATCCGCCTGGAAACGGGCGCCTCGCGGGAGTCCTGCCTTAATTCCTTCCCCCCAGGAAAACACTGCTCGGCGGTTAATTAAAATTAGTGCTAATGAGGCACAAAAAGGCCATGGGTGGGAAATCCAAACTCTCCTGTTTAGCCTCGGCAAATCAAGCAGACTGCCGGCAGCTCCGCGTGGCGGATGTTCAGCTCCACGGGATCATTCTGGGAACGGGGAGGGGGATAAAGCACATTTATCCCAACTTCAGCAGGGATTTTCGTGCTGTCCCACTTTTCACTCTCCTAAGCAGACTCGGGGAAAACTTGATCCGCAGGATGCTGCTGAAGGATCAATGGGCAACAGGCCGGCAAACTGTTGCTTAAGAGGGAATATTGGTTGTCTGGCACTGGAAAAAGGGGGATTTATTAACTGGAATTCCATGGGGATCCATCCATCCTGAGTCTCATCTTTTCATCTATCATCATTAAGCACGCAGGCTGTGCGAGATGAATTTATTTTTAAGCTGGCGGCTGATGTGGAGCCAGAAGCCCGATCCAAATTCCACCATCTGGAAAAAGTGGGAAAACAAACAGAAAAACACCCCAACCCAGCAAGATATGGGAGTTTCACTGTACCCCATGGGGAGAAAATCCTACAGAGCTTCTGCCAAGGGATGCTGGAGGAAGGAAAGGATTTGGGGCTGGATGCCAGGACCGTTCCAGGCACCGGGATTAATTAGGGGTCTCCATTTCCCAGCACATGAAATAATGATGAGGTTTAAAAAAATCGGTTTTCAAATGTCACTGTCACCTCCAGAAAGTGCCAGGGTGGGGCAAGGAGCAGCTTTCCAATGTTACCCTGGCCAGGTGCAGTGCATGGATGAGCCCCAGTGTCCCGGGAATGCTCTGCAGCCCCTTCCCATTGTTTGAGGGTGATGGGACCCAGAGCAGCACCAGGACCTCGCTCCCATATCCATGGAGCTCATCCCCATGGAATCACCAAACACAGCCCAGTCTTTGCCGGAGGAATTTCCCTGGGCAAACCCCAATCCCTCACCTCGCTCCATGCAGATCCCACTGCAAATTCCAGCCCTGCCACCTCAGCCCCTGGGATGATCCCTGAGGAAACGCTCTGGGCCCAGGAATGCCTTCGTGTGCTGGGCTGTGTGAAAAGCCAGCTCCCTCTGCCGGCACCGCTCCCGGGAGGAATCTTCCTCCCTCTCCTGGGATAAATCATCCTCCCCCTCCTGAGGATCTCGAGATAACATTGCACCCACTGATCCAAGGAGCTGAGCAGCTCTCCCGTCACATTCCAGGACTCAAAGGATAAAACCAAACAGCTGCTGCGACTGTGCAGAAAATCCAAAGCCTCCGGAAAATGCAGCTCCGTCCAAGCCCACCCCAACCAAGGTGTTGGGATTTCCCTTCCTGACACCCACCACTTCCAAATCCCCCAAAATATCTGCTGGGGAAAGGTGGGAAGGGTGGGAATCTGCTGCTCCTCAGCAGGAATGGGCCATGTGGTTGGGTCATGGCACTGGGGACTTCTCCAGGAATTCCCTTTGGTGCACAGGGAGAGCATTTGGAGCTCTGCTAATTCCTCCAGGGGTCTGGGGTGGATACAAAACCCCTCTCTGCCTCTCAACACCACAGAGTTGGAGGTTTCCAACCTGTTCCCAACAGGCAGCAGCTGCAGAAAACAAGGATGTCTCAGCCTCATCCTCGAAACCCACACGGAGCAGCGAACCCACGCAGGGAAAGGGGCTGAACAGAGCTGTTGTTCCTGCTGGGAACATCTGGAAGGCAAAAGCCCTGAGCACAAAAAAGGGGGGGAAAATACAAGGCTAGACTGTGATGCTTCAAATGTTTGCTCAGCAGGAAAAAATCTGCGTCTAAAAGGTGGAAAACATGGATCAGAAGTAGGAATTCAGGAGGGAGAGGCTCTGGGCTGCCTCAGGCACCTCCAGCTCAGGCCATGGCTCTGAGGTAGATAAAGGTTCAGGCTGTGTTCACCTGGAGAGTCCAGGAGGATTGAAGGAATTTAAAATTTAAAGTTAAAACTGAATCTAAATAAACACAAAATAAACAATTTACTAAGGACCATCCAGAGAAAAGGCACTGCCCAGGAAATATTGCTGAACACATTCAGCTTTTAACCTGGGTTAGAATATGTAAGGAGGGCTAAGGTCTGCCAGAAAATCTGATTTTCTGTTGTTTTCCCACAGTTAAATGTGAGATCAGCTCCAGGTTTGGGCTCCAGGGTGGGAAGTGTTGGCTGACCTTGAGCAGGGCACGGGGGCACTGTCACAGCTCCCATGCCAGAGCACGTGCCAAATATTCCTGGTGATAAATCTGCTTGGAATCACAGCACAACCCCGTTCTGGCAGGCAGCTCAACACCTCAGTGCTGCTGCTGACATCCCATGGGAAGCTGTGAGGGCTCAGGACCCAAATTCCCAGCCACTCCACCCTGCCACGGGAGGATCCTGCCCAGGATTGTTTGTTGGGACACGTCTGAGGTGTGGAAGATGCACTTGGAGTCATCCCTGGGAAATGAAAAGCGTTTTTAGCTCTGGATAATGTATGTGAGCTTGGCCTTGTGGCATCATGGCATGGATTTCTCCAGCAGCTTCAGCCCTGGGAATGTTTTATGGGAACACTGGGAATGCTGGAAGTGTCCAAGGCCAGGTTGGATGGGGCTTGGAGCAACCTGGGATAGTGGAAGGTGGAATGTAATGAGTTTTGAGCTCCCTTCCAACACAAACCATTCCATGATTATTCCTTTTTCTTTTCCAAGAAGGGAGGAATATCCCACCAGAAACTCCCTCACAGCAGCAATGCTGGATTTAAACACCTGAAATTCCAGCAGGAATTCCAGCAGGGAAGAGGAGCAGTGGCCAGGATGATCCCCAAGCCCGGGGAGCCCATGGAAGCTTTGGTGCCACCCCAATTCAGCCACAGGAGAGAGGTCAAAGAGACCTGGATTTTAAAACCAAGGAGTTCTATCCTGCCCAGAATCCTTGGATTTTAAAAACAAGGAGTTCTGTCCTGCCCAGAATCCTTGGATTTTAAAACCAGGGAGCTCTAACCTGCTCAGGATCTTTGGATTTTAAAACCAAGGAGTTCTGTCCTGCCCAGAATCCTTGGATTTTAAAACTAGGGAGTTCTAACCTGCTCAGGATCTTTGGATTTTAAAACCAAGGAGTTCTGTCCTGCCCAGAATCCTTGGATTTTAAAACTAGGGAGTTCTAACCTGCTCAGGATCTTTGGATTTTAAAACCAAGGAGTTCTAACCTGCCCAGAATCCTTGGATTTTAAAACCAATGAGTCCTGTCCTGCCCAGAATCACTGGATTTTAAAACCAAGGAGTTCTGCCCTGCCCAGAATCCTTGGCCGCTCCTCTCCTGCTCCCCAGAATGACTGGACTGGGCTCTTGGCCGGGTTTTCTGCAGGATCCAGACCCCACCAGACCATACCTTCACAATTTCTTGTGCTATCTGCCTCGTCTTGTTGACATCCAGGACAATTTTGGCGTCCCTCACCACGGAGTAGAGAGTCCGTCCTTTACACAGGCTGGAAGAAAAGGGAAAGAGAAGTTAAAAGCCCTCCTGGAGAAACAGCCCCAGATAATAAATTATTAAATAAATAATCACAGGATTTGGGTCAGATTTTGGCCCCCTGGCTCCAGGCAGGTTGAGGAATCTGCAGGGAACTGGGGGCTCTCCCAGTTTGGCACTGGGAGGGAGCTCTCAGCACTCTTGGTTCCTCCTGGTGGCACCACTGTGGTGCCACAAGGGACAACCTGGGCTGGGCCCTGGCTTTTCCCTGTGTCCCAACCCAGAGCAAACCACCTGGTCCTCCCACCTCTGAGTTTTTGTGCAGAACTGGTCGTGGCTCACCCCTCCTCCTCCTCCTCCTCCTCCCTCGGGATCCAAAGCTCACAGATGTAAAATGAGTCAAAAGAGGAGAGACAGGGAGGGGGGAAAAAAATCCCCCAACCCAACCCCATGCACTGTACAATGTCCTCCAATTTTCCTTCTCGTACCAATTACAGTAAAATCTATTTACAGAGCCTTAATTACCAAAGGCAGCTGGATGGGGGGGGTGGGGGGGGGGGATGGATATAAACCAATTAAAAATATATTGACATTTGAATATCATAATGGAGGACGTGGGTGGCTGCTGCCTCGACTCCCGCCCACAAAAAAAGAGCTTTTTTTTTTGCTTTTCTCTATCCGCCCACGCTCATTCCAGGCAACTTTGGAAAGATGAGACTGGATACCTGTGCCTGGGAAATAAAACACCCAGCACACAGCTTGTTAAAGAGGTTTGGTGGCTGCAGATGTTGATTTGATTCTGTTCTGGTTAACAAATTTAAAGTTCTAGGGTTTCATTCCACTGCTCTCCCCCAGCTCGCCTCCACTGCTTTCCCCTCTCCCAGTTCCTCCTGCCCTGGGAATTCCAGCATGCACTGGTTTGGATTCAACCCCTGGGAGAGGTTTTGTCCTTTCTGGGTGAAAATAATCACAGAATCATAAAAGAGAATCACAGCATGGTTTGGGTTGGAAGGGACTTGAGGGACCATATAATTCCAGCCCTCTGCCATGGGCAGGGACACCTTGGATGGGGCTTGGAGCAACCTGGGATGAAGAAAGTGTCCCTGCCCATGGCACAGGGTGGAATGGGATGAGCTTTAATGTCCCTTCCCACCCAAACCATTCCATGAGTCCATGAAACCCAGAAAAACCCCAAACTCCAGAAGCTCACGGATACAAAGGATCCTCCTGCTCCACATCACTCCATGGGCAGGGAGCAGAATTTTCAGGACAAGCAGTGAAACAGGAATGGGATCAATCCCCACATCCCACAGGCTTTGGAAAGACGACAGCACCCTTTCCTCACTGGAAGCATTAGGAATTGTCCTGCTGGGCACAAGTGAGCTGCAGAGGGGATTTAGGGCAGCAAGTGCCTCCTCAGGGATGGTTTTCCTTGCTCAGGTGTCCCAGCACCTCCCTGAGCATCCCAGCTGGATTTATCCCTGAGGCAGCTGCACTCCCTCTGAACCATCTTCCCATCTCCTGCAGCACTTGGACTGCAGTCAAATAAGAATTTGCTGGAGATTAGGATCCAGGCACTTGGAAATCAGTGATAAAATCCTTGGGTTTCCGTAACCGGAACGAATCAAAGTGTGCAGGATAACTACGGGCATGAATTGTCCTTCCACCACCTGTGTTTTCCTACACTAATTTGCCACATAAACCCACCAAGCTGTAAGCTCTGCCACACAACAGCCTTTTGCCACCTCCATGACCTGCCTGCACACACATGAGTTCCCCCAGCCCTTCCCAACCCCTGGAAAACACGTTTTCTCCCAGAGAAAACCTTTATACAGCCAGTTGCCTGTGATCTGAATTGGTCACAAATTGACACTGGAAATGCAATGAGTGGATTAGCACTGGAACAGGGCTGGATTCCAGCCCTACAGGGAGTTAAGACCAGCTGTTTTCCTGGTAAAGGGTTGTTTAGAGGAAAATCCTCCCATTTCTGCTTATCTGAACTGCTGAGATAACCCCGAGAGCGGAGCTTGCAGCCCTTTCTGGTGAGATTCCCATCTTTCCACTTCATTTACAGGATTTCCAAATCCTCCCCAGCGGATGGAGCCGCAGCAGAAGGACAGCCAGACCTGGGCTGGTGGCACCAGGACATGTCCCTGTCACCTCTGCTCCTCAGACCTTGGCAGAGCCATCAAAGCAGCCCAGGTGCCTCTCCCCTCCCCCGGATGAATAAATCCGAATGAATTCACCGAGCGCCCGCCACCGGCACATCCGACGCTTCTTGCTGGATAAGGAGCTGCCAACGTGGAGATAAAGCCTGGTTGATACCTTTTATGCAGCACCTGAGCCCATTCAGCCACCACCTGCAGAACCTTTTCATGGCACAGCTCCATAATTCCGCTTCTCCTCATTCCTCAATTGCTCCCCATTTGGGCAGGACAAAGAACAGCACCCAGGGCACAGTCGGAGCCTTCTGCCTTTCCACTTGGAGAGGTCCCTGCTGAGCCTAGCTTTGAGGGACACGGCTGGGTATGACAAGGCCACAAAATGCCTACGCTCGACGCCAAAAACAAGGCAGATAATTTGCATCTTCAGATGGATCCTGGGTTATTCAACGCTGAAGTGAAAACTCATAAGGAATTCTTGTCTTCTTCTCCCAAACTTCTCCGTCCCACCTGCTGGCAGAACAGGCTGATGACATGTGCCCTGGTGCCACCAGGTGACCAAATGCCATCCAGACCTGAGGTGTGACAGGGACAGAGATGCAGAGATCCTTCTGGGAGTCCTCAGGAGTGCACCTCATCCCATGGCATATCCATATCCACATCCCGGTGCCTTTCCCGGCATCAGGACAGGCCCAGCTCCATCCTGCTGCAGATGTCACTCTCAATTCAAAATGAGTTTTTGAAGTGTTCAGCCAAGCAAGCCAAATCCCAAATTGCTTTATAAACACTCTGCATTCCCAACGTGGGCTGGAGACATCAGCAGCGGGAGCAAAGCCAAGGCGGCTCGCAGAGGAACAATTTGGGATGAGGGAGGAAGAGCTGGAGCACTGCCTCGGGTGTTTGTGTTGTTCCATGGGAAAACAGTCTCATCCCTCTTCCATCCCGTGGGGATTTTTACCCCTCTCTGCAATATTGATGGTCATCAGCTCTGCACTGGTGGCCAACACCTCTACATTGGTGGTCATTGTCTCTACACTGATGGCCATTACTCCTGCACTGGTGGCCAACTGGTGGCAATCACCTCTACACTGATGGTCATCAAGTCTACACTGATGGCCATCACCTTTACATTGATGGCCACCACCTCTATACTGATGGTCAATGTCCCCACACTGGTGGCCAACACCTCTACATTGGTGGTCATTGTCTTTACATTGATGGCCATTACTCCTACACTGGTGGCCAACACCTCTGCTATGGCCACCACCTCTATACTGATGGTCAATGTCCCTACACTGGTGGCCAACACCTCTACATTGGTGGTCATTGTCTCTACATTGACAGCCATTACTCCCACACTGGTGGCCAACACCTCTGCTTTGATGGCCACCACCTCTGCACTGGTGGCAATCACCTCTACACTGATGGTCTTCAAGTCTACACTGACGGCCATCACCTCAATACTGATGGTCATTGTCTCTACACAGGTGGCCATTGCCTCTACCTTGATGACCACCACTTCTGTCCTGGTGACCATCACCTATACAGTGATGGTCGTCACCTCTACATTGATGGCCATCACCTCTACACTGGTGGTCATCACCTCTACCTTGATGGCCACCACCTCTACAGCGATAGTCATCACCTCTACATTCATGGCAATCAATAAGTCAATGGCCAACACCTTTCTGCTGATGGCCAACAACTTTACACTGATGGTCATCACCTCTACACTGATGGCCACCACCTCTGCACTGGTGGCCATAACGCTACATTGATGGCCAACACCTCTGCAAGGATGGAGGTTCCATCCTGTCCCCTGCTCAGGAGCAGGGATCATCCCGAGCCAAGAGTTGTGGGGCACATTCCATCACTCCAGGAGCTTTGTGCTCCCCTTCCCTCTTCCCATCCCCATAAACACCCATTCAATTAAAGAGGTGATAAATGCCAGACCCGGGGAAGTTCATGCTGGGATATGGATTTATAGGGAAGCAGCTCGGATACCATGGAGACAGCCAGCACTATAGACCCAGGGGAGACACTGGAGAAGAGAGCGAGGTGGGGAATTAATAAAAAATGCTTTAATATAAAAATACCTCTGCTCCCAGGTTACATCTGTGCTGGAAGAAAAGACACGGCAAAGGATGCTTGGATGCTCCCACATTCCCCAGCAGTTTACCCACTTTGAGGTTTTCATGGAAAAAGGATCCTTTGGGGAATGTTAAGAAAGAAACAGCAACAGGAACCACTGAGCCAGGACTTATTTGATTTCATTTGAGCAGGACCAGAGAGGGAAAGGAGGAGCTCTGCACATTCCAGCACGTTCCTGACTTATTTAGGAAGTTTTCCAGCTGCTCCCATATATTGGCTTGTTTTTCTCTTTTCCCTGCGTCTAGCAACAGTTCTTTTGGAGCTCAACAGCTCCTGAGGTGTTTCACACAAAGGAAAATTGAACAAGGCTGTAAGAGCAGCAATGGGAGAGCTTTAGGTTCATTTTTAGCCCGAGGTTTTGTTTTCCTCTAAATGGATAAGGAATTTTGCCCCCTTGATTCCCTGCCAATGTCAGAGCCAGCAGTGGCAGCATCCAGTCTGAAATACCTCAGCCCTCTACATCCAAACTCCACAACCATGACCAGGGAGGAAAAATTAGGATATGAGGGAAAATTTCTTCACTGAAAGGGTTGTCAAGCCCTGACACATCCCTGGAGTCCCCATCTCTGGAGGATTTAACAGCTCTGTGTGGATGTGGCACCTGGCGACACGGATCAGTGGTGGCCTTGGCAGTGCTGGGGGAATGGTTGGAATTGATGATCTCAAGGATCTTTTCCAATCCAAACAATTCTGTGCTTTGACAGAAGCAGCAGCCAAAACTCAGTGCCAGAAAAGGTGTGACCTGAGCATCCAGCAGATCCCAGCCCCTCCAGGCTGGAAATACTCATCTCACCCAACCCCATTCCAATGAACCCAACGGGAAGATGGGGAATTCAACTCCTGCCATTTCAAGCAGAGCCCATGTCCCCATCCTGGAGATGGCAGAGACCCTCCTGCTCCTCATGGAGGAGCCTCTGCAGAGCCAAACCAGCAGGAGGAAACAGAAAAGCCCTGGAGAGCCAACGCTCCCCTCATCCCGCTCTCTCCAGCCGATGGAAGCACTGGCTTTTGATGGATATTACTTAGGCAGCAAAATTTCCCTGCCGGCAGCTGGCACGCGAGATAACTACAGCCAAACCACAAGGGCTGCAGGAGGAGGAGGAGGAGGAGGAAAAGGAGGAGGAGGGGGATCTGCCTCCCCGAAAAGTAGCTCCAACTCCATCGTCGCCTCGGAAAAAAACAAGTTCTTTGGAAAAAGCCAACTCCATGCATTTTTATTTGGAGGAAATAGAGGAGACGAGCTCTTCTCCAGCTGCGGGGAGAAGAGCTCAGAGCCAGGTGAATGCAAAGCAGCCCCTGGGGCTTAGCTAAAGCCAGGCTTGCAAACAAGTCATCCGAAAAAGCTCCGTGCTCCAGGTGCCACTTGCTGCCTTTGGAAAGGACGCGCTCGGAATCGGCTCCGAGAGGGAGGGTTGGGTGCACAGGGATGAGTGGAGGCGCCTCGACCTCCTTGTCTCTGATATATTCTCTGCACTGTTCTGAACTTCAGGAAGGAAAATAAATTCTTTTAAAAGCCCTTTTGGAGAAAGGAAAGAAACTTTGGATTGAGTCAGCTGCTTCTCTGCAACCACTTTGGAATAGTAATAATGATCATTATTAATAAAAAGTTAATGCTGCTGTGGCAGGAAGGATCTGTTTCTTTGGCTAGGCAGCGTGCCAGCACATGGATCACCACCAGGCAGCCCTGCTCTGTCCCAAAGAGAATCCCAGGCACTGAGGATGCTCAGAAAAAATTCAGGAATGATGCTGGGATGTCACTCAACAGGGACGGGAAGTGCTGGCACGAGCGGAAGGGCTTTTTGGGATCATCTCTCAGCGGGGCACTTAATCAAAGGCATTTCCTTAAATCCCTTCCTCTCCAGCACAGCGAATCCCGCTGTGTTAAGCACTTTCCCAGAAAAATCAGGGCCAAACCAGCAATACTTCCATGGCATTTGGAAACACTCTTAAAGCACAAAGGAAAACTTCCCCCCTGGAGCATCCTCCACGTTAAGGAGCCGCCGGTGGCGGGGATTTGATGCTCCAGTGGGTAAGGAAAGCTCAGCCAGCCCCACATCAAACACAGAGGATCAAGCTGCTGCTTTTCCCCATTCCCAACCATCCTCCTGGCTTGGGATATTCCCTCCCCAAGCTGCTGCCTGCCTGTGGAAGATATATCCAGGTTTAATGTATATATTAATTCACATATCGACTTTGCCGTTGTCAGTCGTTATCAAGATTTATCCTGGCTGATGGGCTGGCATCGATTGGCAGGGAGTGCATTCCCACGGGTCAATCCATTCTGATCCACAGCCTGGCATGAAGTCGATCCCTATTTATTATATGATCTACGAGCTCCATTAACTGCCAGGGAAGGGAATGCGGCGGAAAAGTAGGAAAAGGGAAAACAACAGAGGCAGAGGAGAAGGGTCTGGTTCCCAAAGTGTCAGGACCCAGGACATCCCTCTGGCTGTCCTGAGCAGCCAAGACCCCTGCCAGGGGGCTCAGAGACCCTGGCACAGAGCCCAAAACACCTGTGGGTTTGATTATGACCCATGGAGCAAATTACCAACCTTAGATGAAGATCAGCAAGCCATGACAGTTTTAGTAGAATAATAGTGAAGTTATCATGGAGTGGAAAAGTAGGTTTTGGGGTTTTGGTATGGGGGTTCAGGAGGCAAGATGGAGGGAACTGGGCACATCCAGCCTTTCTCCTTCTCCTTCTTGGCCTCCATCTCCTGCTGTGATGTTGGCACTTACAGATTGGTTTAGAGTAGAAGCTCACTGTCTAACATGGGTGATAAGTATTGGGAAGTGATTGTAAACATTGTACATGTAGTTTTTAGTATAAAGACATAACACCACCCTGGGGGCAGGCAGAATGCCTGGAACTGTCCTGCTGGATGGACCTCAGCAAGGCAGGAGAAAATTTTTTATAGATAAGAAACAATGAACAACCTTGAGACCAAGAAATGAAGAGCTCTGACTCCTTCTTCAGGCACCAGGCTGGGAAAAGAGACTTTCTAACTTTTCTTGGGATCACTCTGACCAGCTAGAGATCCCGACACCAAAGTGGGTGTTGGAACATGGATGGGGTTAGGGGGGGCAGGAATCCATGGGTTCCCTTCCCAAAATACAGCTGGGAGCGGGGAGAGAAGGGCAGGAGGTGAAAGGCACTTTGGAAATGCTCCAGGATCAAAGCATGGAATGGTTTGAGTGGGAAGAGACCTTACAGATTATCTCATCCCACCCCTGCCACGGGCAGGGACACCTTCCACTATCCCAGGGTGCTCCAAGCCCCATCCAGCCTGGCCTGGAGTGCTTCCAGGGATGGGGCAGCCTCACAGCAAAGAATCTGTTCCCAAAATCCCATCTAACCCTGCCCTCTGTCCATGGGAAGCCATTCCCTGTGTCCTATCATTTCATGGCTCCAGCCTGGCATGGAGGAAAAACAAGGTGGCAACTCTGTGCCTCAGTTTCCCTCCCACTGAACAGGATTTAGAGCTTCTCCTTCAATTCCCAGCGCAGGAAGGATGGATGGGAGGATTCATTTAAAGTCCATTGTGGAGGAAAATCCAATTTCATAGAACCCTACAATGGTTTGGGTTGGAAGAGACCTTAAAAATCCTCTCAATTCCAACCCTTGCCATGGGCAGTGGTGCCACTCAGATTGCCCACGGCTCCATCCCTCCTGACCTTGTTCCTTCAATCTGTGGTTTGTTAAAGCTCAAAGGACAATTTGGATGCCCTGGAGGGAACAGGGAGCTGGCTGCAAGCACCATGAACATCCACAGGGAAAAACCAGACCCCCCCAATCTGTTCCATCTTAATGCCATGGCTTCCACCCTTCCCCTTTCCTCCCATCCTTCAAATCAGGTTAAACATCCCCAGCTTCCTGAGCATTAAGATTTGCAAGCCCCAAATCCTACCCAGCTGGGCTGTGCCTGTAAAGGTCAGGAGATCTGGCACTGGGAGAGGCTAAAGCTGAGCTTTGTCCAGAGGGAGCAAGCTCCAGGGATGGGAGAGCATCCCTTGTGAAGGGCTTGTTCCTCCCAGCAGCAGAGCCAAACATTAAATATTGGCAAAATCCAGCATGGAAATCTATTATAAAATCAAAGTCAACCCCAGTATTTGGTCCATGCACTAAAGTTATCCATGAATAAACAGCTGAAGTGCTTTGGATATTCCTCCCATCCCTCACCCTCATGTCTTCCCTATTAATTAGTGCCAGGGAATGTGTTCCTGTCATTAAAACCTGCTTTCCACAGAGAAAAAAGAGCAAACTCTCATTTCATCTTCGGTATCTCATGTAAGGACAGGAACTGGGTTTATCTCCACCCCCTCCCCACCACCAGCAGCTCCAGGGAAGGGTTTAGGAGCTGCTCCCTCTCCAGCAGAAACCTTCCAAGTTCCTCTGTTCCAAAGGCACTTTCAACAAATTAATTCTCTTTACACAGTTCTGCCAAGGTCAGGTTAATTCCGAATGTTCCTCAGTGTTCTCCTTGGTCTTCCCAGCAGGGACATAAATCATGGGCACACAGCCCTGGTGGCATCACCAGTGGCACCCTGGACAGTTGGAGTCACCCTGGTGTGACAAGAGAGGGGTCAAATCCCAGACTCCTTGCACAAGGTCCAAAAGTCACATTGGAGATTTTAACTAAAAAAACCAAGGAATCCTGAAAAAGCTACCCCAAATCCCCCTCACGAGCCAGCATGAGCTCAAAGCCCAGGCAAACTCCAGCTCAAACCTTCTCCCAGACTGGATAACCTCTCTCCCTTCTCCCAAACAACTTTCCCAACCACCAGGAGCCCCAAGGAGCTGCATGCAGTGTGCTGATCCCCTGCTTCCACAACAGACCCAAGGAGCACCTGGAAGCATCAATAAGCATTCAAGTCCCCCCTTTTTTTTCATCAGGATGAACACCAGGATCCTAAAATGTGGGAGTCTCTGCTTTCGTGGGTGGCTGGAGCCATTTCATTGGGATTAAGAAAGGACTTTATCCTTGGAAATGCACTTTGGTGGCTGAGGCTTTACCTCTGCTCCTGCTTTGGGGACCAGGAGCCCCAGGGAGCTGAGTTTACCCAGGCCTGGCTTTGTCACACTCCCCAGCAGCAAAACCAACTCGTTATTCCAACAAAAGGAGTTTTTCCAGCCCTTCCATCCCTCCCAGCCGAGGACTCTGCCGCCGTTTCCCGCTCAAAGCACTGAGGCTCAAAGCACCCACTCCTGCTCCAGACTAATTAAGATGGATGTTAATTGTCCCCAGTGCTCATTACCCAAGAGAAAACCCATTAGCAGCTCTGATGGAACCGTTCCTTGCGCTCGCCACCTCCCACTGCTGAAAAATGCTGGATTTCTGCTTTTCTGTCGTGTTAAGAGACAACTCAGGAGTCACGGAATAGTTTGGGTTGGAAGGGACCTTAAAGCCCATCCAGTGCCACCCCTGCTATGGGCAGGGACACCTCCCACTGTCCCAGGGTGCTCCCAGCCCTGTCCAGCCTGGCCTTGGGCACTGCCAGGGATGGAATTCCCTGGAATTCCTCCCCACCCTGCCAGGGAACAATTCCCAATTCCCAATATCCCATCCATCCCTGCCCTCTGGCACTGGGAGCCATTCCCTGTGTCCTGTCCATCCATCCCTCGTCCCCAGTCCCTCTCCAGCTCTCCTGGTGCCCCTTCGGGCCCTGCAAGGGGCTCTGAGCTCTGCCTGGAGCCTTCTCTTTTCCAGTCTCAATCCCACTGTTTTTATCATTGATGAAGATATTAAACAGTGCTGGTCCCATTTATCCCTAAAATAATGTTAATATAGTGTTATATATCCCTAAAAACGTTAATATAATGTAAAATCATATTTTTAACCCCAACTCTCCCACCCTCAGCCAGCTGCTGCCTCAGTTTCCCCTTCCATTTTTTCCCCCCTGTGGGCCGTGCTGTTTGGATGGGGAAATTTCTTTGTGCTAATGAGACGATCCCTGAATATCACAGGCAATCAGGAAGGAAAACGTCGGGATGGGGAAAAGTAAAAATAAACCCAGCTATAAATAACCAACCCCCTTCCGGCAGCGCCGGTGGCACGGCGTGGTGAAGCCCCTTCCCAGGGACACACAGCTGCTCCCCGACGTGCAGGGAAACGGAGATTTCTGCAACAGCCACAAGGAATTGCTGGGATTTTGTGGGAAAAACGGCCTCGAGTGGCCACTTGTGGGCTCCCGGGGGAAAAGTGGTGACCCAGAAAGGCCTGCCCTGGGAGTGGGCACAGGGAGGGTGAGGAAATCCTGATATCCTGGGTTCGTAGACTTAATCCCCTCCTCAGGCAGCTGGGAATGATTTGCCCCACTCCAAATAAAGCCTTGTTTAAAGTTATTCCCATAAACCTGCAAGGAAATCTCAGGTTCATCACTCTTCCACTGGGGGAGCATCACTCTTCCAATGGGACATTTGGGAATGTCCCATTGGAAGAGTGATGCTCCCCCAGTGCCACCTCCTGGACCATTCCCAGGATCCTGGACATTCCACACTGTCCCCTTCCCATCTCATTCCCTACAACACCCCAGCAGCAGTTCTCATGGCAGAAAAGCCCCCAGGGTGTCACCTCCATTAGGAAAAACCTGAAATGTCCCATTGGAAGAGTGGGAATGTCCCATTGGAAGAGTGATGCTCCCCCAGTGCCACCTCCTGGACCATTCCCAATATCCTACACCATTCCCAGGATCCTGGACATTCCCACAATGTCCCCTTCCATTCTCATTCCCTACAAACCCAAGCAGCAGTTCTCATGGCAGAAAAGCCCCCAGGGTGTCACCTCCATTAGGAAAAACCTGAAATGTGGATGGGAGGGAAAGCTCCACATGGTGAGAAGGCTTTTCCCCACACCATAGACTTCCCAAAAATGTTCAGCCAAGGATGGACCAGACAAGGAGTGCCAGCACAAGAGCAAGGAAGCACCCCTGGATGTAGGGATTGGATCAGACATAAGGAAAAGTTTTCCCCAGTGAGGGTGGGCAGGTCCTGGCACGGGGTGCCCAGAGCAGCTGTTTCCTATCCAGGTTTCTCCAAGCCCTGTCCAGCCTGGCCTTGGGCACTGCCAGGGATCCAGGGGCAGCCACAGCTGCTCTGGGCACCCTGTGCCAGGGCCTGCCCACCCTGCCAGGGAACAATTCCTCATTCCCAATATCCCATCTAACCCTACTGTCCTTTGGTTTAAAGCTGATATTGGTTCAACTTTCAAAGGATGCAGATAAAAGTGGGTTGTAAGAAGAAGCAAACGATGCCTGGAAATGTTGTGAGCTTGGGTTATATTTTGGGCAATTTAAAACATTTACATTTTGACCTTAAAAAACAAGACCAAGTGCAGCTGGAAGAGGAACAGGACGAGCAGAGCTCCACGTTCCTCACATTAATTCACCAGGTTGCCGCAGCACACAGACTGATTTTGTCCAGCTGTCAAAAATGGCACCTTTCTGCTTTTACAGAAAGACCCATTTGAATAGAAAATGGAAGAGAAAACACTCCAGGGCTCAAATTAAAAATAAAAGAAGAAAAAATTTTAAAAAATCAAGGAATAAATTTCCCAGGTTTTGCTATTGAATAGCCCTGAAAAGCTGAGCAAATGGGGGCTGCAGGGGGACGGGATGGAGACGCCGCCTTTTCCTTTGGGAACGCACTGTGACACACGGATGGGGGCTCTGACTCATCCATCAATACATGTGTTTGCACACTTTCCCAAAAGCTTTTGGCCTGGAGCTACCCAATAGATGGAAATGCTGCGGAATTTTCCCCAGATGGCTCCTTTTTGGTCCCTGAATAAAAGGCGTTGTTTTTTCCAGTCGCCAGCTGGGGAGAGCTGGTCTCGCTTTGGAGTCACCCTGACCCCAGAGGGTGAAACCCCCAAGGCAAACATCATCCCCAAACCCACCAAGCAGGGATGAGGTAACGCAAATTTGGGGTGAAACCCTTTTGTTTTGGACAAAGAGGGAGCAGAACACCTGCAGAGCCGCCCCATCTGGGATCAGGGACCGGGAGGTGCCACTTTCAAGGGAAAATTAGGGACATTAGGGAAAGATGATGCAATATTTCATCACTGATGGCTGTTGGTGCCATTCCACTGCTTTTTGAAATGCTGCCAGGAGGAAAATTCAACCTCACCTTGGAGAAACTTCTCTGGGAGAAAATAACCCAGGGTGGGATGAAAAACAGGACTATGTCCTGTCCATGGCTGAAAGCATGGTCTGGAGGTGAAGGAAATCACAGAATTCCCTGGAACAAATGCATTTCTCATGAAAACAGCTGCTCTGGGAGAAGTTGCAGCCACTTTGCCTTCAGGCCAGATGGGATTTTTTGCCCAACCAAGCGTGGATTACACTGGGAGACTCTGTGCTGCATTCCCATTGAGAATGGGGTGAGGGCAGGTATTTAGGAATGCCATGAGACCAAGCAAGCTGTGGAGGTGTTGGGTGGTCTGGAAGCCCCCAAATCCCACCTCACTACCCTGAGAGTTGCAAGGAGCCTCCCAGACTTCCAGGGCCTGAATGGGCTCCAGGAGAGCTGGAGAGGGACTGGGGACAAGGGATGGAGGGACAGGACGCAGGGAATGGCTCCCAGTGCCAGAGGGCAGGGATGGATGGGATATTGGGAATTGGGAATTGTTCCCTGGCAGGGTGGGCAGGCCCTGGCACAGGGTGCCCAGAGCAGCTGTGGCTGCCCCTGGATCCCTGGCAGTGCCCAAGGCCGGGCTGGAATAACCTGGGATAGTGGAAGGTGTTAAAGCCCTGGATTGGCTTTAAGGTCTCTCCCAACCCAAGCCAAACCATTCCATGATTCCATGTTGTTTCATGGAATAAACAAATCATTCCTGTCCAGAACTCCTCTCCTACAGAAGAATGACCTGCCTGGACAGACCTTTGGATTTGCTGTGTCCTCCACAACACAAATCCCAGTACATGGAGAACATGGATGCAGCACATGGAGAACAACCCTTCCTTAGGGGAGAAAACTCAAAACAACAGCACCACTGGACTGAAGGAAAAATACGGGGAAAACGTCATAGACAACTTTTATGAAAAATCCTTTCCTTAAGATTTTTCCTTCTGAGAAGCTAAGAAGCTTCAGGAACAAAATGTAAACATTGATTATCTACTGCTGTGGAATGCAACAGGTGCATCTGGGATTGGCTCACGTTGGTTTGTTTGTAATTAATGGTCAATCACAGTCAGCTGGCTCGGACTCTTTGTCCAAGACAGAAGCCATTGTTATCATTCTTTTTCTATTCTTAGCTAGCCTTCTGATGAAACCTTTTCTTCTATTCTTTTAGTATAGTTTTAATGTAATATATATCATAAAACAATAAATCAGCCTTCTGAAACATGGAGTCACATCCTCGTCTCTTCCCTCAACCTGAGACCCCTGTGAACAGCGTCACAGGAAAACGCATTTTTCGGACGGAGAAAACAAATTTTTGGACATAAAGAAACGACCCCAACCTGGTGATGATGGCGAGGTGGGGAGGGCTCATGCAGGCCCCCATGAAGAGCACCACGTTCTCGTGCCGGGTCTGGCGGTAGGCCATGACCTCCCTCTTGAAGGCCTTGAGCTGGTCCTCGTTGTCACGCTCGATGTCGATGAGGCGGATGGCCACCTCGCCGTGCCAGCGCCCGTGGAACACTTGCCCGAAGCGGCCCTTGCCGATGAGCTCGCCGATCTCCAGCTGCTCGAAGGGGATGTCCCACTCCTGCAGGAAGATGCTGGTCTGGCTGGCCTTGCGCGGGAAGTTGCGGGCCGAGAGCAGCGACAGGTTCATCTCCTCGAAGTCGTCCTCCGACTCCTGCACCTCCTCGGCGCCTTCCTCGTTCTGGGGTGGGCAAAGGGCATGGGGAACCATAAACCAGGGAGGAAACTGCAGGAAAAACCCCACTGACCCAATTCCTGCTTGTTCAGACCCAGAGGAACCAGGTAGGGGCCTTCCAACGCCAATGAAGCACCCCTATTCCACACAAAATTGGCAGAATCCAAGATTTTCATAGAATCATGGAATTCTTTAGGTTGGAAAAGCCATCTGGGATAGACTCCAACCCTTCCCCAGCACGGCCAAGGCCACCACAAGCCCATGTCCCTAAGTGCCACAAGCACAGGGCTTGAAATCCCTCCAGAGCTGGGGACTCCACCGCTTCCCTGTGGAGCCATTTAACCCCATCCTGGGGCTAAATTTGAGATTCTGACCCATCAGAGATTTATTTAATTTGTCTCAAAACAGCTTCATCCTCCCCCGACTGAGCTGTGCTCTGTTAATTCTCATTATTCCCAGACCCCTTGATGGTCCATTTAGGCTTCCTACAGGATTTACAACATCCTTTAAAAGCTCCATCCCCATCTTCCCTCTCCTTTCCTTCCCTCCCACCGCATTTTTAATGCCTCCTAAAAAAACCTCATTGAATTCCAAACTCGAGGCCCAGGAGGGTCCCTCTCCATGGGGTGGGGACACGGATGCCTGGACTTTAATTCAATTATCAGCAATTCCACTGCACAGATGGGAAACGTCTCCATTTCCTAGGAAATGTGCCCCAAGATATGCTTAAAACCAAGGCCCATTAAGCACAGGAGCCATCTCACCTCCGAGGTGGGCTCCACTTCAATTTGAAGCAATGGGTTTCCTTCCAGGCTGTTAAAAGAATTACGGAATTAACACCATGGAAAAACACCGGGATCTGGGGAGCAGTCCCTCTTCCTGCCCCGGGGATAAAGGGATCAGAGAGGAGAAGCTGTCACTAACCCAGGGAAAGGGACAGATTTACCCCCCCACACTGACTCTGACCACACTTGAGGCATTTTCAGGGATTTCTAAGATATTTTTGCAACCAACCCCAGCCAAAGCAGAAGGAAAGAAGGAAAGAAAATGAGTTTTTCAATCATTTTGGAGAAGTGGTGGGTTCAGAGGTCCTCTCTCTGCAGTAAAGCACCCAAATCTGACTGGTTTTCCAGTTCTTTTCCTTCCCTGTTCACTCAGCATCTCCCACCCCCAGGTCCATGATTGGGGTCTGCTGCTCCTGACAATTAACGGGGAATTAGGGAAATTCTGAACGAGGGATTAGCTGGAACAGCTCGGGTGGTTCCAAACATCATATAAATATATTATAAATTATCATTATTAATCCCTTCCCAGGGGAATTACGCTCCCAGGCCACTCGGACATGGCGATCCTACAAGTCCTATCCCATTCCACGGCCACTAAAGACTATAAGTCCCAGGATCCTACAGAAAAGGAGTCAATCCTGGTATTTTGAGCAGCTTGGGAAGACCAAGTGGCCGCAAAACATCTCCATGGATGGGTGGTTTGCAGGAGCAGCCAGCTCCTCATTGCTATCCCCGGCAGAGATTCCTGTCTCCAGAGGATCCAGAAATATTTGACCCAGCCAAGACCAGGATGGCTCCCATGGGATATTTTCAGTGGGGGGAGCCAGAATTACAGATTTTGGATATTGAAAGCTGTTCCTCCCCAAAAACCCTGTCTTGACACCTTCATTTAGGCAGGGGTGAAAAAAAGGGCTTTGGCTTCACCATTTTTCCATCAATTCCCAAGGGACAGTGGTTCCATCCTTTGCTCCACTGGATCCCCAGTGAAATTTGGAGGGTGTGGATGAGCCAGCTTAAGGGGTCCCTTAAACCCCTGGCTTGTGAAATCCTTCCAAAATGGCCTTTAGAGCAAGGATCAGGAGGAACAGAGCAGTGGAATGTTGCTGCTGGAGCAGCACAGGCTCCAGGACATCAAGGAATGGTGGATTTCGGCTCAACCTGCTGGGGAGGGATGGTTCTAACACTGATAAGAGGCTGCTTTTCCCAAGTCTCAGCCCAAAGTTTATTGTGCTTGAAAATATTAGAAGTGGCAAAGATATGCTGGTTATCTGCTTTTAATTTAATTATAATTCAATTATAATTTAATTAATCCTTTGGGCTTGGGCTTTTTAGACTGAAATCTGGTTTCTTCCTAACAGTGAAGAGCTGTGAGTTATAAATTAACCCTTTGCCCTCCTTCTCAACCTTCGAGGGCTCTGGGGTTTTATCTGGAGCACCTGAGCCCCCAAGGCCAGGGGAGCACCCTGGAGGATTTGGGGTGCAGAGGGACGGGGATGGGCAGGGGGAGTCACTCACATGGGGTTGGAGGTGACGGGGTGCAGGACGACCTGTGGGGCTCGGGTCGGCGTCTCAGGCACCACATCTGGCAACAAGAGAGAGGAGTCAGAGACCTCTGGGGGCATCCAGGGGAGTTAAACCCCACCCTGCACCCCCAGGTCACGTTTAGGGACACCCTGAGTAGGGCTGGGGGTCACTCAGGGCCCCCCAACCCTGCAGCATCAATGGGCTTGGTGGAGAAATCCCACCCCAGCATGACCTCCATGGCACAAATCCAGGGGTTTGGAGGGCTGGCCATGCACCCATCCCCACCAGGAGAAACCCCAGCGCCCAAGGAGAAACTTCCAGAGAGCCTTACCTGGGAAAATGAACTGCTGCTTGTACTTGTAGTAATGGGAGGCTGCAAAAGAGGAACAAGGGTTCAACACTGACCTGTGGAGCTGGAAAAGCTCCAGCCTGTGCCCAGTTCTTCACCAGGAAACCTCAGCCCCAGTTGTGTGAACCTCTCCTGTGTGATCCAACCTCTCCCACTTCCATATCCCCATATGGAATATTCCATATTCCAAAATGGCACATAGGATGCCCAGGTCAAAAAATTAAGACTTTTTCTGGATTATAACTCAATTTTCCCCCCCAGCATCTTCTCTTCTGCACCATTTGGAGAGTGTCAATGTCATCAATGAAGGTTTGGACACCAGTTTGCCAGCAGGGTGAGAGTCCTGGCCCTCAGGTGGGATTTGGGAACCTCTTGGCATCATGGAGACGCCAAGTGATGGGTTTGGAACTGCTGCCCATTTGGGCCACATTCCACCCTTTTTTCCCTTCTTTGGAGCTGTGTCCATCCTGGAAGGAGTTCCAGGAGCCACCATCCAAAACCAGAGTTTGGAGAGGCTCTGGGTGTTTTGAACATCCACTGGCTCCCATCTCCAGCCCAAGGACTGATCCATGAGCAGGCAGGTCATGGGTGTGAAGAACTCAGAGTTGTTGAGGCCACCAGAGGTTGGCAGCAGCTCAGAATTCACCTCCTTATCTCCAGGACCCCAAGGGCCATGGCTCAGCTTCTCCCCTGTAGCTCAGAGACCCCAAAGATCGACCTCAGCCCTGCAGCAGGACCTGAGCCAACATCAAAGGAGCCTGGAAGGTAATTCCAGCAGGAGAAGGTCACCGTGTCGCCATTTCCAAGCTCAAATCCTAATCCCTGAGATGATCATCCTGATGGGATAAACCACAGAAAACTTCCTGGCTGGGAAGATGAAAGCAGGGTAAGTCCTGCTTTGGGTCCCATTCTGCTCCTGACAGGAATAAAACGGGACAGCCAGGAGTGTCCCAGCATCCCAGAGATCTCCTCTTCCCTCACCAGCTCTGTTTTGGGAGCAGGTGGACACAGTTCCAGGAGTGATGCTGAGCCATTCCCTCCTGGAAGGGACCTTTCCTGGAACAGCAGGACATCCCAAAGGAAGGCAGACAGGAGGAGCTTTTTTGGGTCATCTTCCATAACTCCTGTGTCCCGCAGCCACCGCAACCTCCCTGCCTCTCCCACCACCCCTGAAGAGATGGAGCTCCTGGAGCAGATGGATCCCAGGTCCAGATTCCATGGGACAAGCCACGTCAGACATTCCCAGAATCATCTGTCACCCCACACACACTGCCAACCCACTGGGGACCCATCACCCCAAAAAACCGTCAGGGTGACCCCAATTTACCCTACTAGAGGGAGCAGCCCCTGGTTTCTGTTTGTGCCTGAGGTAAAATGTCATGGAAAATCCATGGAAAATCCATGGGAAAATGGAAAATCCATGCCTGGAAAGGCTTTGTAGCCTCAAGAGCCGCCGAAGTTGGTCTGGCTCCAACCTTGGAGGATTCCACAACTGGATCAAGCCTTGGGCTCTAACTCTTCTTCAAGCAAGAGGTTTGACCAGAGACTCCCAACCTTAATTATCCAAAACTCATCTTTTCTCCTCATTTCTACTTCCACCTTCTCCCAACCTGTCGGAACTCAGTGCATCCCTCTGGGTGTCCAGAGTTGTCGAGGACCCCGCCAGGGGGCTCAGAGACCCTGGCACACAGCCCAGAACACCTGGAGATTTGATTTTGACCCTTGGAGCAAGTTACCAGCTTTGTACGAGGACGTGAAAGTCACACAGGTTTGAATGGTGTAATAACAAAATGATCACAGGGTGAAAATGTAGATTTTGGGATTTTTGGTATGGGGGTTATGAGGACAAGATGGAGGAATCTGGGTGTGTCCAGCCTTTCTTTCTTCTTCTTGTTCTCCATTTTCTGCAGTGACATTGGCACTTTGGGATTGGTTTAGAGTAGAAGTGCACTGTCTACCATAGGTGATAGCTATTGGGAATTAAGTGTAAATATGTTATATGTAGTTTGTAGTATAAAAGGACAACACAGAGTGCCTGTGGCTGCCCTGCTGAGCAGAAAGAAAATTTTATAGATAAGAAATCTCAGCTGGGCAGAAAGAAAATTTTATAGATAAGAATTAATAAACAACCTCAAGACTGAAATGTGAAGAGTCCAGACTCGTTCTTCAGTTGCGCGGGCTGACGCAGAGACATCCTGCACATCTGGGGGCAGCAATTTTCACCCACCCCCCACATCCCCAGGACACCCCAGGACACGGGCGGGGACACGGGGAGAGGGTGGCATTACCTGGCAGGTTGAACTGCTTCTGCTGGCGCGGGCACTGCGGGGACGGGTGCAGCGGGGACGGCGGGGTGGCGCTGGGTGGCAGCGGCGGCGCCGGCGAGGACGGCGTGGATGACGTGGTGGACGAGGGGTTGCTGCTGGAATCTGGCTGGTAGGGCACTGGGATGTGGTCCTGAGGGACACAGGGAAGGAGGGAAAGGAGAGGTGGTGGTGAGAGCAGCGCTGGTTGGTGTCACTCCAAGGTGCAAAGGACCACGGGTGACAAAGGACATTGTGGCATTCACGTTCTCTGAAAAATCACTTTGCCCAGGAGTTTTCTCCTGGGAAGCTGGGAAGCCTCAGATAAAAGGAAAACAATTCTTATCTAATTTGCTTCTTCTGTGTTTTGCTGCTGTGGAATGAGTTTGGAGATTGTTTACCCACAGGTGATTGTTTCATTGGATTCTGCCGTGAGTTGTTTTGGCTCATTGGCCAATCAGGGCCAAGCTATGTCAGACTCTGGAAAGAGTCACAAGTTTTCATTATGATCTTTTTAGCATTCTGTAAGTATCCTTTCTGTATTCTTTAGTATAGTATAGTATAGTGTTCTTTAATATAATATAGTATCATAAAATAATAAATTAGCCTTCTGAGAACATGGAGTCAGATTCATCATTCCTTCTGCCATTGGGCACCCCACAAATACAACATGACATCATCCCAACCCATTACTTCCAGAAATCCTAGAAAAGACCCAGAGCTTTTTCCAAAGCTGTTTGTAGTCCCCAAGGGCATTCCCCACCTTAAATTGGCTCCTTTCCCACCCAGCTGAGGGTGCCACAAATCTCCTGGCTCTGCACAGCCAAGACCACCAAAGGCGGAATTGGGGCCACCACCTTAGGGCTTGGTCCTTGGACACAAAAAGTTCCTGCTGAGCTCCTTGGAGCCAAAGCCCAGGGCCTTGCAGGGAGCAGAAGGATCTGGAAGGAGCAGCCAACGCATCCCAAGACATTCCTTAGCATTCCTTGACTCTTCCCAGTCAAAGCCATGGATTTTGGGTGCACACTGGGGTGGTTGGGAAGGGACCACTGAGAGCCAACAGGCAGGAAAACCTGCTTGGATGTCTTGAATCCCAAAAGGAAAATTGAGGCCAGGATTTCTCCCCTTGCTGCCCAACTTGGAGCCACTGGACAAGGTCTGAGCAGTGCTGAGCATTCCCATCCCCACAGAATTTCCCTCCAAGGTTAAAAAATCTGCACAAGCCTTCCCCAGCAGGTAATTTTGTCCTAATTAATTAATTCTTAAATGAGCTGGGCTTTCCAGGAAAGCCATATTGGTCATCACTCCATGCTCAATAATCTTGGTCAGGTAAATTATTTTTTAAGCAACCAGTGAAGGTCAAAACAATAAGATTTCACGGGGGGTTGGAATTAGAGGAATTTAAGGTCTCTTACAACCCAGGCCATTCCATGGTTTTATTCAGGATACTTTTAAAGAAATGCTTTTAGAAATACCGAAGTAAGAAGGGAGCCCTGCTGTAATAAGAACATTTATAGGGGAAATTTCAACCTGAATGGGAGCGTTCAGGACAAAGGCACCACCCCAAAACAACAAAACTAGAGCAGATCTCTATACCAAGAAATTCCTTAAAGGATTTAGGTTTAAAATCAGTCTCCAGGAGCATCTTGGTACCCAGACTTTCCCCAGAGCCAGAAGATGCTGAGGGCAGGAGGAGCTCAGCCAGGCTTTGGGAATTCAGGGTTTTGTTGATCCATTTCCCATCAGGTCAGTGATATCCCCTCTTTCTGAGCACTTCCAGCCTGCCAACCCCTCACCCGAGGAATTTTCCACTGGAGGCCAACAGGCTTTAAATTCCATCAGCACCAGCCCTGTGATGGGTTTATTGTATCAAGGCAGAGCAGGAGTGAGCCAGGTGCTCTGTCAGGTCTGGCTTGAGCAGCTCCGCCAGGGACAATCCAATTCCAGGCTGGTTTTATTTGCAACAATAAATTTGTTATTTATCAAAGCCTCCACTGGGAGCAGAGACCTCAAACCACCCCAAACTCAGCTTGGACCTGGAGACTCAGAGGCCACAACAGAGCAGGAGTGGGACAGCAGGATCCAGGCTGTTCTGGAAGTGCTGATCCCATTTTATTTTTAAAAGAAATCATTTCATTGGATAAAGATGCAGGGAAGGGAAGGGGCTGGAGCCCCAGGAGAGGCTGAGGGAGCTGGGCAGGGGCTCAGCCTGGAGCAAAGGAGGCTCAGGGGGCCCTTGTGGCTCTGCACAGCTCCTGACAGGAGGGGACAGCCGGGGGGGTCGGGCTGTGCTCCAGGGAACAGGGACAGGAGCAGAGGGAACGGCCTCAGGCTGGGCCAGGGCAGGGGCAGGGGGGATTTTGGGGTAATTCCTCTTGGAAAGGGTGGTCAGACACTGGCACAGCTGCCCAGGGCAGGAGTGAAACCATTTAACAGCCATGTGGATGTGGCACTTGGGGACATGGGACAGCGATGGCCTTGGCAGTGCCGGGGGAGCAACCAAACTCAATTTTCTTAAAAGATCTTTTCCAGCCTGAAGAATTTCATGATTCTCTGCAAAGCTGTGGATATTTGGGTGCAGAGGATCCTGTCCCTGTGGCAAGGTGTGCACATGGAGGCTCAGGGCTCACCTTGTTGAGTTTGTTGGTTTGGGGAGCTCACCTTGTTGAGTTTGTTGGTTTTGGGGAGCTCAGGGAGGGCTCAGGGCTCACCTTGTTGAGTTTGTTTGTTTGGGGAGCTCAGGGCTCACCTTGTTGAGGTTTGTTGGTTTTGGGGAGCTCAGGGCTCACCTTGTTGAGTTTGTTGGTTTTGGGGAACTCGGGGGAGCTCAGGGCTCACCTTGTTGAGTTTGTCAGTTTTGGGGAGCTCAGGGGGGGCTCAGGGCTCACCTTGTTGAGTTTGTTGGTTTTGGGGAGCTCAGGGCTCACCTTGTTGAGTTTGTTGGTTTTGGGGAGCTCAGGGAGGGTTCAGGGCTCACCTTGTTGAGTTTGTTGGTTTTTGGGGAGCTCGGGGGGGGGGCTCAGGGCTCACCTTGTTGAGTTTGTTGGTTTTTGGGGAGCTCAGGGCTCACCTTGTTGAGTTTGTTGGTTTTGGGGAGCTCAGGGGGGGCTCAGGGCTCACCTTGTTGAGTTTGTTGGTTTTGGGGAGCTCAGGGCTCACCTTGTTGAGTTTGTTGGTTTTGGGGAGCTCAGGGGGGGCTCAGGGCTCACCTTGTTGAGTTTGTTGGTTTTGGGGAGCTCAGGGCTCACCTTGTTGAGTTTGTTGGTTTTGGGGAGCTCAGGGGGGGCTCAGGGCTCACCTTGTTGAGTTTGTTGGTTTTGGGGAGCTCAGGGCTCACCTTGTTGAGTTTGTTGGTTTTGGGGAGCTCAGGGCTCACCTTGTTGAGTTTGTTGGTTTTGGGGAGCTCAGGGGGGAGCTCAGGGCTCACCTTGTTGAGTTTGTTGGTTTGGGGAGCTTGGGGAGGGCTCAGGGCTCACCTTGTTGAGTTTTTTGGGGAACTCAGGGCTCACTTTGTTGAGTTTCTTGGTTTGGGGAGCTCAGGGCTCACCTTGTTGAGTTTGTTGGTTTTGGGGAGCTCACCTTGTTGAGTTTGTTGGTTTTGGGCAGCGTTTGGCTGACGTGCAGGTCCGAGTAGCGCGGGGGCTTCCTCAGAGGGTTGTTGATGTCGCAGGGCACCGACTCTGTCCGGACTAACCTCGCTGGATTCAGAAGGGACAGAGGGACAAGGGGGGTGGGGAGGAGGGGGAGAGAGAGGGAAGGACATCAAAGTTCAGCAGGATTGCTCGGGGCCGCCCCGTGCTTGCAAACCGCTCTCCAAAGCGATTCCCGCCGCACTTCCAGCCGGGGATGGCAGCTGAGCTTCGGGATCCTCCTGCACCCCGGCCACAGCCAACCCCCCCCGGGGTGTGAGGCAGCAATCTGGGGGCTCCAGCAGCTGCCACGGCCCCTCTGTGAGCCGGGGCTCAGCCAGCACAATCCTGCTCCTTGCTGGAGTTTTTTGGAGTGAAGGGAAGGAGCCGGCTCAGAGAGCTCCCAGCAGGGAGATTTTTGGGGGAAAAGCCAGCCTGAAGGTTGGGGGGTTCAGGAACGGTTTAACTCCAAGATAATGGATTTAAGAGCTGGGTTTGGGACTTTTTTTGGGGGGTGGGGAGGTCTTTCAGTGATGCTGAGGCCACCCCAAAGCCATGCTGCTCCTAAAACACACAGCGGGCAGCTCCGGCTCTTGCAGCATCAAAGCCCTAAATCCCAATTCCTGCCCATCCCAGGAGCCCCATTTTCCCTTCCCGGCCTCCCGGGCAGGGTTTGCAGCAGCTCCGAGCCTGACGAGGGGGGATCTTCAACCGCTTCCACCCAAATTTGCTGCAAGCGAGGGCACGGGGTGGAATGGGGGCTGTAAAATCGCCCCCTCTGAGGTGCCACCAGCACAATTCTTTTCCCCGAGATTAAACCAAGGAGCGGGTTTGGGGAGGGATATTTAACAATTTAACACAAAGGAACAGCTTTAAGAGCTCAAAATTCAAGGCAAGAGCGATTCTCTCAGGCAGTCGCGGTCCTCTGGCCAGCAAAGGGAGCCAAAATCTGGAAGAAAAGAGGTGGGGAAGCGCCGCCCCGCCGTCCTGCTGCAGGGTTCTGCCTGTCTCCGTGCGGATTTTAGGCCGGGCTCGATAAGGCAGCTCCAAAAAGCACCACGAGCATCCGCAGGGCGCGGGGACCCCGCATGCACCGGGGGGGGGTTCGGGGTCCCCCGTCCGCCCTGAGCTCTCGACAGAAGCAAAAAGGCGAAAACCTGGTTTGGACTTACCCCGTGCGGTGGGGAATCTGAAAAGAAAAGGAGGCAGGGGGAGGGTGGGTGGAAGTGGTTTGCAATGCAAATCTGCCTCGCCCCGACCGGCTCGTCTCCCTACAACAAGCGGAAAAAACGGTGGGTAACATTTCCCCCGGAGAGACCGAGCGGTTCGGGAGCCTCCGTCCCGCCGGGGACCCCGCTCCCGAACCCCCCGGGGGAGCTTCCGAAAGGTTCACCCCAAAACAAACCATCCCCGGAGGCTCGGAGCGGGGAGGGCTCACCTCCGCGGTGGATGATCAGCAGGTGACACGGGGGCGCCTCTTTGGTGCATTTGTTGTGGCACTTGAGCCTGGCAGGGGACAGAGAGAAAGGAGTGAGAAGGGGAAACTGATGGATGGAGGGACAGGGTAAGGGGGATGGATTCAAAATGGGCAGGGTTAGGTGGGATATTGGGAATTAGGAATTGTTCCCTGGCAGGGTGGGCAGGCCCTGGCACAGCTGGGGCTGCCCCTGGATCCCTGGCAGTGCCCAAGGCCAGGCTGGACACTGGGGCTGGGAGCAGCCTGGGACAGTGGGAGGTGTCCCTGCCCCTGACAGGGGTGGAATGGGATGGACTTTAAGGTCCCTTCCCATCCAGGCCATTCTGGGTTCCTGTGATGGAGTTTTCCCCTCCTTTTCCCCTTGGGAAAGTGGCTGGATGCAGGGCTTTGGTCGCTCACTCAGAGTGAGCCCTCCAGGCTCCCCCTGCTCCCCATCACTGCCAAGCAGCAGCTCAGGGATGGGGAACAGTGTGGGATGCACGTCCCGGGCAATCAGGAGGGGCTGCACATCCCTGGAAAATGCCTCCATCCCAATGGGGCAGCACAGTAATTCCCAAACCTGGGTGCTCTGCCCCTTTCTGGGACACCCCAAATTGTGACTTCTGCCAGAGCTGGCTGCAGCAAAAGGAGCAGAGCCCTGCGCTGGGGAAAGGGTGTACTGAAGGTGGGACAGGATGAGCTTTAAGGTCCCTTCCAGCCCAAACCATTCCATAGTTCCATGAAATCCCCATTCCCACCATCCTGCTGCTGGATGCTTAACTAAAATCAGGAGCAGCAGAGGGGGAAGAAGTGGCTGCCCCAATCCCTGATATGTCCCTGATATATCCCTGCCATTGTGCACTCCTCTCCTGCCTTTATTAAGAACATTTAGCCAAAATCAAGAGAGGATTTACAGCCTCTGGATATTCTGCAGAGTTTTCCTGTTTTTTTTTCAGGGCAGGAGTCTGGAGGGCTTCACCCCCGGGTCATGCATAAAGGCATGGGCAGACTCCCAAATCCTCCCCATTCCTCCTTAATTAAGGATGGAAACGCATCCCCAGCTCACTGCTCTGCCAGGCCGGCAGAAAGCCATGGGGGAAAAGGGAAAAAGGAGGAAAGGATTTAACAAAACAAGGGGAAATGATGGGAAAAAAAAAAAAAAAAAAAAAAAAAAAGAGAACGGCAGCTTCAAGTCAATGAGCTGGGTAATGAAAATTCAGGAGCTGCCCGTGTTAGCTTTTATTACAAAGCTGTTCCTAGAGGGAAAGGCAGGAATTAATTTGGTATTTGAGGCTTGGGGGGTTTGGGGTCCGGTTGTTTGTTTTACCTGTTGGTTCCCCTCTGCTTTCTGGGGAAAGCAGCGCCGGGGCAAGGCTGGGAAAAAACCTAAATGCCTTGTGTTCACTGCCAACTTTTGTCTGCCAGGAAATGGATTTGTTCTTTTGTGTAGGATTACAGGGAGCAGGATTTGCACAGCCAGAGCCACAGCATCCCTGATCCTGGTCAGGGATCCCTCCTCCAGCACGGAGAGCTGGCAGGAAATTTCTCCAGTTCCTTCAGCATGGATAGAACGGGAATCACCCCTTTCAAATCCCCGTGTTTGATAACATCCCTTCCAGCTGCGGAGCAACCGAGCGCTTCTCGGCAGGTTTAAATCCCAATTTACCAACTCATCAGCGCTTAATCAGCGGCAGCAGCGATCGTTCCCGCTCCGTTACCCGCAGACAATCGCACACCCCCAGCTCCCGGCCCCGGGAAAGGCAATCCCGGCTCCAGGAAAGGCAATCCCGGCTCCAGCAGCGCTTTCCCCAGCCCTGGTGGCCACACGGTGACAGATTTGGAGCAGCTGAAGCAGCCCCAGCCTCGATATTTTCCCACTCCTGTCCCGTTTTATCCCCTCTCTTTGCACCATGGATTAACTGATTTGGCTCCTCAGGGCCCTGAAGTGCCCAAAACTCGTCAGAAATAGAGGTTACAGCCCAAAAACGCGGGCAAAACCCTCCTGATGGCCAGAGCCATCCCTGCCTGGTCCTGCAGATAATTCCACCGGGAATCTCCACAACGTGGGATGCAAAGCCAGGCCTGGGGAAGGGGCCCTGTCAGGATCTGACTCAGAGCTCTGGCGGGCACATCCTCCCCGAGGAGCCCGATCCCGTCCCAGACTCATCCCAGCCCTGCTTTGGGGTGTTATTCACCCAATTTCACAGCTCATTAAAGCTTCCTGTGAGGATGAGCTGGCCAGAGCCCGGCTGGTCTCTCCATGCCCAAATCCCTGCTCGGCAAAACCCCGATTGTCCCCTCCCGGTTCGAGGGAGTGACACGAACAGCTCCAGCACGGCGCCATACTTGCAGTTTTTGCATTTTAAGCCGAACAACATTCCCTTCCCGCAGACGGTGCAGGTCTGAGACATCCAGTACTTGGTGGAAAACCTGTGGAGAGAAACACAGAGGGAGAGCTGAAGCCTCACTCATCCCCCCCCCCAGCCCTGCTTCATCCTCTCTCTGCTGCCCTCAAACTCCGCTGCAGGTGTTGAGGAATTTTTCTAGGGATGCCAAAACACAACCCCGAGCCTTCCTTTGGTTCTGGAAGTCTGTTTCGAAGGGAATCTGTGAAAAATGCATGTATTTTATGATCGGCTTTTCGTAAATATTAAAATGAGTATTATATGCGTCGTTTTAGAAAATAATGCTGTATTAATTCTCTTGAGTAGTGTGTTAAATATAGTTTTAGGTTATAAAAATGGTTAAAATAGAAACGATGCTATGTAGGATACTTTTTTTAAAGAAAGGACTTGCAGCGAGATAGCAGCCACAGGACACCTGAATCTTCCAAGGAAAAGGATTTTATTGCTCTCTTATCAGAAGAAACGAACTTCTTCCCACCTTGAAGGTGCTGTTAGGATTCAGAGGAAGAAGTTGACAATAACCAGACAGAATCCTGTGTTTGAATGGAATTTATGCATCATGTATGAGGTGTATGAATATGCAACAGGTTGTTGCTTTTAAGGGTTAATCCTCTGTTAAGGTGGGTCCTTTTTCAGGCTCCTGCTGCCCAGAAAAACGTACCCGGACGGTCTGTAACTCTTTGTTGTCTCATATTGTCCTAATTCAATTTCTCCAAATTATTATTACTCTAATTGTATTACTATTTTTATAACCATTTTATTACTATTAAACTTTTCAAATTTCAAAAACAAGTGATTGGCATTTTTTCACAGAATCCAACCCCAACTCCCCGCGATTCCCACTCCAGACACCCCCAAAAACCCCGCTTGCCCTGGGCACCAATGTTTGCAGCTTCCCATCAAACAGCAGCACTCTTCCCGCCGCTTTTCCCTCTTCAGGGAGATATGGAAGGGTTCTAATCCAGAGATGGGGAATTTGCTGAAGGCTGGCAAGGTCACAGATAACACACAGATTTACTGATAGCAGCTCGAGCCTTATCTAAACCAGATCTGAACTGAAATGGAATTGAAATGGGCTTGGAGGACAGCACAGCCCAGCACGGGAGAGAGAAGGGGAATGTCCCCAATCTCGGTGTCCTGGAGCGGAGGTGGGGAGGGAGATGCCCATCCCTCATCCCCCAGCACGGGGAGGGGCCCACCTGTGTTTTATGGAGTTTCCTAAATCCCGCCGAGGGATCTGCGGGGACCAGCGAGGCACTGACAGCGTATCTGCAGGGAGAGACCAGGAAAAAACAGCGCTGGTAACAGCATCGAGAGCTGGGCTTCGATCTTTTGGGAAAGGGAGCAAAGGATGTGCAGAAAAAAAAAATGGGATTTTCCTGCTATTTCCCCCTGGAATGCCTCTCTGGAAAGCAGGAGAGCTCTGGGATTTGTGGGGCTGTGGGGATTGGGGTCTCCTGTCCCAGACCCCATTTGGGGTCTCCTGTCCCAGGTCCCATCACCAGTTTGGACCAGGGATGGGGAGAGGGAGAGGGTGCACCCATGTGCAGGCAGGGCGGGATTGCAAAACTTTTGGAATCACATCAGGACGTCCAAAGAAGAGAGGGAAAATCATGCTGGAGCAGCATCATCGTCAGTTTTTAATAAGACATCACGGCTTGAGGCGGCAGATGAGGAAAAGCTGAGTGCCAGCCACTCCAAAGGTGTTCCAGGGGAAGAAAAGCAGTCTCAGGGCTCTCCTTCCAAGGGGAAAGTGGGAAGAGGGACAAGGACAAGGAGGGAAATTCTCTGGCACTGCTGGAGCAGGAAGGCAATCAGGAGCATGGCCATGCCTGCATTCCACCCCCTCCTTCAGCCTCGGCAAGGCTGGAAAAGCTGCTCCTCCTCCTCCTGGCCACGGGAAAGGTCCTGCCCCGCAGGATGCCCAGCCCTGGAGCAGATCCATGCCGGGATCCAAGGCTGGATTTCCACTCGGGGATTTGCGAGGTTTCCCAGGCACCAGCGGTGGCTCCCGGCTGTTTGCTCAGAGCGCCAGCAAATCCCTGGCTAAACAGGCGCGGGATATTAGCCCAGGGAGCGGGGAGAGCCGCTGTTTGCTTTAATATCCCATTTTAATATCGGGGCTCTAATTGCACTCGGCGGCTGAAGGTTACATTTACATCCCTCTCCCCCGGGTTAGAAATGCTGGGGGCAGCCCGGGCTGATCCTGCTCCAGCACCTCCGACCTGCAGCAGCTCTGGATCCTTCTCTTCCTCCTGGTCATTCCTCAGGCAGAGGCGGCGATTGAGATGTCAGAACCACACAAGCATGGAATGGGTTGGGTGGGAAGGGACATTAAAATCGTCTCATTCCCATGGTAGGGACTCCTTCCACTGTCTCAGGCTGCTGCCTGGCCTTGGACACTGCCAGGGATCCAGGGGCAGCCACAGATTTTCTGGGAATTCCATTCCATCCTCTCCCCACCCTCCCAGGGAACAATTCTTTCCCAATAACCAATCCATCCCTGCCCTCTGACAATGGGAAGCCATTCCCTGTGTCCTGGCTTTTATCCACCCGTGTAAAAAGTCCCTCTTCCTAATTTTCATAAGCTCCCTTCAAAGCCAAGGAGAGGAGTTGATGCCCCCAGCACCATATTGCCAATATTTTTGATATTTTTGATATTTTCTCACCAGTCTTTGTGGCAACTCACCCGCCACAACCTGCCAGGGGTGGGAATTTGGGCCACAAACCCCAGAGGTGAGTGACCCCTCCATGCCCAGCCCCTCAGAGCATCATTCCCCCCTCACTAAATCCTGTTAGAAAACTGAGTTGTCATCACCCCCCCCTCACTAAATCCCATTACTAAACTGAGTTGTCATCACCCCTCCCTCCAACGCCGCTCCCTGAAGAGCCAAACACCCCTGGCCAGAGCAGCTCTTCTCCCGGAATTAAATTACAACCTCCGCGTTATCAGCCACAATTTATTCCCACTAACTTTCGGCTGGCCTCAATTAAATCCTGCCAGCCCGGCGAGGGGGAGAGGGGATGGAGGCAACGGCGGCTGCTGAGCCTTTTAATTACTTTCTAAATGGGCTCGCTGCAAAAATGTATTGAAGTGTAGCGGGGATTTTGACCTCGTAACATAAATGAGCCCGACGTGACTCACAGCTAATTACCTTCATTAGCGGCAGCGAGCCACGTAGGATGGCGGGGTTTAACAATAGAGCCGCTGTTGGCAGGAGGGGAAAAGCAGCGGAGCGGGGCAGGAGGGCAGGGAGAGGCACCGGGGACCAGCCCCGGGGGTTTGGGGGGCTCTGGGGTTAATTGGGGAGTCCCCCCTTTACCCGGATTCCTGGCAGGGTTAACTCAGGGGGATGCTTAGAGGGAGATGCAGCAGCCCCCCCCAGCGCAGGAGGAATATTCTCATTGAACGCCCCCCAAAATTACCAAAATTAGCGTTAATTACAAGGGGGAAACCCCCATGAGCAGGTCTTGGTTCAGGGTGGGACGGTCGGGCTTTGTTGTGGGGACTTTGTGATGGAGACTTTGTGATGGAGACTTTGTGACGGAGAAGTGACGGCGGGATCGGATGATGCTCGCAAGCTTTGAGGTGTGACAGCGGCTGCGTCTCCTTCATCCTCCTTCTCCTCCATCCTCCCTCTCTCCCTCTCTCCTGTGCCCCGGAGCTGCCCCCTTGCCAGTGATTACTTAAAACCTTTATTTATCACCAGCAGCCTCCTGCCTACCTCAAAAATCCAAATTCTCCGGCCATAATCCCCCTCACCTCATTCCCCCCCGCTCCAAGCTGGCATTTCACCGGGCACAAGCGGAATTTCGCATTGTGGCACCCACTGAGCAGCCCCATGGGCACTTCCCCCAGTCATCCACCCCATCCCTGCCTCCCGAGGGGTTCCCAAAAGCCAAACCCTGCTTCCCGATGTGACAGTCCAGCCAGGGAGTGCCACACCGTGTTTTCCTTCGCAAAGGTCAGGGCTCCTGCTCGGCTCATCCCAAAATCAACAGCCGCGCTTGATGGGATCAGCTGTGCCGGGGAAGGGGAAAAGCGACCGGAGGACGGGTGACAGCCACCTCCGGCGTGTCGCTGACAGGCGACACGGCACAGAGCGCTGGCGGCCGCTCCCCGGCGGTGACAGGCAGCTGTGACAGCTCCTGAGTGGCACCCGGCGCCTCGGAGGTGACGGGGACGCGGCGACGCTGCCGTGGCCGTGACGGCCTCGCTGCCCCCGCTGCTGTCCCGGCAGAGCCAGGGTGGGGCAGAGTCTGTGGAGCTTCCGAGAGCTCCATGGAGGATTGAGACTTAACATTAGTGTAGTGTATGATAGAGATGATTCATGCTATTAATGTATAAAATATTGTAAGATCCAAACAATGTCTTTTGACCACCCCAGGCGGGAACAGTGTCTTACTCATATTCATCCAGTTCCCTGACGACATTAAGATAATATCAGGTTCTTTAATGTAAGAATGAAACCTGGGTGATGATCACCAACTTTCCTGGGTCGCCAGGACCACTCAAGAGTGATGATCACCCCGAAGATTTCATCTACCACCATGATTACCGGCACCACCCTGTTACATGTGAATGCTTACTTCCCCGAAGTTCTCTGACAATATCTAGACACCTGAATATAGTAGAGGTGGCCTTTGAGCCCTAGTAAAATATCTGTATTGTACTTGAATATCTGTAAGTAAAAGGAAAGGGGGAAATATAGTACTTGAATATCTGTATATAGGCCTTGCCCAGTAGGTCCCAGTTGTTCTTGAAGGGCTGCAGCTGTGATGTCCTTAATTGGGCGGCAGCTGTGGCTAATGAAGATAACTGGGATAAAAGGGGGGGGGGGGGGGGGGGGGGGAGGGTTGGCTGGTCAGGGAGGACCTTGGAGGAGCCCTGATGAAGAAGCAGGAACAACACTGCTATGAAGAGCCGCATGTGAGAAAACCACCCAGAAGGTATGGGACTCTAGAAATCTAATAACAACAGTATGGGACTCTAGAAATACGACTACAACAAGTGGTGACCCCGACGTGATGGAGATATGCAGCCTGAAGAGCTGTGGAAGATAGGACAGCCGAGAGCTGTGGAAAGCTTTAGAAATATGATAACAACAATATAGTAACAACACCTGGACTGGACTTTTGTCTAACTTTGCACATGTAAAGCCCCTGTTCTGCATGTGAAGGGACACAAAGAACATTCGGTCATCTCTGCCTCGGGCAGAATAAACTGTACAAGAACTCGCTGCCGAAGCAGCATTTGTGAACCAAGGGGGAGACTCTGACATTTTTGAGGTCAGATCCGTGTTCACCCAGCACCGATCCCGGGCTCAACGCTGCCCTTGGCTGTGGTGGTTTTTGATGATTGAAATTTGGTCTCGTTGGCAAATTAATAAATCATTGCTGTATTTTCTTATAAGTTTGGCTCTCGATTTGATAATTTATAACAGTAGGAACTGCTGAGTCATGATGAGACAGCAAAATAAACTCCTGTTTTCTACCCCTCGCCCCATAGCTTATCTCTGTAACCCCACAGGTCACTTTTCCCCTAACCCATACTATTGGACAAGTTTGGATCCTCCTACACCCTATAAAAAGGGGCTGGTTTAGCCCATTTGACAGAAGAAGAGCTGTCACTGGACCCTTCACAGACTGCCCAATAAACCATCACTGTGGAACCGCCAGGACCTCTCCTTCTCCTCTCTCTCATCTGCTGCAGCCTCAGCCAAGGGCTCCCTACCCAGCAAGCAGAGAGCTGAAATCATGGGAGAGCTGAGAATCACTAAAGAGCTGAAATCAATGAGCTTGCTAAGGGTAACCACAGCTGTGAGCTGACTAGGTATTCGAGGAGCTAACAGGTTATTCGGGCACTCTGTCTCCTAGAGGGACTGAGTTATCTGGACTATGCTGCATGGCTCGGGGATAAGGCCAAGATCAGGGTCTTATCACTGGGTGAATTCCAGCTGGGCCCCAGCTGGGCTGCCTGGGCATGCTCTGCATGGAGAAAAGCACCTGAGCTTCCCCATTTTTTTATTTTGGGGTTGCACCTTCCTTGGGGTGGGTAGGGATGCCCTCAGAGAGTTCCAAAGCCTCTCCAAGGATGTTGTCAATCATAGGTGATGAAGGGGAGAGAGAATGATGCATCTGAGTCCATCATCAGAAAGCTTGATTTATTATTTTATGATATATATCATATTAAAACTATACTAAAAGAATAGAAGAAAGGATTTCATCAGAAGACTAGCTAAGAATAGAAAAAGAAAGAATTAATAACAAAGGCTTGTGGCTCAGATAGAGAGTCTAAGCCATCAGACTGTGATTGGCCATTAATGAGAAACAACCACATGAGACCAATCACAGATGCACCTGTTGCATTCCACAGCAGCAGATAATCAATGTTTACATTTTGTTCCTGAGGCCTCACAGCTTCTCAGGAGGAAAAATCCTAAGGAAAGGATTTTTCATAAAGATGACTGTGACACAAGGACACCTGGAGCACCTTCCAGGGGTGGCAGCAGTGCTGAACCCCAGGGATGGGCACTGCTTTGTCACAATTGTCCCTTCCTCATCTCCTGGCCCCTGTTTGGATGGCAGGGAGCTGTTGGGAGCTCTGTGTTATCCATCACAGAGACAGCCTGATAAACAAACCCTCCTTCCCCTACTATGCAGGAAATGGATTTGTAGAGTGCTCAGAAAAGACCATAATCCAACTCTACTACAGCAAACACATTCCCATTATGAATGGGACAGAGAAAATCGATGGAAGTGGACTTGGTAAGAATCCCAGGATGAGTCACTGCAAAGCCAAGAAATGGCCAGGAGGCTTTGCAGTTATCCCAAACATTCCAAATGTCACCAAAATGCTCCCAAGGGGGGTGAGTCCCATGGAGACATTAAGAGGAGACGCCAGGGTGGAGCCTCATCCCAAAAGAGTTCAACAGCAGAAGATATCCAGGATTAGGAATATCTCCACCACCAGGTGAAAATCCCAGTCCAGAGACAAATCATAATGTCCATGGAATGGTTTGGGTGGGAGAGAATCTTAAAGATGATCCATTCCCACTCCTGCCATGGCAGGGACACCTTCCACTGTCCCAGGGTTCTCCCAGCCCCATCCAGCCTGGCCTTGGGCACTGCCAGGGATCCAGGGGCAGCCCCAGCTGCTCTGGGCACCCTGTGCCAGCTGCAGTGATGGAGTTCCAATGTCTCAGCTGTGCAGCTCCAGGGACACTGTCCCAGTGTCTCCCCACCACCCTGCGTTTACTTCTCCATGGTCCCAGCTGGTAGCCAAGCACCCCAGGGAGATGCTCTGCAGCAAAATCCCTTCATGAGACATCCCAGGCCTTGCTCGTGCTTCTTTTAGGGCCAAAATAGGATGGGAGAGATCCCAGAGCAGCTGCTCCAGCAGCTTTCTCTCCCCAGGACAGAAATCAATGAAGGATTCAAGGTACAAACGCATCACCTGCTCCCTCCATGAGTGCATGTGGCAGATATTCCACATGGAATTTGGGAAGTGTCCCTGTCACATTCACATTTTCTCAAAATCCCTTTGCCCAGGATTCTTCTCCTGGGAAGCTGAGAAGACTCAGAGAAAAAGGAAAACAATTCTTATCTCATTTGCTTCTCCTGTGTTTTGCCCATGTGGAATGTGTTTGGAGATTGTTTTACCCACAGGTGATTGTTTCACTGGATTTCAGTGTGAGTTGTTTTCACTCTTTGGCCAATCAGGGCCAAGCTGTGTCAGAACTCTGGAGAGAGTCACGAGTTTTCATTATTGTCTTTTTAGCATTCAGTAAGTATCCTTTCTGTATTCTGTAGTATAGTATTATTTAATATAATATAATATCATAAAAAATAAATTTGCCTTCTGATAACATGGAATCAAATCCTTCCTTTCCTTCCTTTCCTTCCTTTCCTTCCTCTGGGAACCCCACAAACACACTTTCTGTCCATGTGGGGGGTTGGAATAGGATGTGGGATGGCCTTTGAGGTCCCTTCCACCCCTGTGGATCACAGCCAGCTCCAGTGGGTGCAAGGATAACCCAGGATGGATCCAGCAGGATGAAACCAAAGCTGGGCTGGAGCAGATGGGATAATCTGAAGAAGGAGCTGCTCCCAGAGCATCTTTCCAGTAAGGAAAGAATCCCTTTCTAATGCAGTTCCCCTTTCCAAGGTGACAATCCCATTTACCCAGCTCAAATGCCACGTTCAGCTGCCTTAAATCCTCACATGGAGATGTCCCCCTCCACCAATTTGCAGCCTTGCAGGCTCAGTTAGGCTCATCCAGACAAAGCTGTGCCCTCCAACTCTGCTGCCAGGGTGGGAAACCCTCTGGAGCCTCACTGCCAGCTGTGGCCAGATGTGGCTGCAGGGAGCTGCCAGCACAGCTGGGGAGTGCTCCTGCCGCAGCCTGTGCGGGGCAGGGGCAGGGTCCCCAAGAAAGGAGGTTCCCCTTGGGAAGTTCCCTCCTGGAGGTGGCTGGGGCTGGCACAGCAGTGGGGAGGAGTGTCCCCCCACAAAGTCACCCCAGCACTAGCAGTGGGGTGACCATGGGTGGCACTGGGTGCTTCCCCATGTCACCTTCAGCACCACTGCCACATCCTTGGGTCCAGCCTGGTGCTTTCCAAAGGAAAAGCTGGATTTAGGGCTCTGGGAATCCCACCCCAACCCAATGGACATTCTCCTGGATCCCTGTCCTCCAAGCCTGCCTGAGGTCAGCCCTTCAGGGGCTCTGCCAGGAGCTGGGGGGGCTCAAGGAGCCCTGGTGGCATCTCAGCCACCACTTGTCACTTGGCCATGCCTGGCTGGGATCCTGCCCATGCTCAACACCATAAACTGCAAATTCCACACTCACAAAGCCAAGGGGAAGAGGCAGGACCAAGAGAATCCCCCCAGGGCAGAACAGAGGCACAGTGGGTGTGATGGAGGTGTCACACAGGACTGGGCAGGGAGGGGACAGCCCTGGAGACCACATTTAACCAGTTGTTCTACAACTTCTGAGGGGCAGCTTGGGTCTCTGCTCCCTGTGACAGTGACAGGAATGGCTGGAGCTGTGCTGGGAGGTTCAGGTGCAGATCAGGGCAAGGTTCTTCCCCCAGAGGGTGCTGGCACTGCCCAGGCTGCCCAGGGAATGGGCACGGCCCCGAGGCTGCCAGAGCTCCAGGAGCCTTTGGGCAGCACTGCCAGGGATGGGCAGGGTGGGGTTGCTGGGGGTCTGGGCAGGGACAGGGGCTGGATCAGTGATCCCTGAGGATCAACTCAGGCTCCTTCTTGCAGCTCCCTCCAGCCCTCTGTGAAAATCCATTCCATCAGGACAAAGGGATGTTAAAAATCAGAGGGAAGCATCCAAACCCTCTGCTGACCCGGGCCAGGGATGACTCAGATGGGAACGTGCTCCTGCCAGGAGCAGCAAGGCTGTGGAACAGAAATCATGGAGAGACAGCCAGGGAGGGACAGGGCCTGCCTGGGCTCCCCTCACCCATCTCCAGCTGACAACAACAACAATTTTTGTGTTTCTGTGCTTAGGGAAGCAATTCCACAGCAATCCAGAGCACCTGGGTGCTGCTGTGCTGCTCCCACAGGGGGAAAAGGGAAGAGGGATTTTTAGAAGAAAACATAGGGATGGGATATGGTGGAGAGCTCAGGTGTTGAACCACCACAAGGATGGGGACAGGGAATTCTTGGGATGTAGGGAGGGCTTGGAGCAACCAGCTCCAGTGGGAGGTGTCCCTGCCCATGGACAGGGATGAGCTTCAAGCTCCCTTCCAGCCCAAATCATTCCATGATTCTGCTCCCTACAAACAAACATCTGCCCTGCTTGGTGTGACTCCCACATGGACGTTGATCCTTCAAGGACCAAAGTGTAGAAGAGGTTTCACAGTAACTTCTGTGAGCCAGAGGGAAGTTTGGTGAGAGGATCCATGTTTACCTCTGAAAGAATTTCCTACCAAGGTCGTTGACAAAGAAACCAAAAAAGAAGGATAAATAAGAGAAACCTGCAACTGCCAGTTCCAATGAGCACTTTGACTTTCCTGACCAATGAGTAAAGTATAAACTAACAAGCTTTGTAGGAATGTATAAAAAAGCACGCATGCTGTAACAAAAAGAGGTTTGAAGCCTCCTGCAAACGGAGTGTGTTGCTTTGCATTGTCTCCATCTCAACCACGACAAAACAGCTCCACTGTTCCCCTCCCAGCAGGGATCAACCAGCTGGGGAAACCAGCTCCCATCCAGCCCAGCAAACATTCCCAGCAGCCAGGGAGGTCGGAGGAAATGAGAGGAGACACCTCTCTGGCAGGGTGAGTCACTTGCCAGCCCATCACTGCCATCGCGTCCCACTGCGGCCGTGCCACGTCCATCAGGATGTCACAGCACGGCACAGAGCCCAACACTGAGCAAAACTAATCCAAGGAGACACTCCAGGGAGGGCTGGGAGTGGGGTTTGGTCTGTGATTCCTGCTCTGTTGGTCTGGGCTGTGAGCTGAGCACTGACAATTCCGTGTGGGAAACAGCAAAGCAGAAATGCCCCTGGGTCCGGGCAAACCTGGAGTGGGGTGTTGGAAATCTCTGGGAACAGCATGCAGAGCTCCTGCCAGGTGCCACTGTCCCCAAAGGCAAAGGGACAGGGGGAAAAGGGCAGCAGGACTGGCTGGGTGAACCCTCAGTGAACCCAGACTGCCAGGGAAGGGGAAAGGAAGAAGGGGAAAGGAAGAAGGGAAGGGAAGGAAAAAGGAAATGAAAGAAAAAAGGAAAAAGGAAAAAAGGAAAAAAGGAAAAAAGGAAAAAAGGAAAAAAGGAAAAAAGGAAAAAAAGGAAAAAAGGAAAAAAGGAAAAAAGGAAAAAAGGAAAAAAGGAAAAAAGGAAAAAAGGAAAAAAGGAAAAAAGGAAAAAAGGAAAAAAGGGAAGGGAAGGGAAGGGAAGGGAAGGGAAGGGAAGGGAAGGGAAGGGAAGGGAAGGAAGGGAAGGGAAGGGAAGGGAAGGGAAGGGAAGGGAGGGAAGGGAAGGGAAGGAAAGGAAAGGAAAGGAAAGGAAAGGAAAGGAAAGGAAAGGAAAGGAAAGGAAAGGAAAGGAAAGGAAAGGAAAGGAAAGGAAAGGAAAGGAAAGGAAAGGAAAGGAAAGGAAAGGAAAGGAAAGGAAAGGAAAGGAAAGGAAAGGAAAGGAAAGGAAAGGAAAGGAAAGGAAAGGAAAGGAAAGGAAAGGAAAGGAAAGGAAAGGAAAGGAAAGGAAAGGAAAGGAAAGGAAAGGGAAAGGAAATCTGTCTGCAAGCCCTCTGGCTGCAATCCTTCTCCAGCCTGCTTCTTGAGCAGGAAGAATGAGTGGAAGACCCCAAAACAAGCCAAGAAGGCATTTCCAGAAAGGAAACAAGGGAAAAATCCAGGGAAGGGACAGTGACAGAAACCCAGCCTGGTGTGGAGTTGGAGAAAGTTTTAGCTGAGGAACAAGAGGCACAGGGAGTTTGGCTGGGAATCACACCCAGCAGCTGCCACGTGTTTCCTCCAGGGAAGTTTTTCTTGGGCCAAGAGCCACGCCTGGCTTGGGAAAGTTTCAATGTCTGTGGAATTCATCCCAGCACTGGTGTGGGACCAGGAAATGAGGGCCAGGCTGTTCCTCCCAGACCTGGGTGAGCTCATGGAGCCAAACCCAGCCGGTGAGTGCCACCAGCAGCATCTCCTGGGAGAGGACAAACCCCTGCCAGGTGGGATCAGCTCCATGGTGCACCAGGACTGGCTTCCCAAAACTCCACATCAGCTCCACATCCTGAGGGACTGAGCAGCTCTGCCCTTGATGTCAAAGCAAGGACCCAGGAGAGGTTTAAACACAGAGGTGAAACCACAAAGGTTTACAAACCCAGCCACAGAAAAGTCACTTTTAGGTGACATCCAGGCAGTGCCACCACCCCAGACAGCACAAAAACCTCCGTGGCCTTCCCAAAAATAAATAATATTCCCAGAATAATATTCCCTTCCCAGAAATAATCAAGCTTTTGGGGCTATCTTTGCCCACAGATCTCTAAACACCAACACGAGGCACCTCCACAAGGGCTGGGCTCATTCCACAATGCTCAACCGATGTCCTCCAACCTCCGCAGTCCCATCCCCTGCCTGGCACCTCCCAGCCCTGGCAGGGGCACCCGAGGGGGCACTCACTCGCAGAGAAGGTGGCGTCGGTGTGCACGGGCGGCGTGGAGGGCAGGAAGGGCGGGTAGCCCACGAAGAAGGAGCGCAGGGAGCGCTCGGAGAGCAGCGGGGAGCGCTGGGCCGGGATGTTCTCACAGCTCCCCACGCTGTTGTGGATCTTGAGGTTCAGGGGCTTGTTCTTCTTCTTGACTCTGGGAGGGAAAGAGAGGGAAAAGGAGGGAGAAGTGAAGGGAAAGGAGTTGGGGATGGGATGGTGGCACCCGTGGGATGGAAGTGCTGCTGCATCATCTCCCGTGTGATAATTAATGCAGCTTCCCCATGGGAATTCCCAATCCCTCCCCGCCATCAAACAAAAGCAATTTTCACTTTTCACAGCATTCCAGAGCTTTTCCTCTTGAGAACATGGGTGAAGAAAAACAACATTTGGTCCAAAAGCTCATCAGCCTCAGCCTTGCTGACCTTGTCCAATCCCCTAAATGGTCACATTTAATGTCACTACATCAAATAAAGGGCCCAAGCAAGGGTGGGCTGCAGTGGAGTGTGAGGGGCCCCAAGAGATTCCCAGGAATCACCACAGGGCCATGGTGTGGACAACCCAAAACACTGGGTGAAGTTCCTTACAAATGAAATTCTGCAGAGCAGGGGAAGAGTTGCCTGCTCTGTCAGTCCAATCTCCCTCCTGTCCCATTTTTCCACACTGGGACAAGGCCCAGCGTTGTTCTGCTGGCTCAGATGATCCCAAAGCTGCACCAGACTGGAAGGCTTTGGGATGCAGAGTGACTCTGGCAGCTCAGATGGGCCGGGCTGCAGGATCCTGGCACTCAGAGCTGCTCCAGCTCATCCACTCCGGCTGCCACGGAGTGAGGAGCAGAGAGAGCCCTGGGAAAGGCAGCTCAGCCCGCTGGGGATCTGCAGAATCTGGGACAGAGATCCTTGGAGAGCATCCTGGCACTGCAACACCTCAAGGATTCCTGGAATGCTCCATCCATAATCCCAGCAAACCAGCTGGAGCATCCAGCTCTGTGTCCCAGCACAGGAGGGACCTGGAGCTGCTGGGGAGAGCCCAGAGGAGGCACCAGAGATGCTGCAAGGGCTGGAGCCAGGCTGGGAGAGCTGGGGGTGCTCAGCTGGGGAGGAGAAGGCTCCAGGCAGAGCTCAGAGCCCCTTGCAGGGCCTGAAGGGGCTCCAGGAGAGCTGGAGAGGGACTGGGGACAAGGGATGGAGGGACAGGACACAGGGAATGGCTCCCAGTGCCAGAGGGCAGGGATGGATGGGATATTGGGAATTGGGAATTGTTCCCTGGCAGGGTGGGCAGGCCCTGGAGCTGAGCATGTCCCACCACTCCCAGTGGTGCCCGGGGGCATCTGGCCCTGCCAGGCAATAGGAAATGGCCTTTAATGAAGAAAATTAAACCATCCTCTAATAAGTTAATTATTTCCTCACACAGGAAAGCTGCTGCTGTGTTTAGGGTGGCTGCAAGAACCTCTTTGGGCTCAGGATGGGGTGGATGTTCCAGGCTGGTCCAGCTGAGCAGCTCTCCTGGCTTGGAACTCCTTGGGGTCAGCCCCACAGCGGATGGTCATGGAGCCATGGAATGGGTTGGGTGGGAAGGGACATCAGAGATCATTAAAGGACATGGGCAGGGACACCTCCCACTGTCCCAGGCTGCTCCCAGCCCCAATGTCCAGCCTGGCCTCGGGCCCTGCCAGGGATCCAGGGGCAGCCACAGCTGCTCTGGGCACCCTGTGCCAGGGCCTGCCCACCCTGCCAGGGAACAATTCCCAATTCCCAATATCCCATCTAATCCAGCCTGGTGGCTCCAAATCCAGTCCATCCCCTGCACTGATGCTCTTCAACCCAACCCCACCACAGGGTTTCCACTTAAAGACCCAGTTCTGCTCCCCTGGCCTGGCCCCAGCCCCCCTGAGCTCAACCCCGGCCCAAAGCCCTTCCTGAGAGGCAGTGATTAAGCACTAATCTCGTTTTTTTCCACCCATAAATCAGTTCCAGACCAAATATTTACTGCGAGCATCATTTCCTCGCCAAGCAGTGCTGCTGACAGCTCTCATTATTAGGAAGGATGAGTGATTTTGGACAGAGAGAGATTTTTTTTTTCCTCTCTCTGTTTCTTCAGGAGAAGAAAAATAATAAAGAATAATAAACACCAGGATCCAAGTGGGTGACTGGGCTGGCTGCCCATCCTCCCATGGCTTTGATCCCTGTCCTGAGGGAAGGGGGGCAAGGACTGAAGCCTGGAGAGGAGCAGGAGCATCCATGGAAAACTCCTTGGCACAGGGGGTTCACAGGGACAGGGATCCTGTCCCCTGGCTTGGGGACAAGCAGTGTCTGAGGGACACGGAGCAAACCCAGCCTTGTTTGGGGCTTCTTGGGCAAAAAAGGGTCAAAAATCATCCTTGAGGCAGGAATGGAGGGTGAGGCCAGTCATGGGCACCTCATAAAGGACTTGTTGCCATGAGGGATCATCCATCCATGAATCCATGGATCCATCCATGGATCCATCCATCCATCCATCCATCCATCCATCCATCCATCCATCCATCCATGGATCCATCCATCCATCCATGAATCCATCCATCCATCATCCATCATCCATCCATCATCCATCCATCATCCATCCATCCATCATCCATCTATCCATCATCCATCCATCCATCCATCCATCCATCCATCCATCCATCCATCCATCCATCATCCATCCATCATCCATCCATCACCCATCATCCATCCATCATCCATCCATCCATCATCCATCCATCCATCATCCATCCATCATCCATCCATCCATCCATCCATCCATCCATCCATCCATCCATCCATCATCCATCTATCCATCATCCATCCATCATCCATCCATCCATCCATCCATCCATCCATCCATCCATCCATCCATCCATCCATCCATCCATCATCCATCCATCACCCATCATCCATCCATCATCCATCTATCCATCATCCATCTATCCATCATCCATCCATCCATCCATCCATCCATCCATCCATCCATCCATCATCCATCCATCCATCCATCCATCCATCATCCATCCATCCATCCATCCATCCATCCATCCATCCATCCATCCATCCATCCATCATCCATCCATCCATCCATCCATCCATCATCCATCCATCCATCCATCCATCCACAATCCATCCTAAACTAAACTAAACTAAACTACCAACCAACCAACCAACAAAACAAAACCAAACCAAAACAAAAAACCCCACGGTAAAACATCAGCCTAATTTCAATTTTCCATAGGGATAAGGCCCAAGACAGCCCTTTTTCAGGAAAGGGAGGCAGGATTATGGAGCAGACATTTTTTATTTTGGCTCCAAAGGGTTTTGAGGGAGCAGAGAGAACCACACCTGGTCCATCTCAAGGCTTGGAGCTCTCCAAAATCTGGGAGATGCCCACAGCACCCTCCAGGGATGGCAGGAAAATGCCACCATGGGCCAAGGTCGGTCACCTTTCCGTCCAGATTTGGAGCAGATCCCAAAATCTGGACATCCCCACAATTTTTTTTCTTCTCTCCGTGGTTGTCCCACCCTCTTCCCTGCTCCAGGAGGCTCCAAATCCGGGTATTCCTGGGATTCTACCCCTCACTGCAGGTCCCCAGCAGCACATCAGGGTCAGCCCCTGCTCCACACAGCCCTGGGCTTCCCAAACCTTTCCCAAAATCTCAACCCTTGGCACATCGTGAGCACACCCAGCATCCCCCTCTCCTTCACCTCTCACCACTCCATAACCCTCTGCAGACCCAAATTCCTCATTTTTCCTCATTTTTCCTCCTTTTTTCCGTGGAGCATCGGGGTTAATTCCTGCCTCGGGATGCTTGAGAAAATCAGTGCAGACAGAGATTCCTTCTCAGATAGGCGAATGCCAACGATCGGGGCCATAATTTCATGCAGGAATTTGTTAAATATATAATGATGGATGGAAAAAAAAAAAAAAAAGAAAAAGAAAACGGGGAATAAAAAAATAATTAAAAAAAAAAAAAAAGGCGAGCGAGTTTGAAGCGTTTAATGCAAATCCCTTGAGGTGTCAATCCCACCTGAATGGCTCATCCCCGCCTGCTCGGTGGGATCAGTCAAACGCTTATCACCGGCTTGGGGAGGGGAAAAATAGAGGGTTTCAACAGGAGCTGAAAAACAGGAGCAGACAGCGGGACAAAGGGCCCGTCACCGCTGCCAGGGGAGGGCAGGGAGTGACAGAGGGATGCTGCAGGAAGGGTGGGGATCGTTGTTTGGGATTTCACAGAAAGGAGCCCGGGGAGGTTTTGCCCTGCTGGGATGTCCTGGGATGGTTTGGTGGCTGGAGGAGAAGGAGGTGCTGGGAGAAGATGGAATGTGAGGGTGGGCACAGTGGGATCTGTGTTTCACAGGGAGTAAAAATCCATCACAGGGCTGTGGTGCACCTGGAATGTGGCTGATCCCAAAAAGGATCCCAAAGAGGACACCCCAACCATTCCCCAGCCCTGGGCAGTGCTCATTTCCATTCCCAAGTCTTAAAAAACCTGGAAATCGAGTCAATATTTTCAGGGCTGTTATACTTCTGGAGTATGGCTGATCCCAAAAAACATCCCAAAGAGGACACCCTCATCATTCCTCAGCCCCTGGCAGTGCTCATCTCCATTCCCAACTCTTAAAAAACCTGGAAATCGAGTCAATGTTCACAGGGCTGTGATGCTTCTGGAATATGGCTGATGCCAAAAAGCATCCCAAAGGGAGCACCCCAACCATTCCCCAGCCCTGGGCTGTGCTCATCTCAATTCCCAACTCTTAAAAAACCTGGAAATCGAGTCAATGTTCACAGGGCTGTGATGCTCCTGGAGCATGGCTCATCCCAAAAAGCATCCCAAAGGGGACACCCCAACCATTCCCCAGCTTTGGCAGGGCTCATCTTCCATTACCAACTCTTAAAAACCTGGAAATCGAGTCAGTGTTCACTGTGATGCTCCTGGAATATGGTTGATCCAAAAGCATCCCAAAGGGGACACCCCAATCAGCCCCTGGCAGGGCTCATCCTCCATTCCCAACTCTTAGAAAACCTAGAAATTAGTCAAACGTTCACAGGGCTATGATGGTCCTGGAATATGGCTGATCCCAAAAACCATCCCGAAGAGGACATCCCAACCATTCCCCAACCCCTGGCAGGTCTCATCCTCCATTCCCAGCTCTTGAAAAAAAACAGAAATCAAGTCAATGTTCACTGTGATTCTTCTGGGATATGGCTGACCCCAAAATCATCCCAAAGGGAACACTCCAACCATTCCCCAGCTCTGGCAGAGCTCACCCTCCACTCCAAACTCTTAAAAAAAACCCAGAAATCGAGTCAATGTTCACTGTGATGCTGTGATGCTCCTGGAATATGGCTCATCCCAAAAAAACATCCCAAAGGGAGCACCCCAACCATTCCCCAGCCCTGGGCAGTGCTCATCTCAATTCCCAATTCTTAAAAAACCTGGAAATCGAGTCAATGTTCACAGGGCTGTGATGCTCCTGGAATAAGGCTGATCCCAAAAAGCATCCCAAAGGGGACACCCCAACCATTCCCCAACCCCTGGCAGGGCTCATCTCCATTCCCAACTCCTAAAAAACCTATAAATCAAGTCAATGTTCACTGTGATGGTCCTGGAATAGGGCTGATCCAAAAGCATCCCAAAGAGGACACCCCAATCAGCCCCTGGCACTGTTCATCTCCATTCCCAACTCTTAAAAAACCTGGAAATCGACTCAATGTTCACTGTGATGCTCCAGGAATATGGCTCATCCCAAAAAGCATCCCAAAGATGACACCCCAAACATTCCCCAGCCTCTGGCAGGGCTTATTTCCATTCCCAACTCTTAAAAAACCAGAAATCCAGTCAATGTTCACTGCGATGCTGTGACACTCCTGGAATAGGGCTGATCCCAAAAAGCATCCCAAAGAGGACACCCCAACCAGCCCCTGGCAGCGCTCATCTCTTAAAAAACCCAGAAATTCCCAACTCTTAAAAACCCTGGAAATCGAGTCAATATTCTCAGGGCCGTGATACTTCTGGAGCATGGCTGGTCCCAAAAAACATCCCAAAGGGAACACCCCAACCATTCCCCAGCTCTAGCAGGGATCATCTCCATTCCCAACTCTTAAAAAACCAGAAATCCAGTCAATGTTCACAAGGCTGTGATGCTCCTGGGATATGGCTGATCCCAAAAAGCATCCCAAAGGGAACACCCCAAACTCTGGCAGGGCTCATCCTCCATTCCCAACTCTTAAAAATCCCGAAAATCCAGTAAGTAGCCACCTGCTCTGCCGGCATTTGTTGTCACTCCCGTTCTTATTGCCATCTAAAAGAATTAAAACGGGTTTAATTTAAGATTGAGCCACAAGGCAGGAGCCAGAGCCAGGTGATGTTTTATTCAGCACTTTGCTCCTCGTCAGCACACACCAATTTCCACACAAGCATTGCTCTTAAAGGAAGGGAAATAGAGTGGGGAGAAAAAAAATAAAAATAAAAATCCTCTCCTCGGTATTTCAGCTGTAAAGGATTAAAGATCGCTGCAGCCTGGCCGGGATTCAGCCCCAAAGATTTGTGGCTTTTGGAGTGCTTTAATTGCACAATATGCCCGATTAAATCAGAGGAAGGAGCAGGTGAAGTGCTGCCCCCGTGCCTCCTCCACCAGCAGCACCCACTGGAATGGGAAAAAAGGAATAAAACACTCAGAATCAAGCACTCAGATTCACTCTGGCATTGTTTGGAATGGCAAAAAAAGGGAAGAAAACACTCAGATTCAAACCACTCAGATTAACCCTGGCATTCTTTGGAATGGTAAAAAAAGGAAGAAAAGCCTTAGATTCATTCTGGCATTCTTTGGAATGGCAAAAAAAAAAAAAAAAAAGGAAGAAAACATTCAGATTCACTTTGAATTCTTTGGAATATTCTTTGGAATGGCAAAAAGAAAAAAGGAAGAAAACACTCAGATTCAAAACACTCATATTTGCTCTGACATTCTTTGGAATGGTAAAAAAGGGAGAAAACACTCAGATTCACTCTGGCATCCTTTGGAATGGGAAAAAGGGGAAGAAAATCCTCAGATTCTGGCATTCTTTGGAATGGCAAGAAAAAGGGAAGAAAAGCCTTAGATTCACTCTGGCATTTTTGGAATGGCAAAAGAGAGGAAGAAAACACTCAGAATCACTCTGGAATTCTTTGAAATGGTAAAAAAGGGGGAAGAAAACACTTAGATTCACTCTGACATTCTTTGGAATGGCAAAAAGGGAAGAAAAACCTCAGATTCACTCTGGCATTCTTTGGAATGGTAAAAAAAAAATAAAAATAAAAATAAAAAATGGAAGAAAAGCCTCAGATTCACTCTGGCATTGTTTCAGGCAGGAATGATTTGGTGGGAAGGGAGCTTGAAGGTGATTTTATCCCAACCTTGCCATGGGCAGGGACACCTCCCTCTGTCCCGGGGAGCCAGGGGCAGCCACAGCTTCAGTCTGTGCCCACAGGGAACAATTCCTAATTCCCAATTTCCCATCCATCCCTGCAGTGGGAAGCCGTTCCCTGTGTCCTGTCCCTCCTTGCCTTTACCCCCCTCCAGAATTTCTGCCACTTTTCCCTTCCTGTTCCCATGCTGGCACGCAGATGGCAAAATCCGACCTTTTTCTCAAATAAACCATTAAAAACCCCACCCTGGCTGAGGAGTCTGAGCATTCCCAAACGGCCTTGGGATTTGGGATTACAACCAAAATTTGGGATCACAACAGCTGGAGCTGTCTCAGCACCAGGTCACATTTGGCACCAGGACAAACACACAGCTCCATGCCCAGTGCCACCCCACGTCCCAAATCCCCCTGGTGCACTCAGGGTGGCACAAGATTCTGAAGGATTTTCAGCATTCAAGGCTTTTGAACCTGCCTGAAAAGCTGAAATTCCTTCATTCTCCACCCAAACCTGAACAGGCTCCACACTCCTGAACAAGCTGGGCTTGAGATAAAGAAATAAACACAGAATATCCTGCAGATGTTCCATTTATCCTCCTCATTCCCATAAAGAGGCAACAATCCCTCCCTCCCTCCCCTTGGCCAGAGGAAAAGCAGCTCCTTCATATCAAAGCCTCAGCACTTAAATATTTATCCAAGTGCCTGTCCCCACTTCCCTGGGTGCCTGAATTTCCAGGCTCGACTCTGACTGATCTATTATTCCTTTTTCCAAGCACAAGGTGGAACTTTTTTATTACAGCTGCAAATTATGAAGCTGGGAGATTCTTTGAAAGGAGTTTGAGCCAAACAGGTTTTATCCCCCCTCCTCCTCCTCCTCCTCCTCCTCCTCCTCCTCCTCCTCCTCCTCCTCAGGGCTGCAGGAGCAGCGCTGGGAGCAGACAGGGGCAGGAAGGAGCTGGCAGAGGTAATTGCCAGGATCCTGGAGCTGGAGCTGTTTCTCATTAAGCCCTTTCTGTTTTCTTGGTTGCCACCGTTACGTTGCTTTGAGGGCGCTGGGGGTGAGCTGGGGCCAGCCAGGGCTGCTGGGGATGAGTTTCCTTCAGATGGAGAAACTTCCACAGGGATTCAGCCCCTCAATGGGGCACCCTGACGGGGTTTCAACATCCCCAGACAACACAACCTCAGCCAGGTGGGGCAGATCCGCCCCAAAACCTGGAACGGTTTGGGATGGAAGGGACCTTAAATCCCATCCCATTCCACCCCTGCCGTGGCAGGGACACCTTCCATTGTCCCAGGCTGCTCCAATCCCTGTCCAGCCTGGCCTGGAAAACTCCCAGGGACCCAGGGGCAGCCACAGCTGCTCTGGGAGTTCCATCCCAGCCCCTCATCACTCTCCCAGGGAACAATTCCTCATTCCCAATATCCCATCCAGCCCTGCCCTCTGGCACTGGGAGCCATTCCCTCTGTCCTGTCCCTCCATCCCTTGTCCCCAGTCCCTCTCCAGCTCTCCTGGAGCCCCTTCAGGCCCTGCAAGGGGCTCTGAGCTCTCCCTGGAGCCTTCTCCTCTCCAGGTGAGCACCCCCAGCTCTCCCAGCAGAGGGATGGGTGGCTTGAAGACCACAGAGATTGCCACAGCACCATCCAGTGCCAACCCTGCCATGGGCAGGGACACCTCTCACTGTCCCAGGCTGCTCCAACCTGGCCTTGGACATACCATGGATCCAGGGGCATCCACAGTTCCAGAGCAGAGGAGCTCCAGCCCTTGGAGCACCTTTGTGGCCTCTCTGGGCTCCCTGCTTTTGGTTTTCATCCCATTATTGCCAAGGAATCCCCTGGAACTCTTGGGCCATCACCAAAGGTCAGGAGAAGCTCCCACCAACATCCTGAACCACAAAGAAGGGAACAGGGGAGCTGCTCCCTGACTGGACACAGAGCTGGGCAGGGCTCAGGCAGTGCCAAGCCCACCAGTGGTCATTCCCATCCTGGCCAGCACTGCCCACAGCCCTTGCCCTCCCCGTGCCCTCCCTCCCAGCCAGGAACGCGGTGCCACCTCTCCCAGGACGCTCATCCTGATCTAAATTCATCCTCACGCCCGTCTGGCTTCGAAAGGAGCCTCAACTCCTCATTAAAGGACACGGTGAGAAGTTTCTCCTCTGAGCACGGCTCTGGATGGAATAGCAGGGCCGTAATTAACATTAATGACACTCCTAAGGAGCGCCGCAGCCCGGAGCAGCGGGATCGTTCCAGCGCGGAGCCAGGTTGGAGCGGGGGCCACTCATCACTGTCACCTCACGGTGTGCAAAGCATCCTTTGGGGAAAGCTGGACACATGCCAGGGGCTGTGCTCAGCTCCACAGCCCGGCAGCAGCAGCGAGATTAATCAGGGGGATGATTTGGAAGCACAGGGAGAGATGCTGCTCGTTTTGCTCTCCAAATTCCTGCACTGCCCCACGCTGGAGTTCCAGGCTGGGCTCTGGTCTCGGGATAAATAACAGCATGGAGATCATGTGTCGCAGGCATCTTTCCGTGAAAAATCCTTTCTTTAGGATTTTTTTCCTCCTGAGAAGCTGAGAAGCCTCAGGAACAAAATGTAAACAATGGTTATCTGCTGCTGTGGAATGCAACAGGTGCATCTGTGATTGGGCTCATGTGGTTTGTAATTAATGGCCAATCACAGTCAGATGGCTTAGACTCTCTGCCCAAGCCACAAACCTTTGTTATCATTCTTTGCTATTCTTAGCCAGCCTTCTGATGAGATCCTTTTCTTCTATTCTTTTAGTATAGTTTTGATGTAATATCTATCATAAAATAATAAATCAGCCTTCTGAAACATGGAGTCAGATCCTCATCTCTTCTCTCATCCAAGAACCCCTGGGAACACCGTCACAATCATGGAATACTTGGAAATCATGGAGTCTCCAGGTCCTACATCCACACAGGTTTTAAAACTCACTGAGAGTGGGGATCCAGCACTGCCCTGGGCAGCTGTGCCAGTGCCTGATCACCCTTTCCATGAGGAATCACCCCAAAATCCCCCCTGCCCCTGCCCTGGCCCAGCCTGAGGCCGTTCCCTCTGCTCCTGTCCCTGTTCCCTGGAGCACAGCCCGACCCCCCCGGCTGTGCCCTCCTGTCAGGAGCTGTGCAGAGCCACAAGGGCCCCCTGAGCCTCCTTTGCTCCAGGCTGAGCCCCTGCCCAGCTCCCTCAGCCTCTCCTGGGGCTCCAGCCCCTTCCCAGCTCCGTTCCCTGCCCTGCACACGCTCCAGCCCCTCCAGGTCACGAAGGAACCAAAAGTGCCCCCAGGATCTGAGGTGTCTCACAGGGGACGGGCCCTGCCCTGCTCCTGCTGCCCCTCAGGGCTGGCACAGCCCAGGTGCCAGTGCCCACCTTGGGAAGAGGCTCCATATGGATCATTTCCACACGTTGGGCACGTCCTGCTGCATCCACCTGCTCTGCAAACATCCATCTCCCGCTCGTGCCCAGTGCCAGGAGCCCACCTGCCTTTCCAAAGCTGGGCAATGTCACAGGAGCTGCCTGGATGCTCTCCTGAATCCTGCCCATGCGGAACATCCAACCATCGATCCACCAGGTGCATGGGAATTGCTACAAGGGGAAACGTCATTATTATCAAGGTTGAGGAGCAGCAGAATTAATGATCCATCAGGGCCTGTTTAGGAACAGCTCAAATGATTAAATCTGAGGCACAGTCCAAGCAGGGGCTGCTCGGTGGGCTGGGGATGGTGGAGAAGACCTCTGCTCCCAGGTTTTTGGATCTCTGGGATTCAGTTTTTCACCTTTGGGCCCGCTGCTCCCAGGCAGGTTTTTGTGGGTCTGGGATTCAGTTTTCACCTCTGGGCTGTCTGGTCCCAGGTGTTTGGAGGTCTGAAAGGACAGGCCTGAAAGACACGGGATGGTTCTAAGGAGGGCTTAGAGGAAGAAGGACGGGTCTAAGAAGGGGTCCATAGATGAAGGATGGGTCCAAGGATGAGTGAAAGGACAAAGAGTCAGTCAGAGAAGGAAGGATTGATTGATTGATCTAAGGCCAGGTCTAAGGAGAGGTCCAGGAATGAAGGACAGGCCCAAGGACAGGCCTAAAATGAAGGAGGGGTCCAAACAGAGGGGAAAGGAACTGCCTAAGGATGGGCCAAAGGGCAGAGGATGGGTCTAACATGGAGTCCCACGATAAAAGGTGTGTTCAAGAATTGGTCTAAAGATGAAGGATGGGTCTAAGGACAAAGGAAAAGTCTAAGTATAGGCCAAAGGATGAAGGATGGGTCTAGTGAGGGATCCCAGGATGAGTCCAAGGACAGGTCTAAAGAAGAAGGATGGGTCTAAGGATGGGCCCAAGGATGATGGATATGTCTAAGTACAAAGAAAATCTCTAAGCACAGGTCAAAGGATGAAGGATGGGCCAAAGGACAAAGGCCAGGTCTAATGAGAGGTCCAGAGATGAAGGATGTGTTCAAGGGCAGGTCTAAAGATGAAGGACGGGTCTAAAGATGGGTCCAAGGATGATGGGTGAGTCTAGGTAGAGGTCAACGGGTATAGGATAAAGGATAAAGGATAAAGAATAAATGATAAAGGAGAAAGGATGGGCCAAAGGACAAAGAACAGGCCAAAGGCCAGGTCTAAAGAGGGGTCTAAGGACGAAAGATGGGTTCAAGGGCAGGTCTAAAGATGAAGGACGAGTCTAAAGATGGGTCCAAGGATGATGGGTGGGCCTAGGTAGAGGTCAGCAGATAAAGGATGGGCCAAAGGCCAGGTCTAAAGAGGGGTCCTAAGATGAAGGATGGGTTCAAGGGGAGGCCTAAAGATGAAGGATGGGTCTAAAGATGGGTCCAAGGATAATGGGTGGGTCTAGATAGAGGTCCAAGGATAAAGGATGGGTCTAAGGGTAAAGCCCACCCACTCCTTCCAAGGGTTAACAGAAGGATAAAAGACAAAAGATAAAGGATAAATAATGGGCCAAAGGATGGGCCAAAGGTCGGGTCTAAAAAGGGATCTAAGGATGAAGGATGGGTTCAAGGGGAGGCCTAAAGATGAAAGATAAGGTCTAAGGATGGGTCCAAGCATGATGGGTGGGTCTAGGTAGAGGACAAAAGACAAAAGATTGGCCAAAGGATGGGTCTAAGGGTAAAATCCACCACTCCTTCCAAGGGTTAACAAGCCCTTAACGAGCTGGACTTCAGTTCCCCAGCTAATGGATTTTTGAGACCTCCCATTCCGAGTTTGTTTCTTCCCTGGCTCCTGGCTGATGGATAATCATTAACTACCCATGAGAGACTCCAATGGCCCGTGGAATTCATGAGGTATTAAATGGGCATTATTTTATCAGCCGCTCTCAATGTTTTGTTTGGGTTTGAGGACCGTTCCTGAGATGTTTATGGGCTGTGGATTTATGGAAGTCAGGGGATCTTTTCAGGAGTAATGTTCCGTACCTCGGAGTTACGGTCGGCAGCTGGAGACTCCATGCAGGAAAATTGGAGGCTGGGAGCTCCAAAAAAGAAAAAAATCAGGCTTAACCCCTGCCTCAGAAGGTCTTGGCACACAGAAATGATGGATTAAACACCGGGAATAAGATCCAAAACACAACATTCAAAGGAGTTTATGAGCTGTCACCGGGAATCAAGCAGAACAAGGTGGCCTTGCTCGGGAGGGGACCCGGTCGCGGCTGCTGCTGTCACAAATAAACGGTGCTGGTTTATTTTGTCTCTGTGCCAAGGTGGAGAAATCAGGGGGGAGCAGCCTCAGAGAGCCCCGAGGGCTCCACTCCATCAATCCCAACACACAGATCATGGGGAGAGAGATTTCTCCTCCTGCCAAGTCACCCCTGAGCCCCTTTCACCCCATCCTGAGCTGGGGAGGAGATAAAGGGACTTTGGATGAGGCAGGACACAGGGAATGGCTCCCAGTGCCAGAGGGCAGGGATGGATGGGATATTGGGAATTGGGAATTGTTCCCTGGCAGGGTGGGCAGGCCCTGGCACAGGGTGCCCATCCTGGATCCCTGGCAGTGCCCAAGGCCAGGCTGGACACTGGGGCTGGGACACCCTGGGACAGTGGGAGGAGTCCCTGCCATGGCAGGGGGGGCACTGGATGGTCCTTAATGTCCCTTCCAACCCAACCCATTCCATAAATCAGCCTGAGGGACCAACCTCCCTCCTGGGAGGGTCTCAGAAGGGTCCTTGCAGAGACCAGGCAGGATGGGGTTAAATCTCCACCCCAAATCACTCCAGGAGATCCCACCCAGCACTTGGGATCCTCAAGCTCTCGGCTCTCCATGTCCAGCCCCTCCTTCCATGCTGGAACAGGACATAGGGAACAAAAAGCCCCAATCCACAGCAACCCAAGTGCCCAAGGACACAACTAAAACCGAGAGGGGTTGATCAGGGCAGGTTCCAAATCCTCCTCCAGGGATGAGCTCCCTCCGGCAGGAAGCACAGAGGACTCGGACTTCAGGGACACTGTTAAAGTGTGGCATTAAAAAAACCTTATCCTCAAATTCCACGGCCATAAAATAACAATTAGCTGAGAAGAGCCAGAAAATATTTCAGTTTTAATCCACTTTTTCTCTGTGCCAGGCATTTTCCACCTCATCCAGGCTAATAAACAACTTCCACTCCAGCAGGGCTGTGTTGGAAAAAAAAGAGGGAAAAAAGAAGAAGCTGCCTCTTTAATGCACTAATTACAATCCCGAAGCACTAATGGGATTAGCAGGCAGGATTTAGTGGTTGTCTCCTGCAAAATCATTAAGTGCCATTAGAGAAAATGAAGTTCCCTGCTTCTCCAAGGGGTTTGCAGGAATCCGGATCCAAGCTGGTGCAGCAGCCCCTGGGGCACAACGGGGCCCTGTCAATATTGGCTCTTCCCTTGATTAATTCCCTAATCAGGAGATGAGATTGCCCAGCACCACTGGGAAGGGAGCACTGGAGACCCTGGGAGAACTGGCTGCACTCAGGGAAAGGAATCATGGAATGGTTTGGGTTGGAAGGGACATTAAGGACCATCCAGTGCCACCCCTGCCATGGCAGGGACACCTCCCACTGTCCCAGGCTGCTCCAAGCCCTGTCCAACCTGTCCTGGGACATTCCAGGGGTGCAGAGGCAGCCACAGCTTCTCTGGGCACCCTGTGCCAGGCAGGTGGAGAGGGGTGAAGGCAGAGGGGACATCACTGTGTGTTTGTGTCACCCCGTGTGACATTTCCATCTCCACGCCCTTCCCTGTTCCTTCCCTTTGCAGGGAATTCCAGGCACTCCCTCCCCACCCTGGGGAATCAGTGGCCAGAAGATCCCACGGTGTCCAGCTCCACACCAGGGTGACCACGAGTGCTGGAAGGTGACACGAGCTTTAACTCCTTCCAGCCCAAACCTCGATTCCTGTAATCCCAGCCCGACTCCATCCAGCTTTCCCAGCGCTCCCTTCCCGGTGCTGCCTGGCAAATTCAGCTCAGGATCATCAGGGAATACCCAGGGACCGACCTGGGGATCAAACAGGGCAAGCTCTGCTCTCAGTGTGACCCTCTCCAGCTGAGGGCAGAGCAGGATTGGGGCTGGGATGCCGAGAAAAGCAGGAAGAGGGAGTGGAGCGAACATGGGGATGCTCCTGGGGACCCAACAAAGCTAACACTTCTCCAGTGCCTGAGCACGAGGGTGGCCTTCCAGGAGGCATTTCCAGCTGAAATGGCTTTGGTTCCAAAAGCTAAAGCCTTTGGAGAACAAAAATTCCCAGCTCGGGGGAAAAGGAGGGTGGATGATCACCCTCACCCTGCGCAATGACAGCTGCCACAGCTCAGGGGACAAGTGACACCGCCATGCTGAGGCCACCAGACACATCTGCCACCCCCAAACCTTCCCTGGCTCCCTCTGCCCAATGAGGGGAGCTCAAGGTCAGACGCTGGGAGCCCCTCAGTGTGGATTTAAAGTGGATTTAACCCTTCCCGTGCCCCAGCCGGAGCTGCCCAAACACCACGGACTGGCCAGAGGGGCTGTGCTGTGTCAGGGCATCCCTACTCCCTCACAACCTTCAGAAGACCATTCCCAGGGCTCTTCTAATCCTCAAGAACCCCGAATTTTGGGATGAAAAGAGCAGTTTCCCCTGGGATCCCGCCTTGGACCAGCTCCATCCCTAAACACCCTCAGGGAGAGGCGGTGATGTCCCAAAGTGGCCACGAGTCCCCTCTGCCACCCCGTGCCATGGCAAGAGAAAGGTTTTCCGAGCAGAGCCACCGAAAAGAGTGGAAAGGGATGGGGAGGGACTGTAGGGATGCCAGGGAATCCTTTCCCTGCCCAGCAGCAGCCTCTGCCGGCAGCGGGGCCGCAGAGCAGGAGCTGCGGGATGCGGCAGAGCCTGCATGGAAAAGATCCCGAGGGGTCTCCAGAACACAAACTCCTCTCCATGAGGATTTATAAATCCATATTTCCACTTTCCAGCTGGAAGGTGATTATTCCCATCTCTCTCCGGAGCGCACTCATTCCCCCATGCAGCTCTCACGGCCATTCCCGTGCAGCAGCTGGAAAATCCATCCCTCCCATCCCACATTCCAGCATTGCCAGCAGCAATCCCGGAGCCCCTAGGTGCTCCCCATCCACCCCAAAATGAGATCCTGAGAGAGCAGAACCCCATCCCACAACTTCCCTGTTCCTCATCCACCCCAAAATGAGATCCAGGGGGAGCAGATCTGACACCATTCTACATCTTCCCCACTCCCCATCCACCCCAAAATGAGATCCAGGGGGAGCAGAACCGGCACCATCCCACAGCATCCCCCTGCAAGGAGCTGCAAAAAGGAATTTCCACACGAAACCTCCAAACGAGACACATTATTTAGGGGTATATGTACTTTTCCCAAGGCACTGGGATGAGGTTTACCCTTCCCAACACCCTCCAGCACTCGGGGCACCACTTACTTGGGAGTGTGCACCCCATCCACCACAAAATGAGATCCTGGGGGCGCAAAACCCCATCCCGCATCTTCTCTGCTCCCCATCCACCCCAAAATGAGATCCCAGGGGAGCAGATCTGACACCATTCCACATCTTCCCCACTCCCCATCCACCCCAAAATGGGATCCAGGGGGAGCAGAACCAATACCATCCCACAACTTCCCTCTTCCTCATCCACCCCAAAATGAGATCCTGGGAGAGCAGAACCCCATCCCACAGCTTCTCTGCTCCCCATCCATCCCAAAATGAGATACTGGGGGAGCAAAACCGGCACCATCCCGCAGCATCCTCGCTGCAAAAAGGAATTTCTACACGAAACCTCCAAATGAGACACATTATTTAGGGATAAAAGTCCTTTTTCCAAGGCACTGGGATGAGGCTTATCCCCCCCAGCACCCGGGGCACCACTTGCTTGGGGGTGTGCGCCTCATCCACCACAAAATGAAATCCCGGGGGTGCAGAACCCCATCCCACAACATCCCCACTCCCCATCCACCCCAAAATGAGATCCAGGGGGAGCAGAACCGATACCATCCCACAACTTCCCTCTTCCTCATCCCCCCCAAAATGAGATCCTGGGGGAGCAGAACCCCATCCCATAACATCCCTGCTCCCCATCCATCTCAAAATAAGACCCTGGGGGAGCAGAGCTGACACCATCCCACAACATCCTCACTCCCCATCCACCCCAGAATGAGATCCTGGGGGAGCAGAACCCCATCCCACATCTTCTCTGCTCCCCATCCACTCCAAAATGAGATTCTGGGGGAGCAGAACCCCATCCCACAGCATCCTTGCTCCCCATCCACCCCAAAACAAGATCCTGGGGCAGCAGATCTGACACCATCCCACAGCATCCTCGCTGCAAAACGGAATTTCCACACGAAACCTCCAAACAAGACGCATCATTTAGGGATAAAAGTCCTTTTTCCAAGGTGCTGGGATGATGCTTATCCCCCCCAGCACCTGGGGCACCACTTCCTTGGGGGTGTGGGCCTCATCCACCACAAAATGAAATCCTGGGGGAGCAGAACCCCATCCCACAACATCCCCACTCCCCATCCAAAATGAGATCCAGGGGGAGCAGAACCGATACCATCCCACAACTTCCCTCTTCCTCATCCACCCCAAAATGAGATCCTGGGAGAGCAGAACCCCATCCCACAACATCCCTGCTCCCCATCCATCTCAAAATAAGATCCTGGGGGAGCAGAACCCCATCCCACATCTTCTCTGCTCCCCATCCACTCCAAAATGAGATTCTGAGGGAGCAGAACCCCATCCCACAGCATCCTTGCTCCCCATCCACCCCAAAACGAGATCCTGGGGCAGCAGATCTGACACCATCCCACAGCATCCTCGCTGCAAAAAGGAATTTCCACACGAAACCTCCAAACAAGACGCATCATTTAGGGATGAAAGTCCTTTTCCCAGGGCGCTGGGATGAGGTGGGTCACCACTTACTTGGGTGTGTGCGCCTCATCCACGCGGTGCCCCAGCTGGAACTCGTGCGATTTGCTGCGGTGCAGCGCCGTGAAGCCCGGGATGAGGTGGATCAGCTTGCGCGACGAGGGCGGCGGCGTGCCGGGGGGCTTCAGTTTGTTCCTGCGGCGCACGGGGGGCGTCCCCGGCGGGGTCATGGTGGTGACGATGTTGGGGGTGCGCGGCGGCGTGTGCGCGGCGTGGCGCTGCCGTGGGGACGGCGGCAGCGAGCGGTGCCCGGACTCGAGCGGCGGGCACAGCCCCGGGTGGCCCTCCACAGTCAGGCGGTCCACGTGCGTGTACATGGGGCCGTGGGACGAGGCGGCGTGGCAGTGGTGCTGCCCGCACTTGGGGGGCATCTTGGGGCTCGGGTGCGTCCTGCCCCAGGGTCCCGGATCCGCGCTGGGGCAGCCCGGGCTGTTCTCCTTGCCCGGCTCCGTGCTCGGCCACTGGATGGTCCAGTCCTGCTTGGAGAGGCTCCCGCCTGGAGAGGGCACAGAGACACGGCTGTGAGGTGGGGAATGGAGTGGGGATGTGCGGCAGACAGCTTTTCATGGAAAATTCTTTCCCTGGGATTTTTCCTGCTGAGAAGCTGAGAGGCCTCAGGAGCAAAATGTAAGCAATGGTTATCTGCTGCTGTGGGATGCAACAGGTGCATCTGTGACTAGCCCATGTTAATTGTTTCTAATTATGGGCCAATCACAGCCCAGCTGTGTCCGAGCCACAGAGTGTCCAAGCCACAAACCTTTGTTATGATTCCTTCTTTTTCTATTCTTAGCCAGCCTTCTGATGAAATCCTTTTCTTCTATTCTTTTAGTATAGTTTTAATATAATATATATCATAAAATAATAAATCAAGCCTTCTGAAACATGGAGTCAGATCCTCGTCTCTGCCCTCATCCTCGGACCCCTGTGAACACCGTCACAGGAATTCTCTTATCAGCACTGCAGGGGTTAAAGGTTCCATCCCTGGGGGTGTTTATGGGGTGGATGGGGCTGGGAGCAGCCTGGCTGAGTGGAAGGTGCCCCATGGAATGGGGTGATCCTAAATGTTCCTTCCAACCCAACTGTTCCATGGTTGTTTCGATGCTGGCGCTGCATCCCAGCAAGAAGCTTCTCTGTGTTACAGAATCTTGGAATGGTTTGGCTGGGAAGGGACCTGAAGGATCATCGCATCCCACCCCTGCCATGGCAGGGACACCTCCCACTGTCCCAGGCTGCTCCCAGCCCCAGTGTCCAGCCTGGCCTTGGGCACTGCCAGGGATCCAGGGCCTGCCCACCCTGCCAGGGAACAATTCCCAATTCCCAATATCCCATCCAGCCCTGCCCTCTGGCACTGGGAGCCATTCCCTGTGTCCTGTCCCTCCATCCCTTGTCCCCAGTCCCTCTCCAGCTCTCCTGGAGCCCCTTCAGGCCCTGCAAGGGGCTCTGAGCTCTCCCTGGAGCCTTCTCCTCTCCAGGTGAGCACCCCCAGCTCTCCCAGCCTGGCTCCAGCCCTTGGGGCATCTCCTCCTCTGGTCTCACTCCAGCAGCTCCACATTCTCCTGATGGAGACAGAGGCTTGGGAAATGAAAGTTTGGGTTGAAAAAAAGCTTTGAGTCAAGGGATGGAGGATGGCGCAGGAGGAGTTTGCTGGAATCATTTTCTTGGAGCACAACATCAAAGTAACTGATAAAAAAGACCAAAATAATTGTAAAATATCAAAAAATTCCCAGGAAAAAATTCCCAGATAATTGTAAAATATTTTTAAATAACAATTTTTTAAAAATAAACAACTCCTAAATAATTGTGAAATATTAAAACATGCATCAACAGAAGAATAAAAATTAAAATAATATTAAAAACCTTAAAAATTAAAATGAATTCATTAGAATGGATAAAAAATTAAAGTAAACAAAATAGCATTAATTAAATTTTGAGAAATTAAAATACATTAATCAGAATATAATTAAAACAATAATTAAAGGGTTTGAAATTAAAATTAACTGAAAATAAAAATACACCAAAATAAATAAAAATCATAATTAAAAACTCCAAAAATTAAAACTAATTAATTAGAATGAATAAGAAGTACAAGAAGTAAGTAGTAAAAATGTTGCAAATTAAATAGAAAATATAAGAAATAAAAAGAAATAAAAAGAAATGAAAAGAAATAAAAAGAAATAAAAACTATCAATGCTTAAAAATAAAATAACTCATTAGAACGATGAATAAATAAAAATAAATGAAACTAAAAATAAGAACAATAAAAATATTTGCAAAAAAAAGTGAAAAATATCAGCTATGCAAATCACCGCGCGCCTATGCAAATCCTGCTCTTCCCATTGGCCGCTGCCCTCGCCTTGATTTGCATAACACCGAGCCTGCCTGGCGCTAATTAGCGGCGTTAATGAAGATGAGTGAGGATGTCCTTGCGCCCCTCGTATCCCAACGATGCTCCCGGGAATAAAAACCACCCCCGGTGTGGGTTAAAAATTAACGGGAAAAGCCGGGATAACGCAAATCCAGAGGGGAAGGCGGCAGGTAGCGAGATGGGATCAGCTTAAACCGGGAAAATGCGCTTAACAGGGGAAAAAACAACAAAAACATCCCAAAGCTCCTCGGGCTCCAAAGCCTGTTAGGGGCTGGAGGACTCCGCTCCCTCCCGGCGCTCCCCGATGCTGCTGCTCTGATTCCCGGCTGGAAAAGCACGGGCAGAGCTGGAGGGAAGGAAAGTCACCTCTGTCCCGTTTGTCCCCAAATTGGTAGGCTGAGTGCTCCTCAAAACTTCGTTGTTTTGTTCGGATTCCAAATATTATATATTATATTATTTTAAATTTTTTGTAATATATATATATATATATATGTATACATATATATACATATATATATATATATGTATACATATATATACATATATACATACATATATATATATATTATTTATTTATTTATTATTATATATTATAATATAAGTATTGAATATATTATTAATATATAATTCATTGTTTATTGATATATTATTTATATACATTTTATATATTTTTATATACTTATAATTTCTTTATACATTATTTAAGAATATATATAATTATATATATTATACATATTATATAATGTGTATAATATAGTAATATGTATAATATATATGATTATATATAATAACATGTATTACGTATAGTAATATATAATATATTATAATATGTATAATATATATAGTTATTTATATTCTTAAATAATATAATTTATATATTATTTAAGTATATAATTATATATATTATACATGTGATTATATGTTATATGTTATATATTAAATATATTATATATATTATATATATTATATATATTATATATATTATATATATTATATATAATATACATTTGTTCATATATGTATATGAACAAATGTATAATACATCATATAATTTATGGTATATTATATTGTATTATATAATATTAGATAATAGATATTGTATATAATAGATAATATAATAAACTTTTATTATATAATTATATATTATGTAATAATATAATATAATCATATTTATTTAATAAAAATTATATTATTTTTGGATATCAGCCAAAGCCACTCCCCAGTCCCAGGAGCCACTTCTCCTGTCCCTGTGGATGCTCCCTTGGGGTGAATTTGGCTTCATTAACCCCCCCGGATCCCTCACTCTACCCCATTTCATCAGGGGAACTTTTCCCAAACCTCTCCGTTAAAAACTGTCAGGAAAACAAACTCCTGGGAAGAGGAGGCAGCGCTGGGATGCAGCTCATGGATCCAGAGATGGAAAAATTCCACCTGTCCCAAACCACAAAGAGCAAGGTTTGCTTTGTTTTCCTAAAATTTAAAGGCCGGCAATAATTCCCACAGGAGCTGCCGAGGCAGCCCAGCTGCTCCTGGGGATGCTCCCAGCGCTCCTTCCCTTCCCAAAATCTGCTCCAACCTGGACATTTTGGGATGCCCGGGGTGTTTTGGAAACCAGCACCCACATGCCAGGATAGCAGCCTCTGGAACGGACTTGAATCCCCAGCTTGGGGATATCAGGGAGGTCAACCCTTCCCTCCTGTCCACCACACCAGCACAGCTCCCAAATTCCCTCCAGTCCGGGATTTTCCTGCTTTTTCCTCACTGCTCCCGACCCTGCCTGACCCCACGCTGTCCCCAAGCCACCCTCAGCCCTCCCAGGGCTCATCAAGATTCCATCCCAGCTCATTTTTCCCGGGAGGGCACTTAAAAACCTGCACGCATCCCCCAGTAGTCACAGCCCATCGACCCCTGCAGCCACAGCTCCAGGAGGATTTAATATTCAATTAATCCCGCTCCGAGATCCAACCCCAAAACAAAACCCCACTGCCAAGGATCCCAGGAAAACCCAATCTTTGTTAACCCCACAAAGCAAGGGGGTGAGTGTGGATTTGTCACGCTGATTTAGGGGATGCTCCAGGGTGTCACTGTGATATTTTATAAAAAATCCCTTCGCTAGAATTTCTTCTCCTGGGAAGCTTCAGCTCCTCCCTGTTTTCCAGCTTTTCCCTGTTCTCCCTGCTGCTTTGGAATGTGGTTTGGAGAATGGTTTACCCAGCATGTGAATTGTTTTTAATTAATGGCCAATCACCATCAGCTGTGTCAGACTCTGAGTCTGTCACAAGTTTTTATTATTGATTCTTGTCCAGCCTTCGGGTGTCTCCTTTCTCTTTCTTTAGCATAGTTTTAGGATATAATTTCTTTTAATATAATATCATAAAATAATAAATGAGCCTTCTGAGAACCTGGAATCAAATTCTCATCTCTCACTTCATCCCTCGCAACACCACAACACCGGGATTTTCCCTGCTGCCCCCGGGATGCTCTGCTTGGGAAGTTCCTCCTTTTCCAAGCCCATCCATGAATCCATCTCCATGAAACAGCCCCCAACTCCCTGCCCAGGCCAGGGCAGCCTGGGAAATTAGAGGCTTCTAATTAACGACTCAATAAATAAAGATGGATGGGAAAGGTTAATCCCGAGCCTCATTCCTGCTTTATGAATACAAATCTTGGCGTCGCGGAATCGGCCGCTGCGGCTCCTGCCGAGCAATTCCACCTTTTATGGAGGATGCAACTTGTTCATCAATTACATTTTTGGGATGAGGACAATGTATTGATTCACAAGGAGATAAAATGCAGCTAAAATACAGATTAAAAGGTGTTTCTGAGGCTGTTGGTGCATCGGGGGGCTGTCATGTCCCAATAGATCTAAAATCCCAACGCTGCATCCAAAGAGAATATTGCCGCCATCCTGGGATGCTTTTCTATCCCCATCCTAAAAATTCCCAGAGAGCTCCTCACAGAGCAGCCATGGAGCCAGCCAGCAGCTCCAAATCCCTGGAATCCAGCGGATGGATGGATGGATGGATGGATGGATGGATGGATGGATGGATGGATGGATGGATGGATGGATGGATGGATGGATGGATAAAAGCAGCACAGCACCCCCTTAGTGCACCCCAAAGTGACAACCCCATCACTGCTCAGTCCCCAACAGCCCAGGGGGATATTCTCAAGTTCCCAGCAGTGCTGCTCTGCCCATCCCAATCCCACATCCCAGCAAAACACGCGTAGGGAATCTGGAGCTGGGTGGGATGATTGGCTCCCACTGCCCACCCAAGGTATCCAGGCAGCATCCTGCCCTTCCCTGGCCAGAATTCCCACTGTTCCCAACTCCCTGCTGGCAGGAGAGGGGCAGGGACTCTGCTCCTGCTCTCCCGGGGGATGAAAAGAGGAGGAATTCCTGGGGTGGAGCTGTTTGCTTGGCAGAGGCTGGGAACAGGGAGCCCATCTGGTATCGCAGGTGGAGCTTCCCACACCCAAATCCTCCAGAAATTCAGGGAGATTTGGTCTCTTCCACTGCCTGGGAGCTCCTGCACCCCTCAGGTCACCTCCGTGTCCCCAGGGTTGTGTCATCCATGGGACAATGCATCTCCAGGAGGGCACGGACCCACAGCAGCTGGAATTTCCAAGGATCCAGGAATGGCCACAGCAGCATCCCAAGATAGAGCAGCCAGAGCAGAGGGTGATGGATGGAGTTAAATGGGAAACACAAACACTCCCTGCCTGGCTGGCTCTCTCCTGCTGGGACCCAACGGAGCACCAGGAATGCTGGCAGCCCCATCAGCTGCCCCATTAGGGAGCAAATGGAGCAGCAGCCTCCCACAGACCTCCAGTGCTTCCATCTCCTTCCAGCCAGAAAACTCCAGAGGAACCAGAGAAACTTCCTGCAGCTGCCCAGCCAAAGGCCAAGGTGGATTTTCCAAAGCAGGGAGTTCCCTGGGCCGAGAGGGCAGAGGAGAGAGTGGGATTTGCTTGGAGCAGCTTTAAAAGTCAGAGGTGTTTGAACAAAGAGCAGCTGAGAGCCCTCCCGGGGCTCCCAGGGAGGCACCACTGCCCTTGCTCAAATAGCAGGGAGAGCTCATGGAAATGCCAGGGGAAGGGAGGCAGGAGCTGGGTTTGGGCAGCTGGAGAGGGGGGATGTCACAGACATCTTTTCATTAAAAATCCTTGCCTTAGGATTTTTCCTCCTGAGAAGCTGAAAGGCCTCAGGAACAAAATGTAAACATTGATTATCTGCTGCTGTGGAATGCAACAGGTGCATCTGTGATTGGCCCATGTGGTTGTTTCTAATTAATGGCCAATCACAGTCAGCTGGCTCGGACAGAGAGCCGAGCCACAAACCTTTGATATCATTCTTTTCCTTTCTATTCTTAGCCAGCCTTCTGATGAAACTTTTTCTTCCATTATTTTAGTATAGTTTTAACGTAATATATATCATAAAATAATAAATCAAGCCTTTTGTTACATAGAGTCAGATCCTCATCTCTTCCCTCAACATAAGACCCCTGTGAACACGGTCCCACCCCAGTGCCCCTGTCCCCAGCACGGGGTGGCACTGCCACTCTGTGCCATGAGGGAGAGGATCCAGAACCGGTGAATGTGGCCAAAGTCTCTCCAGGCTGGAGCTGGGATCCCTCTCTGGGACATTCCATGCTCTGGGGACACTGCTGGGCCTCCAAAGCTGCCCCTCCTTGAAACCATGTCCCCTGCTGTCCCCAAGGGCTGCTCCACACCTGCAAAGCCCAGCAGGGCTCATTCCCAACCTCCCAAACGCTGGGGTGGAGCACTGTTGGAGGGGACAGCAGCCAGGCAGAGGGGTCTGGGGTCCCCAAATCATGGGGTTCTGGGGTCCCCTAATCACAGGGGTGTGCTGCTGCCCCAGAGCCACCCCTGTGCTGGCAGTGACCTTCCCAAGCTGGCACCACAGCGCCGGTTCTGTGCTGCCATCCAGGGATGGGCTGTGCCAGAGGGGCTGGGGCGTGTGCAGGGCAGGGAACGGAGCTGGGAAGGGGCTGGAGCCCCAGGATCCCTGAGGGAGCTGGGCAGGGGCTCAGCCTGGAGCAAAGGAGGCTCAGGGGGCCCTTGTGGCTCTGCACAGCTCCTGACAGGAGGGGACAGCCGGGGGGGTCGGGCTGTGCTCCAGGGAACAGGGACAGGAGCAGAGGGAACGGCAGGGCAGGCTCAGGGTGGATTTGGGGACAATTCCTATATGGGAAGGATGCTCAGGCACTGGCACAGGTGCCCAGGGCAGTGGTGGAGTCGCCATCCCTGCAGGGATTGAACACCCATGTGGATGTGGCACTTGGGGACATGGGGCAGTGCTGGCCTTGGCAGTGCTGGGGAATGGCTGGACTCGCTCCTAAAGGATCTTTCCCAACCCAATCGGTTCTGTTGGGACCCACCAAGGCTCGGCTGGGACCCGGTGCCAGCACAGCCGGACCTGCCCGGTCCCTGCGGCATCCCCGGGCCGCGCTCTGGCCCCGGTACCGGCGCAGCTGCAGCCGGAGCGGCCCCGGCAGCGACTGAAGAGCGGAGCTGTGCTGCCACCGCCCGGGGAGAGCAGGGCAGCCCGAACCGCACACAGACACCGGGAATGGCACAGCACCGGGAACGGCACAGCACCGGGAACGGCACACAGACACCGGCAATGGCACAGCACCGGGAACCGCACACAGACACCGGGAATGGCACAGCACCGGGAACCGCACGGCGCCGGGAACCGTGCATCCAGGACCAGGAACCGCACGGCGCCGGGAGCGGCGCATCCAGCGCCGGGAAGGGCGGGCAGGGCTGGGCACTCCCTGGGCAGGGGTCTGGGAATGGGGGCTCCGCTCTGACCCAGCTGGAGGCGATGCTGGATCTGCCCTGAGGCTCCTGACAGAGCTCCTGCAGGCACGGGGGGTCGGGGGACGCTGTAAATCATGGAATGGGTTGGAGTTGGAGGGGCCCGCATCCAGTGCCACCCCTGCCATGGCAGGGACACCTTCCACTGTCCCAGGCTGCTCCAGCCCCAGTGTCCAGCCTGGCCTTGGGCACTGCCAGGGATCCAGGATGGGCACCCTGTGCCAGGGCCTGCCCACCCTGCCAGGGAACAATTCCCAATTCCCAATATCCCACCCATCCCTGCCCTCTGGCACTGGGAGCCATTCCCTGTGTCCTGTCCCTCCATCCCTTGTCCCCAGTCCCTCTCCAGCTCTCCTGGAGCCCCTTCAGGCCCTGCAAGGGGCTCTGAGCTCTCCCTGGAGCCTTCTCCTCTCCAGGTGAGCACCCCCAGCTCTCCCAGCCTGGCTCCAGCCCTTGCAGCATCTCTGGTGCCTCCTCTGGGCTCTCCCCAGCAGCTCCAGGTCCTTCTCATTTTGGGGACCCCATACCCAGGGGCAGCTCTGCAGGCGGGGCAGAGGGGCAGAATCTCCCCCTCCTTTCCTGGGCAGGGGGGTTTTGGGGTCCCAGCTCTCACCCACCAGCACCCCCAAACTCTTTTCCCAGCACAGCTCCCGGATGTTCCCTGCAGGAAATGATTCCCAGCCAGCCCCGGGGATGTGGCAGCTCTGCCAACACTAAAACCACACTCCCAGTGCCCCCAGAGCAGGACGGTGGCACCCAGGCCGGGCAGGCTGAGGGCACAGGGGGCACTCACCGGACTTGTGGACGCTGCGCAGGCAGGACAGGGACGCGTTCAGCCGGGCACACTCCTCGCTGTTGGCCCCGAACTTCTCCACGGTGGCACAGACCTGGTCATCGGTCATGTCCAGCAGATCCTCCAGGCTGAGCTGCCCCGGGGCGATCTCCTGAGGGAGGAATGGGGCAGGAATGAGGGAGGAGGAGGAGAAAACCCCGCTGGAGCACCCTCTGCACCTCGGGGAACGCCAGGGACAACCCATGGATCCAAACCCTTCCATTTCCCACCTGAATCTCCAGGAAAACCTGGAGGAACTGAGGTTTTTCTACAGTTTTAGATCCAGTTTTTAAATCCAGGCCCAGCTCGGCCTCTGGGGGCACCAGAAAACCCCATCCCTGAGTGGGAACATGCAGCACCTGAGCTTCACTCCAGAATTCCCTTTTCCCTGGAGTGGGATTGCCTTTGGATGCCACCCCCTTGCTGCACCTGCAGGAGCCCAGGATGTGACAGGAGGACACTGATGGGGACATGGGGGATGTCCCCAGTGCAGAGGGGTCCGTGTGACAGCCACTGGGGACAGCAATGGGGTGTCCTTGCTGCTGGGTGGGGTCAAAAATCCACAGGGGAAAAAGGGAAGGAAAGGGAAAATGGGAGTGGGAAATGAAAGGGAAAATGGGAAGGGAAAATGGGAAAGGGGAAGGGAAAAGGGAGAAGGGGAAAGGAAAAGGGGGAAAGGAAAAGAAAGGAAAAAGAAGAGGGAAGGGAAGGGAAAGGGAAAGGAAAAAGGAAAGGAAAAAGGAAAAAGGAAAAAGGAAAAAGGAAAAAGGAAAAAGGAAAGGAAAGGAAAGGAAAGGAAAGGAAAGGAAAGGAAAGGAAAGGAAAGGAAAGGAAAGGAAAGGAAAGGAAAGGAAAGGAAAGGAAAGGAAAGGAAAGGAAAGGAAAGGAAAGGCTCCCTCCCTTTTCCCTTGCCAGCCCTTACCTCCATCACCTCCTTGCGGATGTCGACGATGCGGAACCAGTGCAGGAGCTGGGGGAACCCCTCCAGTTTGGCATTGCGCTCCTGCAGGGCCACCTTCCTCTTGCAGGACAGCTGCCGGCTGAAATACTTCACCAGTTTGCTCTGGAAAAGAAGGGGAAACCCTCATGGGATCCCCCACCGGCAGCTGGGGCTCTGCTCTCGCTCTGCCCCATCCCTTTTTGAGCCCAAAAGGCTCAAAATTCTGCCCCAAAACGCTCCTGCTGCCAAGAGCATCGAGATTTGGTGTCCAAGAGGGAATTTCCCTCCCAAAAAAATCCCTTTATCAGCTCCTTCAGTTCAAATTCAGCACTGGGGTCTCATTCAGGGGGTGGGCAGCCCTTGGCACCCCCTGTGGGTGTGAGGGGGACAGGGGGACAAACGCTGCCCAGCCACCCACAGGACACTTTTCCCATTTCTATTCCCAACCTCAGGGCCAAGAGACCCTTAAAGGACACAGTCCCCTCTCTTACGCTCAGATTTGATGCCAAGAACCCCCCAAACATCCCTCAAAAGCCACATTCCCCTCTTTCCCCCCCCTACAAAAACCCTACAAGGGGAGCAGCCACAGCATCGCACCCCAAGGCTGCAAGGTGGCATTTTCTCCTCATTCCCCCCTCACCAAACCAAATCCTCCTCTCTGCTCCTTTGCAGCCCCATCCCTGCTCAGATCATCCCCCAAATCCCCCAAATCCTTCCACCCCGAGGCCGAAGCCGTTCCCAGCCACAGCCCAGCTCCCAAAATGAAGCTGCCCTCTTTTTTTTGGGAATTCAGAGCAGGGCTGGGAAGCTGCAGGGATTTCCTGCTCCTGCTTTTCCAGCTGGGTGATTCCTCGGTGCCTGCAGCACTAGATGGTGCTGTGCCCCTGCTCCTGCACACCCCAAAATCAGCCGGGTGAAATTCGGGCTGATTTGGGATACAGGGGTGAGGAGAGAACCCCCTGGTGGGATTTGGGAGTTTTCCCATCTTTCCTGGAAATTAAATTTCCCCAATTTTCCCCACTCTTTCCCCATTCCCAGCTCACCTCTGCATGTTGGTGGTGGGGGCTGCCCCGTCCCCAGCCCCATTCCCACCCCAGGACCCTGATTTTGGCACTGGGGATGCTCAGAAATAAATCACCTTTATTCTCTTTGGGATCCCACCCGGAGAGGCAGAAAGGAGAACAGGCCGGGGGCAGGATGGGGATGTTTTAGGGATTTCTTTTCCTGGTGTTTTGTGTCCATGCAAAGACATTTTTTGGGAGACAGGAGAGGCCTCTGTGTGTGTTCAAAGTGCCTGGGGCTGCTTCAGCTCCAAAAGCCTGGAGTGTGTTTGGGATGCGAGATGCAGGATGATCCTTAAACCTTTGATTGTCTGTTTTGGGAATGTTTTTCCTTAAAAATCAACCCTGAAAGTGGGGCAGGGCTCTGCAGAACTCTGGGTTCCCTGCTGCCCCCCCCAGGTCCGGCTTTGCCTCATTTTTGGGCGTTGATTTTCAGGGATTAATCAGAGGTTGCCATCACCCCCAAAATCACCCCCAGGTGGGTGAGGGCCCTGCCAGGAGCTCAGGACAGGGTTGTCACCTCCTGGCAGCTTCTCCCCATCTTCAGCCTGGCTACCAGGGATTAATTCCTGAAAATTAACTCCCAAAAATGAGGCAAATCCAGACCTGGGAGGCTGCAGGGAACCCAGAGCTCTGCTCCACTTCCAGGGATGATTTTTAAGGAAAAACATTCCCAAAACAGACAAGCAAAGGTTTAAGGATCAGCCTGGATCTCACACCCCAGACACGCTCCTGAAGCAGCCCCAGGCACTTGGAACACACGCAGAGGCCTCTCCTGTCTCCCAAAAAATGCCCTTGCATGGACACAAAACACCAGGAAAAGAAATCCCTAAAACATCCCCATCCTGCCCCTGGCCTGTTCTCCGTTCTGCCTCTCCAGGTGGGATCCCAAAGGGAATAAAGGTGATTTATTTCTGAGCATCCCCAGTGCCAAAATCAGGGTCCTGGGGTGGGAATGGAGCATGGGGACAGGGCAGCCCCCACCACCAACATGCGGAGGTGAGCTGGGAATGGGGAAAGAGTGGGGAAAATTGGGGAAATTTAATTTCCAGGTGGGGGAAATCAACACCACAGAGCCCTTGAGTGACAGGAGGGGTCATTTTTAACCCAAAAGAGGATATTGCTGGGACCCACAGGTGCTCTACTCCATGGATTTCCAGGGAAAAAGAAGCCCCAAACCCCACTGTAAAATCCAGAGGCTCTCGGTGTTCGATGGGGGTGGAAAGGGGAGGGAATTCCCTGCCCCATCTCCCGCCCATCCCGGCACGGAGCACGTTTGGGAAACGCCGCGTTCCTGCTGTGGCACAGCCTCCTCCGTGCCTCAGTTTCCCCTCCCGGAGGCGGGCAGGGGGCACGAGGAGAGGGAATCCCGCGGATCCCTCCCTTCCTGCGGGTGGGATCTGATGCTGGATTTTCCTGCCGAGCTGGGGTTGATTTCCCACCTCCCCAGCGCCTCTCCTTTCTGCATCCCTGCCCGGGGGGAGGCAGCAGGGATGCTCTGGGATGAAGGAGTGAAACCGCCAGGATTTCCGCATCTTTGGGGGATCCAGCAGCTCCTGGAACCCCGCGGCAGCTCCTTGGAAACAGCCCCGGGGGCACAGGAGCGATGTCCCCGCTCCATGTCATTCCACAGGATCTCGGGTGACCCCGGCCAGGAGAGGGGCCGGGATCACCCAGGGCTGGAGCCGGATTTCCCAATCAGGATTTCCCAACCCTTCCCATCAGTCCGAGCGGGAATTTCCCTGGGATCATCCCAAACCCAGCACGGCTGCTCCCCCCAGCCTCGGCAGGTTCCCAGCCGGTCTCCAAGGAGCCACAGGGCGGCTGTTCCCGCCTGGAATGGGATCCTTGACATCAGCCAGGCTGGAGACAGCACCAGCCCTGCCTGGAGACCGGGACAGGCACTGGAAAATCCAGGAGGGGGAAGTTCATTCATTCATCTGATAGCCAGTGAGCTATGAGAAATGCCCATCCCATCCCATCCCATCCCATCCCATCCCATCCCATCCCATCCCATCCCATCCCATCCCATCCCATCCCATCCCATCCCATCCCTTTTTTTCCTCACCCCATCCCATTCCTTCCCATCCCATCCATCCTCCTTCCATCCCACCCCATCCCTTCCCATTCTATTCTCCCCATTCTTTCTGTTCCCGTCCCACCCCATCCCATCCCACCCCATCCCATACCTTTCCTTCCCCACCCAATCCCATTCCCATCCCATCCATCCTCCTTCCACTCCTTCCCTTCCCATTCTGTGCCATCCTCTCATTCCTTTCCTGCTATTCTTTCTCTTCCCATCCCATCCATCCCATCCCATCCCATCCCATCCCATCCATCCCATCCCATCCCATCCCGTCCCATCCCATCCCGTCCCATCCCATCCCATCCCATCCCATCCCATCCCATCCCGATTAGCACATCCTCTCGCTTCACATGCTCTCACTTCACTTCTTCTGCACCCCTAAAAATCCTTTTCCGTGACAAGAAACGCGACCAGAGCGGCTCCCTCCAAGGGGCTCGTTATTCCAGAGGCACCTGGAGCAGCCTGGGGCTGGGGAATTCCTTGCCACGGTTCAATTTTCTCTCTCAGGGCTCTCCCAAGGTCCTGTTGGGCTTGTGAGATGTTTCTGCCTCTGCTCATGCTTTATTTCGGGAGATGCTAAATGGTGCCTGGGGGTTTTGCTGGGAGTACAGGAGCCAAAATGTCTCCATCCAGCACCCAGGAAGGATCCAGCTCTGGGAGAAGTGCACTGTGCTCGCCCATGGTATGAGACAGCAGAGAATCCACACGTTCAGGCAGTGAAAAATCACAAAATCATGGAATGGTTTGGGTTGGAAGGAGCTTAAAGCTCATCCAGTTCCACCCCATGGGCAGGGAGACCTTCCACTGTCCCAGGCTGCTCCAAGCCCCATCCAACCTGGCCCTGGGCACTGCCAGGCATCCAGGGGCAGCCACAGCTGCTCTGGGCAAATCCCCAGTGCTGGGACAGCATCTCCAGAGCCTGTGGAGGTTTGGGAATGGCCACAGCTCTTTCCTCACCACACAGCAGCCAAAAGTATCCTGGGAGAGTTCCCCATTCCTGGCAGGAGCAGAGCAGGACAGGGAGAGGGAAGTGTCGATCCTGGAGCCATCCACCAGTTCCTGGGAGCCCTGACCCTCATTTTGACACTGGGATGGGGTTTAACCCCACAGACAGTGCTGTGGGACAGTTGGGAATATCTCCCAGTTCTGATCAAATTTTCCTTCTGCTGTTCCCAAACTCCACTGAACACACCACCCCCTATCCATATTTACACCCCAAACTCCACCAAACGCATCATCCCCCATCCATATTTACACCCCAACCCCAAATTTAAAGCCATAAATCCCAGCTGCCACACTTGGACAGGGATAAAACCCCACAGCCCAGGCAGGGCTGAGGGATAAACACTCAGCTCCTTCTGGATGCTGCCCCATAGGAAGCAAACCAGTCTCGATTCCCACTCCAGGTGCTTTATCCCAGCTGCTGCCTTGGTTCCCACTGGAACCTGTGCCAAGGCATAAAGAAGACCCAAAAAGCCTCCCAGCTCCAAGGATTGCCCCTGGAACCATGGAATCCATCCCAAAAAATTCTGTACAGCAGGAGGCAGGAGGATGGGAGCTCAGCCTATCTTAAGGTGGCTTAAAACTAAAAAAAAAAAAAAAAAAAGACGGAAAAAACTTCTATTAATCCAGCAAAATCAACGTTTAGCCTATGAAGATTAACCAAAACCCCACGGATTCTCCCGTTTTATTCCAGGCTCATGCTGACACAAGGGCTGGGCACTGTCCCCAGTGCCACATCCCAGGTCACCCCTCCCTGTGCCATGGCACTGCGTGGCCCAGCTCTGCAGCCCCCAGACGGGAAGGGAAGAGGCACAGAGTGAGACTCAGAGTCTGTGCCACGTCCTTGGGACGTGCTGGTGGCAGCAGGGACTCAGGGACACAGAGGCTCGGGGACTTGGGGACTCAGGGCCAAGCTGAGCTCCTGCTGACGCTGGTGGCAACCCAGGACAACGCCAGGAGCCAGCCCAGGGCTGGCATTGGGAATGTGGCCCTGGGTTCACTCCCCTCGTGGGAATCACCCTGGGTCTGAGGTGAAAAACAACCAGAGAGTGTCAGCAGGGATGTCCTTGGCTGGAACATCCCCGGCTCCTGGTTTGGGGGTGTTTTAGGGATGGCAGTGCCAGGGTTCCCTGAGGCTGGCACTGAGGGATCCATAGGGGCTGGAGAGGCATGAGACAGCAGAGAATCCACACGTTCAGGCAGTAAAAATCACAAAATCATGGAATGGTTTGGGTTGGAAGGAGCTTAAAGCTCATCCAGTTCCACCCCATGGAGAGGAACACCTTCCACCTGAGTGATCCAGTGCTTTCCTGAGAGTATTTGTAGGATAACAATCCCCTGACCTCCTCCAAACCCTTCACCCAGCCCCATCTGAGCTGTCCCAGTGGCACTGGGATGCTGGAAGGAGCATCCCACCAGGATGGCATCCCCCAAAAACCTCCAAACCCTTCATCCAGCCTGTCGGAGCTGCTCAAGTGGCACTAGGAAGGAGCATGCCACCAGAATGGCATCCCCCAAAACCTCCAAACCCTTCATCCAGCCTCAGTTTGGCTGTCCCAGTGGTACTGGGATGCTGGAAGGAGAATCCCACCAGGATGGCATCCTCCAAAAAACCTCCAAACCCTTCATCCAGCCCATCTGAGCTGCTCCAGTGACACTGGAATGCTGGGAAGGAGAATCCCACCAGGATAACATCTCCCAAAAAATCTCCAGACCCTTCATCCAGCCCCAGTTTGGCAGCCCCAGTGGCACTGGGATGCTGGAAGGAGCATCCCACCAGGATGGCATCCCCTAGAAAACCTCCAAACCCTTCATTCAGCCTGTCTGAGCTGCTCAAGTGGCACTAGGAAGGAGCATCCCACCAGAATGACATCCCCCAAAAACCTCCAAACCCTTCATCCAGCCCATCTGAGCTGCTCCAGTGACACTGGAATGCTGGGAAGGAGCATCCGACCAGGATGACATCCCCCAAAAACCTCCAGACCCTTCATCCAGCCCCAGTTTGGCAGCCCCAGTGGCACTGGGATGCTGGAAGGAGCATCCCACCAGGATGGCTCCACCACACTCCCCTCCATGTCCATGGCACGCAGACAGGGAATCCTCAGTGCTGACCTCAACGAGGCCAATCACTCCATGTGGGATGAGCTTCTGGAATCCTGCACCTCCTGGCAGGTTCTCCTGGGCATTTGGAGCCTGGTGCATCCCAAAAAGTCTCCAGCACACCCCAAAGAGTGTCCAGCACACCCCAAAAGCACTGTTACCCCTCTCCTGAAGTTGCTCCAGGACCAACAGCTCCCAGCCCCTCACACAGAGATTTGGGACGAACCAGGGCTGGGATCAAGGGATGGGAGCGGGAACGAGCACAATTTGGGATGCAGAGCAGGGAGCTGCACCCCAAACCTGGGGTGTCCCCACGAATGGCACAGCAGTGACGTGGTGACACCCCGATTGTCCCCACAGCACTGGGGAGCAGGAGCAGCAGCACAGGGTGCTCCGGTCACATCCAGAGCCACGAGCTGCCCCACAGAGGGGCTGCAGGAGCAGCTGCAAGGCCTGAGAGGGATCAGGCTCTGAAAACCCCCCCAGCTCAGCGCCAGCCGCCCCCACAGCAGCAGCACAGCCCCGCTGGCATCTCCCAGGGTCACGGCCTCGCTCCTCCTGCTCCGTGCCAGCTGCAGGGATCCCACTCAGCCCCGGCAATCCCTGGTGTTCCCTGCCCCTCCCAGCCCACCCACCTCCTGCTGAACCCCAAATTCACCCCAGCAGGGGCTCAGAACTCTCCAAAAGGAGCCTCATCCCCTGGGGGGCAGGGATGGGGAGGGGAGAAGGCAGCTGGGCTGGGAGGGAGGGATGCAGGTGGGCCAGGGGGATGCAGGTGGGCATGGGGAATGCAGGTGGGCATGGGGAATGCAGGTGGGCATGGGGGATGCAGGTGGGCATGGGGAATACAGGTGGGCATGGGGGATGCAGGTGGGCATGGGGAATGCAGGTGGGCCAGGGAATGCAGGTGGGCATGGGGAATGCAGGTGGGCATGGGGAATACAGGTGGGCATGGGGGATGCAGGTGGGCATGGGGAATGCAGGTGGGCATGGGGGATGCAGGTGGGCATGGGGAATGCAGGTGGGCCAGGGAATGCAGGTGGGCATGGGGGATGCAGCCACCTGGGCCAGCTGGAGTCTGCTGGAAGGGATTCAGGTGGGCTGAGGGGATGGAGCTCAGGGAAGGGGATTCAGCCAGGCCCAGGGGATGCAGCCCCGTGGAAGGGATGCAGGTGGGCTGAGGGGATGCTGCCTGCTGGAAGGGATGCAGCCAGGCCCGTGGGATGCAGCCTGCCACAAGGAATGCAGGTGGGCCGAAGGGATGTAGCCCAGGGGAAGGGATGCAGGCAGCAGGGGTGCAGGTGGGCCGATGGGATGCAGGAAGGTGGAAGGGATGGAGCAGGAACCTGGAGGAAGGGATGGGGCCAGGCCAGGGGATGCAGGAAGGGGGAGGGGATGCAGGTGGGCCGGGGATGGATGCAGGTGGGCCGGGGGATGCCAGGGGATACCAGGGATGGATGCAGGTGGGCCGGGGATGGATGCAGGTGGGCCGGGGGATGCCAGGGGATACCAGGGATGGATGCAGGTGGGCCGGGGATGGATGCAGGTGGGCCGGGGATGGATGCAGGTGGGCCGGGGGATGGATGCAGGTGGGTCGGGGGATCCAGGTGGGCCGGGGATGGATGCAGGTGGGCCGGGGGATGCCGCCTGCCGGGCGGTGGAAGCCGGGGGAGGGACGCGGCCGGGCCGGGGGATGCCGGGGGATACCGGGAGGATGCCGGGGGATACCGGGGCGCTGCGGCCGTGGCCGGGCGGCCCGGGTGGGTGCCGGCAGCGGGGCTCGGTGGTCCCGGACCCACCTCGGGGCCACCTGCAGAGCGCGCAGCCTCACTCGGGCGCACCGCAGCGCCGCGGGGGAACCCGCCGCGGCCCGGGGGGGGTGGGGGGGAGACCGATGGGGGGGTGTTGATGCTGGGGGGGGTCGGCGGGCCCGTACCTCCAGGGTGCGGATCTCCTTCTGCGTGAGGTCGTTGGAGGCGGCGCACTTGGTGCGGAGCCCCTCCAGGTTGGAGATGCTGATGTCGATCATGTTCTGGACCAGCTCGCACTGCTGCAGCGCCTTCTGCAGACTCAGCTCCTGCTCCTCGCTCCTCGTCATGTTGTCCTCATCCATCGCTCGCCGCCCCCCCCCCCCCCCCGCCCGCCCGCCCTCCCCTCCGCCCGCCGCCGCCGCCGCCGCGGCCCCCCCTCCGCTCGGCTCCGCTCGCCGGCCCCCGCCGCCGCTCAGCCCCGCTCGGCCGCGGCCCGCAGCATCGCGGTGCCCACCGAGCCGTCAGCGCGGCGCCGCCGCCGCTACCCCCCCCCCCGGGCGCGGCGGGGCGGGGGCGGGGGCGGCGCGCTCCGGCTCCGCGGGGCCGCGCTCGCTGCGCGCCGCTCCGCGCGGGAACCCCCGCACACCCCCGGGCCGGCAGCCCCGGGCCCGGCAGCGCCGCGGCGTCCGCATCGCCCCCGCACCCACACGCGCATCAGCGTGCTCACCCCCGTCAGCACCCTCACCCGCATCAGCACCCCCGCACCATCTTCGGCACCCCTGCAACCTCATCGACACCCCCATCGTCAGCAACACAACCCCCCAAGCTTATCGACATCCCCCCCAACCTTATCAACATCCCCATCGTCAGCAACACACCCCCCCAACCTTATCAACATCCCCCCCAACCTTATCAACATCCCCATCGTCAGCAACACACCCCCCCAACCTTATCAACATCCCCCCCCAACCTTATCAACATCCCCATCGTCAGCAACACACCCCCCCAACCTTATCAACATCCCCCCCCAACCTTATCAACATCCCCATTGTCATCAACACACCCCCCCAACCTTATCGACATCCCCCCCAACCTTATCAACATCCCCATTGTCATCAACACACCCCCCCAAGCTTATCAACATCCCTCCAGCTTTATCATCACCCCCAGCCCCATCACCCCCACACCTCCTCATCCTCATCATCACCCCCCCCTCCATCAATATCCCCCCAACATTATCATCACCCCTAACCCCATCACTCCCATCCCATCACCTTCCCATATCCCCCCCTTGCTCAGACCCCCATCCTCATCAACATCCCCCCAACCTTATCAACACCTCCATCCTCATCACCCCCAATCCCATCACCTCCATCCCCATCATCTTCCCACTATCCCTATCCCACCTCACCCACACTCCCATCCTCTTAACACCCCCCTACTTTATTATCAATACCCCCATCCTCATCACCCCTAACCCTATCACCCCCATCACCTTTCCATCTTCATCGTCACCCCCCATCTTCATCACCCCCAGCCCCCGCACTTCCCACCATCCCACCATCCCCACCTCATCCTCATCAGCACCCCCATTCTCATCACCACCCATCCCTTTCCCCATCCACCCCATGCCTCAAACCTCCACATCTCTCCATCCTCATCACCACCCTTCCATCCCCATCCCCCATTCAAACACCTCCCCATCCTCACAGGAATTTCCCCATCCCTCTCCCCCATCCCTCTCCCCCATCCCTGTTCCCATCCCCATCCCTCCAGTCCATCCATGCTCATCCCAGTCCCTGTGACCCCAGGAATGGGACAGGAGGGGAGCACCAGGGGCCAAGAGGGCAGGGAGGATGAGGGGGATTGAAATTGGGGTCTGGGAGAATGGGAGGGATGGAAATGGGGGTCTGGGATAATTGGGGGGGTCTGGGCTAATGGGGAGTAAATGAGGAAGGGGCACTTGGACATTGGGGGGCTGGGGAAATGAGGGGGGCTGGAAATGGGGTGGTGGGGGCATTGGGGGGATAACAGGGACTTGGGAATGTGGGGGACCTGAGGTAGTGGGGCATCATGGGGGCTGGGGCAGAGATGGAGAATGGAAATGGGGGGCTCTGGGGAAATGGGGAGGTCTGGGGCACTGGAGGGGGCATTGGAGGGTCTGGAGCACTGGGAGATCTGGGGAAATGGAGGGGTCTGGGACACTGGAGGATCTGGGTATTTGGGGGAGCATTGGAGGGTCTGGGGCACTGGGGGGTTCAGGGGCACGGGGGGTTCCTGCTCTGGGGCAATGGAGGCCAAGCCTGGCCAACACTCAGGAATTATTCTGGAGAGACGGAGCCAGGATGGTGCTCCCAGAGCCTTCACCTGCTCCAGGCACAGCGTCCTCAGAGCTGTGACCTCCCTGCCTCTGGATGTGTGACTTCACTCCCAGCTGGCATCCCAATGCCAGCCCCTCCCAGCTCCGGGAGGCACAAAGCCAAATTCCCAATGGCTTCATCTGTGCCCACAGTGGCCAACTCCCTCCGAGTTGGGATGTGGCTAAAAAGCTGGGAAATTGCTGATTTTTTTTTGCCTTTTTTTTTAATTAGAAATTTTAAGTTTTTAATTTCCAGGCTCATCCCCAAGCTGGGATGTCCCTTTTCTGTCCTGTCCCCAAGGCTGGCTGTGACATCAAATACTGCCAGGGAAGGGAAGGGAAGGGAAGGGAAGGGAAGGGAAGGGAAGGGAAGGGAAGGGAAGGGAAGGGAAGGGAAGGGAAGGGAAGGGAAGGGAAGGGAAGGGAAGGGAAGGGAAGGGAAGGGAAGGGAAGGGAAGGGAAGGGAAGGGAAGGGAAATATGAAATAAATTACAAGCAGGGAGACTCCACTGGGATAAAAGCACCCATCCCAAAAGCCTGCAGCTGCAGGGATGTTGGGTGTCCACCAAACCTCATCCTTCCCAAAAATCCCTACAGCAGCCTGTGGGATAGCTCCCATGCTTGGAGCTGGCCATGGTCTGAGAGGTGGATGAACATTTCAGGCAGTGGGAATGGCACAGTCAGTCCATATAGAAACATCTGGTAATATTTTAATTGACTTCTGTGGGTTTTGTCCATGATGAGAAAAGAGTTTGGAGTGACTCAGAGTCTGTAAACTGGGTTAATGTTCCCTCAGTGCCAAAGGTGCTCTTCCAGGCATGACATCCTGCTGGCAAGGGAGACGGAATGCCCTGGCATGGCCACTCCACCCTGGCAAACCAACACCATTGCACCACACCAGGGGTTTCCCACCTAATTCCCCCAAAACCCCCCCATGAGGGTTCATTGCTCCAGCTCGGGGTGAGCTGCTCCTTTGGGTATCAGCATTGGGATTTCCTGGTTATTAATATGGCAAAGAACTTTTTCAGCTCCACATGGGGTGGGGGCACCCCTGGGATTTCAGCTCTCAGGGAGCACCTGTTTAATCCTTTGTGGAAGAGCATCCCTGTCCCATCACCTCTGTCCTATTATCCCTGTCACCATCATCTCTGTCCCCACCTTCCTGTCCCTTCAACCCTGTCACCATCACCTCTGTCCCATCACCTGTCATCATCTCTGTCCTATCATCCCTGTCACCATCATCTTTGTCCCTTCAATCCTGTCACCATCATCCTTTTCTCCATCATCCCTGTCACCTTCATCCCTGCCACCATCATCTCTGTCCTCACCATCCTGTCCATCATCCCTGTCATCATCACCTCTGTCATCATCATCCCTGTCCCTTCAACCCTGTTGCCATCACCTCTGTCCCATCACCTCTGTTATCATCTCTGTCCCATCATCCCTGTCACCATCATCTCTGTCCCCACCATCCTGTCCCATCATCCCTGTCATCATCCCTGTCCCTTCAACCCTGTCACCATAACCTCTGTCCCATCACCTCCGTCCTACCATCCCTGTCCCCATCATCCCTGCCACCATCACCTCTGTCATCATCCCTGTCACCATCATTTCTGTCACCATCATCTCTGTCCCTTCAACCCTGTCACTATCATCTCTGTCCCATCATCCTTGTCACCACCTCTGTCACCATCACAACTGCCCCATCATCTGTCTCCTCATCTCCATCACCCTCATTCCTGTCACCGTCCCCCTGTCCCATCATCCCTGTCCCCATCACCTCTGTCCCACCTTCCCTATCCCATCATCTCCATCCCATCACCTCTGTCCCATCACCTGTCCCATCATCCCTGTCCCATCAACACTGTCACCACCTTGCCTGTCCCACCTTCCCTGTCCCATCATCTCCATCCCATCACCTCTGTCCCATCATCCCTGTCCCCATCATCTCTGTCCCATCAACACTGTCACCACCTTGCCTGTCCCATCATCTCCATCCCATCAGCTCTGTCACCACTACCTCTGTCCCACCACCTCAGTCCCCTCATCTCCAGCCAGGAGGGAAATCAGGGCCATCCCAGGGGCACACACCCACCAGCTTAACCCCATTAAACAACACCCCCCAAAGATTTTGCCTGCTCTGGAGCCAGGATTTATTAATGATGGGGAAACACCTGGAAAAACCCATGTAGGAGGACAAGAGCCACCCCAAGCAAAGGCAGATCCACGGGGAGAGCAGCAGCTCTGGATCCAGGAGGTGCAGGAAAATCCCAGCTCCCGGCTGTTCCCAGGTGCCCGGGAAGGACCTGGAGGCTCCGAAGGGAAGGGCCATCTGTCACGGCTGTCACGTGCCCAGAGGGACAGCTGAGGCTGCTGCCCTCAGCCTCCAGCTCCTGCTTTCCTTTATGGGGCTGCAGGGGAAAAAAATGGGGAAAAGCCAAGGAAAGCAGCTGCCCTCCAGCAGATTTTTGGGGTTTTATAGGATCCAGCCTGGAGCTCTTGATGTTTTCACTTCCCTTGTCAGTAATAGCACTTTTATAGGGATTTTTTGCCTGCCCTGTATCTCTGCTTCCCAATGGATTGCTTCCCATCCACACTCCACCTGTGTTTTCCAAGCCAGTGCCTCTTACTCCTGCCTGCTTTCCTTTCTGGGATCAGAACAGCAGTGGAGCATCGCTCCAGCAGCCTGGGCTGATTCTGCCTTCTAAACTCCTTCTCTAAAGGAGGCTCCAGGGCTTTTCCAGAGGCACTGGGAAGCAGCAGGGACCGGGATAAAGGCACTTTGTGCTGGCAGCCACCTCTGGAGTTTGCTGCTCCTGTCGCACTGGGAGGATCCCAGATCTCCTCTCCTCAGGTGTCTCTGCACCCAAAGGTGCCCCTCTCATCCCATCGGTGTTCTGAGGGCAGGTGCGCCGTGCTTTCCCAAAACTTTGATCCAGCAATTCCTGCTGCCATGATGTGCCCAGGATTGCTGGTGAACATCAGCACCATGGTCTCCCCACAATCACAGAATCATGGAATGGCTTGGGTTGGAAGGGTCCTTAAAGGTCACTCGTTCCAGGGATGTTGCCTTCTAGATCAAGGCAGGCGACCTGGTTCTGAGGTACAGCTCGACAGCCCACTCTCCAGGGCCGTTCGGGCCAATGACACACTCAGACACCAATGTGGTGGACGGTCAAAAGGCGTTTATTACTTCTTCTCATGGGGTCTTATAGTCTTAGGGGTCTCTACGTCAAAAGGGGTTTGTCCTTCTTACCTATGGTTAGTAGGGAATGGAAAAGTACTGAGTAAGGGATGGAAAGTTACTGGCTTCAGTGGGGCAACATTCCTATTGTTAGTGGGGCCACATTCCTATGTTAATTTCTTATCTATGAGTAACTGAGGGTCTTATCTACGGGGAACGAGGGTCTTGGCTTTCCGTGACATCGCGACAATCTTCCGCAGCGCCTCTTCCCTAGCTACCACACAGGGACAGCAGGATGGGGGGATTCTCCCTCTCCACTCAGGTGAGATCCCAGTGGGAACACTGGGGCTCAGCACAGAGGGACCTGGAGCTGCTGGAGAGAGACCAGAGGAGGCACCAGAGATGCTGCAAGGGCTGGAGCCAGGCTGGGAGAGCTGGGGGTGCTCACCTGGAGAGGAGAAGGCTCCAGGGAGAGCTCAGAGCCCCTTGCAGGGCCTGAAGGGGCTCCAGGAGAGCTGGAGAGGGGCTGGGGACAAGGGATGGAGGGACAGGACACAGGGAATGGCTCCCAGTGCCAGAGGGCAGGGATGGATGGGATATCGGGCAGGAATAGTTCCCTGTGAGGGTGGGTTAAGAGCTGGGACGGCATTCCCAGTGCAGTTATCCCCGGGATCCCGGGATTCGGGCAGGGCCGGGATTCCCCCGCTCCGCCGGGTCCCGCCCGCCCCCTCAGGCCGGCCCCGCCCCGCAGCTCTCGCGCGCCCGGCGGAGCTCTCGCGAGACTTCCCAAGATGGCGCCGGCGGGCAGCGCGAACCTGCCGTGGTACGGCCGGGAGCGGGGGCGCACCGGGACACCGAGATACCGGGGTAACGCGGCGGGAGCTGCACCGGCGCTCACTGCCCTCTCCTTTCCTCCCCCGCTGCAGGGTGGAGAAGTACCGTCCGCAGGCGCTGTCCGAGCTGGTATCTCACCGGGACATCCTCAGCACCGGTAGTTAATCCCTCCCCGCGCGGTGACCCCCCCCGCCGGTCCCGGCTGTCTCCCAGCTCCGTTATCCCGCTGTTATCCCGGTGTTATCCCATTATCCCGTTATCCCGCAGTGCAGCGCTTCATCAGCGAGGACCGGCTCCCCCATCTGCTCCTCTATGGGCCGCCCGGTACCGGGAAGACATCCACCATCCTGGCCTGTGCCCGGCAGCTCTACCGGGAGCGGGAGTTCGGCTCCATGGTGCTGGAGGTGAGCGGGAACACGGTGGGGTGGGATTGGGATGGGATCCATGGGATTGGGATGGGATGGGATGGGATGGGATGGGATGGGATGGGATGGGATGGGATGGGATGGGATGGGATGGGATGGGATGGGATCCATGGGATGGGATCTATGGGATTGGGATGGGATTGGATGGGATCCATGGGATGGGATGGGATGGGATGGGATGGGATGGGATGGGATGGGATGGGATGGGATGGGATGGGATGGGATGGGATCCATGGGATGGGATCCATGGGATGGGATCCATGGGATGGGATCCATGGGATGGGATCTATGGGATTGGGATGGGATTGGATGGGATCCATGGGATGGGATGGGATGGGATCCATGGGATGGGATCTATGGGATGGGAAAGGATGGGATGGGATGGGAAGAGAAAGCATGAGAGAAAGGATGAGGAGAATAGAATGGGAAGGGATGGAGTGGGATGGAAGGAGAATGGATGGGAAGTAATGGGATAGGGTTAGGAAGAAAAGGGATGGGATATGATAGGATAGAATGGGAAGGGAAGGGATGGGATCCATGGGATTGATGGGATGGGATGGAATTAGATGAGATGGAATGGGATGCAGGGATGTGGATCCACACTGTTCCCTTCCAGCTCAACGCCTCCGATGACCGGGGCATTGACATCGTCCGAGGGCCCATCCTGAGCTTTGCCAGCACCAGGACCATCTTTAAGTACGTGGTGGGTCTGGGCTTCCCAAAACTCCCCATCTCTTTGGCACCCTCCTGCCCTGGCACTTGGATTGAGAAGGGGATTTGGGAGGGCAGGAACATGCCCAGCAAGCAGGGAGGGTGAGGATGCAAGAAGGGCTTCTCAGGAGCCAGCCTGGGAACAAACATCCCATCCCAGCACCAAACCCCCCTTTTCTTAGGAAAGGCTTCAAGCTGGTGATCCTGGATGAAGCCGATGCCATGACCCAGGATGCTCAGAACGCCCTGAGGAGAGGTGAGGGAATCCAACCCCATGGGAATCCCACACTGTGGGCAGCCATGGCCTCATCCAGCCCTCACAGGGTGGGAATCAGGACGAGGCAGCCCCAGGACCCTCCTCCCCTCCCTCCTTTTGGCAGTGATCGAGAAGTTCACAGAGAACACGCGGTTCTGCCTCATCTGTAACTACCTCTCCAAGATCATTCCTGCCCTGCAGTCCCGCTGCACCCGCTTCCGCTTCGGGCCCCTGACCCCGGAGCTGATGGTGCCGCGGCTGCAGCACGTCATCCAGGAGGAGGGGTGAGTGGGGATCCCCCCTGTGCCCCACGCCCTGCCTGGGAGGAGCAGCAGGCTGGACTCCCTGGTGCTGTGTTCCAGGGTGGACGTGACCGAGGACGGCATGAAGGCTCTGGTGACCCTCTCGAGCGGGGACATGCGCAGGGCCCTCAATATCTTGCAGGTGGGACTGTGGCCATCAGCCCCTGGGCCAGCTGAGCTGGAGGGGCTTCTTCATCCTCCCTGTTCCCTCCTCTTCCTCAGAGCACCTCCATGGCCTTTGGGAAGGTGACAGAGGAGAACGTTTACACCTGCACGGGACATCCCCTCAAGTCTGACATCGCCAACATCCTCGACTGGATGCTGAACCAGGATTTTTCCACGGCCTACCGCAGTATCCTCTACCCTGGGGGTCATTCCCAGCTGGGATAAATCCTGCTCCTTCCCAGGGATCTCTGTGGCCTCTGGGGTGGGTGCTGCTCACTGGGGAGGCTCTTGGGGTTGCTGGAAAGATGAGGAGTGGGATGTGGCAGGGAAACACCTGGAAGCAAGGCCTTGACTCGCTCTCATCCCAGAAATCATGGAGCTGAAGACGCTGAAGGGCCTGGCCCTGCAGGACATCCTCACTGAGATCCATCTCTTCGTGCACAGAGGTGGGGAAAGGCTCTGCCTCCAGATGATCCTGGAGAGGCCAAACTTCCCCCTGGCCTTCACTGAGTGTTTCCTTCTCTCCACAGTTGACTTCCCCCCCTCCATCCGCATCCAGCTGCTGATCAAGCTGGCAGACATCGAGTAAGTGTCACTGCCCCACTGTGGGGACCCTGGGGTGGCTCCTGGTGGTCACTGGGCACTGCTGGCACACAACCCATGGCTGTGGGGGGCACACATAATGCTGGAAACCCCCAAAGCTGCCCTTGGTCCCTCTCCAGGTACCGCCTGGCCGCTGGCACCAGCGAGAAGATCCAGCTGAGCTCCCTCATCGCCGCCTTCCAGGTCACCAGGGACCTGGTGGTGGCTGAAGCCTGATCCTGCCGGGTGGATCTGCTGCTGGATTTGGGAAGGACCATCAGCCCCATGCCTGGAGCCGCTTCCTGCAGCTTCCCAGATCCCTTTTGGAAGCCTTGAGCGCACAGTCAGGGTAAAAAGGTTGTTTTTTAGCATTATTCCCAATGGGAAAATACAGGTGCCTCCAAAGCCCAGCAGGTCGCACTGGTCTTTGATTTTCCCTCCTGAAAGGAGCTGGGGGGTTAGGGGTGCACCAGCTTTCAGTGTTCAGCTGTTCCCAAGGGAAAAACAACATCCTGGTGATGTCTGGAGGAGAATTCCCTCCACAAAGTCTGCCAGCACACAAGGGAACGTGCTGTTGCTCCAGCCACCAGCTAAGCTGGAGGATGGGGACAAACAAAACACTTCTGCATGCTCAGCATGTCTGGGAATTTGGCGGATTGAGTGCCACGCTCCAGCTCGGAGAGAAAACAACAGCGGAATGGGGGCAGGGGGTGGGGTGAAGCCACCTCTTCCCACAGATGGACACCCCTGCCACCCCTCCCTGGCAGCCAGGGCGGTGCCAGGCACTCCCAGGTCACCTGAGCGAGCCAGGAGGGAAATCATGAGGAATCAATTTTTATTTATTGAGACCTGCTCGGGCTTGTCCCACTCCTGCCCACGCCAGGAGAGCAGCAGAGCCCACGCTCCAGCGGGATGGAGGGACATTCCCAGGTGGATGTTTTGGGGAGTTCAGGCCCATATTTGTGCAGGTGACAACAGCTCTGCTCCCACAGCAGCTGTTGCACCATCATCCCACACCATTGCACTCAGAAGCAGAAGCACCTGACCCAACCCAGCAGGCAGCAGGGGACAGGGGGACCTGTGGCCCACCCGTGTCCCCTGCAGGGCCACCACAGCTCTGTGTGGGATTTTGCTGGGTTTTTGTATTATGACACCAAAAAAAGCCCTCCACAGCCCCAAAACCACGGAGCAGCGACGCTCCTGGCTCACGGCTCGGCGTTCCTGCGGCGCCACCAGCCCAGGCCGAGCCCTGGAGCTCACCTCCATGCTCTGCTCTCCCTGCTGCCTTAAAAAGTCCTGTAAGTGAGGAATTCCTTCAGCTTCCTGGGAATGGGCAGCGCCAGCACCTGGTAGGTTGTGAGGAAGGTGCGCAGGGCTTTGCGGCACAAGTGCTTGAGCGACGAGAGGACCCTCGGGGCTGTCCAGAACTGCACGTGGCCATCCCTGGTCCTGCAACGGGATCCAAACAAACAACCCTGAGCTCAGGGCAGAGGGACACGAGGAATTCCAGCTGTCCCCAAATGAGCATGTGTTCCCCCAGCCCAGGAAAACTATGCCCAGGGAAGGCCAGAATTTGCTGAGCTGCAGGAGGAAGGAGGAACCCTGTGCTTCTCCACCCTCTTCTCCTGTTTACTCACCCTGTGGCAATGAATCCTCCATGTGGGAAGTACATGCAGCACAGACCGTTGGTCATGGGGGCAAAGGCCACTGGAGACCTCAGCTCCAAGGCCCAGATCCTCAGGAGCCTGTGGAGAAAGGGAGAGGACACAGTGCAGTGCCTGCTGCCAAAATAAAGCCTCTGGGATCACCCAGAAAAAGATCAAAGACAGAAAAAAGGATTTGCTTCCCATAGGAGTGTTCCACGGAGGATTGTCCCCTGCTGAGTGAGTGACATGCTGAGGGTGGCACAGCACCCAGGAGGACACAGGACTCAGCTCAGGGTGACAGGACCCTGACCTTGCTACCCCCTCCTTGTCACAGCCCAGCCATGGTGTTCCCACAGGCCTGACCCTTCTCCTGATTCCAGGAATTGGTGGGGATCTGGAGCATTTATTCCCCACCTCCTGAGCTCCTGCTTCATTCTGGTCTCCTCTGGGTCCCCACAGGGGTTCACTCACCTGTCATCTGCCACCGTGGCCAGGTACAGCCCCTCGGGGGAGAAGCAGACGGAGCGCAGGGAGCTGGTGTGGATTTCACTGCTGGAGTCCAGCGTGGAGTGCAACGGGACGTGGCTGTGGGTGGGGACAACATCCCAGTGTCACCTCTGAGCTGCCACCAGCCCCTTCCCCAGCTGGGGCTGGCAGAGCCACCAAACCTGGCAAGCCAGACCCCCACCTCCTGCCTCTGGAAGCAGAGGAGTGGTGATGGCTGTGCTCAGAGGGAAGGGAAAGGCACATCCAGCCCTAAAAACCTCCCTGGCACTGTCCCACAGTGTCCCCATGGTCCATATCACAGTATAGACAAGGTGGCTGTGCCCATCCAGTGGGGAAAGCCACAGCCAGCCCTAAAAACTTCCCTGGCATTGCTGTGTCCTGTCCCACAGTGTCCCCATGGTCCATATCACAGTATATACAAAGTGGCTGTGCCCGTCCAGCAGGGAAAGCCACATCCAGCCCCAAAACCTACCTGGCAGTGTCCCCATGGTCCATATCACAGTGTAGACAAGGTGGCTGTGCCCATCCAGTGGGCAAAGTCACATCCAGCCCTAAAAACCTCCCTGGCATTGCTCTGCCTGTCCCACAGTGTCCCACACCACAGTGTAGACGTGGTGGCTGTGCCCATCCAGCAGGGAAAGCCACATCCAGTCCTAAAAGCCTGCCTGGCATTGCTGTGTCCCCTCCCAGGTGGTTGTACCGCAGTGTCCTGAGCTGCTCCCCGGTGTAGGGGTCCCACATGATGACACAGGCGTCGTAGGAGGCAGTGACAAGGAGCGCAGAGTCCGGGGAGAAGTCACAGGACACCACGCTGCTCTGGTGGCCCTCCAGCCTCCGGATGAGGGTGTAGGATCTCATGCTCCACAGCAGGGCCTGTGGGATTTGGGCAGGGGATCAGGCTGGGAGCATGCCAAGGGTTAAAGCACGTGGGCTCTGCTCACAGCTTCCACTCCTGAGGAGCCAGGGTAGCACGGCCTGGCCCTTCTCCAGGGGGGTTTCTGGGGACACAGCAGGTACAGGAATAGTTCCCATCCTGCAGGACTCACCGATTTCTCACCAGCAGCAGAGCAGAGCATGCTGCAGTCTGGGGAGATGGAGCAGCAGTACACCCACTGCACGTGGCCCGACAGCACCTGCACCTGCCGCCCTGGGGACAGCAGAAATGTGTCACCAGAGGGGAACAGGACTCCTTGGCTCTGCTCTCCCTCCCTTTCCCCAGAGGGAATTCACACTGGGCTGGGGATTCCCTGGGTAAATCCCAAGGCAATGCCCTCCTGCATCTCCCAGGTTACACTCTGCTCCCTGTCACATGGCTGTCCCCTTCTGCCTCAGATATTGTCCCCAAAGGTCCCCTCCACCACCTTCCCTCCCAAGATTGGTTTCTCCCCCTTCCCTGACCCAGCACAGGGATATCCCTGCACATTCCTACCATCCCTGCTCAGGTCCCACACGCGCAAGGTCTTGTCCCGCGAGGCTGACACGAGGATGGGGCTTCCATTGGGAGCAAAGCTCAGGTCCCTGACAACATCCTGGTGTCCCAAGAGGCTGAAGAGGAGGTGCCCTGCAGAGAGGAGCCAGGCTCAGTGCCATCCATCCACGGGGAATGAGGCAGAGCATTCTTGCAGCCCTGCTTGGGACAGGGCAGGTATTGGGGAAGGGAGGAGATGGGATCTCCTTCCACAGGGGAACAAGGGGACAGCCAGCCTGAAGCCACGACAGCGAGGGCTGCTCACCTGTCTGCACCTCCCACACCTTGATCTGCCCATCGTTGAGCCCGGTGGCCAGGACCAGGCAGGGAAGCCCCACGGCACAGGCAGGATCTGTGTCCCCATCCTCAGCTGCTGGCCAGGCACTGAAGGCCAGGCCCCACACGATCTGCCCACACTCCAGAGTCTTCTCCTTGGCTGCCCCACGGCTCCAGGTCTCCGCTTTGCCGCCCCGGCTCTTGCGCTCCGAGGTTTTGCAGCCGCTGGAGGGAGGCAGGGATGGGGGGAGTGTTCACCCCGAGACCCCCCAGCTCCATGCACCCATCCTCACCCCACACTGGGCAACCCCTGGGATCAATCCAAGCTGGGGAATGAATGGATGGAGAGCAGCACCGGGAGGACACCGCTGAAACACCCTGGGCTGATACCGCAATGTGGGCAGCAGGAAAGGAGGGGAATTCTGCCCCTCTGCCCCACTCAGATGAGACACCACCTGCAGCTGTGGCTGCCCCAGCCCTGGGGTTCCCAGCATGAGAAGGATGTGGAGTTGATGGAGTCAGACCAGAGGAGGAGATGCTCCAGAGAGCTGGGAGAGCTGGGGGTGCTCACCTGGAGAGCAGAAGGCTCCAGGGAGAGCTCAGAGCCCCTTGCAGGGCCTGAAGGGGCTCCAGGAGAGCTGGAGAGGGACTGGGGACAAGGGATGGAGGGACAGGACACAGGGAATGGCTCCCAGTGCCAGAGGGCAGGGATGGATGGGATATTGGGAATTGGGAATTGTTCCCTGGCAGGGTGGGCAGGCCCTGGCACAGGGTGCCCAGAGCAGCTGTGGCTGCCCCTGGATCCCTGGCAGGGCCCAAGGCCAGGCTGGGCAGGGCTTGGAGCACCCTGGGACAGTGGAAGATGTCCCTGCATGGGCAGGGGTGGCACTGGACGAGCTTTAGGGTCCCTTTTAACCCAACCCATTCCATGACTCCGCACTCACAGCTCGGCCTCTCCCAGGGGCCACGGGATCAGTTTGACCACGCAGTGTCCCTGGGACCAGGCGAACCAGGCCCCGTCGGGGGAGAAGGCGACGCTCCAGGTCTCGCAGCTGGATTTCCAGTCGTAGCGCTGGGGCCGGCCCGGCTTCAGCTCCGCCAGCAGCACCGGCTCCTCTGCGGCGGGACAGCCCCGTTACCCGCAGAGCCCCCCAAACCCCGGTCACCCTCACAGCCCCAGCCCTCCCCGTGTCCCCGCCCGGCTCCCGCTCACCTCCGCTCGGCTTCATGGCGGCCCCGCCGCCCGCTCGGCCCCGCCGGGCCCGCCCGGCTCAGGGCGGCGGCGGCGGCGGAAGCGGCGGCGCGGGGAGGGGACCTGGAGCCGCCTCCTCCGGCCCCGCCGCCACCGGCACCGCCCCGCGACCGGCATGGGGCGGGAGAGGGCCTGGAACGGCCTCCGTGAGGGAGAAACGGCGGGAACCGGGCCGGCCCCGAACGCCCGCCAGGCCCTGGGCAGCGACACCCTCAGTGACACACGCCGGGACACCTTCTGACAGGGACACCCTCAGAGACAAACACCGGGACACCTTCTGACAGGGACACCCTCAGAGACACACGCCGGGACACCCTCAGAGACACACACCGGGACACCTTCTGACGGGGACACCCTCAGAGACAAACACCGGGACACCTTCTGACGGGGACACCCTCAGAGACACACGCCGGGACACCCTCAGGGACACACACCGGGACACCTCCCGGCAGGAACACCCTCAGGGACACACACCGGGACACCTCCCGGCAGGGACACCCTCAGGGACCCAGCACGGGGACAGCTCCCGGTCGCGACACCATCAGAGACCCGGCACCGAGACACCTCCCGGCACCGGGACATCCTCAGGGACCCGGCACCGGGACACCTCCCGGCAGTGACACACACCGGGACACCTCCCGGCACCGGGACATCCTCAGGGACTCAGCATCGGGACATCCCCTGGCAGTGACACCCTCAGAGACACACACCGGAACACCTCCGGGCACCGGGACACCCTCAGGGACCCGGCACCGGGACACCTCCCGGCAGTGACACACACCGGGACACCTCCCGGCAGTGACACCCTCAGGGACCCAACACCCGGCAGTGACACCCTCAGGGACCCAACACCTTCACGGGGACACCCCTTGGCAGTGACATTCCCCCAAACCCACACCAGGACACCCCCTGGCAGTGACAGCCCCCAGGACACACAGGGTGACAGCCCCCACCAGTGATCCCCCTTTCGTGGACCCAACACCCACAGAGTGAAACCCCTCACCAGTGACAGCCCCCACCAGTGACACCTCCTCCCTTAGCTCCCACACGGGGACACCCCCTCCGCCAGTGACACCCCCAGGATGCAGCACCCACACGAGGACACCCCCTGCCAGCGACACCCCCAGAACCCCGCACCCGCTGGGTGACACCCCCCAATTCAGCAGCCCCCAAAAATCAGCACCCCTATATTCATCCCCCCCAGCAGCCCCCAAGGATCTCACTAAGCCCCCCTTTAGCAGCACCCCGATCACTCCGTGCCCCACATTGTCCCCCCAAGGAGCAGCACCCCATCATCAGCCCCCCAAGAGCCAGCGCCCCTCCTCTGAGCCCCTCCAGCACTCCCTGGGTGACACCCACCCTGACAATGCCAGCAGGACACAGCTGGCCAGCACCCCAAATTCCACAGCCCCTCCAGGGGTGTCCCCCCTCGCCCCCCATCCTCTCTGGCTCAGGGTCCCTGGTGCAGGGAGCGGTGGCATTGGGGTACTGCACCCACAGACACCCCAAGACCTGCTGGAGTCCCCCCGGTTTGGCACGGGGTGTCCCCTCTGAGGGCTGGGGTCTCCCGGAGGTCCCTTGGGGGGTCCCATGCACTTCCTTCCTCCCCTGATCCCCAAATTCAGGGTTTACCCATTCTCCCTCCCTACTTTGGCACTTTGGGGTCCAGACCGAGCCCCCCATCCCTGTCACCCTCACCACAGGTGCCACCGCTCTGCCGTGCCTCAGTTTCCCCGCCTCTTGGACGGGGGGTGGCTTTGCTGTCCGGTCGCTGGCTGGCGATGGGACGCCCACGATGGGCACGGTGCCACCTCCCCCTGCTCGCCCTTCGCCCTGTGCCCGCCTGGCGCAGGTGGGAGCGGAGCGGCAGCAAAATCACCGAGGAGAGGAAAGAGGAAGAAGCGGCGGTGAGAAGCGACGGCAGACGAGGAGGAAGAGGAGAGAAGGAGGAGGAGGAGGAGGAAGGGGCCGGTGCCGGCAGCCCCGCGGCGCTTCGCGGGGGCTCAGGGCACCCCCGGGCACCCATCGCAGCCCCCAGGTGCCCACCCCGAAGTTTGAAGTTCGCCGGCATGGCCACAACCACCCGGCTGCGCTGCCGGGTGCAGGAGGGGAAGGACCTGCCCGCCAAGGACCTGTGAGTGGCTCGGGGGGCTCAGCGCCCCCCTATTTCCCCCAGACCCATCCCGGGAGGTGTGGCGGGGAGCCCCTGCACCCCCGCGCCTTTGGGGGTGTGGGGTGGTGATCGGGGGCTGCAGGGAGACCCCCGCCCGCTCCTGCCCCGGGACACGGCTCAGCGGAGCTGGCACCTCCGGATGTGCCAGCTTGGCACCGCCAGCTGCTCCCAGGGCTGGGCAGCCGGGAGCGCAGCCGCGTCCCTGCCTCGGGGGGTGTCCCATTGCGGGGGTCTGGGCACAGCCGGCGATCTGCACTATGATGGGGTGCCCCGTGCTGCTCCCAGCGCCCCCAAAGCCAGCCTGGGGCTGTGGTGGGGCTGCAAAAGGGGCTCGCGGGGAACCACTCCCACTTCCCGTCCCATGGCAGGGACAGAGACTGGAGTCACGTCCCTCGTCCATCTCGGGGTCTCAGTCCTTGTGAAGCACCTCCTGGGGATTCGGGGCTCCAGCAGGGCCGGCACCCCTCAGCGCTGCTCCAGCAGAAAGGGGCTTTGCAGCGAGCGGGTGGATTGCCCCTGGATCCATCCCTCATCCCTCCATCCCATTCTCTTTCTGGTGGAAAGGGCCAGAGCGGCGTCATCCTGACACCCTGGGGTGTCACAGAGACTCGGGCTGGGCTGGGCTGTGCTGCTGGACAGAGAGTGGCACGCACGGGTGGGTGACACAGGGACACAGAGATGCAGGGCCAGGCTCAGACCGAGCAGCCCAGCTCACCCCTAGTGCCTCACTGTCAGGGTTTGGGGCCCCCAGGGTGGGGGGGATTCCCGACCCTGGGCACCCCCATCCCCTGCCCAGGTCTGGCTCCAGCCATCCCTGCTGCGAGGTCAAGGTGGACAACGAGGTGGTGGCCGGGTACGGGGACACTGTCCCACAGGGGGAGGGGACACACAGGAGTGGGGGATCCTCCCTGGGGGGACAGCCACCTCTGCCATCCCGGCAGGACAGCCACCGTGTGGAAGAGCCTGAACCCTTTTTGGGGTGAGGAAATCACGCTGCCTCTGCCCCGTGGATTCCACAGCCTATGTGCTGGATGAAGACACCATTGGGAAGGGAGACAGCACGGGCAGGGTGGGCACTGGGGACCCCCCGAGGGGTGGCAGGTCCCCAGCAGTGTCCTGCTGTGTCTGTCCCCTCACAGGCTGGACGATGTCATCGGCAAGGTGTCACTCAGCCACCAGCAGATCTCGGCCAAGCTGCGGGGTGAAGGGGGGCACAGTGGGGTGGGGGACAGCGGGACCCGTGCTGCCACCATGGGGTGCCCACGCTGTCCCCCTCGGCAGGCACTGACAGCTGGCTCAGCCTGGCACCTGTGAGCCCCAACCAGGAGGTGCAGGGTGAGATCCACCTGGAGCTGGGGGTCCCCGAGCAGGGCCACCCGCGGGTGCTGTGCTGCCACCTCATCGAGGCCAGGTGGGGGGATGGCAGCTCCCGGGGCTGCCACCACCACCACGGGGTCTCATTTTTGGTGGGAGGGAGGAGAGGAGGGGATGGTGACAGTGGTGGCATAGGGTTTGTCCTCCCCTTTCCACACTCAGAAGGATCCTCATTGCACCAGGCTGGGGACATCAGCGGTGCCAAGCCACATGTGACAATGCCATGGGGGCTCAGTGGGAAGTGTGCTGCCATCCCTGCTTGGGGACAGGGGCACAGGAGCACCGGGGTCTGTCCCCAGCAGAATGGTTGGCTCTCACCATGTTTTTGCCCTTTGGTTCCAAAATTTGGGGAAACTGAGGCACTGCCCAGGCTGCCCGTCTGGGTTTGGGGGTGCAGATGTGCGTGCAAGTGCGTGTGAGCGTGCACAGGGACACACACGCGGTGACACACACGCACGGTGACACGCACACACAGCTGACAGATGGAGCAGCCAGCAGAGGCAGCATCCCGCTGCCATGGCAACCAAAGCGGCTACCAAGGCAACGGGATGGCCTTGGGGACAGGGTGGCCATGGGGACAGCCAGGAGGGACTGGAGGAGGAAGGGCTCCCTGGAAATGGGGACACGATCCCCCCCAGCACCCCCTGGCACCTGCTGGCTGCCCCCCATATGCCCAGGCGAGCTGGCACGGGGCAGCAGGGACCGTGGTGGTGGGGACAAACCCGTCTGACCCCATGTCCTCACAGGGACCCGGGACGCCTCGGGCACCTCGGACCCCTCTGGCCGGGTGTCGTGCTGCGGGCACACGCTGGAGACAGCCGTGAGTCACTGCTGGCTGCTGGGGGTGGCACCGGCTACTGCACGGACCCAGGAGGCTCGGGCACCGTCGGGCATCAGTGCCGGTGCCCGCAGGTGGCGAAGAAAACGCGGTTCCCTCGCTGGGATGAGGTGCTGAGTTCGAGCTGCCAGAGGGGGTGCTGAGCGTGGAGCTTTGGGATGGGACACGGTGGGCAAGAACGACTTCCTGGGGCGGGTGAGGAGCTCGGGGCACACCCCAATGGGGCTGGGGGCACCTCTGCATCCCCGGTGCGGGGTCTGGGTGAGCCCACCGGGATGGGGGCAGTGCCACATGCAGATCCTGCGTGCCCTGGGCTGTCCCACAAGGGAGGTGCAGCACAGGGGCCTGGCACATGTCCCCTCGTCCATCCAAACCCTGTGTGTCCTGGGCTGTCACCCAAGGGAGCACAGGGGACTGGCACATGTCCTGCATGTCCTGGGCTGTCCCCCAAGGGAGGCACAGCACAGGGGACTGGCACATGTCCCCTCACCCATCCAGACCCTGCCCCTGTTCCCCAGCTCTAGTTCTTCTTGGACACCCTCTGGCCGGGCCCCACCAGGGGCTGGTTCCATCTCCTGCCCTTCCCCAGCACCAGCGAGCAGCACGGGTGAGTGCAGGCAGAGGGGACAGGGGGTTGTGACCAGGGCAGCACGAGGTGGCCCCCATGGAGGGCACAGGACCCAGGTGAGCCCCTGTGACACTGCAGGGGACAGCTGGGTGCCCTGAGGCTGGCAGTGAGGCTGCTGCAGGACACGGTCCTGCCCTCCCACCACTACCAGCCCCTCGTCCAGCTCCTCACCGAGCCCGTCCTCTGCCCTGCCCAGCTGGGTGCTGGGGCTGTGGGGAACTTTGGGGTGACCACCCCCGTGTGGAGGCCCTGCTGTGCCCACCTTGCCCTCCCCACAGTCCTCCGAGGGCACAGCTCTGGCTGTCCTGGAGGAGGTGACCTCAGTGGAGAGCTGGCAGGACGTGGCCACCAAGTTGGTGAAGATCTTCTTGGGCCAAGGGCTAGCTGTGCCCCTCCTGGACTATCTCACCACTGGCCAGGACCAATAAGTGCCCAGGACCACCCCGAGAAACCCCAAACCTGGGTCACTCCAGATTGCCATGGAGAAAGAGTGAGGACACCAAGGGAGACGCAGGAAAGGTGCCACGTGTCCCTGGGGTTGGGCACACCAGGGACAGCTGGGATGTCGCCCTGTGCCCACCTTGCCACAGCCTCTGTGCCCTTCCAGCTGATCCCAACACCCTCTTCCGCTCCACCTCTCTGGCCTCCAAATCCATGGAGCAGTTCATGAAGGTGAGCACGGAAAGGGACGCCTCCATGGTGTCCCAGCAGGGCGTCTGGGGACAAGGACAGTGCCCTCCCACCCCTTGCAGGTGATGGGGCTGCCCTACCTGCACGAGGTCCTGAAGCCAGTCCTGAACTGCATCTTTGAGGAGAAGAAATATGTGGAGCTGGACCCCGGCAAGGTGGGGACAGCACAGGGACACCGCGGAGGGGTGGGGACACCAGGGAGGGAAGGGGACACCAGGGAGGGGTGGGGATCTTGGAGAGGGATGGGGATAGCAGGGAGGGATGGGGACACCAGGGAGGGATGGGGACACCAGGGAGGGGTGGGCACACTGGGGAGGAATGGGGACCCATTGGAAGGGATGGGGACACCAGGGAGAGATGGGAATCTTGGGAGGGATGGGGACACTGGGGAGGGACAGGGACCTTGGAGAGGGATGGGGACCTTGGAGAAGGGGTGGGGATGCCAGGGAGAGATGGGGACCCGTGGGAAAGGATGGGGACACCAGGGAGCTGTGGGGACCTTGGAGAGGGATGGGGACATTGGAGGCAGATGGGGACACCAGGGAGGGGGATGGGGACCCTTGGGAAGGAATGGGAACACCAGAGAGGGATGGGGACCTTGGAGAGGGATGGGGACACCAGGGAGAGGGATGGGGACCTTGGGAAGGGATGGGGACACCAGGGAGGCGTGGGGACCTTGGATAGGGATGGGGACGTTGGGGAGAGATGGAGACCCTTGGGAAGGGTGGGGGACTGGGGGAGAAATAAGGACCCTGGGGAGATCCAGGAAGCCTGGGAATGGATAAGGACCCTGGGAAGGGTGGAGGACCTGGGGAGGGATGGAGACACTGTGGGGGGATGGGGATCCTTAGGGAGAGTGGGGCTCCTGGGGAGGAATGTGGATGCCTGGGGATGGACAGGGAGTCTGAGGAGGGATGAGAACTCCAGGGAACGATGGGAACCCTTGAAGAGGGATGGGGATCCTTGGGGATTATGGGGACCCTTGGGGTGGGTGAGGGACCTGCAGAGGGATGGGGATCACTGGGAGAGACAAGGATTGTGGGGAGGGCTGGGGAGCCCAGGGAGGGTTTGGGACTTCAGGGAGAAACCCCAGAAAGGATGGAGGCCTCTGTGAGGGACATGGAGCCTATGGAGAGATGGGAACCCACCAGGAATGGGGAGGCCAGAAAGGGAGGGACAGAAACCCCAGGGAATGATGGGGACCCCAAGCAGGGCAGGGCCATTCCTGCCCCTGTGCCACACACCATGGGCTGGCTCCTTCCTGTGCCACTTGAGGCCAGTCCTGCCTGTCCCCAGGCTGTGCCACCACAAGCTGGGCACAGCACAGGGGCAGAATTTGGGTGCCATCACCCCTCCAGCTGCTCCGCTTTTCCCAACCCCCGAGCCCTCGGGCTCCAGGGGAGCAGCCAGGGTGGCCCAGGGGGTGACACCAGCAGGGACACAGCAGTGTCACCCCTTCCCTGCATGGCACACGCTCTGCAGAGCTTCAGGAGCCTGGGGCTGCAGCTGGGGCAGGGCAAGGAGCCGTGGATGGCCCCGCTGAACGCCGTCCTCCTGCCCAGTGCCACCCGTGTGCGGGCCTTCCTGTACGCCCTGGTCACCGTGGGTGAGCGGGGACACAGGGCAGGGAGGGGACATGGCTGGTGCTGGGTCAATGCCACCACCCTGGTGCTGCCAGGAGCACCCTCGGGTCGTGGGAGGGGGTGGCACTCGAGGTGACACCTCTCCGTCCCTGTCACAATCACAGTGGGCCAGGTGGCAGCGCGGTGGCCGGGCCCCCCTGCCCGGGCCAGGCAGGTACGGGAGCCCTGGGGACACTGGGGGGACACATGGGCACCCGGGGTGGGGGCTGGCACAGGCTGGCAGAGCCCTGCGGGCACCGCTCCCGCTCCCTCCACGAGGGGACAGCAGATACACGGGGACAGGGGACACGGGGACATGGGGACACACGCAGTCCGGGGGTGGCACAGGGTGAGATGTGACGGCACGGGGGCACCGGGAGGGGCTGTGGGGACACCACGGGTGGGTGTCGGGGGTGGATGCCCGCGGGCGGTGCCAGGGGGACTGGCAGGGTCACGGGTGGGTGCCGCAGGTGGCACTGACCCCACCCTGGGTGCAGCGGGACCCGCTGGGGACAGGCTGCAGGAGGTGCTGCGAGACCAACGGCCCACGACGCCTTTGCCCGCCGCGACGAGACCCCGGAGCCACCCCCAAGTGCCCTCCCTGTCCCCAGAGCCACCCCCAAGTGCCCTCCCTGTCCCCAGAGCCACCCCCAAGTGCCCTCCCTGTCCCCAGAGCCACCCCCAAGTGCCCTCCCTGTCCCCAGAGCCATCCCCAAGTGCCCTCCCTGTCCCCAGAGCCCCGGAGCGCCCCAGCGTCCCCTCGCAGCGCAGCCGGGAGGGCACAGAGGGGACGCGGGGCCGCAGCCCGGCACGGGGTGTATTCTGTAACACAGAGATGTACATGGCACCGGCTGTGCGCGGCTCCTGGGGCAGCGGCGGGCGACACGGGTGACGCACGGGTGACGCACGGGTGACACGGGTGGCACAGACGCGCAAAGAGGCCACGGGTAGAAAAAAGACCACGACGCTATCGCCACGAGAGCGGGGCGAGCCGGGACGGGCGGACAGACAGACGGACGGACGGACGCACGCGGGGACACGCGGTGGGTGGCACCGGGTGGCCCGGGACGGGGGACGGGCCCGCCGGGCGGGGCTGCGGGAAGCGGCGCGGGTGGCACGGGCGGGACACGGGGCCAGGGCGGCCCCGGCCCGGCTCAGTCCTTCAGCGTGGCCTCGGACACGCCCTGGGCCAGCAGCTCGGCCAGCACGTTGTCCAGGTAGTTGGGGTCGGGGTAGCCGTGCCCCGTCAGGTTGGAGCCGAACTCGGTCTTGTGGTGGATCTCGTTCCACACCACCGTGTCCGACTCGCCCGTGGTGTTGGAGGTGCCGATGGTGAAGATGAGCCGCCGGTCCCAGGCCACGATCAGCAGCTTCAGCACCTGCGGCGGGCACGGCCAGGGCTCACCCACCCAGCACCCCTGGTATGGCCTGGCATGGACTGGCACAGCCCCAAGGCAACCCCACCCAGCCTGGCATGGACTGGCATAGACCCACAGCAACCCCACCCAGCCTGGCATGGAGTGGCACAGCCCCAAGGCAACCCCAGTACCTCCTCCCCTGGCACAGCACAGCCCCAGCCCCAACAGGGTGGGATTCAACCCCAGCACGGTGCCCACAGGATGTCACCCTTCCTTGTAGTACCCCCCATCCCACCCCAGTGCAGTTGCAGCCTTCCCATCCCATCCCATCCCATCCCATCCCATCCCATCCCATCCCATCCCATCCCATCCCATCCCATCCCATCCCATCCCATCCCATCCCTTCCCATCCCATCCCACCCCATCCCATCCCATCCCATCCCATCCCATCCCATCCCATCCCATCCCATCCCATCCCATCCCATCCCATGCATTCTCTTTCCATCCCACCCATCCCTTCCCATTCTATGGTCCCCATTCTTTCTCTTTCCATCTCATTCCAATCTTTCTCTTCTCATTCCATCCCAATCCATCCCATCCCTTCCCATCCTATCCCACACCATCCCATCCCTTCCCTTCCCTTCCCTTCCCTTCCCTTCCCTTCCCTTCCCTTCCCTTCCCTTCCCTTCCCTTCCCTTCCCTTCCCTTCCCCATCCCACTCCTCATCCCATCCATCCTCCTTCCACCCCATCCTTTCCCATTCTTTCCCATTCTGGGCTATTCTTTCATTCCATCCCTGCTATTCTTTCTCTCCCCATCCCATACCACCCCACCCCACCCCATCCCTTCCCATCCTATCCTATCCTATCCTATCCTATCCTATCCTATCCTATCCTATCCTATCCTATCCTATCCTATCCTATCCTATCCTATCCTATCCTATCCTATCCTATCCTATCCTATCCTATCCCACCCCTTTTCTTCCTCACCCCATCCCATTCCTTCCCATCCCATCCATCCACCTTCCATCCCACCCCATTCCTTCCTAATCTATTCTCCCAATTCTTTCTGTTCCCATCCCATCCCACCCATCCCATCCCTTTCCTTCCCCACCCAATCCCATTCCCCCATCCCATCCATCCTCCTTCCACTCCTTCCCTTCCCATTTTGTGCCATCCTATCTTTTTCCATCCCTGCTATGCTTTCTCGTCCCCATCCCCATCCCATCCCCATCCCATCCCATCCCATCCCATCCCATCCCGTCCCATCCCGTCCCATCCCATGCATTCTCTTTCCATCCCACCCATCCCTTCCCATTCTATGGTCCCCATTCTTTCTCTTTCCATCTCATTCCAATCTTTCTCTTCTCATTCCATCCCAATCCATCCCATCCCTTCCCATCCTATCCCACACCATCCCTTCCCTTCCTTCCCTTCCCTTCCCTTCCCTTCCCTTCCCTTCCCTTCCCTTCCCTTCCCTTCCCTTCCCTTCCTCTTCCCTTCCCTTCCTTCCCTTCCCTTCCCTTCCCTTCCCTTCCCCATCCCACTCCTCGTCCCATCCATCCTCCTTCCACCCCATCCTTTCCCATTCTTTCCCATTCTGGGCTATTCTTTCATTCCATCCCTGCTATTCTTTCTCTCCCCATCCCATCCCATCCCATCCCATCCCATCCCATCCCATCCCATCCCACCCCACCCCACCCCACCCCTCCTTCCTGCCCTTCTCGTTGTCGGGCAGGTAGCAGTGCCGTGGGAAGCCTCGTGCCGTGAATTTCTTGCCGGGGTTGGGATGCTCCGGGCCCTGGGTGGGTGTGGGGACAGGAGGTGAGTGGGGACACGGGGACACAGGGACACAGGGACACAAGGTCACAGGGACACGGGGTCACCACCCCACCGAGGTCCCCCCTCACCTGGATGCCGGTGGGGATGTCGTAGACGATCCGGATGGTTTTGGAGTCGGTGTATCCCGGGAGGGAGTGGGGGATGAGGTGAACTCCATCTTCCCGGGGGGCTGCGTGCCCGTCTTCTCCCCGTAAATGGCCTTGCAGGTGGGGCACTGCAGGCTGCCGTCCTGGGGGCACCGCGGGGGCTCAGGGGTGGCACCCACCTGGCACCCACCCAGCAACAGCTGGACCACCCAGCACCCACCCAGCACCACCTGGACCCCCCAGCACTCCCCAACACCCACCCAGAACCCACCTGAACCACCCAAAACCCACTCAATACCCACCCAGCACCCACCTGGAACTGCCCAGCACCCACCCATCACCGCACCCAATGCCCACACCCATTCCAGCACCCACTCAACCTCCCCGAACCCACCCAGCACCCAGCCAGCACTTAGCTGGAACATTCAGAACTCCCCAGCACCCAGCCTGAACCCCTCACAGCCACCCAGCACCCACCTGCACCCCCTCAGCACTCCCCAACACCCAGTACCCACCCAGAACCCATTCAACACCCACCCAGCACCCCACCTGGAACCCTCAGCCCCTCCAACACCCACCCAGCACCCCTGACAGCCACCCAACACCCACCCAGCACCCATCTGGACCCCTCAGCACTCCCCAACACCCAGTACCCGCCCAGAACCCATTCAACATTCCCCAGTACTCACCAACAGCCCCACAGGCTCCCCCAACACACACCCAGCACCCACCTGAATCCCCTCAGTCCCTCCAATACCCATCCAGCACCCCTGACACGCACCCAGCACCCACCCAACACCCACCTGGAACTGCCCAGCCTCCTCTAAGACCCACCTGGACCCACCCAGCACCCACCTGGACCCCACCCAGCACTCCCAACACCCAGCACCCACCCAACACCCACCCAGCACCTCTCAGCACCCACCTAGAACTGCCCAGCACCCACCCAACACCCACCCGGACCCCTCCAGACTCCCCAACATCCAGTACCCACCCAGAACCCGTTCAACACTTCCAGTACCAACAACCAGTACCAACACTTCCCAACCAACAACCCCCCGGCCCCCCCCAACACCCACCCAGCACCCCTGACACCGCCCCAACACCCACCTAACACCCACCTGGACCCACCCAGCACCTCTCAGCACCCACCTGGACTCACCCAGCACCCACCCAACAGCCACCTGGACCCACCCAGCACCTCTCAGCACCCACCTGGACTCACCCAGCACCCACCCAACAGCCACCTGGACCTCCCCGGCACCCACCTGGATCCCACCCAGCACTCCCCAGCACCCAGTACCCACCCAGAACCCATTCAACGCTCCCCAGTACCCATCCAACAACCCATCCAGCCCCCTCCAGCACCCCTGACACCCACCCAGCGCCCACCTGGAACTGCCAGTACCCACCCAGCCCCCCCGAGTTCGGCAGCCCCTGAGTGGGGTTGCTCTGACCTTGTTGCCGTTGTTGTACATGGCCAGCAGGCACAGCAGGTGGTACATGTGCCCGCACTTGCCCAGCTTGCCCACCAGCTCGGGCTTGATGCCCCTGGGGCTCAGCACGCCCTCGTAGCCGGAGGAGGTGACCAGACCGCTCCATGCAGATGGTGCAATCCTGCCGGCAGCGCCATCAGCACCCCGGGGGGACGAGGAGGGGACACCCCCGGCCCTCCCCGAGCCCCCCGCTCACCTCATCCGGGGGGTTCTTCACCTCTGGATGTAGCGGCGCACCACGTCCTCGGGGGTCTTACCTGGGGGCAGTGCCATCAGTGCCACCACCCCCTGCCACGGCACGGGGACAGCCCTGCCACCCCCGCCACGCGCGTGGCACAGAGCGGCGAGGGCACCACCCAGCAAACCCCGGGGGTTCTCACTGCCCCCTCCGCGTCCCCCGACCCCGCAGGGACATCGGCGGCTCCTTACTCTTCTTGAGCTGCTTCTTTTGGTTTTCCTGCAGATGCCGTTGACGCCGGGCACGGGTTTGATGTCGCTCTTGCTGACTGGGCGGGGGGTGCAGGATGGGTTTGGGGGCGCGGGTCAGGCACACGGGCAGCCCGGCGGCGCACATGAGGATCCCCGTCATGCCTGCGCCGGGAGAGCGTCCGTCTGTCCGTCTGTCCGTCTGTCCGTCTGTCCGTGCTGCCCACCCCTGGCGCCATCCCCCGCTCCCCCCGGGTGTCACCCCGCGGTGTCACCCGGTGCCCGCTTACCTGCGAGCGCGGGATGGACGGGGCCGGTGCCGTTCAGGTTCTTCACCGGCAGCGCTGGCACCCTGCGGGGACACGGGGACAGGAAGGGGCTCAGCAGCGCCGGCAGGGATGGCACTGTCCCCTCCCCGCATGGCATGGCCCCAGAGCACTGTCCTGCCCACAGGGACACAGGGCAAGGTGTCCCCTGGGGGCTGCTGGCACTGTCCCCAGGCTGGGACACAGGGCAGTGTCCTCTAGGGCTGCTGCACTGTCCCCAGGCAGTGTCCCCGCCACCAGACACAGGGGTAAGGTGTCCCCTAGGAGCTGCTGGCACTGTCCCCAGGCAGTGTCCTCCTCATGGGACACAGGGCAAGGTGTCCCCTCACCACCTTGGAGGGTCGCTGTGCCATCCAAGTGGACTGTCACCCAGTGCCACCTGCCCATCTCTGGGCACCCAATGGCACTGGTGGCATCACGTCCTCCTCGACCCACGGTGGGGACCTTGTCAGGGCATCCTGACAGGGAAGGGAAGGGAAGGGAAGGAAGGGAAGGGAAGGGAAGGGAAGGGAAGGGAAGGGAAGGAAGGGAAGGAAGGGAAAGGGAAGGGAAGGGAAGGAAGGGAAGGGAAGGGAAGGAAGGGAGGAAGGGAAGAGGGAAGGGAAGGGAAGGGAAGGGAAGGGAAGGGAAGGGAAGGGAAGGGAGGGAGTATCACAGGGGATGAGTTCAGCAGTGCTCAGCCCCACACCGAGGGCGTTTTCCCTCATTCCCAAAGCTCCTGTACCCACACCAAGGCCCAGCCCCTCCTCCCTGTCCATAGCTGTGTGCCAGGACAGGGACAGCGATGGGGACAGGGACAAGGACAGCCCAGCACACAGGAGTGGCAGCAGGACGTCAGCAGGGGAAGGAAATGTGCCAGGAGCTGCTGGGGGCTCAGAGAAGCCACCTGTCCCCCCCCAGCCTAGTGCTGCCAGCCCCGAGGGGACACCAGGCCAACCCACCATGGGGCACAGCCATGGAGATGTGGGTGCCAGGACAGGGACAGGGACAGGGACAGCCACCAGGACACAATTCCAGGGCTCTGCTCGCCCACCCTGGACCCCCTGGTGAATCATTCCCAGCACGGAAGAGGACACCAAGGAACACCGGGGGCTGTGCCTCTCCCCACAGCTGTGCCTTCCCAGGGACCTGCCTGGTACCATCGGACCAGGAGCCGGGTCACTCAGCCCACGCTGGCCTTAGGGACGCCATTCCCCTGGGGCCAGGCCCTCCACGTGCTTCAGCTGCCACGTATAGCGTGGCATGGCCTGGCACAGCACGGCAGGGATCACCACATCCCCTCCGCACAGATCCCAGCACCACCAGCACCACCCAGGGAGGTGACGCAGCACCACAAGCTCTGGGGTTGCCTGCAAGGTGACAGCCGAGTCCGAGGCACCCCCATCACCCCCCCTTTAACCCCTCTGTGTGCCCATCCCCGCCTCTGTGACACCCCTCTTGTCCCCTCCCCACCCATCTTACCCGGGGGGCACGGCAGCCCTGGCGCCCAGCCCGGCCCCTCGCTGCGTGCCGGGCCGGTTGAGGTTGTTGAGGCCGGGCAGCGCCGCGCTGGGCACGCCCTGCCCGGGGCCGAACCCCGCTGCGGCCACCCCGCAGCCCTTCCCCCCTTGGCCGCCACCACGGCCGGCGTCGCGGTCCCCGCGGGCCACAGCGCTGTCCCGGCGAAGGTGCTGCTCTGCCGCACGGTGCCCGGGTAGAGCTTGCGGCGCTGGGACGCCAGGATGGCGTTGGAGGCCGCGCGGGTGCTGTTGACCAGCAGGCACTGGGGGCACGAGCAGGACGGGGTGCCCGTGCTGGGGCCCACGGGCCACGACTGGGACTTGGGGATGGAGCCCATGGTGAGCGGGTAGGCCAGGTCCATGCGGCGCCGCAGCCGCCGCTTGCGCTGCGTCTGCCCGGTTCATTTGGACATGCTGCTGAAGTAGATGAGTAGCAGAAGCCCAGGGAGGAGAGGTCCAGCCAGGGGTGCTGCTTCTCGTAGGCGTTCTGGATGGTGATGCAGATGTCCATGTCGTAGGGGGGTCCAGGAGTTGTTGTCGTTCTCCACTCCCACACGATTCCCTTGCCCGGAGCTGAGAGGGGTCGTAGAAGTTCCTGCGGACGGGGCGCATGGTCCCTGGGGACACAAACATGGGGTGACACCACCGGGGGGACCTTCAGACATCGCTGTGTCCAGCTCCCAGCCCGGCATCCCGCAGGGAATCGGGTACAGGGCGCCTTGGGGTGCAACAGCCACTCTGCCCCTTCGCTAAAATCCCCATTTTGCACCCCAAAAGTGCTTCCTTGGGGATAAATCCAACCCTCGTCCCACCATTGGGGACAGTGACTTGGACTGCCACCTGGACAGAGACTCAAACCCCTCAGGATCATCCTCGTGCACGTCCTGGGAAGGGCAATGCTGCTCAGCCAATGTGGAAAATGGATTTGCAGAGAATTCTCCGAGGTGAGAATTCAAAATTTGTAGAGAATTCTATCATCCATCACATGAGACTGAAAACAGAATAAAGGTTTTTTTTTTAAAGCCTCTCAGTTGCCCCATCTCTGGGCCAGAAAAGGGCATAATCCAACAAATCCTTGTGCTTTTCCCAGCTTTTTTCCATCCCTCTGGTCCAAGCCCTTCCCCACCCTCCCATCCCCGTGGCCAATCCCGGGCCAGGGGAAGCATTTCCCGGTCAGGAGAGGTTTCCTGACAGCTGCTGGCTCTGCAGTGACACAGACAGGGATTGTCCCAAATCCCAGCCCCTCGCCGCTCGTTTGGGATGGAGCTGGACCCCTCAGCCCCTCCGGAGCTCTGCAATGGGGGAAGCATCGCAGCCGCTCCTCGGGTGCCCCCCGGCACGGGGGCCTGTCATATCCCCCGGCCGGCAGCGTTTGCCCAGCTCGATTAGCGGCGCTAATTAAGGGTCATTAATCACCGGCCGCAGCAGGCAGCAGAGGCAGGCCCAGCCGCGGCCGTGTGCTGAGGCAGCTCCGCCGGGGCCCGGAGGGGAGCGGGGGGGCCCTGCGGCCCGCCCTGCCCACATCCACATCCCAAATCCCAAATCCCAAATCCAAATCTCACATCCCGCTGCTGCTCCAGGCCACCCACACCACACTGCCCACTCCCCTCTAATCCCACACCCCACTGCCCTCCAACCCCACTGCCCTCCACATCCCCCCGCATCCATGTCCTGTATCCCACCCCAGTTCCCAGCCCGGCCTCCTTGCCTCAATGTCCCCCATCCCGCTGCTCACTCTTGTCCAAATCCCACATCCCACCCATAAACACATCCCGGACCCACTGGTCCTTGCAAACGCATCCCACACCTCCCTGCCCCTCACATCTCCATCCCAAACCCCACATCCCCCTGCCCCTCACATCCTACATCCCAAATCCCACGCCCCCATGGTAAATCCACATCCCCCTGCCCCTCACATCCTACATCCCAAATCCCACATCTCCATCCCAAACCCCACATCCCCCTGCCCCTCACATCCTACATCCCACATCCCACATCCCCCTGCCCCTCACATCCTACATCCCAAATCCCACATGCCCATGGTAAATCCCACATCCCCCTGCCCCTCACATCCTACATCCCAAATCCCACAAAATGCCCCTCACATCCCGCCTCCCCCAGAGGATGAAGGACCATCCCAAATCCCCTTGGCACACACAGCTCCCAGTCCCCAAGGGCCACCAGCTGTCCCCAGCTGTCCCAGCCCCCTCTGCCAGCCATGCCAGAGCCACGGGGCCAAGCCAGTGTCCCCAGGGCCACCGGGGGGGCCGCACGTCCCCGCTCTCAGAACGGGGTCACCTCATTTTGCTCGTCTCTGGGTTTCTCTGTCCCCAGGCACTGCATGGGCCCAGCCCCCCGAGCCCCCATGTCCTGCCAGCCCTGCCCGTGTTCCCATGCCACAGCAGGCACCAGCAGCACCCTCGGCTCAGCTCAGGGGACCCTCTTGTCCCCAAGCACCACGAGCTGGTGGCATTGTCCAAACCCTGGGGAGGGACGATGGATAAAGACGGACACAGCGCTGGGGACAATGGCTGTGTGCCCTGCCATGACACCCCTGGGGACATCGAGGTCCCTCTCTCAGCATCCCTGTCCCCAAATCCTGCTGGCCAAGGACTGTGGTACCAGGGACATCCTGGCAGGAGTTGTTTTGTCACTCCAAACCCATTCACGGCCCCACCACGGGCACAAGTCCCGAGGGTTACCCAGCACTGCGGCCATGGGATGTGGTGCCAGCTGCTGTCAGAGGCGCTGGCAGGAGGTGGCACGGGGACAGCCAGGGTGTCCCGGTGGCTCCCGCAACTCTGAGTCAGCACAGACCCTCCGGGTCGGGCCGTGTCCTCGCTGACTCAGGGCTGCAGGTGCCAAGCTGCCCTTTGCCAAGTCCGTGACCAGCTGGGGATGGATTCAGAGCCAGGCTGCATGGCAGAGGCAGGTGGCACGTCCCTGTTTGAGTTGCCATCTCAGTCCCCGGCCCCACATCGGGGCCACCTGGCACCCCTGGGGACTGGGAGTGCTGGCATCAGTGGCCAGGAGAGGTGTCACGACCACGGGGGTCCTGCTATGGGTGTCCCCAGGCAGGTACAGGGGGTGTCACCTGAGGTGTGGCAGGTCCCCTGCCCGCTCTGCCTGGCCTGGATTGGATCCTGCCCTGGGCAGGGATGCAGGGATGGGCACCCAGGACAGCACATCCCCCACGGCACAGCCAGCACGTGCTGTTTAATGGGTCACACCGTGACAGGGACACGTTTAATGGGGTCTGGGCTCGGTCCCAGTGTGGGATCAGCTCTGATTTCCCACGGGATTCCTGGCCTGGATGCGCTGCAGCAGCACCAACCAGCAGAGCTGCAGCCATCCCAGTGCCCAGCGCTGCTCCCAGGGCCTCCCCACTGCCCTGGGCATGGAGCAGCTCGGAGGGGACCAGGAGGGGACAGCGGGACAAGGGGACACGGCACAGCATCCACGGAGGGGACAGGACGTGCAGGGATGTGGGGACAGGTCCCTCAGGGATGGGGATCTGTGATGGATGGGAAAGGAAAGGGATGGAGGAGCCTGGAGGGGCCCATGGGGGCACTGGAGCCCTGGAGAGGGAGGGAACAGATGGATGGACAGATGGATGGAGGGATGGAGGGATGCAGGAATGAAGGGACAGACAAGCGGAGATACACAGGGAAGGAAGGAAGGAAGGAAGGAAGGAAGGAAGGAAGGAAGGAAGGAAGGAAGGAAGGAAGGAAGGAAGGAAGGAAGGAAGGAAGGAAGGAAGGAAGGAAGGAAGGAAGGAAGGAAGGAAGGAAGGAAGGAAGGAAGGAAGGAAGGAAGGAAGGAAGGAAGGAAGGAATTAAACAATGGATGAATAAGCAGAGATACACTGAAGGAGCAAGGGGAAGATGGATGGATATGGATGATGGATGGATGGATGGATGGATGGATGGATGGATGGATGGATGGATGGATGGATGGAATGACAGACAAACAGACATGAAGTGACAGATTCACGGATGAATGGAACAACAGACAGACAGATACACACAGGAACAGGGGAGGGATGAAGGGATGGATGGAAGGAAGGAGGGAAAGATGGAAGAACAGATGGAAATATGGTGGGATGGAAGGACAGAGGGAGGAGGGAGGGAAGGATGTGCCAGTGGATGGATGGATGGATGGATGGATGGATGGATGGATGGATGGATGGATGGATGGATGGATGGAGGGTGGGTGGATGGATGGATGGATGGATGATGGATGGATGGATGGATGATGGATGGATGGATGATGGATGGATGGATGGATGGATGGATGGATGGATGGATGGATGGATGGATGGATGATGGATGGATGGATGATGGATGGATGGATGATGGATGGATGATGGATGGATGGATGGATGGATGGATGGATGGATGGATGGATGATGGATGGATGGATGGATGGATGGATGGATGGATGGATGGATGGATGGAGGGTGGGTGGATGGATGGATGGATGGATGATGGATGGATGGATGGATGATGGATGGATGGATGATGGATGGATGGATGGATGGATGGATGGATGGATGGATGGATGGATGGATGGATGATGGATGGATGGATGATGGATGGATGGATGATGGATGGATGATGGATGGATGGATGGATGGATGGATGGATGGATGGATGGATGGATGATGGATGGATGGATGGATGGATGGATGGATGGATGGATGGATGGATGGATGGATGATGGATGGACACAGAGGGAAGAGTGAAGGCTGCATGGATGGATGGCTGCACGGACGGACGGACAGATGGAAGGACGGACGGGTGGCCGGATGTCCCTGGCCCGACGCCAACCCCTTACCCGTGTCCTGCCGGAACTGATGCATGGACTGGAGGTCGATGACGTAGGGCGCCAGCTGGACATCGACCTGTCCCAGCACCACGCTGCCGCGCGCGTCCTCCTTGAGCACGTTCTCGATGTGGTGGCACACGGCGGCCGAGTAGGGCCGCCAGCGCCCGTGCTCGTTCAGCCACTCCCACACCACCACGCGGGCCACGTTCTGCGGGGGGAAGCCCAGGCCCCCCGAGGCCAGCATGGCCCCCGGGCCGGGCCGCGCCATGCCCGGGCCACCGCGGCTCTGGGGGACGCGGGGCTCACCCGGGGCCCCTCCGGACGCTGCCGCGGGGCTCAGCGGGGCCGGCGCTGCGGGGCTCTGCAGGGGCGGGCGCTGCCAGCCGGCTCCCCGAGCTCCCCGCGCCGCCCGGGGCCGCTCCCGCTGGGGCCATCCATCACCCGGCGCGGCCTCCGCGGCCCTTCCTCCTCCTCCCCGCGGGGCTGCTGGCAGGGCTCGGGCTCCAGAAAGCCACCAGGACTGCGTCGGCTCGAGGACGGCGATGGGGACGCGCAGCCACGGCGCTGGCCCCGAGACACCCACTCCTCCTCTTCCTCCTCGCGTCCCGCTGCTCAGCCCACGTCCCCGGCGGCTCCACGGCTGTCCCCGCGCGTCACCGGTGGCGAGTGACGGGGGTGTCACCTGCAAAACAGGGCCACGGCGGGGTCACCCCGGGTACCGCCGGGCGGGTGGCACTGCGGGACCGTGCCCACCGCCCCGCCGAGCCCGAGGGCAGCGGGGCCGCGGTGCCCGCAGCCCTGGCAGCGCGGGCCGCTCGCCAACCCCGGCCGGCTGCCGGCCTCCGGCGTGACAGAGGGGACAACGGGGACAGGGGGGGCGGGCCACCCTGCCCGCGGCCCTGGGGGGCTGCCGGGGGTCCCGGGAGCCGGGGGAGCCTCATCGCTCCCCGCGCCGGGGCTTTGGGTGCCGGGGAGCCCGCGGGCCCTGGATCCCGCTCCAGCCGCCGCTGATTTATGATCTGCACTGCAGGCATCGGGCTGGGGGTGCTGCCGGCCCCCCGCTCCCCGCCGGCCCCCGGCCCACCCACGGCAGCCCCCGGGGGCCCGGGCGAGGGGGGATCGGCCGCACAAACAGGCGGCAGACGGAGGCACGGCCACGGCCGGGCGCGCACAGACAGACACACTGACACGGACGGACACGGGCACACGCGCTGGCACACGCACAGCCGGGGACACGGACACGCAGCGGGACCGACAGGGGGGAGCCACGGCAGCACAACAACCCCCCCGCGGGCACACTCCCCGCGGCCCCGGCTGGGCTGTGCTCGCACGCACCGCGCCCCCCACACGCGTGTGCGCCCGCCGTGACCCCGAGCCCCGCGCACGGTGGGGGGGGACCCTCACCCAGCCCTGAGCCCCCCGCACCGCGCCGTGGGGGCGATCCCGGGGCCAACAGCCCCCCCAAACCGGGCCCCGAATGCTCTTACGGAGGGGGGGTTGAGACACCAGGCCTGGCCCCGTGCACGGTGTCCCCCCCGCCGCACGGCAGCCCCCGGTGCAGGGTGCCCCGCCGGCGCCCGGTCCCCCGCCACGCACGGCAGCCCCCGGGATGGATGCACGGCCCCTCCGCGCACGGTACACCGGGGCACGGCGGCTCTCCCGCTCGGTGCCTGTTGTGTGCCCCCCCGGCGCACGGTGCCCCCGTGCACGGCAGCCCGCATCCCTCCGGAGCGCGGTGCCCCCGAGGCACGGCAGCCCTCCCGGTGCCCCGTCCCTCCATCGCGGTGCCCGGTTCCCCGCGCTCACGGCAGCCCCCAGCCCGCCGGCGCCCGGTCCCGCCGCCCCCCGCCCCGCCATGGCCGCCGCGGTCCCCGCCCGTTACCTCCGGCGGCCGCAGCCGCACCGGGACCCGCGGCCGCACCGGGAGCGGCGGCGGCGGCGGCGGCGGGAGCGGCGGGCGCGGGGCCGGGCGGCGGCAGCGCTCAGGCAGCGCCAGGCAGCAGCCACCGACACCGGCACCGGCGGCGCGCACGGCCGCGGGCACGCGAGGCGGGAACGCGCGCCGGGAACGCGCGCCGGGGAGCGGGGGCACTCACGGGGGAGCGGGCATCGGGATCGGGAATACGCACGGGAAACCGGGATCGGGACCGGGATCGGGAATACGCAAGGGAAACCGGGGATCGTCGCCGGGAATACACACGGGGAACCGGGCATCGGGATCGGGATCGGGGATATTCACGGGGGACCGGGGATCGGCACCGGAATATGCACGGGGGACCGGGATCGGAACCGGGAATATGCACGGGGGACTGGGCATCGGCACCGGGATCGGGAATACGCACGGGAAACCGGGATCGGGAATATTCACGGGGGAGCAGGATCAGGATCGGGAATAAGCACGAGAAACCGGGGATCGGCACCGGGAATATGCACGGGGGACTGGGCATGGGGATCAGGAATACACACGGGGGACCGGGCATCGGCGCCGTCAATATGCACGGGGGACCGGGCATTAGGACCGGTATCGGGAATACACACGGGAAACCGGCATCGGGATCGGGAATACGCACGGGAAACCGGGCATCGGCACCGGGGTCACGGTGGGGGAAGCCGGGACACGCAGCGGGGACACGACGGGGACCGGGGACATGCACAGGTTGGGGGGGCTGCACCGGGAGCCCGCCCTGGGATTGGGCTCCCTCACCGGGGCCAGGCACTCACAGCGGGGACACACGCTGGGCACTGTGGGGACACCCTTGGGACACGCAGGGGACCGGGTGTCTGCACTGGGGACACGAACTGGGTGTGGGCAGCAACAGTGGGGACACACCAGACAAGGGACACCCGCGATGACAGGGCATGGGGGACCGGGGACACACACTGGGGACACACACGGGGTGTCCCCATGGGCGGCTGTCCCCCAGGTGTACCACCCTGCTTGAGGGGACACGTTGTCCCCCCTTAGGACAGGTGTTTCCCACAGCCTTGTGGGGAAACTGAGGCACGGGAGGTGGCAGGAGGCCCTGAGCCACAAGGGCACCCCAGTATCTGTCACCTTCAGGCCAAGGGCTCGTGGCTCTGCCTGCCAAGGGACAGATCTGGGGACAGATGTGGGGATGGGAGCTGTCACTCTGGCTGAGGCCATGAAGGGACACATCTGGAGGCAGGGGAGTTGTCATGGCTGTGCCCGTGGCAGGACAGATTTGGGGACAGGGTTAAGGTTGGCTTGGACAGATTTGGGGACAGGGGAGTTGACACTGGGGTTGTACCCATGGAGAGACATCTGGTGACAGATCTGGGGACAGGAGAGTTGTCACTCTGGTTGTGCCCATGGAGGGACAGATTTGGGACAGAGGCATTGATACTGGGGCTGTGCCTGTGGAGGGACAGGTTTGGGGACAGATCTGGGGACAGGAGAGCTGTCACTATGGCTTTGCCCATGGAGGGACAGATTTGGGGACAGATCTGAGAATGGAGGAGTTGTCACTATGGCCATGCCCATGGAGGGACAGGTTTGGGGACAGGGCTAATGTTGGGTTAGGGTTGGATTGGGGGCCGGGCAGATGTGGCTGCGGTGGCCTCGCTGTGCCACCTGGTGGCTTCGGGCACGGGGGGGTCCCGGGTCGGGCATGGGGACACCCACCCGTCCCCTTTCCTGTCCCCATGGTGGGGGACTCGCTCCGTGCCAGCCCAGGGTCACCCTCTGCCACCAGGACAATGAGCTGTGCTTGGGGCTGGCATGGGGCAGGGACACGGCATGGGGACATGGAGATGGCATGGGGACACTGCATGGGGACATGGAGATGGCATGGAGACATAGAGATGGCATGGGGACACGGCATGGGGACATGGAGAATGGCATGGGGACAGGGAGATGGCATGGGGACAGGGAGATGGGATGGGGACAGGGAGATGAGATGGGGACATGGAGATGGGATGGGGACATGGCATGGGGACATGGAGATGGCATGGGGACATAGAGATGGCATGGGGACACGGCATGGGGACATGGAGATGGCATGGGGATGGGGACATGGAGATGGCATGGGGACAGGGAGATGGCATGGGGACATGGAGATGGGATGGGGACACAGCATGGGGACATGGAGATGGCATGGGGACAGGGAGATGGCATGGGGACAAGGAGATGGCATGGGGACAAGGAGATGGATGGGGACACGGCATGGGGACATGGAGATGGGATGGGGACATGGCATGGGGACATGGAGATGGCATGGGGACATGGAGACAGGACAGCGATCCAGAAATGGGACATGGCAGAAGGACCTGGAGCTGGGGTGGGGACATAACTGGGCACACAAATCCAGGGCAGGAGCCAGAACAGAGACACTGAGATGGGACTCGATGAGGGGACATGAAGCTGTGACGGGAACACAAAGGCGGGACAGGATGGGGGCACAGGGACCAGAAGCCCCCCGAGGAGCCCTGAAGGGGCTCAAGCATCAGACAGGGGGTGAACCCTGCCCGGGTGGGTGTCACTGAGCACCTCGGGGACAGGACCCCGTGCACCGGGGCTGGGCCCTCCACCCGTGCGGGGACACAGCCGCTGCGAGCCCCTGTCCCCCCCTAGAGCCCCCCCAGCCCCGGTGCCGTGTTTAGTCTGAGCAGGAGCGTGGGTGACCTTCGGCACCCTGGAGGGTAAACAGCCCCAAGGACACGCGGGGGGCCGCAGGGTGGGGGTGACCCACGGGTGGGGGTCCCTGGGGGGAGCTGGGTGCTCCTCCTGTGTGCAGGGTGGGGGACACGCTGGGGACACCCCCACCCACAGGGGACAGCGTGGGGGGTCCCGGGGTGCTGCCACTGCAGGGATATGTCGACAGAGAGACAGACAGACAGACAGACAGACTGTAGGGCCCCCCCTGCGGGGACCACCCGCCCACACACACACACACACACACACACACACACACGCGCGCGCGCGGTCTCCTTGCACGCCCCGACACGGGGACCACACACGCGCACACACACATGGCAGCGGCAGCTGGAAGAACAGCAGGAGACAGACAGACGGACGGACGGACAGACAAAGAGGCAGGCAGGCAGGCAGACAGACAGACAGACAGACAGGAGGGTGGGTGAGCACACGCCAGGGCCGTGCACACACACGCAGGCACAAACGCACCCGGGTGTGCACACGCGTGTGTGAATCCGTGGGCGCACACGCGTGGGTTCCGCGCGTGTAAAAGTGAGTAAAGCATGGAACAAATGGGGATTTTGTGCGCACACGCGCGTGTAAATCCACGCACAGGGACGCACACAGAGAGTCCCGCACACGCAGGGTCCCGCACACGCGTGTGTCCCCAATCGCTCCCCGGGGCACCGGGGCCCCGCACCGCGCCCCCTCCCCGGTCCCCATCACCCCGGCCCCGCTCCCGCACCCCGTGTCCGCCCCGGCCAAGGGACCCCGGAGCCGGCGGGGCGGAAGGCGGGCGAGCGGGCGGGGGGGCAGGCGGGGGGTCCCTCCTCCATCCCTCCTCCTCCTCCTCCATCCCTCCTCCTTCCTCCTCCCCTCCCCCGCCGCCCGCTCGGTGCCGGTGCCGGTGCCGGTGGCCGGGCAGCGCCGAGCCCCGCCGAGCGGCATGGCCGGGGCCCGGGGGTGCCGCCGCCGCCCGGCGCTGCCCGCGGCGCTGCCCGCAGCCCTGGGGCTCTGCGGGACCCTGTGCCTGCTGCTGCCGCCGCCCGCCGCCGCCTGGAGCCCGGCCCTGCTGCCGCCCGCCGCCCGCAGGTACCGGCACCGGGACACGGGGAGCGGGGCACCGGGGATACGGGGATCAGGGCACCGGGGACACGGGGAGCGGGGCACGGGGGACACCGGGATCAGGGCACCGAGAACACGGGGAGCGGGGCACGGGGGACACCGGGATCAGGGCACCGAGAACACGGGGAGCGGGGCACGGGGGACACCGGGATCAGGGCACCGGGGACAGGGGATCAGGGCACCGGGGGCACGGGGATCGGGGCACCGGGGGCACGGGGATCGGGGCACCGAGGCAGCATCGCCTGCTGCGGGCACCGGGGCTCTGGGTACCGGGCACCGAGGGGCACTGGGGGCTGTGGGTACCGGGGGCTGTGGGTACCGGGTACCGGGGGGCACCGGGGGCTGTGGGTACCGGGTACCGGGGGCTGTGGGTACCGGGTACCGGGGGGCACCGGGGGCTGTGGGTACCGGGGAGCACCGGGGGCTGTGGGTACCGGGGGGCACCAGGCACCGGCAGCTGCGGGTACTCGGCACCAGGGGTGTCAGGGACCTCCAGGCACGGGGGACACCGGGGACATGGGGATGTGGGCACCTGGGAGACTCTGGGATCTCCACGTACCGGGGGTATCAGCCACGGGGGCATCAGGCACGGGGTTCTGTGGGTACTGGGGGGCTCTGTACCAGGCGTGGGGGCACCATGGATGGGGGGCACCGGCAGCTGGGCACTCCAGGGAGGGGCTCTGTGGGCAGGGGCAGGGGCGGCTGGGGGCACTGGGAGATACTGGGGCTGGATGGACTGGCTGGGGCTGGGGGTTGTTGGGGCCAGCAGGACTTACTGGGGAGTTACTGGGATCAGCAAGACTTACTGGGGGCATCAGAGCTGCCAGGCTTAGCAGGGTGCTGGGAGGTGCTGGGGTTACTGGGACTGCCCGGGCATTTTGGGATCCTGGGGCTGCCAGGCCATACTGAGGCTGAATTGCTGGTATTACTGGGACCACTGGGATGGATTCTTGTGGCTGCTGGCCATACTGGCACTGCTGGGGCTGCCAGGACTCCAGGGGCTGCCTGGGCATACAGGGACATGCCGGGACTACTGAGTTTGCCTGGGCATATTGGGATCCTGGGGCTGCCTTGGCATGCTGGGACTACTGGGAATGCTGAGCATGGTGGGGCTCCCTGGGCAAACTGGGGGTGCTGGGAGGGCTGGAGTTGGTGAGGAGTGAATGTCCCCAGCCCCGGGGTCCCCAGCCCCAGGGACCCCAGCCCCAGGGTCCTGCCTGTCCCTTGGAGCTGGCCCAGCCGGGGGTCTGTGGGTGCTCTGGGGGGCTCTGTGGGTGCTCTGGGGGTGCTCTGGGGGGCTGTGGTCCCTGTCCCCCCGCAGCAGTGCGGGGGTGCCGGCAGAGGGGGGGTTGTTTACAGGAAACCCTCGGCTCTGGCCGTGTCTCCAGCACCGGATTGCCGGGACCTCCCGGTTCCGCTCGGCTCGGAGAGGCGACGGGCAGAAGCCGCCTCATTTCCCCTTCCCCTCCCGGCCAAGCCCAGGAAGCCCCCGGCGCCTTGGCACGACCCTGCTGTGTGTCCCCGGGACCCCTGGGCCAGCAGCCAGCACCCAGGACCCCCCACCCCATCCCATCCCATCCCATCCCATCCCATCCCATCCCATCCCATCCCATCCCATCCCATCCCACCCCACCCCATCCCATCCCATCCCACCCCATCCCATCCGGCATTTCCACAGCTGCAGCTGGCACCGCCCAGCAGCTGGCTGTCCCTGCGAGGGGGACAATGCCCCCCGGGACCCCCTTGGCACGGCAGGGTGGCAGCGGGAGCGCGGTGACAGCCCCGGCGGGCTCTGTGCCTGCCCAGCCCTGGCACGGTGCCCGCCTGGGACGCTGCCCAGCCGGAAAGCCCTGTGCCACCCCGCTGTCCCCCCCGCCTCCGGCACCTCCCAGACAATTGTCCCCCCGCGGCGCCCGCTTGTCCCTGCTGCCACCGCCTCCCTCCTTGCAGCACTGCACGGGCCCGAAAAGCTCGGTTTTTTGACCCAAATTGTGCAGCTTTTGAATTTAGAGCCGCCGAGGGTACGGCGAGTCCTTCCCGCTGCGGGGATGGGGACATCGGTGTCATGGCGGGGGGAAACTGAGGCTGGGATGCCCGGGGAGGGGAGTGGGCAGAGCCTGGCATGTGGGGCAGAAGAAAGGAGCCTTTGTGTGGGGTGGGCTGGGGGCACGGCGGGGCTCCGGGCCAGCGCTGCCGGGAATGCAGCAGGAATGCGCTGTCCCATGTGTCACAGCAGAGCTCCCCTTGGGCACCCCAAAAACCGGGCATGGGCGACAGTTCGGGTGGCAGCACCCCCGTGGTGTCCCCACGGAAGGGCTGGTGACATTTCCCTTCCAGCAACTGGTGCTCCTACACGGTGACACGGACGGTGTCGTGCCACGTCCAGAACGGGACCTTCCTGCAGAGGGTGTTCCAGGGCTGCCGCTGGCCCCTGGCCTGCAGCGGGGGCAGGTGAGCGGGACCACCGGGGCGCCCTGGGGACAGGGACAGCCGGGATGTTGTCCCCTGGATGGGTGTGAGCTGCCCCTGTGTGCCACAGCTACCGCGCCGTGGTGAGACCACTCTACAGGGTGACCTACAGGACACTGACGGCGCTGGAGTGGCGCTGCTGCCCCGGACACGGCGGGCAAAACTGCGAGGAAGGTGGGAGATGGACGGGATGGGGACATGGGCAGGGCACGGTGGTGGCACTCAGGGGCTGTGGGACACGGCCTTCGGTGTCACTGCGGGGTGAGGAGAGCGATGGATGGATGGATGGATGGATGGATGGATGGATGGATGGATGGATGGATGGATGATGGATAGATGGATGGATGGATGGATGGATGGATGGATGGATGGATGGATGGATGGATGGATGATGGATGGATGGACGGATGGATGGATGGATGGATGGATGGATGGATGGATGGATGATGGATGGATGGATGGATGGATGGATGGATGGATGGATGGATGGATGATAGATGGATGATGGATGGATGGATGGATGATGGATGGATGGACGGATGGATGGATGGATGATAGATGGATGATGGATGGATGGATGGATGATGGATGGATGGACGGATGGTGGATGGATGGATGGATGGATGATGGATGGATGGATGATGGATGGATGGATGGACGGATGGATGGATGGATGGATGGATGGATGGATGGATGGATGGATGATAGATGGATGGATGGATGGGTGGATGGATGGATGGATAGATGATGGATGGATGGATGGATGGATGGATGGATGGATGATGGATGGATGGATGGATGGATGGATGGATGGATGGATGGATGGATGGATGATGGATGGATGATGGATGGATGATGGATGGATAGATGATGGATGGATGGATGGATGGATGGATGGATGGATGGATGGATGGATGGATGGATGGATGATGGATGGATGGATGGATGGATGGATGGATGGATGGATGGATGATGGATGGATGGATGATGGATGGATGGATGGATGGATGGATGGATGGATGGATGGATGGATGGATGATAGATGGATGATGGATGGATGGATGGATGATGGATGGATGGACGGATGGATGGATGGATGGATGGATGGATGATGGATGGATGGATGATGGATGGATGGATGGACGGATGGATGGATGGATGGATGGATGGATGGATGGATGGATGGATGATAGATGGATGGATGGATGGGTGGATGGATGGATGGATAGATGATGGATGGATGGATGGATGGATGGATGGATGGATGGATGATGGATGGATGGATGGATGGATGGATGGATGGATGGATGGATGGATGATGGATGGATGATGGATGGATGATGGATGGATAGATGATGGATGGATGGATGGATGGATGGATGGATGGATGGATGGATGGATGATGGATGGATGGATGGATGGATGGATGGATGGATGGATGGATGGATGATGGATGGATGGATGGATGGATGGATGGATGGATGGATGGATGATGGATGGATGATGGATGGATGGATGATGGATGATGGATGGATGGATGGATGATGGATGGATGATGGATGGATGGATGGATGGATGGATGATGGATGGATGGATGGACGGACGGACGGATGGATGGATGGATGATGGATGGATGGATGGATGGATGGATGGATGGATGGATGGATGATGGATGGATGATGGATGGATGGATGGATGGATGGATGGATGGATGGATGGATGATGGATGGATGGATGGATGGATGGATGGATGGATGGATGGATGATGGATGGATGATGGATGGATGGATGGATGGATGGATGGATGGATGGATGGATGATGGATGGATGGATGATGGATGGATGGATGGATGGATGGATGGATGATGGATGGATGGATGATGGATGGATGGATGGATGGATGGATGGATGGATGGATGGATGGATGGATGATGGATGGATGGATGGATGATGGATGGATGGATGATGGATGGATGGATGGATGGATGGATGGATGGATGGATGGATGGATGGATGGATGATGGATGGATGGATGATGGATGGATGGATGGATGTCATGGATGGATGGATGGATGATGGATGGATGGATGATGGATGGATGATGGATGGATGGATGGATGGATGGATGGATGGATGGATGGATGGATGGATGGATGGATGGATGATGGATGGACGGAGATCCCTGGGTAGGGTGATGCATGGACAGTCAGGAGTGGATGGGCACAGGGATGTGCCTGGGGTGGGGAACTAGAACAGCTGATGGACAGGGTGTGGGTGGATGGACAGATGGACAGATGGACATTCCTCAGCATGGCAGTGCCCACGAGGGGCTGCACCCCCCCAGCCGCGTGGGGCCGGCTGTGGGTGGGCAGTGGATGAATGGGTGCGAGGCTGTGCCGTGTGTGGGAGGACGGGCGCTGCCAGCTCTGACAGGGGGGTCTTTGTCCCCATTGTCACCAGGTCCTCCTCCTCCTCCTCCTCCTCCTCCTCCTCCTCCTCCCTCTCCCCCAGGACTCCACCGCGTGTCCCAGCCCAGCCCCGGCTCCGTGGGGGCTGCGAGGGCAGCGGGTGGCACCCAGGGGTGGGGAGGGGACACCCCGGGGTGGCACCGAGGCTCTGCAGGGCAACGGGTGGCACAGGGGGTCCAGAGGCAGCTGGGTGGGCGCAGTGCTGGGGGAGGCGGGGAGTTCTTCCTCCTCCTCCTCCTCTTCCTCCTCCTCTTTCTCCTCCTCCTCCTCCTCCTCCCTGCGTGCTTGGCCGCCTGCCCCACATCTGGCCCCACTTAGGGCTGTCCCCTGCAGCACGGGGGTGGCCGTGCCGGGCGGAGTGACAGCGTGGGGGGGCTCGGGGCCACCTCTGCTGCAGACACCCCTTTGCTGCCACGCTGGGTGGCCCCGAGTCGCTGTCCCCGGGATCCTTCGGTGGGGACAGGGGACTGGGACCCCCCCGTGCGGGGTGGGCAGTGTCCCCAGGATTGTGCCCCCCTGCCAAAGCCACCCCAGAATGGGGCTGGGGGCTGGTTGGGTTCAGGGCTGAGGGGGGAACTGGGGTGGCTGTGGCTGAGATTTGGGGGTGATCATGGGGAGATTTGGGGGGTCTGGTTAAGGACCGTGGGTGGGTTTGGGGCTTGTGGGTTTGGGCCATCTGGTGGGAGGGTTTTGGGGTCTCCTTTAAGACCATGGGTGGGTTTGGGGGATCCCGACTGAGGGTTATGGGTGGGATTGGAGGTCTGAGGCTCCCCCACAGCAAGGATGGGCCCCTGCACCCCCGATGTGTTGAAGCACAACACGAAGCTCTCCCACAGCAGGCGAAGCCCCGCGGGGGGGTCCCCCCGTGCTGAGCCCCCTTTCCTCGGCTCGCCCCTCGCTCACCCTGCGGGACCCCAGCGCCGCCCCTCGCCGGCCCCCCCTGCACCCCGCGGCCTTCTCAGGTGGGTCCCTCCCTCCCCAGCCCCGCTGGGGCGGGCACAGAGGCCCGGGTGCCCCCCACGCACCGCCCGTGCCCCACACTGTGCCCCGCCCGCAGGGTGCCTGAACTGCAGCCGTGTCGGGGAGCTCACAGCGCGGCTCGCCACCCTCGAGGCGCAGGCAAGTCCCGTTCGGGCTCTGGCACCTCCCCTGCTCCCCCCGAGGGGCGCTGGGGGTGTCACCGTGTGTCCCCTGTGCTGCCACCCCGTGTCCCCCATTGTCACCCTCCCCGTGTCGTTGGCAGGTGGCGCGGCTGGCGGTGGCCGAGCCCCCCAGGGGCAGCAGCCCGGGCAGGGCGCCCGAGGCCGGGCAGCTCTGGGGGTCCCCGGCCGCCCGAGGGAGCCCCGGCGATGACGGTAAGGCGGGGTGACAGCGACAGTGGCAGTGACAGCGACAGTGCCACCCGCAGCACCCGCGGGGCGGGGAGCGCACCTGGGCGCTGTCAATATTTTGGGGGGTCAGGACCCCTCATTTTGGGGAAAAGCAAAGCTGTACCACGGCAGTGGTGACCCTGAGCAGGCCCACCTGACAGGGGGGTCTTTGTCCCCATTGTCACCATTGTCCCCATTGTCACCATATCCTCCTCCTCCCTCTCCCCCGGGGGCTGTGTGGGGGACAGGCGAGCCCCGGGGAGGGTCTGGGGGCCCGGCTGTGGGTGGGGGGCGCCCCGAGGGGCTCTCCCGGTGTCCCTCCCACCTCAGGGTGCTCTGTCCCGCAGGGAGACCCGGCTGGAGGGGCCCCCCCGGGCCCCAGGGCGGCGCGGGAGGACGGGGAGTGAAGGGGCCCGCGGGGCCACCAGGTACGGGGGACACTGTGGGGGGACCCCAGCCTGGTGCCCGGCTCAGCCGAGCCCCCCCTTTACACATTTGGGGCGTCCGTGCAGCAGTTTGGGGGCTCGGAAAGGGCTCCGGGCTTCACGGCCCCGATCCTCACCCTCCTCTTCCTCCCCGCAGGTCCCCCCGGCCCCCCGGGACCGCCCGGCCGGGATGGAGCCCCGGGGCTCCCCGGAGAGAAGGGGTCCCCCGGGCCCCCCGGCCCCCCGGGCCCCCCTGCCCCGCTGGGGCCCGCGATCCCCCGGCTGGCCGAGCCCGGTAAGGGGGGCTGCCATGGGGTCCCTCCCCAGTGACCCCAAAAACGGGGCTGGGATGGGTTGGGGGGGGTCTGAGCCTCTACTGGGCTGAGGGTGGTGAGGGGACATCCTGGGGGCACTGGGGATGAGATGTTGGGCACTGGCAGCACTGGGGACCCTGAGGACATCGCTGGGGTTATATGGATGAGATCTGGGGCACTGAGCAGTAATGGGGACATCCTGGGGGGCACTGGGGTCCCAGAGATGAAGTGTGGGGCGCTGAGCAGAGCTGGGGACCCTGAGGACATCATTGGGGTCCCAGCGATGAGATCTGGGGCACTGGGCAGTACTGGGGTCCCAGCGATGAGATCTGGGGCGCTGGGCAGTACTGGGGTCCCCCCTGCCATCTCTGGGGTTCGCGGATGAAGTGTGGGGCACTGGGCACACCCCTGACACCGCCAGGATTCCAGGCATGAGGAATGGGCAGCACCGGGCACTGCAGGGCACCCCCTGCCAACCTTGGGGTGCCAGCAATGAGGTGCGGGGCGCTGGGCACCCCCTGCCATCATCGGGGTGCCAGGGACGAGACAGGGCAGGGCACTGCGGTCCCCCCATGTCCCCACACGGGGGTCACGGGGACCCTGCCCCAAACACCCCCCCCCCCCATTGTCCCCACAGGGGACCCCGTCCTGTCCAACACCTTCACCGAAGCCACCAGGAGCGTCGTGGGTCCCGTGGGACCCCCCGGACCCCTGGGGCCGATGGGTGAGAGTGTCACCCCTGTCCTTTGTCACCCCCCGATGTTTGGGGGCGGGACTGAGCCGTGTCCCCCCCTGTCCTTTGTCACCCCCCGATGTTTTGGGTGGGACTGAGCCGTGTCCCCCCCTGTCCTTTGTCACCCCCCGATGTTTTGGGTGGGACTGAGCCGTGTCCCCTCCTGTCCTTTGTCACCCCCCGATGTTTTGGGTGGGACTGAGCCGTGTCCCCCCCTGTCCTTTGTCACCCCCCGATGTTTTGGGTGGGACTGAGCCGTGTCCCCCCCTGTCCTTGCAGGTCCCCCCGGCCCCCCCGGGCCCGTCGGTCCCCCCGGGCCCCCCGGACCCGATGTAAGTGCTGGGGGGGGTGGGACAGGGCAGGGCTGAGCCCCCCAGTGTCCCCCCAGCGCTGATGTCCCCACCGTGTCCCCACAGGGCAGGGCAGGAGCGCCCGGAGCTGCAGGGCCCCCGGGGGACAAGGGGGACACGGTGAGTGCCACAGGGACACGGTGAAACCGCCAGGGGGAATGGCCGTGCCCAGTGTCCCCATAATGTCCCCAAGGCCACCCTGGCAGCTCTGGTGTCCCCCCGTGTGGGGCACAGAGAGGGGTTTGGGGACACCCCTGCTCCAGACACCCCGTCCCTGCTGGGTGGCCCCAAGCCATTGTCACCACTGGGGACAGGGCACAGGGACCCCGCCATGGGGTGGGGATGGGGGCAGTGTCCCCAGGATTGTCCCCATCCCCTCCAAAGGCACGCCCCAGAATGGGGCTGGGGGCTGTGGGGGGGTTTGGGGGGTGAATTCAAGGCCAGGGCTGGGTTTGGGGTGAAATGGGGGGAGCTGGGATGTGGCCATGGGGAGATTTGGGGGGTTCAAGAGCATGGAGGGGTTTGGGGGTGTGGGTTGGGGGTTTGGAGTGGGGTAATGGGCGGGATTTGGGGACTGGTGTGGGGTTATAGGGGGGATTTGGGGACTGTTGTGGGGTCATGGGGAGGTTGGGGAGGTTTGGTGTGGGGTAATGAGGAGGGTTTGGGGTTTGATGTGGGGTGATGGGGGGGGTTGGAGGGGATGGTGTGCAGTAATGGGGGGATTGTGGGGTGTGAAGGGGGTCATGGGGGGATTGGGGGGTCTGGAGAGGGTCATGGGGGGATTGGGGGGTCTGGTGTGGGGTTATGGGGAGGTTGGGGGGGTTTGGTGTGGGGTCATGGAGGGGTTTGGGGTCTGGTGTGGAGTTATGGGGTGTTGGGGGTCTGGTGTGGGGTCATGGGGTGGGTTTGGTGTGCATTAATGGGGGATTTGGGGTCTGGTGTGGGGTCCCAGCCCCGGGCTCTGCCAGTCCCTCCCCTGATGAGGGTCTGGCCATGCCCCCAGTGCTGACGGGCTCTGTCCCTGCAGGGTCCCCAGGGCCCCCCGGGCAGCCGCGGGCAGGACGGGGCACAGGTACGTGTGGGGTGTGTGGGGTGTGTGGGTGTATGGGGTGTGTGGGGTGTGTGGGGTGTGTGGGGTGTGTGGGGTGTGTGGGTGTGTGGGGTGTGTGGGGTGTGTGGGGTGTGTGGGATGTGTGGGTGTGGGGGGTGTGTGGGGTGTGTGGGGTGTGTGGGGTATATGGGGTGTGTGGGGTGTGTGGGGTGTGTGGGGTGTGTGGGGTATATGGGGTGTGTGGGTGTATGGGGTGTATGGGGTGTGTGGGGTGTGTGGGTGTGTGGGGTGTGTGGGGTGTGTGGGTGTGTGGGGTGTGTGGGGTGTGTGGGTGTGGGTGTGGGGTGTGTATGGGTAGTATGGGGTGTATGGGGTGTGTGGGTGTGTGGGGTGTGTGGGGTGTGTGGGTGTATGGGGGTGTGTGGGTGTGTGGGTGTATGGGGTGTGTGGGGTGTGTGGGTGTATGGGGTGTGTGGGGTGTATGGGGTGTGTGGGGTGTGTGGGGTGTGTGGGGTGTGTGGGTGTATGGGGTGTGTGGGGTGTGTGGGGTATATGGGGTGTGTGGGTGTATGGGGTGTATGGGGTGTGTGGGGTGTGTGGGTGTGTGGGGTGTGTGGGGTGTGTGGGTGTATGGGGTGTGTGGGTGTGTGGGGTGTGTGGGGTGTGTGGGTGTATGGGGTGTGTGGGGTGTGTGTGTGGGGTGTGTGGGGTGTGGGGGTGTGTGGGGTGTGTGGGGTGTGTGGGGTGTGTGGGGTGTGTGGGGTGTGTGGGGTGTATGGGTGTGTGGGGTGTGTGGGGTGTGTGGGGTGTGGGGGGTGTGTGGGTGTGTGGGGTGTGTGGGGTGTATGGGGTGTGTGGGGTGTGTGGGGTGTATGGGTGTGTGGGGTGTGTGGGGTGTGTGGGGTGTGGGGGTGTATGGGGTGTGTGGGGTGTGTGGGGCCCCCCTGCCAGCTCCTCTCCTCTCCTCTCCTCTCCTCTCCTCTCCTCTCCTCTCCTCTCCTCTCCTCTCCTCTCCTCTCCTCTCCTCTCCTCTCCTCTCCTCTCCTCTCCTCTCCTCTCCTCTCCTCTCCTCTCCTCTCCTCTCCTCTCCTCTCCTCTCCTCTCCTCTCCTCTCCTCTCCTCTCCTCTCCTCTCCTCTCCTCTCCTCTCCTCTCCTCTCCTCTCCTCTCCTCTCCTCTCCTCTCCTCTCCTCTCCTCTCCTCTCCCTCCTCTCCTCTCCTCTCCTCTCCTCTCCTCTCCTCTCCTCTCCTCTCTGTGTTCCAGGGCGAGCCGGGCCCCCGGGGCCAGCCGGGCGACAGGGGCACGTGGGTGAGTGACACCGGGGACGCCGGGGACAGGAGGGACACAGGGACTCGTGGGGAGGGAGGATGGGCACAGGAGGACCCTGACACCCTCCCTGCTGTCCTCTGCAGCTCTGGGACCCCAGTGATGTCCTCAGGGTCCCCTCTTGTTCCCACTGCCCCCAGCTCGTCCCTGGGTCCCCGGGGTTGGCAAGGGTGTCCCCAGTTCTCCCCGGGGCCCCACACATCATCCGTGGCACCCCAGCGATGTCCTGGCTGTCCCCAGCACTGCCCAGTGTCCCAGAGCTCATCCATGGCACCCCAGTGACATCCTGGGTGTCCCCAGTGCCCCACAGCTCATCTATGTGTCCCCCAGGGCCCACAGCCATCCATGGCACCCCAGTGATGTCCTGGGTGTCCCCAGCAGTGCCCAGTGTCCCAGAGCTCATCCATGGCACCCCAGTGACATCCTGGTGTCCCCAGCTCTGCCCAGTGTCCCACACCTCATCCCTGGGACCCCAATGATGGCAGAGGGTGTCCCCAGCTCTGCCCAGTGTCCCACAGCTCATCCATGTCACCCCAGTGACATCCATGGCACCCCAGTGACATCCTGGTGTCCCCAGCTCTGCCCAGTGCCCCACAACCATCCATGTCACCCCAGTGATGTCCTGGGTGTCCCCAGCTCTGCCCAGTGCCCCACAACAATCGATGGCACCCCAGTGATGTTCTGGGTGTCCCCAGCTCTGCCCAGTGCCCCACAACAATCAATGTCACCCCAGTGATCTCCTGGGTGTCCCCAGCTCTGCCCAGTGCCATGCCTCATCCCCAAAAGTGGCTCTGGGGTCCCTGGCCGATGTCACCCAATGCCAATGTCACCCAGTGCCAATGTCACCAATGTCACCTGAACAGGTTGATGGGGCACAGGGTGGGCTCAGACCACCGGGGCTTCCCCCTCTCCTTCCCCTGATGTCGTGGTGAGTCTGGGAGTCCCCGTGTCCCCCCCAGGGATGGCCTGGGCCCATTTGGGGTCTCCGTGTCCCCTCCAGGGATGGCCTGGGCCCATTTGGGGTCTTCGTGTCCCCCCCAGGGATGGCCTGGGCCCATTTGGGGTCTCCGTGTCCCCCCCAGGGATGGCCTGGGCCCATTTGGGGTCTTCGTGTCCCCCCCAGGGATGGCCTGGGCCCATTTGGGGTCCCCGTGTCCCCCCCAGGGATGGCCTGGGCCCATTTGAGGTCCCTGTGTCCCCCCCGGGGGTGGCCTGATGCCATGTGGGGTGCAGCCCCCCCTGACCCCTCTCTCTGTCCCCAGGGGGAGGGTTTGCACCAGCTCCGCGAGGCGCTCAAGATTTTAGCGGAGAGGGTTTTAATCCTGGAAACAATGATTGGGCTCTACGGTGAGTAGGGGCAGAGGACCCCCACCCCTGCCAGGAGGTCACCAGGCCCCCATGACATCACGGTGGCATCAGCCATGCATGCTGTCATCACCCACACGGTGCCATCGTGGCCAGCACTGGGGACCACCCCAAGGAAAGGCCACCAGGGTCCCCCCCCTCACCCCCATCTGGGCACCCCAGAGCCCCCCCAGGCACTGCAGGGACACCTGTGGCAGTCTCGGTGTTGGGGACAAGCTGGTGGCCCTCTGGGAAAGCTGGGGACATGTCCCCCTGTGTTTTGGAGAGCTCAGTGTGCTGGGGGTGGCAGAGGGAGCACCCCCAGCTGGGGACAGCAGTGTCCCCCTGGACAGGTTGTGGATGTGTCCCCCCAAATGTGGGGGAGCTCGGCTTGCTAGGGGGGGCAGAGGGAGCACCCCCAGGTCAGGAACATCAGTGTCCTCATCAGGGCACTGCCAGGGACACCAAGCCAGCACAAGGGACCTCCCCTGTCCCCATGGACCCGCAGGGACGGGGGAGCCCCCGGCACCCTCTGAGACTGGGAGGACCCTCCTAGGAGACCTGGCACCCCCTCCTCATGCCCCAGCACCCCCATCCTGCTGGGGCTGTACCCCTGCCATGCTGTGCCACCCCTGCCATGCCATGTCCCTGTGCCGTGTCCCCTTGCTGTGCCCGCCGTGGGGCCAACGCTCTCTGCTCTGCTCTGCTCTGCTCTCTCCCTCTCCCCCAGGCCAGTAGCTTCCAAACCCTCCTGCGGCAGCAGGCCCGGCTGGAGGTCCTGGCTAGAAGGGTCACCTTGCTGGAAGCCATCATCTGGCCAGGTAACCACGCCCTGCCACGCCCTGCCCCGCCCCGCACGGGCCCGGAGCCGCGGCACCCCCGGGAGCGGGCACGGAGCACGGGGGGTGCAGCACCCACGGGAACGGGCACCCCAGAGAGCTCAGAGACCTGCTTGGATTGAGGGGGCAACCATGGAGATCTCATGGATTTAGCCATGCAGTCATGGAGAACCTCCTGGATTGAGAGGTGACCATGGAGATCCCCTTAGATTGAGAGGGGTCACCATGGAGAACCTCCTGGATTGAGAGGTGACCATGGAGATCCCCTTAGATTGAGAGGGGTCACCATGGAGATCCTCCTGGATTGAGAGGTGACCATGGAGATCTCTTGGATTGAGAGGGGCAACCATGGAGAACCTCTCAGACTGAGAGGTGACCATGGAAATAATATTGGATGGAGAAGAGCAAACATGGAGATCCATTTGAATTGAGAGGGGCAACCATGGAGATCTCTTGGATTGAGAGAGGCGGCCATGGAGATCCTCCTGGATTGAGAGGGGCAACCATGGAAATACTCTTGGATTGAGAGGTGACCATGGAGATCCTCCTGGATTGAGAGGTGGTCATGGAGATTCCCTTAGATTGAGAGGGGCAATCATGCAGATCCTCCTAGAATGAGAAGGGCAACCATGGAGATCCTCCTGGAATGGAGACACAAACATGGAGATCTCTTGGATTTTGAGGGGGGCAACCATGGAAATACTTTTGTATTGAGAGGGGCAACCATGGAGATCCTCCTAGATTGAGAAGGACAACCATGGAGATCCTCCTGGATTGAGAGAGGCAAACATGGAAATAATATTGGATTGAGAGGAGCAAATATAGAGATCCATTTGTATTGAGAGGGACAACCATGGAAGTCCTCCTGGATTGAGAGAGGTGACCATGGAAATACTCTTGGAGAGGTGACCATGGAGATCCTCTTGGACTGAGAGATGACCATGGAGATCCTCCAAGGTTGAGAAGTGCAACCATGGAGATCCTCCTGAATCGAGAGAGGCAATCATGGAAATAATATTGGATTGAGAGGAGCAAATATGGAGATCCGTCTGGATTGAGAGGGGCAACCATGGAGATCCTCTTGGTTTGAGAGAGGCAACCATGGAGATCCTCCTGGACTGAGATGTGACCATGGAAATACTCTTGGATTGAGAGATTGAGAGAGGTGACCATGGAAATATTTTTGGATTGAGAGGGGCAAACATGGAGATGTCTTGGATTTAGCCATGCAACCATGGAAAACCTCTTGGACTGAGAAAGGCAAACATGGAAATACTCTTGGATTGAGAGGCGATCCTGGAGATCCTCGTGGGCCTAGTGAAACTCTGGAGCTCCCCAAGGTTTAAGGGAGACCATGGAGAGACCCTCTCACTCCAAAGGAGCCCATGGAGACCCCTCTTGGACCAAGAGGAACCCTGGAGCTCCTTAGGGTTCATGAGAGACCATGGAGAGACTCAAAGGAGACCATGGAGACCCCTCTTGGATCAAAAGGACCCATGGAGGTCCCCAAGGCCAAGGGAAGCTCCAGAGCCCCTCTGGATCCACAGGAGACCATGGAGCCCCTCTTGGATTGGGCGAGGCAACCACGGAGCCCCTCTTGGGCCAAGGAAAACCCTGGAGCTCCCAAGGTCTCCAGGATATCCTTGGAGAAGGGAGACCATGGAGACCCCCTCAAGCCAAGGGAGGCTCACGGAGACCCTCTTGGGCTGGAGCAGCTCCCAGAGCTCCCGCTGTCCCCAGGGATGCCCTGGTGCCACCCCCCTGTGCCAGGGTGCCCCCCACCCTCCTCCCGCCTCCCCCTCCCCATTCCAGCTGTGCTTTCCCACAGGGCTCACACCGGGGGTGCCAGGCAGGGGTGCCAGCTGGGGGATCCTCGGGTGGGTGTCCTCAGGGCTTGGGGACACCCAGAGCCACCACCGTGGGGCAGTGCCCCCCATTTCTGCGGGGCAGAACCTGCACAGCACTGATTTGGGGGGGTTTGGAGCAGGGGGTGACATCCCAGCCCCTGACACCCCCTGTTCTCCTCTCTCCCCACAGAGCCAGAGCCCGGCTCGGGCAGCGGCGCCCCCGGCACGGCGACCCCCGGGGTGCCCCGTGCCAGGCGTGGCAGCGGGCACCCCCCGTACCGCATCGTCACCGCGCCCCGCCACAACCCCCCTGGGCCGTGACAGTGCCACCCCGGACACCCCGGTCACCCCTGGGGTCACCCCTGTCACCCTGGTCACCCACGGGGTCACCCTGGTCACCCACGGGGTCACCCTGGTCACCCCACAGTGCCACTCTGGTCACCCCGTTCACCCCGGTCACTCCTGTCACCCTGGTCATCCCAGTCACACCGGTCACCCCGCTGTGCCACCCTGGGGAGCAGGACAGGGCCACCCTTGTCCCCCCTCTTGGTGCTACTGGTGGCACAGCACCAGCCAACCTGCCATGCTTTGCCCCCATCGCTGCTGCCCCCCGAGGGTCAGGGGTGTCCCCAGTGCCATCTCTGTCCCCTCCCGCCATGGGGCAGCTCCAAGGGATGGGTTCTGTACAATTCCATCCCATCCCATTCCATCCCATCCTAGCCCGGGGGAGGGGATTGGGGGGCTCGGTGGGGACCCCCCTGGCGGGGACCCCCCTGGCAGGGACCCCGCTGTGCCGCGTGCTTTGCTGCTTTGGGACATGCCAGGGCATTAAATGTCCCCAAATCCACGTCCTGTGGGGTGGCTTGGTGTGTCAGGGGGGGGCGTGGGCACCTGTGGGATGGGATGGGATGGGATGGGATGGGATGGGATGGGATGGGATGGGATGGGATGGGATGGGATGGGATCCACGGGATTGGGATGGGATGGGATGGAAGGGATGGGATGGGATGGGATAAACTATGAGGAGGATAGAATGGGAAGGGATGGAAGGAGAATGGATGGGAAGTAATGGGATGGGGTGGGGAAGAAAAGGGATGGGATGTGATAGGATACAATGGGAAGTGAAGGGATGGGAGCCGTGGGACAGGATGGGATCCATAGGATGAGATGGGTTGGGATCTATGAAATCTATAGGATGGGATGGGTTGGGATGGAATGGGATGGGTTGGGATCTATGGGATCTACGGGATGGAATGGGATCCATGGGATGGGATCCATGGGATGGAAGGGGTTGGCATGGGATGACACTCAGGGACACCCAAGGGACACGTGGCTGTGCCATGGGACACCCACCCGCGATGTGACGCCAATCCATCAATGTCACCCCTGGGACACTCACCCGTGTCACAGCACCCATGGGACACCAAGCAGTGCCATGTGTGTCCCACACCTTGGGACACCCCCAGTTCCACGCAGGACACGGGGTACCTGCACCCCCTCCTGTGTCTCCTGTGTCCTCATGGGACGCGATGATGTCACACAGTAATGTCACTCCACCACGCTCACCACGTGGGCAGCGTGCAATGCCAGGCGCAGCACGGGGACCCCAACCAGCACCCGCGGGGCTGCTTCTTGCCACGTGACCTGTGACGCCTGCTGACGTCAAACACGGCCCATGGCGTCACCCCCTGGCAGGTGACACCGAGTGACCTCCCGTGCCGGGAGGCGCCGTCAGGCGACCGCGTGACACTCAGGGCACACCGCGTGCCGCCGGGCACGATGCGTGACGTCACAGCGGCCCCGCACCGCCCGTTACGCCGCAATGACATCACTACGCCGACCATGACGTCACGCCCCCGCCGCGCTCCCCGCTCCGCCTCGCGGCCCGAGTGCCTCTTGCGCGACGGTCCCTAACGGCCGCGGGCCGTACCATCCCGCCGCCCCGCGGGGGGGGAAGCGCCCAGCGAGGCGGTAGAACCGCGCTCCGGAGCGGCGGCCGCTGCCCGCGGGGCCGTCCCGGTTCTCCGCGGCCGGCAGAAGCGGCGAGCGGGCGGCGGAGCGGGGCGGGCCGAGCCCCCGGAGCGCGTTCTGCCGCCGGTCCCCCCCGGCCGCGGGGTGGTGCGCGCGGCGGGGCCGGGCGGCGCATGCGCGGCGCGGGGCGGGGCCGGGCGGGCAGCGCGGAGGAGGAAGGCGAGAAAATGGCGTCGACGGGTGAGCGGGGCCGGGGCGGGCCGGGCCCGGGGCGGGGGGCGAGACGGGACGGGACCCGCGGCAGCGCCGCCGCTCCCGGCACGGAGCGGCCGGAGGAGCGCTGGGGCGGCGCCGCGGGCTCGTAGCGCCTTGCCCGGGGTCCGCTGGGCTCGGGCCGTGCAGGGCCCGTCTCGGCCGTGTCCCCCCGCGCCGCCCGCCGGGGCCGCCCCGGGGCCGCGGGAGTTTCCCCTCAGCGTCCCGGGCATCAATTGCGGCCTCTCGGCGCTGCGGCCCCGCGGGATTGCCGGAGCTCCGCGCTCCCCGGAGCCAGGGCTCCCTCCGCGCCCTCGGCCCGGCCGGGCGGGTTTGGGAGCGGATTTGGGAGCGGATTTGGAGCGGACTGGGGACCCGGGAGCGCTTTGGGTGGGGAGGAGCTGAGCGCTCGTCCCATGGCGGGGACACCTCCCGCTGTCCCTGCGAGCTCCCAGCCCGGCCCTGGGCACTGCCAGGCATGGAGCATCCTCTGGCATCTCCATTCCAGCGCTCCCAGCCAGGAATTGCTCCCCAATATCCCATCCATCCCTGCCCTCTGGCACTGGGAGCCATTCCCTGTGTCCTGTCCCTCCATCCCCTGTCCCCAGTCCCTCTCCAGCTCTCCTGGAGCCCCTTCAGGCCCTGCAAGGAGCTCTGAGCTCTCCCTGGAATCCTCCTTTCCCATCCTTTCCCCATAGAGAAGTGAGGTATTCCGTCATCTCCGTGGCTCCAGATTTATCTGAATGAAAAGTTTTTCCACGTGGGCTCCAGTTGGATATAAATATTTGGAAACTGAGACTCCCCAGCTCAGTCCACCTTTAAAGTACTTTAAATCCCAACATCTGATTCTCCTTAAAGAAGGAGGATTTTCCTTTTTTTTTCCAGCGAGGAAAATCTCCCAGGCCATGGAGTGTGAGGGAATATCACCAACAGCACCTTGGGGAGCTTGAAAAAGAAAAGTCAGTAAAGGAACATCTGCCAATGGAATTGTCAGGACAGGGGTTAAAACCACAGCTGTGTTTTCCCTTAATTCATGGAATTGTTCCTCCTGGGAGCTGCTATTTCCAGGCTCTGGTGTGCTCCTGAGCCTTGTGAAAGAAAAGGATGAAGATTAATTTCCCCCTGGAAATAAAAGCCAGGAGATGGGTTTAACTAAATGAACCATAATATTATTTTTTATTAATGTTCTATGTTCCTCTAAATCCCAGCAAATTAAAAGAGAGGCATCACCACAGGCAAACTGCAAATTCCATACCTGGAATTAAACCCTGCAGAGACTGAAATGTTGGGTTTAGGTGGGACTGGGGAGGGCTGTGAGGAGAGGGGTTAATTGGTACCCCTGTGTGGAGCTGGAGGCCAAAATGGGGCTGAAAATGGAGAATTAAATGAGGTTTTGGTGGCTGGACGGTGAGCAGGGAAAAGAGTGGAGTGGTAGGAAAGGGAGGCTGGGTGAGGGGGACCAGGCATTAATTAACACTCAGCATTTAGCAGAACCACGTGTAAAGTGAATGTAAAAAAAAAAAAACCCAACAAACCCAGAACCCTGAGCTGAACGAGGAAAACGCTCCAATATCCCATGTGCCAACCTGAGAGGGAAGTGGGAATGCTGCCAGAGGAGTTTAACAACTTGTGCCTTGTGTCCTGGGAGCAGGGAAAGCTTTGGAGAGCTCCAAGTGTCTTCTTTGTCCCTGTGAGGTGTTGTGGGCAAGGTCAGAGGGATGAAGAAGTGCCAGGAATTCCTGCTGGGAGCACAGCTGGACCATTCCTGCCTCCAGCAGGGATCCAGGGGCTCTGCTCCTGCACGGGGAGCAGGAGGAGAAGCTGGGAGCACAGCTGGAGGCTGGGCAGGGAGGGTTTGGTGGGGATGCATGCACAGGCTGAGGCGGTGCTGGATGGAAGTTGTGTTTTCCAAGGGATTCCTGGGGCATTGGGAACAGTGGGGTGATGGCACCAAAGCCAGGCAGGATTTGCATCCTGAAACTCTCCAGTGCAGGAGTGGAATTGATCCGTGTGGCTCTCTCCCACCTCAGGATATTCCATGGTTCTGGCTCAAACTGGGATTTCTGACAAGGTGTGATGGTGGTGGGAGCAGTGGGAGCTCTTCCCATGCAGGGATGTGTGGGAGCTGCTCCACCAGGAGCTTCTGGGCTCATTCCTGCTCCCAGAGCTCTGGGAATGGTGAATTCATCCCTGCTCCAGACCCTGGGATGGGAGCTGGAGCTGCTGCTGCCTGTGAGGGACCTGGAAGCTGCAGTCCTTTCAAATTCAGCCTCCTAATTGCCCTGTGGATTCATTTTCCATCCCTGCCAGCAAATCAGCTCAGCACAGGCTTTGCTGCTGGCATTTTCCTGGTTTGGTTCTCCTCCCAGTCAGTTCCTGCCGTGGATTTTGGATTTGGGGAAAGAATCACTCCCATTTCCAGCCCTTCCAGGGCACAAGTGGCTTTCCAGCCATCCATTTGTGTCCTTGAAAAGGGAAGGAGTGAAGGTGGTGAAACCTCCCAGCCCTTTCAGAGCAGGCTGGTGGGTTTGTAAGGCTCAAATCCCTGCTTTTCCTTTGTTCCAACCCAAATCCCCCCCTGGGATCCATCCAAGGTGGCAGTTAAATTGAACCAGGGTCATTTGAGATCAAAGTGGCTGCTGCAAACAGCAGGAACAATGAGGGGAAGGGAGGTTTTGTTCCCCTCCAAAAGGAGGACTGAAAATGTGCATTTACCTTCCACCCTTGGGAAACTGGAATTCCAGTGGTTTATAGCAAGCTGCAGGAGGAAATTCCAGCTGCTGTGCTCTTGGATTCTTTAATTTTATTAAGCTTTTATCAACGTTTTTATTCTTTTTTTTTTCTTCTCTTTTTCTTTTAGATTACAGTACCTATAGCCAAGCTGCAGCTCAGCAGGGGTAAGTAGCTTATCCTCCCTGTTTTAAAGAGATGTCATAAAACTAAATAATAATTATGGTTTGGGCTTAACTCAGGTATGTTTGGGAATCCTGGAGCTTTGTATTTCCATAGAATTTCAGCAAGAAACCATTGGGCTGCATGAAAATTGGTGTGGTGATGCAGATTTGGGGCAAAATTATAAATGTTTTTACATTCATTCCACAGCTACAGCGCCTATGCACCTCAGCCAGCCCAAGGATATGCACAGACCACCCAGGTAAAACATGGGGAGGGGGTGCAATTCCTGCTCAGTCACCTGTTTGCCAGGAAAACTGGAAATTCCAAGCAGCAGCATCAAAATCTGTGGTTAAAAATTGTCTTGGAGATTCTCCCCCAGCCCAAAGTGCTTTTTAAAAGTGGAAATAACCTCAACAATCCCGTTTTTTTTGGTAATTTATTCAATCCTGATCCCAGAAAAGCCAAATTTTTGGTGGGTGTTGTAATCAGAGGTGTAGGAGAAAAAAAAATTGGGAAAAAAGGGGGGGGATTGCCTGTTGGGAAATGGCAGAATTGGACAAAGGAGGAGGAGGGAATCTGCTTTTTCCTGGAGTTTTTATTGCTATAACTGTTGATACTCTCAGTTGGCTGGACTGCAAAATAATGATGGTCTTTAAGAGATTAACTTCATGCTTATTTTTAACCTTTAGAATCCAAGTTACTACAACCACATTTGTCTGCAAACTCCAAGTATGTTTCCAAAGGTAAATTCTTGTCCTCACAAAGTGCTGTAGGCTTAATTTTCCTTCCCAAGAGGAGGAAGGCAGGCTCAGTGTGGGCTGAGAGGAAGGTGATGGTGATTTATTAAAATAAAAGTCTTTGGAGACCACAACTGGAAGAGCTGCTCCCAGTTGTAGGTGAGGTGAAAGGTGGGAGCAGGATAAGGGTAGGATCAGGAGGCCTCAGCAACTAAAACCAGCTAATTAAACACCTAACCAGCTAATTGAACACCTAACCAGCTAATTAAACCCCTAACCAGCTAATCTGAGCTGTAGGCACGTGTCCATGGGAAGTTTGCAGCGTTCCCTGCCCTTGGTGGAGGGAACTTCAGGGCCAGGGATGTGTTCACATTCTCAAAGCTTTCCTGCTCCTGGTTCAGACCTGAGTTCAGGGAGGCTGAATATCCCCAAAAAAGTCCAGAGGAATGTGAATTCTTTCAGAATCTGGAGGTTAAAGCTGTCTCCGTGTCACTCCTTGAGCTGTGTCCAGAGGTTTATCCTAAGCCAGGAGCTGTTGGAAGCTTGCTGGTGCCTGCAGCATGAGCTGGTAGGGCATGGCTTGGGCAGCTGGTGGCACTGCTGGGCACAGCTGCTCCTCTCCTTTCCTCAGTGATTCTCAAGCTGGATTTGGAAACAAAATCAGGGAATGGGTGAGGTGAGAGCTGATCCCTCACTGAGCACAGGCACCGGAATGGGAGCAGCACCCTGGGATGCTTTGGGTGTTCCATGGATCCCATCCTTCCATGCCTGCACCAACTCCCATTTTTCAAATTAATGCCTGATGGCCATGAAAAATGCTCCAAATAATTCAACTGAAACCTTCCTCAGGTTTCTTTTAGGCAGCCCCAAAGCACTTTGACACTGCAGTGATTTTCCTTGGTGCGGCTCCGCCCTCGCAGCGCTCCCATTCCCCTGTTCCAGGTTAAGCCTGGGATGGTGCCTGTGGCTGCTGGTGGTAGCTGTGAGCAGCTGGGAGCTTTCCTGTTTGCTTTCCACAGAGCAGAGCTGTGTGGTGCCAATGGCAAGAGCCTGTCCCTTGAGTCTTGGCAGGGAAAAAACCACTCCATAACCTCCTTGCGGAGCTGACCCGGAATTTCCCCGCAGCACCTAAACTTTCACAGCAGCCTTGGCTTTGGGAGCGCTCAGCAGCTGCAGTTCCTGGGGGTGCCTTGTGCTCATGGATTGAATGTGTGTCCTTTTGGAGCAGACCTACGGGCAGCAGAGCTACGGCACCTACGGGCAGCCCAGCGACGTCAGCTACACGCAGCCGCAGACCACGGCCACGTACGGACAGACGGCCTACGCCACCTCCTACGGGCAGCCCCCCACAGGTGAGAGCCCTGCTGGGCTGGGCTGGGCCTGGGACAGCCCTTGATGGCACCTAGGCCGTGGGCAGGGACAGCTTCCATAGGTGGCTGCAAACCCGGGGCGAACTCGGACGCTTTGGGGATGTGGCAGCCAAGCTGGGGTAACCCGAGTGACTGCCGGGCCAGGGAGCAATCCTGCCCAAAGTGCCATCCAGCCCTGCCCCATATCCCCTCCATCCCTGCTCTCTATCAGTGGGAAGCCATTCCCTCACAGGGAACAATTCCTAATTTCCAATATCCCATCCAGCCCTGCCCAATATCCCATCCATCCCTGCCCTCTGGCAGAGGGAAGCCATTCCCTCGCAGGGAACAATCCCTAATTCCCAAAATCCCATCCATTCCTGCCCTCTGGCAGGGAGGGTATTCCCTCCCAGGGAACAATCCCTGCCCAATATCCCATCCATCCCTGCCTTCTGGCAGGGGAAGGGCATTCCTTCCCAGGGAACACTTCCTAATTCCCAATATCCCATCCAGCCCTGCACTTCTGGCAGTGGGAATCCATTCCCTCCCAGGGAACAAATCCTAATTCCAATATCCCATATCCATTCCTGCCCTCTGGCAGTGGGAGCAAATACCCTCTCAGAGAACAATTTCTGCCCAAAATACCATCCGTCCCTGCCCTCTGGCAGGGGGAGGCCATTTTCTGCCAGGGAACAATTCCTAATTCCCAGTGTCCCATCCATCCTTGCCCTTTGGCAGTCAGTGGGAGGATATTCCCTTCCAGGGAACAATTCCTGCCCCATATCCCATCCAGCCCTGCACTTCTGGCAGGTGGAGGCCATTCCCTCCCAGGAAACAATTCCCAATTCCCAATATCCCACCCATCCCTGCCCTCTGGCACTGGGAGCCATTCCCTGTGTCCTGTCCCTCCATCCCTTGTCCCCAGTCCCTGCCCAGCTCTCCTGGAGCCCCTTCAGGCCCTGCCAGGGGCTCTGAGCTCTGCCTGGAGCCTTCTCCTCTCCAGGTGAGCACCCCCAGCTCTCTCTCCCAGCCTGGCTCCAGCCCTCCATGGCCTCCTCTGGTCTCGCTCCAGCAGCTCCAGGTCCTTCATGGAATGGTTTTGTCTGGGAGACCTTAAAGCTCATCTGGTGTCACCCCTGCCATGGCAGGGACACGTTCCACTGTCCCAGGCTGGCCTTGGGCACCCCCAGGGCTGTGGCAGCCGTGCATAAACAGGAATAAATGCACTGTTGAGCTTTCAGGGCAGGGTTTGGGTGCTGTGGGACCCAGCAGGACGTGCTGTGCCCAGAGCAAAGTGAACAGTGTCCCTGGCTGCTCCTCAGCCCTTCCCTTCCCTGGCAGTGCTGTCACTGCAGTGACATGTGCCTGTTCTGATCCTGTACCTTCTCCTCCTCATCTTGTGCTTCCCACAGTGGAAGGAGCCAGTCCAGGATGGGGTTGGCCTGTCCTGCTTAGTCTTGCATGGAAAATTCTGTCTCATCCTGTCAGAACCTGAGGTCCCCTTTGGTGGAACCCTGGAGGTGTCACTTGGTGTCACTGGAGTGTCAGAGCTCCCCCAGGCAGTGACAGTGACCCAGGCAAGGCTTCACTGCTCTTTGCCTTCTCCAAACCCTCCCAAATGCCATCTCCATGGGTAAAATCCTGACCACTGAGACCTTTTATGTGACTCCAGCCCCATTTCCTGAAGGATAAACAGCACCCTGCCCTCCACCTTTGCATGCCCCGTGGTGGTTTTGGATTCCCAGAGCACATACTTGCCCCTTAATGCTCCATAAACTCTCCCAACTGTGTTCCTGGAGCTGGAATTTCCTCCAGTTGAGTGTCTGAATGTTTAAAGCTATTAAGACAATGTTTAATTCATGTATATTCATGTTTATTTAATGTCTGTTTGGGCTGAATATTCAGGAGTTTTAGGAAGCAGATTTTCCTCCCAGTGATTCCTTGGGTGCCGTGTCCTGCACATTCCTGGGAGAGACATTAGAAACATTTTGTAGATGGAATGAAACACTTCCCAAAGCAGGGGAATTCCAGGACAGACAGACAGACACTGGGATATCTGGCTGTAGAGGCATTGAGGAATTCTTCACAGGGAGGAGCTGGAGAGAAAATATTAAGCCATATGAAATTATTTACCATCTTTACATGGATCATGGAAAATTGCTGCTCCTGAGATCCATATCCATTAGCCAGTTGCACTTGGGGTTATCTGCAGGGCTTTTTCCTTTCATTCAAGGCTACCTAGAGAAAAGTTGGCTGCAAAAAATTATTTGTGAACTTCCAAAATTCCTTTCTTAGAAATATTTACATCCCTGTGACTCCTGTGGACTCCAGTCCCACAGGGGTCACAGGAAACTGCTCTGTTTATGTTTTTCCTTCTCCCTTAAGAGGAGATTTGCTGGAATAATAATAATAATAATATCAGGCTTTTTTTCTGCACAGCTGCACATTTTGTTTTCTTGGTAGGCAAAAAAAAAAATAAAAACTTCATTTTCTTTTCATCCATGAAAAAAAAAACCACCAACTTAGAAAGTGGTCAAGCAAAAGATCCTATCAGCCCACAGAGCAGGGCTGTGGCAGCTCTGGGCATGGAGCCAGGCTGGATTTATCCTTCCTCCACCTGCCTCTCCTTGAGGAGCCAGAGCTGTGGAAAGGAGACTGCAGCCTCTCCCTCCCTTGCTGCCTTTCATGCTCAATAAACCCCTGGGGCAGACATTGTCATGCCCTGAGACACGTGCAGTTCTTACAGTTGGATCCAAATCCTGTTTTCCTGTGAATCACCTTTTTGTTCTGCAGTTCCTTAAAGCAATTTTGTTGGTTTTGTTGCCTGAACAGCCTGGGGTTTGGGTGAGGTGTTGGTGAGGTCAAGGAAATGCAAGGTGTGTGTGGATGCAGCCTCTCAGGATGGGTGGGAATGGCAAGGATGGATTTTTTCATCACCACCCTCCTTCCCTCCCTGGGGCTGTAGGAAAAGGTGTCTTGGAGAAAAAAGGATTTGGTTAGGGATCACTGGGCACCCTCAGACCTGTGGCTCATTAATCAGAGCAGGGTGTTGGCAGGAATTCCAGGAGTCAATAAATAAAGAGCATTTTGGTGTCCAGCTGTGGATCTCTTGGAAGTGGGAATTGCTCTCTAAAGCCAGCCAGCCCCTGCTTCCCTTTACCTGGGAAGTTTGGGGTGTGGATATTGAAATTTCTAAAGGATTTGGAATTAATGAGCACACAGCTGCCATAACAACCCCAAAACAAAATATCCCAAAACTGGCTGGAGAGAGAGTCAGCTCTGCATCTTCTCCAGCCCTCACTGGTGGGATAGACACAAGCAGGAGGCAGCTCTCCTCCTGAAGGAATCCCTCTGGAAAAAAGAAATCCCTCTGGAAAGAAGGAATCTCTCTAAATCCAGCCTTTTCCAGCTGATATTCTCTGTGGGTCAAATCCTGCAAGCTTCTCCACCACCTGGAGAATTCCTAGCCTTCCTTTGAGGGGAATTTAGGCACTTTATTCCTTCTGTCACCTTTTTCTTTCACCAGCTTTTCTGCTGTGTCAACTTTTATCTTCCTGGCTGGGAGGGGAGGAGAGAAAAGTGGTATAATAGGAATATCACCCTCAAAACAGCAGCTCTTGAGGGTTCCCAGAGTGTCTAAACTGGGCTTGATTTGTGATTTAAACCAGTGGGGTGGGAAATCACTGCCTTTCCTTTGGGACAAACCCTTCCTGCTGTTCCACTGTTCCACGAGGGAAATGCTCCATCTAGAGCTGAAGCTTTAAAATTCAACATTTTTTTTTCTCCCTTTTATCCTGCTGCCTGTGCAGATCCAGCACAGGAATTGAGGAATTCTTCACGGGGAGGAGCTGGAGAGAAAATATTAACCCAAATGAAAATATTTACCATCTTTTGATGGATCAGGAAAGTTGCTGCTCCTGAGATCCATATCCAATTGCCAGTGGCACTGGGGGTTACCTGCAGGGCTTTTTCCTTTCATTCAAGGCTACCTAGAGAAAACTTGGCAGCAAAAAATGATCTGTGTACTTCCAAAATTCCTTTCTTAGGCTGAACCTAGCCTTTTTTAGTGTGTGGTCAGGCTTTGGCCAGTTAAAATAAGGCTTTATTTAACTCCTGGGATTGCTGCTCCCTGTGGAATTGCTGTCTAGCCTCACATTTAAATGTTTGGCCTGCTCAAATTTGTTCAAGGCTTTAAAAATCCTCCCATTGGGCATCATCCCCTTCAGCCTTTTCAGCAACATTTTTCAGAGAACAGCAGACAGGAATAATAACCTTAAAAACTGATTTTCCAGTCAGTTTTTAAGGTTGTTGTTATTTAAGTTTTTTAAGGTTATTTCCCACTTGGAAATAATTTGTAGGAATCAAGTTATTTCCCAGTGGGAGTCCAGTTTACATTCCCAGCTTGGGAATGCCTTGGGATGGGGTTGGATTGGGGTCCAGGGGTAGGAGGAGGAAGGTCCAGGCTGGCCTTGTGTCTTCACCAGGCTCCTGAGGGCCAGCAAAAAGCTGAATTTTGGGGGTGTTTTTAATGAATTTGCTGTGCAAACTTGCTGCCCTCCCTCTGTTCCTCTTTCCTGCTGCCCTGGTGTGGAGCTGTGGCAGTGCCATGGTGCTCTGGGAGGGCACACCATGTTCTGCTGCTGCTGGTGCTGTTTGCTTTGCAAATCAGGCACTTGGAATAAAATGCTGCAGCCCAATTTGCCTAAAGGAAATGTGTCACAAGCCTTCCGTGTTTATTAAAAATCAAAAGTGGTGGAGGAGCTGTTGCCTTCACTGATCCCAGCCATGAGAGCATTTAGCTGCTCTTTTTTAATGTTTAACAACATTTTTATTGCTGTTTTTCCATCCAAGTCTCATATTCTTAATTTGAAAGCTTGCTAGTTTTTAAATTTTTTAAATTTAAAATTTAAACTTGCTAGTTTAAATTTTAACTTTTTCAATTTAAACTTGCTAGTTTTTAAATTTTTTTTTGTTAGGAGCACAAACCCAGTGCGTTAATGCCAGTTCACCTTTGAGACAAGGCAAATGCCACTAAATTATACAGAAGCTGTTTAGGGATCTTGGATATTTTAAAATTGTTGAAAAGGAACTCTGTGAGCTCTCAGCTTTTTCTCTAAACTGAAGTGAAATTCTGAGAAAAGGGAAGGTACACAAAACATCAGGAGCTGCCTCATGTGTCTCTTTTGACCTTTTTCTCATGTGAAAGCAAATGGAAAGTGCTTTTCTTTTGTTTCCAGCTTTACTGATTTCAAATAAGCCTTCAGAAATGCCTCTGAAAGACTTCCCAGGCCAGGTTTTGTGCCTTTATTTTTCAGAAAAGCTAAAAGGGTGGGACTGTACTTGCTAAATCAGTTGGATTTATTTTATTTCGGAGCTCAGGGGGGTTTGTTACCCTGCCGTTGTGGAGGAGATGTCTCAGCTTGCCCTGCCTGAGCTCTGCTTGCTGTAAACAATCCTGAGTGCTGGTCCAGGGGTGGCTTCCAGAAAGCTCCTGGGATTGGGATTTTGGGATGCTCTGATATCCCAGTGTCTGTCTGTCTGTCCTGGAACTCCCCTGCTTTGGGAAGTGTTTCATTCCATCTACAAAATGTTTCCAGTGTCTCTCCCAGGAATGTGCAGGACACGGCACCCAAGGAATCACTGGGAGGAAAATCTGCTTCCTAAAACTCCTGAATATTCAGCCCAAACAGACATTAAATAAACATGAATATACATGAATTAAACATTGTCTTAATAGTTCTAAACATTCAGACACTCAACTGGAGGAGCTGGAGGCTGAGGCTTCCCAAGGTGGGAGAGGGGGATCTGTGAGGGGCAGGCTGGGGTAATTGATGATTTTTGGGTTGTCTGAGGTGGTTTTGTGGTGGTAAAACTGTGGCTGTGATGAGTCCCAGGAGCACCACAAGGACCAGAGGCTGAGATATTTGGGAAAAGTCCTTGAGATATTTGGGATTGCTGGAGAAGAGGAACTTGGGACAAGGGTCTGGAGGGACAGGATAAGGGGCACTTACCCAGGCTTCATGTGGACACTGAGGAGGGTTAGAAGGGATACTGGGAAGCTGAGAGGGTGACACAGAGCAGCTGGGGTGTCCAAGGCCAGGCTGGACAGGGCTTGGAGCACCCATGACAGTGGAAGGTGTGCCGTGGCAGGGGGATGGAGGGGGATGAGCTTTACGCTGCCCTGCCGGCGGGGCGCTGCTGGAATCGCGCTGTCCCGGCCGAGCCGCGGGCTGAGCCGCGCTGTGTTGCAGGTTACAGCGCCCCGGCTGCCCCCCCTGCCTACAGCCAGCCCGTGCAGGGCTACGGCAGCGCCGCCTACGACACCAACACGGCCACGGTCACCAGCAGCCAGAGCTCGTACGCAGCGCCCGCCGCCTACGGCACCCAGCCCGCCTACCCCGCCTACGGGCAGCAGCCGGCGCCGGCCGCCCCCGCCAGGTACCGCCCTCCTCCCCCTCCTCCTCCTCCTCATGGCACCGCCCTCATCTTCCTCCTCCTCCTCCTGGCACCGAACTCATCTCCCTCCTCCTCCTCATGGCACCGCCCTCATCTTCCTCCTCATGGCACTGTCCTCATCTCCCTCCTCCTCCTCATGGCACTGTCCGCGTCTTCCTCTCCTTCCTCCTGCTCGTGGCACCGAACTCATCTTCCTCCTCCTCCTCCTGGCACCAAACTCATCTCCCTCCTCCTCCTCATGGCACCACCTTCATCTTCCTCCTCCTCCTCCTCATGGCACTGTCCTCATCTCCCTCCTCCTCCTCATGGCACTGCACTCATCTTCCTCCTTCCTCCTGCTCATGGCACTGTCCTCATCTCCCTCCTCCTCCTCATGGCACTGTCCTCATCTCCCTCCTCCTCCTCCTCCTCCTCATGGCACCGCCCTCATCTCCCTCCTCATGGCATGGCATTCATCTCCCTCCTCCTCCTCCTCTTCATGGCACTGTCCTCATCTTCCTCCTCCTCCTCATGGCACGGCACTCATCTTCCTCCTCCTCCTCCTCCTCCTCCTCCTCCTCCTCCTCCTCATGGCACCGCACCCATCTTCCTCCTCCTCCTCCTCCTCATGGCACCGCACCCATCTTCCTCCTCCTCCTCCTCCTCATGGCACTGCACTCATCTTCCTCCTCCTCCTCATGGCACCGCCCTCGTCTTCCTCCCCTTCCTACTCCTCATGGCACCGTCCTCATCTTCTTCCCCCTCCTCATCTCCCTCCTCCTGCTCCTTCTTCCTCCTTCTCCTTCTTTTCTTTCTTCTCCTCTGTCTCTTCCTCCTTCTCCTCCGCCTTTTCTTCCTCCTCCTCATCATCGTTCTCCACCCCTTCCTCATCTTCCTCCTCCTCATTGTCACCATCCTCCTCATCCTCCTGCTCCTTTTTCCTCCTGCTCTATCTTTTCCTTCTTCTCCTTCTTTCTCCTTCTCCATCTTTTCCTCCTCCTTTTCCGTCTCTTCTTCCTGCTTCTTCTCTTCATCCTTCTCCTCATTGTCACCATCCTCACCATCCTCCTGCTCCTTTTTCCTCCTGCTCCTTCTTCTCTTTCTTCTCCTCTGTCTCTTCCTCCTTCTCTTCTTGTCTTTTCTTCCTCCTCCTTTTCCTTCTCTCTTCCTCCTTCTCATCATCTTTCTCCACCCCTTCATCGTCTTCCTCCTCATCGTCACCATTCTCATCATCCTCCTCCTCTTCCTCCTGCTCATTCTTCCTCCTCCTTTTCCTTCTTCTTCCTCCCCTCTATTCCTCATTCTTCTCTGTCTTTTCTTCCTTGTCCTTTTCCTTCTCTTCCTCCTCCTTCTTCTCATCATCCTTCTTCTCCACCCCTTCCTCATCTTCCTCCTCCTCATCACCATCCTCATCATCCTCCTCTTCCTTCTTCTCTTCTTCTTCCTTCTTCTCTTCTTCCTCCTCCTTTTTTTCTTCCTTCTCTTTTTCCTCCTTCTTCTCTTCCTCTTGTTCCTTCTCCTTTTCCTTCTCTTGTTCTTCACCCCCTGTTCTCCTCATCCTTCTCCTCCACCCCCTCCTCATCCTTCTCTTCTTCCTACTCCTTTTTTTCTTCTTCTTCCTCCTCTTCTTCCTCTTCCTTCTCTTCCTGTTCCTCCTCAATTTCCATTGCTTCTTCCTCCTTCTCCTCATCCTTCTCCTCCATCCCCTCCTCATCCTCCTCTTTCTCCTCCTCTTTCTCCTCCCTTCTTCTCCTCCTCCCATTCCTCCTATTCCTCCTCCTTCTCTTCCTTCTCCATTTCCCGTTACTCCTCTTCCTCCTCCTTCTCTTCTTCCTCTGTCTTTTCCTCCTCTTGTTTCTCCTTCTTCATCTCTAGTCACTCCTTCTCTTCTTCCTTCTCCTCCTCCTCATTGCCCTTCTCTTCCTCCTTCTCTTCTTCCTCCTCCTCCTCCTCCCGTTTCTCCCCCATCACCCCGGGCAGCCACACCAGGCTGTGGCCTCTCAGGCTGCAGCAGAGCTGAGTGCTGCCTGCTCTGAGTCCCGGGGTCAGGCAGGATGCTGGGTGGATGCACAGGCTGCAAAACATTTCCTCTTTAAGTCTCACCCCTCTGGGCACGGCCTGTCAGCTCTTGAGTGCAATTGTTTGCTCAGAGGATATGGAAAGTTTAGAATGCATAATGGAAACTTGTTTGGGAGTGAGTAAAAGCTGATTTATTCCCTTACCTGGTGTGTGTAGCAAGCACTGTGGGAAGGAAAGGCAGAGCCTGGCACAGCTCTGACAGGTTACACTTTAAAGGAATGTAAATTTGCTGGGTGAATCCTGACACTGTGTATAATTTTTCCCAGTTCCTACAGCAAAAGTAGCTCCACTCTGAGAAATAAATAGAAATTAAAGACTCACAGAATCCTTGGAGTTAGAAAAGCCCTCTGAGATCATGGAGGCCACCACCAGCCCTCTCCCCAAGTGCCACATTCACATGGCTTTTAAACTTTGGGGCAAACAGAAGGGGATGTGTGAATCACATGCAAAGTGTTCTCAAATTTCAGGCCTTGAGAGTTAATTCTACACACACAATTGTGAGTGGTTTGGGTTGGAGGGGACCTTTAAAGGTCACCCAGCCCAAGCCCAGCATCCTTTCTTTTCTATGGGATCATTGGGGATAACGTGTATGAGGCAATATCTGCCTGAGCTGGATTCTGAACCACACAATGGGGCATTTCACTGCCTGCTTCAGCTCCTGCTTCAGCTCCTGCTTCAGCTCCTGCTTCCCCAGGCTCTGCAGGAGAGCCTTGCTGCCATTCCACATCCTCCTCTCAGCCCCACAGCCCAGCTCTGAGCCCCATGGCTTTGGGATGGACAGGAGCTGTGGTGTTCCATGCTCTCTGTCCAGGGCACTGCCTGAGCCTTTCCTGGAGTGTGCAAACACCCAGGCAGTGAGTGCTGAAATTGTGTTTATTGCCTGTTTATTATCTGTCACCAATCAAGGCCAGCTTTAATGCTACCCCAAAAACGAGCTCCCAACCCTCAGTCCTGGGGGATCTGAGCCCTTTGCTGCTGCCAGCTGTGGGGCTGGGCACCAATGTTGTTCCGTGTTTCTCCCCAGACCCCAGGATGGCAGCAAACCAGCAGAGACCAGCCAGCCTCAGTCCAGCACGACAGGCTACAGCCAGCCCAGCCTGGGCTATGGGCAGAGCAACTACAGCTACCCCCAGGTGCCTGCCAGCTACCCCATGCAGCCTGTCACTGCTCCACCCTCCTACCCTCCAACCAGGTAATGCACTGCTCAGCTGAGGGGCCTTCCTGGGGGGCATTTTATGGAAAAGGAGCTTTGATTCTTGGAGTTGTTGTGGTGGGGATGGGCAAGCTGTGGCTGAATGCACATCTGAGAAGGAGAATGATGACAAATGGGTTTAAGACATTTTCTACTATTTTATTTTATTTTATTTTATTTTATTTTATTTTATTTTATTTTATTTTATTTTATTTTATTTTATTTTATTTTATTTTATTTTATTTTATTTTATTTTATTTTATTTTAATACATGAGAATTTTAAGAGTTTTCCTAGAGTTACCTTTTGCTGTCTCCTTCCACATACAGCTTAGTCCAGGAGCTCCCTTCTCCCTTCAGGTGTCTTTAATGTGACATCTAAAACATACACTTTGAAATTCTCAAAGCCCCAGCTGCATGAGAGGAGCTTCTTTTATGCAGGGCCTGTTACCTCCATTACCACTGAGTTTTGCCCTGGCACTTGTTCCTTTTCCTGGAGGTGTGAATAAACTGGAATTGGCCACGTGGTTTTTGTTTTCACAGCCCTCGAGACTGGCCTCCATAGGATGACTTCAGCTTTTAAAGTGATTTACAGCACTACATACAGCCTCTAATTGCATTTTCTTCCAGCATGAGCCATTCCATGCACTCTGCCAGGGAATTGCCTCACCATCCCACCTTTCCCAACGTTTTTCTCTTGCAGCTATTCCTCCACACAGCCAAGCAGTTACGATCAGAGCACTTACTCCCAGCAGAGCAGCTACGGGCAGCAGAGCTCCTATGGCCAGCAGACCAGTTATGGGCAGCAGAGCAGCTATGGCCAGCAGCCACCTCCCACCAGTTACCCACCTCCCACTGGATCCTACAGCCAGGCCCCCAGCCAGTACAGCCAGCAGAGCAGCAGCTACGGCCAGCAGAGTGAGTGGCAGCCCTGGGAGGGAGCCCTGGCCTTGGTTTGGATCCAAAACTCAGAGCTGGGTTGAAGGGAGAGGGGGTTGGAGCTGGGGTTTGGCCTTTGTTGGTGAGAAATGGCATCTCTGGAGGCAGTGGTGGGTTGGGATGGGGAAAGGGAAGGTTCCTCACCTCAGGGGAAAGGGAACAGAGAGGCACAAAGTGTTTGTGAGGAGGAGTTGAGGGGGCTCAGCTGGAGAAAAGGAGGCTCAGGGGGACCTTGTGTCTCTGCTCAGGGCAGGAGGGGGCAAGAGTGGGGGGATTGGACTCTGCTCCCAGGGAATATGGGACAGGATAAGAGGGAACAGCCTCAGACTGGGGCATTGGTGTTTGTGGGGAGTTGAGAGGGCTCAGCCTGGAGAAAAGGAGGCTCAGGGGGGACCTTGTGTCTCTGCTCAGGGCAGGAGGGGGCAGGAGTGATTGGGTCAGGCTCTGCTCCCAGGGAATGGGGACAGGATGAGAGGGAGCAGCCTCAGGCTGGGCCAGGGTGGATATTTGGAACATTTCTTCATGTTGGTCAGGCAATGGGCAGTAATGGATCCCATCCCTGGAGGGATTTAACAGCCCTGTGGATGTGGCACTTGGGGATACAGCGCAGCGATGGCCTTGACTGGGGGAACAGCTGAAATCAACACCCTCGGGGGGATTTTCCCAAACTGAACAACTCCAGTTTGGCTGGAGCTGAGGGCAGGTGAAGGGGCTGCCTCTCCCTGACACCTATTTGCCCCTTGCCCAGGCTCGTTCCGCCAGGACCATCCCAGCAGCATGAACATGTACGGGCAGGAATCCGGAGGCTTCTCCGGCCCCGGGGAGAGCCGGAACCTGAGCGGCCCCGAGAGCCGGGGCAGGGGACGAGGGGGATATGAGCGAGGAGGAGGCATGAGCAGAGGTGGGCGGGGAGGAGGACGCGGTGGAATGGGGTAAGAGCAAAGCTTTTCTCCTTTTCTCTAATTCTGGTTTACCCATAGGATTTGAAACTCAAAAAAGAAGGGACTGAAAGGTTGACGTACCCAGCTGTGTTTCCATGGAGGACATGTATGTGTGTGTAGCAGCGTTGCTTGTCATCCATGGAAACATTATCCTAAGGGAAATAGGAGCAGGATGGTTGGTTTGTCCTGCAGCTGGTTGGGCCCCCAGGGAGGGGGAAATTGGGGGTGATGCTGGCCCTGGCACTTTCAGCTCCCTTCGTGGTCGCCCAGAGGTGGAATCCTCTGTGGGGTTTAACAATAACTCTGGGTGGAACACACACAAACCTCCCAGCAGCTCCAGGGGGTGCTCCCCGGGCCTCAGGAGCGGGGATTTTGGCAGGGCAGGAGCCTCGGGTCAGCCTCCTCCTGCAGAGCCTGCAAGCTCAGAGTGCCACGTGGAGAAGGAGCCCGAGGACAGAGAGAAGGAAGTGCATTGGCTCCCAGGCCTGCTCCCCCTCGGAGCATTCAGGTGCTCTGAATCAGTTTGGCCATTTCACCTGATGGCACAAGCTGGTTTGGTGCCACCTGTGCCTTCAGGGGTGTCCCCGTGCGTGGAGGTCGTTGTGATGGAGGCGAGGGAGGAGAACCCATCCCAAAGGCTCCTCCAAGAGAGAATTCACAGCTTTGTGTGTGTTCCATGCCCTCACCCCGTTGCTCAGAGCTATGCAGAGTGTCCCCAGGTGTGGCACAGGACACGCTGTGCCCACCCTGGTGCTGGCAGGGGGGCTGTGATGGCAGCTGCCCTCCAGAGGCCACTTCTTTCCATGTGGCACAGCCCCAGTTTGGCAGTGGGTGGCCCCATTCTGCATAGCTCTGTTGCAGCCCATTGACGTGGCATGAAATCTTTATCAGAGAAATCCAAGAAAGAATGGAAAGGGCTGGTTTGTGCGGGAACACATCCAGCTTGGAATTGGCACGGGTGGAACAGAGTTCCAGGGATCTGCATAAAGATTTCAGCCGTGCTGTATTGATCTCTTAACGATGAAAAGTAGATGTAGACACCTGAAATGTCTATCATCACATCTTCAAATTTCTAGCCCCTTCCAAGCTTCTCATTGCCAAAGATTTGTCACCTGTCTCTGATCTCACACCTTAATCCCAGCTCAAATTTGCCTCCTGAATGATTTCCCACCTGGCCAGACCCTTACAAAGGGTCCCCCCCTGCCCCAGCCTTATGGACGTAGAGTTTGTGATGTCCATAGAACAGGTGGCTTCAGGGGACACCCAGGGCAGGTAGGGGAACTCGGCCCACCTTAGCATGCTGTGGTGATGGATTTCAGTGTCTCCAGCAGGTAAGGAGCTCGATGTTATTAACATGCCCTTTTTCATTGCCTCGATGATTTGATATTTTTATGAAAATGGAAAACTTTTTAACATGCTTTGTCGCATTTATATGCTACAGGTTACAAAGTGAGAGCCTTGTAAACACCTCAATACTTAAAAAGTACCCGTACTCAGTACTCAGCCGGCAGCATAATGAAAAGTGGGACTAGACACGGTGTCCATATGGAGAGGAAAAATATACATAGAATATTTTTAACCCAATGTATTGATTGTATAAACGGAATCCTTCTGTAACTTTGGTAACTGCATACTTGTTGTTTGGTAATAAAACCAGAGGAGGGTATACTACTACTTTAGAATTGTGTAACGTTAAAGAAAAAAAAAAAAAGTGTAAAAATCTTATGTTTAAAAAGAGAGACATTACGTAAATGGTGTGTACTTTAACGAGAGGAGGCAAAGCTGCATGCAACAGCTCGAAATTCTGTATTGACTTTTTTTTTCCCAGTATTAGAGGTGCAATACTTGCTAGAAAAATTCATGGTGCTCTCCCTCCTCCGCTTGGCTCCTTCCAAACTGCTTGCTGGCTCGCCCAAAAAAAGAGCAAGAAGCAGCCCAAATCCTTTCTCAAGGTGGCATTTTCCTACTTCACCACCACGCTCCAAAGCAGTTTTTTTTAGCTGTGAATGCTTCAGCCAAAGCTTTTGGTGAAAGCTGCGGCCCTGTTTGCATTGGCACCCGCCCAAAAGTGAGTGTGTCCACAAAGCTGCACCCCAGGCCTTGGAGCCCCCGCTGTACTCTGTAAGTTCTCCCTCCAGAGAGTTGTTAAATTCAGTAGTGACCTGAATGTATGGCTTTATTTTGAGGGTTTCAGGGGCGATGTCAGCTGAACTGTGTTGTAGGTCTCGCGTGTGGTTTGTCTCCTTTTACACTGTTAAATGTCAGGGACCCGCGGGCCCGCGCTGCCACAGGCTGAGGGTGCACCTTGGTGGACACACCGAGGGGAGGGAGTTGACCACTGAAACACCCCCAAATTGCTCTTCCAAAACAACAACACCAAAAACACAACCCAGCTTTGATTACAAACAACCCCCATTTCTCAGCCAAGTATTGCACCGATGATACCCGAGTAACAACGCCAGGGCACCGACAGCAAAGCGGTGCCTCAAACCACACCAAGGTTGCTTTATATGTAAAGAAAATTTGAGCGAGCTGCCCTGAAGAAAGGCCTAGTGCCGAGATGAGAGAGAGACAGAGAGATGTTTGGAGATGTTTAGCCAGTGCCCTTCTCCCCTGTGAGCCGCAGAGGCTCAGAGCGGTGCTGGCTTTGTAAAGGGAAAGGCCTTCATTTCTTCGTTTATCCCCCCAGCAGCGCTGGAGAGCGAGGTGGCTTCAATAAGCCTGGTGGTAAGTTTTTGAGCATTACAATGGATAGTGTTTAAAAAAAAAAAAAAAAAAAATTGCAGTCAAGTTTTTTTTTTTTAGCACAAAGTGTAATTTTTTATTCGTTTAAGTGGTTTAAAAATGACAATATGCAACCAGACTGTAATGGGTACTGCCGGCGATGCCCAGGGGTATGCGGACACAGTGGAAGAGTTGAGCAACCACTCCTGTAATTTTGGGGAAAAGAAATGGTTTGGATGTAATAAATCTTTTTTTTTTTTTTTTTTAATATATATAGATATAATAAGTAACTTTTATTAATGAACTTAAAAACTGATTGGCTTGGTAAAACCTTTTAAAAATCAGCGTTAATAATGGTTAACGGTTTGAAACCTGCTAAAAAAAAAAAGAAATCAGTGTAATAGTGGTTAACAGTTTGAAAGCTGCTAAAAAAATCAGTGTAATAGTGGTTATTGGTTGGAAGAAATGCTTAAAACCAGTGTAATAGTGGTTTTTGGTTGGAAGAAGTGCTAAAAGAGCCACCTGATGGCCCAGTAAGGTGCAGCGCTGCTCTTGTGCGGCGCAGGTCGTAGCTAGCGTTGTGTGTGTCGGTTCTCCAGCCCGCAGGGCCCCCACTAACACCCTTCCCTGTGCTTCTCTCCCGCCTGGCAGGACACATGGAGGAAGGACCCGACCTGGATTTAGGTAATTCCCACCAAACTCCCTCCCGAGGTTGTGAAACCGACGTTTGTGTCCTCACTGCAAGGGCTGCGGCCACCGTGGTGTCACCTCACCGCCACTTCCAGCCTTTCTTCATTCCCAAACAGCTGGAAAACCACCAGATGTGGTTGGGAGATGCTCCCCCTTCTCTGCAGGAATTCAGGGGTTGGGGGCTGCTCTGGAGCTCTTGCAGGGAGCCTGCAGCACCCCCAGAGCCTCGTCCTTGGCTTGTCCCTTCCTGTCCCACAGGCGTGTCTGGAAGTTGTGCGTCAGCCTTCCAGCATCGGAAAAGGGGGGTGGATGTCCTTGTGTGGGAGCCCAGGGGGCACCAAGGTCTTCCTCATCTCTCCTCTGGGATGTGTCCTGAAATAACCTGGGGGTTCTTCCCACGTGGGTGGGTGTGGGCTCTGTCTGGCCATGGCACTCGGGAGGTGAGGTGGGGACAGTCCCCTCCCCTGGGCCTGGGGTTTCCTGTTGCTCAGAGCAGCCGTGGAGGGGATGAGAGGATGGAAAGAACTCGGCCCTGGGGTATCCCTGCCCTTCCCCTGACCCCAGGAATTGTCTCCTAGGCCCCCCTGTGGACCCAGAGGAGGACTCGGACAGCACTGCAGTCTATGTGCAGGGACTCAATGATAATGTGACCCTGGAGGATCTGGCAGATTTCTTCAAACAGTGTGGTGTTGTCAAGGTGAGGGGACACCAGTGACCCCGTGCTGGCAGAGGGAGGAGGGTCACCCACCTTCTCTTCCTCCTCCTCCTCTCTGCCCATTGCTCACATCCTTCTGGCCCCTCGTGTCCAGGCTCTGCGAGAGGCCTGGCAGGGCTGTTTAGGGCCTGTCGCTTCATTTTTGGGGTGTCTGGGCAGTTGCTGTCATCCATGGTGGGCCTGGGGCCCCTTTCTTCTGTCCTGGAGTCCCTGGAATGAGAGACAGAGTGGAACAGTGAATCCCAGCTGGACTGTGGGGAGACAGGACTGGGGTGACATTGCACTGTCCCTTAGATGAACAAGAGGACGGGGCAGCCCATGATAAACCTGTACATCGACAAGGAAACGGGCAAGCCCAAGGGTGATGCCACCGTGTCCTACGATGACCCGTCCACTGCCAAAACTGCCGTGGAATGGTTCGATGGTGAGTGCTGGGGGCGTTCTGGGGTGGAATTCCAAAATCCCCCCCAGGTGTGGGGAGCACCTGGGTGCAGGTGTGTGAATCAGGATTCACCCGTGCTGCTGCCGTTGTGTCCCTGGCAGGGAAGGATTTCCAGGGCAGCAAGCTGAAGGTGTCCCTGGCGCGGAAGAAGGGCCCGATGAACAGCCTGAGGGGCGGGATGCCCCCGCGGGAGCAGCGGGGGATGCCCCCACCCCTCCGTGGAGGTACCGTGCAGCCCCCCCGAGCCCTGCCCGCCCTTCCCGGGGCTCCCAGCACTCACAGGGCTCCTTCCGCAGGTCCAGGGGGCCCCGGCGGCCCTGGGGGTCCCAGCGGGCCCAGCGGCCCCATGGGCAGGATGGGGGGCAGAGGTGGAGACAGGGGCGGCTTCTCCTCGAGAGGACCGCGGGGATCGCGGGGGAACCCGTCCGGAGGGAGCGTCCAGCACCGCGCCGGGGACTGGCAGTGCCCCAACCCGTGAGTACCCACACCCCTGTGGGCAGTGCCCCTCACACCCCTGTGGGCAGTGCCCCAACCCGTGAGTACCCACACCCCTGTGGGCAGTGCCCCCCACACCCCTGTGGGCAGTGCCCCAACCCGTGAGTGCCCCCTACACCCCTCTGGGCAGTGCCCCTCACACCCCCGTGGGCAGTGCCCCAACCCGTGAGTACCCACACCCCTGTGGGCAGTGCCCCTCACACCCCCGTGGGCAGTGCCCCAACCCGTGAGTACCCACACCCCTGTGGGCAGTGCCCCTCACACCCCTGTGGGCAGTGCCCCCCACACCCCTGTGGGCAGTGCCCCTCACACCCCTGTGGGCAGTGACCCCCACACCCCTGTGGGCAGTGCCCCAACCCGTGAGTGCCCACACCCCTGTGCCATTCCTGCACCTGGCCAGGGCAGAATCATCCCAATCATCCCAAAATCACTGGTCGGGCCTTCCCAAGAAGCAGCTTCCAGCTGGCACAGATGGAGGGACGGGGTCACTGCTGAGGGCTGTGGGTGAGCCACGGCTCCTGTGGGTGAGCCAAGGCTCCTGTGGGCAGCCAGAGCCATGCCCCACGTCCTGCCCTTGTGTCCCCTCTCCTGCTCCTGCTTCCCAATGTCACCCCAGCTGGAATGCTGTCCCGCTCTGGCCTAACTGGAATTTGTACCCAGGGGCTGTGGAAACCAGAACTTTGCCTGGAGAACAGAGTGCAACCAGTGCAAGGCGCCCAAACCGGAGGGGTTCCTCCCACCCCCCTTCCCTCCTCCAGGTACGTTTGGGGGATTCACAGCCCCAGTTCCCAGCAGGACACCCCAGGCCTGGCCTCGGGCTCCTTGGGGAATGGCTGGGCCAGCTCCAGGAGCTGCCAGGCCTTCATCCCTCCGTGAGCCATGACATGGAGACTGGGATTTCTCCTGTGCTTACTGGATTTGGGGGGCTGTCAGCAGAGCACAGCTTCAACCTTCATGAACCCCAAATCCCCTCGGATACCCAGCTGCTCCCAGCCCCTCTCCCGCTGCTCCTGGCCGTGCTGGGATGCTGGATGGGGAGCAGGGGCCGGGCTGTGCTCGCTGGGCTCACCCCCGCTCTCTGCTCCTCCGCAGGCGGTGACCGCGGCCGAGGCGGCCCCGGGGGGATGCGGGGCGGGCGCGGCGGGGGCCTCATGGACCGGGGCGGGCCCGGAGGGATGTTCCGAGGCGGCCGCGGCGGAGAGCGAGGCGGATTCCGAGGAGGCCGCGGCATGGACCGAGGCGGCTACGGAGGAGGCGGCCGGAGAGGAGGAGGAGGAGGCGGCCCCGGGGGACCCCCCGGACCCCTCATGGAGCAGATGGGAGGAGGAGGCAGAGGACGGCGCGGAGGGCCGGGGAAGATGGACAAGTATGGATGGAGGGCGGGACAAGGGGACACTGGGGAGGGGGAGACCCCGATGGGGACAAGGTGCGGGCATTGGGGTGGGACGAATGGGTGGAGGGGCAAGGGGTGGGATGGGGTGGGTGAATGGGTGGCAGGGAGTCTGAATGAGGGGCTAAGGAGCCTCCCCAACCCGGGGAGGGCTCCTGGACCCCACGACTGACCCTTTTCCCTCCTGCCCACAGGGGCGAACACCGCCAGGATCGCCGAGACCGGCCCTACTAACGCCGCCCCCCCAGAGCCGCATTTACTACCAGATTTATTTTTTAAACCAGAAAAAAAAATGTTTTAAATTTATAATTCCATATTTATAATGTTGGCCACAACATTATGAGTCCTCCTTGTCTGTACTTTAGTATTTTTCACCGTTTGTGGAGAAACATTAAAACCAAGTTCAACGGTAGCGTGATGAATTCTTTCTTCCCCCCCCTCCCCCAAAATAAAACCGGTTGTTTAACGCGCCCCCGCCCCCTCCCCGCCTGTAACGCTGTGAACGGTTGTGACGGTTGTTTTTTTAAATAAAATTCCCGCTGTTTGTAACCGCACCATTGCTGGCCTTTCTTGAGAGCACCCGGGGGGGGCGCGGCCCCCGGGCCGGGGTAGGAGAGGGTGCAGGGGAGGGACGGAGCCCCCGGTGCATCCCGCTGTGCCTCAGTTTCCCCAGCGGGTCGAGTTCCGGAGAGGGAGGGAGGCTGGGGGAGGAGGAGGAGGAGGAGGAGGAGGAGGAAGATCAATGGGAGCGGGGAGCCACACCCGGGCGGGGGTGGGGGAATGTCACCGAGTGTCGCTATGTGTCACCCCCTCTGCGCCCCTCCCGTGCCGCTCCCCAAATCACGCCCGTGCCCCCCCCCCTCACCCCCGTGTCTGTCTGTGCTGCCCCCCCCCCGCCCGTGTCCGTGTCCCCCCTCAGCCATGTCCCCGTCCCCCCCTCCCGTGTCCGTGTCCCCCCCGCTCCCGCTCCCGTCCCCGCCCGCCGCCGCCCCCGTCCCGGCCCTTTCTGGGCCGCCTCCAACTTCCCGGCCGGGGCGCGGCGGCGGCGGCGGCGGCGGCTCCGCGGGGCTGCGGCGGCCGAGCCTCGTTGGGCGCCCCCCGGGCCCCCCCGGCTCCCCCCGGGCCGCTGCGGGCGGCCGATGGCGGCGGGGGCCGCGGCGGGGCCCCCCCGGCGCTGGGAGCCGCGGCCCGGCCCGGCGCGGGGAGCGGGCCCGGCCCGGCCGTAGCGGAGCGCGGAGCGGCGGCGGTGAGTGCGGCCGGGGGGGTGGGCGGGAGGCCCCGGGCCCTGCGTCCCCTCCCCGCGTCCCCGCAGGTGCCGAGCCCCTCCCGCCGGCCCCGCTGGACCGGCCCGCAATGGGGAGCCCGGCGGCGAGAGGGACCCCCCCCCACCCCGAGACAGAGACACCCCCGGGATGGACAGACGGCCCCCAAGGGACAGGGGGACCCCCGGTACCGACACCCCTGTGCACGGACATCCCCCTCCGAGGGTAGGGACCCCCCCGGGGGAAAGGGACCCCCCCATCCCCGCGGGAAGGACACCCCCGACAGGGACACCCCTTCCCGAGGGAAAGGGACACCCCCCGAGAGGATCCCCCACTCTGGAAGGATGGAGACCACCCCCCAACAGGGTCCCCCCATCCCTGAGGGCAGCAGTGCCACCCCCCCCCCCAGGTGAGAGGACCCTCCCCACAGGGACACCCCTCGGAAGGTAGGGGACACCCCCTCAGCAGCAGGGCCACCCCAGGGGCAGGACCCCCCTCCCGGGGTGTGGGGCTGGGCTGGGGGTGCCAGTGGAGGTCAGGGTGACCCCCCTGCTGAGCCATCCCTGGCACTTGTACCCCCACTCACGGCAGGGACAGCCGGGGCCAGGGGCAGCCCCCGCCCCATGGCTGAGTGCTGGGACCCCAATCCCCCAAACCCCCAAACCCCCTGCAGCCCCTCAGGGCTGAACCCCATCAGGGTAAAGGGGGGGGCTCCCTGCCCCTGGCACTGCCATCCCTCGGGGTGTCACCTGCTCCAGGGTGGGGACATCGGGCTGAGGACGCCCACCATGACTGGGCAGCTTTCAGGGCGGGGTTGGGGAGGGATGTCCCCTCTGTGCCCAGGGGTGGTGTGGGTGACAAGGGACTCATTAACCTGGAGGGGGTCACAGGATGAGGTGACACGGAGTGGGGAATGGTGACACACATGGTGGGGGGACATGAGGGGAGGGGACACACGGGGTGGAGGGACAGGGAGCGGGGGGGCTGCAGGTCCTGGCAGGGATCAGGCAGGGATAGAGGTGGCAGTGGTGGTGGTAACATGTGGGGGAAACTGAGGCACAGAGGGGTCACCGAGGTTGGTGGGTGGTTTGGGGGGGCTTTGGGGGTTTCCTGCCCATGACAGCCCCCATTGTCCCCCGCAGGCACCTGGCCATGGCCGACCCCAGCCACATCCAGTCGGCTGCCTCCAAGAGCATCCGCCCGTTCCGCTCCAGCGAGGAGTACCTGGAGGCCATGAAGGAGGACCTGGCCGAGTGGTTCAACACCCTCTACGACCTGGACATCCAGGTGGACACCTTCCTGGAGAGCCTGGAGACGGGCTGTCACCTGTGCCGCCACGCCAACAACGTCAACCGCACCGCGCTGGACTTCCAGGAGCGGCACCCCGAGGCGGCCGCCCGCATGCGCGTGCCCCGGAACGAGGTGGTGTTCCAGGCCAAGAACGTGGTGCCCGGCTCCTTCATCGCCAGGGACAACGTCTCCAACTTCATCCAGTGGTGCCGGCAGGACCTGGGCATCCAGGACGTGCTCATGTTCGAGACCAACGACCTGGTGCTGAGGAAGAACGAGAAGAACTTTGTGCTCTGCCTGCTGGAGGTGGCCAGGAGGGGCTCCAAGTTCGGCATGCTGGCCCCCATGCTGATCCAGATGGAGGAGGAGATCGAGGAGGAGATGAGGGACCAAATGGCGGAGGGGGCGCCGGGCGCGCGCCGGGAGAGCCGGGAGCCGCGGGCGGGCGCCTTCCCCAGCCGGGCCCGGCCCGTGGCCCTGTGCGACCTCCGGAACCTGGACGAGCTGGTGAGACACGCGCTGCCCGCCGAGCCCTGCGCCTGGGTGAGGGCCCTGCAGCCGCCCAGGCCGGGCCTCGCACGGGGCTCGGGGGAGCTCCTGCCGTGCCACCCCACGGGCGGCTCCGTGCTTCATGGAGCTCCTCTCTGTCCACCCAACAGGGTGCCCTCTGGCTGCTGGCAGAACCTCTCTGTCCACACAGTGGTCACTTGGAGGGCCTGCCTCTCTATGGCCTGTAGGAGAACCTCTCTGTCCACCCAGTGGTCACTCTGTGGTCACCAGGAGGTCCCATCTGTCTGTCACCTGAGGGAGAACCTCTCTGTCCACCCAGTGGTCACTCTGTGGTCACCAGGAGGTCCCACCTGTCTGTCACCTGAGGGAGAACCTCTCTGTCCACCCAGTGGTCACTTTGTGGTCACTAGGAGGTCTATGGCCCATGGGAGAACCTCTCTGTCCACCCAGTGGTCATTCTATGGTCATTAGGAGGTCCCACCTGTCTATGGCCCATGGAGGAACCTCTCTGTCCATCCAGTGGTCACTCTGTGGTCTCTAGAAGGGCCCATCTATCTATGGCCCATGGGAGAGCCTCTCTGTCCACCCAGTGGTCATTCTGTGGTCACTAAGAGGTCCCACCTGTCTATTTCCCATGGAGGAACCTCTCTGTCTGCTCTGTGGTCATTCTGTGGTCACTACGAGGTCCCACCTGTTTAGGAGAACCTCTCTGTCCACCCAGTGGTCACTAGGAGCTCCCACCTGTCTATGGCCCTCTCTGTCCACCCAATGGTCATTTTATGGTCACTAGGAGATCCCACCTCTCTGTGGTCGGTGGGAGGTTCTCCCTGTCCACCCAACGGTCACTCTGTGGCCACCAGGAGGTCCCACCTGTCTCTGTCCACCCAGCAGGGTCCATGGAGGGTCCCACCCATCTCTCTGGTCCCCAGGAGTCCTCTGTGTCTCTGTGGCCCCTGGGAGGTCCTGTCTGTGCGCTCCATGATCCATGGGAGCTCCCACCTGTCCCCCATGGCGGGGCATCCTCTGGTCCCTGGCAGGTCCCACCTGTCCCTGTGACCCCAGAGGTCCTTCCTGCCCATCCAAAGGGCCCTCGGTGCTCCAGGCGAGGTCCCACCTGTCCCTGTGACCCCTGGCATGTCCCCCTGCCCACCCTGCGCTCCACAGGATGTGCTCCACCCACCCACCCACCGCAGCTCTCCATGGCCACGGCAGCTCCTCCCCACGCACCGCGGCTCCCGTGGGGCCTCCTGACCCTGTCCCGGTGCCTGTGCCCGCAGTCACGGCGGGGACACCCACACCGGTGCCACCTGTGCCACCTGCTGCCCGCCAGGGGTGACCCACAGCGGTGCCACCCCAGGGAGGGACACGGGCACACGGCAGCCGCAGTTTGGGTGTCCAGGAGGGGTCGCGGGGGCTCAGGCCGGATTAGAGGCGGGTGCGGGATCCGTCCCGCGGGTGAGCAGCGGATTAACCCGGGGGGGACAGGGGGGCTCTGCCCTCCCCTGCCTGCCTAAGCCTTTTTTTAATTGAAACCCCAATTCCTCATTAAGGAGCATCCTGACCCCCCCCCCCCCCAATCCGCCCAGGGCTCCCTCGGGGGGCTCCCCCATGGCTGCCGCCCCCCCAAGCCCCCCTGGCCGGGCGCTCGCTGCATTTTTCCGGGCTGCGTAATTCCTCGCCATCCATCGGCTTTTTATGGGCAGCGCCAGCGCCGGGGAGGAGCCTGGCGGGGCAGGACCCGGGTGCCTGTCCCCAGGTGCCCCCCAGGGGTGACAGCGGGGTCACGACCCCTCCTCACTGCACCCCCCCCCCCGCCCGCTCCGTGACTCAGTTTCCCCGGTTTCTCCCATCCGTGTCACCCGGATGGGAACCGGAGCGGCCACATCCTTCCTCCTTCCTTCCTCTGCCCGCTGTACGAACAGCCCCCGAAATCACGGATGATGGAGGAAACCCCAAATTTGGGGGCTCGGCGGCGCCGTGTCCCCCCCGCCGTGTCCCCCCCGCGTCCCCCGCGGCTCCCGGTTAATCCCTGACGTCAGGCCGGGGATAGAGGCGGCAGCTGGCACTGCCCACAGCCCCGGGGCGCCCTGCCCGGCCCCCCGAACCCTCCCGTGCCACACCCGCGGGTCTGGAGGGAGGCAAAGCCCCCGGATTCCCCCCATTTCTGTGGGTTCTGCCCCATTTCTGGGGGATCTGGGGGTGAATCCCCCGCCGTTCAGCATCAGTGGGGTGGGGGATGTTGCGTGTGGGGACCCCAAATGAGGAGAGCTGTGCCCGGGGGTGCCCCACACGGGAGGAGACCCCGGCCCCGCTGCCCCCCCAGGGCTCCCCACAGAGCGTGGGGCACACAGAGCCCTCCACGTGTGCCCATCTGAGGGGCTGCCCCTGTAGTGGGATCCACACTGACCCTACAGGGGGGTCTGTGCCCCACCGACCCTATAGGGGAGGGTCCATGACCCCCCAGCCCTATAACAGGGGGTTTGTGTCCCACCGACCCTATAGCAGGGGTTTCTGTGCCCACCTGCCCTACAGTGGAGGGTCCATGCCTCACCAGCCCTGTAACACCGACCCTACAGGGGGACATCTGTGCCCACCTGCCATGTAGTGATGGGTCTGTGCCCCACTGACCCTATAACTGGGGGTTTGTGCCCACCAGCCCTATAGCAGGGGGTCTGTACCTACTGATCCTGTAACAGGGGGTCTGTGCCCCACTGACCCTATAGGGGGGTTTCTATGCCCACTGGCCCTATAGTGGAGGGTCCATGCCTCACCAGCTCTATAACACTGACCCTATAGGAGGACATCTGTGCCCACCTGCCCTATAACTGGAGGGTCTGCACCCCACCGGCCCTATAGGGGGGTTTTTATGCCCACCAGCCCTATAACTCTTTCTCACTGGCCCTATAACAGTGGGTCTGTACCTACTGATCCTATACCAGGAGGTCTGTGCCCCACTGACCCTGTAGGGGCGTTTCTGTGCCCACCTTGCCAGGGTCTGTGCCCTGCTTGCCCCATGATGGGGTGTGTGCCCCAGCAGCTCTGTAACGGGGTCTGTGCCCCACCGGCCCTATGGAGGGGGGGTTCTGGACCCCGCCGATCCTACAGCAGGAGTCCCCACCCCGCTGAGCCCTCCCCCGTGTACCCGCAGGGTGCGGGAGATCCTGGGCTGCTGCTCCTGCCCCTCGCAGTTCCCCATGGTCAAGGTCTCGGAGGGCAAGTACAAAGTGGGCGACTCCAACACGCTCATCTTCGTCAGAGTAAGAGCCACCCCCTCCCCATTGTCCCCACTCACCCCATTGTCCCCACTCACCCCATTGTCCCTCCTCTCATCCCATTTGTCCCTCCTCTCATCCCATTGTCCCCTCCTCACCTCATTGTCCCCCTCTCCCCAATTGTCCCTCCCCTCACCCCATTGTCCCCTCCTCACCTCATTGTCCCCCTCTCCCCATTATCCCTCCCCTCATCCCATTGTCCCTCCTTTCACCCCATTGTCCCCCCCTCACCCCATTGTCCCCCTCCCCTCATTATCACCCCTCACACCCCGTTATCCCCCCGTTACCCCGGGCCCCCTCCGCCCTCTCCTTCCCCCGTTCCCGGGCAGGGTGTGTGGGGGTCCCGAGCTGGGTTTCCCGCCCATGCCGGCTCCCGGGGTGGCTTTGGTGGCCTTGGTGGCCTTTGGGGCCGGCAGGTGACAGCGCTGCCCGCAGGTGCTGCGGAGCCACGTCATGGTGCGGGTTGGCGGCGGCTGGGACACCCTGGAGCATTACCTGGACAAGCACGACCCGTGTCGCTGTGCTGCCCTCTGTGAGTGTCACCGCGCAGCCCCTGCCACCCCCCGGCACGATCCTGGCTCCTGGGGCCTTCCATTCCTGGCTCTCCAAGGGATCCGTGCCTGGATTCTCAATAGGGCTCCTTTCCCTGGTTCTCTATGGGGGTTTTGTTCCCTGATTTTCTATGGGGTTCCATTCCTGGGTTCTCCCTGGGGCCCCCTTCCCTGGTTCTCTATGGGGTTTTGTTCCCTGATTTTCTATGGGGTTCTATTCCTGGCTCTCCATGGGTTCCATTTCTGGGTTCTCCCTGGGGCCCCTTTCCCTGGTTCTCTATGGGGTTTTCTTCTCTGATCTTCTGTGGGGTTCCATTCCCTGGTTCTCCATGGGTTCTGTTCCAAATTCTTCTGAGCTCCATTCCCTGGCTCTCTATGGGGTTTTGTTCCCTGATTTTCTATGGGGTTCCATTCCCTGGCTTTCATGGGATTCTGTTCTCTGGTTCTCTGTGGGGTTTTGTTCCCTGATCTTCTGCAGGGTTCCATTCCCTGGCTCTCCATGGGTTCTGTTCCCAGATTTTCCCTGGGGCTCTGTTCTTTGTGGGACTCTTCTCCTGGTTCTCTGTGGGGTTTTGTTCCCTGAATTTCTGTGGGGTTCCATTCCCTGGATTTCCCTGGGACTCTGTTCTCTGGTTCTCTGTGGGGTTTTGTTCCCTGATCTGTGAGGTTCCATCCCCTGGTTCTCCATGGATTCTGTTCCCAGATTTCTCCCTAGGGCTCCATTCTCTGTGGGGCTCTTCTCCCTGATTCTCTGTGGGGTTTTGTTACTTGATTTTCTATGGGGTTCCATTCCCTGGCTCTCCATGGATTTGTTCCTGGATTCTCCCAGGGGCCCCTTTCCCTGGTTCTCTATGGGGTTTTGTTCCCTGATTTTTTTATGGGGTTCCATTCCTGGATTCTCCATGGGGCCCCTTTCCCTGGTTCTCTATGGGGTCTCTTTCCCTGGTTCTCTATGAGATTTTGCTCCCTGATTTTCTACGGGGTTCCATTCCCTTGCTCTCCAAGGGATCTGTTCCTGGATTCTCCATGGGGCCCCTTTCCCTGGATTCTCCATGGGGCCCCTTTCCCTGGTTCTCTGTGGGGTTTTGTTCCCTGATTCTCTGTGGGGTTCCATTCCCTGGCTCTCCTTGGGACACTGTTGCTGATTTTCCATGGGGCTCCACTCCCTGGTTCTTTGCAGTGCTCTGTTTGGTGGGGCTCCATTCCCTGATTTTCTGTGGGGTTCCATTCCCTGTTTCCCCCTGGGTTCACTTCCTTGGTTCTCTATGGCTCTCCCTGATTTTCTCTGGGGTTCTGTTCCCTGTTTCCCTGTGGGTTCCCTTCCTTGGTTCTCCCTGATTTTCTCTGGGGTTCTGTTCCCTATTTCCCCTGGGATCCCTTCCTTGGTTCTCCCTGATCTTCTCTGGGGTTCTGTTCCCTGTTTCCCTGTGGGTTCCCTTCCTTGGTTCTCCCTGATTTTCTCTGGGGTTCCTTTCCCTGGGGCTGGGCTCCTCAGGGCACTGATCCTGCTGGAAGGGGGAGAAGGGCAGTGACAAAAGTGGGGGTTTTTCCCCCAAATTCCCGGGGTGTCACCACCTCCAGGAGTAGCCCGGCTGGAAAATGGGGATGCGGGGATGGAAGGGAAGGGGAAGGGGAAGGGGAAGGGGAAGGGGAAGGGGAAGGGGAAGGGAGGGAAGGGGAAGGGAGGGAAGGGGAAGGGGAAGGGGAAGGGGAAGGGGAAGGGGAAGGGGAAGGGGAAGGGGAAGGGGAAGGGGAAGGGGAAGGGAGGGAAGGGGAAGGGAGGGAAGGGGAAGGGGAAGGGGAAGGGGAAGGGGAAGGGGAAGGGGAAGGGGAAGGGGAAGGGGAAGGGGAAGGGGAAGGGAGGGAAGGGGAAGGGGAAGGGAGGGAAGGGAAGGGGAAGGGGTTGCTGAGCGCTGTCCCCCTGACCTCCCCTCTGTCCCCCCAGCTCACCGCCTGCCGCAGCCCCGCGCCCCGGGCATGTCCCCCCAAAAAGCGGCTCCCGGCGCCTCCTCCTCGTCGTCCCGCACCTCCAGCCCCAGCGTCCCCCGGCGCCCCCGGCCCGCCGCGACCCCCCAGCCCCGGGGGGACCCCCCGAAGCCCCCCCGGCAGGAGGGGTTGCCCCCCCGGGGCGGAGCCGCCCCCTGCTCCGGCAGCCCCTCCCGGAGCCCCGCCGAGCCGCGGGCAGCGGGGACCCCCAGGTACGGCCCCACCGGGGCTGGGGGGGACCCCAAAACTGCGCCGAGACCCCGCGGCAAGGGCTGAGCCCCACGGGGGGATGGGGGAACGGGGGCGGTAATGGGGAAAGTGATGGGGAGACATTGGGGACAGTGGGAGGTACTGGGGGGGGAATGGGGTAACTGGGCTGAACTGGGAGATGCAATGGGGGGATCGTGGGGGGCAGTGAGGGGGAAATGGAATCATTGGGGGCAGTGGGGGAGAAATGAGGAGCAAATGGGGGAATCGTTTGGGGAGTGGGAGGTACGTGAGGGTGAATTGGGGGTGCAATGGGGAAATTATGGGGGAAAATGGAGGGCAGTGAGTGGTGCTGAGGGGGCAGTGGGGTGAATTTGGGGTGAAATGGGGGTGCAGCAGGAAAGAATGGGGGAATGGGGGTGCACTTAGGGAAGGCAGGGGAGGGGAAATGGGAGGTGACAATGGGGGTTCGGTGGGGGGCTATGGGGACAGACGATGGGGCACTGGGAGGTGATGGGGGTGGAATGGGGGGACAGTGGGAGAGGGAAATGGGCAAAGCAATGGGGGATCAATGGAGGGGAATGGTGGGGGGCAGCGGTGGGGGGGAAGGGGGGCTACAAGGGGGAAATGGGGGGGTGCATTGGGAGCCGTGGGATTTTGTGGGGGTTCAATGGAGGGGAACAATGGGGACAATAGGGGTTCACTGGGGTGCAGTGGGGGAACAAGGGGGAATGGAATGAAGGGGCAGTAGGGGAAATGGGGGTCCAGTGGGGTGTGAAATGGAGGGGGATGGGATTGGCACGGGGGGAATGTGGGGGGCCATGGGGGAGTTCAGAGCAGGGAGCGTGCAGGGGGGGAAATGGGGTGCAGTGGAGGGAGTATGGGGTGCAGTGGGGGTGAGGGGGGAGAATGAGGGTGGGATGGGAGGATTCAATGGGGGTTTAATGGAGGGGGAAATGGGGACAGTGGGGAGGGAAATGGGGTTCTGGGGTGTGCAGTGAGGAGCAATGGGCAGTGAAGGGAGAGAACGGGGGGGGTTTAATGGGGAGGCAAGGGGAAGGGAAATGGGGTTCGATAGTGGGAATATGGGGTTCAGTGGGGTGCAATGAAGATGGAAATGGCGTTTAAGGTGGGGGGGTGTGGAGTGCAATGGGGGTGCAGTGAGGAGGAATGGGGATAAAGGGGGAAGAATGAACGGGTGCAGTGAGGGGGGAAATGGGGTGCAAGGGAAGGAGTGTGGGGAGAATGGGCAGGGTTGGGTGGGGAGAGGTGCAATGGGGGCACACTGGGGGGGGGTTCCACCAGGAGGGGTGCAATGAGGGATTTTAATGGGGGAATGCAATGGGTGGGGGCACCGTGGGGTTCCACGAGGAGGGGTGCAATGGGGGGGGTTCCATGAGGAGGGGTGAAATGGGGGGATCTTAATGAGGGAATGCAATAGGGGGGCACTGGGGGCGCTCCACGAGGAGGGGTGCAAGGGGGGTTATCAGTGTGGGGGTTCATGGAGTCTGTGCAGCCGGGGGGTGCCCTGGGGGGTCACCGGTGTTCTCACTCCCCCCTCCGTGCCGTGCCGCCCGCAGGCCCCGCGCCCCCGCTCGCTCCCGGCGCTGTTCCGGTGACAGCGACTCCTCGGCCGCCTCGGCGCAGAGCGGCCCCCGCCGCCCCCCGGCCCGCCGGGACCCCCCGGACCCGCCCGCCCCGGGCTCCCCCCGCGCCTCCCGCAGCCCCGGGCGCGGCTCGGCGCCGCTGCTGCTCATCCGCCGCCGGCCCGACGGGCAGCACTCGTGGGCGCGGGCCGAGCCCCCCCCGGCCGGGAGCCCCGGCGGGCGGCGCGACTCCCGGCCGGGCCCCGGGGACCCCGAGGAGCTGGCGCGGCGGCTGCGGGCCCCGCGCTGGCTGGAGCCCGGGCAGGAGCAGCGGCTGTTCCAGCGGCTGGAGGAGGAGTTCCTGGCCAACACGCGGCTGCTGGAGCAGCTGGGGGACACGGAGAGCGCCCCCGCCGCGCCCCCCGCCGCCGCCGCCGCCGCTGCTGACTCGGCCTATTGCTCCTCGTCATCCTCATCTTCCTCCCTGAACGTGTTCGCCAAGCACGGGCTGCCCGCCGAGGAGGGGCGGCGGGGCGGGAGCAGCGACGGGAACAACAACGGGAACAACAACGGGAACAACAACGGGAACAGCAACGGGAACCACGGCGGGTGCCCCTCGCTGCCGCCCAACCCCGGCCTGGCGGACGCGAGGCGCCGCTCCACCTTCTCCAGCTCCTCGGACGAGAGCTGCTGCTTCCCGGCCTCGTGGGACAACCACCGGGACGCGGCCGGGAACCCCGGCTCCGACACCGACTGGGCCGCGGGGGAGGACGAGCTGATGGAGATGGAGGAGAGCCCCGGGCCGGGGGTCCCCGCGGCCCCGCGGCGGCCCTGGGCCAAGCCCCGGCTGGACACGCAGCCCCACAGGGCGCCCTCCCGCATCCCCACGCCCCAGCGGGCCCCCAACGGCAGCGCCAGGGCCTGGGGGGCTCTGCAGGGCGCCCCCTCCTCCCTCCTGGACCGCGAGGGGCTGGAGGAGAACGCCTGGCCATGAGGGGTCAATGGCAGCTCCTGGGGACAGCCCCGCGCCGCTGGGGACGGTGGAGGTGGCACCCAGCCAGGCCGTGGCCACAGAGCTGGGGCGGCCAGGACCTCTGCACTTGGTGACTGTTGGCACTGGGGGGCCCTGCAAGGAGCCCCCAGCCCCAGAGGGTGCCAGGGGTGTCCCCATGGCCTGGGAGCAGTTCCAGTGGGGCAGGGAGGTGGGCAGGGCAGGGTGGCCAGAGCACAGCTGGGAATGGGGCTGGAGAGCACCCAGTTCTCTTCATCTCCCCACTCTTCTCCACTTGTTTTCCTTATCTTGACCTTCTCTTCTTGTCTTCTCCTCCTCTTCTTGCTATTCTTGTCATCCTCCTCCTCCTCTCATCTCCTCTCTGCTCTCTTCTTTTGGGCTGCCTCCTCCTCTTCTCTTCTTGGCCTTCACATCCTTATCCCTCATCATCTTCTCTTCTTGACCTTCCCCTCTTTTCTTCTTGGCCTCATCATCACCACCTTGGCCACTCTGTCCTCTCCAGCCCTGAGATGACTTGGGGACATACAGTTTGTCACCACCAGCCCTGTTTCAGGGCAGGGGGGGTCACTGTTCCCTCTCCAGCCCCCAGCACTGCCCCCAGCTCGTGTTGATGTCCCCAGGGTGGGACAGGGCCGTGTCCCCAGCCCAGGCCACCGAGCCCCCACCCCTGCATGTCCTCTGCAGCCAGTAAAGACCAACGGAGCTGAGCCCACCCTGTCTGCTCATCTGTCCAGGGGGATTCGGCCCCCAGGCCCCAGGGAGGGAGGCTCTGGGGGTGCCAGCAGGGGTGGGAGCAGTGAAGAGCTGGGTCCCAATGTCCTGGACCCCATTACAGCCACTGGAACCCTCCAGAGGTGTCCCTGGAGCCCAAAGTGGTGCCCCATGGCCAGGGACCTTCACCCCAGGGCTGCTGGCCCAGGGGGACACAGCAGTTGTGGGTCACCAGGAGGGTCCAGATTGTGGTGGTGACTTCCCTGCTGTGACACTGGGGGTTCCAAAGCAGTGTGCCCACTGTGCCCCTGCACACCTGCTCTGCTGTCCAGCCCCACAGTGGTGCTGGTGGCCCGTGGGGTGTCCCAGAGCAGGACCAGTGAGTTGTGGGGTGTCCTAGAGCAGGACCAGTGAGTTGTGGGGTGTCCCAGAGCAGGACCAGTGAGTTGTGGGGTGTCCTAGAGCAGCACCAGTGATTTGCAGGGTGTCCCAGAGCAGGACCAGTGAGTTGTGGGGTGTCCCAGAGCAGCACCAGTGAGTTGTGGGGTGTCCCAGAGCAGGACTGGCTGCTGCTGCTCATCACCCACCCTACAGGGCCCAGCAGCACCTCCTGGGGATCTCACACTTGTCCCCATGGACACCATGGACAGTGCAGGGTCACTTTGGTGGATCCCTGAGAGGCTCCAGGAGCAGAGCCAGGAGCTCTCCAGGCCCTTCCTGTCCCCAAGGGGTGACTGGCCCTGTGTCCCTGTCCCAGCCCTGCCCATCTGCTGTGTCAGGCCTTGCTGTGCCAGAGGCCACAGGGAGGGTTGATCTGGCCCTGCAGGGCTGGCAGGAAGCTCCCAGGACCCTGCTTCCCTCGGGGTCACCGGGCCATGGCCACCCCAGCAGTGTCCCGTGCGCTGGTGTCACCTTTATTCAACATTCCCTCAGAGCAGTGAACATTACAATATATTTATCTTTCATATATTAGAGATTTCCTGCTTCCAGGGAGGGGGGGACCCATGGCTTGATTTGGGGGGGACAGGAGCAGTGGGAGCCCCAGGGGAGCACCCAGGGGGGAGCAGAGGGAGCCGTGGGGCTGGGCTGGGGGACAGGGGACACTCAGAGCCCTCCTGGCCCCCTGGCAGGGGCTGGAAAAGCCCTTTTGAACCTGCACCTTAAGTACAGCCTCAAGTGTGGGACCCTCAAGCCCTTCTGGGAGCTTTGGGAAGGGCGCCCAGGGGGAGAAGATCCTCTGTGAAGGGCTCACCCACAGCTCTGCTGAACCAGGGAGAGCCAAAGCTGCTTCCTACCTGCTCCAGCCCCAAATCCCAGGGCTCCAGGGGGGTCTGCAGCCAATCCCACAGCACTCTGGGCCCCCCCAGCAGCTATTCCCAGGGTTTGGAATGCTGAACCCACCAGCAGCCAGCACTCCATGAGAGCCAGGAGCAGGAGCTGGGGTTTCTGGGATGTGGAGGGAGCAGCACCAGGAGGAGCACAGGGCATCACTCACACGTGGATTGCTGCAGGGATGCAGGACTGGGCACAGCCCCCTGCCCCCTCTGCTCCCCCAGGACAGGGAGAAGCCCAGGGGCTGGGTCCTGGGCAGGGGGAAGGGGACATGCACACGGATCCAGCCCTGCTCCCTCGGGCGGGAATGGGACGGGAGGAGGAGGAGGAGGAGGAGGAGGAAGAGGGGCTGCAGCAGCACCTCAGTTCTTCAGGATGGTCTCATAGGCTTGGTAGATGTACTGGGACACCTCTGGTGCTCGGCATTTCAGGGATAACTGTGGGCAGAGAGGGAACAGCGGGGTCATGGCATCCCCCCCATGCTGGAGAGCCCCCAGCCCCAAAGCACAGCCCTGCATGCTGCAGCTCCCTCCCTCCCACGGGGCACTCCAGCTCCTGATTGCAGCTGCAAGAAGGTAATTAAAGCCCTGCAAGCCCTCCCAGGGCACAGCCATCCACATGCAGCACAGGCAGGGAACAGGCAGGGACAACACTGCAGCTTTTGGGATTGGATTCAGTGCCTGGCGGTCCAGGGAAGTGAAGGGTTCCCCAAAAACATCCTCCTTTCCAAAGAGGATTGAGGTCCTTCAGGTGTTTGCTTAAATATGACATAATTCGCAAATCAATTAGCTCCTCAAGCAGGGAAAGCTCGTGGAGAATGCTCTGGGATAAGGATTTTCAGCTATCCTCATCCCCAGTGACACCAGCAGGGCGATGGGGACATCCCAACCCTTGGAAACGTCCCCTCCTTGTGCCAGCCCTGCTGGGAAGGAGAGGCAGGAGGCACCAGGAGACTGCCAGGGCAGGGAAAAACATTGGGAAAGGGAGGAATATCCAGGCAGCAGCCAGGGAGAGCCCAAAGCCAGGGAAAAACCAATCTCTAACCTCCAAATCCTGCAAGAGCAGCGAGGCCGGCGAGGGCGGGCGGTGGGACAGACACAGAGAGAGGAGTCAGGGTGACACAGCTGGCCCCACCCTCCCCAAAGGCTGCCAGGGACAGGGGAGGGGACAGGGACAGCAGGACACCGGGGTGGCTCATGGGTGAGGTGTGGAGAGATGTCTGCTCAGGGATTCCATGGAGCTGGGTGGGCCGTGTGTCCCTCAGCTGTCCCCAGAGGAGCAGTGCCACCCTCCCCACGACACAGGGACAGCAGGGCTGGCACCAGGGGAGGTCCCAGAGCAGGGATGTGCCCCCAGCCCCGGGTTTGGGAGCAGGCAGGGATGGGATGTACCGTGAAGCTGGGGTTGCTGGGCTGGATCCGCAGCTCTGCCAGCACCCAGATGCCGTTGGTGAGCTTCAGGGACTGGTAGAGCATGTCCTGGCCCTCCACGTTCCTCTTGGCAATGGTGAAGATGTTGCTGCCTTGGAGTTTGCTGCTCACAGCATCTGGGATGGGAGAGAGAGGCTGAGGGGCTGGGCTGAGCCCCTGCTCCCCTTGGAGCTGCTCCTGCCCCACCTCCTCCCCTCCTCGTCATGGAAGAGGCTCAGAGTGGGTTTTAGGGAATTAGGGGGAATTTCTTCATGGAAAGGGTGGCACAGCTGCCCAGGGCAGTGCTGGAGTCCCCTTCCCTGCAGGGATTGAACAGCCACGTGGATGTGGCACCTGGGGACAGGGTGAGTTAAGTGTGACCCAGGTCCTTGTGAGGGGTGGGACCCACCTGCGTTGAGGGAACAGTCTTTGATCTGGAACTGGGTCTCGTTCTCATTGGGAATGTCCTTCCAGGTGGCAAGGAACGTCTGTCTCTCTGCAGGGAGGGAGGACATAAGCACTGAGGGAGCTGCCAGACCGGCCACCACAAAGGTGACACCACACAGGTGACATGGCAGCCCAGGTGTGTCACCCTGCCACCCGCCCCAGCAGCCTCAGGGCAGCCACCTGCTCTTGGGGGGCTCAGCCAATGGGATCAAGAAGGTTCCAGGGGCTGGGATGGCACCTAGGGACAGGTGACAGAGCACACCTTGCTGCAGCCATGGTCACCCCACTCACCCATCTTGCCATCCTCCACGAACAGGATGTGCAGGGGGTACAGGGTGCTGAAGTAGAAGACGTCAATGTTGTTCTTCACTGCCACCTGGGGAGGAAGGACACGGGGATTTCAACACCTCAGGTTCCCAAAATGTCCCATCCCATCTCAAAATGTCCCAACCCCATCCCAAAATGTCCCGTCCCAAAATGTCCCATCCCATCCCCATCCCAAAATGTCCCATCCCAAAATGTCCCATCCCCATCCCATCCCATCCCATCCCATCCCATCCCATCCCATCCCATCCCATCCCATCCCATCCCATCCCATCCCATCCCATCCCATCCCATCCCATCCCCATTCCCATTCCCATTCCCCATTCCCATTCCCCATTCCCATTCCCCATTCCCATTCCCCATTCTCCATCCCCATCCCCATTCCCATTCCCCATTCTCCATCCCCATCCCCATCCCCATTCCCATCCCATCCCCATCCCTCTGGTGCCAGGTGTCACTGCACAAGCCCCTGGTCCTTGCTGTCCCACCTCCCTCTGGATCTCTCCCCTGCCCTGTCCCCATGTCCCCAGGAGGGGACAGCCCCGTGTTCCCCACCTGGAGGTTGTTGAGGGGCTCCATCTTCATGACGGAGCCCACGGTGTTGAGGGGCAGGGAGATCTCCACGGACTGGTTGGGAGCCAGAGGTGCATGAACCTGCAGAGGAGCTGCTGGGGCCAGGCCGAAGCTGGGGGACACCAGGGAGGGCAGGGGTCAGGGAGGGGACAGCAGGGAATGGCACAGGGTGCTGTCCCCATCCAAGCCTGGTGCTCCCTGCCTTCCTCATTGGGCATCCCAGGACTCCCCTCACTGTCCCTGCACTGTCCAGGATGGGGCTGGTTCCTGCCCTGCCCAGCCTCAAATCTTCCCCTTCCTCCTCCAGCCACGTGTGGCATTCCTGCAGCATTCCCTCAGTGCCTTGGAGGGAAAAGGAAGCACTGCTTCCCCAGGACAACCAACAGGACCCTGAGGAACAGCCTCTTCAGCCAACTTCTTAGAGGCTTTGGTTTGGTGCTCATCACCACCACAGCCATCAGAGACACAAGGGTCATCACCAGAGGCTGTTCCCAGCCCTTGCAGCTCCTTCCTCACACCCTCTTCTGCTCTGGGCAGGGTCTCCAGGGATGCCAGGTGAGCCAGCCCGGGTGGGACTCACCTGTTGCGGTTGAACTGGATGGCAAAGTCAGACATGACCTGCAGGGCCTTGTTGGTCAGCACCAGGTCCATGGAGATGGAGCCCACCTGGCGGCTGAAGGTGCCAGAGATCTCCAGCCCCTTGGCTTTCATGGCAGGGAGCCACACCTGGGCAACAGAGAGACAGGAAACCCTTGGGGTGTCACCCACAGCAGAGCCTCTGGTGCTGCCCCAGCTCCCCCAGGGGGTGGGCACGGGGTCTGTGCCCCCTTAACCCTGCCCCACTCACCGTTTTGGGGGCCACATAGGATCCTGAGAGGGTCCCCACGCCACCAGTGAGGTCAAAGAGGTCGCCCAGGCCGCTGCCAAGGGGTGCCCCCATGTTTGTGGGTGCCGTGGTGCTGGGAGCTGCTGTGAAGCTGCCACTGCCGCCACCCATCTGTGGGGACAAGGGAGGGGTTACAGGGCGCACCACGGGGAGGGGGATGGGAGGAGGAAGAAGAGGAAGAGGAGGAGGATGCAGAGAATGAGAGGGGTTGGGTGTGAGGGCACACTCACAGCAGGGCTGCCTCCCACATCGCTGCGCAGCTGCAAGAGAAGAGAGGGGCATCAGCAGGGGCAGGGCTGAGGGCACAGGGGTCCCCAAAATGTCCCCTCTGGCACTCCCTGGAGGCAGCAGTGTGGGGCAGGAGTTGGGGTGCTCCAGTGGTCCCAGACCAGGAGCATTGAGGGCCATGGGTGTCCCCAGAGGGAAGCGAGGTGTCCCTGGGCTGGGGGAGCAGGGGCAGCCAGGGTGGGCACGGGGTGGGCACGGGGTGGGCACGGGGTGATCCAGGATCCATACCCCTTCAGACTCGTCCCCCATCTCCAAGCAGAAGCAGGCAAGGTGGAGAGAAGAGCCAGCCACATGCAGAGAGAAGCCAGGAGAGAAGAGACAAAAAGAGAGAGAGAAGAGGAGGGGAGGAGAGGACAGAGGTTAGTTCTGACACATCTGTCTGTCTGTCCATGTCCTGGGGACAGAGCCAGAGCTCATTCCCAGCCTCAGTGCCAGCCCATCACCAATCCCTGGGAGCCACAAGGTGCCAGGGCAGCACTTGCAGGGTTACAAAACAGGAAAGGCATCAATGCTGCCTCCCCTTGGGATAGATGGGCTGCATTTCATGAGTCATGGAGCAAACTCCAAACTCTGCTCCTTCAGGGAGCCTGGCCCATCTCCAGCACCCACAGGGCAGGTGTTCCCACACAGGGAGAGCTTTCCATCTTGCCTCACCCCGAGGCCAAACCCCTGCTTGGCCTGCATTCCCAGGAGGACACTCTGTCACCTCTAGATCTGCTGGCACAGGGGACACCCCACAGGCTGCGAGGGGACACATCCTGGCCAGCCCTGCAGCAGTTTGGGGGTCAGAGAGGGACCCCCAAGAGCAGCCACTCCTGCAGCACAGCACATAGAGAGGGAACATCCACACCAACAGAGAGAAAAGGCACAGGGAAGTGCCACTGGATAATGGCAGCACAAATGGGGGTTCGGTGCCCTCTGCCCTCACCCACTGCAGCCACGAACCAGCCCAGATGTCCCCGGGCTGACAAGTCTGTGCTGTGGCAGAGCAGAGGCACCATCAAGCCCAGCAGGATGCCCAGGGGATAGGCAGGACCCAGGGAAGGAGCAGGGGAGCTCTGGACGTACCAGCCTGTCCAGGCCACCCCTGAGGAGGGACCCAGGGAAGGAGCAGGGGAGCTCTGGACGTACCAGCCTGTCCAGGCCTCCCCCCAGGAGGTCCACGGCGCCCATCTGCACGGCGGAGGTGGCCATGGGGGGCCCGCTCACGGGGGGACCCAGGTCCAGGTTGAGCAGGTCCCCCAGCAGGTCCCCCTGGGTGGGGATGACAGAGGGCTGATCTCCTGCTGGCCCTCCTGACGGGGCTGTGTCCGGGCTCTCGGGACTCTCACCCCTGCAGGGAATGAAGGGAGAGGCTGAGCAGCTCCAGCTGCAGACAGGGGTTGGCCCAGCTGAACCCTCCATCCCATCCTGGCTCCCAACACGTTCCCACAGAGATCACTGGGAATCTCTACAATCCCAGTGGAGATCACCTTCACTAAGATCACTTCTTCAGCTTTTTAAGGCCAGGACTGAACCCACACAGCCCTGCTCCTCCCTTGGGGATGGGGGCTCAGCTCTGAGCCCAGTGGCCCCACAGCAGCCCCACATCCCACCCCTCCATCCACTGTTGTGGTGTGCTGTCATGGTTTGCCTCAGATACCCCAGGTTCCTCCTTGATAATTCCCTGCCAGGTGTGCCCATCATCCCTCCTTTCCCCACCCTGACCCCTCCCAGCACCATCTATCAGTCCTGGCATTTCAGAAGGGCATCAAGTGATTGGCAGAGTTCAAAGGATGCCCTCTACCCCTGGGGGACATTGGGCCATCCAGGTGTCCTTTGTCCCTTAAGACCTCCTACTATGTACTTGGTTGGTGGCTCCCTACCCCTTCCCTGCCCCTCTCCCCGGGTTAAAGGAGCAGCAACCAGGGAGTTCTGAGCAGGGGCAGGGCTCAGGGAGTTCTGTTGGAGCTGGTGCTGCATTCAGAGGCCTGTGGGCCAGAATAAAGCTCTGCATCCAAACCCTCCATCAGAACCGACTCCTTTCCTTCACCATCGCCTCAAAGCTCCTCTGCCAGAGGGAAACCTGAGGAGCAGCCCCTGTTATGCGGGGAGGCTCCATCCCAGCACCACCAGAGCTCCTGCAGGCCTGGACTTGTCCCCATGGGCCGAACTGCAGCACCCAGCCAGCCCAAAGTGTCTGTGGGGTGAAACACCACACACCCAGCCAGCCCACAGTGTCTGTGGGGTGAAACACCACACACCCAGCCAGCCCAAAGTGTCTGTGGGGTGAAACACCACACACCCAGCCAGCCCAAAGTGTCTGTGGGGTGAAACACCACACACCCAGCCAGCCCAAAGTGTCTGTGGGGTGAAACACCACACACCCGGCCAGCCCAAAGTGTCTGTGGGGTGAAACACCACACACCCAGCCAGCCCACAGTGTCTGTGGGGTGAAACACCACACACCCAGCCAGCCCAAAGTGTCTGTGAGTGAAACACCACACACCCAGCCAGCCCAAAGTGTCTGTGGGGTGAAACACCACACACCCAGCCAGCCCAAAGTGTCTGTGGGGTGAAACACCACACACCCAGCCAGCCCAAAGTGTCTGTGGGGTGAAACACCACACACCCAGCCAGCCCAAAGTGTCTGTGGGGTGAAACACCACACACCCACAGCCCAAAGTGTCTGTGGGGTGAAACACCACATACCCAGCTAGCCCAAAGTGTCTGTGGGGTGAAACACCACACACCCACAGCCCAAAGTGTCTGTGGGGTGAAACACCACACACCCAGCCAGCCAAGTGTCTGTGGGGTGAAACACCACACACCCACAGCCAAAAGTGTCTGTGGGGTGAAACACCACACACCCAGAGCCCAAAGTGTCTGTGGGGTGAAACACCACACACCCAGCTAGCCCAAAGTGTCTGTGGGGTGAAACACCACACACCCACAGCCCAAAGTGTCTGTGGGGTGAAACACCACACACCCACAGCCCAAAGTGTCTGTGGGGTGAAACACCACACACCCAGCCAGCCAAAGGTGTCTGTGGGGTGAAACACCACACACCCACAGCCCAAAGTGTCTGTGGGGTGAAACACCACAGTGCCGCTATTTGGTTCAGTAGCAAGGCCGGACAAGCTCAGGCACACCCTGTCCAGCTACATTGTTAATTATCCCAATAACGCACAGCCCCGGGGAGCCCAGCGCGGGGCGGGGACAGGAGCACTCACGAGTCGGTGCGCGGGGGCAGGCTCTTGTGCACCACGCCCCTGCTGCCCTCCACGAAGGCGCTGGGCGGTTTGTGGTACACCGAGGCCAGCGTGCCGATGTAGCAGATGAGCTCGTCCAGCAGCGTGGGCTCGATCAGATCCGTCTCCTCCGAGATCAGCGGCTTCTCGGCCAGCACCACCTCCTTGGCGGCCACCGGGTCCGTGGAGAGCAGGCGCCAGTAGATGTACCCGCGGTCCCGCAGGTCGGGGTTGTCCGAGTCCTTTGGGAAGCCATGGGGAGCTGCGGCTGCTACGGGGATACTCAGAGCAACTGCAGCTACTACAGGGATACTCGGAGCAACTGCAGCTACTACAGAGATACTCGGAGCAACTGCAGCTACCACGGAGATACTCGGAGCAACTGCAGCTACTACAGGGATACTCGGAGCAACTGCAGCTACCACGGAGATACTCAGAGCAACTGCAGCTACTACAGGGATACTCGGAGCAACTGCAGCTACCACGGAGATACTCAGAGCAACTGCAGCTACTACAGGGATACTCGGAGCAACTGCAGCTACCACGGAGATACTCGGAGCAACTGCAGCTACTACAGGGATACTCGGAGCAACTGCAGCTACCACGGAGATACTCAGAGCAACTGCAGCTACTACAGGGATACTCGGAGCAACTGCAGCTACCACGGAGATACTCAGAACATCTACAGCTACTACAGAGATACTCGGAGCAACTGTAGCTACTTGGAGCAACTGCAGCTACCACAGAGATACTCAGAACATCTACAGCTACTACAGAGCTGCTCGGGGCAACTGCAGCTGCTAGGGAACTACTTGGAGCAACTGCAGCTACTACAGAGCTGCTCAGAGCAACTACAGCTACTCGGAGGAACTGCAGCTACTACGGCACTACTCAGAGCAACTGCAGCTACTACAGAGCTTCTCGGAACAACTACAGCTACTCGGAGCAACTGCAGCTACTACGGCACTACTCAGAGCAACTGCAGCTACTACAGAGCTTCTCGGAGCAAGTGCAGCTACTACAGAGATATTCGGAGCAACTGCAGCTACAACAGAGCTGTTTGGAGCAGCTGCAGCTACCACAGAGATACTCAGAGCAACTGCAGCTACTACAGAGCTACTCAGAGCAACTGCAGCCACTACAGAGATACTTGGAGCAACTGCAGCTACTACAGAGCTGCTCAGAGCAACTGCAGCTCCTGCAGAGCTGCTCAGAGTAACTAAACGTGCTACAGAGCTGTTTGGAGCAGCTGCAGCTACCACAGAGTTGCTTAGAGCAACTGCAGCTACTACAGAGAGACTCAGAGCAGCTGCAGCTACTACAGAGCTACTCAGAGCTGCTTTCCCCACCTAAGCCTTGCCCGGAGGGATCCCAGAGGCCAAAGGTGCCTCCTGAGCCGTGGCAGTGCCCACACTCCCCAGGCTTCCCAATGTCACCGTTCCCAGAGGGACTGGGGACAAGGGATGGAGGGACAGGACACAGGAATGGCTCCCTGTGGCTCTGAGTTGTGTTAATGAGTCTCTGAGGAATTGTTGTGGAATTTCTGTGGTGAGTGATTGATTGGTTGAGAGGTGGAGTTATGGGTGTTGTTGAAATGGTTGGAGGGAGTTATGGGTTTGGGAAAATTGGTGTTTAGTTTGGGTGGTTTGTTGGTGTTTAAAGGGTGTGGGTAGGGGAGGGAGATCCTGCCCATCCAGAGGGCAGGGATGGATGGGATATTGGGAATTGTTCCCTGGCAGGGTGGGCAGGCCCTGGCACAGGGTGCCCATCCTGGATCCCTGGCAGTGCCCAAGGCCAGGCTGGATGGGGCAATCTGGGACACTGGAATGTGTCCCTGCAGGCTGGAACAAGAGGATCCTTAATGCTCCTCCCAACCCAAACCATTCTGAACTGAGCTCCAATTCCCTGCCTGCTGCCACATGACCAGGCCATTCCCACTGTCCCAGGGGATAGGAAGCCCTGGGAAGCTGTCCCAGGTGTCACCCACCTGTGTGGCCAAGCTCAGCACCTGCTGCACCAACTCCTGTGTCTCTGTGGGCTTCTTCAGGAACAGCTTCACGATGGCTGTCAGCAGCTGCAGCTGGACCTGGGAGGGACAGACAGACAGACAGGTCACTCTGTGTTCATGCAGGAACACATGGATTTGCCCCAGGACCTAACTCCAACCTGCCTTTCAAGGGACCAAAGGCAGAGTGACCATGTCAGTGGCAGAGACACATCAGGGCACCTCACCAGCCCCTTTCCAGCCCATTTCCTCACCCTCAGACACAGGCTGACCCCAAACCCATGGGGCAGGATCTTGGCAGCAGCTTACACGGTCCCACAGGGCACAGGCCAGAGCATCCTTTGGCTTCCACATGGATAAGCAGCAGGAATTCCCCTCCCAGCCTCTCAGGGGCCTGGATCTCTGCCTTTGCTGCTCAGCATTTGTAGACTTTGCCCTGTTCACTGTCACTTGGTTACAGGGTGTTTTGCAGAGTTTTCCAGAGTTGGAAACCCTCCAGAACTCCACAGGCAAACCCACTGGCCTCAGTTGCCCTGGGAGACAGGGCAGGCACTGCTCCCCCTGCTCATTTTCCAGCTCCACAGGGATCTGTGCTGGCACGGTGGCATTACCAGGCCCCTGCCTGGTGCCTCCCAACCATGGAGCAGGGAAGGCACTTGGGACAACACCACAGTGGCCTTTCACAGAAACATGGAACAGCTTGGGCTGAGAGTGACCTCAAATCCCACCTCATTCCCCCTCTTGCCATGGGCAGGAACACCTTCCACTCTGCCAGGTTACTCCACATCCTAACCCAAACCTGCCCCAAGCACCTGCACAAGCAATCCCTTCAGAGCAAACTGTGCCCTGATCCACCTGGGAGCTCTTTCCCAGTGCCACCCCGAGGTCCCTGGCACACCTGGGTGCTCTCATCATGGAAGCCCTCCAGGAAGCTCTCCAGCAGCTCGTCGGCGTTGTCGATGCGCTCGGCGTACTCGCCCACGATCCAGATCATGGCAGCCCTGGCCTCGGGCTCGTCCAGGGAATCCAGGTTCTCACAGAGCGTGGCAATCACGCTCTCGTACCTTCCCCAGGGGAGGAGAGCAGGACACAGCTCAGCCAGAGCAGGAGACACGAATCCTGATCCACCCAAACTCCAAACCATGTCCCACCTGCCTGGGGCTGGCCCCTCACCCCGTGGGCAGTGCCCACACTGATGCCAGGGCACATTCCCTGCTCCTGAATGAGCCTGGAGCCAAGGGCTACTCCTGCAGAGCTCTGCTCGTTACCAATTCAGTTCATTAGTATTTATTACCACTATTAGTGCCCAGCTTCCTGATTATAGAGTTGCCTATTCATCCTGGCTCAGCTGGAACATTCCCTCCCCTCTGCTCTCCTCCTGCTGCCCTTGTTGCAGCACCAGGAGCTGGACTGAGAGCCAGGGACAGTTTCTGCTGACACAAGGGACCTGCACATCCCTGGCACCTCCTCTCCATTTCAGTGCCTGCATCTGGCACTGCCACCATCCTGGGGCCGGGGATAAAGAAATCCAAAGCCACCTGTGCTGTGGGGAGGCTGTGGGGGCTTCATCCCACCAAGTTTGTGGCCCCCCAAGCACAGAGGGGAGGGAAGAGCTCAGGTAGGAGCAGGAGCACCCCAGAGAAGCCACGGCCCAGGGAGCCCCCACGCACTTGTTGGGGTACTTGCGGAAGATGTCCTTGATGACCACGATGGCCTCCTGCACCACGTAGTTCACCTTGGTCTGGATGAGGTCCAGCAGGGTGCTCACACAGCGCTCTGCAGATTGCTGCCAGAGGGACAGGGTCACACAGGGACAGCCCCCCTCCCATCCCAAACCTGCCACTGCCTCCTATCCCCCCCTATCCCAACCCACAGCACAACGGGGGACACTGAGTGTGGTCTGCCCTTCACATCCCGGTGTGGCTCCTCCTCATCCTCTCTGCACATCCCCACAGCTCCTCTCTCCCCATGGGAAGCGTTCCAGCCGTACAGAGACACCTTTCCAGGGAGGTTTTTAACAATCTCCTTTGGAAAATTATCCCCACAGGGAAGCAAAGCCTCTGAGTGGCCCCTCAGGAAGGGATGGATTCCCTCCCAGCCCCTCAGGAAGGGATGGATTCCCTCCCAGCCCCTCAGGAAGGGATGGATTCCCTCCCAGCCCCTCAGGAAGGGATGGATTCCCTCCCAGCCCCTCAGGAAGGGATCAGCTCCCTCCCAGCCCCTCAGGAAGGGATCAGCTCAGCCCCAGCCCTTCAGGGAGGGATCAGCTCCCTCCCAGCCCCTCAGGAAGGGATCAGCTCCCCCTGAGCCCTTCAGGAAGGGATCACCTCCCTCCCAGCCCTTCAGGAAGGGATCAGCTTCCCCCCAACCCTTCAGGAAGGGATCAGCTCAGCCCCAGCCCCTCAGGAAGGGATCAGCTCCCTCCCAGCCCCTCAGGAAGGGATCAGCTCAGCCCCAGCCCCTCAGGAAGGGATCAGCTTCCCCCCAGCCCTTCAGGGAGGGATCAGCTCAGCCCCAGCCCCTCAGGAAGGGATCAGCTCCCTCCCAGCCCCTCAGGAAGGGATCAGCTCAGCCCCAGCCCCTCAGGAAGGGATCAGCTCCCTCCCAGCCCTTCAGGAAGGGATCAGCTCAGCCCCAGCCCCTCAGGAAGGGATCAGCTCCCTCCCAGCCCTTCAGGGAGGGATCAGCTCCCTCCCAGCCCCTCAGGAAGGGATCAGCTCCCTCCCAGCCCTTCAGGAAGGGATCAGCTCAGCCCCAGCCCCTCAGGGAGGGATCAGCTCCCTCCCAGCCCTTCAGGAAGGGATCAGCTCCCTCTCAGCTCCACTCTGGTCCCCAACAAGCCACTGGTATCACCCACTGCATTCCTGGCCCTGTTCTAGGCAGGGATCCTAAAGCAGCTCCAGTTGCAAAGGAGAAGGGGATGGAAGAACCTCCTGGCACCCCAATGATCCCTGTGGAACAACCATGGCTCATCCCCACGCCTGGGAAGGCTCCAACTTGCCAGTTCCTGGGATGAGATGGCCACCATGTGCTGGGAAGTGCCACCCTGCCCACCCACAGGTGCCACAAGGCCCAGCCATGTCCCAGCCCTCACCTCCACCTTGATGGCACAGCGGCCGATGGCTCTCACCGCCTTCCTGACAAAATCCACATCCACCTCTGTGGCATATTCCTTCAGCTCTGCCAGCACCTGAGGGGGGCACAGCATAGTGAGAGGCTGGCACAGCCACCAGGAGAGATGGGCACAGCACAGTGAGAGCCTGGCAGCAAGGCACAGCCACCAGGAGAGCAGGGCACAGCACAGTGACAGACTGGCACAGCCACCAGGAGAGCAGGGCACAGCCACTAGGAGAGAGGGACACAGCACAGTGAGGGGCTGGCAGCAAGGCACAGCCACCAGGAGAGACGGGCACAGCCACCAGGAGAGAGGGACACAGCCACCAGGAGAGAGGGACACTGCACAGTGACAGCCTGGCAGCAAGGCACAGCCACCAGGAGAGAGTGGCACAGCCACCAGGAGAGCAGGGCACAGCACAGTGACAGACTGGCAGAGCCACCAGGAGAGAGGGACACTGCACAGTGACAGCCTGGCAGCAAGGCACAGCCACCAGGAGAGAGGGGCAGTGACCCAGCACGAGCCCCAGGGTGGGACAGCTGCTCCCAGCAGAGCTGGGCTGGCCCTGGGGTGGCCCTGGGGTGGCCCTGGGTGTCCCAGCCCCACTCCTGACCTGGGCTATGTTGGCCTGGGAGGCCAGGCGGATCATGATGTCCAGTTTCTCCAGTTTGACGTAGATGGGGTCGTTGTACTTGACAAAGAACACCTTCATCTCGTGCTTCAGGATCTCGGGCCTGGGGCAGCCAGAGGCAGCGTTAGGGGGGACAGGCACTCACTCCCACCCCAATCCCAAGGTTTTGGGGGCCTATTCAATGCCAAGGAATCAAAGTCACCGTGGTTATCCCCCAGGATTCTGTCCCCTGGCTCCCCTTTGCTGGCACACGGGGGACAGAGCACAACCTTGTCACAAACACGGGCCAGACGTGAGGCAACGGGGGACGTTTGTCCTGCCAAGGCTGGAGGGACGTTTCAGTGGGAGCAGGGACACAAATCCAGACCCCAGGGCTAGGCTGGACCTTTCTCACCAGCTCACCCTCTCTCTAAGCTGGGAAAGAGCTAGGCCAGGTCCAGCTCCAAGCTGTCTTCCACATTCCCACTCCCAGGGACACTAATTGCTTTCCATTTCTCCCAGAAATTGCTGCTATTTTTAAGAGACGACCACGGTGCTGACTGGGAGGAGAACAAATCATCTGACTGGGCTGGGGCTCTCCAGCTGCCACTGCTGCTCCAGGCACACGTGTGGGGCCTCAGCCACCTCCAGGATTTTAGATCAGCAAAGGGACAAAAGGACTCTGAGCACTTGTTCAAAGGGGACAACTGTGGAGAAAGCAGCTGGCAGCACAAAAATCCCTCCCTAGACACGGAGGGACTACTCCAAAGTCTCACAGCTTTTGGCTTTGCCATCCTTTGCTGCCCCAAATAAAGAATAAATTAAACTAAAGGATACATTAAACTGAAGAGCCCAGCTTAGCTCCCTGCTCATTCCCTCACCTGACTGACTCAGGGCCAGGTTGGACAGGCCTTGGAGCAACATGCTCTAGTGGAGGGTGTCCATGGCAGGGGACGGGATGAGATGAGCTTTAAGATACCTCCCAACCACCATTCCACAATTCCATAACTCTCCTTGGATTTTAAGTAACAGAGAAGAAATCACCCTACAGGATGTGTGTGACACTGCTGCAGTCAGGGAGATTGAAGCACCTGTGGCTGAGAGGGGACACACGGACACATGGACACCCACCTCTTCTGCACGATCAGGTTGATGTTGCGGAGGGCCACGTATTGCAGCTCGGGCTCTGCAGACAGCAGAGTGACCAGTGGTGGGGCCAGCTTCTTCAGGAGAGTGCCATAATAATCCAGGTCCTTGGACAGCATCTCCATGAACTTCATCAGCACCTTGACAGCCGAGAGCACCACGGCAGAGTTGGCGTGGGACAGCCGCGGTGTCACCCGCTCGCAGATGCTGCCAGGGCGAGGAGGAGGGAGAGGAAATGATCCCAGCCCTTCCTCCTGCTGAAAAACTCCTGCCAGCATGGAGGAAGGACTTGCAGGAAAGCTGAGTGCCACTTGGGACCTTCCCAAAGAGGCTGAGCTGGCTCCTGAATGCCCCAGTGAAGGTTATTCCCCAGGCCCTGCAGAACCCTCTGGCAGTGACCCCGTTTCGGGGCTCCCCGGTGCCCATTGTCCCCTACAGCCACATTTTAAGCAGCTCAAGGAGCACAATCCCAGTGCCAGGGCTCGCTACAGGACCAGGGCAGGCTCCAGATGGCCATGCCCAAGGCACAGGTGCAGCAGATGCCTGCTGTCCCACCTCCTGCAGCAGGGTCAGGAGGATGAAGACTCTCCTCAGAGGAGAAGGGGCAGTGCCAAGCCCTGCCTGTGCCCTCACCTCTGTGCTTCCCGGTCATCCTTGGGCATGTAGTTTGCCAGGCAGTCCAGGATGAAGATCTGGCCCCACTCAGTGCACTCGTTGAGGGCTGTGAGCAGCTTGTTGATGGACTGGGGGTTGAGGTCCAGGAGGTTGCTGCTGGGATGAGACTCCGCGATTTCCGACAGCGCCGCCACCGCGTTGGCCACCACCTGCCAGGGGGGGACAGGACACGGATTGGTGACACCAAATGTGGTGTGAGGGGAGGAGCTGCCTCCTCACTGCGAACCCCTCACATCCCACCTACATCTGGGCTCCAGCTTCTCCCTCCTCACAGCAGATCTGAGGGGGATGGATGAGCCATCCCCACCACACGCTCCCACCACCCACGCCGCATCTCCAATGGCTCCCACGTGTTCCACGGAGCCAGCCTTGGCTTCCTGCCCAGTTCCCTTCCCCAGGCAGCTCTGAGGAGCCCCAGAGCTTTCCACACAGCCCCTGGGGCTCAACACTACACCCAGGGTAAGGCTGGAAAAGCAGGAAAGGCTGTGGGAAGAGAAACCCTGGGGAAAGGTGGTTTTAAAGTTCCCCATGCCCGGGGAAAGGGAGGGAAGCCAAAACCCAGCTGGCAGGAAAACCAGAGGCAAAAGCCACTGGCTCTGTGGTATCAGAACCAAGCAGCAGCTTCCCTCTGCCCTGAGCCACCTGGAGCAGCCTCCTTCCCACTGGGAACAGAGGAATAACACACAGCCATGGGATGGAAGAAACCCTCTGTCCAGGACACAGGGTTATGGGGCAGGGAGCACAGCCTGCAGTCCTGAGAAGCAAAAGCTCTCAAGAAGTTCTTTGTTAACACCAAAAAGACAATCTGGGAGGAAGGGAGTTTGTGGAGTTTTCCTGTAATCTGATCCTAAGACTCCTCCCATGGGACACCTGATGAACCCCTGGCCCCGGGGCTGCTCTCTCTCTGCTCTCAGCTCTCTGGGGCTCTGCTTGGGCTCCTGGGCCTCTTCCTCCTGTTCCCCCTCCCCTGGCATGGGGGAAATAAAATGGACTCTCGTGCTAAACAATGAAGAGATTTTTTTAAAAATTTAGGAGTTTTAGAAAAAAAAGGCAAGACGAAAAGCAAGAAAGGAGGCAAGAAAAAAAGACAAGAAAGGTGAGAAAAAAGCAAGAAGAAAGGCAAGGAAGAAAGGCAAGAAAGGTAGGAAAAAAGGAGAGAAAAAAGGTAAAAAAAGGGCAAGAAAAAAGGTTAAAAAAGGCAAGAAAAAAGGTAAAAAAAGGCAAGAAAAAAGGCAAAAAACAGGCAAGAAAAAAGTAAAAAAAGCAAGAAAAAGGCAAGAAGGCAAGAAGAAAGGCAAGAAGAAAGGCAAGAAGAAAGGCAAAAAAGGCAAGAAAAAAGACAAGAAAAAAGGGCAAGAAAAAGGGCAAGAAAAAAAGGCAAGAAAGAAGGCAAGAAAGAAGGCAAAAAAAAGGCAAGAAAAAAAGTAAAAAAAGGCAAAAAAAAGGCAAGAAGGCAAGAAGAAAGGTAAGAAGAAAGGCAAGAAGAAAGGCAAGAAGAAAGGCAAAAAAGGCAAGAAAAAAGGGCAAGAAAAAAGACAAGAAAAAAGGACAAGAAAAAAGACAAGAAAAAAGGGCAAGAAAAAAGGGCAAGAAAAAAGGGCAAGAAAGAAGGCAAGAAAGAAGGCAAGAAAGAAGGCAAGAAAAAAAGGCAAGAAAAAAGGTTAAAAAAAGGCCAAAAAAAAGGCAAGAAAAAGGGCAAAAAAAAAAAAGGCAAGAAAAAAGGTTAAAAAAAAGGCAAGAAAAAAGGTAAAAAAAAGGCAAGAAAAAAGGCAAGAATTTTCTCGTTTGCTTCTCCTGCCATTGGCTGGACACAATCTCATCACTGCAGCCGCACGCTGCTACCGGAGTTGGACACGAACACGACGGGAGAGCAGTGACGGCCATTTGGACACAGAGGAGGCAGAGAAGGCAAAGCCCAATCACCATGGGGTTGGAGTCTGAGATGAGATCCTTGAGGGTGTCCAGGAAGCCCTGGTCCTCCACCAGCTGGGCGTTGATGTCGTGCAGCTTGGCCACGCAGACGGCGGCCGTCTTGCGCACGTAGGGGTCCTCGTCCTTGAGGCACTTGCGCAGGGGCTCGCACAGGTACTCGGTGATCTTGTCCACGCGGATGCAGCCCATGGTGCGCACGGCCAGCGCCCGGATCAGCGGGTTCGGGTCCTCACAGTCCTGCAGGGGTGGCAGAGGAGCTGTGAGATAGGGCTAAGGAGCTCTAGGAGGCCTGTAACACAGGCAGTGTTGTGGTGTGATTTCAGAACCTTGGAGGCCTCCTTGATAATTCCCTGCCAGGTGTGTCAGTCACCTCTCCTTTCCCATCCCAGCACTGTCTGTCAATTCTGGCATTCCAGAAGTGATTGGCAGATTCAAAAGATGCTCTCTACCCCTGGGGGGCATTGGGCCATCCAGGTGTCCTTTGTCCCTTTGTCCCTCCCCTCCTGTCCCTGCTTGGTGGCTCCCTGCCCCTTCCCTGCCCCTCTCCCCGGGGTTCAAAGGAGCAGCAACCACGGGCTCAGGGAGTTCTGCTGGAGCTGGTGCTGCATTCAGAGGCCTGTGGGCCAGAATAAAGCTCTGCATCCAAACCCTCCATCAGAATTGACTCCTTTCCTTCACCATCACCAAAGGTAAACCTGAGCTCCTGCAAGCCTGGACTTGCCTCCATGTGCCCAGCTACAGCATACGGCCAGGCAAAAGTGTCTGTGGGGTGAAACACCACACATCCAGCCAGCCAAAAGTGTCTGTGGGTGAAACACCACACACCCAGCCAGCCCAAAGTGTCTGTGGGGTGAAACACCACACACCCAGCCAGCCAAAGGTGTCTGTGGGTGAAACACCACACACCCAGCCAGCCAAAGGTGTCTGTGGGGTGAAACACCACACATCCAGCCAGCCCAAAGTGTCTGTGGGGTGAAACACCACACACCCAGCCAGCCAAAGGTGTCTCTCAGGTGAAACACCACACACCCAGCCAGCCAAAGGTGTCTGTGGGGTGAAACACCACACACCCAGCCAGCCAAAGGTGTCTGTGGGGTGAAACACCACAGTGCCGCTATTTGGTTCAGCAGCAGGGCCAGACAAGGTCAGGCACCCATCTGGCTATATTGGTAATTATTCCAATAACCCAAGATAGCTCAGCTACTTTTGGAGGCACAATAATCAGCAGGATGGCTCCTGTTGTTGCAGTGTTAGAAACAAAGGAGTTTAATAAAAAGCAAAATAACAAACAGAAAAACTGAGCTAAGTGCCAGACTTTTTTGCTCTTAGTAAAACACTTTACAAAAACTATTAGCTTCTTTGTTCATTCCTTTTTCTAGTTAACTGTCTAACCAAGACTTTTTAGCCTTTCTCTAATTAGCTATCCTTAAGTTTGAGGTGAAGTCTCTTAAGTCTTATGAGATGTCTTTTCACTTAACTGAAGAGAGAAACTTCTAGACCATTTTCCTATTAAAGATACAAAAGATAGTTTTGTCACTCCATTAACAGAGAGCACACACCCACAGGGGAGGGTGGATAGTATTGTAATAATTTTACAATAATTTACAATAATTTACTATTGCAATTAAGGAGCCCTGACAAAGGAAGGAATGATGCATCTGACTCCATGAAGGGTAATTTATTACGTTATGATACAATATTATATTAAAGAATAGTATACTATACTACAGAATACAGAAAAGATACTTAATGCTAAAAAGATAATAATGAAAACTCCTGACTCTTTCCAGAGTCCTGACACAGCTTGGCCCTGATTGGCCAAAGAGTGAAAACAACTCACAGCAGAGTCCAATGGAACAATCACCTGTGGGTGAACAATCTCCAAACACATTCCACACCAGCACAACACAGGAGAAGCAAATGAGATAAGAATTGTTCTCCTTTTCTCTGAGGCTTCTCTCGCTGCCTTTCACCTTCCCAGGAGAAAAACCCTGGGTGGAGGGATTTTTTTCAGAGAATGTGAATGGCACAGGATATCCTGGGCTCCTCAGCTATCTCCAGGGGGGTTCAGGTCGTCCAGGAGGATTTGGGTTCAAATCCCGAGGTTTTCATGTTCTACTCTTGAGAATAAGTCACCCAAGAGAAGTTTCTCTCTTGGCCTGTACCCACTGAGTTCCAACACCACCAATCCTCACTCCCACAACTCCTCAATCCATTCAGGAATTCCATGTCCTCATCACTTACACCAGGTACCTGAACCAACCTGATGCTGGAAATGCATATTGGAATTATTATGAGGGGTTTATCCTCCCTAAAAAGCCTGAACTCCCTCTAAAGCCCACTAGGCCTTTTCACTGACTGCTTTGGCAAAATCCTGGTTCCTAACACACTCCTCAGTTCCCAGCTCCATCGGGAAGATCACGAGGGATTTCTCAGCCCATAAATTCACATGACAGCTCTCGATCACGGGAGCTGCCCACACCCTCACAGAGAGAGTGGCACAGGACAGCTGCCAAAAACTGACTTTCTGCATTACTGGACAAATACAATCTGTTTTCTAGAGCTTGCAGAGCCCCTCCTCAGGAAGGGAGAGGCTTGGGAAAGCTGCCACACTCCCTGATCTGCAGCCTGGCACAGTGAGCTGGCACCTGGTGTCCCCTGTGGCCCCATGACGCAGAGCCCTGTCCCCTCACCTTCACAAAGGTGTTCACAGCCATGATGGCCATGTCTGGCTGGCTCTTGGCATAGTTCATCAGGTAGAGGTAGACCAGCTTCTTCAGCTCCAGGTTGTCTGTCTGCATGCAGTTCACCACGTCGGGGAAGAGAGCGCTGGAACACAGAGAGCTCAGTGAAGGCAGGACACGGCCAGGCTGCCCATGGATCCCCCTCCCATGGATCATCCTGCTCCCAGAGCCAGGAGAACACAGCTCCCTCCTGAGAGGAAACACTGGGGGTGCTCACCTGGAGAGGAGAAGGCTCCAGGCAGAGCTCAGAGCCCCTTGCAGGGCCTGAAGGGGCTCCAGGAGAGCTGGAGAGGGACTGGGGACAAGGGATGGAGGGACAGGACACAGGGAATGGCTCCCAGTGCCAGAGGGCAGGGATGGATGGGATATTGGGAATGGGGAATTGCTCCCTGGCAGGGTGGGCAGGCCCTGGCACAGGGTGCCCATCCTGGATCCCTGGCGGTGCCCAAGGCCAGGCTGGACATTGAAGCTGGGACACCCTGGGACAGTGGGAGGTGTCCCTGCCATGGCAGGGGGTTGGAGGACCTTTTCCCATCCAAACCATTCCATGATTCTATGATTCCATGACCTGAGCCCACCCTGCAGCAGACATGGCTGAAATGCCCCTCCCCAGTGGATTTTTTAATGGGTCTGTGTCACAGACATCTTTTATGGAAAATCCTTTCCTTAGGATTTTTCCTCCTGAGAAGCTGGGAGGCCTCAGGAACAAAATGTAAACAATGATTATCTGCTGCTGTGGAATGCAACAGGTGCATCTGGGATTGGTCTCATGGGTTGTCTCTAATTAATGGCCAATCACAGTCAGCTGGCTTGGACTATCTGTCTGAGACACAAGCTTTTCTTATCATTCCTTCTTTTTCTATTCTCAGCCGGCCTTCTGATGAAATCCTTTCTTTTATTCTTTTCGAATAGTTTTAATATAATATATATCATAAAATAATAAATCAAGCCTTCTGAAACATGGAGTCAGATCCTCGTCTCTTCCCTCATCCTCAGGCCCCTGTGAACACTGTCACAGGTCTGTATCAAAACTTGTCCTTGATGGACCAAAATTGAGCTTTCCCACATGGCTCTGCTGCACTCCCACTCCAGGGCACATCCACTGCCCCAGGAAAAGGTGCTGCACAATTCCCTCAGGCACAGGGTGGGGTTGTTGGGGTGTCTGTGCAGGGCCAGGAGCTGCCCTGGATGACTCTTGTGGATCCCCTCCAACTCAGGATATCCCAGGACTTTATGCATCATCACAGGATGGTGCCCAAAAGGAAGAGCCCCCCTCCCCTGGGTGAGGCTGGAGCACCAGGAGACTCTGCTGGGATGGAGGGGAATGCAGTGGGTCTGCCTGCACAGAGCTGGGGCTGCCCAACATGGGGTACCAGAGATGCTGTTTCATCCAAAGACAGACCAATTATACAATTAAACTACCCCAGGGGAGGCAATCAAGATCCCAGGGGTTATTCCACCCTGACAGATGTCCCAAGGCTCTTGGAAGCTTCTCCACCTCCACAAACCAGCCAGGATCAAACCTAAGGCCCTCCTAAATCCAGGGAATTGGGTTTTGCAAAGCTGCTGCCCACCTGGGCTGGTCTCACCCCGGGTTAAACCAGGCTTTGCTGGCACCTCCTGGGGAGCAGTGAGCTCAGCAAGCTGCTCCCTGCAGCCTGAAACAGAGAAAAAGATGGGCTGACACAGCCACAGGATCATGGAATGGCTTGGGAACCATGGAATCTTTAAATTTATCAGGTTCTACCCCCTGCCATAGCAGGGACACCTTCCACTGTCCCAGGGTGCTCCAAACCCCATCCAGCCTGGCCTTGGGCACTGCCAGGGATCCAGGGGCAGCCACAGCTGCTCTGGGCACCCTGTGCCAGGGCCTGCCCACCCTGCCAGGGAACAATTCCTCATTCCCAATATCCCATCTAAATATCTTTTAGCTCAAAGCCATTCTCCTTTGTCCTGTCACTATTTGTCCATATAAAAAGCTGCTCCCCCTCCTTTTTTAAGCCCCTTCAAGCCCTGGAAGCTCCTGCCATTTCCATGTGATTTCTACAATGGTCTCAAGATGGACACTCCCTGCTGCTGTTCTGGGAGCCAGGATGCCCCAGTTCTCCAAACCCTGATGTGTTTTCCCTCCATTTACTCTCAAATGCACCATGAAAATCAAATTGCTGATGCTGCCTGTGCTGGGACAGGTCTGTGCAGGACAAGGCACGGAAGGAGCCACGTGCAGCTCAGCCAGATGGAAAAGGAAGCAGGAACAGCAGCAGCTGCCTGACCTTTTGGACTGGAGAGGCTGTAAAGGGTTTATCAGCACCCAGGCACTGCCACAAGCCCTCCAAGGGGGTCTGCTTGTTTTTAGCAACACACAAAGGAAGTGGGAATAATCCCAACAAACTGATCTGGCAGCCAGACCAATCCTCTTTTAGCCAGATTACAACAAAAGCCAGGAGAGCCCCCACCTGCCAGGTGGCCACGTGGCCACAGCCTGCACTCCAGGAGGCAGAGCTGCAGCCAGGGTGTGCCTGGGGGAAAAGCAGCATGGAAACCCCCCTGGAGAAACAGGGGGAAAAGAGAACCCAAAAACCAGCTGGGTTTGGCTTGGGCACATGGGAGAACAGCATGAAGGAGAGGTTTAGGGTAAATTTAAGGGAAAAGTTCTTCTCCCAGAAGCCTGAACTCCCTGTAAAGCCCACCAGGCCTTTTCACTGAGTGCTTTGGCAATATCCTGGTTCCTAACACACTCTTCAGTTCCCAGCCCCAATGGGAAGATCATGAGGAATTTCCCTCAGCACCAGAGGGTGCTGGCACTGCCCAGGCTGCCCAGGGAATGGGCACGGCCCCGAGGCTGCCAGAGCTCCAGGAGCCTTTGGGCAGCACTGCCAGGGATGCCCAGGGTGGGGTTTTGGGCAGGACAGGAGCTGCCCTGGATGATCCTGGGGGTCCCTCCCCACTCAGGATATTCCAGGTGCAGCCCCAGCACACACCTGACATCCTTGCCCAAATCCTGGGGGAAAAGCAGCATGGAAACCCCCCTGCAAGCAACAGGGGGAAAAATCCAAAACCAGCTGGGCTTGGGCACGTGGGAGAACAGCATGAAAGAGAGGTTTAGGGTAAATTTCAGAGAAAGGTTTTTCCCTCAGAGGGTGCTGGCACTGCCCAGGGAATGGGCACAGCCCCGAGGCTGCCAGAGCTCCAGGAGCCTTTGGGCAGCACTGCCAGGGATGCCCAGGATGGGGTTTTGGAGCTGCCCTGGATGATCTTGGGGGTCCCTCCCCACTCAGGACATTCCAGGCTCCATTCCCAGCACACACCTGACGTCCTTGCCCACAGTCATGGAGGCGATCACCTTCTTCACAGCCTCCTTCTTCTTCTCCTTCTTGTCACTGTTCAGCTCAGCCTTCAGCTCAAATATCTCCCCTGGAGAAATGGGAAAAGTGGCAGCTCAGGGATTAGTGGAAAATGTTGAAGACTATAATTGAGTTTATTTGGCAAGTAAGATACACATAACCTCTCATAACTGAAAAGTTGGAAACTGATTAATTCTAAAGCTGGCTCAAGATTTCACAATAATATTATCTCAACTCATTTCCCATAGATCTATCACAATTCATGATTTGGTTGCCAAACTTGACCAGAGAATTTTTCAAGACTAAATTTGAAGTTTATTTTTCATATGAAGACCAATTTTAAAGCCTAATTCGGCTTAATTTGAAAAAAACCCGTTTCCTTGAATTGGCAAATAAATGTCTTACCTATTTATAGAATTAATTTGAAAAGCCTGAAGTAAATAATTCAAAGCTGAGCACACCTCTGCTGGGTGACAGGGTCCTCTGCCACCCCTGAAAAGAGAGATTTAATTTCCCAAACACCCACTGAGGGCTGGGGCTGCTCCGGGGGCTCAGCTCTCACCCATGGGAATGGAATATTCACCTCCTGCTGAATCCTCATCCACAGGGATGAGATGCTGCAGGAGTCAGGAGCACCCCACAGGCACTGGATGAGGTTATCCAGAGGGTGGTTTTGGCTGTGGGGTGATCATCCCAGCCCCATGAGGCCCTACCCTTCCCAGGGATGGATTTTGGGCACTGCTCCTCAGTGGAAATGTGGCTCCCAAATCCCTCCCTGCCTGTGGCAGCCCCCACCAGCCCAGGGCAGCATCTCCTGCAGCCAGGCTGAGCTCCTTACTCCCTCCTGGGCTGGCAGATTGAGGAGGAAGATGCCACATGGCTTCTCTCACATTAATTCCTTGCTCTGGAGAGTGCTTAAGGCCCTGAGTGCTGCCCAGGGGAGCTCCTGAGCTGCTAAAGCTGATCACCAGCTGCCAGCAGCCCTGGCTGGGCCCAGGGGGCTGGGGACAAGGTGTCCTCACCCCACAGCAGCCAGGAGCTGCTCCAGAGCAAGGAGCAGGGTGAGGTGTGAGCCACAGCATCCCAGGGCATTCCCACAGGAGCTCCCCAGCCCTCCCCACATGGGTTATACAGGAGTGAGAACCAGCTGGTGATCTGGGATGAACTGTGACATTCCTGCTCCTTGCCTTACCTTTCTTGGTGGTGGTGAAGTACTTGGAGTCTGTCATGGTGGTCTCCAGGCAGCAGCACGGCCCTGGAGGAGAGGGAGAGCACTGAGGGTCAGGGCTGAA